>NC_136070.1:1016895543-1018227618 GCF_964261635.1 Lissotriton helveticus | reverse complement strand
ACCTGGGAAATAGCTGTTACAACGCAGCCATTACAACGCAATACCATTGCTATGCATCTATTACAACACATATGTCTTTACAATGCATGTCTTTATCACTCATTCCTTTCCAACAAAAATGTAAGTATCTCGCAGGTAAGTATAAGGCTTTTATTGCATACTGGCAATAGCCAGTAGGTAGTTATAGTTGGGACCAACTTATCCTGTAGACAAAGCAATTTTCTTTTGCTAATAACTTTAGCATCATTTGATGAATCTTCACGAATTTTTCAAAACTAGCATACAAGTTAGCTCAGCTGCTGTCTGGGAAGTTTCATGGCGGTTTGTCAAATGGAGCCGAGAAAAAAAGGGGGGGGGCGTTGGTGCCAAAACTATTTTTCCATTCGATGTCGATGGGGATTTTGCAGTTTTTAGACTCTGCTACAGCCCGAATCGCTGAACGGAATTAAATCAATTTGGCAGAAATCTAGATTTGGTCCAGAAAGAATGCTATGTGATATTTGCTGTAAATCTGTTCAGTAGTTTCATAGTTTTTAAAGGAAAAAGAAATGTATATATCTAGGGAGTCGAATCCTTCATGGATCCACTTGCAGGGGATCCACGGATCCGTGCGAAAAGCAAGGCCCTGATTGGCTGGCCACAACCTGATAGAAAAGTTGCACCCACCATTTACTTTGTCACTTGGCCCACAGGAGGGAAAAATAAAGTGTGAAAACACATAAGGGGTCAGGATACAAGTAAACTGACTCCATAGGACAAATGGATGGGTCCCTGAAGGATCCCTCACGGGCAAGAATATTCCCAAAAACATTTTGGAGTCCAATTCGTGGAACTGCAGATCCGCTGCTGGACTCAGCATGGCCCCAGTGTAACTTCGCGATGGATCCACAGATCCGAAGCACAATGAAAAAGAATACACCCAATCACACACCAAATCCCTGCCATTCACAATCGAAGGCACAGGCCAGGCCTTACGTTCAACCACCCCCACGCATGGCCGAAGGCACTGGTTATAATAATGAACAGTAATGATATAAATACAAATTTACTGGAAAAATTTACAAAAAGATTACCGTTAAGTAGCTTTAGGTATTTTTAATGTTTAGGGTGGGTAGGGTTTAGGGGTTTGGGTCGATAAGGTAATATATATTTATTATCATGGTTCTTTTTGGGCTCAGCAGGAACTGGCTAAATTGTGTTCCCATGTTGGAAAGTAATTCTTTATTTTGTGAGGTGGAGATTTTAATTTTCATTTAAGTCCACTTCAAGCAAAAATGATCTGTGGTATGGTAGATTCTAATGATGAAAATCAGACTCACTTTTTGCATAATGAATACGGGTCAAACTCGAATGACTTGTCAAAATTTAACCTTGGTTTTTTCAATGAACAGTGCTCTCCTTCTGTTCTTTTCATCCTTACTTTCTTCATTACTCTGAGTATCCTTTTCATATAGAGCTCTCTTGAATAATGAAAAGAATACTCACAGTAATGAAATGTGACGCTGTGTAAGCAAGGAAACGGGTACTGGCCTTAGTTTGAAATGCCTCCATTTCTCCTAGAACTGAGTGATGATGTCACCAGTAATTACTCACATCTCAAAGTTCAAACTTCCCCTTTGGAGTAAGTGAGATGTTGCCAACATGGCTCATTTGAGATATTGTTTTGAAAATGGAGAAAACAATAGGGTATACATTATGAAGTATTTATCAATTTTTTTTTGTTTTCAACCACTTTCTGATGCAAATCCGTATCAGTGTTAATTGCATTGGGCGTGTTTATTTGTGAGGATCTGTCTTCCGGCATTAAGTGGGAGAAATGATTAACAATAGTATGTTTTCCAAGACTATGGCAAACATGGTATATATTTCTTGAGAGGTAGTGGGGCTTGCACATTTTGAGAAAGTCTCACGTGTATATATGTATATGTGACCAAGATCTCAGTTGAGATTGAAACATGTTGTTTTTATTGCCGAAAATAAACCCACAGTATTGAACAAACTCCAAAACTGGTGCGGCTCATCTTTCCTGCTTGAATTGCAGGGATTGTCTTTTGCATATATATATATATATATATATATATATACATATATATATATATATGTATATATATATATATATATTATCGCTCGAACTCTCCTTAAGATCCTTTAGGATGTAATTCTATTTGAAATAACTTTGGCGCCGGTTGACAAATCTTCGCAAAATTTTCAAAACTGGTGAGGCGCTCCAGTCCGCTCCTCTCCTGAAATTCTTGGGGTGATTCGTGAAGCGGGGACTGATAAAAAAGGGGGTCCCAAAACGTGTTTTCCCCATGCAATTTTCCATAGGTACCGTTCATCGCGGCTACAGCCCGAATGGAATTACACCAAATTTGGCAAAGTTGTAGTCCTTGGTTCAGACTCGTGCCTCTTTGCTTATATGGTGTAAATCTGTTCAGTAGTTCCTGAGAAAATTACAATTAAAAGTACATATATATCTATGGCCTTGGTGGATGCGCGGATTATAACCACACCGTCCCGATCATGCACAGAATGCTGATTGGCTGTCAAGTGGTCGTCAACATTCGAAACCAGGAAGTGTTGGCAGCCATTTTGTGCCTCGGTAGAAGCAAGGATCTAGAAATTAGTGGAACAAGTGTTTAAAACATATGAAGGGGGCAGGTAAGAAATATTTTGACCCTCTAGATCTGCTTAGGGGGTCCCACAAAGACCCCCTAGGGCCCCCTCAATTTTTAATTTTTTTTCTAAACTGAGAAATGTGCCGTGGGTGCATGGATCCGCCATAAAAAAAATAAAAACGAAGCGCTGGCTCCTGTGCTTGTTTAAAAATTACATACGTGGGAAGGAGAAATCCCTGGGTCTAAAATGTTGCATTTGAAGCGGGGGCCGAGAAAAAAGGGGGTCCCAAAACGTGTTTTCCCCATGCAATTTTAAATAGGAACTGTTCATCATGGCTACAGCCCGAACGGCTGAACGGAATTACACTAAATTTGGCAAAGTGGTAGTCCTTGGTTCACACTAGTGCCTTTTGCTTAAATGGTGTAAATCCGTTCAGTAGTTCCTGAGAAAATTACAATTAAAAATACATATATATCTATGACCTCAGTGGATCCGCGCATCTTGTGCGCACTATAAGCGCACCGTCCCTATGACGCACTGAATGCTAATTGGCTGTCAAGTGGTTGTTAACATTCGAAGCTAGGAATTGTTGGTAGCCATTTTTTGCCTCGATAGAAGCGAGGATCTAGAAAATAGTGGGACAAGTGTTTAAAAGGTATAAAGGGGCATGTAAGAAATATTTTGATCCTCTAAACCTGCTTATGGGGTCCCACAAGGACCCATAGGGTCCCCCCCAAAAAATGTTGGGAGAAAAAACTGAGAAATGTGCGTTGGGTGCATGGATCTGCCATAATAAAAATAAAAACGAAGTCGGGGCTCCTGACATTGTTTAAGCATTAGCTACCTGAGAGTGCCAAATCCCGGGGTCTAAAATATTACATTTGATGGGGGTGCAGAGGGGTCCTGTAGCCCGGGGACCAACATTCCACGGTGCTACAAAATAAATGGGTGAGGGAGCTCAAAGGTCCGTCCAAGGCCCGGGGATTATCACCTTCCGGGGTTTTTTATATTTTGGGAGGGGGGCCGTGTGGTCTGCATTCTGGAGCAGTTGAAAGCCTTGGGGAACACCACCCCCCCAGGAGCGGCTCCTGCTGTGTCTTGGGGTGTCTACCCCCGAGACACTGCTGTTTGCTATGGCAGGACGGGAGTCGAGGTTCCCGTTGTGTCATAGCAAACTTGAGGGTATATTACCAAGAGCCATTTCGCCGCAATTTTGTAAAAAAGCCAAAAATGCGTGAAATGTATATGTTCCTATTTACTAGGTGACTCTAAGAGGCATAAATGCATGTTAGCAGCCGGTTTGCTATGGGCTCGCCTCGTATTTCCAATCAGTTGCAATGTAGGTGTTGTCAGTGGGAAGGTAGGTGTTTCTATGAGAATATAAAAAGGAAGAGGGAGATATGACAACAGTGTTGTATTTACAAGGCTGCCCTGGATTTGAGGACCGGTAGGAAAACTCTCGCTAATTGCGGTTTATGTCGGATCCTAACATCTGTTCTGAAGTAGACTTAAGCATGTTTAATATGCGATGTGACAGATTTACAAGTTGCTAGCGTCACTATTGCATCACTTTTAACATGGGAAAAGGGAAGCGAAAGTGGTGCAAGGGGCTTGTAAATCTGCTACTCAGTGTTCTGTCTTAGTTTGCTTTCATTTCTGTCATGTAGAGGATCCTTGGTAAATATAATGGTTTCCGTACAGCCAGTACCTTTCAACCCTACCCCCAAACTGCTTCCTGCCTGTTACCATAGTAACATTACATAGAACACTTAAGTGAGCACACAGGTTACATGATCACCACACAATGTTTCTAATCGAAACAGTAACTGTGCTGGAGTTTTAAATTTTTTCCATAGGAACCGTTAATCCCAGGTACAGACTCTGGTAAAGAGCTGGTAAAGAGTTAGCCTCAGTATTATACTTCTAGTTATAAACATCATTTCTATTTTAATTGTTTAATGTTTTGTAAGTATATGATTACCACACTAAATAATAGTGAAATGTTGTCAGAAAAATAAGACGTATATGCTTTTTTAATTAACTTTTATTAAAACAACAATAAATAACTAGAAACGTAACTTTAAAATAACAATATAATAAATAACTAGAAACATAACTTTAACATAACAATATATTAAACAAAATGTTCGATGGACTCCAATGCAAGGAGGGCAGGTAACCTGCAAAACAAAAATGAAAATAAGTGTTTAAAATTAGATTGATGTGACTGAATGAGGTAAACGATCACAAATTAAGGTAACACTTGGCAAAATTAATTAATATGCTTGTCTGTAGTGTGCCTGATGCATTTCACCTCTCTTATAGGCCCGCGCTCAAGAGGTGTCTGTACGGAAGTGCCTACTGCATCAGATTTACAGTATGGACCAACAATTCTTTAAAATGATTCAGAGATGAGACAGAATTAGGTGAGAGATCACATCATTATGCAGGACAATATTCTTTATTTGGAACACATTTAATCGGAGGCATTGTGTATCTAGGCCACTCTGCTTACCTTGTGTAAACACTGTGGCGAACAGAGTTCACAACTTCAACTCAGCTTTGGTTCTAAACTGCAGACTGTATTAAATTCAGCTTTGATTTTTTTTATCGGCAGAGTGGACAGCAGCGTCCCTAACTTTGAAAGAGAAAGAGAAACATTGTGAGAGAGCGAAAGAGAGAAAAAATGACATTAAAACTGTGAGAGAGAGAAAGTTATAGATGGAGCAGTTACTACTGGAGAAAATCTTCGTAGCTCACCTTTTTGCCTCTGTTGTGTGTCCAAGCACGTACCGGTTCAAAGTGCACCCTCTAGTTTAGTGATCTGAAAGATAGTATAGAGTTAGTAATAGCAGTGTACATACAACTATAGTTTTTGCTTTATGTGTTTGTACACTCAGGATACTGTATTTCATCAACTCCCAGTGCAAGGAGGTGTCTGTGCGCTCTTTTTCTCCTGGAGTGCTATACCCCATGCACCCCCACTGCATAGCGGTGAGTTCTCATTACTGCGTTCCCAGACTGTTGCACCCCATTGACTCCCAGAGTCCGGAGGTGAGTGCTTTTTCTTGAGCACTGAGGGGCAGATTGACAAGCTCCTTGCATCACTTTTGTGTCACTTTTCCCATGTTAAAAGTGACGCAAAAGTGGAGCAAGGAGCTTGTAAATCTGCCCCTCAGATTGTTGCAACCTATCTATTCTCACTGCCCGGAGGTAATTGTACATTCCTACGCAGTCAAGCTGCTGCACACTACCCACTCTCTCCGCCCACAGGTGACTTGTCGTTGTTTCGGAAACAAGCTTCTTTGCTTACCTTGAGCCATTGGCGTGATTCAAAGAGGGTACACCACGTGTCGAAGCAGCCTTCTCAGACGTTGTTATGATGGCCACGCATCATCGCAGACTCCTCAAACGTTGAGCTTTGGAGGTGTTGGGGGGACACCCATTTGTGAAACACAACCTGTAAGATAAAAAGGAAGTTAACATTGTGCGTCATTTCTTTATCAAAGGAGAGAGGAAGTGAGAGAGTGACTGAAAAGAATTTTCGCAGCTCACTTTTCTGTCACCGGTGTGTCTTTCACCACTTGCCGGGACATAATGCACCCTAAAGCTCTACATCTAAAAGATAGTAAAAGAAAGATGTTATGATTGGTAATTGTTACTATCTTAATGTGGAGTAGAATTACATCGCCCTTTCACACACCTTCCCTCCCGCATTTAAAAAACAACTATTTGTACAGTTCCAACTTGTTTAATAGGCTTCGATTTCTGAAAAATGACTATAGTAGTAATGTTTTTATCCGGTTGTTAAAGCAAGTGGTGCGCAGTGATGCACATGGTTTCGATTATCACGAGCATCGGACATTTGACCGATTATAAAAACTTTCCTGCTATTGGAAAAAAAAATACAAATGCAATGTGATGCGGTATATAGGACTGCGTACGCCTAAATCGCTGCGTCGCTTTTTGTATCCAGTCTGCTGCTCCCTCCGCTGCGCACCCAGTCCTCACTTCTCACCTTTTCGTGGACAGGGCACCTTCTACATCAAGCAGTCCCGCTCTGCCATCAAGAAGTCTCACATATGGTACCGAGTCTTAATATCGCTATGGCTAAGGACATACTTGTGCAACCATCTACATCACGGGTTCCTCAACCGGTCAGTCTTTGCGGTACCACTAACTCAGTGACCAAAGAGGCCACGCACAAAGTGGTGGGCCCCCCTGTTCTGTGGTTCTGGCCTATATGAGGCGTCCGAACCACTAGGACGGGCCATCACCGTGCTTGCGTTGGGAGTAACTCTAAAATTGCGTGGAGCATGTGCGCCACGTCTTTTTAGGTCTCGACCTGCGAAAGACTGCGCACATGCACAGTCAAGCTGGCGAGATTGAATGATATTCAGTATTTTCCACTAGCGTGGTTAAGCCCCGCCCCTCTTCTCCATTGGCTGGCGTCACCGTTCATGCTAAACAGTGGCCAGCCATTGGAGAAGAGGTCCTAGTGACGTTCTTCGTTCTCTCTAAGCCCCGTCCTTTTCAGACTGGCTTACTTGACTTACTGCTGGCGTAAAAGGTTTCTTATCTTCTTTATGGGGCCAGATGGCCCCATAAAGAAGATAGGAACCTTTTATGCCAGCAGGAAGTCAGGCGCTTGTTCCGAGCGCTTGTTTTTTTACTGATAAATACAACACAAAGTTCTGTGTCACTTTTTAGAGTATAATACGCTCTTTAATGCATCACTATTTAGGTTTTCTATAAAAAAAAAAAAATTGGCCCAATGGAGCGTGGCCAGGCATCTTGGCCGACAAACGGCATTTCAGCGGAACTTCTGGATCCTGTGTAAACTACTATCCATTCGGTGCCTACCCTGCACCGACAGCGCTGTATTACTGCTGGTGATCCCCGGGGCCCAGTTTGAGAGCAAGTTTGGAAAGGGTAATGCGCTGCAGCAGCCTTGAAGTCTGGCCGTGGGCTGCGTGGCGTGGTGCCCCCTGGAAAACCCGAGCTCCGGCAGAGCACTGCGGCTGCCTGGTCCCATCGCTGCAAACCAATGATCGGATGTGGGTGGAGACGACTCCCTGCCTTCTTTGCAGACTCGGTTGGGATTCTAAGCCAAGCACAGGCAGACGTTGGACCCCGAGAGCATGGTGCCTCGCTGAACAATGTCCTGGGGCCCGCCATAGACATTGCATTTCCCCCTTGCAGCAAGTGTATTACCTGCGGCAAGCCTGGAGTGATTGGGTGTTTTCAGGCGGGGGTCGACCTGTTGGCAGGCCGGTGGAGCCCACAAGCTGAATCTTGTGTTTGCAGTCATTTTTTCACCATAGCATCCCCTCTCACCCTGCTTGCTGCTGTCACCTGAATCAGGGTGACTGTCCTCCTCTGACTCAGCGCAAAGAAGCCACGATTGATTCCTCGGCGCCCATGAGCCTCCGGCAAGACAGGGGTGGGAGTGGTTAGGCTGGGGTCGGATTCTATACTACGTCATACCACAGAGGCTCTCTAGCTGCTCACCGTCTCCCCCGCCCACTTCGGGCCTCGGTCGCTGGCCCTGTGCAGCCCTCCATTTCTATAGGTCCCGCTCTGGTGCTTGCGGGACGCCAGGGCACTCTAGTCGCGGGGCCCTCGTTCGGAGACCCTGCTCCATGTTTCTCCCTGGGACTGCTCTCCCCCTAAGTGCCACTCCTCGCTCCTCGATCAAAGCCCTGTTGGAAGGCATCTACCTTGAGTCGAGGCATTTACCTACCTTATGCGTCAGCAGGGAGGCGTGCCACACTGTTGTTGTTCTACTGTGTGTTTCAGTCTATAATATTCTTCTGTCAAATTATTGGTTCACTACAGACTTTTCAAGCAAGGCTGTAGGACAATAACAATAACCCGTCTTCAAATGCACATGTGCCCTCGTCCGTGCTGCACCTACCGAAATAAGTATTTTCTTTTCACCAAAATATGTATTTACTTTCTTTTGAAATTGGGGACGCAGTCTATACATTTACTGATCCATGCGTTTGCTATTTTTCATCTTTATAATCACAGGATTTCATTCACATTTGAAGACTGCAAAGTCAAGTTTGTGTTCCAGTTTCCTAAATCAACCCACCGGAAGCCTCATTTGGAAGCAATTGTAAGGCAGGGGCAGGTGGAAAAGCCATGTCTCTAATAAGGCCTCAATGGTCAATGAAAGTGCTTGTGAGTCACAAGGGAAGGAGGTGGCAAAGGGACATCCCGGCCTCTTTGTTGGTTGCAGGTCAGGAATTTAGAAATGATATGGGACTGCTTCCTCTCTGTGTGACTGCTTCCGCTCTCGAGGGCAGGCTATGAAACATGCCCAAAGGGGACATAGGCCGTTTCAGTACACTTCCAGTGTGAGTCAGCGTGCATACTTTTGGCATTATAGGGTGCTAAAAGTGGTTCTGTTGTCGCTGCATGTCCCCCAATCCCTCCGAAATCCTTTCACAAGGTGCCTCTCTCGATAATATTTTGACCGGGAAACATCCTTTACAACGCAACTTTGACCAGGCAGTGCCTTTACGACGCAACTATTACAACGCATGTCATTACAACGCATAGCGCTGGGGGGGCGCTCTAGGATAGGGAATAGATTTAATTTACTATCCAACACATTCCCTACTATCCACGGGGACTGAAGTTGGAATAGTAAATTAAACTATTCACTATCCAGCACCCCTAAGCGCTATGCGTTGTAAAGGCATGCGTTGTAAAAAGTGCGTTGTAAAGGCATGCGTGGTAAAAGCATGCGTTGTAATGTCATACATCCATTTTGACCCAATGTCCGCTCACCACAAAACTAAACGCTGCGACAGAGAACGCAGCCCAATGCAGGCTGCCGCCCCTGCTTTCACTAATGTGTGCAGGGCAGGACTGAGGAAGCAAAAGTAGTCCTGCCAATATCCAACCGGCCCCTTCTTTCGCCTCGTCACACATTCTCTCTTTTTCCATCCTTTCATTCTTTCTCTCCCCTTTTTTTCTCCCCTCTCTCTTCTCCCTCACTGGTTGCTTTCTCCCTACCCCCCCCCCCCCACTCCAGTCTTTCTCTTGAAGCCTCAGTGCATACTGCAATTTGAAAGCTGGGGAAAGTGAGAAAAGTACTATGGGCTGCTGTGTATTTTCAAAACAGCAATGCCGGCTCCTCCTCTAAGGTGTAGGAGCGTTGCCCCCCTGCTATGCAGCAGTGAAATAAAGAGGGGGCATGCAGTAAAATAATTTGTACTCGCTGGAAACCCATAACCCACACCTGCAGTGTGAGAGACAGCAGTGTGTATGAGAGACAGCACTGTGAGACAGCATTGTGTGTAAGAAAGACAGCAGTGTGTGAGAAACAGCAGTGTGTGTGAGAGAGACAGCAGTGTGTGTGAGAGAGACAGCAGTGTGAGAGACAGCAGTGTGTGTGTTCTAGGAAGTGCATGGTTTGTGAGAGACAGCAGTGTGTGAGATGCAGCAGTGTGAGAGAGACAGCAGTGTAAAAGTGACGGTTGTATGATGTTACACCATACTTTTACAACGCATACCTTTACAAGGCATTTTTTACAACGCAACATCCATTACAACGCATTCCATTACAACGCATGCCATTACAACAAATTGTTAAAAACTACCATTAAAACGCATTGCATTACAACCCATACTACCTTTACAACACATACCATTACAACGCATAAGATTACATTGCATGTATGGTAAGTATTGGATAGTGTAGGGGTAAAAATTACTATTCTAACTCCAGGGGGTGCAACAGTAGGGTAAGTGTTGGATTTTGTAAGGATACTATGCTTTGTAATGTTATGCGTTGTAATGGTATGCGTTGTAATGCATGCATTGTAGTGGTATGCGTTGTAGTGTCATGCGTTGTAATGGTTGTGTTGTAATGGCATGCGATGTAATGGATGTTGCGTTGTAAAAGTTTTGTTGTAATGGTAGTGCGTTGTAAAAATTGCGTTGTAAAGGTTGTTTCCCGAAAGAGACAGCAGTGTGAGAGAGATAGCAGTGTGAGAGACAGCAGTGTGTGTAAGAGAGACAGCAGTGTGTGAGACCTTTTCTTTATGTTTTGGTTTTTGAAACAGAAATAAAACGCATTGTTATTTGCAATGTCAATAGTTGAAACTCGCGTAAATACGAGACCTATTGCATTGCAAATGCAATAGGTCTCGCATTTGAGAGAGATTAAGCTATTAGCATTGTAAATGACAATGCCATTTATTTATCTGTTTTCAAAACCAACACATAAATAAAAAGTATGTCATTTACAATGCCAATAGCTCTAACTTTTGCAAAGACGAGACCGTTGCATTGTAAATGCTTGTTTATAGGTAGGATCATGTGTGTAGTGACGTATGTGCTGGATGGGTGTGGTGTGGGTGTATACCAGCCATGAGGGAGTGTGTGTGTGCCGTTGTGACAACTAGACATGGAAGTATGAAATCACTACAAAGGAAATCTGGGCCATGTACGTACCGTTGTTGTGTTTTCCTGGTACTGTAAGTGGAGTGGGCTGGCCTGACGTATGCCAGTGCTCCGCGAGGCTGTGAGCGATGACTCCGGAGCTATGGGTGTGGTTCCGTCGTGAACTATATGAGAAATCAACTGATTCAGGTGTCCGTGTTATAGTGCTGCCGTCACCCGGGTCTTACACGCAAATGTGTCATTATGTCTGTAAAGCCCCACAATATGGCTAACATGGAAGGTACTGGGTATCACTAACCCTATATTCATTAGTAGTTGCACACATAAAAGATGGTGGACATGACGTATTTCTGCGAATATAAATGTTTGTTGTACATTCAGTGGAGAGTTGTAGCTGTAGTAATACATTGTTGTGAAAGGTTTAAGTTGCAATTTTTGGGACATGAAAGGCAGATAATATATATACGTATGTGGTCATTCAGGTATACTGTCGAACTTTGTGCTGGAAATCAGTGTTCGAGGCTCGGAGTGGCATTCACATCCTGTTATTGTAGAGTAATGACGTAATCTACACATGCCTGAAAATATACTGTAAATACGGTGCTCATGTAAATTGCTGATATAGTTTTGGGTTGACTTTGCACTATATAAATATGCTTAAAAAAGGAGAATAGCCCACACTTACTGTCAGAGGTAAGATGGGTGTATACGCTCTTTATAGCACAATATAATGTGGTAGGGGACAGGAGCAGCATTTTACAAACATAATAAATACACAGACACGGATAGATAGTTGCCGTGCGTACGGGCACGTGTGCTCGACTCCATTTTATTATGTTGCTGTTGGTAACAAGTAGAATAGTAATCATGATATCATACACAGATATACGATCGTAAACGGTTTATGACTTCTGCTGTGAAATAATACACAGAAGATTCTATCGTAAAGGGTTCATGAGTTGTGGTGCACTAAGGTAGGGTCGGTTTGTGTGGAACCTGCGATAATGCGTGGTTCAGGCAGACCGCACTGGTAAGAATGTCTTTTGCTACTGAATTTTGCCTTAATAAGGCCACATGGCGATCATTTATGATGCACTGAGTTAGTGGTCCATATGGTATTCAGCGTGTTTCCTACTGGACTGCATGATCTGTAATCACGATTGAAATAAAAGATGAAACATGTATTGAATACATTGTCAAAATATGTATGTTTTAGAGATATTATAGTTCAAGTTGTGATCTGTGCTGTCCGCAGTGTAGACTACCATTGAGTGTTCCTTTGCCCTTGCCGCATGAATTTTGTTTTTCAAATAAACCTAGAACTGATATAAAAGACGTTTTGAAAGGAAGGCTACTAAAGGGATATTGTGTAAGTTTGAGGGACATTATACTTTGTTTGGTACTGCACTCTATATATAATGAATGAAGAATCAGTTGAATTCTGACTGAATACGGCCATGTGGTGATGAATGGTGTACTGAGTTAGTATTAACTTTGGGACTGAGCGTGTACATAACCTGTGATGATGCGTGATCCAGGCAGGCCGCACTGGGGATAATGTTTTTTGACTACTGAATTTTGCCTTAATAAAGCTTTGTGGTGAATATTTATGGTGTACTGAGTTAGTGGTACGTCTGGTGTTAAGCGTGTGCTCACCCTGCGACGATGCGTGCTCTGAACGGGCTGCACTCAAAGTATTGACTGTTGCATACTGGACTGCATGTACTTTGAGAGGAAAAATAATAATACCATGGATGGTTATCAATTCTTCAGCAACGACATGATCAGAATCAGATGGTTCTTCCAGCGGTGTAGCCAATTTTGTCTCCAAAAAAAGAAATTCAGGTTTCCAATGAAGAAAAGTGAGGTTCAAATTGTGACATATGCTGCCCACCATGTAGACTGTCATTAAGTGTGCCTTTGCACTTGCAGCGTGAATTTTATTATTCAACTACATCTGTAAGTGATATAAAAGAAGTTCTTAAAGGAAGCATACTAAAGGGATATTGTATAGGGTTTGATAAATGTTATACTTAGTTTGGTATTGTAATCTGCAAATAATGAATCAACAGTCTAATTAATTGTGAGCTCTGATGACCGCAGTGTAGGCAGGAGGAAGTGGTTAGCAAGAGCGCATGGCCACGTGGCGTTGAGTAGAGCTGCACAGTATTGGTAATTTAGTGTGTGTGCAGACAGCGATGATAAGTGGTGTACAGAGTTAGTGAAGCAACAAGGTTCTGTGGAATCTGCGATGGTGCGTGGTCCGAGCAGGACGCACTGGTAGCAAACTCTTTAAAATTAAGTTTTCTTATAAATACTAGTTGTCCTTTTATGGGAGTAAGTTGCAGTAGATGTCCAAAAACTATTATATGTTTTCTTCAAAATAAGACATCAGACTCAATACGGTCATGTGGCGATGAATTATGGTGCACTGAGTTAGTAGTAGCTTTGGCACTGAGCGTGTGCGTAACCTGGGATGATGCGTGGTCCCGGCAGGCTGCACTAAGAGCAATGTTTTTTGCTTAGTGAATTCAGCCTTAATAAGGCCATGGTGAGATGACTTGTGGTGCACTGAGTTAGTGGTACCTGAAGAACTCAGCGTGTGCGCACCCTGTGATGATTCGTGGTTCGGGCAGGTCGCACTGGTACAATGTCTCTTGCCTACTGGAGTGCGTCATGTTCAATAGCCATTCCACCTGGATCGTGAGCCCTCACAATGTAGATCGAAGGCAGTAGTCATCACAAACATCAAGAAATTCTTTTTGTCATATCCTTTAACAAAATCTGAAGACATAAAGTACAATTAGCTCTACCTTAAATAAATCAAGGCTAAATTTCATGCTATCCATAGTATAGATTCAAAGCTGAATTGAAGTTGTAAACCCTGCTGTCGGCACTGTAGATCAAAGGCAGTACTGAGCACAGATATGGACAAATGATTTTTGTCTCTTATTTTAGCAAAAGCTGAACACATACAGTACAATTGTCTCTGCATTAAATAAATGAAGATTGAATTCCCTACTGTCCGTAGTGTAGATGCAAAGTTGAATTCAAGTTGTGAACCCTGCTGTCCACAGTGTACATTGAAGGCAGTAGTCGACACAAACATCGATGAATGCTTTTTGTCACAGTTAACAAAATCTGAGGACACAGTACAATTGTCTCTGCCTTAAATAAATCGAGACTGAATTCAATGTTGTCTGTAGTGCATATTCGTAACTGGTATGAAGTTAAAAACTCTACTGACTGCACTGTAGATCGAAGGCAGTAGTCAGCACAGATATTGACGAAGAAGTTTTGTCACTTATTTTAACAAAGTCTGAGGGCATACAGTACAATTGTCTCTGCCTTACATAAATCAAGGCTAACTTCAATGCTGTCCGTAGTGTAGATCCGAAGCTGAATTTAAGTATTTAAGTTGTGAACCCTGCTGTCCGCACTGTAGATCGAAGGCAGTAGTCGATACTAACATAACTCTGCGGTGCTGTGGGGCTGAGTTCGCAATGGGCCTGTATCGAGGAGGCACGTGGTCATGGCGGCATCCACGTGGCAGGGTGAGGACCTTTGCTGTGGTGGAGTCTCTTCTCTTTGCAGAAGTGAACCACGTCCAAGGCTTAGCCTAATTAGCGGTAGTCTTGGCATTGTGTAAATTATTGTTGATGTGCGAGTTCCTTCCCTTATACATAGTCGGTTGTCACATCTCTGAACATTGAGCTTGTGTGCTGTTGAGGGGATATATTATTTTGGGAAGGTCTGTTGTCCTGTTTTGCGCTGCCTCTGAGGTACTAGAGGGGGAGGGGGAGGGGTCAGGAGGGGTGGTTCTAGTGGTGGTGGCGCTGGGTATTGTGATTTTGTTTGGTGTTGGAAGTGTATAATTAGTACGTCTATCACATATTGCTCTTTAAATATGGGTGTGAGTTGGATATAATTCACGCAGTACATAGTCGGCGTCCTTACACTAGTTAAATGTTGATGTTAATTTGTTAGTGGTAAGTAGAACTATTGCGAGATTTGGTTTCTTGTTGGAAATATGGGAAAGTGGTCAATATTATAATTAGGAATTGTCATTTAAAAAACCTTTGAAATTCACTGAAAAAACCATAGGTTTCAGGCAGGTTATAGTTAGGAATTATCATTTAAAAAACCTTAAAAATTAATTGAAAAAAAACATAGGTTTCAGGGGTGTTATAGTTAGTTGGACATTTCACTCATACAAAACCATTGAAATTCCTCCGTTATAGTTAGTTGTACTAACTGTAACTCTCGCGCCCGCAATCCACTGGTGAAGATGTCACATATTATATCATTCATGAAATGGTCAGTGACATCACTGGTGACATCTCAAATTATATTGAAATGGTGATTATAAAGATGTGATCTTATTAAAAGTATTTTAAACTGTAATTGATGTAAACCATTCTAGAAAGTGATGCTGGAATTAGGCGAGAAGTCTGTTGTTTATTTCCATAGGCCCTATGATCAGATGACCTGTAAATGCACTTTTTAAGGGGTGGGGCTTGTTAAACAATTTCATGTGATCAAGGGCTCACAGGGCCCGAAACGCGTCATGGCGGAGGTTCTGTAGCGCACATTAAAGACTCTACAAATTACCTGCATTGTGTCCGTGTTCGTTTTTCTACAAAACTTCAGAACGAAAACGGAGTTCTTTGAATATATATATATATATATATCCAACAGCTCAGGTACCCCTTTGAAATAGAGCCACTCAAAGGTAAATATATAGCCCACGTTTATTGGAAAGCAGCCTGCCAGCAGGACCGATCAGGGAAATAGCAATATTCAATTGTTGACGCCAGATGCGTTTCAGGAATAGTCCTTTCTTCGGTGGCATTTTTAGGCAAAGATGACTGGAAGCGCACATGAAGACACACCGGATAATTATATCACCCACCCAATTAGGCGTGGCCTCTTACAAGGTTTTATGGGTGATGTAGTGTTCTTCTAATTCACCCCAGTGGGCGCGTCTCCAACCGTCTTTCAATTACAGCCTTCTAGAAATGCAAATGTCCGAGGCGGGACCTGCTTTGGTTCCTGTGCTGTTGGATATATATATATATATATATATATATATATATATATCGTGAACTCCGTATCTCTCCTGCACACGCTGCTTTTTCAGCCGGCAAAACAGGACACCGGACACGGACCTCGAGGTGTTTCAATCTTTATTCAGCAGAAAGTGTCAAATATATATATATACAAAAAAGAAGGATAGAGCTCTGGGTAGTTCTCAAGTTTAGGCACCAGCGACACTCTAGATCTGCTCTCCTCAAATGTCTGTTTTTCTAACAAAGTCTTTAAGCATAGGATTAGCACAGTGCCATCCACACCGAGATAGAAAAGGACAAAGTCTTTTGCCATTTCTACAGCTAAGTCTTTAAGCATAGGACTAGCACAGTGCTGTCCTTGCCGAGCTGTAAAATGACAAAAGCCATTTATCACTCTAGGCACAATATTACAGCTTTGAAATGGTAAAACACCAACTCAAGCCAACATGAAATGAGTAAAAGCAACTCCTGACACAGTGTTTCACTCTAATAAGAGCTCTTCAGAGAGGTATAGCTTTGTCCCTACTCAAAGGAGCACCCAGTATAAGTCAAAACAAAACCCTTTCAGGCACAGAGTGACGCATAAATTATGCAAAAAAAAAGGAGAGAACTCTGGGTAGTTCTCAAGTTTAGGTGGAAAGCAGCTCCTCTTAGAGCACAGTGCCATTCACGCCGAGATAGAAAAGGACAAAGTCTTTTGCCATTTTGACAGCAAAGTCTTTAAGCATATATATATATACACTCTGCCATGCTAATCGAGATGTTGACCTACTGCTTGACACACAACATCTTCCTCTTCCAAGGCAATCTCTACCTACAACAACAGGGGACGGCAATGGGAACATCTTTTGCCCCCACATATGCAAACTTACTGATGGCCGTCTGGGAAAAAGAGGTTCTGCTGGAAGAGAACAAGAAACATCAGAAGATAAAAAGTTAGTATCGATATATCGACGACCTCTTTCTAGTGTGGGACGGGAATCAGACAGAGTTACAGACCCTCATAGACTCTCTGGAAAACAACCGGTACAATCTACACTTCACATCAACCATCAGCAACACCAGTGTGATTTATTTGGATGTAGAAGTGGAAATACGCAACAACAAACTATGCACCAAAATGTACCGCAAACCCACATCCTGTAATAGCATTCTCCATGCTAACAGCGGTCATCCTTCCAATTTTAAATGGAGTATACCATATGGAGAAATGCTAAGGGCCAAAAGGAACTGCTCTAATGAAAAAGATTTGGATGTGGAAATAGAGAGAATCTTTGGTTGTTTCCTTTCTAGAGGATACCCGTTGGAAGTTCTGATGACAGCAAAATCTTGATGTCTCGGAAAGAACAAGCACACACAACGGGAGTTCAGGAGAAATCAGAGAAAAGAAAATTGGAGGAGTCAGGGAACAAAACACGTCTCATTATGGACTTTAACAACCAGAGTCAGAATCTGAAGAGGGTGATAAAGAAAAATTGGGATATTCTCCTGTTGAATGAAACTCTTAAGGAACATCTAACACCCTATCCGAGTATCACCTATAGGAAAACAGCGTCCTTAGGAGATATTCTGACACAAAGTCACTTTGAGATCAAGCCGAAGGAGAAATTGTCTTGGCTGAATACACCAGGGTTCTGGAAGTGTGTAAAATGCAAAGCCTGCGAGCATGGACAGAACATCAAAGAATACACACTCCAGAGTGGAAAAATTGAAAAGATCACAGATCACATTACATGCGATTCAAAATTTGTAATTTATAGACTCAAATGCCCATGTGGAAGAGACTATATCGGGAGCACAATTAACAAACTGAAACTGCGGATCTTACAACACCTGCGTGCGATTAAAAACAACAACCCGAAGTATCCCATGGCGAAACATTTCAATGAACAACATCAAGCAGACTGCAGCCAACTAACATACTCAGGCCTGAAAATCGCCAAGATATCTGAGAGAGGAGGTGATCGCACTTTAAAGTTAAGAAAAATGGAGAGCAGGATGATTCTCGGTATGGGAACGGAATTCCCATATGGACATAACTTGGACGCGGAGCTTCATGTACATCTGGAAAAGTAATCAAGTAATAGAGATCAATGATGAACCTTAAAAATCCAACCTCTCATTTAGCATTATATGGACATGAACTCATAATTAGCTATGAAACAGCAAGCCCTAGAAGATACACATATCCAAAGGAGGAAATAGTTGAACTCAAGGGAGCAAACTGATTCACTCAGTTAAGGTATACGATTGGTAAGACACAGAAAAAATAAGATGAAATGCATCCTCATGGAAGTGATCAACTCTTGTGCAGATAAAGACTCCCCAAGACTGAAAAGGATGCCATCTCTGAGGGAGGATAAATCTACTTCAGAACATTGATCATGAATGAAAAAAGACAATATAAGAAATAGGAGAAAACAAGAAAGAGAAAAGAAAAAGAAAAAATAATTGAAAACTTTTTGGGACGTTTGCACATAATGAACTGATCAATCACTGTAATCCTAAAAGCTTTAACCTAGAATGAAATATTGCCGCTCCTTAGCAACCTATGTAGTAAAAATGTACTTTACGAAAATTTCTTACTGAGAGGATCAACTAGCTTTTTGAAAAGAACTTTTGAAATTAATTTTTGAAAAAGAACTCTTAATATGAACTTTGGAATTATGTATGAGAATTGCACCTTGGTCTATGAAAAATCTCATTGTGAATGTAAATAGCACCCCTTTATTTAAGTACTTTACATCATGAATGTTATACTTTAGAATTTTACTTTTAATTCAGTACTTAACTGAAAACAATGAGGTGAACTGATACAAGGTGAAACAATGGCGATCATAATGTGCCGTGACATCACACTCAGGATTGGTAGTCTAGTTGTTTTTAAAGGGTATAGAAACTAACAAGGATACTAAACACAGAGCACAACATAAATTGTCTAGACACAAGGGACTCTATGGTCCAGTTGAAGACTAAGTGTAGTCGAAACGCGTAGGCCATCCTGTTGCTAATGCACATGGTGTTTGTGGAAAAATAAAGAAACTTGAGCTTATCTGCTGCTGTGGTGCCGTGACTTCTGTGGTAACTACGTGAACCCAGGGGATTCAAGGTGATATATATATATATATATATATATATATATATATATATATAGTGTTATGCTCACCTGCAATTGACTTACATTTTCATTATAATGGCATGCGATGTAAAGACATATGCATTGTTAATATTGCATTGTAAAAGCACGCATGGTAATGGCTTGCATGGCTCCATCATACATCCACAATCCTGCATATTGCTTGGGGTCACAAATGCGTAAACATTTGACTAGCATAGTTATCAAATACCTTTATTTGTTGGCAAAGTTTTAGCGAGATGTCATTAGGGAGTCATATATACAAGAAATATTGCTTCACTACCTATCACTGATCAGTGCCCCAACCCTTCCACCACCACAGGAGTACATTGGGCCAATAACATTGGAAATGACACTACAGGCTTTTGATATAAAAGGGCTAGGGGTTTTGGGTGGTGACCCAACTGATTTATTTGCATTGTTGTGACCTGTTTGCATTTTTCAATAAACTAAACCTAAAACATTTTCTCAAAAGTGGATAGGATTTAAAGGTGATTTCACAGTGGGGGCTTATTATTACTCCCTCAAGGTTTCCTTTAAGGAGGAAAGTTGCGATTGTTTTGATTTCATATTGAGACATTAACACTGATCAAAACCTTTTGGGAATTAAATGGAATTGCACTGAGACTATTTCTAAGGCACCAGCATTTACCTTTTAGGAAAGTTAGTAGCAAATAGTAATAGCAAAGGTGAGCAAACACATTAATGACCATACAGCAGGGATGCGCCAGAATAGATGCGACACGCAATTCTCCCCTTACGCCACCACAGTTGCATTGCATTTGCAATGCGGCACACTGTGGCGCAGTGATAGGCAGATGCATGTCGCATCTTGTGGCGTAAGGGTGGCGCATTGCTGTAGTCATGTCTCAAGCGAGACGCAACTCGAGCAATGCACAAGGGCCGTCCATGATTAACGTGGCGTGTCATTCCTTACGCCTGCTTCAAGCAGGCATAAGGGTTTGAGGCAGCAGCATCGTAAACTGACTCAGTGAAGTCTTGTAGATTTCACTGAGTCCGTTTTACGAGGGTTTCCTGCCATGTAGTGCCCACTCTGCAACTGAATGCCCACATGAAACCTGATGCAAGTTTCATATGGCGCAGTGCTTTACAACATGACGCATCTGCCTAGATGCATCACGTTGTAAATAAGTTGCAAAGTGGAGCATGGTTTACCAGCCGCTGCATCACAGAAGTGACGCAAAGGTGGCGCAAATGTGTCTCAAGGGGCTTGTAAATCTGCCCCATTGAGTTTAAAGGAAATTATAAGGTTTTGAACCTTGATAGTCAACAGTTTTTGAATGATACACATCAGAACTTGCTGTAGAAGATCACTCCCAACTCAAGAAAGCTGTACATATTTCCCAAGTTCTGGAATACATGCTGCAGTTTTATACACATTTAGATATGTGCATTTGTAAAGCACACTATCACCTGTGGGGGTCTCCTGGCGCTGAGCATGTGTGTGCGCCATGTCCTGCCTAGGGTAGATTGGTTAATTGAGGAGCTGGGTCTGCAGCTTCTTGCAGAATTCAAGAAAACAGGAGGAAGCTCTGGAGTTGGTGTGGGGCATTGTTTAACGAGTTAAGAGAACTCTGTTCCCCTATCTGAATCTGGGTATGTGTGGGATGAGTGTGAGGAGGAGATGTGTGATTGAGGAGTTTGGAATGGGTTTCCTCAAAATTATAGATTTTCTGAACTAGCCACACAATCTAGCATCTGCTACAAAAAAATGCAGATTGCAATCCAAAAATAGTTTCTAGAACAAACAGATCAAAGGTTACGAAAAACGTGGCCTTGTGTTACTGTGCGGTGACAGGCCCCTTGCAAAGGCTATCTTGTCATCGTTTAGTGGATGAGTGCTGTATTTGAGTATTTAACTGATACTAAGGAGGGGAAATCATTACCCAGACAGTGATAACATATGTAAACATGACAACATAGGGAAGTAAGACTGCTACATATTGTGCTCCATTTTGCTACACAATTTGCCCATACTCGTGACATAATTTAGTTAACCCTGCCGCACAATTTGGACCTTCCCGCAGATAATTCCAGTGGTCCTAAATTAAACACTCTAATAATAACCTTTATTCTTGTAGCAAACGTATTAGAATAAATGTACACATAGAATACGAAAATGACCACAAACATCCCATATTTTCAGGAGTGTAAACAGAGGTATTGGGCCAGTGGGATAATAGTTTCAAAACAAACATAATGGAAAATAAATACGCATTTGTGGATGTAACTTCTGGGTTGTTTGTACTATGGGCAATCCTAAGGTGTATAAGTAGGAACAATAAGAGTACCTGGGGAAATATATGATTTTCCTCAAGATCACAAAGTACTACTTGGAATTCCAAATAATGAATGTGTTTAGAAAAGGGGTAAGCTTAAGTATACCAGGTGAAGATTTGCTATTTTTTAAATGGTAAACTTTATAGATTACGTATCAAGTCTTCACTATGATTGAAAAGAAAGACAGACTGTAAGGATACGCGCGAGCCCTCATGCCAGAGCCAGACCCCCCATGTCAGCTATTGAACATGTAGCAAATACTCTGAAACATTTCTATTTCTCCTCCTCACATTTGTATCCATGTCAGGGAGTCTTGTGGAAAATTGTGTCTATTTCAGGGCAAAGGGGTAATTGTATCCATTTCGGAAAAATGTGGTATCATTTTCTCCATTTGAGGATACGATTATATCCCTGTTATGGTAAGGGACAACAATAATTGGCTTATTGAAGTAGTAAGAGAGGCAGCTGCACAGGTCTACTGAATACAACAGGTCTCCATTCCTCTTCCCTGCGGCATGACCCTCTTACAGGAGGAATGCACAGGGATGCCAGCCACTCTCTGCAGAAATGTAATGAAGCAACGAATAGATGGAGCTGGAGTGTACATGCTGGTCCTAGATAATTGTATGAGCGCCAAGTGAGGTACTTCTGCAGAGCACCCTTGTATTTTCGCTTGCATCACGTGTGCTTACATCACCAACTGGCACGAGACATACTGGAATGCAAATAGAGATGTGCAATAATAGTCAATATCGTTCCACATGGTCAGATCATGCTTCCCTGTGTTTATCGATTGAACAGTTTATGGGCCAGATTTAAAAACACATTTTTTCATAGACACAGAATGGGTAAAACTGTTTGATACATCTGGCCCATAGTATGCTACTAACCAATAGACCCATCATTTACACCAAAAATTAGCCTTTGTAATGTGCAAGTTCGGGGACCTTACAAATGTGCAAATCGTCACTCTACACTTCGTATTATTCGTTCTTACCTTTCAAGTGGGCTCTTTCCTCACGTTGTACTGCTGTTCAGCCACCTGGGAAATCAGCATATTCATAAGTATTCACACTGTTTAATTTGAGTATTAGTTGCAGATGGGGCCCATGGCACTCATTTTGGCCGACTGCCTCATATTTTTCTTCAACAAACTTTGATCCAAACCACAAGAGAGAAAAACACAAAAGGGGGGATGAAAAAGATGGAAAATGGGTACTAAACCGAAAAAAGCAGGGGTAAAAACAGATAATGCAGGAGCAAGATAAAGAGGCAGGGAATATAGAGGGGGAATAAAAAAGGCATGAGATAGAATCAAAACTAAACAGGATTGAAGTGCCGACCTGGGGCATATGAGCAAAATGTTAGCTTGCAGCACATATTACTTTACAAATTAAGCACTGAATTCAGATTTTAGTTCAAATTCTATTTCATTCAAATATTGAACATTTCAGCTCCTTCCCCAGCCTTGTGGATGTCTCCGACAATGCCTGTATCACCGTCGTGCCCCTTCTTAGGAATTCCAGTTGACACTGATATGACTTGTGCCGTAAACACTGGTGCATTGTCATCATCTTTCTTTCTACAAACTGCCATGTTCATCTTGGAATTCCCTTCTACGGCGAATGCAGGATTACACTGTTCTTCCAAGTATGGACGTTCAGGCCATATAGAAACTGGACAACGACAGAAAAAGTCAACATTCCCCTATAGTCTTCCTGTGACATGGAAGGCCTGAAAAGAAAAATACTGTAAGCCTGGGAACCAGCGAAAAATGTTGGGAATGGTGTCTTTGTGAAAAGCAAAAAAAAGGGGGGGGGGTAACAGAGTGCTCACCAATTTTTTCTTTTTCATCCAGTTTAGTGTTCTCAACATTTCATCTGTTTGCGTGCAAGCCCGGTTATACATGATCCGCCGAAACACGTGCTTGTGAAACACTTAAAGAGTGGGGCAACCTCACGCCCCGATGCCGGACGCACAGCGTTGCATTGTTCGTAACAAAAATGCCACAAATATTCCAATTTCTCAAAATGTTATTCCATTTGAATCCACATCTTCTAGAATTCATTGCTTCTACTCCTATCACATGAGAGACATTTATTCACTGTATTCTAAAGGCTGTCTAAATGCCCATTCAGGCTTTATCCTGGAGCATGGAATGTGAGTAGCAAGCCAGGTAATTAGGGCATGGTCCGTCAGGAGAATGAAAGTACGCCCTAATACATTTTGGAGATCCTCCATGGCCTGTTTGATGGCAAGTCACTGCTTCTCTACCGTAGCACAATTAACTTCCCTGGGGAACAGTTTGCGACTGAG
The DNA here is from genome assembly GCF_964261635.1 of Lissotriton helveticus. NCBI lineage: Eukaryota > Metazoa > Chordata > Amphibia > Caudata > Salamandridae > Lissotriton > Lissotriton helveticus. The sequence continues at coordinate 1,018,203,759 of NC_136070.1, read as the reverse complement.
GAACAGAATGGGACGTAAGTCACTGTTTTGGTCAGGCTGAGACCGGACTGCACCAAAACTCTGGTCAATACGTAGTTCAATTGCTGGAAGCTTTGTTCTTGCGCTTCAGTGCATTCTGTCCGGGTTCCTAGGTGTTTGTGGGTAAGTAAGCCTGTGAGAAAACAGCCTATCTTGGAGAATTGGGGACAAAACTACGAAAATATCCCACAAGCCCAAAAATAATATGACATATTTTTTCATTGTAGGCTGTGGAATGTTGTGTATAGCTTTAAATTTGTTCATGTGGGTTTGCCTCGTACTTGTATCTATTGTGTGCCCAAAATAATATATGTGGTCAGTATCAAAGTTTGTTTTTTTACGGTTCAGGGTGAGACCTGCCTGGTCCAGGGTACCAAGAAAGTGTTGCAAATGGGTTCCCAATTTGGACTGTACATGACTATGTCATCCAAATAGTCTACTGCATATTGTTGATGTGCCCATACTAGCACATTCATGAGCCTTTGAAAAGTGGCTGGAGTGCCATGAACACCCACGAGTAATACTTTGAAATGATACAGCTCAGAAGTGGTTTAAAAAGAGGTTTTCTCTCATGCAACTTTAGTGAGGGGTATCCACCAGTACCCTTTAGTTAGGTCTATCGTAGACATGACTCTTGTTCCCCACAGTCTCTCTTTTAGTTCATCTACTCTGGGCATGGGGTAGGTGTCAGACTTGGATATGGCATTCAACTGATGGAAGTCAATGCAAAACCAAAGGCTTCCATCTGGCTTTGGCACAAGTACCACTAGTGAGCACCAGACACTCTGAGACGATTCAAATATATCCCCCTTCAGCATTGCCTCAACTTCTTTTTCTACTGCCTGATGTCTGGCTGCATGGATTCGATGAGGCTTTAGTTTGAGCACTCAGCCCCACTCCGATATAATATCACGGGTGACTAGGGAGGCACGCCCAGGGCTACCAGATGCTAGACCAGGGTAGTGATGTAGTACAGTGGTCAGCTGTTGTTTTTAGTCCTGAGTCAACGTATTCCCTATTTTCACTGTCTGCACTGAGGCCAATGAAAAGTGTTGTACTTCTAGGGTAACTTCTAGGGGTTTGGTGAGGTTAACCTGTCCTACTGAGACTACAGGGTCTCCCAAAAGATCTGGGGGTTCCTCCCATTTTTTTAACAAGGTAATATGATAAATCAGCCGTCATCAGCCAGGCTAGCTTAAATCCAGCTTGAATCCAGTGGCAAAGTGAGCAAGGGAACCACGTCTGGGCATACCCTGCCAACTTAGGGTGAACAAAGCAAAACCAAAGGGGATGATGGACGGAGTGTTGAACATTGCAAGCACTCCCCCTCAGTCAACTGATCTGGGTTTAATCCATCATCATTCCTTAGCTCACTCCGCCACCCCAGTTCAGACATGGCCATATACAAATCAGTCTGACCCTATGCCTCATGGGAACAGTCCAGCCCAAACTGCCAAGCCATGTCTTCCCTGGACCGGAAACAAGCATCCTGGGACTGGTTTCTGGCTAATCAGCCAGGCTAGCTTGAATCCAGTGGCAAAGTGAGCAAGGGACCTATGTCTGGGCATACCCTGCCAACTTAGGGCGAACAAAGCAAAACCAAAGGGAATGATGGACGGAGTGTTGAACATTGTAAGCTCTCACCCCCAGTCAACTGATCTGAGTATAATCCATCATCATTCTTTATCTCACTCGCCACCCCAGTTCAGACATGGCCATATGCAAATCGGCCTGACCCTGTGCCTCATGAGAACAGTCCAGCCCGAACTGCCAAGCCATGTCTTCCCTGGACCGGAAACAAGCATCAGGGACCGGTTTCTGGGTAATCAGCCATCATCAGCCAGGCTATCTTGAATCCAGTGGCAAAGTGAGCAAGGGACCCACATCTGGGCATACCCTGCCAATTTATGATGATGGATTAAACCCAGATCAGTTGACTGGGGGTGAGTGCGTGCTATATTCAACACTCTGTCCATCATCCCCTTTGGTTTTGCTTTGTTCGCCCTAAGTTGGCACCGCCATGTCTGAACTGGGGTGGCGGAGTGAGCTAAAGAATGACTCAGTTGACTGGGGGTGAGTGCTTGCTATGTTCAACACTCCGTCCATCATCCCCTTTGGTTTTACTTCAACTGTATGATGGCACCCTGTGTCTAAAAAGACCTTGATTTGCCTACCGTTCAGATGGATGTCCTCTTATAGTGTTCCCGGCCCTCCCCAGTGACCAGAATTTGGCCTCTCGCATACCCTATCTCAGTGGTGTCTCCTTTAAGGGGACGGTTACAAGTTATGTGCCCCCACTGATTACAACAGAAACATTGGTGCCCCTGATGTTGTACTGCATCACCCATATTAGGTTTTACTGCTGTTCTTGGGACAACTGCCATTCTGTTTTCTCCCCCCTGTCCCCCGTCATAGGTACTGTCTTAGAGGAACCACCGGAGCTCTTATTGGATGTATACAAAACTACGGGGAATTATGATATGCACAGACTTAATCGAATGCTGACTGTACTGTGAGGTTAGGATGTTGTTTCACATCATATTAACAGGTAAAGCCTGATGTGCTGTTCTAGATAGACCCTTTCTCTGATCTCCTCAATAGATGGTGTAGTGGGTTGTAGTCACCGATTTCCCTAATCTCTGATTTAATAATACAGAGCCCTTGGATTGTCCGCAGAAGTTCATTTCTCCTTTCAAAACCAAATCCTATAGTATTCTTGGTCGCATCCTAACCATTCTAAGATGGCCTTTTTGATATCCATATAGGGTGTTACTCCCAGAGGGACTGGTGGCCTGATACGCTGCCTGTAGTTCATCTGACAGGAGCGGCTCAATGTTTTGGCCCCATCTCTCTGGTGTCCTTGCTTCCATGGATGCCACCCGCTCAAAATTTACAAAGAAATATTCCGGGTCGTCCCTTTCCTGGAACTTTAGCAAATCCGTCACCAGGACGTTGGGATTAAAGATTGCATCTGTAAAACGTAGATAAACCATGTCTTGGACGTGTTAATTAGAGATCAGGAGGGCTGCCTGCTCTTTTAAGGCTGTCTGGATAGCCTTCCTCTCCTTCTGTGCATTTTAGTTCTGCTGATCTAGCACCAATTGAAAAAATGTCTTTGGCCCTCCGCCAGCAGGGTGTCCATGCACTCTATGGTTCTGGGATGTGTCATGGCTGTCTCTGGCACAGTATCCCACTTCTGACAGCACTGTAATCAGGACAGCTACTAAACAAAGATAATGACTAGTCTAGGTCATGTTTGAAATGCGTTTATTAGCTGACATTATTTCTTCTCTCAGTCCAAGTATTCTTCTCCCTCCTCTTCGGGTGCTTGTGGGCTTTTCCCCAATGTCCCATCACTACTGGTCCACACTGTGGTTCCCTGTTGAGTTGTAGCATGATCCTCAGAACCAAAAACCGGAGGCAAGGTAAGTCAGTCAGACTCCTACTGGTGCCCTAATCACTGTGCCGTCACCACACCCGTGAGTTCTGAGCTCTGCTTAGCGCTCTCCGTGTTCAGAGTGACCTCTGCAGAGTGAGCATGCGGTAATGACCGCCTACCCTCCCACCACCTCCTTAATGAAAAATATTGAAGTACTGTCACTTGCCTGTGGACACGGCTCTCCAGGATTGTGGCAGGGGGCATCCCAGCATCCACCTCCTCACAAAGACTACTGGACTAAGAATGGTAGTCATGGGCTGTCCTCCCGTGGCCTCCATTCTGTGCCCTCCTGCATTGCCTTCCTCCGCTTCATCCCACTCTCCTTCAGCCACTCCTCCTTTCTGAAGGTACAGCTCTATTGGACTACTTGATGTCCCAAGTCATCTGTGTTCACGTCAGCTCCTTCCCCGGCCTTGTGGATGTCCCTGACAACATCTGTATCACCATAATGCCCTTTCATAGGAACGCCGATCAACGGCGCTATGACATGTGCCATAAACACTAATGCTAGTTGCCGTCTTCTTCCTTTGTACAACCAATGTTGTCCATCTTGAAATTCCTGCTTACGACAAGTGTAGGATCACTTGCCAATAGCCTCTCTTGAATTTTCTTATTAGGTTTCATCAATATTTGGTCCCTAAGCACCAGGTCATAATTTATTGTCTCAAATTGACATACATTGCTGCTAACGATCTTTGTGCACCTACATACTCTTCAATACTTTAATACATTTCTTGTTTTCTTGAATTAAATATGTACCTATCCATGTGTTAGTTTTCTTGCCATACCTTATCCCCAATTGTTTTACTGCATACTCAAAGTCATTTAAATGATGTGCATTTTGTAGTGGAGGTAACAGCCTAAATAATCTTAAGTCTTCACCACCCAAATAATTCTTTAGAAGAGATAATTTATTTTGGGTGGAGCAATCATCTTCTAAGACTTCAGCTTAAACCAGATACATATCCAGACAAATCTCCCACCTTGTTTGATGATTCTCCTGGTGGGGGCAAAACAAATGTTGGAATTTAGACTCCAGGCATGACAAACAGTAGCAGAGAAAAAAAGAACAAAGAACAAATAAAGCAGTCACAGTTGTCTATCTGGGTGCTGCTCACAAATTAAAATAATGATCTAAAACAAATAAAGCAGTCACCATTATCTATCTTGGTACCTGACACTGCTGGTAATTGCAATGTAATAATAATATTCCTCAACAGAATATGTATTGGGAGAAACATCTTGTGGTACTGCCTGTGGCGGCCGACACAGATAAATACCTAAGGTGTAGGTGGAGGGGGCGCTGGGAGGGTGGAGGGGCTTTAGGGGGGAAGTAGGAGGACCGACGGAGAGCACTTGGGGGGAGCATACAACGGGGGGGCTCTAATAATTTAATAAACACTTATCTGGTGCTGCTGACTGCCGACTGCCTTGCACTCCTCTATTGCCAGTTCCTGGTCCCAGTAGTCCCTAGGACATCGTCACAAATCCCCATCCAGCATTAGAGCAGCATGGGAATTGTACTGAGCTGACTGCATTAATGTTCGCTCAGGCATAGGGAGTCTGTTCTGTTTCTCCAACCCGGATGTGCAACACAGCAGGGTTGTACAATCTTAAGTGTGTATTTCAGTTTGCCCAACCTAAGACGGTGCACATCTACCACTCCTCCTCCCCTCCCACAGCCCGACTTCACCCCTCCCTGCACATGCTGGCTCAGCCAGCAGCTGGAAAATAAAACAATGGTAAAATATTGTTTTATTTTTCCGCTGCTGGCTCTGAGCCAGTGGGGCGATGCTCCTCTGCCATTGCTGAGGAGCTGTCACTGGGTATTGCTCCCGAAGAGTGGAAATAATCCCAGTTTGACAAAGCAGGTGCACTTATGCCAAGTCATATATTTTCCCATTCGTTTGAGCCTATTCTGTGATGTGATATCCCAATTTGATGAAATTGCAGCTAAATAATAGCTCTGATTTATATAGGTGGTGGAAGTAATACTTGAGCGACAGCTAATAGTCGGAGGACGCAGCTCCACCTCCAAACGCTTACCTCCTGCACTGATGTGCTCATCGCAAAATGCCCATATGTGCTGTGGACCGTACTTCATGTGAAGCAAACCATCGACAAATGGATTTCAGCAACCACAGAGCTTTGTCCGTTGCACTCGGTTATTGCCAGTATTACGATATCGGCGGAAAAGAAAGTGGAAAGGCGGTGCCGCTAGAGATGATATCTTTATTAGTTAATATACAGAGCCCTGTCGGCTGGCAATGCCCTCTTTGCCAACTGCCTACTCCCACCACTCACTCACACCACACACGCACTGCAATGTTCACATTCCCCCACACGCCCGTTCTAAGCAATGGCACGGAGCAGTGGAGGACCGATGACCAACACAACAGTTGTCACTGGAATTTAATTACAAAGGTAGTAGGGTTTATTGTTAGTATTTTTTTTCAGACCCTGCAGGTTGTAGAGAACACTATGCAGCTTCAAAGATCATACTGCATGTTCTTATTTTCTAACTCTATAACTTTCAAACTAATAGCTAGATTTAGAATTAAAATGAATTGCCCTTACTTCAGAGTTACCAAGCAACGCTAAGTCACCTTGCATGGCCCTGCATTGCTTGGTAAATCTGGAGGAACGCAAGGCAGCACATGTTGCTGCCTTACGTTACTCTGCCCTGAGAAGGCCTTCGATGGTTTGAGCATTGGTGTTATCGCGTGTCCAACCATGGATTCTGGCACACTCCCAGACCACAAAGAGAGGTAAACCTGGGAATGTGTCAAAATGCTACACCTTCCTGATGGAAAATATATGTATTTCCCCTTGTTGTTTCCTTTTTCTACACTTAGAGTAAGTGAAAAGCCTCTAAGTATTGCTTTTGTGCAGGAAGGTGTGCCTTCCAGCTCAAAAACAATCCTACCTGCAGTGTAGGCACCATTGCACCATGACACAAGGGTACCTGTGTTAGCACTAGGCTGCACTGAGTGTACCAGCGCAAGAAGAGAGCAGGAATGTGCCATATCTTAGTAGATCTGACGCATTCCTGCCTTCTCCATTTAATGCAGTACAAAAGGGGGTGGTGCTGGACGGAGCATCGGAACCAATCAAACACTCACACCCAGTCAAAAGATCTGGGTTTGATCCATCACCGTTCTTTAGCCCACTCTGCCACCCCAGTTCAGACATGGCCATATGCAAATCAGTCTGACCCTGTGCCTCATGGGAACAATCCAGCGCAAACTGCCAAGCCATGCCTTCCCTGGACCGGAAACAAGCTTCCGAGGACCGGTTTCTGGCATTTCAGCCGTCTTCAGCCCGGCTTGCTTGAATCCAGTGGCAAAGTGAGCAAGGTACTCGCGTCTGAGCATACCATTTAATTCCATTTAATGCAGCACAGCAGAGCACGTTGTTTTTCTGTGTTGTGCTGCATCAAAGTGTGCTAAATCTGGTCCTAAGACCTTAAAGGATAGAAAGGATTCTAAAGACTGAGTCATGAAACAAAACTCAGCAGCCAAAAATTCTGCACTGCGTAGGGTGACAGTGAGGGAACAGGACAGAGCCATATCTACATAGATATAGCTCTCTCTTCCCCTCTCCCTAGTGCCGGTGCTGATTTCAGCTGCCGTGTTCCAAGCACACACCTTAGGGGCATAGCGCTAACATGCGTGCCTGAGTCTAGCATAGGTTTTGTGCAGGAAGGATACCCTCCCGGTACATTATACTATGCCTAGACAAGTTCAAAAACATTTTCCACTTTGTATGTGTGCTGCACAGTGCAATATGCATGCAAAGTAGTAAAAGAAAGGAGAAATTAAAACATTTCTCCTTTTAACGCCTCCTTTCAGATGGTGTCAAATTTTAGCGCTAAACCCTGTCTACACTTGTTTGTACATAGGGTTTTGAGACAAAAGGCATGGGTGGTTGCATGGGAACTCCCATGTACCACCCATGTAATGCCTTCTTGGCGCTAAGTAGTGCATAGTAATGCTTTGCGCTGCTTTGCAATACTTATAGGGTACTTTCCGATGCAAAACATTTTTTTTCGCTGGAAAGGAAATTGGTAAAGAGACATTATGTGCTGGTTAGCGTTACTTTTGTGACTCTAACCCAGCGCAAAATGTTTGAAAATCTACCCATTAGACTCTCTATTTTAGCTTTGGTTGAGCATGAAAGGTAGAGTAAATGTTAACACCCAACACTATCTAACATGAGTGTCGCCAAAGCTAATTAATATTCTAGGCCAGTAAATACATAGGAATGTCTAACTAAAAAAATACTAGATTTACGGGATACCTGGAATTAACTACTACAAATTACCCAAAGTGGATCTAGCCCTGAGTGTTTCAGCGACTCTGTCCCAACAACTGGAACAAAAATGCATAGGCTACAACATATAAAGAAATGAGGAGACAGGTGCGTTCCAAAGGATTAATGTTGGTGGCTGGAGGTATTCACAATCTCTCCGTTAGGTGCATGTATACCAAATTAGAGGACTCATTCTATCCAATCGTCAAATGTTTACCTTTCGCTCCTGACTAGCTTGGTAGCAGCCTTAGTTCCCAAAATCCCCAATAGGGCAAGCCTTGAGATGACATTTCTACAGGTTTCGGACTCCTCCTGGGGTATTCCACAAGATGGAGATGATGCAACTCTGCCATTGGGAAAACTGACATCCATGACCTCACAGGTAGGCGTGGCACGAGGTGGGTGAAAGGGCATCAGTGAATTTTTGGTAGACACTTCATTCCCACTCAGCATTTAGTGTTCAACTGAAGTGGGTACCTTGCAGGTGGGGCAGGATTATCTTGTTTCTTTGGCAGAGGTTGTGTTTCTAGTTGCCTTTTGATATGCTAATGCATGTGAATATAGACTTATGGGATTTTGTGTGTAGATGACTACCACTTTCTGTATCCTTATGTTAAGAACCATCTGTCTTTGTGTATTAGTGTACCTGTATAATGTGTGTCTATGTTTGTGTTTGTATTTCGTTCTTTATTTTTCAGTTTTGCTGATCTGAGTGTTTATTTCTTTACACATGTATATTTTCTTTTTTGAGGACGGTATGTTCTTAATTGTTTTTGTAGATTTCTGTGAGCATTACTTTACCCTGTCCCTGGTTTGTCTGTCTTTGTTGGTATGCCTTTTTATTTGCTGTGTTTTTGTCTGTATTGGAATTTGTTAGCATCACGCTTTTACTTGTCTCGGTGCTGTTGTGATTATTTACATAGCTACATTTGTTTGTGATCCAACGTTTTCTGGGCCCAATTGCGTACGATTGGTCAGTCGATGGACCTTTTGGTCCGCCTGAGATGTGATGGGAGTTAGCATTAGCAATCAATCAAATTCAATTGACCGTGCAACCTATTTGGCCACACAATGAGGATCAGGAATATGTAGCCAAGTTCAAAAATGTTAATTACAAGTTAATCATCAAATTCAAATAAACAACCCTAAGCCCCATGCTATAAAGATTCAGAATGACGACAGGAATATCTATGCGCCGAAAGAAATTAAGGCGAATTAACAAAAGCAGTTCTGAAATTTATATGCAGAACAAGAACATCAAAATCTGATTTTTCCTCTTTCTATGTGTGCTGAATTCTTCATCACACATAGAAAGAGGTAAATGCCATTCAGGATTGTTTTTGTGCAGGGAAGGTGTCCCTGCCTGCACATAAACAAATCTGCTTACAATGCAGGCACCCTTACACTACGACGCAAGGGTGCCTGAATTGGTGCTAGGCAACCAAAAGTTTGCGGGCACTACGAATGGACAGGAATGTGCACATAGAAAGAGGACAACTGCTCGTGGGATTGTTTGGTGCAGGAAGGGTTCCTTCTTGCACAAAAACAATCATCCCCTCAGCACAGGCAGCAATTGTGCACCAACACAGGGGAAAGCGCTGTGATGCGTCATATTGCTGTAAATATGACACGTCCCTGTGCTTTTAAAAGGATGCATCTCGGCGCAGCAAAAAAAGCTTGCAGCACCTTGCTGCATCATTTTGTAGTAAATAAGGCCCTCTGTACGGATGCCTCGCCGATCGCAAGATGATACCAAGCAGGCATTAAAGATCACTTTTGGCTTCATTTATGAGGTTTTGCCGTAGTGCAGAACTGCAGGCCTTCCTGCTGCACTGCCCTACTGCAAAAGAAAAGGTCAGGAATGCACTGGAACTATCAGATATGGTGCATTCCTATCCTTTTCCCCTGCACCGGTGCACAATTGGCTGCCGGGCGCCAACACGGGCACCTTTGCACAATGGTGCAAGGGTGCCTGCATTGCAGGGATGATTAATTTTGTGCAGGAAGGAAAACCTTCAGGCGCAAAAACAATCACAAGAGGCGTTTTTCCACTTTCTATGTGTGCTACCTCAGAGTTATGATTTCTCATATATCTGGGGCTGTGTCAAAAAGCCATGGATGTTGCTGGGAATACCCCCAGCAACGCCTATTGCACACCCCTTTAACGCAGAAAACTGAATTAAAGGGAGAAATATTTACAAGGCAGCATTAAGCCAAAAAAAGTGGCTTAGTGCTGTCTCATAAACATGGTGCAGGCTCTGGTTCCATGGAACGTCACATAACAAAGTGTGACATTCCAGCAGTGCAAGGGGCCTCTTAAATGAGGCTCTTTATGAGAATGTTGCATATCAAATAGGGTGTCCCAGATGTTACCAGTCTGGAAGGAAGGACTGCTGGTTTGAGGTTTTTTTTTTTAACAATCTAGGCGTGTCCCACATTTTTCTGTAAGGTAGCAATAATGTGAATTTATACAAGTATGTGCTTGGTACAGTGTTCATTTAACAATTTCTGCGGTTGTCCAACAAATGGCCTAGTAACGCCAGCATAAAAGAACACTGCAACAATCAGCTGGGTAGCTCAGAAGCTTAAGAACCAGTAGTTTAAGCACCTTCTCCCGAGATCTATGTTTGAGCTGCAAACTCACACATTTAAGCATTGGGCTTATTCAACCATTTATTCTTCCAGAGTCAGTAAGAAGACTGAACCGGGGCCCGAGTAGGACCAAGTTGACTCCCTACCCGCGTCTTGTGTGTGACAGAAGCCAATATTTTCGTCCCCTTTCCATTATTCTGTCTTTTTAACTCCTCAATGGAAGAGGCTCGCATTTCAGCTCATCCCCATCAGAGTACAGGCAGCGACGACTCATGCTGTGAGCATGCTCTGATTGATCAGTGACTGACAGCAGACATTTTAGACAGGCGACAAGAGACACGGCTATGGATCCTCGGAAGTTACACTTACACCACAGGCGGGGGCGGATCTTCACCATCTATGTATTCTTATTGCTGATAACACATGATCATTGCAGGGACGTCACACTTTTTTTTAGCAAAAACAAAACTAACAAGCATTTGCAATGCAATAGGTCTCGCATTTACGACAGTTTAAGCTATTGGCAATGCAATAGCTTAAACTCTCACAAATGCACTGCAAATATTTGGTTTTACTAGCGCCCATGAGGCGCTTTCACATTTATGAAGGTCACGCCCCTTTCTTTAGACAAGCCGCGTCTAAAGAAAGGGGCATCAGGGCCGGCTTTAGGCATGTGCAAGGTGTGCACCTGCACAGGGCCACCAAACCCCAGGGGCCACCACGCCAATATATATCCTTAATATATTAATCCTCTGAGGATGGATACATATTTGGGTGGTGGCCCCTGGCAGGGATTTGGCGGCCTCCGGCTCTGTTCCACTTCTAAACACCCTGACCCCCTCGCCCCTTTACTGTCCTGCGCGCGCCGCCCCGCCCGGACCCCCTCTTCGTGGCCCCTACCTACGCTCCCTGCCCAGGGCCACCATGAGCCTAGAGCCGCCCCTGGGGGCATGTTCGACATTGAAGTGAAACCGCGGCATGGGGGCTTTGACAAACAAGCATTGGAAATGCAATAGGTCTCGCACCATTAGAGTTAGTGCTTTTAGAATTGTTTATGGGTTTTTTTTGTAAATGTTTAGCATTTTTGTTTCCTGTAGCCAATGCTAAAGAATTACAAATAAAAAAAGCCATAAACATTTCTTAAAGCTCTAACTGAAATGGTCTGAGACCTATTGCACTGTGTGAGGGTGAGGGGTTGAGGATGAGTGAGGGTGAGGGTGAGAGTGGGTGAGGGTGAGTGAGGGTGAGGGGTTGAGGGTGAGTGAGGGTGAGGGGTTGAGGGTGAGTGAGAGTGAGGGTGAGTGAGGGTGAGTGAGGGTGAGTGAGGGTGAGGGGTTGAGGGTGAGTGAGAGTGAGGGTGAGTGAGGGTGAGGGGTTGAGGTTGAGGGTGAGGTGTTGAGGGTGAGTGAGGGTGAGGGTGAGTGAGGGTGAGGGTGAGTGAGGTGTTGAGGGTGAGTTAGGGTGAGGGGTTGAGGGTGAGTGAGAGTAGTTGAGGCTGAGTGAGGGTGAGTGAGAGTGAGGGTGAGTGAGGGGTTGAGGGTGAAGGTTTGAGGGTGAGGGTGAGCACACAAGCTTAGGAGTATGTCTTAGCACAACTTGCCCTCACCAATCACCTTTCACTTCTCAGGGCCTATGGACTTTCAAGGCTACAGATAGCATCTGCCATGTGCCTTAGAGGAACATTTATGTTTTAAAAATGTATTTGACAAATAATTATCGATCCATAGTTCAGCGCCGGCGAGATTATGCATTTTTGATATTTTTTGTTGCTGCACAGGCACTCGTGAGCATCATCTTTACCAGACTATACTATGGGTGGGCCGAGAGTTAGGCAGTCCAGGATCTGGGTGTTGCCATTTTAGAATGGCCCCTTACTTGCCAACTGATGGAGAATTGTTGGGTGGTCTCACTACTACTCGCTGATCTTGTAATTCATGCTCTAATACAAATGAACACTAAATAGCTTTTTATTCACCATCTCAGCAAGAGGCCAACAATTGAATAAGCAGAGTGTGAACCCTTCAGTGAACAGCACCAGTGTAAGTTGTGGATGACTTGAGGATTGTCGCTCATATTTTAACAGATTCGTAACTATTTCACATACATCTTTTTAGTACGAAAGATTCGCTGTTTTTTATTTTCTCATCTCTGATGCATTTTACTTGTTTCTTTTCATTCCTGCATAAACCATAGAGCCAACTCGGCACAAACGTGTTATAATGTGGTCAGAGGGAGGGGCACTAGATGACGAGATGTGGACTACCGCCACATTATGCAAGCTTGCCAGAGCCTCTGTGCCTTGTGGTAAACTACAGCTGTTCTTGAAGTGCTCAGAGCTGCTTCTTCATTCAACGTAAGCCATCGCTTCACTCCAATGAGAGCATCTGAGCATCCTGAAATTGACGTCCTTTGCATAATAAAAGTGTTTACATACCTCAAGCTTCTTTCTCTAGGATTCTTTCTGTAGGATTTCCTTCTGTTTCCTGCTCAATGGTTTCTTCAATTAAATGTTCTTAATTGCTTGTTTCTTTGCTGATTTTTTGGAGAGCAGAACTAGAGCACAGCTTGTAGCTACTCCTTTCAGTCTTTCGTCATATTTCAGTTACTGGTGCGTGTACTGCATCATTGAGGCACACGGCCCTGGTGCTGGGTGTGCAGGGTCGATTTTTACATTGACACAAACATGGGAAATAAGTGGTGCAAATTGAAATTATACTGTTTTCGTGCATGCTATTTAAAAAACAAAAATACGCTATTCCCTCAAAGTTATTACCAGCAAAATAACGAGAGTGTAGTTTGCACAAAGCTCTAAAATAGCACTGGAAACAAAGACAACAAGTGAAAGCAAGTTGCGGTAAAGCGGGTTTGGGCTTTCATTTAATGTTATTCCCGAAATGTGCTCCAGGCAACACGTTGATCTCTTTGTACGTCGTGTTTGTGCTGCATATTTGGAGGCTTGACAATAACATGCTAGTTGGGGCTGAGCAACACCAAAATGGTTAAAGGGACTGTAAGAAGGGACGGTGCAAGGAAAACAAACTGCGAGGGGCGGAAGGAAGGAGACAATGTAAAAAAAATTCAAATGAAAAGAAGCGAGACGGGTCAATTACATGTTCCCTCCAAGCGCAATGCCGCTGCCAGCAGCGGCAGAGCAAGAAAGTCAGCACAAACAAACGGTGCGAAGAGGTGGCTCAACATATAACGATGCCGACTTTGGAGAAGGAGAACAGGGTTCGAGCCTCAGCGTGGGCGGCATCATTAATTATAAATTAAATAAACTGAGATCTCCTGCATATTAAATATAAATAAATAAACAGCGTGCGTGGGGTGAGGGCAGGAAGCTGCCAGCTATTTAAAAAACAAAAATACGCTATTCCCTCAAAGTTATTACCAGCAAAATAACGAGAGTGTAGTTTGCACAAAGCTCTAAAATAGCACTGGAAACAAAGACAACAAGTGAAAGCAAGTTGCGGTAAAGCGGGTTTGGGCTTTCATTTAATGTTATTCCCGAAATGTGCTCCAGGCAACACGTTAATCTCTTTGTACGTCGTGTTTGTGCTGCATATTTGGAGGCTTGACAATAACATGCTAGTTGGGGCTGAGCAACACCAAAATGGTTAAAGGGACTGTAAGAAGGGACGGTGCAAGGAAAACAAACTGCGAGGGGCGGAAGGAAGGAGACAATGTAAAAAAAATTCAAATGAAAAGAAGCGAGACGGGTCAATTACATGTTCCCTCCAAGCGCAATGCCGCTGCCAGCAGCGGCAGAGCAAGAAAGTCAGCACAAACAAACGGTGCGAAGAGGTGGCTCAACATATAACGATGCCGACTTTGGAGAAGGAGAACAGGGTTCGAGCCTCAGCGTGGGCGGCATCATTAATTATAAATTAAATAAACTGAGATCTCCTGCATATTAAATATAAATAAATAAACAGCGTGCGTGGGGTGAGGGCAGGAAGCTGCCAGATATGGAAATACCAGCATCAAAGAAAACAAGACGGAGGGAAGAGAGGGGAGAGGGGAGGGGGGAGGAGAAATGCGACACGGCGGGAAGGGGCAGGCAGGATGACTCAGGGGAGGGGGCGGAGCGGGGCAGAGCGGCATGTGGGTGTGAAGAAGCCGGGCCTTTGAAGTGAAGCTAAGCTTCACTTCAAAGGTGTCGGAGGAATGCGGGCGGCTGTGCACGCGCTTTTAAGCTCAATGCACATGCGCATTGAGCTTAAAAGTCACGGGCACTGCAAGGAATCGCCACGATTCCTTGCAAGTTAGATAAAGAGTAGATGAGCCCCTATAGTCTCGCTTGCTCGATGCGCATGCGCATCGACAGGCGAGACCTAAAAAAGCATCTGTTTGGCAAGTTGACAAACAGCTGTTTTTTTCTGGTAAAAGTGCCTATGCCGCACTTTCACTTTAATGTGGGCCGCACACCTTTCTTTAGTCACAGTTTGTGTAAAGAAAGAGGCTCGGCCTCTATATATGTGAAAGTGCTGCATGGGCGCTAATAAACATAATTAAAAAGGAAAAAAATATGTAAGTGTAGCCACTATACTGAAAGCGGGCGCCATGAACTGATCTGGGAGAGGAAGAATATTGAGCTGCACGTCTGCCATTGTTTAAGTTAAAAAGCTGCGTGCGCACCCCGATGCTTTCAACACATGGGGGAGAAAGAGGATATAGGATTGCCTACCTTTTAATGAAAGAGGCAACCAGGATGCAGGTTTGGGGGAAGACACGAGTTCTGCCGTAGTTGTGGGCATGGCAGATGGAGTGTTTATTGTAACGCCCGCCGTGCCAAGTAGCTGCTGGGCCAGCATGGCTGTGAGACAGCCTCGGCTTCCCTGATTAGAGAGGCGTCCTAGTGTGTATTTTGGGGCTCCTCCTCAGCTGGGGCAAGGGACCGGACCCACCATCCTGCTTACACTAACAAGAATACTGAGTGGGGTGGGGAGGGCCCTTAATGCGAAGCGGGAAGGGGGGAAGAATAAGAGCTTGAATGAGCACACCGGGGAGTGCAAAAACAAAAGAAAGTCGGCACCGCTTTATGCCCGGGTGATACTCCATGCATAATATGAAAGAAGAGTTGAAAAGTGACCCCATTGCAGGAAAGCATGTTGTGCCTGCAATGGGAGAAACTATTAAAGAAAATAGTGCTTACCGAGTAAATAACTGTACCGTGTAACAACTGAAGTAACGAGCAAGATAGCGCCTCTCAGAAGAGCCTCTGGTCTCCTGCCCCACCCCCAACCACACCCGGCGCAGGAACTCTGTGCACCCTGCACTCACTCAAATATAGCGCCGTGTGAAGGAATAAAGCGCCGCCCAGTCACTCAAATAAAGTGCCGTGTGAACGAATAAAGCATTGCACAGTCACTCAAATAAAGCGCTGCACAGTCACTCAAATAAAGTGCCGTGTGAAGAAATAAAGCACTGCACAGTCACTCAAATTAAGCGCTGCACAGTCACTCAAATAAAGCGCCGTGTGAACTAATAAAGCGCTGCACAGTCACTCAAATAAAGCGCTGCACAGTCACTCAAAGCGCCGGTGAACGAATAAAGCGCTGCACAGTCACTCAAATAAAGCGCTGCACAGTCACTCAAATACAGCGCTGCACAGTCACTCAAAGCGCTGTGTGAATGAATAAAGCCCTGCACAGTCACTCAAATAAAGCGCTGCACAGTCATCAAATACAGCGCTGCACAGTCACTCAAATAAAGCGCTGTGTGAACGAATAAAGCGCTGCACAGTCACTCAAATAAAGCGCCGTGTGAACGAATAAAGCGCTGCAGTCACACATAAGTAAAGAAGAAAAAGTGCCAGGACTCGAGTTAGAAACACCAGAGCTTGTTTATTCAGCTGGTGTATACCTTCCTTTCATTATTTACAGAAGGTGTGCATTTGTCAGTATTTTGACATTTCAAAACATATTTACATGTTAAACAGAGGATGAGACATTCCTTTTACTTTAGAGACAACATTTCATACATTAAAAATGCTTGCGGTATATGTCAAACAAAAAACAAAAAACAAATCAGAAGAAATTCATGAATGGTTACACTTTCACTATTTCATGGAAAACAACAACCATTGAATCATGTACACCTCAGCTTATTCGTGTATTCTTAATACATTGCCCTATGGTATTATGCGCCACTTTAGACAGCCAAATAGGCGACACGTTTCCAAACCCTTCTTTTAGTTAATAGGGTTCTTCCTCAGGGCTGGGCTGTATACCTGTGGTGTAAAATTTAGGGACATTTAGTATCTCCTTATTCCAAGCTTTTTGAATTATTTAGTCTATCAGACAAACTTTTGGAAGGTTTTTACCTTATCTCGCGATATTGTGGACTGCTGTTCTCAATGGAGGGGCATCTGGTAAATATGATTTTTCACCATTGCCTAAATGGGGTTAAAGGTAGGTGATTCTTGTGAATATGTGAAGTTCTGACACTTATTAGCGTATTTAGTGTCTCAGTTTATGGTGCGCTCGCACTTACTTGTTTGTTCTTTTTCTTCTACTCAGGCGCTAACTCGGAGTAACCTTTAAAAGTAGTCTATTGCGGGTTCCACCAATTTCTTTCTGTGTGATTGAAAGTTTAAAATTAGTCCCAAAACGGAGCCGGTACCCGACTTTTAAGCACATTCGTGTCTTTATTCTGCTTACTTGTGTGGAGCGCGGCGGAAGACCCAGGCACTGCTACATTTTGGTATGGATGTAGGGGCGGTTATAAATCATTGCCGGTTTCTACGTTCTGTGAAAGAAGCACACCGATGGCTACCGTTACTTGGCGGTCATGTCTATTTTCATTCAGCACTTCGGGTTGGTTGCTATCGATATTCTTACCTTTATCTCTATATCTTTAGGGCAGTGCTAGGGGTTCTGTCGGTCCGCGTGCTTCTCGCTCGTCTGTTACTGTTCGAGTGAGATTTCTAAGTGGAACTCGGTTTCCTGTTTATGTATGCTGCTAGGCATTGTGGGATTTGTAGTTTTTGTGAATTGATCGCACATTCTGGAATAATCATATGTTGGATTTAAAACTGACTGGCAAGGGCTGCAGCGCAGTGGTTGGCATCTTTTTATTAAGTGTGTCTAAAACACAAAAGTGGGGTTCACAGGGGGCTCAATAATTTGATCTTTGTAGTTCAGACATTTCGTTCAAGCCATCCATCACACAATTGAATTTCAGAATTAGGTAGGCTTCTTTTTTCAGTAACATGGCATCGATATTTCCTCCTCTGGGAGGAACTTTCATGGCTTGTAGTATTGTCCATTTAAAATCTGTCTCATTGTGATTATGTTCTACAAAGTGCTGTACCTTTGGTGCAGCCAGCACTTTGTTTTTAATTCTAGACCTGTGTTGGGCTATTCGTTGGTTAACTTTTTGGGTGGTTTTCCCAATGTACAGCTTGGGACAAGGGCACATAACTGCATATATCACGTTAGCTGTTTTACAGTTTGAGAATCCTTTATGTGTCCATTTTGATGTTTTAAATTGAAATTCATCACCTTCTATTGTATTTGGGCAAGAAACACACGTACCACATTTATGATGGCCTGTTATGGGCGGTAGTTTCCACAAAGCGCGTAAGTCAGTTTTGGCTTGGCTGACTCCCAAATCCGCTCTTACAACATGCTGTCCGATACTTTTATTTTTCTTTAGGGCAAATAATGGCGAATACAGCGCTGCGTAGTCACTCAAATACAGCGCTACACAGTCACTCAAATACAGCACAGCGTATACGCAAATAAACACATCTGCGCTGCTCGGCTAAGCGGGGCTCCTGCGGGGGTCAATTGGTGACGTGAACGAAGCCCCCACCCACCCAGCAAAGCAACAAAAAGCGTGGCAAGTTATCCCCCACACCACCCCCCCGTCAACACACACCTAGCACACAACATTACGTACCCTAAAGCACAGAGCCCTGTCTGTAGACTCCCAAGTACCACAGATGTGAGTGACATATATGAGGAAACTAGACAAGAGAGGGGTGGGAGAGGGGGTCACAGGCGGAGGGTAGGGAGAGGAGGGGGCCAGGACGAGCAAAAGAGGGGAGAAGGGAGACGGAGGAAGATACGGAGAGTGTAGAGGATAAAGGGACATAGTTAGTAAGTGGAGAGAGAGGAAATATTGTGTGTGTGAGAAAAAAAGAAGATGACGAGCAGCCCAACATGGAGACAGGAGTAGCGATACACCGAGACACCAAAGAATGGAGAGAAGCGAGAGGGAGAGAAAGATTACAAGAAAGAAAGAGCAGGAGGAAACACAAAGGAAGAGAGAGGGAGAAAGCGAGAGAAGGAGGGAGGAAGCAAGGGGATGAGGAAGAGTAGAAGAAGTAAGAAGAGGAGGAGGAAATACAAAAGAAGAGAGAGAGAAGGAGGGAGGACGAAAGAGAAAAAGATAAGAAAGTGAGCTGCCCAACAAGGAGACGTGATTAGCTACATACAGAGAGACCAAGGGATGGAGGAAAGGGGGAGAGAGAGAGAAAGATTTTAGGAACGAAAACGGAGAAGTAGGAAACACAAAGGAAGAGAGAAGTAATAACAAGCATTGGCCGCACGCAAGATGGGGAGGGGGAGAAGCGGGAGTTCTGTGCGCGCTCGGCCACTCTTAGTCTCCGACGTCAGCCTGTTTATCAGCGCCGCGCGCCTCTCTGCAGACTCCCCCTGCATTCCAGCGAGGCGCGCGACGCGATCCGGTCTACAATGCAATGCCGTGCAGACAAGACCTGGCCGTGCGCACAACGTTATCCTATGGGGAAACGCTGCGCACGGCCAGGTGTTGTCTCCCTTCGTCGGTCTCAGACTGCTGAGACGACGACTATAGTTCTCGCTTGCGAGAACGCGCTTTCAGCGCGTTCGTCGTAGGCGAGACCTAAAAAGGACAATATGCAATATCTAACAGTCAATCAGCCTAAGCAAAGGCCCTTCAGGGCTTATGGTTTGCTTATTTTAATGCACTGTGGAGTTCTGGCCAGAACTCCACAGTCGGGCGTCCCGGGACGAGCTTTGCGGTTCCCGTTTGTCAGGTCACATCTTAAATCAATACACATGATTGATTGTTTGGCTCATCTCTCATATTGCGATTTAATTGACAACTAAGAAATATGTTATTGTGCAACTATCTGTCCTGAAGATGGTCCCAAGGATCCGTGCGACCACCAGGGACCGAAACGTCGACGCATGAACACCGTTTTTGCCTAAATAATCTAATTTGCTTTTGTAGACTTATCGAGTTTGTGCAATAACCATCTGAACATGGTTGATTACAAAATCCATGTATAATGCGAATGGTGTTCTATGTCCTACCATACAATATCCTTTGGAAATGACTGGTAGTTTATGTTGCCAAAAATAACTGAAAAAAAATCTAAGTATTAAAAAATTCGATCTTTTTGATAAACTGTTGTTGTCATTATGCTCCTGTGATTGTTACAAATTAAGTGTTCATGGATATGACACTAACAAACATCTAAACTTTTATATGAATGATTCATTTAGGGACATTTTGTTATGGATATACTTGTGCCACAATGTTCTGGGTGCCGATATTCAGTGGTATATCATTTATATAGTGCTCACTCCCTCTGATGAGGCACTGCACAACTCTCTAATATAGACCAATAACTTTCAGTTCATCAGGATATACTACTGTACCCTACAAAGTTATACTGCCTCTGTTGTGTCCTGGGTTATCTTGCGGTGTCTAGTGGGTGCCATGAGTTTCCTGTTGCTTCTGAAGCCCAAGGAAACTTAGATGCATCCATGTAATTAAGGGTGCATTGCTCCATCTAAATTATTGCTTTAAAGTGTTGTAGTTCAACTGGAATAAAATAGGACTCAAAATTCCAGAGAGCAATAGATTGTTAAAATAAATAGAGTAGAACACGAACAGTGTATCCCAGTGGCAGGGAACGGGGTGGCGGGGGAGGGGATGGGGAACAAAAGAAACACTTACGTTTTCGAGGCCGCCATCTCATCTCAGATTCGGCCCCTTCTTATGGCCACCCCCTCCTCAGCTTCGGTCCAAGAAGCTCCCCTAAGTCAATCACAATGCTTAAATGAAGCATTGTGATTGGTCTGAACACCATGGTTTGGCACTCAGGCGGGGACAGGGAAACTGTGCATGTTCCTCAACTGGCTGTGTACTACAGCCTGGTGGGGAACATGCAAAGTGCGCATGACTGTTTTTCCGGTCCAAGGCATCAGGACAAATCTTCATGTGTGCTTAGTGTGCCCACCACTCCTCCCCCTGTGAACCCAGTCCTGCCCACCCTAACCCAGCCCTGTAGTAAAAATAAAATTATAATAACTAGGTTATTATCATTTCATTTTTCCCGCTCTGAGAGCAGTGGGGCGACGCTATTCCGCCTTAGCGAAACAGTCACCCCAGGTGTATCCTTAGTGGCATGGAGTAATACGATAAGCTTTTCGGTGCCTGTCATTCATTCCCTGCTTTCTCTGGTCTCTCCCCAGATTAAGATATTCCTCTTCTGCATACCAGGATGGATGATACCACAATCTCCTCTATGGCCCAACAGAGAAGGCAGTAACTGATGGACAGAGAGGAAGATACTATTGGTCACTTCCTTGATCAGGGCAATTACCATTTTCCATCAACTCTGCAATAAATGGGCCACTTCCCAACCAACTTTGAAATTATATTTTAAAAATGTATCCTTGGGTATACAATAATAACCATATTGCTTTTTGGCACTAGGCCATGTGAAAAGGAAGGTGTCCTGCCTAGGTAGGAGCATGGACCAGTCATGGCTTAGTAATATGGAAATGCTTATGACACCCAGACCTGTCCCTATTAGAAAAGGGAAGTATGTCTGTGACATTGCATCAGAACTTCTGGAGCACTGCAACTGGCTTATGGCCTATTCAATCTGATTCCATATTTGTATAAGTGCACTCATGGCAGACGCCCCGCAGTTGTGGTGAAGTCTTCGCACTCGGGGCAGAATCTCCGCAATAAGAATTGTGAAGATTCCGCCCCAAGGGCGGAGACTCCCTCATGACTGCGGGGCCTCCGCTGTGAGTGTGGAGGCTCTTTGTGAATCAGACCATAAGTGATTTGCTCAGAATCAAACATTTGATACACATTCCAGAACAGGGCGATTAAGTGATTCGCCAAGAGTTATACAATGTTAGGTCTAGCATCGAGGCCAGGTTGAGCCGCTAGGTCACATCTTTGCCTTTTTTGCGTGGTCAGCTGCAACATATCTAGGGGGTTATTTTCAATAAAATATCGGAGCGCGGTGTTACTCCCAAATTGATAACACCGCGCTCTGACATTTTTCTAATGAGGTGTGCGCCATATTTACAAAAAATTGGCGCACTTCTGTTTTCCCTAGCGATGGCACTAAAAAGCTGCCTCGAACCAGAGCAGGCACCCTTGCGCCATGTTGCAAGGGTGCCTGCACTGCAGAGGCGATTGTTTATGTACTAGAAGGGACACCTTCCTGCACAGAAACAATCATTAAATTTGATTTGGTATGCTGCAGAATGCTGCACACCATAAAAAGAGCAAAATACCAGGAGAAATTAATTATTTCTCCTTGTATCGACATCCTGAGACCAGGTTTTACCTGGCTTTAGTTTTTGGTGCTGCTTCTTCCTTGTAAATATTGGGCAGCGTCAAAAATCAATGGGTGTTGCGGCGGAAAACGCCCACTGCAACACACATTGCACGCCACTTTCATACTAAGGGCCATATGTATCATGCAAATTCGCAATCGCAAAGGCCGAAATTCGCAGAATTTCGGCCTTTGCGAATGAGAATTTGCTAAATGGAATGTATGAAGCAAAACTGGTGCAAAATAAGGATTCGCAAAATTGGCGATTCCTTATTTTGCAATTGCATTTAAGGAATCACAAATTTTGCGATTCCTTAAATGCAATGTATGTAGAATTTTTTTTTCGCAAAATGCCCTTAAGAAATCGCAAATTACCACCAACTTCTAGTTGGTGGTAAGTTGCGAATTCGTCGAAAAAAAATGCAAAAATGTGAATTTTTCAAAGTGCCATGTGACGTATGTGTGCCACATGTGCACCCATGCATATTTCAGGGGTGCAACAGGGTGTCCTTTGGACACACCTGCACCCTTGAAATTATTCTCAATTTGCGATTAGCAAATCGCGAATCGCAAATTGAGAATAACTTCCCATTCATTCCTATGGGCCTCCTGGCCCATAGAAATGAATGGGAAAGTATTCCTTCATTGCGATTCGCAATTTGCTAATCGCAATTAAGGAATTATAAGGAAGCGCAAAAAAAATGTGATTTTGTACATACATACCCATTGGCGATTCTCAAATAGCGATTTCTTAAAAATCGCTATTTGAGAATCGCAAATGGGTATCTTGATACATATGGCCCTAAGTGAAGAGTGAAAAGGGGCCTTATCTATAAGGCTGCGTTAAGCCATGGTACGTGGCCATGGCTTAAATCCGCTTTGTCAATGAGAAGGAAGGGGATATTCGCCACTTGAACCTCACTAGAAGTGATGACTAGTGACGTTCTGGGGGCGATATCCCCTCGTACATATGCCCCCTAGTGTTTTCTCTTTAAAAACTGCATTAGTGAGGGGAAAAGGCAGTGCATAGCATGTTTAGTTGGCTCTGTCTTGGCTCGCCAGTTCCTGAGGGCCAATGGCTGAACCTTAGTCTGTCATGCAACTTGAGAGCCTGACTCGGCCCTTGCTTTGCATGCCCACCTCTATCCTGTAATATGCAAACATGGGCTATATGTCCTGGAACATGCCAATCAACCCTAGACCTGTTCAGTGGCCGGCCGGAGTTCAGAAGGGTTGGACGGGCTTCCGTGGAGGGTGAAAGCGGGTCAACAGGCTATAATGTGTTTATTCTCCAACTTCGTGGTTGCATCATCCAGCTCTGCTCCGTCGATGGCCCGCTGGGTGACCGTCGCACGCCGCTCATACCCTCGGTGCCGCAGATAAAAGGCCCCTCCGCCTGGCTGCGCCCGCGCCTGTTACTGATACATTTTGATTTGTTCATTAGCTCAGCCTCTGCCGAGTTTATTAAAATTCTTCGTCCAAGCGCCATGGCTCCTGCTGCATTCATTTTCATCTTCCTCCGTCTCCCTGCCAGAGGATTTTTAATTGCATTATGGCTCTCTCGGGGCTCACGGCGGTGACAGCGGAAGCTTTTGGGTCGAGTTCTCTCCGTCCTCCCTTTACCCCTCAGAAGTTGCACGAAATAAAAGAAAAGAACATGGTCTGAAAAATAAAATTAGGGGTGTGAGGGACGACTGGGTTTATTCAGCTCTGGGACCTGAGCCCACCTCTTCCGTCGTTGGCAGCCCTGCTTCGCCCGTCTGCCAGTAGCAATGACATTTTTCATATCGTCGAAACAATCACAGGTTTTCTACTCAACATTATCGGGTGATTTGCAGTTTCGTTGTTGATTTTTTTTTTCTTGTTAGTGTGGCAGGTCTGTGTCCTCATGCTCAGGCAGCAGTGGGCATCAACCAAACTGTTTTACTTCACCCGGGAACGTGTCAACGTTCAGGTGAAAAATCTAAAATAAATGTAATCAATTTCCACATAGGGGGGCATAATTTCTGTCACAAAATGTCAGTATCGGAAATGTACCTTCAAGCACATGTATGTTGCCTATACTCATAGAACCGGCATTGTAATAAGCTGTTTTGGATTGCCAGCGTTATAAGGGCACTGTGCATTTTTTGTGCAAGGCAGTGAATGAAATGTGAAAATAGAGGTGCAGCACTCCCTACCAGAGTACCTGTTTGTTTCTGAGAAGTGCCGGCACTCTCCAATTAAAAGTATTACGAATGTTTCGAGAAGTGCCGGTACTCACTCTCTCAAAATAAAAAAGTGCTGGGACTCCGTACCGGATAGTACCGGCCCATTGAAAGTACTGGTGCAAGGGCACCACCTTTTTTAAGGCAGTCTTTCATGTCGCTAAACCCTTGAAACACACTGGGAGACAAATCACAGCTGTTGGTACAGTTCATTATCACGTGCACGGCTCATTATCATGTCAGGTCTTTTTCAAAGGCTGCAAAAGGATTGTGGACATGGTCAAGATCATGGCGTAGGCCGGGTTCAAACTCTGGATGCGGTCTGCAGTAGAGTAAGGTAATGACACGCCACCATGGGATCTCCCAGTGAGTCAGTAATCTGATGCCATTGGGTGGGACATTTGGTCTGGAGAGCTGAAATGAGGATGGTTGTATTTTCTGGTATTTTAGGTCAACATTGAATGAGGAATTATCCTATTTGCACAGTGATACTCGGCCCAGGGACCACTTGTGGCCCTCTCGACCTTTACATGCGTCCCCCCTGGGGAACAGCAGCACAATCTGATGTTAACTTGATGAGCACTATTATTCAGACAAAATTGTAAATAAACAGGCAAGCATTTATTTGAAGGCTAAATGAAGTTGGGAAGTAACTACTGTGATGTCTGGCACCACTTAACTGTAGTTAACCTGCAAATACATGCTTGCCAGGTTTTTTAACATTTGTTAGACCTTCTTACACAATCCCAGATCCACGCAGACTCCCTACCACACGCCCCCCCACTAGTAGACACCGAAAGTGGCGCAAACGCCCCCCCACTGGCCAATGAGGGCTGAGGCGGTATACAAACCCCCCTCAATGGAAAGGGGGGCTTCAGGGGGGGCGAGGCTAGCAGGGGGGCATATAGCTGCTACTCCCCCAGGAAGGCTCCTATCTTCACGGAGCGGGGGAGCAGCGTCGGCGAAGCAGAATCTTGTCCCACCTACCCACACCTAAGGAACAGCAATGTCGCAGGGCTGAGGAAAAGGATAACTTGGCGAAGAACTACGCTGATATCGGTTAGTACGGAGGCACACCGGAGGGCGGTGTGCCAGAATAGGTCCACTCACCTTCAGATGCCTCACGGCTGGGTGAGTTGGCCTAAGGACAAGTGTGTAGGACCACCCACTCTCGAATGCCTCACGGCTGGGTAGCCTGACCTACCAAGGGAGGGGGTAGCAAACGGAGACGGCGCTCGCAGCCCATCCCCTGTCGGATGGCAGGGCACAACAAAGTCGGACAAGGTAGCGAGGTGACCTAACTCCGGGACAGAAGCTACTCCCTTCCTGCGCAAACGAGGCACTAAGAAACCCAACCTACCAAAGATGCGACCCAGAAGGGCCAAGAGACAATACCAAAGTACTTTGTGATGATATAACATGCAAAATGCAAAGTATATACATGTTTCCTTGTATTCCTAATAAACTGCGGCCAACTAATGACCACTACAAGACAAATACGTAGGTTGGCTTTTCTTGGCAGATTAGGCAATACAGTGTGGGGAAAGATGGCGTACGTGTGGGAGTGGGGCAGAGTGCGGGGGTTATAGCGGCTATGTGTGGCTAGACCACCGTGGCGGATGCTTGAACTCCAGATGCTGTCGGCCCCTGACTGACTCTCTTCGATGACCTTCGCTGCTTTCTGGCATCAGTTTCTCACCTCAAGCCCGGCTGTTTACACGGAAGCCTCACAATCAGACTGTCAGGCGCCCTGAGGTTAATAAACCGTGGTGTGCAGCTTGAAGGGAAGTCATTGAGGTCTGAGGCGTTTTTCCCTTGGAAAGGATAAGGTCCAGTGTCTGTGTAGCGCTGTCGCGGAGCCAAACAGATGGCTGTAGTTTAATTATGTAGTGAAATTACTAGAAGCTGCTGCAACATTCTTTCGTTCTTCTCAATCTCCCATTTTAATTAATGACACAGAATGAGCCCAGTGCTCACCTGGGGGCTATCGGCCATCCCTGCCAACTGACAGCTCGAGTGCAAGGCCATGTTCCAGCAGAAAACACACTGAGATGGGGGTAGACTGTCTCTTTATCGCTGACCTCAATTAACCCCTTGCCTTGTACTTGAAGTAATGGCTACCTAAATGCCAGAGCACTCTTTGGGCCATGAAACAAATACGCTCCCACTTCTTTCCAGGAAAACATTTACCTTAGTCTTTATCCAAAATCTCCTCTGTTCCATACCGGAAGGAGTGTGTCTGTTTCTATTCTTTCAGCACACGGACTCTTTTTTCCTATGCTCAAAGGTAATTGCTCTACCCTTTTACTTTATGGGGTATACTTACAAGGGGAACGCGCCCCCAGAATATCACTTTTAGCAAGTTTCTGGTGGCGCTCTGCCCTTCTCCATATTTACATAGCAGCATTAAGCCACTTTTATTGGCTTATCACCGCCTAATAAATACAGCCCTTTTAGATGCATCACTTTGTATGAAAGGGGCGTGCAATGGGTGTTACAACACCCATTGCTTTTTAATACTGCCACAGATTTACAAAAATCTGTAAATCTGAGGCAGCACCAAAAACTAACACCATGCAAGAGCAGGCGTTAGAATGGTGAAATGAAGAGAAATCATTGTATTTCTTCCTGTTTTTGCTTTTTCAATGTGTGCTGCATTCTGCAGCACACGTCAAAAGAGCAAAGCGCCATGAATGATTGTCTATGTGCAGGAAGGCGACCCTTCCTGCACATAAACAAGCATTAAATAATGACAATGTGCTATTTGTATGTTTGCTGAATTCTGCAGCACACATGTAAGTAATAAATCACCATTATGGATTGTTTATGTTCGAGAAGGGACACCTTCCTGCAAATAAACAATCAGTCCCTGCATCACAGGCACCCATGCACTATGGTTCAAGGGTGCCTGCGTTGGCGCTAGGCAGCTTATTTTAGTACCAGTGCTATGGAAAAAACACTGTGAGCAGGATGCAAGAAAGGTGGGAGAAGGACATGGGTGAGATGGATGATACCGACGGATTAGCGGACCTGATGCACCCGAGAGTGATCGCCAAAAAGTCTAGATTGAGGCTAATAAAGCTTTAGATACTGCATAGGGTTGACCATGACTGGGAGCATTTGAACATGGGGAGAGAAATATCCCCAAACTGTGTGAGGTGTAAAGTGTATAGTAGGAGTTTCCTGTGCAAGTTGTGGAGCTGCCTGTCATTCATACCTACTAGACCACAAGAGTTCGTGATTTATATAATATTTAGGGAGTTGATATACCCTTGAACCAAACTAAATACTCTTTGGCATTCCAAATGATGTAGATGTCCCACGAGCCAAGCTCTTCTTCAGTAATCTGAGATTATTTTTATCGAAGAGGGATATTGCCAAATACTGGGGGTGCCGGATGTCTCTGCACTACAAGAATGGAGGAAGGGGATGGACATATATATGGCTGTAGAGAAATTCCCCTTCAAGAATAGAGATTGTCCCTGAAAATTTTACAAAGTCTGGGGTAATTAGATAAAATACTATGATTTGGACTCTACTGAAGGTGCAACTAGGCCTCTAACGTAACCAGCTTTATGTTCATGCCTTGATGCCATTGTGTTTTCTACAAGTTTCAATTTTTATTTGATGTGTTGGGGAGTACTGAGGAACCAGGGAGACAGTTGTGGCCAGCATGACTTGTGGGTCGGGGGCAGGGGGTCGCACGGGGAGGGAATGTTTAATTTAAAATAAAATAACTTACCTCCGCCAGCCCGGTTCCGCGTCCTCTGTCCTGCGTCGTTCTCTGCAACAGGAAGCAGGCAGCTTCCCTCCCCTCTCCAAAGCCAATCAAAATGCTGCAATGGCAGCATCGTGATTGGCTGGGACGCTGACCATACAGGTGTCTGTGGAGAGGCCATTTTCTCCATGTAGGCTGCATGCAACCCACATGGAGAAAATGAAGAATGCGCATGACTGGTTTGGTTGGCCCCAGAGGACCGACCAAACAGTCAGGGCCCACAGCATTGGGCTTGCCACTCCTCCCCTGCCCTCAAGCAGGCTCGCCCACCCACCGGCCCCCAAACAAACCCCTCTGCTTTCTCACAGTGCGAGCAGCAGAAACATAAATTGGTATTTATAATACTATGTTATGTTTCTGGTGCCCACACCGCGAGCAAGCAGTGGGACCACGCTCCTCCGTCCACATGGAGGAGCCAACCCTGCAGGAAGATGGAGGGGTTGAACCTTGTCATGTAATCAGGGATGAAAGGGTGGGTGGTGTCACTTCTGCTACCCCTGTATGTATGTATATTATGGTATTTGTATAGGACAAACCTAGCCGAGAAACAATGATGCAACAAACCCCCTTTGGTTGTGTCCATTCAGTTTGTGTTCAGCACAGGGAGGGGGCATACTTAAGCCCCCTCCACACAGAGCTTCTTTTCATGTATAATTTGACAGGTGACCGGCTTTCTAGTCTCCTCACAGCCAGTGGATCGATTCCCACTCGCAACAGCAACAAAGCTGATGTAATGTTGAATTGCAAAAGCCTTCCACAATCATGAGCTCTTTGCTTCACTCCTAGGACTGAGCCAAAGGTTTCATTCAGGCTTAAATGGATCAATGATAGATTCATTTGTAAAAGTATTCAAGTGAATCACATGGGAATAACACATCTCCTAGATTGCACAGTTTGAAGAAAACACAACAAGCTTCATAGTCTTTGTTCTTTGTAAAGCAAGTGATGAAAAGTTCCATAGTCCTGTCAAACAAACTATCAGGATGGCAGTGCATAGAACACTGCTCTGAGAATGTGGCACTGTAGATGACAACAGATTTCTTTCCACCAGCCTGCCTCAAGTGGACCATCCGTAACACAACCTGACAGTGACCATGTTAATAGTAAGCTGTGTCTTCATGATTCCTTCATTTGAGGCAAGGGTGTGACTGGAAGTCTCCTCTAAACAGTGAGGTATGGGTCAGTTGTGAGTCCAAACCTCAATTTCCAGTTGCTTTCATTACAATGTAACTACAAGGAAGGACCTTCAAGCCTCTGAACAGTGATACAACAGCTTTAACAGCCCAGCTTCAATGAACAATAAGCTCCAAAGACACAAATGAGCGGAGGGTAGTAGGACAATGACATGCCAGAAGAGAGCATTGAAATGCAGCAAACATGGGGCACATGGTATGGAGCAAACACAAGATGATAGATGGAGTGCTGAAGCATTTAAACTACTCACCCCTAGTCAAGAGATCTGGGTTTAATCCATCGTTCTTTTACTCACTATGCCACCCCAGTTTAGACCTAGCCATATACAAATCAGTCTTGGGCTTGCTCCTCATGGGAACAGTCCAACCCAAACTGCCGGGCCAGGTCCTCCCTAGACCAGAAACAAGCATCCTGGGACCAGTTTTGGGGTATCGCCTCTCATCAGCCTGGCTAGATTGACTCCAGTGGCACAGCAAGCAAGGAACCCATGTCTTGACATACCATTGGCCACTTAGGGCAAACATAGCAAACAAAACAAGATGATGGACAGAGTGCCGACACTTTTAAACCACTCACCTCCAGCAAAGAGATCGGGTTTAATCCATCATTCTTTTACTCGCTATGCCAACGCAGTTTGGACTCAGCAATGAGCAAATCAGTCTTGCCCATGCTCCTCATGGGAACAGTACAGTCTGACCTCCCAGGTGAGGTCTTGCTTAGACCAGAAACAAGCGTCCTGGAACTGGTTTCAGGGTATCATCCCCTCATCAGCCAGGCTAGCTTAAATTCACTGGTACAGCGAGCAAGGGACCCATATTCGAGCATTACGTTGGGCAATTAGGGCAAACTTAGCAAATACAGCAAGATGATGGACTGAGTGCTGAAACTTTTCAACCACTCACCCCAGTCAAGAGATCATGGTTTAATTCATAGTTCTTTTGCTCACTATGCCACCCCAGTTTGAACCCAGCCATATGCAAACCAGTTTTGACCTTGCTCCTCATGGGAACAGTGCAGCCCGAACTGCTAGACCAGATCCTCCTTCGACCAGAAACAAGCATCCTGTGACCAGTTTTGGGGTATCACCTCTCATTAGCAAATCCAGCTTGAATCCAGTGGCACAGCAAGCAAGGGACCCACGTCTGGACATACTCTAGGCCAATTAGGGCAAACATAGCAAACACAACAAGATGATGCACACAGTGCTGAAACTTTTCAACCACTCACTGCCAGTCAAGAGATCTGGGTTCAATCCATCGGTCTGTTGCTCACTTTACCACCCCAGTTTGGACCCAGTCATGTGCAATTCAGTCTTGACCCTTATCCTCATGAGAACAGCTCAGCCCGAACTCCAAGGCCAGGTCCTCCCTGGACAGGAATTAGCATCCTCGGATTGGAAAATAGATGGGTACATTACCCTTCCGATCTCTACTTTTCATTTTCAGTACTGTCAACAACACCATCAAGTGGGCAGGTATGAAGCGTTAGGTGAAGGGTTCACACATCAACAATGGGAACTTCCTTTTACGTTCCGATGTAGAAATAAGGACACTGAAGTTTTTTCTCAGTGGTTTGGACTCCAAGAATACTTTAAGTGGGTCCTAAGTGTGCAAAGATGTTTCATTGCACGGGCTTGCAGATGATCTGTGGAGCATATTTCTTGCCACTTAATATTGTCTCCGATGGCCGGGGTACGTCCGACTTTCAAACTGTTCTTGATGTTGAATGCTCAGGGTTGCTGTGGAATGAGCCTGGGGTTGCCTATGTGGTAACTGTATCTTACATTGTAACATGTTACACACAAGTCCTCTTTCTGCCTACCCATGTAGTTAGAGAGGATATGCCAACATGCGCTTTGACGCCCTGATCAAACTTAAGCCTTATTGTTTCAGAAAGATGCAACCTTAACTTCGGCCAAGGAGACATTTGATCTTCAGGTACTGTGTTCCTCTTCGTAGATACAGGCGCTTCTCTGCACTAACTTCCTACAACATTTTGGGGAGCTGGGCCATTATATTTTTAATATGTCTCATACAACTGTAATTGTAGGGTTTTTCAAGAGCACAGGCACTGGGTTGGTCAGCTCCTTCCAGACTGTGTTCAGAGTTATTCCATCCTTCATCCACTCCATCCTCTGAAGCATCTATGGAGGCCTTCCACTGGTCCTGATCCTAGATGCAGGGATACTGCTTTTATTATTTTTGCTCTGCAATGGATGTCCCAGTTCGAGATCAATTGGAGCTGGCACTGTCCTGTAGTGCCATTAAGGCATGGTGCATTTCTTTAGCATACCTCTGCCTCAAGAACTGGAGGAACACTGGTTTCTATCTTTCTGGCCTGTATGGCTTCATTGCGCACAATCTGTGTTCCGCTGTCTCTTGTGCTCTTACGAGTGTGCCCTTGACCTGTGCTTGGGATCGCAGTTGGTTGAATGTTGCAATATATATACGTGCTGATGGACCTGCTGAAAGCCCATTGTACAGCTGTCTCCTGCGTAAACCTCTGCTCCTGGCCACGTTCTATGAGCTCCCCAGGGTTGCCTCCACACCTAGCTGTTTGGATCTAAGCTCTGTTTCAATGGAACATCAGGTGGTTGTCTGCAGAAGCTGGGAACAGCAATCTGTCTTCTACCACTCACAGCATGTAAACATCTTGCTTTCCATGCGGTGGAAACTTTTATTCTGACTGTTCTGCTTCAAATATTTGTTCTTTTAAAAAAAATTCACTTTGTTTTAAATGCTTTAAAATTTGTATATGTTTGGCTTTCATTATGCTTTAGACCTCCAAGTAGCATGAGTGCCTGATTTTAATGCTGCTGTAAAGCGATTTTATTATACATAATTTTTGGTATTTTCCTTTATGTTGGCTAGTATAATATAAGTTTTCTTTTGATAGCTTCTTACACCGACATATATCCGAGGAGTGGGTGTCATATGCCCGAGTTAGGCCCGGTAGGAATTAGTGCCATTCTTACATGCACACAATATTTTTTCCTAAAGTTGCCTTCTCTTTACCACTTCGAAATTTGACACACATTTGCATTTGTGATGCTTGGACTAGTTTCATAGAAACATCGACCTTGCTTACACAGAACACTTCATGAGAATACATTCACACTGCCTTGGCGTTAGGTGCAGGCCTCTCATATGTGTAATACAAATGTGTTTATTATTACATGCATATGGCTACACAGCTATCAGTAGAACACAAACAATGGTTGTCTGATCACAATCTCAGTCCGAGGCAAGGATGCATTTTCTATATATATAGTCTTTTTCATATCATAATCAGAGAAGACACTTCTACGGATCCCGAGGGGCCCTGCATGCTGAAGCTTTTGCCTAGCAACTGACTGACATCTCTGTGATGGGTGTCTAGTTCTTACTAAGAAAGGGGTAATAGACTCTTACCCACCAGGTAAAGGGGTTAGACCATCCAGCTAGGGGTTTTCTTGGCAGATCATATATTCACACCCAGACTCAAAGGTTAGGGTTAGCATCATAGGGATACACTCAATTGTTATAATCTCTTATATGTATGCATTTATAACCTGTCTCAACAAGGTGGTAGAACTCTTTGTTTTATTCACTGTGTTGACACTCATTATAACTTTTGTCTGCTTCTGTCTAATAATCATCACTGCCCATATTTTCTATACAAGAATCGCTAGGGTTCAATAAAGTTTGAAAACGCCCCTTTGTGTATTCTTTGTATATTTCTCTGAGCAAAAGAAAGCATGAGTGATTGAGTGGAAGTTTGAAGCCTGTAACCAGAGTTCCTGAGGGAACTGAGTTGTCATGTTCAGTGGTTGCCAGAACGGTTCACTCCCTGTTCAGGTGGCTAAAGGTGGCACTGCAAGTTAGCTGTTCCAAGAGACAACATATCCTACGAGGGTGCATGGAATCAGTTTGGCACCAACCTAAGTTTATGTCGTCCACAAATGCGCAGTTCCTACTGATTGGCGGAAACTACAAGACATGGCATGCCAGAAATGATATCACCTTTACATGACCTATGCATCTTAGCAATGTTCTTAAGAGATACTAGATGGAGGGTTTCTTATTACTATCGCAGTCTCATACTCACGTTCCCTGTCTTGTTTCTGTTTCTTCTTCTTCCCTCTTTCTAAGCTCTCCCTCTCTTTTGACTCTTTTATGGGTTTCTTTTGTATTCAGTCAAGCACTAAGGACTAACCAACTCTAGCTCTATCCAGATTGCACACGTTTTTAAGTTTGCCCAAATTTCTCTCACTTACCCTGTATGATTATCTTACAAGGAGTACCCACTATACGAGTGCACCTGTCGCTGGATATCATTGTGTTTCGAAGTCTATAATCATAACAACATTCTTGATGTATCACACAAAGTAATTCAAAACAGCACAGTCACTTATTATGAACTGATTGGGCATAATCATATATTTTCTACTGCAACAATTCCTCAATATTCAATTTCAATTCCTGCTTGTAATGTTTATATAAAACTCAATAAAATGTTTGAAAACCAACCTATTTGTTTTATGTATTATTTGAACTGATAAACTTTTAATGAATTTAAAAGTTATTTTGTTTCATATTCGAGCAACAATTAATAGCTAACAATTGAAAAGATATCAACAACTTGGAGAGGATGATCTAAAACCCTTCTATCTTATAGAGGCCTACAGAGGACGGTCATGCTGCCTAGACAAGTTGATCAGACTGAAGTAATCCATAAACTTTGTAATGCTAGTAGTGAATAAAAATAGGTGTATTGTATTAGTCAATTATTAGAATGATTCTGACTATTTAACATCTAATACTACCCCCTTAAAAATACATCACACAAAGAACAGTGATTAAGATAATCAAAATAACACACATTAAATAAACAAATTAATTACAACTATGACCTCTTAGGGTATACAGCGTTTACAACGCGCGCGTTACAACGAAGTACCATTACCACGCGGTTATAACAACGAAAGTTGTTACAACGAATTGCGCTGGGGGGCGCTCAAGGATAAAAAATCATTTAATTTACTATTCCAACACCTTCCCTACTATCCACGGGGACTGGTGTTGGAATAGTAAATTATATTTTTTAAATTTGCGCCCCCCCCCAACGCAAGTCGTTGTAACGACTTGCGTTGTTACAACCGCATGGTAATGGTACGCGTTGTAACAGTGTGCGTGCTAACGTCATACATCCCCTCTTAGTAACTTATTTAAGATTAAAATAAGGTTGATTAGAGAAATGTCTTGAAAATTATTAGATTGTGCATTAAAACAGTTTAATGACCCTCTAGCTTCACAGCTAGCAGCTATTATGCCATGGTTTCTTGCCTAGAATGAAAATATAAACCCTCAATCCCCTATAATTTGTGCAATATCTGGGACCCAAAAAGGCATCCCCCCTCTCCCTG
Source organism: Lissotriton helveticus (assembly GCF_964261635.1). NCBI lineage: Eukaryota > Metazoa > Chordata > Amphibia > Caudata > Salamandridae > Lissotriton > Lissotriton helveticus. Next base: position 1,018,169,238 of record NC_136070.1, on the reverse strand, counting down.
AAGAAAGTTAGTAATACTGTGTTCCTGAGAGCCTTCTCCCAGATGGGACATCACGAAAATGTTTGCATGTATTGCAATTGCATTTATGTAGCTCTTATTACCCCTGGCGAAGTGGCCAAGTGGTTTCCAAATGAACCACATAAGACACCATATCAAATAATTCTTCAGCCTCTGAGTAGATTCTTCACACACATTAAGAGCAGTGGCATTGTGAACACTAACAGCCCACTCTAGCAGCTTAAATGGGGGTGACCACTAAAAGTTGATTAGTTTTACATTGGCATGATACTGTTTTATTTCGCCAACTAACGATGAAAGCACAAGTCATACTTCACAAGTAAAACATTTAAAGCATCTCAAGATTAAGCCTAGGCAGAATTTGCGGAATTCCGAGCTGACAAAAAAACGCTGCCCACACTATGCAGAGTTCCACAAGCGGCGGAGTGCGTTAGGGTCATGCCGTTCACTGTGATTTTGTGTGCTGGGTGTTTGTCCCATGCTGTAAAATCATTGCGAATGGCACCATGTGCAGCCTAAGAGGGTGAAGCTTCATTTCTGCTGCTCGCGTAGATTTTCTACTTTCTCAACGCGAACGGAAGGTTTCTCAAAGCGAGTGGTCGTGACCTGCCGGGACCACTCGCATTAAGAAATTCAACCACCCACGTGCCCCACAGAGTGCAGAAAACTATGCAAACTCCGCGAACGGAGCAGAGTTCACCATCCAGGCTTACTCAAGATATATTTTAATGCCCTGTAAAGGAAAAAGCAGCAGATGGGCAGCAATCAATCATACTGATGCAGGAGAATAAAATAAATGAGACGAATAAAAAACATCCATATTAGTAAAAACAATTCAATTCCTACTAGGGAAGCATATCATTCCTACAGTATTAGCCGACGGGCTTCAATCAATCATGATATAGCAATGATGACATAGATAAGAACATGCAAATAGCCAATAATCAAAATCCCTAATAAAATCAAATTGTCATTCATACAATATCATCATCTTACATATTACACAAAGGAGAACATTTCAAGCCCCCCCTCCAACCTAATCTGCGGGTGGAGAAGCAACCCATTTCAGTCTACGCCTGTTCATTCTGCAGGGCTCAACACAAAACCTACAAAACGCTCTGAGGGAAGAACAGGGCAGGTCGAACAAGTGCATGGAAGCAAATATGAAAGGAATGATGAAAACGAATCAACGGAAGAAAGTGTGGGTGAAAAGAAAAATTAAAGAGTTCAAGGTCGGGTGGTTGAAGGGATGGATAGAAGCGTGAAAAGATCACTTTGTGAAAGGAAGAAAGGGAAAAATGATTGATAAAGGGATCAATAGGTGAACGGAAGGATGGACACAAAAGTGTAAAGATGAATGGATAGATACATTGGAAGGAATGACAGACATACAATTGAAAGGATGAATAGATTGATAGCAAAAATGGAAAGGTCAAAATATGGATGGATGAAAGGATTGCGGATTGTGTGAACAGGTGGATACAATTGACATGGATGGTGAAAATATTGAAAGTATAGAAGGAAGGATGGAAAGTTGAAAGGATGATGGATGGATGGAAGGGAGGCAAGATGAATGGATAGACGAGTTGATGGGAGGGTGAAGGGAACTAATGTATGAAGGGTCGGGCTTACTTGTTTCATGCACTCCGTATCATTAGAGGCTCTGTTTAAAGTTGAGGTATTTTAATTTTGAGTCTTCTCCCTTGATTGAGAGGGACATTTACACCCTACAACCCTTCAACACTCCCCTGACTCACTGAAGGAGGCCATGTCTCTCTGGATCTAATGAGTGTTGCCAGCCTTCTCTCTTCACCACCATGCGGTGTTCTTCGTCTCTTCACAGACCTGAAAAGTTCAATTCCCAATGGAACGATCCTGCGTGTGCCGGGATCTTTCCCAGCTGCTTTCTTGACTTATTAATTAATATTTCTCTAGGTTTCTAATTAAACCATAAAACATACAATTTTTATCAAGAACAACTTCCTTAAAAGAAAGAAAAGGAAAGAGATAACACCGAAGCGGGCTTTCAACAGATAAAAAAATAGCACACAGCATAAAACGAAGCAACTCACACCATGCTACATTCAGTGTCCTTCTCTTCTAGATTACAGAACCACCAGTGCAGAGTCTAAACAAGACGAACAACCCACTTGCATCACAGCGGTCCGGATCATTATCCAAATACATAAGTAATTCATATTTTGTCATTTTGCCAATCTCATCGCTATTTCCTCCAATCTCATTAACACACAGTCCAAGAGGGAGGTCTCACTGGCCAGCATAAGTGAACATTGTCATAAAACAGTCTGTCCTGCTAAGTCTACATAAGCTTCCTAACTCAGATATAGCTTGTCTGTGCATTATCGACTTCTCCTCCCGCTACCTTCCCCTGCCACAATGCAGGGCAGAGGTGTCAGAAATTTGGGTCCTTGTCAACTGAAGTGCGAGCCCTGGTCAAGCAGCAACCACAAGCGTTGTCAGGGTAGGGCACAAGCAAACCGCAAGTGAACATGCGCTCACCCTCGTGGTAGCTTAGATCAGAGCAGTCAGGGTCTACTTAGGGCAATGGTTAGTGTTTTAGCGTAATACTTCAAATAGTAAAATGTAAATTGATATTTGTATAGCGCACTACTCACCCACAAGGGTCTCAAGGCGCGTGTACGAATACCGCTTTGGAACCCATCCTGGCTTTCCCTGTGAGGTGTCCACTCCTGTGCACCCCCAAGGTGGAGGCCAGGCATCCTTAGCGTTGTGGGGGACATTGTGGAGATTAAGCAAGCTATTGCCCAGAGTTGCAGAGTGGGACTCTATGATTGGAATAGGCACCGAGGCGAGAATTATCAGGTCCGTGGAATTTAAGCCCATGACCCGCCGAGGCGGGGAATTGTACCCTGGTCCCGGGCTAGACCTCTGCATCAGGGTCTGCCGCTCTAACCATTGAGCCACACTTATCCAGTGAGAGCCACACCACAAAAGGAGCCCACAACAGAGTTAGAAGAATAAAGTAGCGTTTAATATATAAAACAAGACCAACACGACAAAAATCCAGTTAGTAGAGCTAAAGATATTGAATTTTAAAGATTTTACAGAGTATAGTGCCAAAAGACGTAAAGTGCCAACTGTGACTATATGGTCACGCTGGACCAGGACAAAGTCTCAAGTTCAGGCCGGCCACAATTGAGCACGGATCAGCTACAGGGACCCAATTAGGCCTGCTGAACCCAAAGGGCCATATTTACCACTTATTTATGCAGTGCATCGGCTGCAAATGCTGCATTCCGTGAAAAGAAGAGAGGAGGAGAGAATCATATTTGCAGAAATATGGCACTCTCCTCCCCTTCCCCTTGCACCGTTTCCGAAATCAGCTGCTGTGCACCATGGAGACACCTTTGCACTATAGTGCAGGGGGTCTCCGTGAGTCTAGCATAGGTTTTGTACTGGAAGATTACCCTTCCAGTACAAAATACTATGCATAGACTGACTTTAACCCGTTTCCCTTTTTGTGCAGCACACGTACAAAGTCGGAAAAGGAAGGAGAAATTAAAGCATTTCTCCTTCATTACACCTACTTCAAAAGGGTGCAGTTTTTTGATGCTAAACCCTGTCTCCTTTATTTAGTAAATAGGGCTCAGCATCAGAAACCTTGGGTGGTTTCATGGGAATGCCCATGCTCCACCCACGCTATACCCCATTGGCGCTAAGTATTACTTTCACGTTATTTCCAGGGCTCAGTTTAGTGCGGGAAAGTAAATCGGAAAAAAGGATTTGGCACAGATTTGCATCACTTGTCCTAGTAAATCTCCCCCGAAGTACCTTTTAACCTGTTTGTGGAGTGGATCCAAGTGAAAGATGGGTCGTGCAACTGGGGCGATGCAGCAGTTCTGAGATGCGTCAAGGCTGCAATGCAAGGTCTTGTTGCATTGACATCAAGGATCTCGTCGACAGGGCTTGCAATGCGAAGTCTGGCATCAAGGATGTGGCGCACAGTTGGGGGCGATGTGTCGGTACCAAATAGCTGCCAGGCTGCCAAGCGAGTCTGACATTGTCGTTGAAGCTGCCATCGAGATGCAAGGGCCTGCACCGAGGAATGCTTCATATAGTGACAGTTCTGAAGGCGATGCCGGCTGCCGCAACAATGCAAGTTTTTGTGACAGGTCCAATACACACAGCAGCAGAGATGCATGTGTTCTGCTCAGGGTTTCGCCATGCAGCAGAGGTGCTGCTTCAGCTCTACTGAATCCATAGAGATTGGCAAAGCATCTTAAGCCCACTCTCAAGGGTCCAGGACAGGGGTGACACCACTTGGCAGGGGAGACTTACCTCACAGAACACAGAGTCCAGGTTCAGAGCAAGGTTGTTGGAAGCCTATTATATCCCTCAGGGTTCAGATCAGGATGCCAGACAACTAACCTGTGGAGTCGCTCTGGGTTCAAGAGATGCAGGTCCAGTCCTTCTCACATAGGCAAGAGGGGGCAGGCAGCAGATCAGCACAGCAAAGCAGGATTCCAGCAGCGTGCAGTACAACAGAGTGGCAGTCCTTCAGCAGCACCACAGTCTTTTCTGGCACAGTATACAGAGGTCCAGAAGTGTACTGAAGTGTTGATGTCTGAGGTACAGTATGTATACCCAGTTGCGCCTTTGAAGTGGGAAGAAGCTTCAGGAGGCCAGCCTTTGAAGTGCACAGATGCCCTGCTGTTCCTGCCCGGGCTCCAGACTAACTACAGGGGGTATGCAGCCCTTTTGTGTGGAGATGGTACACAGCCTAGCTAGGTGTAAATGAGGGTGGATCCAGCTCTTCCCTCCCATCCTGTCAGTGAAGACCCATCCAGACCCACCTAATCTCCTAATGTGTGTGGCTGTCTAGGAGTAAAACGCAAAGCCCAGCTGCCAACTACACCCAGTCATGTGGCCAGAGACAGGCTGCAATAGATAAGTCAAGAAAATGGCAACTTTCTAAAAGTGGCATTTTCAGAATTGTAATTTAAAATCTAACTTCACCATGAATTAGGATTTTAAATTCAGATTCCAGAGACACCAAAAATGATCTCGTCATCTCTTCCCATTTGGAAATTACAGGTATAAAATGTAATAAGACAACTCCAATGTTACCCGATGGGAGACATAGGCCTTGCAGTAGTGAAGAACGAATGTAAGAGTTTTTTACGACCATGAAATGTAAAACTTAAAAGTTCATGTCCTGCCGTTTAAAAATAATACACCTTGTCATCTGGGCTGTCCAGGACCTGCCATAGTGTTATATCAGCTGTATTAAAAAGGAAGGGTTGGGTTTGTCAAAGGCTAGTGTTTCTAGGTCAAAATGGCCATTTAAACTGCACACACAGGCTCTGCAATGACAGACCTGAGTCATGTTGATAAGGCTACTTAAGTGGATGACACAATCAAATCTGCAGGCCCACTAGTAGCATTTAATTTACAAGCCCTCGATACATGTAGTAGCACCTTACTAGGGACTTATAAGTAAATAAATATGCCTTTTGGGGACTAGCCAATATTATCATATTCAGAGGAAAGAGCACAAGCACTTTAGAGCTGGTTAAAGTGGTATAGTGTCCAGAATCCTAATGCCAGCAACCACGAGGTCACAAAATGTGGAGGAGGAAGGCAAAAATCTGGGGGGTAGACCACCCTAAGGCTGGTTGGACTTACAAGAGATTTATCTCATGTTATCATATTTGAAATTTACTGTGAGAGTCTGTAAAATAAATAGTTCACAAATATTGGGGTTTGTCCACCATCCCTTGAAAAACATTGTCTTGTTAACATCTGAAATAAGATTTGCCCAGAATCGCATGTCTTTTGGCAATTTCAAGAGCTGAGATTAAAAAAGCAGCTTTCTTTATTACACAAGACAGCAACTTAGAGCCTGATTTGAAGTTTGGTGGACAGCTTACTCTGTTGCAAATGTGATGGAGTACCTTGTCTGCCAAACCCTTGGTCCGTCTGCCTCATTTATAAATAGGCAGACCATACATATTCTTTTGACTGAGCCCCCTATGGTCTCTTCAACAGAATACTGTATTTCCTTCTATGACTCCTACTCCATCAAAGGGCATTACATTAAACTGCCCTATTTAAGGTGGACAGTGCCATGCTTCTTTTGTCTTGTTCATCAATCTAAGGAGAAACCTGGGGGTGAGGGACAGGGAAAAAAATCAATGATGACACACTCACCCTGGAAGAAAACTCACAGGGGTTCAGGATCATTAGTTTTTTTGTTTTTCACAAACAAATTCCCACTTTGGGAGTTTTTGGGAGAACAAAAACTGAAATGTTTTACAGCCAGCAGTTATGGCTGGCAGTGCCATCAATCAGACATTTCCTACATTGACAGGAACTGCCATGACAGCGACTTTGGTCAATGTGGAGAGATGTCAGCGGTGTCTACGGACAACTCTAAATTTGTGGGTTGGGTTGTCTGTAGGACATTAATCCATCTGCCAAACTCTAAATCAGGTTCCTAGACAGTACTAATTTGAAAGTTGGAACAACTTAAGGCCTGCGAGAAACATACATTGATGATCTTGCGATTATCATTGACAATCTTGAGCTCTCCATCTATAAGGTAGATAATTTGGCAAAGGCAACACTAAATGCCAATGGATCAAAATCCACAGAAGCCTATGTATATTGGAGTGGTATTACGGTGCAGTTGACAGTAAGAGGAAACAGGACCAGGGAGACATGCAGCAGACATTACAAGAGTAAGGTCTGTGGTACAGCTCCAAACTGTGGTATGGTGTCATGCCTTAATGGTTAGAGCAGTACAGAAAGCCCATAGAGTTAATAGAACTGGATGAGGATGTCTGCATCGGCTAAAAGTGCTGGACAAGCAGTAGAAAAGATAGAGGATTTACATAATATCAGTGTTGCTGTGCCTCCTAGGCTAAGTGAGGCCAGTAACACAAGGCCAATAAGGAATAAGGTTTTGGATAATTTTAGGAACAAGGGTGCAGAGTTGGTGCTCTGACATATGCCATACCCTTTAAGACAGTGTTGGGTGCTTTTGGATTTGCCCCCAGAATATTGCTGAGATAATAGATGAAGGTGCATTGCTGTGAGTAGAAAGAAGGGATACCATTCCTCATCATGCGTGTCCCCAAAAGTGACAGGTCTGTGTGTCCTTAAAAGTGACAGGTCTGTGTCCCTAAAAGTGACATGCCTGTGTGTGTCCTTAAAAGTGACAGGTATGTGTCCCCAAAAGTGACATGGTGTTTCTGTCCTTAAAAATGACAGCTGGTGAGCAAAAAGTTTGGTGACATGAGGAATGTGTGGTCTCCCTAACTGGAGCTGGGCTGTGGGGGATGTAGCTTAGGGGGGGGGGGGGGGGGTCAGAGCACGAGACAGTGTTAAATGTTATGTTAGCCTAGCAGGGCATTTAGGTTAAGGGAAATGTGTGCGCAAAAAGTGGCTTCGTGTAAGAGGGGGGATGTCTGGGGATATTTAAATGGCTTCGTGTAAGAGGGGGGATGTCCGGGCATGTTTAAATGTTTGCAGAGTAAAGCTGAGAAGAGGAAAGAAAAACTAATCAACCAGGCCCCACCTTCCCAGGAGAACAGTCACGAGTCCCAAGCACTGCTGATTACACATCCCTCCCCTCAGCAAACAATAGGTTTAAAAGCTGTCATAATAATAAGAGTCTATCTAACAAACAAAGCCCTGATTAGAAAAACATGGGCATCCGCCATGTCCCTAAACTACGGAAAGAGCTTATCTTTCCCAGAGATTGAGTCACGAGCACCTCTCTTCCCACTATAGACAGTAGGTTTAATTAACATATGTTAAAGGGGGCTAACAGAAGATTGGTCAGAAAATGTTCCCCCCAAGGCCCCCATTACATGTTTCTAAACCACACCTCCATAAAGGGTGTTGACTTAATCATCAGGTCAGTCCATGTATAAAAGCATGCTCTGTGGGGTCAGCAGAAATAGCCATTAAAAAAAAAAAAACAGAGGGAACAACATACTTGGATTGTTTTGCTGCACAGGCCCAATTCAGGAGTTTCAAGGAATAATGGATCAGAACAACCTATCACAGATTGATGCAGCGTGCTACACATTTATGCCTGTAAGTAAAATAGGGGGCTGGCGCAATGTTGTATGTTTAAGGCTTTATTTAAAAGTATCAGGAGCAAGGCTTTTAAGGTGAAGGAGGGTGTATTTAAAATATTTTAAAAAGGGTACCTAGTGCAATGTCGGACAGTGTTCATAATGTTTTAAATAATATATAATGGGGGTTGTGGGCTGTTGTCTAAGGTGTAAAATGCTGGATGTGTAAAGGGGTGGTTGTCATTTTAAGTTTTTAAAATGCGCTAAGCGCAAGGGAACTGTATGTAATGTGAATAAAGGGTGGTTTTGGTTGTGGCACAGGGTTCTAACCTTAAGATTATGCAGGTCATAGAAACATTTCAACATGTGGGGGCTTGTTTAATGGGGTCCTGCTAGAGTTTGTAAATGCTTTCAAGTTACGTTTAAAAGGTTGTTTAAAACAGGTTGGGATGGTGTCTGAAGTGAATAATGGCTTTGTTGATTCATTGTGGACCCCTTGCTCTCCCTGATAGTGACTGTATAAATAGCGGTAGTATTCTCTACACCAAACAACAACTACTATCTCTGTGTCCCACATTCAATGATAGCTGCCGCCACAACCTACGAGCGGACACTCCCTCTCTACAGTGTGAGATCTGTGCCTTTACTGCACACCCCTCGAACATTGAAAAACAAGAAACAGCCAAAATAAAGCTGATATTGCTCAACTGCAGATCTATGAAAAAGCATAAACAGGAGATACATGATCTGCTCACAGAGGAGGGCCCTGACGTCCTTTTTCTGACTGAAACTTGGTTAGATGACACATCGGCGCCCAAAACCCTTGAAGCTATTCCCCCAGGCTACGGTCTGCTCAGAATTGACTGAGTTCGCCAGAGAGGTGGGGGGTTAGCACTGATATATAAGGGGGACTTACAATGTACTTTAGAGAAAGCCACCCTATCTAACAGTGAGTGTGGTTTTTTCACGATAAACGTTTGCCCTAAAAATACCATCAATGGATTCCTTATATATCGTCCTCCCGTGGGGGGGGCACACAGTTCTGTGACCATCTCACAGAACTGATAACTCAACCTGCACTCCGTTATAAAAAATTACTCGTTCTGGGTGACTTAAACCTCCATTTTGAAGACAATGACTGTGGGGAGGCACAGGCGGTGGATGAAGCTCTGAAATCTCTAATGCTCAACTTACAATTATTGTCCCCATCGCATCAATTAGGGCATCTCTTGGACCCTGTTTTTGCTAATTGGGATGGTATTAAGGTCTCCACTCCGATTAGAATCACTTGGTCTGACCATTACATTATTCCCTTTGTGGTAAATGGTACTCCTCAGGAAATCGGGAATACTAAGCCCAACTCCCACAAATGCAGAAATTGGAAACATTTTAGCCTAGATTCTTTTAATCTTGCCCTGCTAAAGGAACCCCCTCCCCGTGGTGACACCCTTCTGGAAGCATGGCATGACTATGAGAGTTGGATGTCCAAAGCTCTGGATACAGTAGCGCCTTGGACACTGAAACCCCCCATAAGAAATACTAAAACATTTACCACATAGAGAAATGTTACACATCCCAAGTTGTCTTGATCTAATTTTAACTTTGCACAGATACAGAAATTTGATGGATGAATAAATATCTCAGGGACCTATACTAACTCGCAACTTAGCAGGATGGCTAAACCTCCACTAGCATGCCCCTTTGTAGATTTTTTTGCTGCACTACAATACACGTAGTAGTTATCTAACTGAAATTATTCAACTGCCCACGTCTCTTGGAGGCAGATTATTTTAGGGTCTAGGTGTGCTAAAGAAATAAGCGAAATGTAAAAAGCTTGAACGCTCCTTGAGAAAAAACTATGATTCAGAAAGCAAGCTTAATTACAGAGCAGAACAAAAAAAATATCATAAACTCTTGAGAGCTACTAAAGGCAATTATCTCAGGGAAAGAATAGAACTGGCAGACAACCCCACCAAAGAACTCTTCTCGGTATATAAAGAACTTATGGTACCCACTAGACTAGAAGCCCAGGACATCTACTCCAATGAGCTATGTCACTCTATTGCAGACTACTTTGTAAGCAAAGTTGAAAAAATACACACCACCTTTACGAGTGGCACTGATCCACCGTCTGATCACGGTGCGACAGTGGATATTTCAGACAATAAACCTTGCCTGTCGTGTTTTAAAGTCCCTGACAGACAAGACCTGCTTAGCATCGCTAATAGCATTCAGTCCGGCTCACCCATGGACATCATCCCTCCGAAACGTTGTAAGGGAATTTTAGAAAGCACTATTGATCATATTGGTCATATGATAACTCTATCCTTCCAAGAGTGCCATGTGCTGGATAGGTGGAAAATGGCCCAAGTCATCCCATTAAAAAAGAAACCCAATGTGCAAATTTCCCAGTTTCAGAATCTCCGCCCTATCTCCCTCCTCCCCTTCTGTATGAAAGTGGTGGAGAAGATAGCCAACATTCAACTCATGAAACATCTTGAAGATGAGTCTCTCCTTCACTCCACACAGTCAGGGTTCAGAGCCTGTTACTCTACTGAGTCAGCCCTTCTCTTCTCTACAGAATGTCTGAGGCAAATGGCGGATGAGGGGCAGACAGCAGCGTTGGTACTTTTAGATCTTAGTACAGCTTTTGACACCGTGCTGCACACAACGCTGCTGTCTCGCCTCTCGGATATGAGAGTGGTAGGATCTGCCTTTGAATGGATTAAATCTTTTCTTGAAAACAGGAGTTTTCAAATGCATTGTCCTCCATTCAAATCCTCCCCCAGGAAGCTGAGACATGGGGTTCCACAGGGCTCCAGTTTGAGCCCTACCTTGTTCAATCTCTATATGGAACCCCTGGCCCACATTGTGCAATCTTTCGGAGTGGATATTGTCACGTATGCTGACGATACCCAACTCATGATTAAACTCACACACAATCAGGAAGATGCCACCAATTTCTCCAACTGCCTTCTGTCAGTAGCAGGTTGGATGAATAACAACTGCCTACGCCTTAATGGCGACAAGACGGAGCTTTTAGTCATCGGTAAATCCTTTTGTGACTGGTCACCTGAGTGGTGGCCAACTGAACTGGGCGCAATTCCTTCTCCATCGGAATCAGTCAGGAACCTCGGAGTTATGCTTGATGCTGATCTCTCTTTTAAACACCAGGTCAGCAAAGTCACGGGTAGATGCTACAGCAAACTCAAAACTCTTCGCAAAATCCTCGACCTTCTTCCCATCAACGCTAGGAGAAGCCTCATCCACGCATTAGTCACACCTCATCTTGACTACGGTAATGCCCTGCTCTTAGGTTTAAGTAAGAAAGGCTTACACCAACTACAGTGTTTACAAAACGCTGCTGCACGCCTGGTTCTCAATCTGCCCCGCAGAGCATCTGGGAAGTTGGCTCTGTCAAGACTTCACCGGCTCCCCATCAGGGAGCTTATTAAGTTCAAAGCGCTTTGCTTTGCCCACCGCATTGCCCAAGGAAAGGGCCCAAGATACCTGCAAAAGCTCCTTACCGTCCATCGCCCCATCCGGAACCTGAGATCGGCCGGAGCAATGCTGTTTAAACTCCCTCGCATTCGCAAGGCCAGGATGGGAGGCCGTTCCTTTAGGTTTTTGGCAAGTAAACACTGGAACGAACTGCCCATAGATCTTCGTATGGAGCCCTCAGAAACAAGATTCCGTTCAAAACTTAAAACCCATCTTTTCCCTGCCAACTACAACTAGTGTTTCTAGCTTAATTTTCCCCCTCCCTCCGGTCTTCTGCCTTCTAGGGTCTTACAGCAATTTATAGCGCGGGGACACACTGTTTTAGTGTAACCAGGCGCTCTAGAAATGGCTATATTATTATTATTATTATTATTGCTTTTAAAAGCTAGGTGTGTAGGTATTAATGTTAATAGGGGTTATGCTGTTGGGCTGTCACAGAGGTTGCAGGGTTTGTATTTAAGGTGCATAATGATATAGGCCTTAGGCGGGTACCTGTAGAGGGTAATGTGTATTTTACAGCACATAGAAACATTTTACAGGGGTCACTACTGCTTTAAGGGTCCCAGAGCCAACAAAATAAAATAACACCGGTTTGTACTCACCCTCTGGTTATGCAGGCGGTGAACTGTGTCAGGCAGTATAGTCTTCTGCTAGTTGTCCCGCTTGGATAAAAAAACTGTTATAAGTTCACAGGGTCAGGGTCCATACGAGGTGAAAGGCCCTGTGAAGGGACATGTACATGTACATGTGTACATGTATTTGAGCTTGTAAAGCGCACTGCTACCCGTCCGTAGGTTTCCTGGCGCTGTATAACTCTGGGGAACCCGTCCTGGCTTTCCCTGTGGGATGGTCCCTGCTGGGAGTCCCCAAGGTGGAGCCAGGCATCCCTGGAATTGATGGGGCCGTTGTGGAGATTAGGCAAGCTAATGCCCAGAGTTGCCGAGTGGAACCCCTGATTAGAGTAAGCACCGAAGCGAGAATTATCGAGTCCGCTGACCCAAGTCCACAACCCTGCCGCGTCGGGAATTGAACCCTGGTCCCAGGCCGACTTCTGCTCCCGGGTCTGCCGCCTCTAACCTGTGAGCCACACTACTCCTACACTAGATGGTGGACCCCTCAAAAAAAAAACAAGGTTTGTAACCCCAGATCCCTATGAGGTCCTGGGGCATGGTGTGGTCCTAGGGCCCAAAGTAGCATGTCCAATGTCGGTGCTCTGGGGTCTATGCAAGGCTTTGGGTGGCTCGAGGCCCCAAAATTATTTTAAAATAAATAAATAAAGATGGCCAGGGTGTTGGGGCTTGAGGCCCCATTTTTTTATTAAAATAAAGAGCCCCCAGAGACCTCTTCCCTGCGTGGTGCTCTGGGGGCCTCATTGCTGCAGCTGTGTGGGGCGCGATGCCCCGTTATTCATAAAATAAAAGGTCCCAGAACCCTCGGTCCAAGTGAGGGGCTCTGGGACTTGTGCTGCGGTATGGCCGGTGGGGCTCGAGGTCCTTTTTAATAAAAAATAAAGGCCCACAGAGACCATTGCCATGCGTGGTACTCTGGGGGCTTGTGAGGCAGTGCTGGGGCTCGAGGCACGATTTTTAAAAAATGAAGCCCCTGGAGCCCGCTGCACTTAATGCGGAGCTCCGGGGTGTTTGTTGTGCTGGGGTGGCTCCCAGAGTCCGCTATGTCCCGTGCGCGACTCTGGGGGCTACTGTGGGGTCGGGTGTGGGGCTCGACGATCCGTTTTTTAAAAATGAAGCCCCGGAGCACTCTGCAGTGGTGCGGAGCTTCGGGGGCTGGTGCAGGATCCGGGGCATTGCGGGATGGCTTTAGGCGGCCCGGGGGCTCGAGGCAAGGTTTCAAAAGTGAAGCCCCCAGAGCCCACTTACCGCTGGCGCTGCTCTGGGGGTAGATTGCTGCGTATACATGGATCCCACGTGGATCCCGATGGCAGCGGCTGCAGGGAGCCAGGGAGCTCCCTCTTCGTGACTGCGAGTTCAGGACCCGGCGCTTACGTGATGTCACCGGGGACACCCCTGACATCACGAAAGGGGCGGGCCCTGTCCTAGCAATCACGAAGAGGAAGCTCCATGCTTGGGGGTGCCCATGTGCCTGCTTTGGCTTTTTTAGGTGTCTACAGCCCCTAAGGAGGGCTCACAATAAATAAAGTGTTTTTAAAAAAAATATGTGGCAGGGCAGCAGGCAGCGTCCTCAAAGCGGATGCCAGGGCATGCCCCGACCCTCAGTGATGTCACCGGGGACACCCCTGACATCATGAAGGGGCGGGGCCTGCCCTCGCACACGCGACACGGATGATCCCTGGCAGAGCTTCCTACATGCTGGCTGGGCCCCAAAGGGGGCATTCAATAAATTTAAAAAAAAATGTGTTTACAGCAGCAGGGACCTGATTAGCAGCGTCCCTGCCGCTTTCAAGATCGCGTGTTTTGGGGGTAATTTTATATAGCTCATACACGATCTGAAGGCCTGCCCTTTATTGCAGTATTACCCTTTTACCTGTATTTGGTACTCTTTTGTAACTTGCACACGTCACTTTTCTCTTGTAACACACCGTTTGCTATCTCTTACATTTTGTTTGCTTTAGATACTTGCAAAAGTGCCACCAATGCCTACGCAATGTTTGTTCTTGTGCTTGAGTGTCTGACATTTATTGCAGTATTATACCTCTACTTGTACGTTGTTCGCTTTTGTAACTTGCACAAATGTCACTTTTTTCCTCATGTAATGTACCTTTGCTACCTCTTGTATTTTGTTTGCTCACAATATCACTATTGCCGCATGTAACAAAACGTTTGCTTCTGTAATTTGTTCACCTGTAATTTGCGCCGCATGCATCAGTACTGTTCCAATTATTAAGCGCTCTGACACCTTCGGGTAAAGCCTGTGCTATATAAAAACGCATAAATAAATAAATAAATTAAGTGCTTTGCCCAGAAGCATAGGCTATGGCGCAGGGTTGTTTTTCTCATGTTTTTGCTCTACCCCAGACAGCCCATTTTTAAAATGCGTGTTTTTTCCACCACCAGACATCCATTTTAAATGCAGACCTGAGAGTGTATATAGTGTAGACAGTGCTGCGCATAATGTATTTAGGGGTAGATTATGACTGCTTTTTTTCCTAGGAGATATCCTTTTGTTACTTGCAGTTTATAAGCAAAATTCTAACCCGGCGCTATGTTTATTAAAGGGCTGAAAAGAACAACTTGAGGTTTGTATACTATGGATATGCACCCATGTTAGGGGTGTACCTATGTTGGGATTGTGTGTAGATATGAGGGGATCTTATTAAAAATTAAATGTCCAGAGAAGGCTGTTTTCAATTTTGAATTTATGATTGCCATTTTCTAAGGTGTATGTAACAAACTGTAAGGCCTTGTTTATGAGGTGTAGTTTTAAACCTTTTTTTGTTGTTTTTAAATCTAACCCTAAACAGGACATCCCTGTAATTGACATCACCGACACCGAAATGCTAACCATACAAGCACGTATATGTATTTAGAGTTGCATAGTTCTGTGTAGTTTTTTGTACACCATTGTCTCAGAAGTTCTGCTTTTTTCTAATGGTCTTCTCATGTGTGCATGCTTTTATAGATTATGACGCCGCTCTACAACTAGATTCTGATGATCTAGAGCTATACCTGGGGGCTCAAGACGTGTCGCAACGTATTCAGGATAATGTGGTTCTTTCTGGTAAATCAAAAAGAAATGCCAGGGTTCTTTAAACTGTCTAAGACTTAGACTTTGTTAGCCCAATAACCCCAGGGGTGTACTGTAGGAGGGCTTCTCAGAAGGGACTGCTAAGGACTTGTTTATACCACAAATGTGATTATTGTTTCTTTGCAGGTTCCTCAGAGACAAGCACGACCGACACCGCTTTGCAAGAGGCTGCACCACCATCAAAAGAAAGACCGCTAAAGAGGAAAGCTTCAACATATGGAAAGGAACCGATGACAAAGAAAGGAGTGGGGAAAAGACCTCTAAAAGGTGTATTTTTACAAAAGGGTGCGAAAAAAAGAACTCTCTGTGTTTTATTCTAGCAGGTAGAAGAGGGGCCAGCCGCCGTGTTGTAGGGGTTGTACAAAGGGGGGCGGTGTAGAAATTATTGTGGTGGGGTGTCTATGGGTAGTGTAAGCATAACATTGTAAATGTAAATTGATACTTGTATAGCGCACTACTCACCCGCAAGGGTCTCAAGGCGCTTGTACGAATACTGCTGTGGAACCCATCCTGGCTTTCCCTGTGAGGTGTCCACTCCTGGGCACCCCCAAGGTGGAGGCCAGGCATCCTTAGCGTTGTGGGGGTCGTTGTGGAGATTAAGCAAGCTATTGCCCAGAGTTGCAGAGTGGGACTCCATGATTGGAATAGGCATCGAGGCGAGAATTATCAGGTCCGTGGAATTTTTTAGCCCAAGACCCGCCAAGGCAGGGAATTGAACCCTGGTCCCGGGCTAGACCTCTGCATCAGGGTCTGCCGCTCTAACCATTGAGCCACACTTCTCCACATTATCTCCAGCATCATTATACATGTTCTTTATTTTTTCTAATATATTTATTTTTTATCTTACATTCTAGGAGCCATTCAAAAGAACACAGCTGAAAATACGTGTGAGGTCAAGAGGTCTGCGAAGCCGTTAAGGGACATAACAACGACCGTTCAGAATGCAGAGCCTCCAGCAAAAGGTGTGAGTAGGCGTGTGCGACAGGACAAGCTCTGCACATACTACACGCACATACAACAGAGAACCCGCACGGCTGCGAAATGTCAGATCAATCCCTCCTCCAGCATGTTGAACAATCCTACAGGAATGTCTATTCTACACCAGGAGGGGGGCAAGAGCGAAGACGTACTTACAAGCCCAGACAAAGTTAGGCCTGTTCAGTGTAAAAGCGATGTGGCGTATCTGAACCCTCTCAAAATCTCAACGCCAGTCGCTGAAGATATGTACATCCCCAAACTCCTAAAGCGAGGCACCTCTCAAGATACTATCTTAAGAAGAAACACGGGGTGCAGGCAGATCCCTTAATCAAGCCCCTTACGACGCCGTCTCCTACCCATACCTTGAAGTCCTCTATAGTTTTAAATAAACTAACAGCTTCTGTAGCAGGGTTCCCCCTAGACCAAACCCTAAAACCGGCTATAATCATGCCTTCTGGGCTTAGAGGCTCAGAGGATGATAATGCTCAGCCCCCAGACACCCCTTACAAAGCTAGCAGTGGTGGTCTCAAGGCATTGATAGATATGGTCACCAAACTTGATAGCCCCGCAGAAGCACCGCACAAGGACCCTTCCAGCACGCACAGTGGGTATTTGTATACGGCTGTTAGACATTCACCCTCCCACAACCACGACAATTCCTTAGCCGATAGGGACCACAATTGTTTTGACGGTCATTTACACTCCCCAACACTTATGTCACCTATCCCCCCACCGGGAGCATACGACCCAACCAGCCCCGCGCCCGGTGTAAGCCACACATCACCAACAGCAATATGCGGCGATAATAGTACGGGTTGGGACGATTGGTCAAATCAGGGTTTAGAGGACATATCTAGTGAGGACCCTTTCACGGCAGCCCCGGGGTGTTCGCACTGGGACCCGCTTTCTATGAACCCTCCGGTACCTCAGTTACAGAATGGTGTTGCGGCGAATGGGGCGAGTGGGGGTCCAGGGATGTTGCAGCCTGGTGTACAACCGGCCACTGTATTCATCCCTAATCCGCCGCAATACGATTCTCTAAACCCAAAAGAGGTACTAGGGGCCCATGTGAAAGACATACAATTGGCGGTCAGAAAGTTAAAACGACAAGTGAACACCGCCACCTTAAAACTAGGGGTGTGCGGTAGCGTCGACAGATCGGGGCTGGAGGCGCAGCGAAAGATACTACAAATGGTTGACCAGTGTAAAAGGGTTATCATACAAACGTGCCAAACAACAGTGGCCGATATTTGGAGTATCCTCTCTTGACTATGCCTACGTAGGCCCTTAAGGACCCAACAAGCCCTGGGTGTTAATAAAAGTAAGCGTAAATCTAAATACAGCAGCAAGGTCCACACAGTTCTGACAAAGTCCCTGCGTTTCTTACGCTTCCTCAACCGTAAAAAGGACATGGAACCCCTCAAGCAAGATTATATATTTTCACTTGCAATTGGAGGGATCTCGGGGTAGAGCACCAAAACGACAATCCCAGGTACACACAGAAGGCACTAGGGCTGGGGCTGTAGCAGAGGTCTCTATGAGCACATCACACACAGACACAAACCATACTGTTCAGGTAGGAGGGGGTCGGCTACCTAGAAAAGTATGGTCCCGAAAAAAACATAAGTGGGCTAATAGCGCTAAGCAACACCGGCTTTTAATAAGTAAATTAAAGAAAGCCAAAATATGCACTACACGGCGTCTTAAAAGGACCCCCGAGCCCGGCCTAAACCAGAATCCCCAAAATGATACAGCAGCAAACTCCCCCTCCAGTCAGATTCCTAAAGATGAGGATTCAGAGACAGTGTTCTTAGAGAGCGTCAGAACCTACAGCCGTACTGTAGAGAGATTTAAAGCTACAGAGCACTACGAGGAGTTTAGGTTTATTAACCTACACCGGATAAGGTCCTCCATGCACGGGCAATTAGTCATACAGCAGGCTGTGCAATCACTCATAGATAGGTTGATACGTGATGTGGGTCCTAATGATTTTTTCCAGCTCCGCTTCCAGGGGCAGGGCCTTGACAGTCCGTTGTTCACCAAACGAAGGGCCCTTGATGTGTTTGATGCTGTGTAATTTTTAGAAAACCTGTCGAAGCTTTTACAGAGTAAGGCTGAACTAGTCGCCTATGGCACTTTCAGAGTCATAGCCCTCAATGTAAGGGGTCATGAGGGGGTGTTTCCAGGCCTTTAAAGAGCGTCCTGTACAGTAAGATCATTGGTAAGAAACAACGTTGGCTGCCCAACTTTAACAACGGAGCAGCCAACACATGTCTGGCGGCCAGCATCGTGGAATTGCTGATGGGTCGCAACTCCACCGACGCTGTCATCATGTCTAAAGCAGCTGAAGCCCATGAGGTTCTTGAAATACCTCCAGACCGCATGGTCGGCTTTTGGCGACATAGGTCTTTTTGAGAACTATTTTGCCGTTACGGTGAAAGTTCTTTATCACAACGGTTCTTGGAAGAACTTTACAACCGGGGATCATGTGAAAAACAAGACTGTATATGTCCTTCACCATGAGAATCACTTTTACGGTATCTTGAACCTTAAAAGTTTTCTGGGAGTCAAGTACGTGTGCACACATTGCGACCATATATACAACACTAAGGCACAGCATCAGTGTGAAATACATTGTAAGATATGTCAGAGGGATGGTTGCGTTGTAGATGATGCCCTGAAGGTGCTGTGTCGCACCTGTAAAATGTTTTGTCGCTCGCAAGACTGCTTGCGCATACACCGTGAAGCTATTAAATGCAGCCCTAAAATGGACTGTCAAGAGAGTGGCAGGTATGTGTCGACAGAGCACAAATGCAAAGGCATGAAATGTCCAAGGTGTCAGATTCCATGTTGGGCTGGATTTGTACACCAGTGGTACATGGTTAAAGGCAGACCCCAGCCCAAAACCGAAGATTACATCGTTTTTGATATAGAGTGCACACAAGAGACGGGGGTACACCAACCTAACTATATTTACGCCCATCACCTAACTTCCGATGACTGCTGGGAGTTTGAGGGGCGAACGTGCGTTGGTGATTTCCGTAATACGTTCATTCAGTCCAAATTCAAAGGGTATACCATGCTCGCTCATTTTTATTTTACAGAATATGATTCGTGAAAAGGTGCAAGTAGAACTCATCACTCAAGGTTCCAAGCTGATGTTGGTAATGGCTGGGCAGTTACAAATAAGATTCATAGACACCCTGAATTTCCTACCCACTTAGAATCGTACCCTTAACGATTCTAACGGCTGGCATGGGCGGCGGCAAGATGGCGGTCTGGCCGTAGGACCCCACAGCAGCGTCCTGCCTGAGCTCCGTGAAACTTACATGGAGTAGAGAGCAAACACCAGCGAGAAACTAGCCGAGGCTTAGTTGAAAGATTCGTTTCAGTGGCGGAAAAAAATCTTTAGCCTGGAGGCTTTAGACTGCAGCGGCAGCGACGATGGCGGCTGAAATAAGAAGACTCTATAGATCCTTCTAGCGGATTAAACTAAATACAGACTGGTCCATTGGAGGCGGTTAATGAGTGAGAAATACCTGAGAGACGGGAAACGCTAACGGTAACCGGAGCAAAAGTCGGCTATCAAAACAAATATGAGCTTACTTGCTACCGTCACGCAGCCTTCCCCCTATGAATGCGGCTTACCGGTGGCCGGCTCATCAGCTTGTAGAGAACTGGTTGTTTTGCTCGGATGGGCGCCGGCAGTTTCTCAGCAGCAGTATCTGCGGGTGCGGAAGCAGGAGCATTGGCGTAGCAACTCCGTGGAGCTTAGGGCGGAGCTCAGAGCGGAGCTGAGTGTGGAAGCATCGACGGTGTGCAGCAAGTCACCGGAGCTGAATGCGGATGATCTCGATCACCTCAGCGGGGAGTTTGATTTCAACAGCCTGTGCCTACGATTGGGAAGAGCAGTTGTGGAAATTTTGAATTTAGCGGAGCTAGCACCGTTTGAAGACTTTGCCAATTTAAGACTAGTTCTGGAAATGCCGGCTAAATCAGCTTCGTCAGCAGCTGCAAGAGCAAGACTGGCAAAAGCAGCTAGAGCACTCCGCGAGGCAGAACTGGAGGAGCAGCAGCTACAACAGGCTGGGGAAGGCAGTCAAAGTGGTGGTGTGTTTACTGATCCTATAATTGGTGCCAAAACGAGGAAACAAGTCCAGAAGACACCAACCACCTGTTTACCACGCCAAGAGGTCTTAGCCACCAAGCGGAAAATGAATAGCACTTTAGAGGTAGCAAGTCCTGGTAACACGGTTATGGATCTACTCAGAAGAAAGCAAGGGGGCCAAGGGGTCCCGGGGAACGTAGGAAATACAGAGGATACCCTAGTACATTCACCTAGTACGCCTACCACGGGGGTACCCCTCGAGGTTCTACTATCCCCGCAGCAACTAGAGAAAAGTGGCCCTGCCCCTACACAAGCTACACCGGCGGAGAGTCCGGAGGAAAATCTAACTGTGAGTACTTTAAGCGTTATTAATGGTGGTGCTGGCATTAACACTAACCGCCATTTAGACTCTAACACTGCTCCAACCGCCTCGCCGAGAGCTATTAACATGTCTCCTAACACTCAAAGTGATTCAACCTCTAATTTTTCAATGTCGTTCTTTGGGACTGGTGAGAACATAATGGGGGTAGTGGATGATAATCAACCTCAAGATAATCAAGTAGGTCAAATCTCTTCTCTACCTACGAAGGGCTTAGCAAGTGGTCCTTCTTTAATGACTGCGATGGAAGAAACACCCTTGGGGGAGCACATCCTAACTCATGGCCATGCAAATTCTGACCCTCAAACGCTATTGATTGACAATAACGACAGTAATGACGAGAACAGGGGAGCAACTGCAACCCAGGGATCTTCCCTTCCTGAAGCTGAAAAAGAAGGGACTATATTCTACTCTTTTTCCGATGAGACAGGAGTAGAAACAGGAGTAGAGGTGGAGAACGAGGACGGAGAGTCAGATAAAGCTAACTCTAGTATTGAGTATGATGAAGATGACCTGGAATATGAAGAAGATGGCGAATCCCTTCTTTTTACATCTTCTGCAGAAGAGAGTATAGAGGAGGAGGCGCAAACAAATACAGTCAAATCCAAACCTAAACCCTTGTCCAAGATTAGACAACGAGCCCCATGTAGCACTGATCTGTCTAACCAACATGTACTTCCCCCTAATGCAGTAGAAACCATCCTGCAGGCCATCGCGGCCCATAGGGAACAGACGGAGGAGGACAGTAAACGATCAAGAATGGCTCTACGCAAGATCCAGGGGGTGGTTAAAAAATTGACCAAAACTTGTAAATCAATTGGTGAAAGGGTTACGGAAGTTGAGGCAAGAGTAATGACTATGGAAAATGAAACTCAAGCAAACGTAGAGAAGATCAAACTCCAAGAAGCTGAGCTAATGGATATGAATTGGAAGCTCGAGGATTTTGAGAATCGTCAGCGCCGCAATAATTTACGCTTATTGGGAATTCCGGAAAAAATGGAAGGGGAGAATGTACGCGCATTTGTTATTAAACTATTCAAAGAGTCTATGCCCGACCTAACTAATTGGAACTGGGAACTTGAGATTCAACGAGCTCACAGGATGCCGTTTAACCCTCCTGTTAAACCTGGCCCCTATCCTCGTGCTATCCTAATTTACTTTGGGAATTTCTTATTGAGACAATCAGTGGCCGAGAAAGCTAGACCTGATCATAAACTTACATGTAATGAGGTTTCTTTTTTTACTAGGCCTGACTTCTGCCATGCCACAGTGGAGAGGCGATGGCGGCTGCGATCTTTAATTAAACCCTTTCAAGAAAAGGGGGCCCAGGCTTATTTAAATAACCCCGCGAAACTAAAGGTTGTATGGGCAGGCTAAGTTTTTCGTTTCAGAGATTAAAGCAAAGGCTTATCTCGATGAGATTAATAGATAGGGGCTAGTAATGTTGTAAATAGAATATATAGTCTCTCGCTAAGCCACTACCATCGATTGATCAGTGCTTGATTATTATTTTTTTTTGGTATGGTCTATTGTTTAGTATGTAACTCTATATTCCTATAGGCTTGAACATGTACTACATTATTAAGACGGATACGGTAGCTCAGACGCTGCACTGCTAGCATCACCAGGACTCTGGTAGAGTCCGATTGCCCATTAATTGGAGGGGGGGGTCCCTAGAGGGGGAGGGACCTGCAGGGGGGAGGGGGGGTGGGTGGGGTCTGCGGGGGGGTTGGAAAAAAGAAAAGAACCTGATCCAGAGGGTGAAGCCTTGTTTTGTGTAGATTTTAAGAATTGTATAAATAAAGTAAATAAAGTAAGTAGCTGCATGATGAAGAAATCAAAGATCTTTGATAACTACAATGAAAGAATTAGAGAGTTTTTTATACATGCCGATTCACTGACTAATGGCTAGATTGAAAATCCAAACTTGGAATATTGGGGGTCTATTGAACAGGGAAAAACAACGCCGATTGTGTGAATTAATAAAGCTTAATCCTGTAGACATCCTATGTCTACAAGAGACACATGTTTCATGGGACAAAAGATCACAATTGAGGCTAAGAGGATATAATCTATTAGCCGTCTCTACCCAAACATCAAACATAAGAGGGGTGGCGATTCTCGCTAAAACTTATCTTGGTCAACCAATACGTGCTGCCTCTGATCCACTTGGTAGATGGGCAATAGCGAATTACCAAATGGTTTGGTTATCTGCACGATTTATGGTTCTAATCAGGACGATCCGACAGTATTTTCACTACTCGAAGTTGAGCTTGCAACCTGGCAAGGCTCGCTAGTGATCTGTGGAGACTTTAATATTTCATTAAAAACACATTTATTTAACGATCACAATAACCATAATCTGCAGAGCTATATAGGACGCAAACCCAAAGTATATAAAGCTATCAGGAGACTCGCAAATAGTTTGGGACTAGTAGATATATGGGGTGTTAAGAATCAGCAGGACTCAGGATGTACATACTTTTCCCACCCACATCAAAAACATGTCCGTATAGATTACTTTTTTTCTACTAGGGATTTATTGGCTCAGGCGGTAATTACAAAACATCCTAAGATCTTATCTGATCACAATGCTCTGGTTCTCACACTGACAGTTGGCGATCAAAAGCAGCTGCGACAGTGGTCATTTGATCGAAAACTGTTGGTCGACAATGAATACATTAAACACATTAAAAAATGGACGGAGGAATTCTTTGATATCAACCGTTTCAGTGCCTTCAGAAACACAGTATGGGATTCCTTTAAATCTGCCCTTAGGGGTGAGACCATTAGCTACCAAGCTAGAGCGAGAGAGCTAAATAAGAATGACTTTAATGCTAAAGTAATAGCCTTGGCTAAGGCAGAGGAAGAGCATACCACAGCTATTTTCCACGGGGCAGATGCTACACAATCAATGTATTTAGTTACTCTATTTAAAAATGAGCTAAACAATAGTCTTAGCCAGAAAGCAGCACAGAATTACAGTGCTCATAGGAGAGATATTTATGAAAATGGGGGAAAAGTGGGGAGGCAGCTGGCGTTACACACCCGTCAAAGGAATGTTTCCAATCAGATTAAATTGATAACTGACAATGGTAAATCATATACGCAAGCAGATGAGATCATTTCGTTATTCCAGCAGTATTATCAGAATTTATATACGGAAGACTCTACCGTTCTATCAAATACAGAGTATGAATTTTTGAACAACTTCGTCAATAACACCGAGGGTTTACAAGAATTAGACGATACTACACGTCAGGATTTGGAAAGAGAAATCACCCTAGATGAGGTATTACTATCTCTAACCTCACTTACATCGGGCAAAGCAGCAGGTCCTGATAAACTACCTATAGACCTATATAAAATTCTGAGCCCTCAGCTGGGACCAATACTTCATGATCTGTTTTTAGGTATTCAATGGAACGGGCTAACGCCGGATTCCTGGAATAACACAAATATAATTGTTTTCCCCAAAAAAGAGAAATCACCTCAGCAATTAACATAATACCGTCCCATATCATTAACCAACGCGGATTCCAAAATATACGCCAAGGTGTTAGCCACGAGACTTAGCAGTGTCATTGAGCAAATCGTCTCCCAGTGGCAACATGGCTTTGTTCCTGGCAAAGGAACAACGGACCATACATCTAGAGTAATTGCCTTGTTTGATGCCATGACGGTCACGGGGGGCCGAATGTCAATGATACTATTAGATGCCGAGAAGGCATTTGACCGTGTCTCGTGGAATTTCCTGTGGGCAATTATGCAACTAAATAATTTTGGCCCCAAATTTATTAAGGCGATAAGATCAATGTACCTGTCTCCCAAAGCTAAAGTACAACTGATGGGATTTGAATCTGATGATATCAGTATAACTAGAGGTACGAGGCAAGGTTGTCCTTGCTCCCCCTTATTATTTGCTCTATATATCAACCCTTTGATTTTAAAACTTATTGAGAGTTTTAGTATTAACCCAATTGTTCTTGGCCCGTTTTCTACTAAAGTATTAGCATATGCTGATGATATTGCGATCTTAACATCAAACCCGACTGAGGCTATGGAGGAAATTGAGGCTATAACCACAGAATATGGCATCTATTCTGGATACTCTTTAAATAAAAGGAAGACAATTGTATTATGGACTGACAACATCAACTTTAATGATCAAAGGAGAGCTGCAAATGCTACTTATTTAGGAATTGTTTTTGCTCCTAATGTTAAAACCTTAATCAACCATAACTTTATCCCATTGATTCAAAAAATTACAAAAGATCTGGATAGAGTAAATGGGCTCAACTTGTCTATTATAGGGCGGGCTAATTTCCTTAAAATGAATATACTTCCCAAATGCCTTTACCTGTTTCGAGCAATTCCACTCGCCATAGATCCGAAGATCTTAAAAACTCTTGAATCCCTTATGATTAAGTTTGTTTGGCAACATGGAAAAATCCGAAGGTCTCATAAGTTAATGTCTCTACCTAGCGAAAGAGGTGGGTTGGCAATACCTAATATTAGTATGTATCACTGGGCCGCACTTCTTAAACAAATGACCCCACTGATTAGCTCTAATGTAAGGGTGCTAACCCCTGATAACAATATTCCACCATCAATATATGAGCTATTATTAGGGGATAAGGCCAATGGATTGTTTTTACAACAGATTGAGGCACGAGATTACAACAATGATCGGAAATATGAAATCATAAATGGGGCATTAAAGGTTTGGGGCAAAGTTACTAAACACCTGCACATTACTAAATGGAATAGGTATACCTCTTTGTGGTATACGAAGACGACCCTGCCTTTTTCAAACGACATTATAGCAAGGAAATGGCAGAGACTTGGAATTATGCGTGTTAAAGATTTCCTTGTACATGAGTTAGAAACTACTTTCTTAGATGTTAAGGATAAATATCATCTCTCTAATGGGGACTATATTAAATATGTGCAAATATATACAATCCTCAAGGCTAAGAGACCCACCCTCGAGTTACAGAAAATAGATCTTTTTGAGGCTATTAATAGATCCTACACAAGAATTGGTGTTATATATAATCTTCTCCTTGTTAATGTACAAGATGATCTGGAAAAAACTGAATCTAGCTGGGCAGCCAAACTTAGCAATCCCAATGTTGATATATATAAAAGTTTAGAGTTGAGCCAAAGACTTTTTAGGGCTAGCAACCTTAAAGCCCAAACATATAAAACCATTTTTGGTCTTTATTATACACCCGCTAAACTGTATTCCTGGGGTAGAAGGGAAAATGATTTATGCCCAAGATGTACACAAGGACCAGCTGATCTAATACATATGCTAAGCAGTTGCCCCAAACTTGTTCAAATCAAACGTATGATTGCGGATTATTGGGAGGTGCTGTTTGGCCATAAACTTCCAGAAACAGATTCATTGTTTATTTTAGGACATGATTCATCGATTGCTCTATCAAAGAATGAGCAAAATTTATTATTTATAGGTACGGCGGTACTCAGAATTATTTTGTCGGCCCGCTGGAAAGAAACTGAACCACCAAGCTTCCAGATGTGGCTGGCTCGTTTTTTAGCTGTTTTCAGCTTCGAGAGAGCAATATATTCTACAAGAGGGCTTAAATGGAAAAGAATTGGAGAATCAATTTGGTCTCCAGTGTTGAGCTGGAAAGCAGGATTAAATATATTTATCTAGATTTGCTTTGATGGGACGGAAGGTAACATATAACCTACAATATATGTAATAGGGTATTATCTAAAAATTCTTGTTATTTGATGTAATATATTTTGTGAATTATTGGTGGACATCCTTGACTCATCAAAGGTCTGGTATTACCTTTTGTAATTACCTATTGTATCAATTTTTGTTTTATCCTATTATTCTATTATTCCTTCTTTCTTATCAATGAGAAACCCTTGAATATGAATATGAATATGATTATGATTATGTTTATAATTATGATGGTTTATGATTTCACCTTGATTTCACCTTGTACTCTTTTTTTTTTTTTTTTTTTTTTGTAATACGCTCTCTTCTTTTTCTCTTCATTTTTTCTTTTCATTGTTCTGCTATGTACCTGTCTGGATTGAGTTCAATAAAAAAAAAAAAAAAGAATTTCCTACCCATGAAATTGAGAAAGCTGCCAAAAGCTTTTGGTTTCCCCGGGTGTAAAGGGTTTTTTCCACACTTTTTTAACACTTGGGCGAACCAGAATTATGTGGGGCCCATGCCGCCTCAGGACAGCTACGGGGTTAATTATACGATGCCTGCTGAGAAAGAGAGTTTTCTACAGTGGTACTCTGAAAACCATGAAAAAGAGTTTAATTTTCAAACCGAATTGAAAGCCTATTGCAAGGCCGATGTAATGATCCTGCGACAGGCCTGCAACCTCTTCAGAGATGTTGTGGTGTCTATGACTAAGAAAGTCAGGGTCATGAAACACAAAATGCCTCAAATGACTAAGAAAGTCAGGGTCTTGAAACCCAAGGCACCTCAAATGCCAAAGGCGGTTGAATACATAGACCCTTTTCAAAACATCACCTTGGCCTCCATGTGTATGTCCATCTACAAGCACATGTTTTTAAGACCAGAAAGTATCGCTTTAGTGCCGCCAGACCTCTATAACGGTGAACAGAAACGTTATTCAACCCCTTCTATCCAATGGCTCATGTACATCTCTGAGAAGGAAGACATAGATATTCGGCATGCCTTACAGGGTGGTGAATACTGCCTGGGTCCCTATTACCTGGATGGGTACGCCGAAATTAAGGGCTTGCCGATGACCTTTGAATACAACGGCTGTTTTTACCACGGCTGTCCTCAGTGTTACAAACCCCATGAGTTTAACAGACTGATGGGGGCCAAATTTGGACACTTACTATGATAAGGGCCCAGAATGTTGAAAAATGTGGCTTTGCTCTGAGGGTACTATGGGAGTACAAGTGGTTAGAGATGGTAGCAACCAACACCGAGCTCCCTTCTTTCCTTCAGAGTCGTGATTTACCACAACCTCTGGAACCCCGCGATGCCTTATTCGGGGGGCGTACAAATGCCATACAGCTATACAGGGCTGCTGGGGAGGGTGAGAAAATACACTATTATGATTTCACTAGTCGCATTTCAGGATTTCCTTACCTGCTGGGGGCGATTTTCTTCCACTGGCCCCGCTCCTCCAGCTGTTCTGAGGCCAGTCTTCTGCCAGGTCCGCTGAGTACCGTGAGGGGAACGGCCGCCGACCGCCGAAAAACGCGACAAACTACTACTCCCAGAAGCCCCAGTCCTAGCCCATGCGCCTGCCATTGGAGTCATCAGGCAGTGCCAGGGCTCTTCAAAAGGGCAAACGGTGCTCCACACCGCGGGACGCGCCAGGCTAAGCCTGGGCAAAGGGCGGGCCGTCTGTGGCCATCCGGGGCAGGACGAGGCTGGGCTGGGCCACCCCTCCAACACCCTTGAAAAGACTTGAGCAGGTACCTTTGACACCGAACTTGTAATACGATTAATGGGGAAACGGAAAAGTACGGAAGGGGGACTAAATGCTCCAAGTAAAGTAAAAAAGCCAAGGAGGTCCAAGAAAGCCCTCAAACATGCGGGGGAAAACTGTGTTATGAGTCGCATCGAGGCACTGGTGGAGGACTGTGAACTTTTACTCAGGACAGATGACCCGTTAAACAGGAATGTTGTAGCAAATGCGGGGAGAGTTACTGAAGAGCAAAGGGGGACAGGCATACAAGGCCCTATAGTAATCCCGTATATGTTCTTAGGGAAAAAGCAGGGCAATAGTGTTCCTGTAGAAGTAACTGATACACCATGTACAAATGTGATTGGCAACACAGATTTAGATTTAGTAGCTATCTGTCCACCAGTAATTGACCCTATTATAGTTTGTAATAATAGGTTTTCTGTGTTAGCTAATATTGACACCCCTGATGCTGAGACTGTGGTCCAACCAAATCAACTAAGTGCCTCACATTTGGTACAGGAGCTGATGATATTGAACAGGGGGGATGTATAGAATTTTCTATGTATTCTACTACCCAAGGGGCCAATAGCGTTGCCTTAATTAATATAGTAAATAAACTGTGCAAGACAATAGAGGACATGCAATTAAAGATTGAGGCTCTCACTAACACAGTAAATAATGCCATATCTGGGGGAGGCACATGCTCAAACTGTTGTATGGTAACAAAAGCCGGGCCTGATAAATTGCTAGTCTGCCATAAATACCTCGAACAAGGGGGAGAACAGAAATGTCCAAAGTAAGGAACGAGCACTGAACAATGGTACGGTAAAAGGAAGTAAGGGGCCTCTGCTGGCCCAGCCTAAAGTAGCTGTCGGGCTTCCAAATACAACAGCTAGAGATTTATCATCTGCCCCTAAAGTCGAACCTAGTGCCGTTGCCAAAACCGACGTACCCCCCCCCCCCCCCCCCCGCCCGGGTAGGATGACTTTTTTTGCCACCGGAAGTAAATGACCTAGTGGTAGTCCTCACAGGTGTAACACCGCTGAAAGCTAACATCCAGGAGTCAACTGAGGACCTAGTGAGGAAGACTAAGTATTGGCTAGATTGTAACCAGTGGGGAAACAACCTTAAAGTATCGCCTCACATTTTGATGGCAAGACGCATAGCATGGGTAGGACCAAATGCAAAGGAAATTGAGGGCGACTGCATAGTTGTTAACTTCAATAAAGGGGATATAGCAGGGAAGATATGCTCACATTAGGGCTCAGGGGGGTATTAAAGTTCTACCCCTAGCCTTTTTCTATCCACCAACTAAAGGGAAAAATCAAAATGTTAAGCGAGGTTTGGGGGATACTTTTCCCAGATTTAGTCAACATGCAAATAATGTAAATAATGGGGGAATAGTATCTGGTCCCCAATTTGCAAGGAACCTAGTAAATGTGCGAGGGCATACACAGATTGCAACTAGATTACCATCACTCACCACCCTTGATGAGAACGATTGACTGGATATAGAGATTTCTAACCAGAGTAGTCAGAGTAGCCATCCAGAGATTTCCAATCCCCATGGGCAAAGTGAATTAAGTAGGCCCAACTTCGGTATTCTGAGCAGGAACATCGCCGGTCTAAGAAATAAAAAAGATGACCCTAAATGGCTGGAACTGATTAAGCGGTTTGATCTGGTAGGGTTTCAAGAAACCTGGGAGAGGGAGGGAGATTGATGGTTGGATTTATATACATCTTTCTCCAACCCAGCGGAAGTGGTCCCTTCTGGTAGAGCTAAAGGGCGGCTCCTTTTGCTATTTTCTGTAAAATTACCGTGGCAGTATCAAAGGGTTGAAGTAGGTACACCCCATTGTTTAGCAGTGGAACTGAGGGAGTGTAATACTACAAAACTTCTGGTAGTAAATGTCTATAACTCACCAGATTGTGCAAATGGAAATGAACATTTGTTGATCTTAAAATCATTTTTAGAGGACTATAGAGAAAAGCAAACCACTTATTACCTGATTATTCTTTTAGGGGATTTTAATATACACCCGTGTGAGCAGGATTGTCAGGGGGATCTGGATACGGGGGAGGCCACAGCCTATCCTATACCCCATTTTGAGCATAATAGACAGGGGGAATGCTTGGAGGAAGTCCTGGCGGCAGTGGATCTCTATGAACCTAATATATCGGAACAAATTAACAGGACCCCGACGTTTATTGGTAAGGGTAGTAGCACTGTTATTGATTATATTTTTTGTCGTCTTTACTGTTGTCTAGTGTTATTTTTTATGGGGCAAGACACTCATATTTTAGTGATCACAATCCGGTCATTTTGAAATTAAAAAATGAATGTGGTTTGGTGCAATCTAGGAGACACATGCGGGTAGAGGTTAGCATTAAACCAACTGACCAGGGAAGAAGGCTAAAATGGACAAAGATAATCCCGGAGATTTTTTTAGATACCCTTTTTTTGTCAATAACGGCCATGTTGAATATATGTATGGATTCTATATCTGGGGACATGATGGTTATTGAGGCCTTCACTGCCATTTGTAAACAAATATCTGTGAACTTAATGGCCCTGGTAAAAAGGGGGCAACAAATGGCCGAGAAATGG
Organism: Lissotriton helveticus; assembly: GCF_964261635.1. NCBI lineage: Eukaryota > Metazoa > Chordata > Amphibia > Caudata > Salamandridae > Lissotriton > Lissotriton helveticus. Next base: position 1,018,138,409 of record NC_136070.1, on the reverse strand, counting down.
TTTGATTCCACCTGTTCGAGGGCACATAGCCTTTTAATGAAAGCCATTAAACAGACCCCACAAAATAGGACTAATGTGGCTATACTTAGAAAGGATTATAAGTTTGCTGTAAGGGCTAGGAAAAAGGACATTAGAAGGGAAGCTTGGGAGGCCTTGATGTCGGTTGATGTCTTAAAGAATAGCCGCAGTTTTTGGGAAATTGTAAATAAACCATTTTTTTCAGAAAACGGTAACAATGTGGCAGAATGTAATATCACTGAGGCACAATGGTTAGAACATTTTGAGGCTATATATGATACCCCTACATCGTCTGATCCAACCACTTGGGCTGTCCCAAGAGATTCAAACCAGCCTTTGAATTTTAAAGAGGATGAAGTAGTTTTGGCCATTAAGGCCATGTCTAGTAACAAGGCCCAAGGCCCAGACGGTGTCCCAGCCGATTTATATAAAATACATCCAGTCTTCTGGGCACAATTTTTGACAACATTTTTTAATATTGCAGCAAAGGGGAATCATCCACCATCCTGGGCCACGTCTATTATAGTTCCTATATTTAAAAAAGGTAACAGAGGAGATGCCCGTTGTTACAGACCAATCTCCCTAATTGATTCTGCCGTAAAGGTCCTGGGGAGGGCGGTTTTAGGTAAAATGAAAGGATGGCTAGATGAGAATAATGTAATATCAAATTCTTAATATGGTTTTAGAAGTGGCAGGGGGACTCAAGATCAGTGCCGTAATTTATCCCTGTTAATTGGCAAATATACCTCAGCCAAAGGGGGAGTACTCCAGTTGGCATTTATGGACTTATCGTCAGCTTTCGACCTGGTAAACAGGTCAAAGCTCTGGACGATCCTCCTAGAGATGGGGATGGAAAAAAGTCTTGTTCACTTCCTAGCTGACCTGCATCAGAACCTTACTGCGCGGGTGAGGATCGACCAAGATGGGAACTGCACTAGGCACTTTAGCTCTGGACGTGGCGTACGACAGGGTTGTATTTTAGCACCTTTGCTTTTTACTCTTTATATTAATAATTTAGGCAAGTTTTTAGATATAGCCAGTCTAGATGTCCCCAAAATTGGTCAGGAGCGTTGCCCGGTGCTTCTGTATGCCGACGATGCTGTTTTGTTATCCCGCACAGCAGTCAGCCTACTGCTGGTGGGATTTGGTAATTTTATGAAATCCCTGGATTAAAGGTAAATATAGCCAAGTCACATGTAATGAGTGTAGGTCGCCAGAGTAAACGAAATTGCCGGGCTTTTTATTGCGAAGGCTCCGAAGTTACCAGGGTAACTTCTTTTATGTATTTGGGGATTCTCTTTGATGAGAAAGGTACATGGGCTGCTCAACATAAACTTAAGGTCAATGGCATGGCTAGGGCAATTGCGGCCGTAAATGGATTTGCCAAACGGTTAGGAACCAAACCTGTTGAGGTAATTGTGAACATCTACAAAGCTAAATGTATCGCAATTGCCACATATGGCTCCTCTATCCGGGAGTATAGAGCTATGGAGGGGATACAGCTGAAGGAGAATACATTTGTACGGGGTATATTATCGGTTCCCCAATCAACACCCACCTATGCTGTACATCAGGAACTGGGGGTGGGTTATATAACCGATACACTCAGGTTGGCGCCAGTTATTCTTTGGCTTAAATTGTGGCTTAATCCAGAATTAGACCTTAATCACAGACTGATCAGGGATTGTCTCACTTTGGATGGTGTACATAAGGTTAGGTGGCTTGTTTATGTAAGGGAAACATTGGTAACTGTTGGTCGACAGGACCTTTATGATGAACCTGGGTTGATCACGAAAATGGATCCCAGCGGGGTGAAGAAACAGCTTTTAAATTTGTGGGCAGTACAACGGGAGGAATTGGAGCTGAAAAAAGTAACGGTAAAAGCCCATTATCTTTTAAAAACTACACCGTCGATGGAACCTTACCTGAAAATTGTGACTAGGCCTTTCCATTATATACTCCTTACACGCTTCCGTTTTAATTTAATTCACCTCTCACTGGGAAATTCCAAGGGGTGGTGCAGGCTGGAAGAACTAGGGCCATGCACTTGCGATAATTTTTCAGCCCAGGACACAATGCATTTAATAATGTTCTGTGACTTGTATAGTGACATCAGGAAGAGGTTTCTTTTTCCCTTACTAAAAAGAAAGGGTTTTATCCAAGTTAAGCCAGCCTTATTGTACTTACAGTTACTAAGTGACCCCGACGAGATCTTTTATATAGCCAGTTTTCTTACGGCAGCTATCCGGTTGAGAAATAGCCGTGAGAAGAGTCCATAATTAATTAATGAGGTTTTAATTTTGATTTTATCCTTTTAAACTTGGTTTTTATGACTGGTATTTTTTAATGAGTTTTATATCAAATATCTTGGATGTATTGTTACTTTTGTCCTGTAAATGCACTTTACCTGGCCAGTACTGTATTGCGTTCTTTGCACATAGCCTGCCCACTGCCGGATTGTATCACACTATGGACACTTTATATTGTATTTTTGCACATATATGTATGTATGTATTTTGTGTCTGTACTTTTATGGTTTTAACTTAACCGAATAAAGTGGTTTGACTGACTGACTGACTGATTTCACTAGTCTGTAAACAAAATGAAGGTGTACCCCTTACAACACCCTACCATCATATATAGAGATTTTAAGCCCCTTTCCGAATACTTTGGGCTTGTCAAATGTGAAATCTTTCCTCCAAGGCAGCTTTACTTTCCAGTGTTACCATGAAGAGTCGATGGTAAGCTGATGCTCCCCCATGTCGAACGCTGTGTTTAAAGAGGTCGGTGGTTGCAGTCACACCGAAGAACAAAGGATGCTCACAGGGACCTGGTGCATCATCAAGGTCCAAGCTGCCTTAGACAAAGGCTACAGACTCGCAGAGTACACGAGGTGTGGCATTTTAAGAGGACCACGACACGCCTCTTTTCACGCTACATTAATTTGTTTCTCAGAGACAAACAGGAGGCCTCCGGATATCCCGATTGGTGTACTAGTCAAGCTGCAAAGCAGAAATACATCGATGACTACCACACGCACGAGGGTATACATTTACGGCCACATTTGATAGAGGTCAACCCTGCCGGCCGACAGTTAGCCAAACATTGTCTCAACTCCTTATGGGGAAAATTTGCACAGCGTACAAACATGTCAAATACGACCTTAATAACAGATCCTGACTAACTGTTTAAGTACCTTTTTGCACCTTGTTACGAGGTGTCCAGCTGCGAGTTTATCGATGACGAGACCGCTGCTGTGTGCTGGAAATACACAAAAGAGTATCCCACAATGTGTAACAACATAAATATCTTTATAGCATGCTTCACAACTGCACACGCCCGTCTAGAGCTTTACGGTGTTATGGATAAACTCCAGGACCGCTGTCTGTATCATGATACCGACTCAGTGATTTTTTTGAGGTAACCGGGGGATGAAGATCCTCCTCTTGGGGATTATCTAGGTAATTTAACCAGCGAACTCGATAAGGATGAGCACATAATAGAATATACCTCAGCCGGACCTAAGACATACTCGTTCAAAACGAACACCAACAAAGTGTGTATGAAGGTCTAAGGTATAACATTAAACGTCAGCAACACCCTAAAAATTAATTTTGACAGTCTGAAAGATCTGGTGCATGAATACACTGCAGCGGACGATCACGGCTGAGTTATTCAATCACCAATTTTTCAATGAAAGATTTTTGGTTCTCTGGACGACATGTCCACACACATATTCTGGGAAGTATTTTGCAACCACCTCTCACCACCCAATAACCCTACAATTTATATCAGCATTCACAAGAGAATTATTCTCCATTCCTGACAATGAGCATTCATCATTAAGTGACATCCATGCACAAACTCACCAGCCATCCAAAACTTATTGTTGCTAACCCTGGGCGTAGTTTGTGTAGTAGCGCCACGGGTAGCTACGCCAAGTGCACTATGCAAGTTACGCGTAGCTACGCAAATTGCGTAGTGCGGTAGGGAAAATGCTGTTCGCACTAATTGCACAGTGCCGGATGCTTGTACGCACTGCATAATCATTGCAAACGGCATCTTGCACAGTACAAGCGGTTCTTTTCTGCCGCTCGAGTAGATTTGTACTCGAGCAGCAGCTTTCTCATGCGGACTGGTAGTTTCTCATCGTGAGCAGTCGTGAGCATACGCGACCACTCGCAGTGAGAAACCTGACCTCCCCGCGTTGAAAATCTCGCCTGGAGGTCTATTTTCCACTCTCGCGATCGGCAACTTGATGTTGCTGTTCGCGAACGAGGAAAAAGTCTCGCTTGGATGTTGATTTTGCACACTTGCGGTCGCAAACTTGACGTTGAGGACCGCGAGCAAGCAAAAAATGCCTGCTACGCTACGAGTTTTTGCACTGTGTTACGTGCAATTCACGTAGTGCGTAGTAGCGCAAACTATGCATGCTCCGCGAGCATAGCATAGTACTACACCCAGGGTTAGTTGCTATCCCATTTCTTCATCCCATGAAACCTGTAGGTAGCAGCTCATATGCCTCCCTTTTAATCTTAACTTTCCCTATACCTCCAAATTAAACCTGTTGTAGTGCAACAATACACCGCTGTGCCTTCTGTAATAATTACTTGTAGCATAAATTCTAGCCTTGGTCTTACAAGCCTGGTCGGTCCCCTTGGTCTTGCTCGTTTGTGTATTTGTTCACACTTGGGGTATGTACTGTTTGTGCAACCATTTCTTACTGAATTATGGTGCTCTTGCACTAAGCTATTATATGATTGGTAAAGCTCTGATCCATAAAATCAGAGCCTTTCTGTTGGAAACCGGCTATTTCTGGTAGGCTAAGGCTGATGCCAAAGCCAGGCAGAAACCACCATTCCAGTCAGGGCAAGGAAGTCACACGCCAAGATAACCCCTGCTCACCCTCTAGGTAGCATGGCGCAAGCAGTCTGGGCTAAACTCGGAGGCGATGTGTAAAGCATTTGCGTCAGCGCACAACAGCAACAACATACTAGGTACACCACAAAAGAGACTCCACACAAGGTTATATTAAAATAACTTTTGTATTGTCAAAAACATATCAGATAGAAATCACACATGTACATTGTGCCAACTGGCACGGCAATATTCACAAGGAATTATTTACAAGACAGGGCCACATGGGCCACTGTCTGAATCAACACTTTGCAGATATAGAAATACTTGTCAGAAATTAGAATAAAAGTATATAAACTTCACTGTAACACAAAGTAACAGTTATAGATCACATCCAGTAACTACAGGGAACAGGTAAGTACCACCTACGCAACCCTAAACTCCTTGGGAGACTGTCACGCAGGGGACCAGGACCTCACTAGGACCACCTGTACTAAAAAGAACAACCACCTAAGTATCACACAGCATTTAGGGGTCTAAGAAAGAACACATTACCCATGATGTATGAACCACATTCAGAGGAGTATTAAAGGAAAACCACATAAGTAGCACACAGCGTCTAGGGGTCTAAGAAAGAACACAGTACCCATGATGCATAAAGATACATTCAGAGGAGTAATAAAGAGAAACACATAATGTATAAACCTACACATTCAGCGGTGTTAAGAATAAAGCACATGATGCAATAAAATTACATTCAGAGGTACCAGAATAATACAGTAGCGCAAAAGTCACATGATGTCTAAAACATTCAGAGGTGCAGGAATAAGACATGATGCAAGAAATCACATTCAGAGGTGCAAGAACCATACAATTGCGCAAAACCTACATAAGCCACCACCTGTGGCAGTCCCTAGGCCAACTGGCCTTGTTGGGGCTAGAACGCCCTGAGTCTCAATGTCAGGGGCCTAAACGATGCAGGGGCCCACTACTTGCTGGGCCCCTGGGAACACTCACAAGGGCCTAAACGTAGCAGCTGGCACTAAGTGCTGCGCAGCTGGGTAGGCCTGGCACCACGGTGCCCTCGCTGTCCCATGCAGGGACTCTCTCTCCAACTTGCGCCTAAACGGTGCAGCTGCCCACTAATTGCTGGACAGCCGGAGAATCATAACTGCGCCGGGGCCCTCACTGGCCCTAGAACGAACTACGCGAAAGGTTGGAGCCACACAGGCTCTGTCAATAACCTTCGCAACTCCGTTTGAGCCACACAGGCTCTGTCCTCAGAAATGCCCCCTGAGCCTAGCAGGCTCTTAAAGCAACTGTGGGAGTCGTTGGAGCCCTCCCTCGGGGGCCCGACATCAAGCACCTGGCCCCCGAGCCTCTCTGGGCTCAAAGCACACAAAATGAGGCCCCTGGAGCCTCTCGGGGCTCTGGATATCGTTGGGGCGACCCGCTGCCAACCGGGGCCGCCCTGCTCCAATTATGCCCCTCCGAGCCTCTGGGCTCGCCAAACGAGATGAGGCCCCTTGAGCCCCTCTGGGCTCATAGAACGTTGGGGCGACCCACTGCCATCTGGGGCCGCCCTCGAAGCCCTCGTGGCTTCACACTGGCTATCGGCGCGAGCTCGCGCCACTGGGGGGGGGCGGACACCGCAGCGTGCCCCAGCGCCCCTCCCCTCTTCTGCCGTGGCGGAGCTCTCAAGCTCCCAATTATCATGCCCCTTCGGTGGAGCCTCAAGGCTCTGGCTTAACGTTGGGGCGACCCACTGCCAACCGGGGCCGCCCAAGCACCAACTCTGCCTCACCGGCAAGGAACACCCCCGAACTCCCTCCTGGAGCGGAGCAGAAGCAGCACTGTCCCCTGCACGCCCGCACTCACCGGTACCTTGGGAGGCGGCGTCGGCTCTTCTCTGCGGGGCTCTCAGGCGGCGGCGGCTCCTTGATGCAGCAGGGCTCCCTCGCATCACGGGAGCCCTGCAAGCCGACCGCCACGCTTCTTCTTCTTCCTCCTCAGATGCCGCCGGGCTCCCTCAGCTCACGGGAGCCCGGCCGACCCGCCGCCATGCAGCGCCATCTTCCCCTCGCCTCCTCATCTTCCTCACGCGGACCGCGGGGCGGGACTTCCGGCCGGCCGCCACAGGATTGGCCGGCCGGTCAACCACTTCCGGGTCGCCGCGGGCAGCGCGGCGGCCCGATTCAGACAGGCAGGCGGGCAGCTATCCAAGGGAATGACAAAGCGAGGTGGGCTCTCGTGCAGTAAATAACTACGGGCGTCACCTCAGCGCGTCCAGCGCTATCGCCGAGCCTGAAGCGCTCCTAAGCGCTAGAGAGTCCAGGAAAAGCGCTCTCAAGCGCTTGGGTGAAATGAAGCGCTCCTAAGCGCTAGAACACCGGCAGAGCGCTCCCAGGCGCTCAGGGGGAAGCGCAGCGCCTCCAGGCGCTAGAAATCCAGCTCCAGCGCTCTCCCCAGGAAAATGCAGCTCCTCCATGCTGCCACGGTCCCAGAGCCTCCCAGGAGTAAAGCCAAGTCCCCCCCTCAGCCCAGGCAGGGCAGAGGGGTCCCCCAGGAGTCCAGGCATCCAGGAGCTGGGCAGCGCCCACCCCTCCTAGCTTCAAGTCCAGCAACCAAGAACAAGACAAGAACATTTTGGAAGGGGCAGAGCCCCTTCTTATCCACAGAAAAAGCTTTGAAGTCTTTAGAAGTCTTTGTGTAGGCGAGCCCTAAGCTCTGGGAGTATCTGGTTTCCCTCTCCTGTCAGCCTCAGGTCAGAGGTGACAGGGGGCCATCGGGAGGGAGAGTCATCCAGGGTGGGCCGACAGACACAGCCTGGCACCACCAGAGCTCTTTCCACTCCCCCCTAACAGCAGATGGGGGGCCTTTCATCTACGGCTTGACTCAGACCCCCTCCTCCAGACAGTCCATCTACCAACAGGCCCAGGCATGCCTGGGCCAGGCCCATCAGCCAATCACGTGCTAGCAGACTCACTACACAATTATGCCAACTTCTAAAAGTGGCGCTTCTGGACTAGATACAGCCATGCCGCATACACCATTCTGCAGCATTCATTCTCACGAGTTCATACATATCAAACTCGCCCCTGCACTCCCCATGCATCAGGAATCTACCATGGGCATACATATTCCCCATTCATTCCTATGGGAGGGCAGGTCACTCACCATCCCTACACAGAAAGCACACGCACTTTACACTGTACCACAGTGAAAAAGTGCGCAGAGGCCTACAATCACCAATCCAGGTTCCAAAAACAGGCTAGGAAAAAGCAAAAAGTCACGGTGTAAACCTGCCCAAAGGACCGGGTCCAACTCATCCCCCTTCCAGCCAAAACGCAGGGTAGACCAATCACTACACTGATGGTCTTCAATGCTTTGGGCGACAAAACCACGGAGACGGGCCACCTTACAGTTTTTCGCCACTCTGAACCCACAGGGATTTCCCTCAACAAAAGCTCTCTGACACAACTAGGATACCCCACTGGTACACACTAGTCATCCACAGCCAGGACCAGGCCCTAGGCCATCCAAAGATCACAGGTCCTAACCAATCCACAGAGTGGGGGCAGAAGCCCCTGGCACCCAATGGCCAATCTCCACTCTCTCCCTCAGGGTAGCTACACTACCACTGATCCTACAACCTAGGGACCACACCCTCAGGCTGACTAGAAGTCACGGCAAGAATGCCCGATCCTACCTCTACTCTACCAATGTTAGAACGGGGGGTCTCTAGTTGGCAGAGGTAAATACCTTAGACCAAGTAGGGACCCTTGCTTCCAGTCAGGGTGAAGGAATAACCCTCACAGGGAAGCACTCACCAGAACACAACTCTCCTACCAGATCAGGACCTCACTCCGTCACTGGTCTACCACCTGGAAACGATTCCACTTCTGAGGTACAAAGCACACAGCACAGTCCCTCTTCAAGCCGGTGGGGGGACACAGCACACAGCAAAGCCCCCTTTCCTCTACCTTAGTGGAAACAACAAACTGCAGGCGGGCCCCAGAACACACAGCAAGGGCAGCCCCCTCGGTCTCTTCAGCTGATTCACTTTGGTAGAGTTCCTCTTGACCTAGAAGTTTCCTAATCTCCCAACCTAGGATTTACACCCTTAAGTTGCACCGGGGTCCGAAGTACACCGTCCTTCTGCACCCCCTTCCAGTTCCACTATCACAGGCACCGTATGTCTCAGGCTAGACAGAGCACACGCCAGCGGCGTAGCAGCGACACACTCTCCTCCCCTATTCCCTATCACAGGGTGATTCTCAGTATGTTCCCGGCTAGACAGAGCACACGCCAGCGGCGTATCAGCAACACACTTTCCTCCCACCGGGGTCAGAAGTAAGGACACCGTCCCTCTGCACCCCCCTCCAGAGTTCTGCACCCTCCCACCTGGGAGCGGTACCCCTGGAAGCCAACAACCGGTCAGGACACTGATTACCGATGCCCTTCCCTCCAGGTCAGGCTGAACCTGAACCTGGCCTCCCCCCTCCTCGGGGAACGACCTCCAGAGGCCCCAAAAAAAAATGGTCAAGCACTCTAGACGGTCAAATGCTCAGCGTACCAGGACTTCTGCACCCTCCACTTAGGAGCGGTACTGCCCAACACTAGGACCGCCGGAGTTCTGATTACAGACACTCCCCGTCCTCTCGACACAGGAAGATCCTCTTCAAATGACTTGTAAGTACAGCCTAGGCCCCTGACCTGGCGCTCCCTTAGGGAACCCTCCAGGCCCCGAGACAAGGTTTCGGGCCAACGTGGGACACACCGTCCCACACTCACTCCGCCTCCACTGAGACAGGACGTGAGCCCCTACACCCCTACCATCCTAATGGGACATAGCTGGGCTACACATGAACCTTTTCACCTACACAGGATCATCAGATACACAAGCCACTACTTTTAGAATCACTCCCTAATGTCTCTGCACGACATCCAGCACACCGCCAGACATCCACCTTCTTGTCCAATGCCTCTGCAGGATCTCCTGCACACCACCAGAGGTACACCTCACGTGCAAGCTCCTTAAAAAAAACTCACACCAACTCCTCCAGTTCAAGACACCACTCATCCACACACTCCCCCTCCAGACTGGTGAGACAGTTCCTCACTGCCTCTGACTCTCAACCTGTCACTCTCTTACTGAGCACCAGGCACCATACTCTGGGAACTGTGGTAAATAAATAATTAATTACCGGTACTATTTTTGACTAGATATATATAATAACAGATAGCTCAATAAATAAGAGTCAAGATTCGAGGTAGCTGGAGTTTGCAGGTTTTAATATAGCATAAAGGACAGGAACAGGACAACCTGCACGGGAATAGGATGGCAGCTGCCGGGGGGCAGGATCTGGGCAAGAGTGGCAACTTTTAATAACAGTGCACAAGTATATATAGTTAAACAAAACACATGGTATTCAATACAGTAGGCGTAACAGTAGGCGGGGCCTGTAACAGTCGCGAAAGATAAGGCATGACTGATGCAACAAGAAGGCGTGTTCAGGGCGTATACATAGACATGTGATGTAAACGTAACAGAATATGTCATAAAAGGGGTGGAAACATGGAGGGGGCTACCTGAGCAGCTGGGACCTCTAACCTAGTGGTGCGCGCAAACTGGCAATGACGTGTTACTAGGGAGAACTGGGGGGCTATGACTTCTGCGCTAGAAGAAGAGACGAAAAGTCTGGAGTGTCAGGGCGACATGTACCTAAAGCCTATCTAGTATCTAGTGTTTAGAGAACATGTTGATAGATTCCAAAAGTTATCAGGGCAAAGGCTAACAGACACTAAGACTGGTGCATGCATTATTCTACATGTAGTGTGTGTTGAGGAATATTCTATGAATATTAATACAGTATTTCTCTTACATGGAGACATAAAGGCTAGACCATGACGGAAACTATTGATGTGATTCAGTAGCTTAGGAATGCAGAGAAGGAGGGCTGGACTGATAACTAGAAACATAACATACTCTTGGCAGACTGGAGGCAGAGCCAGGCCGAGCCGGGCACTGTGAGGCATGAAAGTAAGCTAAGGGTCAGGGATACAGGTGGGGGCTGTATCGCTCCTCAGAGAGGTTTCAGGAAACAGGAGCTGAATCTGAGTCCGGGCCCTTTTGAGGCCTAGAAACGGGGACTTTTCAATGAATTAACGTGCACACTGTAAAACGTGGCAACGTAGGTTTACATAGGCCTAATACTCGTAGCTTTCACGAGAACTGGAAACTGGCATACTAGAGATGGACACAACTGTAATTGCGTCTTTAATCGATCATAGGGAATACATATGCATATTAATCATGCACATATAACATAGGATGGGGAACATGTAGGCACATATAACATGGCAAAATTTACTTTTCCACATTCCCTCCTTGTGCCCTACGTTTCCATCAGGAAACATCAATATTCATGATACCATCTATCATTTCATACAGTATCATTTGTTCGTCTCGAATTGTCTTGGAACGGGATTTAGAACGGGATTTAGGACTAGGAATACATGATGTAGCACAAATGCCGCAAATCGCAGGGCCACATTGTATACAGAGGCAGCAACTGAATATGATCATTACTGCAATACCTAGGAATGACAATACTTTCCATCCCCAAGCAGATATGATACTCCAGAGCCAACCGGACCATGTGCCTGGATTCTGGTGTAACTGATGGGCAATTTTATGAAGTCTGGTTATAGCTGAATAAACAGACGGTGCGTTATTAGGAATGAAAATGCAACAACTAGATCCGATGACTCTACATGCTCCTCCTCTATCGGCCAGTATGACGTCAAGAACGAGACGATTTTGGAGCACGACAAATCTCATAGCAGATTGCTCTTCGGTCAAGTTACCTAGAGCAGAAGTAGTCTCATTCACTACAGCTTCAAGGGTTCTGGTTAATCTACGTATTAGCTTACTATTCTGGACAGGTCCTATAAAGAAGAAGAAACCTTTATTAAAGTCTTGATATTGTTCTAGAGTAGTTTCAGTTTGATCGACAATTGGGGACTCAATCTCCCTTCTATGTCTGACGTGTACTAGATGTGTGTTTCTGTGATAATCAGATGGGGCTAGGAAAACTGGTGGCAGTAGGAAGGCAATATAACATGTTCCATCCCAATCGAGGGGCAGACGAACATATGCGGTCTGACCACACACAAAATAAGAATGACGTGAGGCTTTGAAAATAGATTTCCCACTGTCACTATACTTAACAGTAGTAGTACAATCACTATGTCCTACATGTGCGGAACCATTATTTCTGACACATAATTCGCCTTTGACTGGTAGTACTGAAATGGCAGGTAAGTCTGGAGTAGTATCAGACTGAACATTCAGGACCATGAAATTCGAAGAATAGTTACCTAAATTATAAACTTCATTTTCTAGTCCTAACCCTGTTCTATGGGGGAGACCTTGCTTGTCTGGAAAACATGTTCTATTCAGAAGGGACATATCATTTGAGGATGACGTTAACGTGGACCATGCTCCACACGAACCATTATGTGAAAACGGATAAGGAAAGAGTGGCAGAACTCCCTTCGGTGTCTGGAAAGGGGGGAGTCGACCACACACCCAACAATTAGTGGCATTGCTGGTCTGGTGTGAATAGTGTAACATTCTGATGAACGTGTTATTTCTCATAGCAAGACGATAGGATAACTCGTGAGGAGGCAGATCACTAAACATGTGCTCTACTGTAGCATTAGGAAACTTATTTACATGAGAAATTGGAAAACATAAATGAAATGCATAACTTGTGCAGGTAACCATCAAACTTAGAAACAATAGAAAACTTAGAAAAACGATACATCGGATAGAGTTTTGACTAACTCTCTCACTATGGGGGTCTATCTCATACATGTCAGATACCTGTCTAACCGTTTCACCCGAGGGGGACTTAGACAATTAAACTGGCTGACTTATTTTACTAGACCGGAGCTTCTTTTTATACTCCTGCTGCGGAGTTTCCTCTAACAGGGGAGGCTTGGACTCAAAGTTTGTAGCGGGACAGTCCTTGAAAATAGGGCAGTCTTTAGAATTCTGGCAGTCCTTTAAAATGGAACAGTCCAATGTTTTTATGCGACATACATGGAATTTCTTGACGTGAGACAGGTGCACCCAGCCCTTGCGGCCTTCTAGCTTCACGGCCGTGCGGGTGGTCAGAAGGACTAGTTGAGGTTGCTTCCAACGGGGCTCCAGCGGACTTGAACGATCAAAGTTCCTCACAAGTACAAAACATCCTGGAACGATTTCATGCGGTTTCACCTCGGTATTGTCTGGAAATGCGGCGGCAACCTGTGAACGACAAGAGTGTAGGGCAGACATCAAGGAAGCTAGGTAATCTGGAAGTATTACTGGAAACATCGGTAATACTTCGGGGTCTAGGTGTACCCCACATGTTCGGGGGGCGGCCGAATACGACCTCATAAGGGGACAGACCTGATCTGGAATGTGCGACCATGCGCATATAAAATAGAGCGACTGGCAGAGCTACTAACCAGTCTACACCTTTCTCTTTACATGTCTTAGCAATACGGATTTTCAGGGTTTGATTATGTCTCTCTACGAGACCGGCTGCTTCTGAATGGCGTACACAATGGAACTTCCACTGGTACCCTAACAAAAGGGAAACATGCTTCATTAGCTCAGATGAGAATGGCTGGCCGTTATCAGAATACACGACCCTAGGGAGTCCATAACGGGGGAAGAATTCACGAACCAACTGCCTGGCAGTGGTCGCTGCTGTGTAATCTGGAACTGGATATGCTTCTGTCCACCTGGACAAAGCGCATACAACTACGAGGACATACTTGAAACCTCGACATCGCTCCATCTGAATATAATCCATCTGGAGGACTTCAAAAGGGTGGTCAGGAGGTTGGAATCCACCTTGTTCCACCGGGACACTTTTACCTGGGTTGAACTGGCAACATATCATACAAGTACGGACTTTCTGCTTGGCTGCAGCTCGTAAGTGCTTGTTAAACCAAAGGTTCTGGATACTGTCTAACATAGCTTTTTCTCCTAGATGTGCTGGACTATGTGCGGTATTGATAATGACTTGAACCATAGAGTCGGGGAGAAACCATGTGGCTTTTCCCTTCGTCACCCATCCCTGATCTGTCTGGACCCCTCCTTGTTCGGACCATTTCCTGATTTCTTCAGGAGTAGCATGTAACTGTATGTCTATGACATCTTGTGTAGGGTCCTTAACTGTCATACAAGTTGTCTGTTCTGGAGTGGATGTCTGTGTCGTGTTAACTGGAATGTCTGGTGTCTGAGCTGTAAGCTTGGCTGTTCGATCTGCTAGATCGTTACCTTGGGAAATAATGTCAGTAACTTTCGTATGTGCTTTGCACTTCATGATAGCAATAGCTGTCGGTAAATGTATTGCATCTAACAGAGCTTGAATGAGGAGACCATGCTGAATCTTGGTTCCATGAGAAGTCATGAAACCTCTCTCCTGCCAGAGCACTCCGAAGTCGTGTACAACTCCGAATGCGTAACGTGAGTCTGTATATATGTTTACTTTCAGGTTCTTGGCTCGTATGCAGGCTTGGGTCAGAGCAACTAGCTCTGCTGCTTGAGCAGACAGGGTGTCAATACGGTGTGTTTCAATAACTTCAGTGTCAGTAGTCACTGCATACGCGGCTACTAGTTCTCCTGTACTAGTTCTCATACATGAACCATCCACATAAAGTGTCAGGTCAGGATCAGGTAATGCAATGTCTGTCAGGTCTTGTCTTGGCTTAGTCATAGTGTTAATGACTTCCACACAGTCATGTGTGGCGGGATTTGAAGTAACTGACGGTAACAGAGTAGCAGGATTTAAAACGTTGCAGCGTCTGATTTCTATGTGTGGCTGGAACAGGGTCAGTTCATAACCTGTTAAACGTGCAATGGTCAAGTGTTGAGTCTGTGTTCGGTTTAAAAGAACTTCCACGGAGTGTGGAACTTGTACTGTCAGGGAATGTCCTAATACTATGGAATCACTTTGTCTAATAGCTAGAGCTGTGGCTGCAACTGACTTGAGGCACGCAGGCAGAGCCTGGGCTACTGGATCTAATGTGCTCGAAAAATAAGCACAAGGCTTGTATTGTCCTGCTTGATCTTGTGTGAGAACAGATAATGCAGTACCATTACGTTCTGTGACAAAAAGTGTAAAAGGCTTGCTGTAGTTCGGTGTAGCTAGAACAGGTGCTTGGCATAAGGCTTTCTTTAATTCATTAAAACTAAGTGTATGTTCAGATGTCCAAGGGATGACAGTCGATACGGCTGCCTCCTGTGTCGTTAACTGTATCAGTGGCTTTGCTAGAAATGCATACTGAGGAATCCATTATCTGCAGTAAGAAGTGAGGCCGATAAAAGCTCGTACCTCCTTCTGTGTCTTGGGCTGTGGAAGACTCGCTATTAACTGGATACGGTCTGGTGTCAACTGCCTACCCCACTTGGACAGTAAGTGGCCTAAGTAGATCACTTGCTGGACACAGAATTGTAATTTGGAAGGGGACACCTTGTGCCCCATCTCGGCTAGGAAATACAGAACTGTTAGTGACGCTCGCTCGCAGTCACGTTCAGAACGGGCTGTGATCAGTAGATCATCGACATACTGGAGCAGGGCAGTGTCAGCTGGCATGTGAATATTGTCTAGTTGTCTTTTGAGTGCTTGACTGTAAATGCTAGGACTTTCTGTGAAACCTTGAGGAGCTCGTGTGAATTTATAGCTCCTTCCATTTAAACAAAAACCGAAAAGGTACTGGCTATCTGGATGAATTGGAACACTGAAAAATGCATTCTTGAGGTCGATTACAGTAAAAAATACAGCTTCAGAGTCAATAGCTGTCAATAGGGATGAAATATCTGGGACTACTGGATACTGGGGTATGATACATTTATTAAGTTCTCGAAGGTCAATCACCAATCGATATACTGGAGGTGCATTTGGATCAGTACATTTCATGACTGGAATGATAGGAGAATTACATACATTGGAGTCAGTTTCTACAACCACTCCTTGAGCAATGAGCTCGTCTATAATTTTGGATAAGGCTGCTACAGCCTCAGGTGGCAATCTGTACTGTCTGATTCGTGGCAGGACTATACCTTGCTTGAGAGTCACACGATGGGGTGTGATTTGCATGAAACCTACATCAGTTGGACCTTGCGCCCATAAATGCTGCGGTACATTTGACAATCTTGGATCAAAATCTCGTAATACATAGTGACCTTTAAAGTCACGCAAAAACATACGTATTCCTTCTGGGGAACAGCAAATAACTGCACCTAATTCTTTCAATGTCCTAATACCTAACAAATTTTCTGGACATGACTTCGTAAGTAACAAATCAGTAGTTCGGGACAATGGACCAACTTCTAGAGTAACTGGCTTTGATATCTCGTTTACAATAGGCTTTCCTGAAAATCCAAGGGAAACATTTCTAGAGCCTGAGAGCGGAGCCCCTGGAACCTCGTCATGACTGATAGTAGTCCTACTTGCCCCTGTATCAATCAGAAACTTTCTGTCTTTCCCTAATACTTGACTATGTACATAGGGACCCTCTTGATCTACAGGTATCTCGATGAGAGGCAAGCCTACCTCCCTCTCTAGGCTGTTTCATGAATATGGTTGATACTCTGGATACTCTGACTGAGCATACTGGTACATCTGCTGTGTAACATGCTGTGTTGCAGCGATAGGCTGCGGTGCTGGAACTGTCTGTTGTGCATTCTGTGGCTGAGAAGCCTGTGAAACTTGTTCTTGTCTAGGCGGGCGTGGTCTTTCTTTAGTTTTACCAGTGGCTATGTTGTGTTTCAGAACTGCACACTCGTTTATAAAATGACCTGTCTGTTTACAATAATTGCATGTCCCTTTAACGGGAGCCGCAGGATGACTGGCTTGATTCGGACCCCTCTTCTGACTGTCTTGTGGAACAGATTGTGCAACTAGTACTTTAATTTTCGTGTCTTTCATACGTATCCTTTCATGTTCTTGCTCTTCCCTGATTCTATTCTGGTGATACTGGAGCATCTGGAGCATCTGTGACGGGGTACTAGCTTGCCAAGTACTTTCGACTTTCAAAACTCGATTCTTCACTTGTGGGCTTGAATTCTCGACTAGTTTAGTAACAAAAAGATGAGGGTATGATTCGCTACCTGTCTTCAAACCACTGTTGATTATAAAACATTTCTCGAATCTAGAATAAAAATCACTAGTATCTTCATCCTGTTTCTGTTTGCATGCTGAGATTGCATCCTAGTCTTCCTTTTTCGTGGCTAATAACCTAGGCAAAACTTGAATCAATAACTCTGGCAATTCTTTACATTTGTCCCCAAGACCGGTACCTGGTACTCGTATTTTATCTTCAGCTTCTAGAACTGCCCAATCGATCTTTTTCTCTCCCACCTCCCATTCTTTTTCCTTGAGTTTTTCATATACCCCTGCGGGCAACAGGACCTTTAACATTTTAATAATATCTGGATACGTGTATTCTCCCATACGGAGCATGTCTTTTAATTCTCGATGGAACCCTGCTGGATCTTTGTCGTGACAGGGAATTAATTTCTTCATCTCTAAGAGTTCCATCTTTGTGATGGGGGTGTAAACAAATACTCGTTGCATTTCACCACCCTCTGTCCTAACTGGGTGTACTTCTCGTAACGGATGCTGTCTATCTATGTAAAATGGTTTACTTTCTGGGGGTGAGACGTGAACAAAATGCGGGTTCAGAAACGTTCTATATTTGTGGCGCTGTTCTAAAATGACACTAATTAAATCGGTACCTAAACCTTTCCATTTATACTGGAGTAACTCGTTCAGGACATCATGTAACGGACCTGGATCAGAATGTTGTCCCTCATACAGTGTAATGAGGTGCTGGATCATATACATACCCACCAGTCGCTGCTCGGCTGGGGGCAGTTTCAGAAACATTTGTGCCACTATTTCGTCTGGAAAAGTGGTAGAATCAGTAATCCATCGGACTGCTGATCGGGCTAGTTCTTGTTCATGCATGGTACTAAGTTCACTATAACCGATACGTAATTTCAAAATGTGATCGGTAGCTTGAAATACTTGTTCCAGAGAACCTTGTTCTGGTGCTGGATGATGAATGACTTTCTTGTGTTCTAGGCGTAAATGTCGGTCTGGAAATCTAGATTTACCTACATACGCTATTCTGGCGGTATTCTCGTCGTCTACCTCTTCAGTAGAAGAGTCGTTTTCCTTCTCGCTTACTTGTGCTGTTTTGCGTTGCACGTGTAACCTTATTATTTCTTTACGGATTTTCTTGTACATACTCTCTATACTACTGAGTGTCTTGTGTCTACCCTCGGCTATATTATCACTCCACCTGGTCAGAACTTTCATTTCGGTCGGATCTTTAGTCGGACAATCTTGTTCCCTTATTAAGCAATTGATTAAAAACTTTAATAGCATGAGCTGGGTCTCAGCTTTCCTTAGAGACATGATTTCGCCAATACTTTCTGGATCATCCCCTGTACGGATGAAACGATACATTCTGTCTAGATCTTCTTTTTTTTAATATTCGGTAGGGTGTCCAAATACTCGGTCACCCGTCTTACACGCAATGAATATAAAACCATATTATCATCGCCTGGGACTGGATCATAACGGCATTCGGTAAGAGCTCGTCTGATATCTGCGACGGACTGATATTTGGGCGTACGCTGTAACGCACGTTCATGTAACTCGACTAATGTTACACGTTTGTGTGGCGGCGGGGTACCAGGAGGACCTCCTCCCGCGGCCCCTAAACTGGAATCGTCGACTGATACTCTTCGTGCTGGCAGAGTGACCGAAGTAGCGGGAATTTGTACTGTGGGCTGGACCGGGGGTACCGTAACAGGTACTGCAACAGGTGCCCCGGTGGCTGGAAGAGCAGGAATTACATTATTTACAGGAGCTGGCGGAGCAGGATTCGCATACTCTGGGACTGTGTCGTCCAAATAGGACGAGAGAAAAATATCAGCTGCGGTCGGTTTGTGACGTAGCTTAATCGGAACTAATGGCGGCGGGAAATTACATGGTGCTTCCGGGGTTGCTTTTGGCAAGCCCTCGGCAAGAAGAGGATACATACCCTTAATGAGGGCATTTCTCTGTTGGTCTGACTGTTCGGCTTTAACTTGTTCACCTACTTCGATTAATTCCCTTTCTTGGGCTCTTTCTGAGGATTCTCTACTTAATTCTGACTTTCTGATTTCTTTCTCTGTTCTTTTATGCGATTCTTTGCGCCATAACTCGATGGCATCTTTCTGG
Source organism: Lissotriton helveticus (assembly GCF_964261635.1). Lineage (NCBI taxonomy): Eukaryota > Metazoa > Chordata > Amphibia > Caudata > Salamandridae > Lissotriton > Lissotriton helveticus. The sequence goes on along the minus strand of NC_136070.1, from coordinate 1,018,119,237 downwards.
GACTGTCTGGCTTTCTTTTTCCATTATGCTTCTTCTACTCGCATGATGCACTCGGCATCCCACGTACCTGATACGGGCCATCTATACTTTTCCTCTAACTGTTTGGTGTACTCCACCCATAAATCTAAATACAATATGGCACTTATGCCATGCTTTTGATACATAAAATGACCTGGACTGTCCCTAGGCGGGACAGGAACTGCTTCTTCTAACAGACCTTTTCTAGTTTTTAACTGACGTAACTTGGAGAACAGAGGCATGGCTGAACTGGAGTCTAGACACAATACAATACACAATGAACACGATGATTACTGAAAAACAACACATTCATACCACGACATTGAAAACACATTGAAGAACATTTAAAATAACAGTTCGGACAAAATACTACCTGGAGTACTGAAAACAGAATACATGAATTTCTCGAGAACAGAACTGACTAGAACAGAAACTAGAAGGACTAGATGCACTGCTAAAACAGTACGAAACTTACCGGTCCCATAAAGAGACACGTCAGGACCCGCATCCACCTAAGTGGACACTTCGTGTTGGATCTGCGTACCCAAACCCACGGACCAGAGACAAATTAATTGACCCTGTCTAGATACTACCCCAGCAACGGTACTCACCGGGCAGCAAGAACGGAAGGCCTCGGACTGGACTGGACTGCTACGACGACGGACGGACGAACTTCGGACTTCTGTTACGGGTGGGCCTCCGGATACCTCGGACCTTGGACTCTCGGCTTGGGCTCTGGTCGGGACTCGCCGCGTTCCTCCACCGCCTCGTCTGGATGCTGGACCGCAACCTCCGTCTCCTCCGTGGGCCTGAGGGATACTTGAAGCAGAAATATCTGCACGTGCACGGTATGGTTCCGTCACGGCTGCAGAGGATCAGGGGGCCTGCGTGGCTTCTCCGGCGCGTGGGGAAAGGGCAAGTCCCTATTCGGGCGCCATTATGTGGTAAATAAATAATTAATTACCGGTACTATTTTTGACTAGATATATATAATAACAGATAGCTCAATAAATAAGAGTCAAGATTCGAGGTAGCTGGAGTTTGCAGGTTTTAATATAGCATAAAGGACAGGAACAGGACAACCTGCACGGGAATAGGATGGCAGCTGCCGGGGGGCAGGATCTGGGCAAGAGTGGCAACTTTTAATAACAGTGCACAAGTATATATAGTTAAACAAAACACATGGTATTCAATACAGTAGGCGTAACAGTAGGCGGGGCCTGTAACAGTCGCGAAAGATAAGGCATGACTGATGCAACAAGAAGGCGTGTTCAGGGCGTATACATAGACATGTGATGTAAACGTAACAGAATATGTCATAAAAGGGGTGGAAACATGGAGGGGGCTACCTGAGCAGCTGGGACCTCTAACCTAGTGGTGCGCGCAAACTGGCAATGACGTGTTACTAGGGAGAACTGGGGGGCTATGACTTCTGCGCTAGAAGAAAGGACGAAAAGTCTGGAGTGTCAGGGCGACATGTACCTAAAGCCTATCTAGTATCTAGTGTTTAGAGAACATGTTGATAGAATCCAAAAGTTATCAGGGCAAAGGCTAACAGACACTAAGACTGGTGCATGCATTATTCTACATGTAGTGTGTGTTGAGGAATATTCTATGAATATTAATACAGTATTTCTCTTACATGGAGACATAAAGGCTAGACCATGACGGAAACTATTGATGTGATTCAGTAGCTTAGGAATGCAGAGAAGGAGGGCTGGACTGATAACTAGAAACATAACATACTCTTGGCAGACTGGAGGCAGAGCCAGGCCGAGCCGGGCACTGTGAGGCATGAAAGTAAGCTAAGGGTCAGGGATACAGGTGGGGGCTGTATCGCTCCTCAGAGAGGTTTCAGGAAACAGGAGCTGAATCTGAGTCCGGGCCCTTTTGAGGCCTAGAAACGGGGACTTTTCAATGAATTAACGTGCACACTGTAAAACGTGGCAACGTAGGTTTACATAGGCCTAATACTCGTAGCTTTCACGAGAACTGGAAACTGGCATACTAGAGATGGACACAACTGTAATTGCGTCTTTAATCGATCATAGGGAATACATATGCATATTAATCATGCACATATAACATAGGATGGGGAACACGTAGGCACATATAACATGGCAAAATTTACTTTTCCACAGAACTGGGAATGGGAATTCACGCACTGGACACATTTAAGCTGCCACCACTGGATCCTACCATACTGGGGAATCCAGACACACACACTACACTCAGGGAATAACCACCCTCCTGAGCAAGCAATTTCTCCTCCACCCTCCCTCTCTTCCATCTACCCACACAGGGACAGGAATAGGGATTGGACACTGGACCCAGCAAGGGGTTCCTAACCTATGGGAACCTCCCCTATCTGCTGGCGTCCCGCCCTGTCATTTTCTCTCTTCTGCCACTAAACATAAAGCGCAGGAACACCATCTGAAAATGACACTTTTGAGGAAAAAGAAAAAAATAAACAATAATCCCAAATATGTGACTATCTGAAAAACGCAGAGTTTTTGTAATGTAGCCAATTGTCGCTATGGCACTGGGCAAACGCAAGTCCAAATCCGCACCGCTGACCCACCAATGTTGGAAACCGGCTATTTCTGGTAGGCTAAGGCTGATGCCAAAGCCAGGCAGAAACCACCATTCCAGTTAGGGCAAGGAAGTCACACGCCAAGATAACCCCTGCTCACCCTCTAGGTAGCATGGCGCAAGCAGTCTGGGCTAAACTCGGAGGCGATGTGTAAAGCATTTGCGTCAGCGCACAACAGCAACAACATACTAGGTACACCACAAAAGAGACTCCACACAAGGTTATATTAAAATAACTTTTGTATTGTCAAAAACATATCAGATAGAAATCACACATGTACATTGTGCCAACTGGCACGGCAATATTCACAAGGAATTATTTACAAGACAGGGCCACATGGGCCACTGTCTGAATCAACACTTTGCAGATATAGAAATACTTGTCAGAAATTAGAATAAAAGTATATAAACTTCACTGTAACACAAAGTAACAGTTATAGATCACATCCAGTAACTACAGGGAACAGGTAAGTACCACCTACGCAACCCTAAACTCCGTGGGAGACTGTCACGCAGGGGACCAGGACCTCACTAGGACCACCTGTACTAAAAAGAACAACCACCTAAGTATCACACAGCATTTAGGGGTCTAAGAAAGAACACATTACCCATGATGTATGAACCACATTCAGAGGAGTATTAAAGGAAAACCACATAAGTAGCACACAGCGTCTAGGGGTCTAAGAAAGAACACAGTACCCATGATGCATAAAGATACATTCAGAGGAGTAATAAAGAGAAACACATAATGTATAAACCTACACATTCAGCGGTGTTAAGAATAAAGCACATGATGCAATAAAATTACATTCAGAGGTACCAGAATAATACAGTAGCGCAAAAGTCACATGATGTCTAAAACATTCAGAGGTGCAGGAATAAGACATGATGCAAGAAATCACATTCAGAGGTGCAAGAACCATACAATTGCGCAAAACCTACATAAGCCACCACCTGTGGCAGTCCCTAGGCCAACTGGCCTTGTTGGGGCTAGAACGCCCTGAGTCTCAATGTCAGGGGCCTAAACGATGCAGGGGCCCACTACTTGCTGGGCCCCTGGGAACACTCACAAGGGCCTAAACGTAGCAGCTGGCACTAAGTGCTGCGCAGCTGGGTAGGCCTGGCACCACGGTGCCCTCGCTGTCCCATGCAGGGACTCTCTCTCCAACTTGCGCCTAAACGGTGCAGCTGCCCACTAATTGCTGGACAGCCGGAGAATCATAACTGCGCCGGGGCCCTCACTGGCCCTAGAACGAACTACGCGAAAGGTTGGAGCCACACAGGCTCTGTCAATAACCTTCGCAACTCCGTTTGAGCCACACAGGCTCTGTCCTCAGAAATGCCCCCTGAGCCTAGCAGGCTCTTAAAGCAACTGTGGGAGTCGTTGGAGCCCTCCCTCGGGGGCCCGACATCAAGCACCTGGCCCCGAGCCTCTCTGGGCTCAAAGCACACAAAATGAGGCCCCTGGAGCCTCTCGGGGCTCTGGATATCGTTGGGGCGACCCGCTGCCAACCGGGGCCGCCCTGCTCCAATTATGCCCCTCCGAGCCTCTGGGCTCGCCAAACGAGATGAGGCCCCTTGAGCCCCTCTGGGCTCATAGAACGTTGGGGCGACCCACTGCCATCTGGGGCCGCCCTCGAAGCCCTCGTGGCTTCACACTGGCTATCGGCGCGAGCTCGCGCCACTGGGGGGGGGGCGGACACCGCAGCGTGCCCCAGCACCCCTCCCCTCTTCTGCCGTGGCGGAGCTCTCAAGCTCCCAATTATCATGCCCCTTCGGTGGAGCCTCAAGGCTCTGGCTTAACGTTGGGGCGACCCACTGCCAATCGGGGCCGCCCAAGCACCAACTCTGCCTCACCGGCAAGGAACACCCCCGAACTCCCTCCTGGAGCGGAGCAGAAGCAGCACTGTCCCCTGCACGCCCGCACTCACCGGTACCTTGGGAGGCGGCGTCGGCTCTTCTCTGCGGGGCTCTCAGGCGGCGGCGGCTCCTTGATGCAGCAGGGCTCCCTCGCATCACGGGAGCCCTGCAAGCCGACCGCCACGCTTCTTCTTCTTCCTCCTCAGATGCCGCCGGGCTCCCTCAGCTCACGGGAGCCCGGCCGACCCGCCGCCATGCAGGGCCATCTTCCCCTCGCCTCCTCATCTTCCTCACGCGGACCGCGGGGCGGGACTTCCGGCCGGCCGCCACAGGATTGGCCGGCCGGTCAACCACTTCCGGGTCGCCGCGGGCAGCGCGGCGGCCCGATTCAGACAGGCAGGCGGGCAGCTATCCAAGGGAATGACAAAGCGAGGTGGGCTCTCGTGCAGTAAATAACTACGGGCGTCACCTCAGCGCGTCCAGCGCTATCGCCGAGCCTGAAGCGCTCCTAAGCGCTAGAGAGTCCAGGAAAAGCGCTCTCAAGCGCTTGGGTGAAATGAAGCGCTCCTAAGCGCTAGAACACCGGCAGAGCGCTCCCAGGCACTCAGGGGGAAGCGCAGCGCCTCCAGGCGCTAGAAATCCAGCTCCAGCGCTCTCCCCAGGAAAATGCAGCTCCTCCATGCTGCCACGGTCCCAGAGCCTCCCAGGAGTAAAGCCAAGTCCCCCCCTCAGCCCAGGCAGGGCAGAGGGGTCCCCCAGGAGTCCAGGCATCCAGGAGCTGGGCAGCGCCCACCCCTCCTAGCTTCAAGTCCAGCAACCAAGAACAAGACAAGAACATTTTGGAAGGGGCAGAGCCCCTTCTTATCCACAGAAAAAGCTTTGAAGTCTTTAGAAGTCTTTGTGTAGGCGAGCCCTAAGCTCTGGGAGTATCTGGTTTCCCTCTCCTGTCAGCCTCAGGTCAGAGGTGACAGGGGGCCATCGGGAGGGAGAGTCATCCAGGGTGGGCCGACAGACACAGCCTGGCACCACCAGAGCTCTTTCCACTCCCCCCTAACAGCAGATGGGGGGCCTTTCATCTACGGCTTGACTCAGACCCCCTCCTCCAGACAGTCCATCTACCAACAGGCCCAGGCATGCCTGGGCCAGGCCCATCAGCCAATCACGTGCTAGCAGACTCACTACACAATTATGCCAACTTCTAAAAGTGGCGCTTCTGGACTAGATACAGCCATGCCGCATACACCATTCTGCAGCATTCATTCTCACGAGTTCATACATATCAAACTCGCCCCTGCACTCCCCATGCATCAGGAATCTACCATGGGCATACATATTCCCCATTCATTCCTATGGGAGGGCAGGTCACTCACCATCCCTACACAGAAAGCAAACGCACTTTACACTGTACCACAGTGAAAAAGTGCGCAGAGGCCTACAATCACCAATCCAGGTTCCAAAAACAGGCTAGGAAAAAGCAAAAAGTCACGGGGTAAACCTGCCCAAAGGACCGGGTCCAACACTTTCTAACTGCAAAAATGGCATTTTTGAATTCATCTCTTTGCGATTCAGTCAGATATTCCAGAATCATGCCTCTGTATCACACAGAGTTTGGATTGGTATAAACTGGAGAATCCTATTTTTCATCCATTCAACGATTTATTTTTCATCTGAAAAAGTTTTCCTTCACATTTTGGATCGATGTTACAAAATTTGAGAATAGTGCCACTTGCCCATTGTAGCATAATACTCTTTTCCCTTGCTGTCTTTGTAATTGAGTCAATAATAGTGCTTCGCTCCAGTTGTGGGCCAAACCATGGCTTTAAGGCTTGGGCTTCATGCTAGATGTGAGGGAATGTCTGTAAATCTGGAATTTTGATGAAGAGTCTCTACACAATTGTCTCCATGTTTGCCACAGTAAGATCCACTGAATCAACGAATATTGTGCTGCAAGAGCCTTTAAATCAGAATTTTGGTGTAGATAGATATAATCATTGCTTAAAGCTTTCAAACTGATGTAGGCATTGGATATGGAATCTCACTGAACACCTCTGAGCTTCATTTAGCCACTCTCTTTGTTTTTGAAGCTTTTCTATATGTGTTTGCCATGTCTCTTCAGTCCATCCTTCTCGGTTCAGACCTCTCTTAGGGCAAACAATACCTCCAGAAAGGTGTAGTATAGATCAGAAGGAAATCAAGGGGCACATTTAATTAAAAACCATGCATTGCAGCGCAATAAGTCACTTTGCTGCACTGCACGATAGAGAAAGGGCAGGAATACCCCATATCTAACATGATATGGCACATTGCTGTTTTTTTCCTGCGCTGGCGCACAATATGCTGACTAGTTCCAAAGCAGACACCCTTACACCATGGTGAAAGGGTCCATGCGTTGTAAGCAGGATTGTTTTTGTGCAGGAAGGTGTCCTTCCTGCATAAAAACAATATGGAGAGGCAGTTTCTTCTGTCTATGTGTGCCACAGAATGCAGCACATATAGAAAGAGGAAAGAACGAAGAGAAATAAAACAAGCATTTGCAATGCAATAGGTCTCGCAGCATTAAAGTTTGAGTTACTGGCATTGTAAATGACAATGCTTTGCATTAATGTTTTTTTTATTTGCAATTGGTATATAAACATTGTTTGTGAGTGGTTAGCTGTTGCTTATGCTAAGCTAAGTTGGCAGTAATATAGAGTGCTAGTCTTGCTTGTTATAAGCATGCTGATTTAAAGCGCTCTGATACCTGCGGGTAAAGTTTGCGCTATATAAAAGTGAAAACTAATAAATAAATAAAAAACAGCCTACCTGTACAACGTCCTTTCTTATGACAGAAGCATGCACAAAGAGAGAAGGGATAGAGGTGTTCACACACAAGGAAGCAGGGACGTGCACACATTAAACAATGGAAGCGCAGAGGTACGCATAAACGCGGGGCATGGGGAGGCAGATGGATGCACACAAGAGAAGCTGAGAGGTGCAAGCGGGGATGGGGAGGCATGCACGGGCACCAGGCACCCTACCCCCAAATCCACACACACCTCTGGCAATCAGGAAGAGCAGAAGCCTCATGACCAGGCAAGTACTGAGATATAGGCAGCCTCTCTCCCCTCAATCTGCTCCACAAGAGGAAGCACGGCTGATCATGTTCATTAACGCCGTCCAATTGCATATAATTAGTGCAGATGGGTTCAGGCTGAATGCCGTGTCTCTGGTGATGGGCCTATAGAGCCTGCACCTCCACATATGCAGGGTTCAGCAGCTGCTGACTGAGCTGAGTCCATCGTTTAAGTTGTATTGCAGGAGTGCCCAAAGCAATGTCTCAAAGAGGCTGCATAATCCAGGCCTCCCAGCTCCTGCCAACTCCGCGCAGCATCACAATGGCAGTCACTCGCCAGGCCAGCCGGAGATGAAGGCCTCGATGTCTGAGTGTCTCACAGGCGGTGAGGGCTCTGCATGTTCGGGACAGGATAGGAAGGAGAGGGTGTCCCTCAGCTGCCCGGCGTCTGCACCATGCAGGAATCCGCCCAGTCCCACGGCCGGCATACACGGGCCCAATCGCCTCCCCAGCCGTCCCGCCAGCAGCAGCTCGCAGGTCATGACCATGCACTAAGACCTACACCTGCCTCTGCAGATGCAGGCCCAGGCGAGGCAGCTACCTCACTCACCACAGCTAGCAGGGGCAACTCGATGGTCCCTTCTCAGCGGTATATGGGGGCCGCACCTGGGTCCGACTCCGTCTCTGGGTCTCGGCGGGGCAGCACGTCTCCTGCAGGGCCTGCTCAGCAGCCATGAGAGTGCCAGGCACCGGCCAGGTGATTCCGCCTCTGCTCGATTCGCAGTGCACTCGTGTAGCGCGAGTGATCAGAAATACCGCGATCTGCCTCCTAACACCATCCCTCACCGCAGGGTCAGAGCAGGACAGCACCACGGCTCAGCTTAGATCGGCAATGCGGCCATGCAGCCCCACCTCCGCTCACTCCAGGAAGGACCAGCACCACAGGGGATCAGGAGGTGCGCTTGAGGGCTCCCCAATGGCCATGCATTCCACCCTTGGCCCCTGCCGCTGTCCGCAACTCTGGGGGAGAACGGGGTGGGCAACATTCAATTACTGCCAGCAGCTCCATAGGCTGCCCTCGGGCCCGCGCCGGGCCACAGTTCAGGGCAGGCAAGTGGTCTGTCTGCAGCGCTGGAGGCAGCTCTGGGCCATCACTGCAAGCTGTGAGGTCAGAGGGGCCCCAGTCTGCTGATGCAGAGGCGGTCGTCATCTTCCTCCGGCGGCGCCTTCCAGTCTCTGCGCCACCGCAAGTTCAGGCCAATTTGCATGACAGTAGGACGGGGCCGGTCCCGTAGCTGCGCCCTACGTGGCCATCTTGCCTCGCTGTCTGCTGGACTACTGGGATACAGCGAAGTACACAAGTCGGGACCCCCACATACCCTGAGCGCGTGACTCCCCCCCCCCCTCCCTAGCCCCTAGTGAAAGCAGGCTCTTACCTAGGCGCTGGGTCTGTTGGAGCAGCGATGGACTGACGAGCCAGGGAGGGTCTGGCCATGCTTTGTACCCGTGACCGCCCCCTCCGCTGAGGGTGGACCGAACCCAGGGAAGCCGGGCCCCGCTCTCACACCTCCTGCTCCGTCCTCCATTGGACGAGGTGATGCCCGGTCCAGCTTATAGTGGGCTTCGAGATCCCGAGGCCAGGAGGTGCGAGGGAGTTTATTCTGGCTGTTAGGAGGGTACATATTGATGCACGAAAAGAAGGGTGGGGGTAGAAAGATGGGACGGATGGGGCGGTGAGGGGCGGGAAACTGTCCGGAGGATCAGATGAATGGGCAGAGGAAACAGAAGAGGCAAAGAAATTGATAGCGAAACCGAAATTTACCAGCCGCGCGTCGTGAGCTGTCTACGTTGCAAGATCTTGTCTCCCCTTGTTGTCGGCTGAGCCGACAGCTATAGTTCTCTGGCGAGAACGCGCTTCGCGCGCTTCTAGCCGAGACCTAAAAACGTCTGGTTCCGCCTTACCTGGGGAGTTGTAGCATTTTTACGCATTCCCAGGTCTACCAAAATGGTAAATCTGAGAGTGTGCCAAAATGGATGGGTGGATGTGTGGGAGCACCCATTCTCCACCCATTGAGCACCTTCCTGGGGCAGAGTAATGAAACTCAGCCATTTGCGCTGCGTTGCATAACTCTAGATTTAGCAAGCCACGCAATGTAGCCTTGGCATGATAAATCTTACTTAGCAGTTGCATCTCCATTGCGTGGTGCAAAGGCGATGCAATTGCTTAATGAATCCTGCCTTAAATTCTCTTTGGGGCATAATCTCAAGAACGTGTGATTACCATCGCAAAAGTAACTGAACGCAACTTTCAACATCGCAGTCTATCACGTGAAAATAACGATGTGTTAACTAAGTATTCACAACACTGAAGCACCATGCAATAGGCTCCCAACACCGCGTCAAATGTCGTGATGAAGTCAATGCGATGCAGCAAAAATGCGAAACACAAACGCAGAAAAAGTAGCGATGAGGCCAAACGCGATACAAAAAGCAGCGAAAACCTGCGACAGGCCGGCAAATCCCAGACGTCAGGTGGAAAAATGCACCATAAAAGCAGAGTAACAAAAGGTGAGATGACAACGTACGAGCACAACCCCACAGCAGTGACACAGAACTAATGACCATTGTCCCACATCAGATAGGCATTACCTCACAAACAGCCACAATGTACATTGACATGCATTCAGCATGTAACCTGCCCCAATGCGGAAACATACATGGAACACACTATGAAACTTCATCTCCTCTTCACATTGCAGAGGGACAATCAACACTCCCTGCGCACCGACGTGCCATGTCCATGATCGAACAACAAGGAAAGCATGGACTAATGTAGGGGCAGTGACACCCCCTTAAGTACATGTCACACAGAAGTGTGTCTCAATGGTTAGAGCGGCAGACCCTGATGCAGAGGTCTGGCCCAGGACCACGGTTCAATTCCCACCTCGGCCGGTCTTGGACTCAATTTCCCCGGACCTGATAATTCTCGCCTCAGTGCCTATTCTAATCATGGGTCCCACTCTGCAACTCTGGGCAATAGCTTGCTTAATCTCCACAACGGCCCCAACAGCGCTGGGATGCCTGGCTTCACCTTGGAGGTGCACAGGAGTGGACATTTCACAGGGAAAAGCCAGGAAGGGTTCCACAGCGGTATGCGTTACAGCGCCAGGACACCCATGGGTATTAGTGCGCTTTACAAGTACAAATTACATTTACATTTACATTTACATTACATGTCATGGGACTTGAGTCACAGGGTGCATTCCTGCATCATGGCGGCACATATCAGAGCCTAAAAGAAGCCCTGTTGTCACTTGTAGGCCACAAATGACAGCCAAAATGGAACGAATTTGGTATACATGTGACTCGCCGAATAGTGGTATACCGTAACAACTGTGACACATAGAACTGGCACTTCGAACACATGACACCCTGAACAGCCTCATTGCCCAGAGGTGACACACCAACCATCCATTAACAAATTCCTAAATTGCTAGCACTTCATGTCGCACCTACACTTGTCTGAGTGAAGTGCCTGTACAGACGAGTGACAATCACGCTCGGAATGTGTTTCTGAATGCATTTATTTTCACATGCTGTGCCTGTGGTCAGTCATCGTACTGTTGCTAAGGACAGTCACAATGTGAAGTCAACCAGAGAAGAAATTGTCAATGATGTAGTCCCTACGGGCTATTCCTGCTGCATCTGCAGTGGGGTGTGGTCCACCTGCCTCATCATCATCATCATCATCCGGTGCATCTGGCACCCGTATCCATGGGGCTCTGCTGTACACACATATGTTGTGCAACACACAACATGCAACGATCATCTTGACGCGATGTCTGGACTGTACAGGAGCCTTCCACCTGTGATGTCCAGGCACTTGAAACGTGACATCAACACGCCAAATGTGCACTCCATGATGCCCCTGGTGCATTTGTTGGCCAAACTGTCTTGCCTCTGGGCCTATGAGTTGGGGGCTCGGAGGGGTGTCATCATCCAAGCGCAGAGTGCATACCCTTGGTCACCTGTGACAGTGCAGAGAGACATGAGTCAAGACTACGTACTGCATCATGTCTTTGCAGGCACACTGGTTCATTGGTGTGTGATATGTGTGACTTAGTGATTCCTGTATAACATTAACTGTTTGTTGCAAATGAGCGGCATCAATATGTATTATGTATCCTCACTGCTGATCCTCCCTCCCCAAGCATCGTCACTAGTGTGTGCAGCGCGGTTGCATCACTTGCACCCCCACGTCACACCATTGTCATTCCTGTCTGCGCATGTCCACAAGCTTGACTACGACACAGTGTTGATTTGCGCAGAAGGTGGCCAGCCACGTGTGTAGGCCCATTGTAAGGACAGGAATGACAGCTGTAGAGCACCTGCCTAGCTGAACTCGACAAGCAGTTGAGGGTAGATACTTGGCTAATGCTGCACCAATGGCGACACACACAACAGTTGGCATGTGTGATCCCTGACCCCGAGCAGGAATGCCCTCCCCCATGTACCCCTTTGCCCGAGCATGCACACCGGGGCCATGCCACATAGCAACATTGTCAATAGCAGGACGGGTGGTGCAGACAACAGAGACACACGCATCAGCCACATCCTCGGCAAGGCCTACACTTATCCACACCCAGATCCAAGTGTGGAGGAGCCACACCCCTACGCTGTACTGTCCTTTGCCAGTCCACCCCACTTACGCTCACAGGGAGGTATGACTTGGTTATATGTCCCAGGTCTGCGCCACTGCCTACGGTGACACGGTTGCACCCACTGTTCACAGCACAATGTAATGTGGTATGGCCCGGGCCCTCATGCATACATAATGACCACACAGACACACTGAGTGATTTCATGGAACTGGCTACGGGCACATGCGTCCGGCCCCTTTTATTGCCAGGGTCACATGTCCAGTGACATCTGTGCTGGATGGGTGTTGGGTAGTGCAAGCCACCCCCCAGGGTTGGTGCTGACAACAACCACAACAGTGATCAGACAATCAGAAGTTGAAAGTTCAAACAGCAAGGGTCCATGACTTGAGCTGCACAGAGTTAGTGGCCCCGGATGCACAGCGGCCGGCACAGGCACACCGCCCTGGGACGGTGACTTGCGGTGCACTGAAGAAAGGGTCACGCGAGCTGAGCGGGTCCTCGTCGATGTCCAAGGAGAATGTCATGGAGGGTTGCAGGAGACAGTGGAAGGGGTCCTTCCAGGGCATGAGGCAGAGGGCAGAAGCAAGCAGAAAAAGGTAAATGCGGAGTCGAATGCTACAGACTCCTCTTTTCCTCCATGTCAGTATCAGTTACATGAAGATGTAGACTACCCCCAGCCCATGGTCTCAGACGCCACCGAAGTTCAACCAGACTGCACTCAGTGGGACCAGAGCTGAAAGGGGATGCAGTCTGCCATGAGGCCCGTACAATGACATGAACTCTGCAATGCAAAGAGCAAGACTCAGTTCCAATTGTGTGACCTACACCACCGCAGTGTGTGCCGGAGGCAGCAGTCAGCAGTGGCCCACAGCCACGTGTGGTAGGCCTGCACTGCACAGAGTCAGTGGCACCAGTGCTGTTGCACCAGTGCTGTTGTTGGTAGTGTACCATCACCTCCATAAAGGTGAGCCTTTTCTTCTCCGTACTGAAGCGCGTCTACCTCTTACTGCACTCCTTGCACACTGCGACATGAACACTCCCATGAAGAAATCAAGACGCAGTTCCAAAAGTGTGACCTAGTTGGCAGCAGTGTCGGCCAGAGGCAGTGGTCAGGGTGAGTTAACCATTGGCCAGCCATCTCCTCCTGGATCTCTAACACATGAGGTTGGAATGGAATGTGGATTAGATTTGTGTCTGACGGAGTTAGTGACACCAGAGCTGAGCGGGTGTGCTGCCTATGACGATGCCGTGTCCTGCCTGATACGGACTGCATTGGATTGATGTGAGGCCTGCAGGACCACTGTGTAGGCGGAAGGCAGCAGTCAGCAAGGGCCCACAGACACGTTTGGTTGTAGTCCTATGCACAGACTTGTTGGCACCACATCGAAGGCTGTATAGTGACATAAACTCAGCCATGAATAATGTTCTCTGCAATGGTGTAATCAAGACTCAGTTCCAAATGTGTGACCTACTTGTTCGCTGGGTATGCCAGTGGAGTACGTCAACAAGAAAGGAGAACTACGGGCCTGTGTCGCGGAGGCCGTGATGTTGGAGGAGGCTGCCAAGGTCGGGGGCCTTGGGCTTGGAGCTTGCACCGGCACGTGGTGGGCCCTCTTCGACACACACCAGTGTTGGCAGGTGGGCATTGGGGCCTGGGTGAGCAGGGGCGGGCAAGATTTGTCCGGGGACCAGCGTCCCGGGATACAGCAGGCACACAGGATTGCAGGCAAAACACCACTCACAGCGTTGGCATCGGCCTCGTGACATGGTGAGAGGTACAGCCCCGGCAGGGAAAATGGGCATTCCGGAAGAGGACCACGCCCAGAGTTACGTGCTTTTTATTCACACCCCTACGCTAGCCTGTCGTACACCAGGCCAGGCCACTCCGCACACGCTTACGGGGGGGGGGCGTAAAAAATGACAATTCCGTGATCTTCCCCACTCGCTGGGGTGACATGGTTGTGGCCACTGTCCTCAACACTACCACCACCATCAGTATCTGTCGATATGGATATGTCTGTGGTCTGCATACTGCAGTCCGGCCAGCACATCCACGTCACACATGGCATTGTGTGCAGTGTCATTCATCGGTCACATCGCCTCTTTCGCACATGCCTGGTTCCCTCCTCTCCCCACGTTCTGCAATTGTGTGGCTGAGGTGCCATGCCGTTGATGGCTCATGTACATGGCTAGCCAAGGTTCCCACAGTAAGTTGTGCTGTCATGTCTGGTGGGTGGGCGTGTTGTTTGGCATGTTGTATTTGACTTTGTGACATGTGCATTCTCACAGTTGAGGGTTGCATGATTGTGGAGTTGAGGTGTGTGGTGTGTGGTGTGTTCATTTGGTACTTACCAACGAGCAGTACATTTCTGTAAGTGCCAGCCTGGAAGCGCTGGTTGATGATGGACTGTCTGAAGATGTGGGAATCATTCACACTGCCTGGGTAGTGTACGACGACATTGGTGAAGTGTCCCTGGTGGTCCACTATGATGGAATGCGTGTGCTTTCTGTTGCGGTAATTGTGTGCAGTGTCGACAGGGGGCAAAAGTAGGACATGTGAGCAGTCAATTGCCCCAACACATGTGGGAAGCCAGCTATGGCGTAGAAACCTTGCTTGGTCTCCAGCTGTTCCTGCGCAGTGTGGGGGAAGTATAGGTACTGGGGTACCAAGCTGATAATGGCATCCAGGACAGGTCTGATGAACTTTGATAGGGCTGCCTGTGAGACTCCTCCGAGTCTGGCAGTTGTTGGTTGGAAGGTACCACAGGCTAACAGATGCAGCACAGCCAGCAGCTTTGTCTGCGGAGGGATGATGGCTGTCCGCTGTGTTGGTACCATCAGCCTGTGGGCAATGATGTTCAGGATGCAGAGGATGGTTGTCCTTTTGAGCCTGTAGTGGGCAATGACATACTCTGGTGTTAAGTCTGTGAGGCTGGTGCGTTTTCTTAAGGTCCGCGGCCTGTGTATGCCTGCCTCTGTGGTGGTCCGGGGAGGGCGGGGTCCGGGTGGGGTTGGCGGGCCTGGGGGTGGTGGCGGTGGTTGTTGTGGGCCTGTTGGGGCTCCGAGCTGCATGATCAGTAGCTCCATGGCATCTGGGCGGGGATCCCTTTTCTGGTGCAGGCTGTCGTCCGACTTTAGACCAGGTCAGGGCACTTAATTTCCTGCTGCTAACGCACCTTATCACCTGTTTTGGGTTCTTATCGATGATCGGGCTAATCGTTGAGAATGTTGCGAAGTGGTGTTGTCGCTGTTAATTGCGCGGGAACACCTACTCTGCATCTCATTAGCTTTAGTTGCCGGTGTCATCTGTGGCGATGTTTTTTGCGGCTGCTATCGCATGTAAATTGGTGATATGGGCTGTTGGCGCCAGCTTGTGAATGGGGAGATACATTTATCGCGACTTTGGCTGCGATAAAGTGCTGATAACTCGGCGATAGTTCCTCGAGAATATGCCCCTTACAGTGGTTGCTCAGCTGCAGGACCATTCACACTGACTCTGCACATCACAAAGTTATTGAGATAGACTGCATTTTTATTTTCTACGGTTCTCGTGTTTCATTTCAAAAGATGGTCTCAATTCAAAGCACGGGGTAGGCTTATTCTGAAATAAAACTGTGTATTCACGTTTAGTACCAAAATATCCGATGGCTTTCTCTTCTAGAGATTTAGCAACGAAAAACATGTTTTTACATCAAAGCCAAATCTTTTTATGTACTACCTCTTTGTCAAAAATATAAGTACCACATCCCATTGTATAAAAAAATCACAAGCGAGCCCTTTCAAAATAAAACATTCAAACTATTTTTAATTTACTTTTACATCAAAAGGAAAACAGTAAAACAAATGTTCTCATTATGATGTAAATGTTAATCAACAGAGTCTTTGAGCTCAAACACTTGGATTATGGGTATCCTAATTGCTTAGAATCATATTTACACAGAATTTAATTTCTTTCCCCTCCTATTTATATTAACACTTTCGTTTATTGTGCTTCAATCTTTAATTATATGGCCTAGTACAAAATGGCAACTTGTTTTGGCCTTTGCTTGAGCTATTCAGGACAGAGATAATAATCACCTTACAATTCAGTGTTTTTGTAAATAACCATTATTGTCCCATCTGTTCATTAGAAAAGTTACTCAATTATTTTTTCCATTTTCTGTAGATGTCCTACATGGCAACCCAAATTGTACTTACGTTTGATAATATAGCTGTGCAAAAATGCCATAGCAAATTCTCAATTTCGATAAGTGGGGGCTTGATATTATAATCCCAGAAACCTCATACAAATTAGGAAACCCACTTCAAACTATCTGAATAGCATAATGGGGTTACAAGTGGTTCTCAAAAAGAATCAAACTTTTTTCATTAGTGCAAACAAAAATGATTATCCAATTAGTGAAAAAAAATGATTAAGGTTTCTTGAAGAGAGTCAATCATTGTGCCTCTAGTTTAGCTGCATTGATCACTCTGAACAGAAGGCAGCTCCAGTTCGGCGAGAAGCACACATAGACATTTGCGGTATGGCATGCACTCCCCTGGACAACTCACCTTGGCTCTCCGGCCATCAACCTTTAGTTTCCCACTCTCTGCAATCTGCGACATTTTAGCGGTAATTGTTTGCAACCAGTGGCGTAACGAAACTGGAAGAGGCCTTCCTGCAAAGTATATGGAGAGGGCTACCCATGTTCCAGACCCAGTTAGGAGCTCTTAAACCAGGGGCCCGCTGCCCATGCACAGTGCTGGAAAGAGGCTCCTGGAGCTCAAGAACACCCCCCACACCATGGGGGCTGTGAGGGCTATTGCTACGCCACTGATTGCAACCCTATGGTGACATTTCCTACATCTGTGCAGGGGTAGCATGCACACAGCGTCCCTCCAGCTATGTGGTCAAAGTTTCTGGCAGTGCCAGTCCTGGTGGCACTCTGGAGGGTACCTAGAAAGCCGCTAGCGCAATATCAACACCACTCCACTCCACTATGTTAATATTTTCCAAGATACAAAGGGGCAGATTAACAAGCCACTTGCGCCACTTTTGTGTCACTTTTCCCATGTTAAAAATTATGCAAAAGTGGTGCAAGGGGCTTGTAAATCTGCCTATAGTGATTACAACCAGTCGCATATTTCATTTGATCTGAAGGGATCTAATCAACAACAGGTAGCTCTTCAAAATGAGGAGTTGCTCTTGCTCACCTGTGATCAGTTGTACAATTTATGAATAATTTGTTGGTTTGGAAGGCAACATTTGGGTGGATTTATAAGGGGCTTGAGTACATATTCATAAGAGCAGCCTTCTTGGATGTAGTACTCACCAATCCACTCCTCAACCCCACTGTATCTCTTTTTTAAAGATATCCTTATCCAATACTGACCATGCCACTTGTATGAAGTTTTGTTTAGGAATTACCTTTAGAGTGATGCAAAATATTGACTTTGTGTGTTCACCTGTCAGCATCAGTAGTTAAATAACAATTTAAAAAATGATATAGGTAGGACATAACAATTGTGTATTTTTAACATTGCAGGGCTTAATTGTGAGAGCCCTGTGTCACTTTTGCACCACATAAACTGGTACATGCATGATGCAGAGCTCTCATAAAGATTTATGGTGAAAGGGTGCCTATGTTGACACTAGGCTGCTGAAAAGGCACCAGCGCAGGCATAAAGGACAGCAATTCACTGTATTGCTTAAATAGGCTGTCCTTTCATTTTGGTGCAGGGCAGCACAGGAAGATGCCTTGTTGCACTGCTCTATTCCAAAATGCAATAAATGAGACCCTTAGTCCCTCATCACAAGTATGTCAGTTTTTGGTGAGAGTATACTGGATGGTTAGAATCTTGATTCCGACTGGCATCCTCACACCACATTCTGGTGAGTATGAATTTTCACCCCAGAATTGAAAGTAACTGCACAGTATAGGTACTCTATGGAGAAATTTGCTGGCTCGTGTTCAGGGAAGGCAGAAAGTGTCAATGAGAGGGCCAGTGTGGAGCTGGGCGGTCATTTGCTCAGGGGAGGCTTCAGGCAGCCCAGGTAGAGCAATTTCTGCTCCGCTGATACTTTTGCCTGAGCCAAGCAGTGGTGCTACCTGCAGCAAGTACACCTACAGACTGGAACAAGGACCAATGTCTCTTGTCCGGGAATATTCAGGTCTGGAATGTATAGACCTGATAGTTTTGAACCAGTGTGTACTTGGACTTGGGGGTGCCTGAATTTCACCCGGAGTTACTGCTCCAGGTAAACCTTTGCCTCTTGCAATGAAGACCTTACGCCCTTGAGTGCAAAAGAGCTTTCTGATCCTTGCTGAAAGCTCTGTTTGCTCAGGAGTTGGGACTCCCAGTAGAGCAGAATTTATCGCCCCCAGTAATTACCAGGTGTGATAAAGTCCACACCTTTCACAAAATTTCAGTAGGTCATACCTGGGGAAAGCGTTGGCTATTTACAGCGATATATATGCATGTTACTCTACAAAAACTCAGAATAGGTACAATTTATGCCAAGTGATACATTCTGAACCCTCAGAAGTCTGATTTATAGGGTGCAATAAATATCACATACCCTTCTGGGGAATTCATAATCTGAATATACATCATAGGAATGGGGGATGCACACCCTCTTGAAATACGGTTCCTTCACTTTTTTCATACTTGTTCATCCTATGTTGCGTGCTCGATGTTACAGTGCCTTGCCCTGGTGGCACGTGAGTATTAAATTACATCATTCTTGGGGCGATTTTCTGCCCCAAAACCAATGGCACAGCCCAGTGTTGCTTCTTCTATGTCTGTCGATCACTTTAATCAATCAATCAATCAGGGGTTGGTAAAGCGCACTACTCACCCATGAGGGTCCCAAGGTGCTGGGGGGGCAGAGCAGATCCTGATCAGTCGAAAAGCCAGGTCTTGAGGTCCTTCCTGAACGTGTGAAAGGTAGGGGAGCATTTGATGTCAACAGGGAGATCGTTCCAGGTATTGGCCGCAATGTAGGAGAAAGCTCTCCTGCCGGTTCTGTTCCTGCATATGCGGGGGACCTGAGCCAGTTTGAGGTTGGCGGAGCGGAGGTTCCTCTTGGGTGCGTGGAAACAGACTCTGTTGTTGAGGTATTTGGGTCCGATGTCGTGGAGGGATTTGTAGGCGTGGTTGAGGAGTTTGAAAGTGACCCTCTTCTCGGCAGGAAGCCAGTGGAACGCTCGTAGGTGTTGGGTCATGTGTTTGTGGCACGGTGTCCCTAGGACGAGTCTGGCTGCGGCGTTCTGGATGGTCTGGAGTTTGTGTAGTAGACATTTGTTGACCCCGGCGTAGAGGGCACTGCGTAGTCCAGTCTGCTGGTTATGAGTGTGTGGGTGACGGTCCGTCTGCAGTCGCGGGGGATCCATTTGAAGGTCTTCCGGAGGGTGCGGAGGCAGTTGAAACTAGTGGATGCGACGACGTTGATCTGGTGGTTCATGGAGAGGGAGGAGTCCAGGATGATGCCAAGGTTGCGGGTGTGGTCTGTGGGGGCCGGTGGGCTCCCGAGGGCGGAGGGCCACCAGGTGCTGTCCCAGGCAGTGGTGCGGGGTCCCAGGACGCGGATCTCCGTCTTCTCCGAGTTGAGTTTTAGGCAGCTGTCCTTCATCCATGCTGCAACATGCTCAGTCCTTCCTGGAAACTGGTGTCTTCTGGGTTCTTCGTGAGGGAGAGGATGACCTGGGTGTCGTCGGCGTAGGATACGATGCTGAGCCCATGCTGTCTGATGATGGCGGCGAGAGGGGCCATGTAGATGTTAAACAGCGTGGGGCTGAGTGATGATCCTTGGGGTACTCCGCAGTTGATGTCCGTGGGTTCGGAGAGGAAGGGGGGATTCTGATCCTCTGGGTTCTGCCGGAGAGGAAGGACTAGACCCAGTTGATGGCGGCTCCCTGTATCCTTGCGTCATGGAGTCTGGCGGCTAGAGTGCGATGTGAGACGGTGAAGGACTGGACTTTCTAAGGCCCAGCGGTGCCAGGGAACAACACCTGAAACCTTCGTGGGTTACCCGTTCTGGCGTACAAGTGACAGAGACACAGGACACTTCCTTCGGCGTCAAAGATCAGCGTTTATTACTGCAGGGATGCAAAAGTCACAAGAAGTACAACTGAGTGTAGGTTCTGAGAGTCTGCTTCGAATTGCAAACGTGGATCGCTCCTTTTATACACGTTTTCGACATTGCAAAACATACAGACAAAAGGTTACAACTTAGTTCCCATAATAAACGCTAAAAAAAGAATTGTATTGATGTTTTCAAAAACCCGGCACATAATTACAGTACATTTGTCGGTTCCCAACTGTAAAAGCACATTATCCTGCTGCTAGGCACATTCCACTCTAGTTGTAAAAGGACGAGAGTAAGAGACAAGAACAGGTGTAAGGAAGTCAGACAACAGAAGAAGAAAGAGTGTGGGGGTAATATCGGAAGCGCAATCCCAGGATCAAAGGATTCGAGCCGAGCGCATGCAAGGCTGAAACAATAGGCCAACGTGGGAAGATTACCCTCGAGCGGAGCCATCTGCCTCTGCCGTGTCATCCCCCAGTCATAAAAGACGCACAAAAAGGAATATACATCCTCCGCAAAGCTTGGGAATCACAGGGTCATGAGGCGGACATTCGCCTGTTCGCTGACTACGTGAGGGCAAGAAACAAAATGGATGCCGTATCTAAAATGGAACCCGAGGGTTCAGATGTAGAAACCCGTAAATAAGATGAACCCTTCTAAGTAGCGTAGCGAAAACGCATACACCTACTAAATTCGTCATTTACGGTTCATAGATACCAAACTCGTCCATATTCGATCACGCCCAAAACATAAAACATCGTAACGATTCTCACGGAACCTCAGACGCTCCTTTTGCCCTTATGTAGGCAAACACTAGTTGAAATCAAAATCAATTTCGATTTTCATCAGATCATTTAGGTGTTGCTGGAACATTATTCTATCCATCAATGCTTCCTTGGTGACAGGTGGCCTTCTTATACACGTTGCAGCACAAAGGCCACATAAGGCAGGACCACACTGTACACAAAGACAACACGTGAACAGAAACGTCACAACGACCCCTATAATCATCAGAATCTTCCAACCCCAAGTCGACATCAAACCCCAAAACCATCCTAGTAGCGTCCAATCTCCCTCGTCCACGTGTATGGACTCTGAGATTTTATGCAACTTCGAGATGGCTTGATAAACAGTCGGAGCATTATCAGGTATGAAAATGCAGCAACTCGAATGGATTACCTTACACACACCATCTCTATCTGCAAGAACAACATCTAGAACCATACGGTTCTGTAATGTCATGAGTCTATCCGCTTGAAGCTCCGCTGTCAGGTTACCAAGGGCGCTTGCAGTGATATTAGCAGTCGATTCTACCACACGAGTTAACTGCCTCAAATTCCTACTATTAACCATAGGACCCCAAAACGGCAGGAAACCCTTAAAGAAATCTCCTGCCTCTTGACCAGCAGTGTCCTCTTTACTAATAACACCTCTCACAACTCTGGTTTTGTGATAATCTGAGGCAACTGTAAAAGTCGGTGGTAGAAGATTCGCGATATAACATGTGCCCGAGAAATCACGGGGCAACCATGTATAAGCACGATCGTAACACACAAAATAAGTACCCTTGGCAGTCAGGAAGACAGGGGAAGAGAGCATCGGTAAGACATACGTGTCAGTACAAGCTCTCTTCCCAAGCTGAGCTCTCGGATTTCGACCAAGACCTTGCAGACAGAAATGACCAAGATGTGGTACGATCCATATCGGAGACGAGCTTCTAAGCTGCCTATTACTCACTGATATACTATACTCA
Source organism: Lissotriton helveticus (assembly GCF_964261635.1). Taxonomy (NCBI): domain Eukaryota; kingdom Metazoa; phylum Chordata; class Amphibia; order Caudata; family Salamandridae; genus Lissotriton; species Lissotriton helveticus. Next base: position 1,018,097,233 of record NC_136070.1, on the reverse strand, counting down.
ACCTCACTCAGATCCTTGTAAGCTCGCACCTCTTCCTCTGGGATAAGCGATACATCAAAAATATCTCTATTTAAATCAGCAATTGCTATCGCCAAAGACTTGTGGTACGGGCCAGGACCAAGGTCTACAGAGCGAGGCTCTCGATGGGGGTAGGAATCTAGTGCACTACGGAACATAGTTTGGAATGCTCGAGCTGACCCCTGGGAGCTATAAGGAAGGACAAAATACGGAATACCCCTATCCATAGTATGTGGCATTAACCCACACACCCAGCAATTGGTGGTATTCATCACCAACTGATGCTGATGTAGGAGTTGAACAAAGGAATTGTTCATAAATTCCGCACGTCTAACCTGTTCATGTTGGGGCAGAAGATGAAAGGAATGTGGAGAAATAGTGGGAACAGAATTCAGATTGTGGGAAGGAGGAGTAGGTAAAGTAGGAGGCAAAAATGATTGAATTTCAAGGTATACTCCACCCACCAGTAGCATAGAAACAGTTAGGAACACCATAAAAACCTGAAACAAAAAACATTTGGTTCGAAACATCTTACGCAATTTTGATCTTTGCACCGACATTTTCTCCATTTCCGACAGCTTAGAAAACTCCATCCTCTAAAAACCGTCCGTGACGTTCTTGACGCACTTCGTTCGGAGTAGCAATTATCAATTCCCAGGAGTTCCCAGAAATCGACAAAAAGTAATCAACCTAGTGTCAGATACCTGCTAAACAGAAGAAAGTACCCGCACGGCCCTACGGTCAACCCGGATGATAAGGTTCTAATCAATAAAGCATTCAGTTTAATGTAACTCTTCTAGCTGCACGAAAAAAGAAAGGTACATATATAATATAAATGTCCACAATATTCGTAGCAACAGTAAGGGCTGATGTGAACTCAAAAATAAAATAAAAACAATTTTATGAGTCTCTATCGCGCGATCGAAGAAAATATCGACGTCTGCCAGGTCGAGTCTGCTCTTCAAATAACGGTTCAGATGGCAAAACAGTGTTCGATTGATCAGGTAATAGTTCAGAATTTGAACTCTCCAATGCCGATGACAAAGGTGTGGTTTTAGATCCTTCAACAGGTCTGTCGGATTGGACTAAATCGTTCCTTACAAGCTGGGCATCACTAAATGGCACATAGTACGGGAGAGTACTGGTTTCAGACGAGGCAATTCCTTTCTTTATCCATGTATCTGCTGGCAAAGGAAGCGGAACCTTCTTGGTGTGGGTGGCATGCACCCGATGCTTTCTTCCTTCCAGCCGAACCGCAGTCCTCGTCGTCAGCAAAACCTGGTAGGGTCCCACGAATCTTGGCTCAAGATTCCGTTTTCGTCCAAAATTACGGGTGACCACCCAGTCACCTGGTTGGAGCCGATGACCAGGACCCTCTGTTCGTGCCGGTAAAGTCTCAAAAACCTGTTGATGAATCAAACTCAATTTAGCAGTCAGATCATAAAGATAGTCAATCAACATTGGATACTCAAGTCTGTTAAACTCCTTAGGCCTCGGAACTCCCCAAATGTTTGCAGGACGGCCGAACACAATCTCATATGGGCTAAGCCCTACTCGAGAGTGCACAGTCGCCCTGGTCGATAAGAGAGCTAGAGGCAAGGCATCAGGCCATGCTAAACCAGTCATTGCCTGGATTTTGGCAAGCTTTAGTTTCAGGGTACCATTATATCCTTCCACCAAACCCGCAGACTGAGGATGATTGGCACTGTGATATTTTTGAACTATCCCGAAACCACTACACACATTCTTCATCACACTTCCCACAAACTCACTTCCGTTGTCTGACCATACAATCCGCAGCATTCCATACCTCGGGAAATACTCTTTAAGCAAAACTTTTGCCGTGGACAGGGCAGTATTATCCTTGAGAGGGTAAGCCTCAATCCATCTGGAGAACGCACAAACTACAACCAAAACATACTTCAGATTATTGCATCTCTCCATATGGATGAAGTCTAACTGAATAATTTCAAAGGGACATGTAGGAGGAGCAAAGTGACCAGGTGGAGTGGGGGTGCCCTTGCCAGGATTATACATCAAGCATACCATACAATTCTTAACCACTCTCTCCGCACATTTAGTAATCCCATCATTCTTCCATACGGGAGACAACAACTTACATATGCCTTTCGTGCTAATATGTGACGTGCCGTGAGCCATAGTAACAACGGCAAGCACATATGCATCCGGTAACATCCATCTCTGCTTCTCTGACAAATCAACCCAACATCCATTCTCGTCTAACTTCCCTGTACTTTCTTTCCACTGCGTCTTTTCCATTTCAGTAGCTTCATTCTGTATTTCCTTCACACTCTCAATTGTGTCCTCACACATACTAGTCTCCGCTGGCCATCTTATTGAACTCGCAACATACATTCGATTTGTCAAATCTCTGGCTGTCTCCTTAGCAATCTCATCCGCAAACGCATTACCGCGACCAACATCATCTGTCACTTTCCGATGCGCACTGCATTTAATTATTGCCACCTGCTTAGGCAATGTAAGTGCATCCAAAAGGTCATTCACAAGCTGTCCATGCTGAATCTTCGTACCATGCGACGTAAAAAACCCTCTTTCTCTCCACAATCGACCAAAACTATGTGCTACTCCAAACGCATACTGACTGTCGGTAAACACATTCACTCGCTTTCCTCTAGACAACACACACGCTCTCGTCAATGCAATTAATTCGGCCGCCTGGGCCGAATTCTGACTCAATCTCGCAGTCTCCACAACCGTACTCAATGTCACTACAGCATACGCAGTCGTCACATCACCATTCAGCATGAACCATCCACATCCACCATTTAGCATGAACCATCCACATACAAAGTACCATCGGGGTCTACCAATGGAGTGTTTTTCAGGTCAACACGACCCTTCGTCTCTTCTTCAGTTCTTAAATAACAATCATGTGGTGCTACATCATCTGATTCCACGCCGACCGGCAACAATGTTGCTGGATTCAATACATTACATTGTTTTATTCGTATATGACTTGCCAAGAGTGCCAGCTCATACCCAGACAATCTTGCGCTTGTCAGGTGTTGAGTTTTTGTTCGGTTCAAAAGAGTGTCAACTGCATGCGGAACCATCACCGTAAGCATATTGTCCATGACCAGACCTGCGGACTGTCGAATAGACACCGCAGCTGCCGCCGTTGCTTTTAAACAACTCAGCAAAGCTCTAGCTACTGGGTCTAAGGTCGAGGAAAAATACGCACATGGACGTTGTTTGTCACCAAATTGTTGCGTCAAAACACTCAACGCACAACCATCCCTCTCGTGAACGTAGAGTGTAAACGGCTTACTGTAATCAGGAGTGCCTAACACAGGAGCCGAACACAACGCATCACGTAAATCCGAAAAACTTTTCTGACACTCCTCAGTCCAGGGCAAAGGAGTCGAAACATCCTTGCACGTGAGAGCTAACAATGGCTTCGCCAACAATGAAAAATTTGGAATCCACTGTCTGCAGTATGACGTAATACCTAGAAAGGCACGTACATCTCTCTGAGTTTTTGGCACAGTCATTCGAGCAATCGCTGCAATTCTTTCTGGGGTCAACCTTCTCCCTTCTTTTGACAGTAAGTGACCTAAGTAGGTTACTTCTTGACAACAATATTGCAACTTAGAAGGTGACACCTTGTGATGTAAGTCACATAAATGATGCAACAACGATACTGTAGCAGTTTTGCAAATGACCTCAGTATCAGCAGCTACCAATAGGTCGTCAACATACTGAATCAAAGCCGCACCCGTCGGTAACACAAATGCATCAAGTTGACTCTTAAGAGCTTGACTGTAGATCGATGGACTCTCACAGTAGCCCTGTGGTGCGCGTTTAAATCTAAAACTACGACCACCTAATGAGAATCCGAATAGATCCCTGCTTTCCTCAGCGATCGGAATACTAAAGAAAGCATTCTTTAGGTCGATCACTGTGAACCAGGAGGCAGAAGCTGGAATCAGGGTCAACAAAGCCGTGATGTCAGGCACCACAGGAAACTGTGGGACCACAATTTTATTCAGTTCTCTTAAATCAATTACGAAACGATATACAGGAGGTTGAGATGGATCGGTTCGTTTTAGGATGGGTAACACAGGACTATTACACACATTTCCCCTAGTTTCTTCAATGACATCCTTGTTGATCAGGTCATAAATGATCGCTAAGAGCGCTCGCTCACCATCAAGAGAGATACGGTACTGAGGTATACGTGGCATGCGCACATTTGACTTCAACTGGACCACATAAGGTGGAATGTCCAACAGGCCCACATCATTGGGACCCGTGGCCCATAGCGACGCAGGAAGAGAACTCAGTTCCGGTGGGAACTTATCGATTGACAAATACATAGGAGAGATTACTCTCTGCCCTAATGTAAGCTCCACTCCCGCAGGAGAGCAATACAGAGTTGCATATAACCGTTTTAACAAATCCAAACCCAAAAGATTCTGACCACAACCTGTAGATAAGATCAATGGGGCCTCTAGCTCGCAAGGACCAATTGTAAGAGACAAAGGGCTAGAGACGGGATTGCTAACAGGGGCGCCAGAGAATCCAATAGAAACGTTGGTTGAGCCAGACAAAGGTGCGCCAGGGAGTTTCGAATGCATGATGGAACGTTTCGATGCACCAGTGTCCAACAGAAAAGGCTCAACTACGCCAGATGTAGCAACTGCGACGTAAGGCCCACTCTGATCAACCGGAACTGACACTACTCCCTCTCTTTGTCTGTGGCTGTCCTAGTAACGATCGTCTGCAACAACCTCATGTGCCACGTAATAATCATCCACATGGTACTGTGCGGATCTAGCGGACCCCGCATTTCGCTGGTCAAAACAATTATTCACGTCCGACGAAGTAGCAGGGCGCTCATTCTGATTTTGAGCAATACCCCGACCTCTACCTCGAGATGTCTGCTGGGGACCACCACGACCCCCTCGCGCCGACACACCATTAAGGCGATCACGTAAAGCGGGACAATCATATTTTATATGGCCTTCTCTCCTACAATATGCACACTGATTATACCCAAGCGTAGATCTAAAATCAGAGGAGTCAGACCGTGGCTGTATCCTAGAAGGCTGTGCTTGTGGTCGATACTGCTGTTGTGAATCATTTTGATTCGAACGCGGAGGATACGCTTGCTGCAACAAAACCTTCGTTTTAAGCTCCTTCGTTTTCTTATCTGAACGATCACTTTCCTCCTTTTCCCTATTCTCATAGTATTGAGCCGTCGCTAAAATTTGAGCCGTGGTTGAAACAGCCCATGCACTTTCTGAATTTTTCAATTTGTTGCATAGCTCAGGCAACAAATTTAGCACAAATTTATCGACAAATAATCGCTGACCTCCCTCAGTGCTCATGTCCTGGCCACTATGATCAATAAAGGCCTCTTCAAATCTAGTAAAGAAATCTGAGACATTCTCGTCTTTCTTTTGCTTGCAAGCCGATAATTTGTCCCAATTAACCCTCATCGCTGGCATAAGTGTTTTCATGAGCGCAATGATTCTTTGGGGCAAATCTGCAATTAACTGCTCGGGCTTAGCCCCACCAATTTGTCGCCCATCAGCCGCTAGTAGTGTAGCCCAATCACCGCCCAATTCAACTAAATGATTCTCCTGGCGAATTTTCGCCCAAATTGGTTGTGGTACGACATTTCCAAACAGCATGTCGATGTCAGCAAGGTTCATAATAGAAGCATCCACCAATTGGGATAACTCCTTATAATAACCTGCCGGATTCTTGCGTGGATCAGGCAAAGATTGCTTCACCTGTAAAACTTCTGATCGCTTCCATGGGAGGTGTATCCAAACTCTTTGGAAGTATGGCAGAACCGCAGGATTAGCTGTAGGATCACCTGGCATGTATACTGGCGGAACCTCTCGCATAGGATACTGACCGGAATTCGTTTTCTGAGTATCGGAATCATCATCAAACGACACTCGAGAAAACACTGTGCACCGTAAGGCTAATAATCGCTCTAATGCACGTCGTACATCTCCACCTACAATCATGCCGTTCGAAAATTGACTCTGGAGTTCAGTCATACCGGGCGGTACATTATCTATATCGTCATTGTACCACTCTTCTCTCAAGAAGTTACACATTTCTTCGAACACGAATCTCTGTGTAGGCTCATTAAACTGAGAAAACGTATCGAAAACTATGCGTGGAGGGTAATTAGCAGGGTGTCTTATCCACCTACGCGCCATGGTTACTAACTTAGCACTCTCCTCGTCACCAGGGATCTGACTTCGTCTTTGGGGGGTTGCAGAAACTTTGGGTGGAAATAACGATCCGGAAAATGGGGAGTAGAGAGTAGCAACGGTGTTAGGGATACGATTACGAACAGAAGGAGAAGAGGGGAAAAGAACGGGAGCAACAACGTTAGAAGTAAACGTAGGAACAGCAGAGGCAGCCAAGATAGTCGAAGTAGCAGGTACTGAAGGCTGCGAAGGGAAAGGCAAAGGAGCAGTAGGAATAAGTGCAGTTGGAGGAACTAACACAGGACCAACAACAGACTGACCAGTAGCCGCTGGAACAACTGGAGGAAGAACAGGGGGCATTACGGGAGGAATTACAGGAGGAACCACAGGGGCTGTAGTACCCTGAGCATAAGGAGGTGGCGATTTCAACAATACGCTAACAAAGGATCCTCTTTCGAGTCTTCGTTCTTCTTATCTAAACTCGATAAAACCGGATAACATTTATCCACCTTCATGTGATGCAATCTAGTAGAAACTTCTATCTCTGTTTCTGCTTTATCTCGCTGACATTGTTGTACAACTTGCATTATCGGAACGATACCTTCTCTTTTATTTTTCTTAAGCTGTTTGATTTCTTTCTGTTTGGCCTCTTTGCGCCATAACCGAAAGGAATCAAACATAGCTGGCCTAGCTTTCTTTTTAAACATTTTAATTTCGAGATTGTCTAAAATCTCAGTTTCAAAACTTCCATGTGGTGGCCAACTAAGGACACCATCTTTTTTCGTATAGCGGACCCAACAATCATTATATATAATTGGGCCCACACCATGTCGACTATAGAGCTCATATATCGGAGTTCCAACTGGAGGTATCGGACACGAGTCCTCCAACCGGGAATCCTTGTTGCAACACTTAAAGAAACCAAAGAAACCACTATGGCCAGGCATCGTGCACACTGACCTAGTATCAAACTTCAAGGGTTATCAAAGTACTAATTCTTCGTAAAAAACAAAACCCTCGGTTTTTGGCAATTGCAACTGTCAAATAACAACTAAGAACCAACAACTAAGGACCACAAATGCAATGGAACCATGCAAACAACTAAGCACCAAGAAACAACCAAGGATACAGGGAGCGACCCACAAATACTTAACTAAGAATTCAATGGCGTCACCAGGAAGGCCCGTCTATCGTCTCGCCATACAAAGGACTACGCCAGGCGCCAAAACAGGTCGACAGTCAGAGCATCGGTCCGTCGCAGCCGTCAGGAGGCGGGAATCTTCGCGGGAAAAATCTTCGGACCACTTATTTCGACAACAGGATCGATGAAGCGGGGTGCACCTTCCCTCGGAGATTTCACACGAAGTTCCTCACGATCGTCAGGCTTTGGACCGGTACCGCTGATGTCGCCCCACGTTGGGCGCCAACTGAAGGACTGGACTTTCTAAGGCCCAGCGGTGCCAGGGAACAACACCTGAAACCTTCGTGGGTTACCCGTTCTGGCGTACAAGTGACAGAGACACGGGACACTTCCTTCGGCGTCCAAGATCAGCGTTTATTACTGCAGGGATGCAAAAGTCACAAGAAGTACAACTGAGTGTAGGTTCTGAGAGTCTGCTTCGAATTGCAAACGTGGATCGCTCCTTTTATACACGTTTTCGACATTGCACAACATACAGACAAAAGGTTACAACTTAGTTCCCATAATAAACGCTAAAAAAAGAATTGTATTGATGTTTTCAAAAACCCGGCACATAATTACAGTACATTTGTCGGTTCCCAACTGTAAAAGCACATTATCCTGCTGCTAGGCACATTCCACTCTAGTTGTAAAAGGACGAGAGTAAGAGACAAGAACAGGTGTAAGGAAGTCAGACAACAGAAGAAGAAAGAGTGTGGGGGTAATATCGGAAGCGCAATCCCAGGATCAAAGGATTCGAGCCGAGCGCATGCAAGGCTGAAACAATAGGCCAACGTGGGAAGATTACCCTCGAGCGGAGCCATCTGCCTCTGCCGTGTCATCCCCCAGTCATAAAAGACGCACAAAAAGGAATATACATCCTCCGCAAAGCTTGGGAATCACAGGGTCATGAGGCGGACATTTGCCTGTTCGCTGACTACGTGAGGGCAAGAAACAAAATGGATGCCGTATCTAAAATGGAACCCGAGGGTTCAGATGTAGAAACCCGTAAATAAGATGAACCCTTCTAAGTAGCGTAGCGAAAACGCATACACCTACTAAATTCGTCATTACGGTTCATAGATACCAAACTCGTCCATATTCGATCACGCCCAAAACATCGTAACGATTCTCACGGAACCTCAACGGTGTTGAAAGCTGCTGAGAGGTCCAGGAAGATTGAGAGCCGTGGTGTGTCCCTGGTCCAGCAGCTTGCGGATGTCGTCAGTGGCGGCGAGGAGGACGGTCTCTGTGATGTGGTTGCTGTGGAAGCCAGACTGGGAGGCATCTAGGATGGAGTTTTCTTTGATGAAGGTGGTCAGCGGGTGTTCACGAGTCTCTCGGAGACTTTGGCTGCGAAGGGGAGGAGAGAGATGGGCCTGTAGTTCTTCAGATCGGTGGGGCCGGCCGTTGGTTTCTTGAGGAGGGGTTTCACCTCTGCACGTTTCCAGTCGTCTGGGCTGATGCCGGATTTGAGGGAGGAGTTGATCTTGTGTCCTAGTTTGGGTGCCATGACAGCACCAGCCCTGTGGAAGATGTGAGGGGCGCAGGGGTCGGTAGGGGCTCCTGAGTGAGTCTTCTTCATGGTTTTGGTGATGAGCTCGACGGACGCGGGGCCCAGGAGGTCATGGTTCGTTTCTCAGTGTAAGAATTGGCTTTTGTAGTCTGGTCTGCCCTGTTCCCATGATGCACTGGGCCAGGGACAGACTAATTTGCATATAGCCGGGTTCTGAAACTGGGATGGTGCAATGAGCTAAAAAACGGTGTTGGATCTAGCCCTGATCTCTTGACTGGGTGAGAGTACTCTGCTTAATTCAGAGACTCTGTCCATCACCACCCCTTGTAGTAAATAATGGTTCGCTTCTCAGCGGGGGTGGGTCGAGGGGTGCTGTCTTGCGATGGCTCGCTGAAATTATCATAGAGGTCCTTGACCTTCAGGTGGAAGTAGGCTCTGAGTTTGTCGCAGAGTTCCTGGGAGGGTGTGATGCCAGTGGCATCGCAGGAGGGTTTTGCGAACTGCTGAATGAAGTTCAACAGTTCCTTGACATTGGGTGCGTTTGCCTTGACTTTATATCTGATGAAGGTACGCTTGGTGTCTCTTATGCGCTGGTGGTATTCCTTCAGGGCACTCTTGTGGTTGTTCTGTGCTTCTGTTGTCTTCTGGTTCCGCCAGGTTTTCTCCAGGCACCTGCAGGTGCTTCAGGCATCCTGGAATTCAGTGGTGAACCAGGCGGCCTTCGGAGTGCGTTGCTGTCTGGCAGGGAGGCGGAGAGGTGTCAGCTTGTCGGCGCAGCAAGAGATCCAGCGGTGAAATTCCCTAGCTGCAGCGTTGGTGTCGGTAGTAGTGGTGCAGGGGGGTTCTTGGAGGAAGGTGGAGATCAGGTGTTCCTCAGTGATCTTCCCCCAGTTCAGTCGTGGCGGTAGCGGGGCAGGGTTGGGTGCGGTGGTGGTGTTGAAGGTGACATGGACGCAGTGGTGGTCGGTCCAGAGGGGCTGGGTGGTGTGGCTGAAGCGGATGTTGGATCCTCCCGCGAAGATAGGGTCGAGGGTGTGACCAGATTCTGTGGATGGGTGTGCTGACGAGCTGCTCCAGTCCTAGGTTGGCGAGGTTCTCGCAGAGCGTTGTGAAACCGGCTCATTCCTGTTGTCAAGGTGGAAATTCAAGTCCCAGAGTACCAAGTAGTTCGTGGAGGTGATGGCGAGGGGTGCGGCGAGCTCGCTGATGGTAGTTGCGGCCTGGGTGCAACGTCCTGGTGGTCTGTATATGAGGGTGCCTCATAGAGTGGTCCTGGGGTTGGTCTGGGTCTGGAAGTGGATGTGTTCAATGTTAGAGTGGGGGTCGTTCATGCTGGATGTGGAAAGCCGGAGGGAGGTCTGTGTGTGCGATGGTGAGTCCTCGTACTGGGCGGTGAAGGCAGTCTTTTCTCTGGATCTTATAGCCATCTGGGATGGCCGCAGTGATGTCGGGTCCAGAGGTTGAGTTGGTCCAGGTTTCCGTGAAAAATGCGACATCGGGGGAGAGGGAGTCAATCAGGTCCCAGATCTCGGTTGCTTGTCGGTGCATGGAGCACACGTTGAGAAGGATGCATGTCAGGGTTCCGGTGGGGCGTGATGTCTGTGGGTCCTTTACTCCTTTTTACTTCTTGTACTCATATGTTTCATCACACTTTTCACTGTAAAACCAATTTGTTCCACACACCAAGTGATGCGATTTTCAATGGTTTCTCATATTCAAGATGTGCCCATCTGGACCTCTCTTCAAGAATAACTACTGACACATTTGTTCATCCAGGACAGTTTTTATTAAGACCCAATGCATTTCGGGCTTCTAGGGCCCTTCATCAGGGGTAACCTATAATAACAGATAAGACATTTATTGTAATTCCATAAGCCAAAATATATATATAAACCGGCATGCAAACTTTTCATATAATATTGACGGCACCCCAGTCCCTAATAACTGTCACATTATACATTTGTCTCCTATGCAACTTGAGGTGCAATAAGATAACACCCCATTTAAATAAAGAACCTTTAGTGAGATTAGGTCCCATCCCTTTATATCTACTCAACCTCCTCGACCAGTGGCTCCCACAAAATTTCAGTATCACCCTGAACACACCTACTTCTCCAACCAAAAAGTACCATCGTGCTTTCACACTCTCTCTGTTCCATCCTGCTATAAAGCACAACATTACTCTCAAAACTTTACCCTTTGCTAAAAAAAACCTTTCAATACCGCCCCCTACTTATAACCTTTCTTTCCTCTTTCTTCAACACCCACCTTCACTTAACAAATCTGTGTGAGTTGTGCTGCTCTCGCTCCATCATTATACTGGTCTTTGGTTTTCGCATTCCCCGTTTTAATCAGTCGCTATCTACTATCTACCAATCACTATTACCATGTTTGCTATTCCTCCCCCCTCCACACTCTTTTCTTCACCCCTTTATCACCCGGTATTATCAAGAGTCATCTGCACTGTTCAAATCTTTGCAGTCTCTGCCTCCCATACCTGTCAACAAAAACCGTCCGTCCTCTTCTCCCTTTCCACAATAAGACTTCCTATCACTTACACAGCCCAGATTTAAACCAAATCCTCGTGTTCAGGATCCTCCCACCTAGTTAATCTATAATTGGCCACATGTGCAACCCTCTCTCACCGCAAAGGAGTAAAAAGGAGTAAAGTAATCGACAGACATAGAAGAAGCAACACTGGGATGTGCCAATGGTTTTGGGGTGGAAAATAGCCCCAAGAATTATGGAATTCATAATCAAAGCCATATTGCAAGTAACAATTGGAAATACATCTTCTTTTAAATTACTCAGTAACCTAAAGTGATTGAACTATACTATTTCAGAAAAGAGATACGTTGCTAGTGTGGACGTATGAAATAGTGAATAAATAACAACAGAAAACAAGTTTTCTCAATGCCATCATCTATAGATACTGTTTGAGCAAGAGAATTGTAATGAAAAAGGTTTTGGGCTCCATCCATGTAATGTGGAATTGGTGCTCTCACTCAATGTTTCAGCCTAATGAAGAGGGTGGTTTCTTGGCCTGCTTCAGTATAATACAGAGATGCTATATTTGTCCTCTTAAATAGCCTGAAAAAACACCCTGAGACATTATATGATAGCATATATAAGTGTGTGCACAGGTTACAGAGATGCGACCGACAAACTGGCGGTTCATACGAGAAAAAAGTATCTAAAATGCCAGTCTTAGCCACTCTTTCTAAAATGTCCCGGTATTAAATTCTCCTATGAATAAGTATGGAGCTCTATTATGTCTGTGAGAAAAGGAGCTGGAGTGGAAAGCCATTTTATTAAAAGCAACTGGATGAAGGAAGAAAAAAGTGTTATGTGCAGATAGCGGCTGTAGCATTACCGGCCTTTTTAGCATTATATTTTTTCACATTATTATGAGATCTTAAAACGAGCTTCAATGTGTCCCCCGCGCCTCCCCCCCCTTAACTGGTAATGACGATAATGTAGCCCAGAATCTATTCAGGTGAAAAATTATTTTAGCAGTATTTGCTTCCGTGCGGAACAGCAAAAACTGCAGCCACTGATTACATGTTAAACAAAAACATAAGCACACAAAAACTAGAAATAATCATATGTTTTCAGGACATGCACATTGTTTCTGTCCCTAGCTACCCTAGGTTTATGTTTCAAGTCGTGCTGGTTTGGTTGGGAGAACTGTTTTTTTTCAAAGAAAGCAGTTACTGATAACACAAAGACTAGAAGCCATTTCAGTTCCTCTCATTAAAATTGCGTGGCAACGAGGTACCAAAGCGGAAAATAGCTTAATTTAGCATTCCGCATTTCGAAAACAGGAAATGTGTTCCTGCAGGTAATGACTAATAACACGTGCATATGTAAAGCCTCTGCCCTGGTTTCTCGGCGCTGAATAATAGATGTTTATAGTTACCCTGCTCAATGGTGGGTATGAACGAGGACTCGAACCTGTGACAAAGATGTCAAAAACAAGTCCCTGATGTGGATGCTTTTTCCCGCTGAACCACCAGATCCTTTTAATATAAGTATAGTCCTAGGCTTTTGTTGTGCGATCTATTTATAAGTTAGGCATTTACCAACATACCTTGCGTATTGAATGCTATGATTACGTTTGGTAATCCCCATTACTCTTAGTCCTACTCGTCCTCGACCCAGTCATCACTCATGAGGTATTCCACAGACAGGAAACAAAACAGGAAACACTTTTAGGCTCCACCCCCCCTCCTGCCAGGTGCTATATCAGACCTAACCACCAGAAGCACATCCTGACACACCAAGCAACAAAGGCCTGGACAGGGAGGGAGGGTGGGAAGTATGACTGGGTCGAGGACGAGTAGGACTAAGAGTAATGGGGATTACCATACGTAATCATAGCATTACCTCTACGTTCCTCATCCTCGACCCAGTCATCACTCATGAGGCATACCAAAGCAACGCTTAAACAGGCCTTTGGCAACCCAAACACAGCAAAACACAGACCAGACACAAAGGAGTGCAGCAAGTGAAAAAGTTTAATACACAAACAGAAATCAGAGCGGAGGGGGAACCCCCACAGCTTGCAACACCCCACGACCAAAATTGGTCCGGTCAGACAGGGCACAATTTAACCTGTAGTGTCGCACAAACGTGGACTCGGAGGCCCTGGTCCCAGCACGACAAATCTCATCAAGAGACACACCATGAAAAGCAGCCCAGGAGGCAGACACGCCCGAGTGGAAAGCGCCTGAACCCCCGCTGGACAAGGCAAACCAGCACCACGATAGGCAAGAGTGATGCCAGCCTTAATCCAACGACCCAAGGTGAGCCTGGAAGCAGCCTTACCCTTACCAGCCAAACCAAAGGTCACAAAGAGAGAGTCAGAAGTACGAAACTCCCCAGAACGAGCCACATAAATGGACAGGGCACGCCGCAGGTCCAAAGAATGAAGCAAAAGCTCAGAAGGAGAAGAAGGAGAAGGACACAAAGAAGGAAGAACCAGCTCCTGAGAGGAATGGAAACGGGAGCGGACTTTGGGGACAAAACCAGGATCCAAAGAGAGCACCACAGCGTCATCCAGAAAACGCAAAAACGGCGGGGAACAACGCAAGGCTGTAAGCTCCCCCAACCGCCTCGCAGAAGTGATGGCCACCAGAAAGGCCACTTTGTAGGACAGAAACTTAAGGTCCACAGTCTCCAAAGGCTCAAAGGGGGAAGACTGCAAAACACCCAACACCAAAGACAAATCCCAAGGGGGTACCAGAGAACGAATAGAAGGGGAAGAGAGAGAAAAACTACAAAACAGCCGAGAAACCAAGAGACCATCAGAAGACAGAAAGGAATCCGGGTCCCGGAAGGCCCGGATAGCAGCCCACTGGCCCCTCAAGGTAGAAACAGCAAAGCGCTTCTGAAAGCCATCCAGAAAAAAGACACAGGGCAAGAGGTAGGAGACAAACCAGAAGAGGAACACCACCCCGAGAAGGAAGCGCAGTGCTTCGAGTAGGAAGACAAAGTAGACGGCCTACGAGAGGCCTGCATCACAGAGATGATGTGGTCGGGCAGACCACGGACCCCAAGAGACAACCGTTCAACCTCCAGACCGCCAAGGAGAGGGGAACCAGAAGAGGAGACGGGGACCTCAGAGGAGACCGGTAGCGGGGCAGAAGCCAAGGAGGGCCCACCGCGAGGCCCAGCAGCAGAGGAAACCCGGACCTCCTCGGCCAGTGCGGAAGAACAGCCACCACCTGAGCCCCCTCCCGCTGTACCTTCAACAAGAAGGCAGGAATCAGAGGAAAGGGAGGAAAGGCATAAAGAAGCCAAGGAGTCCACCGGAGAGACAAGGCATCCACTCCCCAGGCGCCCACCTCCGGAGACCTGGAGCAGAACAGGGGAACCAGGGCATTGGACCGGGAGGCGAACAAGTCCTGATCCGGAGTCCCGAACCTCAGACAAAGCAAGCGAAAAGTACGGGGATCCAGGCACAGGGACAGAGACGAAGGAAACCTCTGGCTCAACGAATCCACCACCACGTTGTCCACACCCCGAATGTGCTGAGCAGACAGGGCCAGAAGATTCTTCTCCGCCCAGGCCAATATGGAGCAGGCCATCAGATTCAGGGAAGAACTGCGGGTCCCCCCCTGTTGATTGAGATAGGCCACAGACACGGTGTTGTCCGACCTCACCAGAACATGGCAACCCCTCAGATGAAGATGGAAAAAGCGGCGCGCCCTCTCCACTGCAGACAACTCCCTCCAGTTGGATGACCTGCGAGACTCCACCGGGAGCCAACGAGCCTGCACAGCCCAATGGTCCAGAGTCGCCCCCCAGCCTGAAGCGCTGGCATCCGTGGTCACAACCAGAGGAGGAGGCAGACGGAACAACATCCCCACGGAAAGGTGGAGAGGATCCAGCCACCACTGAAGAGCAGACACAATATCCAGAGACACGGGCACAGGGATCGCATAATCCAGGACAGGAAAGGGGACCCATCGCTGCACATGCCACAGCAGGGGGCGCAGATGAACCCTGGCCCAGGGCACGGTGAAGACAGAAGCAGCCATGTGGCCCTGAACCTCCAGCCACTGAAGGAGGGGAGCCGAGGGCAGTGACAACAACTTCCTCAGCAAAGACTGGAGGCGGCGAATCCGGGCCTCCGGCAGGAACCCTTTGCCCAACACGGAATCGAACACAGCACCGATGAAGGTCCTCTGAGTGGCAGGCTCCAGGTGGCACTTCGGCAAGTTTATCAAGAACCCATGTTCCCTGAGCGTAGTCATGGTCAAGAGAAGGTGGCGGGACATGACCTCCAGGGAGGAAGCCTGAACCATCCAGTCGTCTAGATACGGGAACACCGACACCCCCAGGAGATGGAGATGGGCCACCAAGGGAGCCACCACCTTGGTGAACACCCTGGGGGCGGATCGAAGACCAAAGGGAAGAACGCAGAACTGCCAGTGCTGGCCCTCCAGGCAGAAGCGCAGGAAACGCTGATCCCCCACAGCCACCGGGACGTGAAGGTAAGCATCCTGGAGGTCCAGAGTGGAGAACACCCAACCGGACTGAATCAGCGAAATAACCTTCTGGAGAGTTTCCATCTTGAACGGGATCTTCCTCACGAACAAGTTCAGACCCCGAAGGTTGATGACCACCCGGAAGCCCCCTGTGATCTTCGGCACCACAAAGATGATGGAGTAGACGCCCAACCCCCTCTCCGCCACCGGAACAGGGACAACTGCAAGCTTGCTGACCAAAGAACGAACCCCGTCCGACAAGGCCAGACGGCGGGAGGCATCCCGCGGAGAAGGGGTCACCACCACCCCTGAGGGGGGAGGGGGGGATAGGAACTCGATCCGGTAGCCCCTCGACAAGACATCCAGCACCCGTCTGTCGGTTGTCGTCAGGCGCCAAGCAGGAAGGAACAAGCGAAGTCTCCCACCAACCAGTGGCGGACCAGCAGCGAGAACGTCCCCTAGGCTGGCATAGTCAGGAACGCTGTGGACCAGACCCGGCACCCCTCTGGGACTTCTTCTGAAACTTCCTGGGAAAAGACCGGCCAGTGCCACGCTGACTCCGAAAAGAGGACTGCTGAAACCTGGAAGGCTGGCGGAAAGTCCTGGCACCAGAGAAGGATGAACCCTCATGGGGCGGAAGGTCACGAAAAGACAAAGAATGCTTGCGTTCCTTGAAGACCTTGTGTAGCTACTCTTCCAGCGAGTCACCAAACAGACGAGCACCAGTGAAAGGCAGCCTCAAAGCCATGGAACGCTGGGCTGCGTCCGTCTTCCAATCCCGCAGGAACAGGTTACGGCGGGCAGCATTAGAGGAACCACAGGACATAGCAGAAGCCCTCACAGTATCAAAGGCGATGTCCGACAGGAATTCCGCCTGGCGCTCCATAGACTCCAACAACTCAGGACAACCCGCACCCGCCTGCATGGATGAAAACAGGGACTTGAAATCGGTCAGCAAACACTGGGCAACGTACGCCCCATAAATGCCAGAACGAATAGCCAGATGAGAAGCGGCATAGGACTTCTTCAGGGCAGAATCCACCTTCTTGTCCACCCCGTCCTTCAAAATGTTATCCTCAGCCATGGAAGGGCGACCCACAAGACTGGCCACCACAGAGTCCACAGGAATGGAATCAGGCAAAGTGTCCGCCATATCCCGTAACGGATAAAGTTTAGACATAAACCTAGGCATGGCTATATGATCCGGGTCCTTCCACTCCTTCAGCAGGACATCAGACACAAAGGGATGCACCGGCAAGGAAGAGGCAACAGGCTTCCGAAACTGCAGCAAGAGCGAATCCTGAGAGGAACTAGGCGTAGCGTCATCAGGAAACCCCATGTTAACCCGAACATGGGAAAGGACGTCAGGCAAGAAATCCCTAGAAATGTACTTTCCCTGCAGATCAACAGCAGCCAGCGAAGATTCATCAGAATCAGCAGAGGAGGAAATATCGGAATAAAGGGCAGCAGAACCAGAAAGACCAACAACATCCTTCCTCATCGCCTTGATATCAGAAAGAGTCTCCAGGATAAGGCGCTTAATCCGCTCATCATCAGCCTTCCTGGCTCGCTTTACAGGAGGAGAGGAGTCCCCACTGGAACCCGGGGAAGACGGAGGCACAGGAGAGGAATGCTTCCTCTTGCGATGAGGTTTACCCATAACGAACACACAACGCACAAAGCAGGAACAAATGAATGCACACCACAAGAGCACACAAACACCCCCCCAGAGGATGCCTATATATACATATACAGGGAAAACCCAAATCAACCCCCCACAGGGAGGACCGTAATAGGCCAAAAAATAGCCAAAACAACCAAGAAAGCCTCTCAAAACAACCAGGGAGGCAAGCCCACGACCCCCTAGCCAACCAACAAGCCAGGCCGGAAAGAGGGAGGGGCAGGCAAAGCAAAAAGAGAGACAAACAGCCCCCGCGGCTAATGCAGCCGAAAATGAAAAGGAGCGACTCACCCAGGCTCTGCTAGCGCCATAATTACCACCAGAATCTGGACGCAGGGCCGCCGGGTCAGGAGGAGGCGGCACACATCCAAAAATGCCCCTCAAGGACCCGGGCGTCCGTCCAAACAGCCTACCGTGAAGAAAGCCCACTGCGCATGCGCGGAACCATCCAGGCATCGCGAGAGGAGGGCGGGCTTCCGAACCACAACACAGGAGGAAGCCCGGCCAGAGGAAAAACAGCGCAGCGGCGCCAGCCATCCCTCGCAAAATGCTGCGACCAGCAGCGCCACCACACCGGGCCCCCACATCCCCAGAGGGGCCCGGGGGAGAAAGAGGATTGACACGGGGAGGAGCGACGCATCCCAGCGCTCCCCCCACGGCCCCAAGGCAACAAAGCCTAAATGCAACATCCCCCGGGCCCCCATAACCACAGAGAGGCCCGGGGGGGATGGGGGGGGGGAGGAAGAACAAGGGGAGGGACGCGCAAACAACAAACCAGCGCGCCCAACCCCTACCTGCCAATGCATCCATCCAGGCACAGCAACAGCAAACTGGGCATGAAGCAGAGGAAGATCAGAGAAGCCCAGCAGCCCCGGTCAACCAAGCCCAGGAGGAGACAGGGAAGCCCAGCAGCCCCACTCCAAAAGAATCCCACGAAGGTCCATGGGAGCCCCCCAGAGCCCAGCAGAGGAGGATCCACAGGACAAAGATGGAGATAAGTGCCCGGCACCCACCCCAGCATCTCCCATCAAGTAATTCACCGACAGGAAACAAAACAGGATGTGCTTCTGGTGGTTAGGTCTGATATAGCACCTGGCAGGAGGGGGGGTGGAGCCTAAAAGCGTTTCCTGTTTTGTTTCCTGTCTGTGGAATACCTCATGAGTGATGACTGGGTTGAGGACGAGGGACGTAGAGGTAATGAAGTGTTTGTAAGGAACCACATCCTTAGAACGGTTGTAAGGATTTCGTCAGCTTATAGTGAACCCTGAAATGCTTTGCTTTGTGCTTCGCCTTGATTTGTTTGCTTGTTAGACTTTTACGCCTTTTCTGGGCTAGGAGAAGGTAGGATATGGTAATTTAAAGGTAAACAAACCTGCCTGGGGACATTCTGCCTGAAATGTCAAACCATGGAGAGCCCACGAAGACCAGGCACCGTGCTAAAAGACTGATGCTGCATGGCATTGATGCAGCTCCTATACAGTCGCCATACTGGTATTAGGGTGTGTGCAATTTGCTTTCACGTAATTTGGTGAAAGTACGTGTAATTATGATTAATACAAATCCGTAATTTTCGTTATACTTGTTAAAAATGCATCCTCGTGTCACTTTTTAGCACAAGGGTGCATTAAAGAAGAGTTCTATTGTTCCTGTGCTTTCGCTGTAAATGCTTTCTGCGAAATATTGCAAGTTGCACCATTTGCTGAAAATATTTTCTGCAGGTGACTTGAAATTACACAAAGTGTCGTAAATTTGGCAATTTCACGTAATAAGTGTTTTTCTAAATTCATAACATTGCATGGGTTACACTGGTGTTATTTAACCTAACTGGTATGCCATCAAAGGAGGAGCAAGTGAAAGGGGATCAGGAAGCAAAATGAGTAATAAATCAGGGGAATACATTATCGTTGGGGGATGTGGGGGAGTGGCTAAGTGAAGAAGGACATGCACACAGAAAGGTGGTGTGGTATGAACTGCGCAAGGTAAGTGAACACGTATAATATAACAATATGATAATGACAAAGCTCTAAGGGAAATTGTACAGCGACCACCATTCACTGTCAACAGCGTAGGAAAAGTCCACTTAAATAGAACAAACACATCAATTCCCGAGCTATAGTCAATTAGTTTTCAAGTGCAACCAATTAATCCACGCAGGGGTCTGTTCAGTAAGTTTTCTTCTTGGGTTCTTTATTCAATGTTTAGTGCATGGAATACATTCTATTGGGGCGTGGCTAAACGCCCAATGAGTATGGCGGTGCTCTGGTGAAGCTCCGGGAACCGAAGCGGCGAAGTCGCGCTCACAGGCTACTGTGCGCGAAGATGACCGGCAGAATGTTTCCCTAAACAGGCGCTCATCCCCACATGACTTCGTTCGAGGGGACACCTCGTGAGATTGCTTCACTAGGAGTGGAATGCTTATTTTTTTGTAAGAGGACTGGTTTGGCGCTCTAACGCTAAATCTTGCTGCACCTGCTTCACGGGTGCCGCTGCGCCGTTAAGGATTTCCCTACCTGGATTGGCGGTACTGGGCGGCTGAATCCATCAATCAGGAACGCCTGTGTCTGCTGTGAGGCGCGAGGAGCAGTGTAGCAGGGACTCAATCTCCCAAGAGTCCCTGCTTGATTGTCATCACCTGGTCCAGCGCTACCAGCGAGACCCGCCCACTGGCACCTGCCCGCCCTATATTTTGACTATTGTCTGCCGCTGCGCGGGAGCGCGCGGGAGCGTCGGGCGAAACCCGGGCAAAGGGCGGGCCCTCTTAGGCCCTCATCGTCCGAAGGAGGCCGGGCTGGGCCCCTTCCCTTTCCATCAGCATATTGATATTGATGTCATTACAATCACTGAGTAAGCACACCCATTTAAAAAAACTCTAAATGGTTCCTTGTAGTAAAATGCTTTAGTGGAAATTGACCTGAGTTCATTGATTAGAGCTGAAGCGTGTTCTAATTAGGCTCTCTCACCCACTACTAATTGTTATAATGTCGTCCCTCCAAAAGGAAAAATCACAATTGCCTGGAGGAAATAATCGAGGTACACTCGATAATTACATTTTCAGGGTTGGCTCAGACACTGACATGGAAACTATGCTTTCAGAGCGACGGGCCGAGAGACGCCGCTCAGTGGAGCTCATTAAGAATAAGCGTTCGTCTCTGGGCACGTTGCAGCAAGCTATTTCACCCGTCCCTAGTTCCATTCACGAAAAGGAGGGCTGTGCTGAATCCCTTAATGACAGTATCCCACTACTTTTCCAGGATAGATCCCCTACACTAGCTGAATTTAGTCACCCGACAATAAATGTCTCAACATCTTCTTCTAACCCGATCCCAGAGGTCGAAGTTCTGTTAGATACACCTTTACCTAAAGTTAAGTCAATTCAAAAAGCAAAAAAGACACATAAACCCAACCAAGTCCAAGGTCCCCCCCCCCAAAAAAAGGAGGAAGAGGGGCAGTAGTCTACATAAAAATAAAACCACCCATACCAACTTGGGGAACACCAAAAGCTCCTTAGATAATCCATCCCTAACATCTGTAGTAGTTACACCAAACACATGTTTCATTAAAAGACTCGTCCACCACTGACCTAGTGGGCAATATGGAACATTTAATTAGATCCCTCATATTGCCACTAGGCTGAAAAGAATAGCCCTACAATTGGGAAAGCTGGAACTAGTCATTGGGGAAATTAAAGAGGCCACTAAGGACCTACAAAAGTTCACACCAGCCCCCCCTATATCTGTCCCAGCCCCAAATATCACGATTCAAAAAGTCACAAAAATTGTGAATCCACCTAAAACAAAAGTGACAAAATTAATCCCCCATAAAACAATAGAGCCAAACATAAATATAAAAAGAAAAGAGAAGGAGGCCCTAGTGAGAGGAAAATCAAACCCTCCTTGGAGTGTTCCAAAAGTGAATGACCAAGAAAATGCTGTGAGGGAAATTCCACTTAAAAGGCCCATAGTGGAATTGCCGCCGGAATCAGTCCCATATGTGGCGGTTCTTACTGGCGTGCCACCTCTAGAGGAGGGTAGCGCAGAAGCTGAATACCAACTGAGAAACAAAGTAATCTTTTGGCTAAAACAGAATCGCCCACTCCCTCCAAATATAAACGGCAAAATTCTGTATGTCAGACGTCTTCCCTGGCTAGGAAAAAGGAAATAAAACATTAAGGGGGACATTATAGTAATACATTTTAGGGACAAAAGAGCTGTTGGACATATTATAAATTGGATTCCCAAAATGGCAGTAATGTAATTACTGCGCGCAATTTAACATACGTTTATCCCAGAGGTTCAATGGCCCCTGTAAGTAATGTCAGGCCCCTGTTTCATCCCCAGAGCAATCATACAGGGCCCCCATTCCGAAACCAGAGTGACTGGTTTGGGCCTCCATTTTCAAATTTGGAAGGTTGTCTTAGGTTCTTTTCCCACCAGCAATTTAACCATCCCATTCCCGTGTACAATCGTTATGCCGTCTTTTCAGGCATGGAGGGAGTTGACTGACTTGATTCTGGGATCTTACCTAACAACACTTCTGACAGCCCACAAAAGGTGTCATTTACGACTATGGAACAACCCCCTAATGCCATCTTACTCACTCAATGCCTAAAGCAAACCTGTTCGCAGGATATAGTGATTGACCTCGCGACTTTGACCGCGGGTCAGAACCATTCTTCCATAGATTCCACCTTTAAACAGGACTTAACCCCTAAAACCACTAATAGACTGACATCAGACAATGGGGTACATACAGGGGTTGAGAAAAAACATCGTGTCACAGTTCTATTTTGGAATGTGGCAGGTCAGCGGGCCAATGTGACTAATGATAAATGGGTGGACTTTATCCCCAAATTTGACATTATAACAATACAGGAGACCTGGGCATGTGATGTGATACATATGGAGGGTTTTAAGCCCTATTTCTCACCTGCCCAACCACCTACTTCAGGTAGAGCGAAAGGAGGTCTAACAATTTATGTTGCAAACCTCCTCAACACAACTGAAGTTGTGCCTATTAAATTAGACCCAAATTTCCAGATTCTAAGGGCATGCTTCAATAATAATGATAACTTCCTTGTAGTAAATTTCTATAACAACCTGTCAGATCTTGAAGCACTGAATATGGGATCCCTGATTCGCTCTATACTATTAGCTCGCAAGAGAAAGGCAGTCAAGGAGGAGGTAATTATTTGGAGGGGGGGGGGATTTTAATCTGGGACCATGTATTTCTGGAAAAAATGACATTTGTGGTTTCCTAGATGAAGCCAGCAACCCAATCACACACTTTAGGCATTCCACCTTAGGTAACCTCCTCAACGAAACAATGTTTGAATTAGACTTAGTTGTAGCAAATAATCTTAATAAGGCAGATTTGTTACTTACTCCAACATTTCATGGGAGGGGGCACCAAACAGTCATAGATTATATTCTGGTCTCAAATGGCGAAAGGTCGGCAGAAGCAGTGTTCACTTCACATAAAACTGCATTAAGTGACCACACTCCAATTAGCATCTCAATCCCATTGCCCCAGAATCCAAGAAGCGGTTATAGCTCCATTTTAGCACAAAACAACTTGGTGTTAAACAGAATAAATGGTTACGCTTTGAAATGGGGGAAAATAGTCCCCACAGAAATAACAAAGCAAGTGGTAGCAAGGGCCTTCCCTCATCTCACAAAATGTCTTAGCTTAGATGTAACAGATCAAGAAATCATTACCAACTTTGAGGCAATTATAAAAGTAGTTAATGAGGCTTTGTGGATTGAAGTAAAACATAAAACCACACAGAAAAAGGGCTGGTTTAACCATGCTTGCATGGTTGCCTATTCTAATCTAAAAACCGCCCTGAGGAAACCAGTTAGGATCTCACAAGAGGTAAAAGAATTACGGAAGACATACAATTCTGCACTTAAAATTAGAAAACAGGAATTAAAAAACCAATTATGGGACCAATTGCACGAAAGCTGCACTTATAAGAATTCGGCTGCCTTCTGGCAAGTGGTCAAATCCCCTTTCTTAGCTGACAATAATAAGCTCCCAAAAATAGAGGTAGCAATAGAAGAGAAAGATTGGGTCCAACATTTCTCTAAGATTTTTTCTCTTATTTCGGATTCTCAAAACCCACAGGACCCCAGACCCATTGATCCACCTAGCTCTTATCCAATTGACCTACAGTTTACACCAATGCAAATTGAACAGGCTCTGAAAGTTAGCAAAAATAGGAAGGCACCGGGTCCCGATGGTGTCCCAATCGATCTGTTCAAAGCCCAAATGGACCTTTGGACCCCTGTTCTAACCAGAGTTCTGAATGCAACTTGCAACGTTGGTCTACTGGAATCCTGGTCGAGGTCCGTGTTAGTTCCCATATTTAAAAAAGGGGACAGGGGGTCGGTTTCTTGCTATCGCCCAATCTCTCTTCTAGACTCCCTTGGTAAAGTGGCTGGTCGAGTCATTTTAGAACTATTACAAGATTGGGCAGATGATGGCAGAATCATTTCAGACCTACAATACGGGTTTCGTCAAGGCTTGGGGACTACTGAACAGGCCTTAAATCTTTCCCTCCTGATCGATCAATAAGTTTCCATCAAGGAAGGAGACCTGTACATGGTCTATGTGGACTTATCATCCGCATTCGATTGCGTCTCCCACTCCAAACTTTGGTCTATATTGATCGACATGAGGGCACCACCGAATGAAATAAAATTCCTGAGAGAACTTTACACAAATGCTACAGCAAAAGTCCGCTATGGGATGGGGGGGGAGCTGACGGTGGAGTTTCCAATAGAAAGAGGGGTGAGGCAAGGGTGTGTCCTGGCACCCTTCCTCTTTACATTGTATACCAACGGGCTGGAAAGAGAGATGCTGAAGGGGTGCCAGGATCTCCCAATGGTGAACAATTGCCCAATTCCCGCACTCCTTTATGCTGACGACACAGTCATACTAGCCCGTTCCCCCTCAAACTTAAATGAACCTGGACAGATACTCCACGTTTATGGCAGGTCTGGATCTGAAAATAAATATTAGCAAAACCTTTGTTATGAGGGTAGGTTCAGGTCGTAAAAATAAAATGAGGGGGATCTAACTCAACAAGGAAAAGATAGTGACTACTGATAAATATTCTTACTTGGGTATAACAATTGACCACAAACTCTCGTGGACAGCAGCCGTGGAAACACGAAAATTGCTTTTTATAAGAACCACAGCAGCCCTAATTAATTTCACCAAAAAGCTGGGAAAGAGAGCTCCCCCAGAAATTATCATGATATACAAAGCCAAATGTTTATCTGTGGCCTTGTATGGAGCTGGTCTTTGGGGCTTTGTGGCCCTTGATAGTATCCAAAGGGTAGAAAACTATTTTTTAAGGTTCCTTCTTGGAGTGCCTGGCAGCTCGGGTACTTTTGCTTGTCACACTGAGCTGGGTCTCGCATATGTAACAGACCTATCAAAAATTGAACCCTTGTTATTGTGGGCATAGGATTTGGACCTCAGACAAGGCAACCTTAACTCAATGTATTCTCTCTGACTGCTTGAAAATGGATAACGCTAATAACTCAAGGTGGTTGCGGTATATAGCAAGGTTCTTCCATGATTTGGGGTGGAATCAATATTATTTAAATTCCTCCCTAATTCGTGAGGTACCGAGAAAGGTTCTAAAAAAGAAATGCCTGTCTCATCTAGAGGATTTGAGATTGATGAGTGAAATCACCAAACCTTCTGTTATTCACACCTTGCTTATACAAGCGGTACCCGCTATACAGCCGTACCTCACCTATAACACCACAAGTTATGAGCGTCATCTTCTTGTAAAGTTCAAGATTAATTCTTTTTATAGATTGGTTGCATTTCCTCCTAGAAATAATTGGGCAAAAGTGCTGTCGCCTTGTCCTTGTGATGGTGTCTCTTCCCAATCTACTTCCCACACCATTTTTTTCTGTAATTTTTATCATAAACTCAGGAAAAAATGGCTGATACCTCTTTTAAGGAGTACTGGTTTTATACAATATCGTCCAGCATTGCTTTTTCTACAACTGCTACAGGGTGAGCGGCTGGTATTCGTAGTGGCTAGCTTTCTCAAATGTCTTGTCCGCCACTGTATGACTTTAGATTGAACATTTTATAACACTTAAATCTGAAATTTAATACTGTAATATGCAACGTCAAGTTTTTAAAACTGAATTCAATTCGCTGGTTGCTAATCGTTTAATATTTTAAACTGTAAATATTGTATTTTAAAAATTGTTTTATAAACGGTTATTTGATTGTATTTATTTATGCACATATATATGTCTATTTCTTTGTATGCTTTTATGATTTGCATCCAAAATCGAAATAAAGCAATATTGAATTGAATTGAATTGACTTTGTTCGCAGTTTCCTAAGAACAGTGAAGCGACTATTTCCAGAGGTAACCACCCGATCACGGAGCCGTTTTACTGCGGCCGCCATTTTGTTTTGGTTTTCTCCCTGTTTTTGCCGCATTCACTTTCTTTCATCCCAGTAGAAGCATAAAATGACATAAATCGCAATCTGAAATGCCCACACATGCTGCTCCATTGTCTCTGTTTGAGTTTTGAAGGGATGGAATAGCCAGCTTTACCTCACTGATTCATGCGCTGTGTGACAGCTGGATGCAACCACCATTTTGAGGAATGCTTCAAGTTTCATACAATTTGATGAACAAAAGGTAACAACATGGAATTTAAATACTTTCAAGATGTTTTTTCTTCATGCATACTGTTCTGCTAAAATTCTCTCCTGCGTTCTACATGTTTTAAAAGGAAAAAGAATAACGAGCAATAGGTCTGTTTATGTTGTTGAGGACATTGCTACGAGCCTGGCTCTAAAACATCCTTCAACAGTGCACGGAGCATGAAATATAATATCATAATCCCTTTGGCTGCATTAGTTACCCTGTGCCATTGACTCTCATCGACAGAATACTTGTACTTTATGGTCTGAACGCTGAACTCCTCATACTTGTTGGATAGGACGAAGGATTCCTTCTATACTGCAACTAAATCAAAAAGCTCTTTCATTAAAAACTCAAAGCTCTTTTCGAAACTCTCCGAACTGGAAGATTCTGGTATCCTGATCTCAGAAGATTACCGTGCAACAATGGATTCTACGTCAGTAGTCTCAGGAAAGTCTAATGTAAAGCGTCTGAAAAAAGACCCCCCTAGACCACCTAAACCACCTTCCCTTCTCCGGTTTCAATGGAGTTATTGCTACAAGAGTTAAGGGCCCTTAGACCCTTTGTTGAGGAAACAAATTCCAAATTACAAGTCCTGTCGGATAAATGGTCTCAACTTGATACCAAACTTACAACAGTGGACCATACTATGTCCTCTTTCTCAGACA
Organism: Lissotriton helveticus; assembly: GCF_964261635.1. Classification (NCBI taxonomy): domain Eukaryota; kingdom Metazoa; phylum Chordata; class Amphibia; order Caudata; family Salamandridae; genus Lissotriton; species Lissotriton helveticus. The sequence goes on along the minus strand of NC_136070.1, from coordinate 1,018,070,277 downwards.
CCACCAAGACTGTCACGTTAATGCAATCACAAGTGTCATCACTCCTAAAGAAGATCGAAGATGTCGAAAAACGCAATAGAAAGAACAATATACGTATTTTTAGGCCTGGTGGAAGGGGCAGAAGGTACAGATCCCATCGGTTTCTTCAAATCCTTTCTCCCGAAGACCCTACACCTATCAGATGACACTGTGTTAAACATTCAACGTGCCCACAGACTAGGCAGAGTTTGCAGTAACAGCGCCTCCTCAAAGCGGCCAAGAGGAGTTATCCTTCACTTCCCTGAATACACGGATCTATTGAAAGTTCTGTCAGCCACCAAAGCTATCCAACAGATCTCCTGGTCTGGATCAACATTATTTTTTGCACAGGATTACTCCAAGGATACAGCAGCTAGACACAAAGCTTTCCTTAACTTGAGACCTGATCTGCGTTCCATGGGAGCCAGATATGGCCTTTATCATCCATGCCTATTTAAAGTCACCTATAACAGTAGAACAACTTCTTGTGAGGATCCTTTACGTCTTCAAAGCTTCATTAGTTCACACAAGATAGACCTCATGGAAACTTCAAGACCTTCCTCCTCACATATCACATGATTTCTTTGATATTCATATTGGTCTTCCCATTGTTCCTTTAAGTACAGGAAAGTGCTACTATTTTACAAATTTGTTTCTAACCTACTCTTAATTGTTTTAAAATTGAAAACCGATTGTACTGTTCCTAGCTCAAGTTAGGGGTTCTTATCCGCTGTTTATAGTTTATCATTCAGGATAGTGCTAAATATGTTACTCTTTGTTTTTACAGCTGTGTTATCGTCTTGGCGTGACTCGCCCCCGGTTAGGTTCAGTCCTCACTAGACTTCTCGTCTGCTCCATGTGGTTCTATCCACCCCATACCTGTGTTCCCTTTATGTAGGTATGTTATTTATTTTGTCTTTTGTTTCTTGTTTTGTCTGGTTTTTCCTTGACTATTTCTCTTTAGGTGTCACTACTCTATTGTTCTTTCTTTCATGATTACTTTCAGGTTTGTAATTATCCATCTTCTTATATCTCTGTCTTTGCATTACTCAACTATTATCCTCTTTTTCCATGGTTTTACTATTGCTATTCTTTCTTCTTGGCTTAACCTATCAAGTTTCCGTTTTTTTATTTCACTTGTATCTGAGCTAACAATTTTTCTTACTCCTTTCTATTTATCTATATACAATGATGGTTTCATTGGATTGGATTTATCTGTCATATTTCTTATACCTCTCTTCCTTTTTGAACTTTTATGTCTTTAAAATTAATTTCATGGAACGTTAGGGGATTGAACTCTCCTATTAAACGGCAATGAGTTTTAACACATCTAGCTAAATTAAATTCTGATATAGTTTTTCTACAAGAAACGCATCTCACCGAAATTGAATCTTTAAAATTAAAAAGAGATTGGGTAGGAGAAGTATTCTTTTCTCAAGGAGACGGGAAGCGCAATGAAGTCATGATACTTTGTCGGAAATCACTCCCAGTTAAACTCATTTCACAAGACTCGGATGCTGATGGTAGATGGTTAAATGTCAAACTATCTCTTAAAGGTGTTCCTGTTTCTCTTCTTAATGTTTATGCACCCACAGGTGGAGATACTAGTTTTTGGCATACCCTAGCTAAGCAAATTACTCATTGCATTGAAGATAATTTTATATTGGCCGGCGATTGTAATCAGATTGGACCCGTTTGTGAACAGATTTTCCAAAGTTTCTTTTGTCCCCAATAAGCCTCATAAATCTTTTGTTCACACAATTACTCAGCATAAACTCCTTGATGCATGGAGGCTGTGCAATCCGGTGACTAGAGAATATACCTTTTATTCCCCAGCCCATCAAACTCAGTCACGAATAGACTATATTTTTGTTTCACATAATATCGCGCAAACTCTTACACATGCAGAAATTGGCCCCATTCTCTTGTCAGATCATGCCCCTGTCTCAATTGGACTCGACATATTACCTAAAATTAATGCACCTAGAAGATGGCGCTTCAATAATTCTCTCCTTTTAGATCCAGTTTTTACAACCTCTTTTATCATTTTTTTCAATGAGTACTTTGCTATAAATCACAGTTAATCCTTGCCATTTTCAATTGTTTGGGATGCTTTTAAAGCTTCAGCAAGGGATTTTATTATTGGGTATGTGGCCAAAAAACGAAAAAAGCCTTGCAAGATTACAAATGGTCTTCATCTTGACATTAAGAGATTGGAGCATACATACTACACATCACATTCGAAAGAATGCCTAACAGCTCTTATAAATGCCAAAATGCAATTAAAAAAAAATCCACAGACAATGCCTCATTATACCTTTTAAAGTCTAGTGCAAAATTCTACGGAGGCAAAAATAAAGCAGGGAAAATACTGGCTAATTATTTAAAAATTCATCATAATAAATTGAATATTGAATCTATATACGATGAGCAGTCTGCTCTAAAACTTAAAGACGCTGAGATATTGAACGAGTTTTCTCTTTTTTATAAATCCCTATACAACTCCGAAACGCACCCTACACACCAATCATTATCAAATTTTTTCACTAGTTTTCAAAAATTTCAAGGCAATCCTGATGATCTACACCCCCTGGAAGCAGACCTAACACAACCAGAACTTTTCAAAGCCCTCTCACATCTTAAAAAAGACAAAGCACCTGGCCCAGATGGTTTTACTGTCAAGTTCTACCTGCACTTCTCCAAACTACTAATGCCCAAATTATATACCCTATTATGCTCTTTTCGTTCACTAGATAGGTCCTCTGGCTCCTTTTCCGAAGCATACATAGTCAACATTGATTACAGCATTTTTTCCAAAGCTTTAGCCATACGTTTAAAATCCTATCTACCGAATTTATTGGGTAAGGAGCAATCCGGTTTGGTTAAAGGACGAGTCATAACAGATAACACGCGGATGTTTGTCCAAATCATCCCACCTAAAATATCCCTTTGCAGCCATAGCATTAGACGCAGAAAAGGCATTTGATGGAGTTGAATGGGATTACTTTTTCTACACTCTCAAATGGTTTGGCTTTGGTCCTAAATTCATATCTTTGATATCCCTTCTATATTCCAACCCTCGAGCTGCAGTTTGTGGTAATGGTTTAATTTCTCCTTATTTCGATTTGGGTAGAGGAGTACGACAAGGAAGGCCCTTTCTCCTTTCCTTTTCAATTTGGCTCTAGAGTCCTTTTTGTGTAAATGACGCCAAAATTCAAATTTATATGGTTTCCAAACACCTAATTCCCATATTAAACTTGCAGCTTATGCTGATGATATTTTGCTTTTTATGTCAAAAACGGAAGAGTCAACCCCGCTTTTTTAGAGGAAGTAAATTCTTTTCCCCTAATTTCCACCTACAAATTGAATACCGACAAGTGTGAGATTTTGCCCCAAACAAAGTACACTTTTACATCAGATTTTAATGCATCTCATTTTACGTGGAATTCCAGGCACATTAAGTATGTAGGACTATATTTTACATCGTCATTATCGGACACAGTTACACTATGTATGAATAAGTGTATACAAAAACTCTCAGAATTAACAACTAAATGGCATCCTCTTTACCTATCCTGGTGGGGACGCTTAGATACTATAAAGATGATGTTTGCCCCTATAGTCTTATAAACTATCTCTAACATCCCAATTACTATACCTGCTAAATTATTTAAGGAAATCAATTCTATTCTCTCCTCCTTTCTGTGGAGTGATAAAAAGCCCCGAATGTCTTTAGTAAAATTAACTGGACCCAAATTCAAAGGTGGAGTTAGCTTCCCAGACTTTCCGGCCTATCAGAGAGCTTTTCTTTTGCGTCAAGCCTTCTTTTGGCTACTTGACTCCACAGATGATTGCCCTCTTTGGACTTCACTTGAAAGTCTATTTTATCTCCTTTCTCCTTCCGCAAATATCTTTCCTTTTCACGAAAACCTCAGTACCTCTCCACCCCCATAATGAAGACTACCTCCAAGCTCCTGGAATCAATTATTAACTTCACTTGTATTATCTCAGATTCCTTTCTTAATTCACCAATTTGGCATAACAAAAACGTACTCATTCGTAACAAGCCCTTTTATTGGAAGTCTTGGAGGCAGAGGGGACTGTCATGGGTGTATCAATTATTCTCAGGTCCCGATTTTATACCATTCTCCTCACTTAGCGAATCATTCAATCTCCCTGCCTCATTTGTCCATAAATACAAGCTACTCAAGAAAGCTGTGATGGATACATATACCCAACTCTCCACTTTAGCTGATGCTCCTAGCTTACTAGAAACTTCCCTGTGTCTCCACACTCTGTTACAGTCCCAGCCTAAAGCTTCCACTATATATAATTATTTACAAATCATGTGCGCCGACAGACCGAAGTCCAAAGTTGAAAAAATTATGGGAACAGACCTAATGACCTCATGGCCGCTAACACTTTGGGCCAAAATATGGATCAAAATACGTAAATCTTCCACAGAAGCTAATTCAAAACAAACACTATTCTTCGTATATAAACACCTGCCGCAGTAAGCAAATCCTTTTCAACCGTATCAGATATCTGTTGTACATGCTCACCTTCAAATGCTGATTTATTCCACATGTTATTTTATTGTCCATGGGTATATACTTTTTGGCAGCAAGTTTGGTCCCAAATTAATCGAATTCATGGTACTAAGTTTACTTTTTCTTTTATCCATGTTTTTCTTGGAAGCTTGTCACATATTTGGAAAATTCCAAGTTTAATATCAAAATCATTGATTTGTTAATTGCGGCCGCTTTTCAACAAATTACCACAAACTGGAAAGATTGTACAAAGATTTCTTACAAGGCATTTTGGTATGCCGTGTGTCGTAACCATATATTAGTTATCTCTTTTGTTTATCCTATACATTTGGCAACAAAGCGCTTACATTTATGGTCACCTGTTACAATGTATATTGATGCAAGCGCCCAATGACGCACCTTCCCACAACCACTCCAGCAAGAGGTCCCTAAGCCACCTTGACACTCCCAAACGCTCCTAAACATGTTTTTAATTTAATGTTGCTTCTATTCTAATTACCGTGCTTCACTTTCTCTTTATCTACAAATCGGTCGACTTCAATGTCCTTTTAAGATCGAATTGTAATGTAACAACAGAGTTTAATATTTTGTATTGTATGATGACACCTCAATTGTTTCAATAAAATATTTTCTGAACTGGAATATCTTCAATCCTTTAACAACAGAACAGATAGCCACAGATTATGTCCAGATCATGCCAACACGTGTTTCATCCAGGATTAACCTAGGACTTCCTCAGGGCGCACATTCCGATGTATTAAGCTTAAAGAATCAACTCAATGGCTACCTTCATGAACCTTCTTCATTAGGGACAGCAACCATAAATAGTAGAATCAATTGAAAAGGTCAAAGTACATGTAGCTACACACCAGGAATCACTACGGAATAGTTTCCGTCTGGACTAAATGGATTTTAAGGACTATACTTGGTTTTAATAATATTGCTGCTTTTGACTGATGATGTACTTTGACTCTTCAATTGATTGTACTATTTATGGTTGCTGTCTCTAATGAAGAAGGTTCATGAAGGTAGCCATTGATTTGATTCTTTATGCTTAATACAGAGGACTGCAGCAGAAAGTGGTATATTTACAAGATGACGTTAAGCTACACAAAGTGGCTTAGACCCATCTTGTAAATTCGGAAAATGGCGCTGGTCCACCGTAGTGTTAAAAAAAGTGATACTCAAGTTGCGGACAGGGCTTATAAATATGCCCCTAAGTCTTCTGCTCAACGCATGCTACCTAAGGGTACATTCAGGTGTTTATCACAGCAAACCCATCCAGCCACAGGGGGAGAAAGTTAATATGGCGCACGTACTACAGCCAGTAACCCTCCTTGCACTTTTAGCTTCAATCAATTAATCAAACCGGGGTTTTGAATTGCACTGTTCACCCATGAGGGTCTCAAGGTACTAGGGTGGAGGTGCGAGCAGCTCCGTAGCTCTGTATATCATTCGAACAACCAGGTCTTGAGGTCCTTTCTGAATTGGTGCAGTGTCGGGCTTCATCGGATGCGGAGAGGGAGTTCGTTCCAGGTCTTGGCCGCCAGGTAGGAGAAGGATCTGCCACCTGCTGTGGATACGGGGGACCGTGGCTAGGGTGAGGTAGGCAGATTGTTGCGGGGTTTCACTAAAAGGCCGATGGCAATCCAAAATTGATTTATGTGGTGTCACCAGGGGTTCAAGGCTGTGCACTGGTACCTTTGCTGCTCCTATTATTTTGTTAAAGTGGTGGCACCCTCGACTGAAAACTGGACAAATATCTTGTAAACATAAAGGATATAATCAGAAAGACATCCACCTGCTATGTTCAGAGAAACACTTGTGTGCTCACAAAGAACTAAACAGCATTATGTGGATTGCTTATATCCTCTGACGGGAGAGTAAATGTTTCAAAGAAGGTTATAAATATCAAGCTGCTTTAATTGGAACAATTAAATACAAACAGTGTCCACTAAGAAATCAATTTCCCTGTTTTTACTTACAAATATGTCTCTGTCTATCTCACTGGAATACAAAAGTTCAAGTGAGTGTCCATTCAACAGTTGCCCTGTTATAAACAATTTTTCATTTAATGTCACAGTTTCAGAAATGTCAAAGCATAATGAAAGCAGTACAAAGAGAATAGGACAAATCTACATGTCACAATCACATTCAACCCTGTTGTTGCAAAGTCATCATGGGCCCTGGGCACCTCCAACATTTTTGCTGACTGAAGCTGGTGGTAACTGATTTTGGCTAACCCTGGGCTCTGCTTAACCAGGCCCAGGGCCAGTACTAAGCGCAAGGAACACATTAGAATATAGTTAAAACACATAACATACACTAGGGTACACTATGGTATGGTGGGGCACCCCTGTAGTTGGCATAACCTACCCCATAAGCCCCTTGTATATAATAGGGTAGGGGATTGAAACTGCCTAGAAGTCCCCAGTACCCTGGGGCATGGCAGTTTAGAGGTCAGCAGCTTTTTCTGCTCTTGCATGTGTGCACAGCTGAAGCCTAAGGTCAGTTTAAAAACAGCCCTGGGTAACCAGGACTGCTTTTAAAAAGTAAATTGTGCCCACACTCGACTTTGGTGGTGTGGGCACTTAAAAATGGATAACCTACAATATGTTGCCATGTTAGGGATCCCCAGGGTCTCTCCTAGGTATCCCAGGGGTGAGCGGTCAGATATATATAAGGTACACGATTATGAAATGAGTTTTTATATGCCTGGGTAAAGTGAAATGTCACATTTCACTCCCCACATTGTGGTAAAGTGCTGCTCAAATTCGAATTTGATGCTAGGAGCACTGGGAAAGAGAGCTCTGCAATGTTTCTACAGATTCAGGACCCCTAAAGACTCCCCTAGTGGCGCATGGGGTGGGGTTCCTGTAGATATACGGCAAGTACTTATAACATATGTTTTTTATAAGCCCTGGTGTTAGAAAACTGGCCTAACTCATTTGTCCTCTTGAAAATCCCATGCCCTATAGGTTAACATTGCAGGAAGTTATTAAATAATAACTCCTGATAGGAAGGAGATAGAGCTACCTTTCAAAAACATCTCAGAATAGTATTGCTAAATCCAACAATGTCATATTGTTGATTTTTTCTAAAGTGTACAAACAAGAAGTTATAAGACTTTCTTGTTTGTAAGTTCAAATTCAGCCTTTCAGTGGTCTGCCCTGATTGGTCAGAGTTAAGTGGATTAGCCAGCCTGCCTTGAAGAGGTGATAAAGAGCTCAGTGGTTAACCAACTCTGCTGGGAGGGCAGTGTGCTGTTACATAGGAATGAAGACCAGGGGGCGGAGTCGTAGACCATGCTCTTCAAAGGCAGGGGGAGGCCTGGGTGTCAGCTACACGTTTACACTTTTGACCCAGAGTCAGGCTAGGCTTACAGAAGGTATGTGCAGATGGTAGTGGGAGAGTCTAGGGTAATAAGCCATCCCTGGGGGTGTGTTTAGCCAGGTCTTGACTCTCTGCTGGAAAATCAGCCATTGTGAATTTGAAAGATTTGATGCACTCCAGGACAAAATAATGCCACACTCTAAAGGATGTGGTCATCGCCTTGAGGAGTTACCCTACTCCCATTGGTCAGGAGTGACCAGCTGCTTGACCCAGAGAATTTAGAATAAGTATCTGAGAGGGGCAGAGCCCTCCAGATCTGCTGCTTGAAACTGAATGAAGCAAGATGTGCCTGCTGAGAAGATTTTGCTGTGCATAGAATTCTAAGGCCGGACCTCTGAAGACTGCACCATCTGAAACTACAGCCCTGTTGATTATCTTGCTGTAAAAGAGTGGACTCCATGAAAGCTACAGGTTAAAAGAGCTCAACTGGAACATCACCAACTAAATCTACACCTTGGAGACCCATCAGTGGATTTGTAAGGGTTTTGTACCAGTGGATTGTGGAAATTGAAATCCTCAACTTTCAAGGACCATCTTGGAGCTTCCAAACCCTTGGAGTAAGTTTGAGACACGCTGGGACCCCTTGAGGAACTTCAGGAAGAAGTTCAATAAGTTTGGTGAACTTTGGACCAACTTTGAAAAAAAGCTCCATAGAGGGACCGACTCAACCTGGCCAGCCAGGCCGCCTGCCTTCAACCGCGAGCTGGCCAAGCTACCCAGGTTCGTCCCACTAAAAGCTCCAAAGCTCCAACTTCCAGAGATTGACTCGGACTAGAGAAAATCTAAAGCCGGCGAACCCTCACCGGATCTGGCTACATGAGGAGCATCGAGAGACCCTGCGACAAAAAGCCCCAGAAAAGTTTCTAAGTCCGCTCGTAGAAAAGTCGACCGGGAGCAACTGTGAGAGCCAAGCCGCCTGCCTGCCATTGAGGGTGGGCCTGGAATCCTGGGTTGTCCCGCTAAAATGTTCTAAGTCCGCTCCAGGGAAGTTGACCAGGACCTCATCACAAGTCAAGCCGGTGAACCCTCACCGAATCCGGACTGGCTGGGAGCTTCAAGGGGCCTCGAGAGAAAAAGCTCCAGAAAAGTTTCTAAGTGTGAAGGTAGAAACTGAGACCGGGACCTGCCAGGGGTTTAGTCGCTCAGGGCTCCATCGTGCTCAGCCTGAAACTTTGATTTTGCACCAGTCTATGGCGAGCATGTATCACAATATGGTGCTATCATCTTTTTTGTGCTATATTTGATTAAATCTTTAAAAATTCCTATCTCTGGTTTCCTACATTGGATTTCTGTCGTTTTGGTGTAATTTTAAAGATAACAATATTTCTTGTTGTTATAAATTGTTGTTGGATTTTTATTATGTGTTGTGTCTTACTTATTTACTGAAATGGTGTTTTTAAATGCTTTACATACCTGTCTTTGAAGTTAAGCCTGTCTGCTCGCAGCCACGTTAGCAAGGGTTGTGCATCGGAATCATTTTCTAAAACCTATGCTGGGTCCTACCATGTGTTAGTGGCCTTAATGCCAGTGGCAGACCTACATTTGCCCCTACCAATAACCCACTTTCCAACACCTGGTATTTGCCTATACAATATAGATATAATATATAGTACATATAAAATATATCTATGGCAGGTACAGACACAACAGCCTGAATTTGTTGTTTAAAATGAGGGCATGGGGCATATAGACTGCTCTGTTCATGTAATTTTGCACCAACACGCATTTATCATTATATTAAGGATTATATGGGTGTGGTGTTTTATTTCATGTCGTTTTTGTGGTGGTCCTTGCTTTTTTGCTGAAGCAATTACCAAAACGTTTATGTTGCCCTGAGCATGTTCATATGAGTATGAATTGATGCCACCTCAAAATAGCAACAAAAAGAAAGGAAAAAACTGTTCAAGATTAAAGAAAATGTAATATTGTGAAAAATGGCAGTTCTGTGCAAAATAGCACTACTTGATAGTTTATTTAATCCAAGCTCTGAATATTTGTGATTTATCAAAACATATTCACACATAAATATAAAACGGGCCTTTTGTGTGATGTGTACGCAAAATAATCAGGTGCATATCAAGCTAGAAACAAGTTCAAATCAATATTCATTATTGAATCAAACAACGTTTAATTATTGATATCCAAGCACTGATGAAGGTAGGCGAGCCATGCTGCATCAATTGAGTATTTGCAGACCAATAAGTGGCAATAACCCATATGTGCACAGGAGAAACTGAACATTGCTTTCCTAATTAATGAATCATCACACCACGTTCGCCGTAGGGAGCTGACAAACTGCTCAATATCACAGCATAATAAATAGGGTCGATTTATGCATAAACTGTCCAATGCAGAGCGGTGTCCAGTAGCTGGAGGCCAATGCAGTGGGAGTTGTTTATACGACAGTCTAAGAGTCGCATAATAAATGACGTATTTATGGTTAGGGGACAGTGGAGAGACGAATAATCACATCATTGCAGTGCAATCATGTTTACATCTTGTAAATAAGCAAGCGATATGCAATCATTAGAACACCCTCAAATAACATAAAAACAACAGGGGGTGAAATTAAATTTCTCAGCTGAATTGCTAATGCATATCTGTGTGCTGTTATTATGGACAAAGGTTAACGTGAAAAGATCTCTAACCAATCATCATGAATAAAATGCAAAAATCTTACGTGTGATGTTCCCTGTGAACATTTGTTGTGGAGCCTGCCTCTTTTCCAATCAGTGAATACAACAGAAGCAATCAACATCACTCTAGTATAAAACGCAATTATGGTGACACGTGTCTTCCGCAATCACTCTAATGCTACAATTAATAACTGTTTCTTCCAGTGAAGGGATATGTTGAGCTAAGATGAAATGGCGATCAGTTAATTAACTATAATAATATTAACAGCACCCTGGCTGAAAAATAATTATAAATGCGGGTACTAAATCATGCACGAGTCATTTGCTGTTAATGCCCATTCATTCTAGTGTTCTTGTGTCTGTCCTTAAACTTGAGGTTGCGCATATTCGTAGACCAATCCCTAGCTGCCATTTTTAAAGGGCCAGTACTAAATTATGGTTATTGCAGCAAGCTCCCTAAAGGTACCAAGAACAGGAGGCCACAAGATTGCGACATCACTAAATGGTCCCAATCAAAGAGAGGCGGGGCTCAAATAGTTTGCCTGGGGCTCCAAAATTCTTTCCATTGGTCTTGACAGGGGTGGCTCCTCCATTTTAGGGGAGTCACTTCGCCCCACTGAAATGTCCCCAGAGACAAACAATAAAATAATAATGACGTTAAATCATTACCATTTATTTTTCTTCGACCAATCCCAAACAGAGCATCAGGATAGGGGTGGGCAGGGCACTTTCAGTTCAAAGTGAGCATGTCTTTTTGGCTGTCCGTCTCGTGACGGCCAGCCATACATGCACACTTTAAACCTCTTTAACCCAGCTGTTTTAGGACAGCGGGTTAGAGAAAGCAGAAGCCTCCAGTGCTCCTCTGAGCGCTGATGGAGGCTGCTCCCACCAATCCTGGTGCCTGTGTCTTGCTGGCGAGTGCAGCGCCACTTTGGCTCGGGAGTTTGATTTAGGAAATACTACGGAGAAACTATGACAACTTTCCACGTGTTCCTAGATTCTTATGCAAATTTAAAAAATAAATCATAAATGTCCATATTCTTTTGACTAGGCCCCCTATTCTTGTCTCAGTGCTACAGGACGGGCAACATTTAAAGAAACTGCAGTATGAAAGTGTCCCTACTCGTGGTGTGTATTATTTGCGTTTAATAATACTTTATTAACTTCCTAAATATGATGTAATTCAACATATAGGGCCTGATTACGATGTAGGTAGGAAAGCCTCCGACTGCTATTCGGAGGCTTTCCGACCTACACGTTAGGTTTACATTCTGACCGCTGAATTACAATGTCAGCGGTCAGTGTGTAAACCGGTTTGGGAAACCGATTGGGTTCCAATGGGCTCAAGGAGCCTGTCGGCCAGTCAGAAAGGCCACATAATCTCTTTAGGAAGGCGTTTCTGCCTTTGGGATTATGATGGCACTTTCCGACAGCAGTTCCATGTTGTCCTTTACGACATTGAACTGCTGATGGAAAGTGTCTTTGGGGGCCCCTAGCAGGGCCCCCTTCTTTCCTGGCCCTCCGGTTAAGACCCTGGAGGGCACTCATGTTGACTCCTTCACACCCCTGCACCCCATTGAGAAATGTGAGTTTTTACACATCCCTGCAACTTGTGGCACCAAGAGGTGCCTGCCACAAGTTGCAGGGATGTGTAAAAACTCACATTTCTCAATGGGAGCTTGTGCTGCAGGTGGTTTTTCCCTGCAGCACAAGCTCCCATTGAGGAATGGGAGTTTGCAGCCGCCCCATGTGTGGTCGCATTGTGACAAGGTGGGCGGAACCGATGACCTGTGGTTGGTCAGTTCTCAAAACAAGACAGTGTCTGGCAGAGAAAAATCCGCCAGACATCGAAATAGGGCCCTTGGTGTTATTAAAACTATTTCTTAATCGCTACTCATTAAGAAAAAAGAAAACAACTAATTTAAAATGTATCATTACATTTGACAATATATCAGACAGAAGGCTATTAAAGTAACCAATCCAATAACGTATGAATCAATTCACAGTTAAATATATAAACAATGTCAAGGGCTTTTATACCTAGAACGGCTAGTAACAGGAAAAAATATGAAAGCATCATTTCAAATATTATCTAATTAAGGGAAAACATAATTTTAATTATAATCTAATTTAAGGGATAATTAACAAATATATTTAAAAAATGCACACTGTCCCTTAACCTAAATGTGAACAGCCCTATCCAGCAACTAAATAATACATGGCTTTAATTTCATTTGGATGGGCGGGTTAAACTTTTCCTTGGATGAAGTTGGGTGGGAATATATGCCTTCTGCAAATTCAGAGTATTTTTCTTGACTTCATCCAACTTTGCCCGAGGCACAGTTTTACCCAACTGGCTACCAACAGGGATAATTTCTTGCTGCAGGAAGTCCCAATGATGAGACATCTTGAAAAAGAAAATTGATACTACAACCCTTTCCACCAACACCTAAGTGTCAAGATGTCATGGTAGGGGAGCTGCAATCAAGGGACGGATACAGTTGGTTCTGGCAGGGGTCACTTCAGGGGCAGAGAAGCTCATATATGCCCATGTAAACTGGAGCCACAGGACATTTGAAGCATAACAAAGACAGAGATGAGAATCCCACATTTCAGCCCTACATATTTCTAGAACTGATCGTGGAGGTAACAACATTTCTTCTTCAACAATCCTGATCTTATGTGGGCAACATTGACCAATCCACTGAGAGCAGACATAAAATGTTTCTGTATTTCACTGTTCAGCCAAAAATCTTCAGTGCTTCATATGCTCAAAATCCTGCTGTCCTTCCTAAAGTCACCAGATAGGCCCCATGCACTAACAAACTTCTCAAATTTAGAAGGGATATGGCTAAAGGCTACCGTATCAAGCCAAACACTCTCAAAAGGCACAGAGCACTAAGGAATAGTGCCAAGAAACCCTCAGGTATTCGTGCGCTCAATAAGTCTTTTTAACATTAACATAAATCTGCAGCTATCTCATAAATATTACATCTACTAATAAGCCATTATATATCAAATAATCTAGAGACACTTTTTTGAGCTATTTAGCCCCAAATTGATGTACTCTCCAAAATACCAAAGTCAATTCTCAGAACGGAACCTTCACCTGAAACGCATCCAATGTGAATGCCTTCAGCAACATTACTTATTTTTCCATCCTGCCCTGCACCATACATGCCATGCCAAAAGCAGTGTATCGCTGCCATCTGCACTTTCTCCAAGCCACATCCAATTCCCTGTGAAATGCTTCAAACACAAATTCAATATTTTCTGAGAAAAACTTTTAGTCATATTACACCAAGGGGCATATTTACAAGCCCCTTGCATCGCCGCTAAGTCATATTTTGTGATGTATCGGTGGCGTAAACCACCAAACCATATTTATGAGGCCCCAAAGGCCACTTTGCATTGCTTTGAATGGCAAATCGCTGCGTTGCCTTACTCTGCGCTAGGAAGGTGTTCCATGGGTGTTGCGGTGAGTGTTCCCACGCAACACCCATATATTGTGATGACTCACCAGATTTACAAGTCCATGCAAACCTGGGGATGCGCCAAAACATTATGCCTCCCAGGGGAGGTGCACTGAGGAGAAATAACTTTAACACACAAATATAAATGGCAGGGAATCGATGGGGCACTGGTCTACCATTGCAGTGGGTTTGGCAATATTGCAAAAAAATCCAATACCATTCTGTATAATCTGGATGCAAACACATTAAAAATAGATGATACATAACTCCAAAAGTCTCAGACCAGATTTACTGTGGTGCATTGTGTAAATCGGGCAAGCAGAACAGCGCCATACCTCCTAAATTATGGTGCTGATTCCATCACTCCCATAGTACTGGTGCTCTTTAGGCTGACATGAGGACAGGGGTTCCTTCCAGTATGAAATCTATCCTTTAACACTTTTCTCACCTCAATGTATCACAGAAAGGCACAATGCTCATGAAGGGGACTATCTATAATGCAAACAGATTTTAAATGACAAAAACACACAAGAGCTTGCTGATGTAATTCAATGTTATGCTCATTTGCAATTGCATTCAATCAAGCATTTGATCATGTAGGAGTTGATGTTAAGAAATTTTAGGGTTACAAATTGTGGTCAGGTCTTCATCTGAACAGAAACGTGGCATACACCCTTAGTAATGAAAAGAAAACTGTGTTCGGGATCTTTTATTTTTTTTCTGTTTAATAATTGTTTGTATTAAATCACGTCACCTTCACGAGCACGGTGACATCAAACCTCATCACCAGGAATAATATCCTTATGTGATGAATTGGCATTTTCTGTTTATGAATATAGATGTAGTCTCTACTTGGAAATTGTTGTGCTTTTTGCTTGTACCCACAAAGAGGACTGATATTAGCCACTTTCCCAGTAATATTTACTGTACAGAGTTATTTCCTGACAGAATCATCATATGATATATGTGTATATTTTTCCCAGTAAAATAATGTGTTTATGCTCTTCTCTTTTCTGTTGTTACACCTGAAAATAAATTGATTTATATTTTGTTTAAAAGAGTACACAGGAACTAGAAGAAATATTTTTCAAAATCCCTGCCTTAGACGTAGTTCTGTGGGCTTTCTATCCTTCGCTGTTGCATCCTGTTGTGGTTGGGGTGGTGGTGGCACTTTTTGTTCACCAGAGCTGTCCCCCTCAGGTACTATGGGAAATCCTTTCCTGGTAGCAATGTTGTGCAAAGTAGCATAATAGTCTACAATTTTACATGCGGACTGTGGTGCATACGCAAGAGCTCCTTCATTCCTGTGCAGACTGGAATCTACTTTTGAGAAAGCTGTTAGATCTGAGGGTCTCTAGTTGGCACAGGTTGGCACTTGTGACAAATAGGGACCCTTGCTTCTAGTCAGGGTAAGGAGGAAACACTCTTCAGGTAACCCCTGCTCAACCCCTTGGTAGCTTGGCACGAGCAGTCAGGCTTATCGAAGGCAATGTGTAAAGTATTTGTACCAACACTCACAGTAACACAGTGAAAACTCCACAAACTGACTCCACAACAGTTTAGAAAAATAAAGGTATTTAATCTAAACTACACAAGAACAAAACAACAAAAATCCAACATACACAGTTCAAGAATATGGTTGCCAAAGGGTTCTTAAGGTTGCGTTAAAATAATCCACAGATGCGTCACGTTTTAGCCAACAGTACCTTTAGATGCGACAAAAGTTCCAAGTGAAAGCTGTAACATTGAAAAGCAAGCGATGCGTCACTCCTGAGACCCTGGGGAGGCGATGCAAGAACCCCGCTGGACACAGCAGGTGTGTTGCGGTGACTCCGGTCTATATGGGGAGGGATGCGATACCTTGCGTGGATTCCGGTTCACAGGTTTCGGTGGAAGCGGCTCGCAAAAGGTACGATGCGACGATCTTCGGGCGGCGATGATCTCTGGTGCGACGACGATGCACGGCTCAGCGGTGATCTTCTCCTCTCGCGGCCCCTCGATACGATGGCTCTGTGACGACTCTCGCAGCGACGTGATGCGGTCCGCAAGCAAGCAGTGCGGTGATCTCACCCAGTGACGACAGGCTCTGTGGAGATACTCACAGCGATGGTAATCCACCCGCACCCGTTCAGTGCGTCCTGCAAACGAAGGATGCGACAACTCTGGCAACGGCAACAGGTGCTGCAACGATCTCGGCCTTCATAGCTGCTGGAATTTCTTCGCACTGACGGGGATGCGCTCCGCAAGCGAGCGATGCAATAGAACTTGCAGAAAGTCTTTAAAATCTTGGTTCCCTGCTTCCCAATACAGGTACAACTTCCAGAGGCACCACACATGGGCCAATCACTCTAGGAAGGACAGAACTCTCTCAGTAGAGTTCAGGGAAGCTGAGGTTGAAGTCCTTTTGTTCCTGGGACTTCTAAACAAGGAGTTAGCTCTTTTTCAGGCCCTTGGAGATTTCTTCAAGCAAGGGGACACAGCACAAAGCCTAGTCCTTCCACTCTCCTTGGCAGCAAAGCAACTGTAGGTCAGTCCAGCAAAGCAACAGCAGGACAGTCTTCCTTCTTCGGTCTTCCAGCTTTCTTTCCTTTCACAGTGCAGAGCAGAAACATCAGACGCCCCACAGGAGGAGGAGCCAGCATTGTGGAGGGAAGGCCCAGCCCTGGGGCACTTTGTTGACATGATTCCTTCTCTCCTTTCACAGTGCAGGACAGAGACATTAGATGCACCACAGGGGGTGGAGCCAGCACTGTGGGGGGCAGGCATAGTCCTTTTCAGGTCCCAGGTGCAACTCCTCCCTCCCATCTAGATGCAGATCTCCCTATTCACCACTGGGCAGACTCAAAAGGGCCATTTCCAATAAAAGCTAAACAAATGTTCGATAACTGAACATATGCATCTGGCTGCTACATTATACCTTCTTTGGCTGAAAGTGCAGGGCTATTGTATGGGATCATTGTCCACTATCATCAAGCATTTGCACTGTGACTCGAAATGGTAAAATAACACAAGATGCAATGTTCAATTAACATATATCTAAGATATTAAAGAAGATTTTATTTATTAAACTGTCCTACAAATAGCTGCCTCTGGACATATGGCTGTATTATCCACAGTGAAAAAACATGTAGGAATTGCGTGTACTCCCAGGGCATTTTGCCACTAGGTCTGTGATTTTTAGCATTGTATACAAGCTGTGTGTTTAGAGATTGCTGAGTCTTCCAATTGCAATAGAGGTGCTCTGTTACGGAGGGATGGCCCCATGTGTCCCATCTATACATCAAATCACATCAAGAAAATGCCCTTTTCAATAAACCTTACCTTGGTATCATGTGTTTCTTGGTTGTGTTTAGAAAAATAGTATGATTGGGTATTTGTAATAGCATAGTATCCAGATTTCAGAAAAATCTTGAAAGCTCACTTTGTGTTACTCCCCCTGTTTCAAGAACCGTCAAATAGCCGCCTGAGGTTGGGAGATACAGTGAACATGGAACCTGTACATGTGTTTGGAATAGCCACACCCCTTTGAGTGTTTGGGATTATCGATGGAAATGCTAAATGAGATCTAGCATAACATGGCTACTGTTCCTATACTTAATATAATAATTTCCTCCTGCCTTTGGTCAAATGTAGTGATTCTCTTTTTTGCATCTCCATATTATCTGCTTCATTGCAAGGAGAGTCATCCTTCATACCATCACATATACTGCAACCTTTTTGAGGAAAACAAATGTGGGACTCCACATTTTATAGTATGCACATTGTAAACCTCTGAACTCACTTGGTCCAAATTAGAAGGTACAAAACACCTAAATTCTGGCAATCCACTATTTGTGAATGGTTCATACATAAGGTTTTTGATTCCCAGTTTGTGATTCACAAATAGGAAATCGCTATTACGAGCTGCTAAAATAGCAATTTCAAAAATGTTCTAGTTATTATTATTATTTATATCATTTGTAGAGCGCACTGTAACCCTGCGGTCATCCTGGCGCTGAGATATAGGTCGAAAAGAGGCGGTCAGCTGTGAAAAACAAGCAGAAGGCATACCAGCAGAAGCTATTACTATTGCACCTGGGGTGTTATGCCCTCGGAAAAAGCCAGGTCTTGTTGGAGTGCAAAAAGAAGACATGGACTTTAAGATGCCCATAGTACTTATCAATGTACTCATTTAGCAGTCACAATCTAGATAGCGGCTGTTATGTTACTCGCTAAATGTTAGTACACCTGACTCCTTCTTCTGACTAGGGGATTCTCTGTTGTCTCTGTAAATGAATGTCCGAGAAGGTTCATTGGTGTTCTTTTGCGACAGCCTTCTCTATGGTCACAGAAAAGACCAGATCTTACCTTGCAAAGAAATGTCCCAAATGATTCTTTAGTTCTCATGTTTCATGATCCTTAACCATCTCAGAAGTTTGAATCTGCCTGGACTATGTAGGTAATCCCAAACAAATTAGGATGGAACCTTTTCAAAGCCCAGACAATGCCTTTAGCCTATTTCACAGTCATTGTCCCATTCTGTTTCATGATCTTGAAATAAAGATTGATAAAGGTTTTTAGAGGGACACCAAATACTTTGTCAGAAGCATTCATATTCCCTATGAATGGCTGACCCTATCTGAAATCCTAAACTGCGCGGGTTTTACTATGAACTATAGCATGCCTGTCAACGTTCTTCTGACATTTCACAGTCCAAGTGAAGTCCTTTGTCTTTTTCCTGAATGTCATTGTGTTATGGGAACAAATAGAATATGAGCCCACAATTCTACACAGCATGGCTATAATGCCCAGAGAGGTCCAGAGATATTTGCACTAGGGTTTAGAGCTTAGGAATGTCCCTGCTCAAATGGGCCTTGACCTTAATAATAATTAAGTATCCCGCAGAACATGTTGGTATCTCTGAATCCATAGTGATAAGGAAATCCCATAATACGTGATGCAGGTGGCAAATTCATTGTAGATAGCCATCCAATCAGAGACTGTTGCTGGGACTGCTTATCGCGCTACCACTAATTTTCCTGATTACTATACACTAGTTATGTGGGACTGGCGATTTTGGCATTCCAAATTCATTTCAGCAAGGTCGGAGGCTTACTTTCATCTCTGATGTATCTTTCTTGAATCTAACCCAGATACTCAGATCACTACAGTAGAAATGTGCTAGTTACTTCGAACTATATACTGACAACTGAACATAATGAGCCCGATTCACAGAACTAACTTAAGACAAAATCCTAAAATTACTACCATTTTCGTATTCACAGAAGACACTTACTCATTTTGGTATTCACAGAAGACACTTACTAATTTCGGTATTCACAGAAGTTAGGAGTCCTAACTTTAGGATTCCTAAATGCCTTCTGTGAATACCGAAAGTTCTAAAGTTAGGATTTTTCTCAGTTTAGGAGTAGTAAAGTTAGGACTCCTAACTTTAGGGCTCCTAAATGCCTTCTGTGAATACCGAAAGTCTTAAAATTAGGATTTTTCTCAATTTAGTAGTAGTAAAGTTAGGACTCCTAACTTTAGGACTCCTAAATGCCTTCTGTGAATACCGAAAATCTTAAAATTAGGATTTTTCTCAGTTTAGTAGTAGTAAAGTTGGGAAAAATCCAAATTTTAAGACTTTCGGTATTCACTGAAGGCATTTAGGAGTCTGAAAGTTAGGAGTCCTAACTTTACTACTACTAAATTGAGAGAAATCCTAATTTTTAGACTTTCGGTATTCACAGAAGGCATTTTGGAGTTTTAAAGTTAGGAGTCCTAACTTTACTACTACTAAACTGAGAAGAATCCTAATTTTAAGACTTTCGGTATTCGCAGAAGGCATTTAGGAGTCTGAAAGTTAGGAGTCCTAACTTTACTACTACTAAATTGAGAAAAATCCTAATTTTAAGACTTTCGGTGTTCACAGAAGGCATTTAGGAGTCCTAAAGTTAGGAGTCCTAACTTTACTACTACTAAATTGAGAAAAATCCTAACTTTAAGACTTTCGGTATTCACAGAAGGCATTTAGGAGTCCTAAAGTTAGGACTCCTAACTTCTGTAAATACCGAAATGAGTAAGTGCCTTCTGTGAATACCAAAATGAGTAAGTGCCTTCTGTGAATACCAAAATGGTAGTAAGTTTAGGATTTTGTCTTAAGTTAGTTCTGTGAATAGGGCCCAATGTGCTGTTTCCATCTTAAAATAGGCTACTGTTAACCAGTTATTCAGTCAGGTTTTATTTATTCAGTCTGTGCTAATAAAGCTTGCACAGCTGATACTCCCAGGCTACCTTTTATCTGTTGTTTATGAAAGTTTACACTGGTGATGCTCATGTTTTAAATCTTCCATGTGTTCAGATAGCTTGCACTGAAGTGGTACCTGTTCTGTGCGTGCGACTTAAGCTTTTATTGTTAATGCTCATGTTGTACTTGTTCTGTGTGTATATAAAGTTTGTACCGTTGATGTTCATGTAGCACCCGTTCCAAGGTTTTGGACCAAGTTTGCACTGTTGATGCTACTGTGGTACATGTTCTGTGCTTGCGAGTTACGTTTTCACCACGGTTGCCCACGTATTTCTTTCTGTATGTCAGCTAAGGACCCTTGCACTGCTTATATCTTTATGGTACCCTTCCTGTGTTTGAGAGAAGCTGATCATGTGGCACCTGTTTCTTCTTCTTGGACAAAGCTTGCACTGATGATGCTATTATGGTACCTGTTCTATGCCAGCAAGTGAAGCCTTCACAGTTGAGGCCCACGTAGTACTTCTTGTGTGTCTGCGAATGACCCTTGTACTGCTGATATCTCTGTGGTACCCTTTCTGTGCTTTATATGGAAGCTTTCACTGTTGATGCTATTGTTGTACCTGTTCTGTGCTTGTGAGTGAAGCCTTCACCATTGAGACCCATGTGGTACCTGTTGCGAATCAGCTTATGACCTGTTTACTGCTGATATCAGTGTGGTACCCTTTTTATGTTTAATAGAGAAGCTTGCACTGTTGATGCTCATGTGGCACCTGTTCCTTTTGTTTGCATAAAGCTTGCACTGTTTGCTGTTGTGGTACCTGTCCTGTGCATGTAAGTGACGCCTTCACCGTTAGAGCACATGTGGTACCTATTGCGAGTCTGCTTATGACCTATTCACAGCTGATATCCATGTGCTACCCTTTCTGTGTTTGAGAGGGAAGATTGCACTGTTGATAACCATGTGTCACCTGTTCCTTGTTTTTTGGCAAAGCTTGCACTGTTGATGCTATTGTGGTACCTGTCCTCTGCTTGGGATTAAAGCCTTCACCACTGATGCCCACGATGCACTTGTTCTATGTCAGTGAATGACCCTTGCACTGCTCATATCTCTATGGTACCCTCTCTGTTTTCGAGATGGAAACTTGCACTGTTGCTGCTCGTATGGCAACTGTTCCTTGTTTTGCGTAAATCTTGCACTTTTGATGCTATTGTGGTGCCTGTTTTCTGTTTGCGAGTGAAGATTTTACCACTGCTGCCCATGTGATACTTGTTGCGACTCTGGGGAGGTATGCAACCTTTACAACGCAACTTTCACCACGCAGTGATGTTACAAGGCATGTAATACAATGAAAACCATTACAACGCATTGCACTGGGGGCGCTCTAGGATAAGGAATAGTTTTAATTTACTATCCAACACCTTCCCTAATGTCCACGGGGACTGGAGTTGGAATAGTAAATTAAACTATTCACTATCCAGCACCCCCAAGTGTAATGCGTTTTAAAGGTTTGCGTTGTAATACTTGCGTTGTAACAGCATGCATGGTAAAAGCATGCGTTGTAAAGTCATACATCCCTCTGGGGACATCCATAAGTAAAGCCAAACTGTTGAAGTCTATGGGCCTCCGTTTATCCGCTTTTACCCCTTCCGAGCGCTTTCATTACTTCATTGCTGCTTTGAGAAGTAGTAGGAAGCAGTGAAATCCTGTCCCCTGATTAACTTGGAGAAGTGTGCTACTGCTGACAGGTGGGCCTGGGCCAAGGACCTTGACCTTCTGTTCGGAAATGCCCTCTGAATGAATTGTTCCACATCCCCCTTTCTCTTGCCTGCATCGTCTAGCGTCTGGATATTTCCTATTTGCATCACTGTCTAAGCGTATTTCTTGTAGTGCTTTGCCGCATCGGGGGTAAGTGCTAGCGCGTTGGGTAAATGTATAGTGCTTTTCCTACAATGCAGCTGCGTAAAGGGCCAGAAGAGTTGTCTCCAGTGACCATATGCGTGTTACTATGTCATCACACCGAAGGGCGCAGGGGTCCCTTGAGTGAGCTGTCCATAATAGTGGGTAAATTGCTGGAAGAAGATGCACACCGCTAGTGTGTGCGGCGGGGCCAAAGGGCGGGGCTTCTATGCGAGTTCACATGCCTCTTGTGTGTATAAAAGGTCAGAGACGATCAGAGCAGTAAACGAGGAGAAAGAAGCTCCTGGTCACAGGAACTGCACGGGGATTGCACTCGTGAAAGTGAAGGATGCAGAGGCCTCCATCAAGCATCACAGCAGATACTGCATCGACGGCAGATACTGGGAGAAAGCACACCTGCCCAGCGCCGGGGTCCCTTGAGTGAGCTGTCCATCATAGTGGGTCAGGGTGGGAAAACGGTGCACACCGCTAGTGTGTGCGGCGGGGCCAAAGGGCGGGGCTTCTATGCGAGTTCACATGCCTCTTGTGTGTATAAAAGGTCAGAGACCGATCAGAGCAGCAGACGAGGAGAAAGAAGCTCCTGGTCACAGGAACTGCATGGGGATTGCGCTCGTGAAAGTGTAGGATGCAAAGGCCTCCATCCAGCATCACAGCTAATTTTCGACTGTAGATATGGGGAGAAAGCACACCTGCCCAGCCTCGACGAAGCTCACAATTGTTTGTGGGCTGATGAATGCGTAACTGAATTTGAGCTTCAACTCGGGCACCTGCTTTATTTATATCTGTAAGTGCTTCCTGTTGAGGTTTAATTTTTGTGACAGGAGCATCGTGCCAGAATGAACCCTGTCCTTCATATTTATCCAAGAAGACACCACCGGTTTGTGCAATACCTCTACTCAACTACCAAACTTGCGGGGCTTCTAAAAAAAATCCACCCACAAGCGGAATCGCGAATTTTTTGGCAATTTGGCATGATTCACGGATCGCAAAATTGCCGAAAATCCGCAAAATCCACGAGTGGAACGGATTTTGCACCCATACTTAATCAATAGGATCGACAAGTCCATCCTGCCAGAGACCATAAATTCTCT
Source organism: Lissotriton helveticus (assembly GCF_964261635.1). NCBI lineage: Eukaryota > Metazoa > Chordata > Amphibia > Caudata > Salamandridae > Lissotriton > Lissotriton helveticus. Next base: position 1,018,046,972 of record NC_136070.1, on the reverse strand, counting down.
AGGAAGGGGGTCATGTCCCTCCCCGCCTTTGGTGCCAGCTCCCTGAATCTGCTCACCTGTGCACTGGAAAGAGCATCCGCCACTGGGTTCTCCATCCCAGGTACATGGTGCGCCTTCAGCTCGATGTTCCCTTCCAAATGTAATTGAACCAAGAGGAGCATTAGCCTCAATGTGTCAGGACACCTGGCTGTGCCTCAGTTGATCACCTGCACCATTCCTTTGTTATCGGACCAGAGCGTCAGCTTCATGTCCCTCAATTTTCACTTCCAGGCCATCAGGGCCACTACATTGGGGAACAACTTTAGAAATGTGAAGTTGCTGGTGATGCCCTGTTTATGCCAGCTGTCTGGCCATTGTCCTGCGCACCACTTGTCACCTAGTTTTGCTCCGAAGCCTATGCTACCTGACTCGTCTGTGAACAAGGCGATCTGCCATCACCCAGCCCTCTCTCCAAATTAACAGGCCGTTAAACTCAGCAAGGAATGTGCCCCACATGATGAGGTCATGCTTGACCCCCAACCTGACATGGTGGTGTTTGTGCGTAAGCCTGACAGTTAACTAAGTTAGACGTCTGGCAAAGACCATGCCGGCCAGGATGATCCTTTCTGCACAGTTGAGCTTTCTAATAAGCTGCTGTAACTCGCAGAGGGTTGACTTCTCCCTACTGCGCATGTTTCTTATGTCATCCCTGAATTCACTTACTTTAGCCTCTGGGAGCCTGGACATTCCTGCGACTGAGTCAAGCTCAATCCCTAAAAATGTGAGCTGTGTGGAGGGTACTACTGTTTTATCTGCTGCCAGTGGTACTCCCAGATCCCCGCTAGTTCTTGGAATGCTGCCAGGGTCTCACCACATTCTGCCGACCTGGCTGGACCGACGAACAAGAAGTCATCGAGGTAGTGCAACTTGACCCCCGCGGGGTGCTGATCATGCAAAGCCCATTCTAAAAAGGTGCTAAACTGCTGAAAATATGTGCAGGACACTGAACAGCCCATTGGCATTGCTTTCTCAAAGTAATTTGCCTCCTCCCACTGGAAACCCAACAGGTGAAAGCTAACCGGGTGAACCGGGAGGAGGCGAAATGCAGATTCAATATCGGCTTTCGCCATAAGGGCGCCATGGCCCGAATCCCTTACTAGGTCCATAGCATTGTCCACTGTTGCGTAACCCACTGCATACCTCTGAGCTAATGCCATGGTTAACCGACTCCCCTTCAGGGAAGGAAAGGTGTTGAATGAGTCTGAACTGACCCGCTTCCTTCTTGTGAACCACCCCCAATGGGGAGATCTCTAATCTCTTTGGTGCCGGGGAGGGCAGGGGGCCCTCAATCCTAACTAGAGATTTCTCTTTGTCTATTTTTTGCCTCACTATGTCTGGGTTCTGCAGCGCTGGTTTTAAATTGTTAGCATTGCCCGAGGGCAGGGGGGCCTCACATGGTATGACAAAACTTTCCTCAAAACCTGTCACTAAAATCCTCACGCAATCATTGTTATGGTATTTGTTAGCCAGCCGTCTGAGCTAGTGCGTGTTAATGGGGGACGCGGCTAGCTGGTAACTGCTTGAGTCCTCTAGTTCCCCCATACCCCTTGTGCCTGTGCTAGTGCTTCTCCTTCTCATTCTTATCCCCTCACTGATCGTTCTTGCATCTGTATCCCGCTGCTGGGTGCCCCCCCACATGTGGCACTATCAAGTACAAAAAAGATAGGTACGGAGGAATTAATATGACTTTTATTTCAGTATAGGGAACATTTAATTACCCTATCGTCAGTCTTTTGACATTACAGAAATTCTAATCTGATAATTTACGACAAACATATACAGAGGAACCGATCTATAAACATTACAGAATGACAATGTGAAAACATACACAATTACATATAACAAAATTAATGAATGAAATTATATATGCATGGACAACAATAAACAAAACTTTGAGTTGCCAAAACCCAAACAGTATTTTAACTAGTGTTCACCTATTAATTCTAGGTGATACACTCAGAGGTAGTCCAAATGAACACTTTAGGCAAAGGCACCTCTTTTCTTTTGTCTCTATTGTGTCAAAATCAAATTCTTAAACAATTCTTTGTTAATTTGGTAAAGACTCCTCCAAAAGTTGTTGACGCGGGCTAGCTTCAGCTGTAGATTCTTCTAGGCCCGCTGGTGGGTGGGGCCTTCCAATTGTTGTATGTTTTAGGCTTGTGAAATGACCTGCCTTTGCTTTTGTAAAAGGAACCCAAAAAGGGCTGCTCACCCTTCTCCGCCCATGTCTTGACCTACTTGCCACCATCATTTTATATATAAAACTGGACACATCCTTCTTGTTCCATTCTATCTCAGGGTGTGTCTGCATTTTCAATCTAAAGCCTTTATCGTATTCTAACCATGTATTCCCCGGGAACTGCATGTGTGCCCTGTGAATATTGTCCTCACAGAGCCAGAGGTCTGCTACCTTCTGAGGGAATCTCTCAACAATAATGCAGGCCATGATTCTGAAGGCATCCGGCCAATTATCGAAGTTTCTTTCTTTCCTCTCCTTTCTCCTCTCTCTCCTATCCTCATCCTTCTTATTGCACATCGTTAGATCCAGCCAATCCAATTGTATTTCTAACAATGAGAAAATATCTATCAATTCTTTTCTCTATATCCTCTCCTTGACTGCTAATGGTATGAGGTTTGCTAACCTACTGGCATTCGTAGTCAGTGATGCAGGGCCTGGTGATGGCCTAGTGTATGATTCGGGGGTTGACCAGCTCTATCTTGGTCGTTTGTTCTGTTTGCACTGCCATATGCCTCTATGGGGGATACCATCACCCCTGTCTCCTGCGCCCGGGTGCTGGGATCAGTTGGCCCCGCTGGATGCTCCCCAAGGCGTTCCTGCCATGAGCTGCCTGGGTCTACTAGGTGCCATGTTAGCCCTGATGTCCACCCCCTTGAGGCGGGACGCCTGCCGCCCCAGCCCCTGTGGGTCACAGCCCTTGAGTAGTAAAGGTGCAAATGATTTCAACCATTCCTGCACTATCGCACAAATATGCTCACCAGTCGTAGTGTTGGTGTTCCCGCTTGGTCCTGCCACCGCCGTGATGTCTACAGGCGACAGGTTGTCCCTTCTGGACCCTCCCTTGGATGCCAACTTCCTTGGTGCTTTCGCTGGTGCCCTCTGCCTCTCCCAGGCGCTGGCGGGCCATTGACTTCCGCTGGTTGCTTCCTGGTGTCTCTTCAGGATTCCTACTCCATGTGCGCCTGCAGCCAGCTAGTACCATGTGCCTCTGATACTACCCTGATCTGCCACAGCAGATCACCCAGCTCCCCCTGGCTGGGTCCCTTCGCTGCAGTTCGCCATCCTGCTTTGGTTCTCTTGTTCTTATTACTGTACTCCTTAAAGCTGGGTGGCAGGGTGATGCCGCCTTTGTATGCACCAAACAGTGATGGCGCTCCCCCAAAGGTTGCACCCATGTCCCCAGTGTCCAGGGAGCTTAATCAATTTGCGCGTGAAACACCAAGCAAGATAGCCACACATTAAACCTTTGTGTCACTTCATTCACCTTTAAACAGCATGCAGGAATTCCTGGTACGTTCTACATCCTGCCGAAATATTTGAAACGTCCCTGCTTGTGATGTGATTCCAAAGGGACTTGTTTCAGGTTTTATCTTAACGCTTTATCGTGGCTGGAGCAAAGGAATACAGGGCCTGACACTTTAAATCGAGCAAACTTTGCAGCGTGCTGGGATTCGTGATGTATGCAAAAACAACAATTGATGGACAGAATGCAGAACAATGTCATACATTCACCCCAGTACAGAGATCTGGGCCTAAATCCATCGTTTATTTTGCACTCCACACCACCCCAGGTCAGACATGGCTATATGCAAATCAGCCTTGACCCTGTGCCTCATGGGAACAGTCCAGCCCGAACTGCCAAGCCATGTCTTTCCTGGACCGGAATCAAGCATCCAAGGACCGGTTTCTGGCTATCAGCCTTCATCAGCCTGGATAGCTTGACTCCAGTGGTGTGGAGAGCATGGGACTCACGTCTGAGCATACCCATCCCACTCGGCGTGACAAATGCAAAAACAACAATTGATGGACAGAATGCAGAACAATGTCATACATTCACCCCAGTACAGAGATCTGGGCCTAAATCCATCGTTTTTTTGCACTCCACACCACCCCAGATCAGACATGGCCATATGCAAATCAGCCTTGACCCTGTGCCTCATGGGAACAGTCCAGCTCGAACTGCCAAGCCATGTCTTTCCTGGACCGGAATCAAGCATCCAAGGACCGGTTTCTGGCTATCAGCCTTCATCAGCCTGGATAGCTTGACTCCAGTGGTGTGGAGAGCATGGGACTCACGTCTGAGCATACCCATCCCACTCGGGGTGACAAATGCAAAAACAACAATTGATGGACAGAATGCAGAACAATGTCATACATTCACCTCAGTACAGAGATCTGGGCCTAAATCCATCGTTTTTTTGCACTCCACACCACCCCAGGTCAGACATGGCTATATGCAAATCAGCCTTGACCCTGTGCCTCATGGGAACAGTCCAGCCCGAACTGCCAAGCCATGTCTTTCCTGGACCGGAATCAAGCATCCAAGGACCGGCTTCTGGCTATCAGCCTTCATCAGCCTGGATAGCTTGACTCCAGTGGTGTGGAGAGCATGGGACTCACGTCTGAGCATACCCATCCCACTCGGGTGACAAATGCAAAAACAACAATTGATGGACAGAATGCAGAACAATGTCATACATTCACCCCAGTACAGAGATCTGGGCCTAAATCCATTGTTTTTTTGCACTCCACACCACCCCAGGTCAGACATGGCTATATGCAAATCAGCCTTGACCCTGTGCCTCATGGGAACAGTCCAGCCCGAACTGCCAAGCCATGTCTTTCCTGGACCGGAATCAAGCATCCAAGGACCGGTTTCTGGCTATCAGCCTTCATCAGCCTGGATAGCTTGACTCCAGTGGTGTGGCGAGCATGGGACTCACGTCTGAGGATACCCATCCCACTCGGGGTGACAAATGCTAAAACAACAATTGATGGACAGAATGCAGAACAATGTCATACATTCACCCCAGTACAGAGATCTGGGCCTAAATCCATCGTTTTTTTGCACTCCACCACCACCACAAAAACGATGGATTTAGGCCCAGATCCTTGTACTGGGGTGAATGTATGACATTGTTCTACATTCTGTCCATAAACTGTGTTTTTTGCAATTTTCACCCCGAGTGGGCTGGGTATGCTCAGACGTGAGTCCCAGGCTCTCCACACCACTGGAGTCAAGCTATCCAGGCTGATGAAGGCTGATAGCCAGAAACCGGTCCTTGGATGCTTGATTCCGGTCTGGGAAGACATGGCTTGGTAGTTCGGACTGGACTGTTCCCATGAGGCACAGTGTCAGAGCTGATTTGCATATAGCCAGTGTCTAACCCAGGGTGGTGTGGAGTGCAAAAAAACTATGGATTTAGGCCCAGATCCTTGTACTGGGGTGAATGTATGACATTGTTCTACATTCTGTCCATCAACTGTGTTTTTTGCAATTTTCACCGGGATTCGTGATGTGGCAGAAATAATTTGCAAGAAACTGCGTCTGACAGTCTCACTTTACGTCGGCGCCCATAGCAACGCTACCACCCAGGATACTTGGTGTGCTTCACGAGAGCACCCATAGCAAGGCTACCTCCCCGGAGGACTCCTACCTCACTTCTGTCAGAGGGGGCACTCCCCTCGCAGACCAGAGAAATGCGTAGTTGCAGCGGGCGTGCTCGCCGCCAACTCCGCAAACTCCGCAGACAACACTGGCTCTGACTCCACAGTAATTGTCCCACGACCCGGTGACGAACACGGCGGCTGCTGCAGGGATGATGCTTGTATGGTATCAGTGAGCATTGCTGATTTCTAGGGCACCCAACTGGCAGGTCCTCTTCGCTGCACTCCGCTCCAATGTAATCCCTAGTGAAGCTCAGGGGAGTTCGTTTGCATGGCCGACTTGAAACCAGCACCGACTCAGGAAGGGACGACCGCTGCAGGCGACGATCCGGTAAGGGGAACCTCTCTCCTTTTTAATATTGGAAGGGCCTCAGCAACTCTCCTTTCTTGCTGCAGCAGATTTCGTCCAACCATAAAAATTTCTCAAAAAACTTCAGCGCCGCTCCCCAGCTCCAAGATACAGTAGTGAGCTGCAGTCTTGTTTTCGTCTGTCAGATTCCTTCTGACAGTGGTGAGTTTTTGGATACCGAGGCAGTAACCTCAATTCTCCACATTCATTTTGAATTTTTTAGTCGCTGTTAAGGTTGTCTTATTGATGTGTGACGCTTTGTCACAGTTGAGGTTGTATCACAGGGTCAGCTCAGTGATGGGCCGCGGGTAGCGTCAATTGAGTTTGCAGAATTGTCAGCATGTTTCCTCAAAGAGTCTCGTCTTTGTCTATCTAGTACCTTCTGATAGTATTGAGTTTTTGGGTGCCTGCTGAGGCGATTATGCCGTCAGACAGTGAAAGGGTTTTGGTTGCCTGCCGAGGCGATTATGCTGTCAGGCAGTGATGAGTTTTGCGTACCTGCCGGCCGTTTGCCTTTTCGCAGTGATGAGTTTTTGGATTCTGCGTTGCTGATTCAGTTTCACAAGGTTAGCGCTTCGATGGGCCGCGGGTAGCAATCAAATGGGTTTGTAGAGATGTCTGCGAGTTTCCTGATCAGTGGGTTTTCTTTTTGATCCAATCCTTTGTAGAATGTCCTGTTGAGTTTGAGGAGATGGTCGTCCAACATCTCAATGCCTAGGTCTCTGTGGAGGTCTGCTGTTCGTGTGATCATAGGAGCACCTGCTGCAATCCGTAAGGCCTTGCTCTGTAGTCTCTGTAGGTCTTTCCGAAGCTGCGGGCGGCATCCACTCCAAACTGGTGAAGCGTATGTCATAGTTGGTCGAATTATTGCGGTGATTGCTCGCACCTTGCTCTGCATGGGCATCGACGTGGTCTTCAGGAGTGGGTATATTGCAGCCAGTTTGGCTGCTGCTTTCTGGCAGGTCTTCTCTATGTGGTTTAGTGAGCTGCAGTATGGGGAGCGGTGCCTTATATCCCGCCTTTCCATTCTTCTCTCTGATCTTGGGGAGGAGGGTGCCTCTGATTGGGGGGATTGAAACTTTTATCTGGCCCCCTTATTGGCTCGGTGACCTGGTGCCTTTCAGGCGTGAGTTCGCCACGCAAAAATCACCCCCTCTCTGCTTCGGGTGCTTCCAGGCGGCGCAAACCGGCTCCTTTCAGGACTCTGGGATCAGTTATGGCGCCGGCTCTGGAGACCCCCTTCGGGGGCAGCCTCTGCTAGACCCGTTCTCTGCTGATATCAATGTGGAACCCTTTTTGCGTTTGTGAGGGAAGCATGCACTGCCGATCCTCGTGAGGTACCCGTCCCTTGTATTTTACAGAACCTTGTCAACTACTACACAATGCCAAAACCATTGCCAGTTCTTGTTTTATCTCTCGACTTATGTCAGGATGGGCTGTTTGAACATCTGTAAATGTGATTGCCAACTGATTTTATTTCTATGTAACATGCTTTCAAAACTAATGGAAAAAGAACCAGTCATAGCAGTGCTGAATGTTTATTTTAGGGTTGGCACAATATATGCATGCACATGCCATTAAAACGTGTCTTGTTTATATTAAAAGCCATCTGCCTTTTAGAAATACTAATGGAAACTAGAGGCCCGATGGGACCTGCCGACTGATGTTTGATTTCCGCCTGTGGAGAAAACAAAACGCACTTGCCTCTTCGACAATTTAACTATCATGCATACATAAATAGTTGCTCAGCTCCGTCGTTAGAGTTTTAACTCATGTCAGATTATATATTTTTTTTAATTTGAACTCATCTGAGCTTTGAGTTTGTGTGTGTTTTTTTCACACAAACGTAAGTGACTACGGTTGAATATACACGGGTGCTCGTAATAATTATGCATTTATAGAGAGACTTGGAGAACACTTTTATTTTTCTAATTATGTGGCGATAACTTTTTTAAATGATTTTGATAGAGATGTATCTGACACTGAGGGAAGAGAAGAAAGTTAACAGTAACATAAAATAAGCAATGTCTAGGTCAGTTAAGCTGTGAGTGCCATTTTTGTTTATGATAATGTATGTATGAAACCCAGGGTGCCACAAAAAAGATGACGTAAGGATGCTCAAAATGTTACTGACTCTCTTTACTCAGCTGTGTGGAGTAAATGCTATGTGTTTATTATAGGCTTTTCAAGAAAATAAATGAGTAATCACCCGCAAGGTATTATATAATCCGGTGGAAATGTTCTCTGAATCGCACATTAATTCACAGAGCCCTAGGCAACACATGTACTTTTTAAAACGTCTTGGGACCTTGCAGATACAGAGCTCTTTTTCAGCTACATCTGATATTCTAACCTATAATTGTCGTTTTTATAGTACATCACTGCCACTAATGTGGCTCAGAAGAGCTATAAAATCACTCTCTTGGCATTAAGGTGCATGTTCGTATGAATGAAGAGGGTGATTTTAAGTTTGGCTTGTGTGTACAGTGGAACATTGTACTTCTATGATTGCTGGTTGGATGCTCCAGTCGTACCACAGAGGGAATGTGGCAGCGAAACGCAAAAGATGCATGTCAAGGAGGTGGGATGGGGTGGCATTAGGCAGAGACTAAAACTAGCTGTGGGACGGGGTGTGGTGGCTGGCTGTGTGTGAGTTTAGTTTGTGGAGATGGGCTAAGTGCACCCGTAGGTGACTTGTAGGGCGGCCAGAGGTGAGCCGGGGTTGCGGTGCAGCGAACCACATGCACAAATAGGACCCTCACAGTTTTTCAGAATTCTCAGTTATGCAGGGAATGGGAGTTACCTGCCAAATTGGGATTCCAAGATGTGTGGTAACCGTGCATGCAATATTGCTGTGCCCTCAGGGTTTCTAAGGACCTATACACCCAAGTAAACTCTTAGAGGCAGATTTACAAGCCCCTTGCACCACTTTTGCGTCATTTTTAACATGGGAAACATGACGCAAAAGTGGCGCAAGGGCCTTGTAAATAAGCCCCTTAATGTACATGTCTTCAGAAAATCTGCCTCAAATTTGGGAAGAAATCAGTGAGGGGACACTGATTTGTGTGGTATTCCCACCTTCCATGGGGGCAATTTAGAATGGTGCATTAATACCTCACCCCTAATTTATAACATCTTGGTTATAGAGATGTTCATGTCATCCACTGCTCCACCAGTGGAACACTGTGGAGATGATGTAATATGGAATGTTGGTCTTTGGAAACCACATTTGGAGAAGGGCTGAGCACCTTGCTGGCTGCTCCTGGTGGGACTGTATTACTGTTGTACTATTTATCTACAATAAGTACTCTTAGACCATCTCAACCAGCCTGGAGTGATTATTACAATTTTATAGCGATGAGGACCTCCAAGAATCTGCATTTGCTACCTCTAAGGCCTTCAATTTCAAGTCTGGAGTATCTGAGTACCTACTCTCAAGTTGAAACAACATCTCAATCTACAGCTGCGTATATTCAACCAACTGGCACACCAAAGCCCCACCAGTGACCTCCCATTGGTCGCCCTCTACGCAAAAGTGCCAATTCTTGTCTCTACGCAGCTCATGTCTTTTCCTGCTGTTCCTACAGCATCTCAAAAACTCTGTTCCTGCTGTTCCTACAGCTTCTCAAAAGATCTGTTCTTGCTACGCATGCAGCACCTCAACAAGCAAGATAAAGGTGTTCTAAGGTAGCCAAGAACAAGTTCATCTACACCTACAACATCAAGGGAATCAGAGTTTGCCTGTTCTTGTGTCTCACTTTCACTTTCAATTGCTTCTGACTGGTGCATACCATTTTTTTTTCAAGTTTTCTGAACAATGACATCAAAGGGTGTAATTATGACTGTGAAGGTGGTCCAAGCTATTGTAGCGATTGTAGTGGAATTTGTCTACAAGTACTATTTGAGTAAACATGTGTTCACAGCGTGCGTCTTTTCTACAAGTGGCGGCGCAAGCACATTCACTCTGAAGAGGATTTACAAGGTGAGGCATTTCTTTGTCTTATTGTTAGTCTCCTTTGAGACATTGAGACCTTCCATTTTGCCAACCGTTGCGTATGCATTTCAAAGCATGTGTCAGATTTGAGAGTCAGGCCACAGGAGTCGACAAAGTTTTCCAAAGCCTCCTCGCCTCAACTGTCACCCGAATGATATAACAATCCGGGGTTCAGCTAAAACGCGGGGTAAAAGGGAATGGGAGAAACAGAGAGATAGCCTCCGCGTAAAAGAACACAAGTCCTCGTCCGCTTCTGGTCTGTTCAGCAGGGCGTCTTGTTTACTGCACCGGTGGAGACAACATGCATAAATACACACAATAACCTTTTCTAATTGTACTATTCGGGTGTTCAGATTTAATATTTACCCCTTAGACCTGGGCTATGGCTGCTCTCTATGCTGTAGTTGATAAGGCGCATTACACAGGGTATCTGTTGATAAAATGGGTATACTAATTATCTGCTCATTAAATTATCACTCTTGAATTATTTATTTCTATAATCTCTTTAGCTCTGTGTGTTTTTATTTTCAACTCTCTCAGAAACTGTAAATAAGTAAGCAACTGTTCTTCATTTTGAACCTTGCAGTATTCTTCAACCAACGATAATTTGTGCCAGAAAATAATGATAATGTTCTCTGTACCTTTTCTCCACAAGAATATGATTGTCTTCACTCAGAAGCCCTTTGAAATACTAGCGTTACCTCTATTCACCAGCTGGGCAACTCTTACGACTGCTGCACGATGCTCTTCGGTGCTAGGAATTCACTACCACGTTGCGCATGCGTTTATTACTCGATAATTAAACTACACTGAAGGCTACAAAACGCTACTCGCGTTTTGACTGAAGATATTCTCCTCTCGAAGTCGCGGTGCGAGGAGGAGACACTTGCTCCTCGCGCAAAGTCAGTTGAAGCGCGCAGTTCTCTCACAGAACGTGCACGTAACAAGCTCCACAGATCGCGAGCCCGCAGCACTAGACCGCTAACCTTACAGTAGGCGGTAGCGTCCACTCCGCCTCTCTCGGGCAAGAGTGCTTAATGCTTTTAACACAGTGGCGAAGTAACAGGATTGAAACCTGATGTCGCCGCACCTTGCCTAGACGTTTATTCTGTATCAGCCAGCACTGATTCATTGGTCTCTTTATTCTGGTTTTCAACTTGGTGATCGCGGTAATCCTGACAGCATGTCACGCGTGCATGGAGCAGAGCGCGCACTTACCTCCACCTTCTACATGTGACGTTCTTCTGTCCTCCGTGCGATCTGCTGCCTTTTGTTCCGGCATGCACATGCATGCCGGTAGCCACTCTACATGTGTCTCAGTGCGTGCCACCATCTTGTGGCTGGAACCGGAAGCTCCAGGCACCCTACGCAGTTCATATGGGTCCAAGAGACTTTATTGCCAATCACGCTCCGTGTCTAGTGGTTAAGCTTTATTTGTCAATTAAGGTTTTTCAAGGGGATCACAAACATCTCTGTTTCTTCACTTTGCCTCTTAAGATGGACTGCTTTCAGGTGAATTTCTCTAACCTCATCAAAGGCCAAGACAAGGACACTCTACTTTGTTTCCAGGTCGTGTGGTGAGTTCTCCTCAAGGAAATAACAAGAAGGGGAGAGAGAGTCTGAATGAGTTGATTCGTTCTCCCTGATTAAGCTTGTGTAAACAAAAGGAATCCACCAAAATTTCTGAAAGTGTTCCCTACAGTGGTGGGGAGCACTTAGTGTTCTTTAAAATACCCCTCACACACCAAAAGGACCCTTGGTGTCATGCTTCATCATTGGGGTCTTCGCACCCCTCTACGGGATGTGGCATGCTACGACCTACGATTACGCGGGAGCACTTATTTCAATGACTATGCATGGTGTGTGTGAGGGTTTGATATGAGTGAGTGGTGGGGTTATGGGTGAGTGATGAGTTAAAAAGTGCCTGGCTCGTGGGGTGGACTAAAAAATCTTTAATAGGCCCTCGGGCTGGTACTGTTAAAAAAGTGAAGTACGAGGTGTCTATGTAGTGTTATGTACATCACCTCTTGTGTGTCAATACTGCAAGTTACAGAGAAAATACAACATAAAGTTATAGCCCACAAACGTAGTACCTTTGTGGACATTAATAATGTGGGAATTTTATCCACAGAGAAATTAAATTACTTCTTACACTCTTGTCCACTCAACATTGTGCAATTACACTTCAAAGGGCCAACAATAACACAACATCCTACATAACACATTAGATAGCAGCTGTGCACACAACCAACACAGCACAGATATGCCATAAAGTTTATTGTCAATGTGAACACAACAGCAGTGCTGCCCAACACACCACACAGCACATCCACTCATTCATGACAGATCTCTGAACATACACCAATGCAGCCAAAATAATAGATTAACTGGCATTCCAACCACTCTACCTGAAAAAGAATCTTTATAAACCAGTGCTTTTATTTTAGCTGTCAAATTTCCCTTTGGGCTGTTCAACTCAATGGGAGTATTTCTAATCTTTATTCCAACTTGCATTTTAATTTTAGAGGGACTTTCTGTAACACTTGCTCTTTGCCTGAAGAGTCAATTTATTTATTTATTTATTTATTTATTTATAGTATTTATAGAGCGCGAGCGAAGGCCCTTGGGCATCTCGGCGCTGGGATATCTGCCATATTCAGCCAGGAGGGAAAGTGGGAATCACTGATTAAAGAGCCAGGTCTTGAGTTGTTTTCGAAAAGACCAAAGAGACGGGCTGGTTTTAATGGCATGTGGCAGAGTATTCCAGAGTCTAGGTGCTGACACTAGGAATCTTCTGTCACCCCAGGGCACCAGTTTGGTACGAGGTACCACTAACTCGTGTAGGTTGGAGGATCGTAGGGGTCTGAGGGGGCGGTAGGGAGTGAGATTTTGGATCAGAAAGGCTGGTCCTTGGTTGTGCAAGGCCTTATAAACAATGCAGAGAGTCTTAAATTTAATTCTATTTCTGATAGAAAGCCAGTGGAGTTCTCTGATGGTACCTGACACTGAGTGGAATTTGGGGACACCTCCCAAAAGCCTGGCAGCTGCATTTTGAATTGCTTGCATTTTATTGAGAACTCTTTCTTGAGTGTTCAGAAATAGTGCATTGCAGTAGTCCAGGGTGGACAATACCAGGGATGTTATCAGGGTTTTGCCTGCTGTAGCCGGAAGGAAAGGGAGAATTTTGTTTATAAGTCGTAACTTATAGAAGGCAGAGGATGTGATCTGATTTGCATGTGGGAGAAAAGTGAGGCGGTCATCGAACATAACTCCCAAATTCCTCACCCTGCTCACCGGGGTGGGAGGGGGACCCAATGACAGTGGCCACCAGCGGTAGGACCATTCCGGCGTCAGATTTCCGAAGATAACTACTTCGGATTTGTCAGAATTCAATTTCAGGCAATTGGAAGCCATCCAATTCCCTATTGCTTCCATGCCCAGATTGAATTCGTCTGCTATTTTTTGGCCATTATTCCTGATGGCAAGGACCAGCTGGGTATCGTCAGCATAGGATGTAAGGCTCATCCCATGGGCTCGGATGACATTGGCCAGGTCCGACACATATATATTGAAAAGTGTCGGACTCAGGGATGAGCCTTGGGGTACTCCACATGGCAGCGATAGGGTGGAAGACTGAAAGGGTCCTATGGTGACCACCTGGGTCCTGTGTGCCAAGAAGGAGGCCAGGAGAGTCTTGGCCGTTTGCTGAACACCCATGCTTTCGACACGGTCGATTAAGGTGGTGTGATCGACCGTGTCGAAAGCCGCCGACAGGTCCAGCAGTATGAGAAACGCTGTTCCCCCGGCATCCCGAATAGTTCTAATGTCCTCCGTGGCCTTGATCAGTGCCGTCTCCGTCCCATGATATTGACGGAAGCCAAACTGGGAGTCGTCCAGCAAGTGGTGTTCCTCAATAAAGGCTGATAGTTGGAGATTCAGGGCCTTTTCGACGATCTTGGCCACGGCTGGGAGGCTGGCAATGGGCCGATAGCTCTTAAGTTCGTCCTTGTCGAGATTGGGTTTTTTAAGCAGTGGTCTTATTAGAGTTTTTTTCAGCGTAAGTGGGTAGATACCTGAAGTAATCATGATATTACAAATGGTTGTGATGGCAGGAAGAACCACTTCGATCACCGGAAATAGTACTTTAAGGGGACATGGGTCAAGAGCAGAGCCCGTCTTAATGGAAGACATAATGTCCCTAATCTGAGCTGTAGAGACCTCTGCAAACTGGAGGAGTGAGGGGCTAGTTCTAATGATACAAGCCGAATCAGAGGTGGTTTTGGGGGTGATTTTAACACCGTTGGCAAAGGCTGCATAGATGTCATTGACTTTGCTGAAGAAGAAATTAGCCAGCGCATCACAAAGCGGCTGGGAGGGAGGAGGGTGTAAGTTGGGCAAATAGCCTGCTAGCTGTTTGGTGGTTTCATACAAGGCCTTATTAGAGTTTTTAGATAGTTCTATTCTCTCACAGTAGAACTTGTTCTTGGCCTCAATAATCATAGTACAATCAAGTACAATCTTAGTGGGAGTAAGAAGCGAGTTATTGTAATAGCATTCTAGATAGTGCCCAATTGGGGTTTTGTCCACTCCATAGTCAAGAGACTGCATTGTTTGCGGTTTTGGACAATACTCGTATGTTGCTGGATAAAGGTGGATGAGCAGCCCTTGTATTAATAGATGTTGGTTCATCTTTCAGTACTTCAACTGTCTATCACACTGTCCTCTGACAAATACTCGACAATGTTGGCGTTCATGGGCAAGCAGTAGGGTGTCTCTTCTTGTTTCTGAGTGACCAAGTGCAGTGATCTTACCACCTTTTGCTCTAAAACATTGGGGTTCCAAAAAGGATCATTACTCAGTCCTACACTATTTAACATTTATTTATCACTCCTGACCAAGTTGATTCGAAGTTTGTTTTCATTGCTAATGTCATTCACTGATGATGAAAAAACTGTTGTCTCTGGGCAGATGTATCTGCTACAGCTTTCAATCATGTGTGTCTCTAATCAGTAGCTCCCTGGATGAGCAGAAATTAAGTAGAGATAAAACTCTTCTCATGTTCATGCATGTGACCACCATGTGTGCACCTAACTGGTGGCTTTAAGAGTTGGGAATAGATCCTACCCAGTAGAATCTGTAAAGAATCTGCAAAATACCTGGGTATAGTTGTCAATACTGCATTATATTTTGAGAAACAAATTGAGCATCCGACTTTAAAGCTGGGGAACCAGGTTGGAGTCTGGTGGGAGGCTCAAACATCCTGTGATTCTTGGCAAATCACATAATCTCCCCGTGCCTAAAAATAAAAGTGTCTGTCTGAAATGCAACTGGTGCTCATGTAAAGCGTTCTGATACCTACAGGTCAAGTCCGCGCTATTCATGCTCCATAATGTTCTTCCTCTCTTGCATAATAAGGTATGACATAGAGTGGCTTAAGCACAAAATACTATTATGTTTGTACTCCTGCAACACTCTATACCTGGATTACCCAGTAAAGTCCTTGCAGTGACTACAACGCATCCAGAATTTGATGGTCAGACTACTCTTGAGTCTTCCCTGGACTTGCTCAATTTCTGATTCCTGCACAGCACCACATTGGTTCCCAACTAATAAGAGCTCTACATCTAAAGCTCCGTGTATCTCTCATGTGGCTTTTAACAAGTATTAGCTCCAGCTGCTGCACTCAAAACCCAGGTGCTATGTTCCTGGCCAAGCCCTGAGGACCACAGATGTGTATCTTTATAAATATGCTTCATCATCACCACTTACTGCCATCATCTACGTGCCTCACATGCATATCTTCTGGGCAATGGGGCACCTTTCCAACGAAGAAATATATAAGCAGTTTGGTTGAGGTCTTCAGTCATCACCATCTGAAAATGTACAAGTCACCAATAGTGACATAGAAAAGTAAGTAGAAATAATATAGGTTGACAAACTGTCTTTACCAAATACATTTTGGTGCTAAACAAGTTTATGTTCTTATCCAACCATATTTAGGTCTGGTTAATATAACCCTGCAGCAGTATGCACCCACTTATTCATTCCACTACTGAGAATTTCATTTCAAGATATAATAGCTTGCGTGGGAGATGTGGTCAAGCTGCCCAAATAGCAGATTTTTTTTAAAGTTTCTGAAAACCCCTTAAGGCTTGAGGTCTTGAGGGAGACAATCTCACAAATACCTACATTTACAAAGATAATAATTTGTTGATTGTTATTATTTTTGTGGTACACTTCATCCTCAGCTAAAGCTGTGCAAAGTTACAACCTCACACAAACCCCTTCATATAATTTTGCTGCTGTTTTTTTAATTTCTCACATCTGCTTACATAGAGGGCTATATGTCAGAATATCATTGTCAGAAATATCACCTGACATAGCTCTAGTGTCTGAAATATCATTTACAAAATATCACCCCATTGGGTGTAGAGTTTCTATTATTAATTCAATGAGGTGATAGTGTTGTAAAAAAAAGTTAGCATACAATATTTAAGTCAGACTATTCTCTGAGTAGGCTAATGTGGCCCCACACCATATAATTGCAGTTGATGGACCATTGTGCTTGCAACATGCTCCTGTTTTTTCATTAATAAGAGCTTTAGGCAGAAGTCAAAGTTTGACAACAAAAGACTGTGTGACAGGGTTAATGGTCACGGCCCTCCAAGCCTATAGACCGCCTTGCTCATCGAGAACATAAATGAATCAATTAATTCCAAAGAGCAACAAATACAAATTGTTCTGAAAAGTAGTACATCTGTATAACCTTAAAAAAGGAAATTAGTGGGATCCCGGTCCCATTCCTATCCACCGACTTGAAGCTCTGGATTTAAGGTATGATTTTTAAAACTTTTCTTGTCACTTAGTAAACCTATGCCAGAAAAAAAGTGTTCCAATTGCGGAATTCTTAAAATGTACATTATTCATAAAACAATGGACTTGTAAATTATGCATTTTGTGTGTGTACTCCAAGTGTGCTTTTTAAATTATACATACACACATTATGCAAGGTATATTTGAAGAGGGATTGAAGAAAAGCAGGAGTGCTCAGATGATTGCCAAAGGAGTGACCTCGCATATGCAAAGCAAATTTAGTTTACATGCACTGGGTAATACATATTCTTGTATACACACAAAGCTATGGGACTGTACTCACTACAGTTTTATGAGCATCCAATTTACACCTGAAACATCTGAGAATATCCTGTACAGAAGGAAGAGCAACGTTTAGCAAAATCTGCAAAATTTATAAGATGTGTGTAGACTTAGTAAGGGGGCAGGTAGAAGGAAAATAAAAACTTGCAAAGCACACATCCCAAAGTATCGAAATCTCTAAATTGATCATTTCCCTAAAGAAAGAAGTACAGAAACAATATACCGTAATACGATTAGAAGGGGGGGGTTAAAGTCACCATTGTATGTAAATACCACAAATTTTACACGTGCAGACGACGTTGTGTAAACTACTCTAAATTCACCACTGAATTAGGAAAGAACCATAGCATAAAAGCACAGGCTTAAGCAAAACTTACAAGCTGATTAAAATACTTATGTTTCAATTAACCTTTGTGAATCAGCCTGTTAATTATTTCATGTGTAGGTCATTTTTTTGTACTTAATGTATAACTGATAACCTGTAATGATGAAAATACCACTACATTTTATTCTTTTCTTTTCTCTTTCCTCTGAGTGGGATGTATGGATGAGGAAAGCTATGCACTTTGGTGGAGATCTCCTCTCTCGTGAGTGAGCTTATGTTTACCAGGAATTCCTTTGTGAATTTCTGGCAGATGTAAGTTAAATTCAGGCATAATCTCACGTTTTTTGCCATAATGACATTTGTGAATAGGTCCTGCAGTTTGTAAAAAAAAATTCAACATCTGAAACCCATAGAAGTATTCTGAAGAATATGTACAGGTTTAATGCTTCTGTGGAATTCACAAATATTGGAAACAATAAGCCTGGAAAGCTGAAGCAATCACTGGGATAGGTAGTGGTGGTCTAAGAAAGTCGCACATCCAGTTCTGTTGAACAGTACGAAAAATTCATATATACACGAGGCTTCTAAAAAATGACGGTGCCAATCAAAGTATCAGGATCATCCCACTACCAAGGATGTCTTATCAGCAGGTAATGGATACCTACTATTAAGTATATATTAAACAGGTTATACCTCGGCACTCTGCTGTTTTTCACAGTCACAATTAAGGTGCGTTATGTATTATATTACAAAAGGTCTATTCCTATCGAGTATATCTCAGTTGTGAAAGAAAGCCAATTATACTTAGTGGGACAGCATATATGCGAAATAAGTCAAAAAGAAGAGAACATCTAATAGATAAATATTTGATCTTGTTTTGTATTTAATACCTTTGTACTTGACTGTATTATATGATAGTAAGTACAATGTTGGTATTCAACTTAGTGTCAATACTGTTTTTCCAAAAAAACACAAGTTGTGTACATCAAGGAATTTTTCAATAAAGACATTCATAACCATTAGAACAATTTTGTTGAAACTTATTTAAGCACTACAAAAAGGAGAAAACATGTTAAGCGGCCACGTTGGGGGTCCTTGTCCAAGGGCCCTCCAAATCGTGATGGTCACTAAAACAGCCGATCACAGCCGACACGTGTTTCGTTACTTTTTCTGTAACTTTTTCAAGTCTGTAAGATAACAAATATACATACTGTAGTGCACATTACACATTCAATCTGTTGGCTAACAGTGTATAATATTAATTAACCATGCAGCTTATTGTGCAAAGAAGAAACAATTTAATGTGCGTTGATGTTCTCTCAAAGTGCACAGGAAGGCGAGGAAAAGATAAAAAAAAATAAAAAAAAGGTGTATAAAGATATTTACCAAATAGTTAGTACTCTTGCAGTCATATAAAGTTGGAAGAGTGTTGTAGAACAGAAAGACCCAAAGTACGTGAAGCAATATTTTGTAGTGAATAATAAAATTATACCTTATGCCCCAAGAGTTGATGTTACTCGAAAAACAAGTGCAAACGTTGGAAAGAGGTAAGGGAGCAAATTAATTCTACCTTTCTCTTAGCGTAAAATGTTCTTATAAAAATGTTCTCCCTGTTTCTTAGCTCTGTAAGGAGAATGGCTGTAAAGCGCAAAGACATGATATTAAAATTTAAATCCCAGTTTATTCCGATATTCTGCATGGAAAACAGTCAGATCATAGTATGTCTTTTGTCTACAAGATATATAATCGAACAACCAGAAAAACGCAGTGAGGTATAGAAGATCCAAAATGATGAGTATTGTGATGGAAAGGATCCCATCCGGTAATCTAAAAGTATGATTGTTATAAAAAAAATAAGGTAAATGAAAGCCGGTAATGAGGAGCATTGTGCTATCTATTATAAGATCATATGGCGGGTGCATTAGTGAGAAACGACTATGATAAAATTCTAAAGCGCTATACCTGGTGCGCAAAGTTATCGGGTTCCGCCCTATTTGAATTTCTGCTGCTCCAGATAGTGAAGCAATTGGAATGAAAGAATGGCGGAATTTCTCTGTAAAAACAAATAGCAAACAGGAGAAAAATCAATCTGCAGAAAGTTCTAGTATACCGGAAAAGACTGCAACAAGATGTCAAGTGTTTATTTTAGAAATAAAAAAGTGCTCAAAGAGACACTTCACGGATTATTTATATATTATTAGGGCTATCGTAGCATATAAAGCTTAAATGTATTGCAGTGCAAACAGTGACGTTTTTGCAAGCCTAAATCACAATTACCACACATAATATGAGTGTCCATTAACAACATATTGGATTAAAAAGTTCGAAATAGGTATATTTATTCTTTAAAAATAGTCAAGCCATTTTGTAGGTAGGGACTGGAGTCCAAAATGCTAATTTTTGAAAAAAAGGGCGGTGACCACAGTCTTACTCGTCTCTTTAGTTAAACTGATTCGCGTCTTGGGAGACGAAAAGTAAAGAGAGACAAAGCAGAGTAATATTTTCAGTAATATTTGTAATCCAAATATAAAGTGCTAGAAAAAAGTACACTTGAAGAATAAAACAATGGCTTACATCATGTGCCGAGTGGGATTCAGCCACTGCAAGGACTATGATAGGTCCCTAAAGTAAAAAAAAAAAAAGGCGAAATGATACAAGTTTAAAAAGTTTGTCTCAGATTACCAGAGACAGTCAATATAAAAACTATTGGGGTTGTGGGTAAGATCTAATGCACTTACTTGAAATGAGGCAAAGTATAAGTATGGCGTGTCCGCAGGAATCTTTCAAAAAAGGCAGCGACGGCCATATTGGCTCCTTTCTCCCTTTTTATAGTCAAGTGATCACTAGACACAGAGAGAGGACTTGGGCACAGATTAGATGTGAGCCCGGTCTGTTAGTAAAGACAGATAAAGTAAACAGACTAAATATAAAGAGAGGGGTGACCGCAAGTGTATATTAAAGAATCCGGATTTCTGTAAAGTTCAAAGAATGTGTGACAATAAAAAGCAAAATTAGTTCTAAATGTGTGAGTCGCTCAGGAACACGGAAAAAAAGCATCCTGAGCATAGTGACATCACATGATATTTGTTGTGAAGGTGATTCGCCTACAACATGAAAAAACGAACAAACAACAGATTTCCAATATATCTAGTCTGCCTCATAGTGTCTTAAAGGAGGAGATTAGCCTCCAAAAAGTTAGTCTTGTCTAATGAAAGGTTTTTGGATCTAATAGGTTCATCTCTATAACTGTTTCGAAAATGTAGTGTTCTTACTGATCACACATTTAGTGCATTAAGAAGTGCTGTCAGTAAAAGAGATAGAAGGTAGAGAAAGGGGAAGGAAGAAAAGAAGTAAAAATGAGTTAGCAGGTGACACAAAAACATTTTACAGTTGCCTAAGGCATAGCACAAGTTGTTGTCAATGCATTTGTCAAGACACAAATGTCAATAAAGAATAAGTGAAAGCAGATGGCAAAGATGTGACATTACAGTTTCTATTTTGGAAAAGGGGGGTGGTGATGGACAGAGTTTCTGAATGATGCAGAATACTCTTACCAAGTCAAGAGATCATGGTTTTAATCCATCACCGTTTTTTAGCTCACTGCACCATCCCAGCTCAGAACCTGGCTATATGCAAATTAGTCTGTTCCTGTCCCAGTGCATGATGGGAACAGGGCAAACCAAACTACCAAGCCAATTCTTATACTGGGAAGGAAACAAGCTTCCGGGGACCGGTTTCTGGCATCACAGCCTTCTTCGGCCCGGCTTGCTTGAATCCTGATGGTGCAATGAGCAAGGGACTCACGTCTGAGTATACCCTCCCACACATAGTGTGGATAAAATCGATTTTGGAAAAGGGGGGTGGTGATGGACAGAGTTTCTGAATGATGCAGAATACTCTTACCAAGTCAAGAGATCATGGTTTTAATCCATCACCGTTTTTTAGCTCACTGCACCATCCCAGCTCAGAACCTGGCTATATGCAAATTAGTCTGTTCCTGTCCCAGTGCATGATGGGAACAGGGCAAACCAAACTACCAAGCCAATTACAGTTTCTATACAGACATATCACAAAATACTATCGATGTATTCATCGTAGAATGTCTTTCAAAGAACATCTGAGATGTGATAGTAATGTACAGTGTTGTTCAATATCTGAGCATACATATTTTCAGACACCTATAATGTTGGACAATTATGTCATTTTAGTGTGTGTTCCATAAGGGACATATTGGTTCACAGAATTTTAAGTAACGGCGTGTTATTACTCCAAGGATCATCAGTCCTTAAGAAAAACATATCATTATTTATCATAATTAATTCCCTGTTTCACCGCACAAAGGCGTATTATCCATTGAGCTTCCAGCTTTCTTAGGGCGTGAATATGGTCCCCTCCTCTGGGATCATTATACGCTTGAGCTATCCCATGAAACCTAATGTTAGTTATGGACATGTTTGGATGAGTTTCGTGAAAGTGAACTGCCATAGGATAACTACTGTCATTATTGCGGATTGCTCAAATGTGTTCTTGTATTCTTTCTTTTAGGGCACGGATGGTGCTCCCTATGTAGATCAAGTTACAAGGATATTTGATACAGTATACTATGAATTTAGATTCACAGTTGATAAAATCTTTGATGAAATATTTTGTCGGAGTATTGTAGCTGAACTCTTTGTTGCCATTGTCAGCCAAAGGGCACATATTACATTGTGTACACCTATAGAAACCCTTAGGTTTGTTATGTAACCACGTTTTGTTGATAGTCTTTGGTGGATGATAACTCATACAGAGTATGTCCCTTAGTGTCTTACTTCTTCTATGTATTATTTTGGGTTTTTGTGTCAGGTGTTCAGTCAAAGATCTATCTAAAGTTAAGAGATGCCAGTGTTTAGATAGAATTTTATAAATTGCATTAGTTTCAACATGAAAGTCCATAATAAGGCTCAATTTATCAAAAATATTTTTTTCGTATGTTTCGAGCTCTTCTTTAACAAACTCCCTCTAGGAGTTTTGATGATTCTCTTTCTCGCTTGTCTGAGCATATCCTTAGGATAGCCCCTACTGGCAAAGCGGGCTTGTAAGGTGTCCAGTTCATGATGGAAGATATTGTCCTCACTGCAATTTCTGCGTGCTCGTGTCATTTCGCCCAAAGGAATTGCTCTAATTTGGGCTTGGGGATGGGCGCTGGTGGCACGTAACACAAAGTTACACGCTGTCTTTTTTCGGAAAAGTTTGGACATGATCTTAGGACCTTTGGTATATATAGTAATGTCCAGAAAATCTATTTCCGTAGTGCTGAAATTTGAAGTAAATTGCAAGTTGAAATTGTTGTTGTTTAGATGTTCAGTCAAATTTTCAAATTCCAACTTACTACCTGCCCAGATGACGAAAATATCGTCTATGTAACGACCCCAATACACAATATGTGCTGTCAAATTAGGGGGGCCGTTACCCCACCGATATTTTAGTTCAAATTTGCCTATATGCAGATTGGCTACTGATGGGGAAAATTTAGAGCCCATGGCTACTCCCATCGCCTTCTGATACCATGTGCCCTGGTGGAGAAAGACGTTGTTTTCCAGAACAATTTTTGTCATGTTGAGAACCATCTCAGTATGTTAATATAAAGTGGCATCTCTCTGATAGAGTGTGTCAGGCAGAGCTTGTAAGCCCTAATCCCAAGGAATACTGGTATACAAAGCACACACATCTAGTATGGCAAAGGAAAGATCCGTGGTCCATTCTATGTCATCTAGTTTATTTAAAAGATCGCCAATGTCACGTAGGTATGAAGAAAGATTAAGAACAAAGGGCTGCAGAAAAATATCAATATATTCAGAAAGTTGCTCGGTGGGGGAACCGATCCCTGATAGAATGGGTCTGCCTGGGAGAAATGCCGAGATCTTATGAATTTTGGGCAGGATAATATATACACGGTGCCTTTGGTGAATTTGTGTAAAGATATCTTACTCTCCATCCGAGAGGAGTCCTTGGGCTTGCCAATTTTTTTGTTCAGATTCTATAAGGTAATACATTTTTTGAGAGGATTGGTAGTCAATTTGCAGTAAGTTTTTTCATCCTGAAATTGTCTGTCTATTTCCTTGATGTAATCATCGTCTTTCATCAGTACTATGTTTCCGCCCTTATCGGCTTCTTTTATGACCAGCTCTGAATTATTGGACAAGGTTTTAAGTGCCAGATATTCTGATTTTGTGAGGTTATATCTATATTGTTTGTGATGTTCATTAAGTAGATCCTCCAAGATGTAGAGGTCCTGTGTGACTGCCCTGTGAAAATCATCTATCATATTGTCAGATTGAAAATTCGGGACATACACAGATTTCAATTTAAGTCCACTGCCTACATTCAAGTCAGTTTCCACACCTAAATGATTAAGTGTGTCGGACATAGTCAGGGAGTTGTCCTTTATGGATAAGAGTGTATGCGTGTTCTGAACATCTCTGATAGTTTTATTGCTTGGTACTACTGTTGAGTTCACAGGTATACTAGAAGCCGGATTTTCAGCAAAGAATTTTTTTAATTTTGCTTTTCTCACAAATTTAAAAACAACCACATGTATGTTAACAAAATCTGGTCTAGAAGTAGGGCAGAAACCCAGCCCTTTAGTTAAGACTTCTTTGTCATTAGCAGTGAGATCAACATTTGATAAATAGACAATATTGACATTGCTGGCACATGCAGTTACATTGTCACTAATCTGGAATTCATTATTCATAGTCTGACCTAGTGCGATGCATTGCGAGCCACTGATATGGTATTTGTGGCTCCTTCTATGGTGCCCGTTCCGCCTCCCCCCCCTTCTGGTTTTTTTTGGGGCGTCTCGCTTGTATATGTTCCTGGAACCTATGCGGAAACGGTTCATTTCGTCTAAAAAAGACGAAGAAGTGCCTGAATCCAAGTTTGGTGCTACAGTTAGTAGTCCTGTTTCTGTAGTAATACTACATTATTTTCCATTTATATTAATGGTATTGTGGAATACTTGACATGTCCCCGTCCTTATGTTTGCGGATGATACGCTTATACTTTCCCGTACACCGAGCGGCCTCCAAAAGGCTGTTAATGCATTTGGTGATTACTGTGATAGTCGGGGCCTTGAGCTGAACACAACAAAGACAAAATTTATGTGTTTGAACCGACAGTCTACATTTAAAGGTGTAATCAAGTATAAGGGTACCCCCCTCGAGGAAGTGAAAGCTTTTTCCTATTTAGGAATAATACTTCAGAACAATATGGAATGGAAATCGCATATTAATAATGCAATACTAAAGTTTAGCCAGTTATCAGGTGCGGTGGCCATGAAACACAAAGCCTCCTTGACAAAGCCTATAAATTGTGCTCTTGAAATTTACAACATGAAGGTCTTGAGCGCATGTTTGTTTGGCTCTGAACTCTGGGGCCTATCAAATCTGGCGGACTTGGTTGTAGCGGAAAATAAATTTTTGCGAGGGTTAATAATGGTACCGCAAAGTACCCCTATAATTCCATTGAAGCTGGACTTGGGTAGGAAAAGCATTGAGGATATTGCCCGATTACGGCCATTGTTGTATTGGAGGCGTCTGATGGTGACCCCTGAGCTGGCTCACTACACCGATGCATTGTTAGATGTTGTTAAGTTTGATCAGTTCCACTGTATTGTTTGGCTGAAAGATCTGCGGGGCCTACTGGCAAAACTAAATTTGGACCATCTTTGGGGAAACAGGGATTTGAGTTGTTTTCCGACAAAAGCAAAACTGAAAGAAATGTACTGGGAGATGGTGTATTCTACAATTTACTGCTCTGGGAAAATAGCCAAACTGTCAGCTCGGTTTCTGAATATTAAAATGGTACCAGTATGTGAAACCTATTGGGACATAATTGAAAGCCCACGTGACAGGAAGCTATATTTTCAATTCTGAGTAGGAACACTGCCAGTAAATGCTTTTAAGAAACACTGGATCCCACCGTGGGATGAGCATTGCAACTTCTGTAAAGATCAAACGGAGCATATCTCCCACTTGTTGTTTTGTTGCCCCTTATATACCAACCCACGCCGGAAATGGCTACGCCCAGTTTGTCTAAATATTGGCACTCGCAGCCAATCGACTGCACTTAGAATACTAGAATCTGACTGTTCCCCGCTTTTTGTAACTGCTGTAGCAAAATTTCTTGGTTGGGCATGGGTAATTCGCACTCGCACTTTGGTAGTTAATGAGATAAACTGAAATTGTTTTAATAGAAGTTTATGAAATAAGCAAGTATTTTATCTGTGTAGTTTTTTCGACTGTCAAATGTTTAATAATGTATTTTAATATAAATTTTTAGACGTAGTATTTATTTGTATAGTGATTAGGGAGGAAATGCTTTTATGACAATTGTCGAATAAAAGCTTTGAAATTGATAATACTACTCTCACTTTGGACACTGGAGATATCTAACTCACTAGTAGAAGCTGTCATAATCGGTGGTTTATTAGTCACATTTTTGGCAATCTGCTTTGGCTTAACCACATCAAATTTTTTTGCAAAAGTAAAAACTCCTCCATTTCTATAATCTGTTTCATCTCGTTTGAACTTCCTCATTTTTTTGTACTTAATGTATAACTGATAACCTGCAATGATGAAAATACCACTACATTTTCTTATTTTCTTTTCTTTTCTTTTCTCTTTCCTCTGAGTGGGATGTATGGATGAGGAAAGCTATGCACTTTAGTGGAGATCTCGTGAGTGAGCTTATGCTTACCAGGAATTCCTTTGTGAATTTCGGCCAGATGTAAGTTAAATTCAGGCATAACCTCACGTTTTTTGCCAAAATGACATTTGTGAATAGGTCCTGCAGTTTGTAAAAAAAAGTTCAACATCTGAAACCCATAGAAGTAGTCTGAAGAATATGTACAGGTTTAATGCTTCTGTGGAATTCACAAATATTGGAAACAATAAGCCTCGAAAGCTGCACCATGTTATGTGATGTTTATACAAGTTACTATTTCACCAAAAAGTAACAGTACATGGGGCAACTGCAGTTCACCTGAGCATTTTCACATTTTTTTCTTCATTTGTTCCTCCTCGAGGATAATATTCTGAATTGGAGACACTACTTATTCATTGACCCTATGAAGTTTGGAGGCGTTTGGTTCCTCTCCCCACACTTGAAGGATGCTTTAGGATATTTAATACAGCCTTTCGCCGGAGGATATCTGACCTTTGATTGGATGGAAAAGGGTTGGTTAAGAGTTTGAGAATGCCCGCATGCTGACAAATCTGTGGACATCCACAAACTCACAAGCCAAATCATGCCTTAGTCTGTCATGTCCCACCTACACTGGCTTTAAATAAGTGGTAATTTTATTCGGTTGGTGTGTACATGTATGCAGCAATCAATTCATCTACACCTACTGGGTTTCATTTAGAGGATACCTTCCTAACCAAAGTGCATGGAACTATTTTCGACCATAAACATAGGTTTATGATTGAAAAAGTCTTTGTGAAATAGGTTCTTGGACATTAGGAAGCATGAGCAATTCCTATCACTGTGTTAGAATGTACTGAAGCTGGAAGCTGTCACAAATTCTCTGCTTTGAAGACATTTCAGAGTAAGACGTTACCATTTCAGACTCAGCATGTGAGTGATGCACCACTGTAAAAGGAACCTTTGCCTAGCTCAATTTACCTTCAAACTGTATCTGCCATAACAACTAAAAATAAAAAGAATCACTTGCTGATTGATATTCCTTGAGGCTAGTGGCATAGCTAGCCACTTCGCCGCCCGTGGCGGACCCTGCCACTGCTGCCCGTGGAGGCCATAGGAGCAGGGGGAGGGGGTTGCTGGCGATTTTCCCGCGATTGCCGCCCAGCCCAAACGCACGGAAGGGGCGGGTGTCCGCTACCCCCAAAAACCTGTGCCGCCCGGGGCAGACTGTACCCACTCCTTGCTACGCCACTGCTTGAGGCTGCTTGCAGTTTATCTAACGTTCAGCTTATTTCTGTCGGACCCAGCTTCTTGGCAGGGGGGACAGCGTCCACCCTGTGAAAAGAGTGGGGGGACGCCGTCCACCCGCGTTTACCCCCGACTCGAGCCCTGACCTTGCCACCCCAAAGGTGTTCTATTAACTGGGAAATCATTTTCATCTTTTACTCTCTTATTGGCCCTCTCCTATTCGTTGTTCACTCAACCAAGGCCAAACTTGCATAACGCGTGCCAATGCAACATTTCCAGTAATCAAAGTACAAAAAATAGATGTTTTTTGCCTGCAAAGAAGTGTGAAATTTCTGATTGTCTCCCCCAATGTCTGTAAAGTTTGTTTAGTTTATCTTCGCTCATGTAATGTTGTTATTGTAACTACATTTTCCTTCAATGAATCCTAGCCTGGCTGAACAATACATGCAGAATTGTTTTCTTTGTAACAGTAACATTTGCTGAGTTTCTGTTGCACATTGGCAAACATTTGCAGATGTTTTTTCAACATGTATACCTTTTGTTGAACTTTTCTAAACACAGAGGCACATCGCCAAAGAAAAATACAAACTGTGTGCTGCAAAGTCTATCTTATGCAGAACTGTTTTGTTATTGTTAAAAAGTGTATGTATGTGCTGCATGCATCAAAAATCATGGATGTGATAAAGGAAAAAGAAATCTGCCCTCTTTTGAGAAAGTGATTTAGACTCAAGGCAAATATCTCCCAGAGGCAGAAAATACCAGCCCCTGGGAGACTTAGGGCAACTTTAGAGGCAAATATCTTGGGAGGTTTTGCTCTCAATGCAGCCCCCCACAAAACTCATCAGATAGATTAGTGATGCTCCTGCCAATTCTGGGGCACCACAAAAAAATCCATATGCAAATGTAAGACCTTTGCAGGGGTTTGTGCTGCACTCCTTGCAGGAAGTGAACATGAACCTGAACCTTTAGCCATTTGAGGGCCTCACGCTGCTGTTAAATAATCCCAGGTGCCGTGCCCAATTGGGCACCTTGATAGAAGTGCTTATAGGAGGCTGCTGTCAGAGCCCCAAGGCCCTCACAGCACCTCGGTCACACCCAGCTTTCCTCAGCCAGCACAGCAACATTAATTTAAACTCATGCGGCGGGAGCCAGCAATCTCTTTTCACTCAGACCTAAAGGTGGAAGCGGATCAGATTCCACTGCCTGCCCAGGCCGTAGGTAGGGAGATAGAAGGGCGCGCGCTCAGCACCCCTAATAAGGGCAACATACCCAGCCATGTTCACTTCTGGCCCGTGGATCGAGTGATCTGGTCCCCTTACTTACGCACTTGCCTGAGAGATAGGCTTGAGGAGGGGGCAAAAACATGCACACCTCACCATTAATATTAAAAACACGAAGAGGCAATGACCCCCAGTGACTTAGGGCTAGATGTCGGTAAATCAGATTTACCGATTCATAAATACCGAATTTTACCGATTCGGTATTCATGAATCGGTAAATCTGATGTAGGTAATTATTCGGTAACAAATACCGAAACAATAGGATTCGGTATTTACCGATTCGGTAATTACCGAATCGATATTTGCCATTGATTCCTATGGGCCTTGAGGAATCAATGGCAAATACCGATTCGGTAATTACCGAATCGGTAAAAATACCGAATTGCCAAGGGGGACAGGGTGTCACTTTGACACCCTGTTGCACCCCTGTTTCTGCCCTGTGTGCCATGTGACACACAGACATGCCCTTAGGGCATGTCTGTGTGCCACATGGCACAGGTGTACATGCACAGATGTGCATGTACACAGGAATTCGTTATTTAACATGGAATAGTATTCTATGGTAAATAACGATTCGGTAAGGGCCTGTGGCACTGATTACAGTGCCACCTACATATTGATTTACAGTATTGGTAAATTTACCGATTCGGTATTTTACAGATTCTGTAAATTTACAGAATCAGTAAATTTACCGATTCTGTAAATTAAAGGCCCCCTACATTACAAAACCCAAATACTGGTCGGTAACGGCCGGAATCGGCTGTTACCGACCGGCATTTTGGTCTCCTACATCTGGCCCTAAGTCCTCTTGGGGGGGGGAGGGGGGGATTTTGAAGAATTGTACCTGAGCAATCTCCATTTCATGGCCAGTCTTCCCAGGAATTGAGCTTAGAAAATTGCCAACTCCAGCCCAAAGGGCCAGTCTAGATGATCTTGGGCTCAGGTTGCTCTTAGTGGTGAGCCCTAGCCACTAAGAGAATTTTCTTCAGCCCTCCTTGCCTCCGAAATATACTTTTGATTGGGAGCTGGATTTTCAGTCTCCCTTTGCCAGACTTGTGTTCTGACTGAGCTCCAGGTATTATTTACTCCTTAGGGGGTCATTTTGCATAGCCGATCCGAAGCCAATAAGCAGAACACCCTCTTGACTTTTGGTCATCTTGTGAGTCACCTGTGTGAGCAGAGTCAGTGGCAACCTTCACGTCACCCCCTGCAGGACCAGTCCGCAGAAGTCTCTGGGGACCCCTCCAGAGTCCTCGAGTATGTTAATTCTAACCCTGGGCGATGAACTCAGCTCTGCTTGCGGAGTTTGCGGTGTTTTCTGCACTACGTGTTACGTAAAATGTTTTTTTCTTTGCTCGAGTTCGTCAACGTCAATTTGAGGATCGCAAGAGAGGAAAATCAACCTCCCGGCGAGATTTTTTCTCATTCGCGATTGACAACATCAAGTTGGCAAACATGAGCGTGGAAAATCAATCTCCCGGTGAGATTTCTCAACGCGGGGGTCAGGTTTCTCATTGCCAGTGGTCGCAAATGCTCGTGTTGAGAAACTGACCGTTCGTGTTGAGAAAGCTGCTGCTCAAGTAAAAATCTACTCGAGCGGCAGAAAAGGAAAGCAGGGACCGCTTGCGCTGTGCAAGGTGCAGTTCACAATGATTGCACAGAGCGTACAAGCATCGGCACTGTGCAATCACCATGAACTGCACTTTTCTATCACACTCTGCCGCTTGCAGAGCTCCGCCTAGTGCAACTGAGATTTTTTTTGCACTTCGCTGAGTTCCGCGTAGTGCAACTCCGCGAACCCCGCCCAGGGTTAGTTAATTCCCTCATCATAAGGGGGCAGCACTACTGGTTCTCATCCTAGTCCTGGGTATCATCTGGAGTTAAATCCCTTCTGTCCACTCTTTCAGTAATATCAGGTGCAGTGGCAGCTCCTCCGATAAGGCGGAGGAGCGTCGCCCCACTGCTTTATAGCAGTGAAGTTAAGGAAAAATAATATATTAATAACTTGTGTTATTATCATTTTATTTTGTCCTGATGTCCGACAGCTTTACGGGTGGGGCTGCTCTCATGAGAGGTGCAGGGGGAGTGTTGAGCAAACTGTATGTGCTCATGAATGTTTGGCTGGCCGTCTCGAACCGGCCAAGCATTCATGAGCACTTTGCATGCTCTCCACGCAGGCTGAAGATTAAATGGACCACTTATCAGAAAGTCAACCTATCATGACTGTGACTAGGCTTAAATGTATGTCTACCTGAATTAATTGGGACTTGGTGCGAAAGATTATGTGCCAAAATTCCTTCAAATAAAGACAAGACACCAGATCTCATGTAACCAATCTCTTAACACCTGATCTGGATATCTCAAGCACCGCTGATGTGGGCTGGCACCAACCTTGTGTAGGAATGCAGGCACTAAACAAAGTATGCATTTGCAAAGATGAGGACCTCCATCTTGTCCGAGTTCAGCTTCAGACGGCTGATCTTCATCCAGTCGGCGACGGCCTTCATTCCTTCGTGGAGGTTGGCCTTGGCGTTGATGGGGTCCTTGGTGAGGGAGAGGATCAGTTGAGTGTCATCGGCGTAGGAGATTATGTTGAGGTTCTGCTGTCGGGCGACGTGTGCGAGCGGGGCCATGTAAATGTTGAACAGTGTCGGGCTGAGTGAGGATCCCTGGGGTACGCCGCAGATGATCTTGGAGGCTTTGGAATGGAATGGGGGAGGCGGATGCTCTGGGTGTCAGACTCAATATAAATTCCTGTTACACAGGAACAGAGATGCTAGTTCTCAAATCCACCCAAAACAGCAACTCAGAGCTTGAGGTCACAAGTCTCTAGAGAGGTTATTCTAGGGGAAGGGGGATATTGGATAAAATAACAAAAGAGAGAGAGAGAAGAGGCTGTCCTGATGGGTTTCTTCGGTAGTCCGTCCAGCAGACTTCTATTTGGTCAAGAAAACCTGTGGTGGAAGAGTTAAACCAACATGAATTTCTTGCTACACTACGCTACTCTACTTCTTGTATCTATTTGCACCTTACCCTTACCCTAAGACTTCCAGGACTCTGCTTCTCTTCTATTTTCTTTCCTTTGGACACCTTCTATATATGTGTGTGGTCCTAGGTTGAGACGTCTGTCTGTAATTTTAGAAATACACCTTAGTCAAATATCCTTCTTTTATTTCCCTAAACACCTCCCTATTGTATCTCATTACTTTCTTTGTTCCTTGTAAATGCTTTCTCTTATACTCTATGCTCTCTGTTTAATTCTTGCTGTATTCTTGTCTTGTACACCTGCAATATATATATGTGGAGACGAAGCCCTTACCTCGCTGCAGCCACGTCCGAGCGTGGGGGTTCTGACCCCCGCACCCGGTCACTTAACGTCCCGGACACCCAGGACTCCATCTCTCTTTTTCCCCCTGCAGGTATCAACACCGACAACAGACCCCGGAGGACCGGAAGTGGCCGCCCGCGAAGCCCGGAAGTGACGACACGGAAGCCGCCACCTCTGACCCCGGAAGTGCTGCTACGGCGTCCAACCCGGAAGGTAGAAAAACCCACGGCCAAGGAGGAGAAGCGTTCGAAGCAGCCGACTCGTGGCAGGAGACAGCGGAAAGCGAAGAACCCCCGACAGAGAGTGGAGCAGTGCGGCGAGAGCGAAGCGAGGACGAGGAGGAGGAGGACGTCTGGACGGAAGACTGGTGGCGTCCTCAGGAGGTGGTTGGAGAGCGGCCGCAACTCGGACGAGAGTTGCGGCGGGGAACGTGAGTACCTTCCATCCTTTTCTCAGTGCCCCCTCCCTGTAAATAGTTGTAGATATCGTACGTAAAGCAGCACGAGCACCGAGCACTGTATATTGCCCCTTTTTGCACTGGCACTGTAAAGAGTCCGAGCACCGTCTCCGGCACCCAACACCCCTCTTTTCCTCCCCTCTCTTACTTGCCTTGTCCTGCGTACCCGTCCTTCCCCTCCTCACTGGATAATTTCATTCCCTCACGTCCTGGTGTGGGTGGCAGTACTCCAAGTCCATTACTAGTCGGACTAACGCCCGTACACTTCTCTCCTTTCTTGAAGCCTCCGAGGAGTCCCAGTGCCCTACGTGGGAGAAGACAGTACACGCCCGGAGGAGAAGACCCGACCTACAGCGACCGCTCGGCCCGGGTTGTCCATCCTAAGATCCACCCTACAAACCCGCCGGAACCTGGAAAGCACCCCACCTTCCCTTCAGACTTTGTTCACCCCTTCTAATAAAATCACTGCTGAGCATAGCTCATTATATCCGGCCTCCAAGCCTGTTATTCCGGTCCGCACAACCCACACGTCCACAATATATCACATACTTTATTTGAGGCTTATTTCCTTATTAACTCTCTATTTATTTTCTTTACTAACTGCAACTCACTTGTTGTGTTTTTCTTTTGATATCGTTGTCTATTGGTAATGTAATTCTCTTTTATTTCGTTTCAGGGCTGGCCTGTGAATTCGGTTCTTTAGACGCCCTAGTTGAAGATGGCCTACAACCTTGGTAAGTATAATTCTCTTCACTTATGGCTGTGGATGTTGTAAGGTCAAATCGTTTTCTGAAGGCGTGAATAGTTCTTTCTGTTTTTTCCACATTTAGAATTACTTTCTATGCATTCTCTGACAGGACAATTATACGGTGATTAATATCAACTGGTATTCACTGGCAACTGTTTAGACTGGTATTACTATTAAGCGTTTCTTTTCTCGATATTGTCACTTAGCTTCAGCTTCTGCTCTTCGCTTCCTGTAACTTCTCTGAGGTGCGTCTTAACGCGAACTCGAGTCTCCTCAGAAACTCGAAACCGTTGCTCTCTACGGACTCCTTGCTGCCGCTCACGTGTCTGCACTCGTTCTTTCCGTTTTCCTCGAACTCAAAGACTGGATTACTCTAAATATTGGTTATGACTTGAAATTACTGGGACACTGAGATTACGCTACCGGACTCGGTCAGATCCTCGGTGAAGTGCGCGGTTCGTCAGCAGCGCGCGCCTCACCAGGATTCAGTAGCGCGAGCAGCAAGACTAGAATGTCAACAATGACTCGAATCTGGCGGCCTATTCAGGCGCCATCTTCGAGTCAGTTCCGACCAGCCCATTTGAATGACGCAGGTCTTGTTATTTCTGAGTTCTCCCTGTACTATTGCCCCAATTTGCAATCGTGGAGTCCTGACAGTACCCTCCAACAAGGTAGACTCTCCCTTCCGAGGCTTGGTTGGGAATCGTCGATGAAAAACCTTAATCAGTCTTGGAGCATGTACATCTTCTTCTCGTTCCTAAGATCTTTCCTCAGGCCCATAACCTTTCCAGTCCACCAGATAATATAGCCTTCCTCTTAATCTTTTTGAGTCGAGAATTTCTTTGACTTCGAACTCCGTACCTGTCTCGAATTGCAGAGGTCTAGGTGGTGAATCTTTTCGCAAATTCTCTGGGGCCTTTTTTAACAAGGATATGTGAAAAACTGGATGGACCTTCAACTTAGATGGCAGCTGGAGTCGATAAGTCACCGGGTTTACTTTTTCTTCTACTCGGTACGGGCCAATAAACCTCGGTTGAAATTTTCGATTTCCCTTGAGCCTCAGATTCTTGGTACTTAACCAAACCTTGTCCCCTATTTCCAACAGAGGCCCTACACGTCTCTTCTTGTCTGCATAAACTTTATATTTTTCCTTAGCCTTTTGGAGATTCTCAATTGCACTCTTATGTACTTGTTCTAATTGTGTAACTATCTCCTCTACCGCTGGGACTGAGATTTCAACTTGTCTAAGGGTTGAATTTGGTTGTCTGCCATAATTCATAAAGAACGGGGAAAATCCAGTGGACACATTTTTTGCATTGTTGTGAGCAAACTCTGCAGCCCATAGATAGTCCGACCAATTACCTTCCTGTTTCAAAAGAAACAATCTCAGGTACTGTTCGAGTTCTTGATTCACCCTCTCGGTTTGACCATCAGTCTCTGGATGATAACTGGTGGAAAACCGAACTTCAGTGCCCAACCCTTCCATAAATGATTTCCAAAAATGGGAAATGAACTGTGGGCCCCGGTCAGTTATTACAACCCTAGGGATTCGTGTATCTTTACAATCTGAGCGCTGAAATGAGCCGCCAACTGTTTAGCCGTTGGCACTCCTTTCAGGGCGGTGAAATGGGCCATTTTAGAAAAGGAATCTACCACAACTAGTATGGTGTTAAAACCCTGACTAAGAGGTAAATCAGTGATGAGGTCCAGTGTGACAGTGTGCCAGGGATAGGGTGGAGTAGGCAAAGGCATAAGTAACCCTTTTGGGGCCTGTCTTTCAGATTTTCCCTGAGCGCATGTCTCGCAAGTTTTAACGTACTGCTCAATATTTTTCGACATTTCGGGCCACCAATAGTGTCGCTGGATCAATTCCTTGGTCTTTGCCTCACCTTTATGTCCAGCTAATTTTGCATCATGACATTCCTTCATAATCTGTTGCTGTAATTCTTTGGTGGGAATATACAGAGCTCCTCGATAGTACGGCAATCGATGATGAATCTCTCCTCCTTCTTTTCTTGCCCAATCTTCCATGGCCTTTTCATTCATTGCTTCCGAGATGCCTTTTTCCAAGTTAACTGAAGTGATTGCTCCGATAATTCTTTCACTTGGGATAATTGACTGGTCTCTTATCGGCGTCTTGTGATTCTCAGTGTCAATTCTGGATAAGGCGTCTGCTTTTCCATTCTGGGCTCCAGGTCGGTAGGTGATGACAAAGTCGTATTCAGCAAAATACAGTGACCATCGTAATTGTCTTGGGGTCAACGTTCTAGCTGTTTTCAGAAATTTCAAATTTCTATGATCCGTGTACACTGTGACTTGATGCTGTGCTCCCATCAGATGATGCCTCCAATCCTTGAATGTGTCTTTTATCGCCAATAACTCTTTCTCAGTGATCGTATAGTTAACTTCGGCCGGGTTCCATTTCCTGGATCTATAAGCCACTGGATGTAATTGCCCAGTTAACTTACTTCGCTGAGATAAGACCCCTCCAACTGCCTGATCGGACGCATCAGTCTCCACGTAAAAAGGTTCAGCTGGGTCTGCATGTTGTAGAATTGGTGCCGAAGTGAAACTTTCCTTCAGGGATTGAAAGGCTTCTTCTGCCGTAGTGGTCCATTCAAATTTGATTCCTTTCTTTAACAGTCGAGTGAGTGGCAAAATCTTATGCGAAAACTCACTAATGAATCTCCGGTAGAAATTGGCAAACCCAATAAAACTTTGCACCTCCTTGACACTCTCTGGGGACTTCCAGTTTGTTACTGCTTCGATTTTCTTTTGGTCCATTAGTATTCCCGTGGGGGAAATTACAAAACCCAGAAATTCGACTTGGGATACACTGAAAGCACATTTTTCTAGTTTGACGAACAGTTTGTTTTCTCTTAGTTTTTGCAAGACCCCTCTAACCTGAACCTGATGATTTTCTACATCCTCCGAGTATATAAGAATGTCGTCGATGTACACGATGGCACACTGATCGATTAATTCCTTCAGCACATCGTTTATGAAGTGCTGAAAGGCTGCAGGTGCGTTACATAAACCATAGGGCATAACCTGATATTCGAACAGGCCGAATCTCGTCCTAAAAGCCGTCTTCCATTCATCTCCCTCTTTCATCCTTACCAGATGATAGGCTCCTCTCAAATCCAATTTTGTGTAGATTTTTGCTCCATTTACTTGATCTAGTAGAACTGATATCAGTGGTAATGGATAACGTTTTTTCTTTGTGATTTTATTAATCGCTCTGTAGTCGATGCAAGTCCTCAGATCTCCTTCCTTCTTAGGCACAAAAAATAGAGGCGAGGAGACTGGGGACTGTGAGGGACGGATGAAACCATTCGCTAAGTATTTATCCAAATATTCTCTTAGATGACGATGTTCTTTCTCTGTACGAGCATATACTCGACTACAAGGCAAGTTTGAACCCGGTTCCAACTCAATCTTACAATCATAAGGGCGGTGTGGTGGTAGTTGTTCCGCCTCCACTTCATTGACGACATCTTCAAACTCTTGGTATTCCTCTGGTACTTCTTGTACCTGGATCGCACAGATAGTCCTTCCGATTTGACATAACAGGTGTGCAGGATTTTCCTCTGGTTCTATTTTTAAATTCCCAAAACAATTTTCCAAACAGTAACTCGACTCCATTTCTACTGTTCTTGTACTCCAGTTAATGCTCGGATTATGTTCGGTGAGCCAGGGAAGTCCTAGAATTAATTGAAATTGGGGGGCATCAATTAAATTAAACTGGATCTTCTCTTCATGTCCCTCATTTGAGATAAACTGTATCAACTCTGTGTGGCTGACTATCGGACCCGAAGATAAATTGGTGCCATCCACTGCTCTAACGGGTTCACTTCTTGATTTCTGGATGGCCTTGATTCCCACTCTACTCGCAAATTTCAGATCGCAAAAATTTCCGGTGGCTCCTGAGTCAATCATTACAGAGACTTCCATCAGCGTTACTTGTCGGAACCTGATTTCCATGGATAGGATTAAATGGGGAGCCGCTGATTGCAGGGTATTTGCCACTCTATGTTCTCCTGGAGTTTGGTCCAAAATCGCATCCACCTGTCCAACTCCTCCAACAGATGGTGCTGTTAGTTTTCCTTCGGCTTGAAGTTCACTTTGCGTTTCTTCGGACAATTTCTTACAAAATGGCCTCCGGATCCACAGTACATACAAAGATTGCTGACTCTTCGTTTTTCCTTCTCCTCTTTAGAGAGAGGACCCCGGATTGTTCCAATCTGCATAGGTTCTACGCCCTGCGGTACTTCATAACTCCGTCCACCTTCCGATCTGACTCGATCGAATCTTGGCACCACAGCTCTGTAATCTTTCTTCTTTTCTCCTTTTCTTTCCCCTTGACGAAAATCGATTTCTAAGACCAAGTCTACTAGTGTGGAGATTTCTGTGGGTCTGTTTGGTATTCCAGCCAAAACATCTTTCAATTCGTCCTTCAATCCACGGTAAAATACTGCTGCCCTCTTACTCTCTGGCCAGTTGGTCTCCACCACAAGCTTGTTGAATTGAGCTAAATACGAGACCACATCACGATTTCCCTGTTTCAAATCAAGCAGCTCATTGTCGACAGCTTGGGATATTTGCCGTCTATCAAATATGCGAAGAAACTCTTCCTTAAAGTTCTCGTAATTCCGAAATATTGGATCGTTCTTCGTTATCAAAGGCAAAGACCAAGAAGCTGCATCCCCACTTAAATATGACAACACAAATGCTACTCGAGACTGCGCATCAGGGAAAATGGAAGGGCGACACAGGAAATGCAACGAGCATTGGGTGATGAATATCTGAGCCTTTTGTGGATCTCCACTAAAGCGTTCTGGAGCTGCTAAAGGAATGACGGGTGATAAGGAGTGAATCACTTGATTTGTTGTTCTACTTGTCCCTTCTAATAATGGGGTTTGAGTACCTGAACTAGGACCAAAGGGTTGTCTAACCCTTTGTGCCAATTCTGCGGTCTCTTTTCTTGAGTTCACTATTTCCATTCTAAGGTTCTGATTCTCCTCCCGGACTGCACTCAACTCCTTTTGTATGGTATCTAAAATGGTTCCTAAACCTTGCAAATCTATTCCCTCTGTTCAGGTGTAAAATGCAACTTGGGCACTTCACTCTGTCAGACTCAATATAAATTCCTGTTACACAGGAACAGAGATGCTAGTTCCCAAATCCACCCAAAACAGCAACTCAGAGCTTGAGGTCACAAGTCTCTAGAGAGGCTATTCTAGGGGAAGGGGGATATTGGATAAAATAACAAAAGAGAGAGAGAGAAGAGGCTGTCCTGATGGGTTTCTTCGGTAATCCGTCCAGCAGACTTCTATTTGGTCAAGAAAACCTGTGGGGGAAGAGTTAAACCAACATGAATTTCTTGCTACACTACGCTACTCTACTTCTTGTATCTATTTGCACCTTACCCTTACCCTAAGACTTCCAGGACTCTGCTTCTCTTCTATTTTCTTTCCTTTGGACACCTTCTATATATGTGTGTGGTCCTGGGTTGAGACGTCTGTCTGTAATTTTAGAAATACACCTTAGTCAAATATCCTTCTTTTATTTCCCTAAACACCTCCCTATTGTATCTCACTTACTTTCTTTGTTCCTTGTAAATGCTTTCTCTTATACTCTATGCTCTCTGTTTAATTCTTGCTGTATTCTTGTCTTGTACACCTGCAATATATATATTACATACTTTATTTGAGGCTTATTTCCTTATTAACTCTCTATTTATTTTCTTTACTAACTGCAACTCACTTGTTGTGTTTTTCTTTTGATATCGTTGTCTATTGGTAATGTAATTCTCTTTATTTCGTTTCAGGGCTGGCCTGTGAATTCGGTTCTTTAGACGCCCTAGTTGAAGATGGCCTACAACCTTGGTAAGTATAATTCTCTTCACTTATGGCTGTGGATGTTGTAAGGTCAAATCGTTTTCTGAAGGCGTGAATAGTTCTTTCTGTTTTTTCCACATTTAGAATTACTTTCTATGCATTCTCTGACAGGACAATTATACGGTGATTAATATCAACTGGTATTCACTGGCAACTGTTTAGACTGGTATTACTATTAAGCGTTTCTTTTCTCGATATTGTCACTTAGCTTCAGCTTCTGCTCTTCACTTCCTGTAACTTCTCTGAGGTGCGTCTTAACGCGAACTCGAGTCTCCTCAGAAACTCGAAACCGTTGCTCTCTACGGACTCCTTGCTGCCGCTCACGTGTCTGCACTCGTTCTTTCCGTTTTCCTCGAACTCAAAGACTGGATTACTCTAAATATCGGTTATGACTTGAAATTACTGGGACACTGAGATTACGCTACCGGACTCGGTCAGATCCTCGGTGAAGTGCGCGGTTCGTCAGCAGCGCGCGCCTCACCAGGATTCAGTAGCGCAAGCAGCAAGACTAGAATGTCAACAATGACTCGAATCTGGCGGCCTATTCAGGCGCCATCTTCGAGTCAGTTCCGACCAGCCCATTTGAATGATGCAGGTCTTGTTATTTCTGAGTTCTCCCTGTACTATTGCCCCAATTTGCAATCGTGGAGTCCTGACACTGGGTTCTGCCGGAGAGGAAGGAGGTGGTCCATTCCAGAGCCTTGTCTCAGATCCCTGCGGCGTGAAGGCGTGCGCGTAGAGTGCGGTGGCAGATGGTGTTGAAGGCGGCGTGGATCTGGATGTGCCTGTGTTCTGTGGTGCTGAGCTCGTCGTCGGTGCTAGTCAATACCCTGATGCTGTTCTTGTGGACGATGGCGATTCCTCCTCTGAATCTGTTGGTACAGTCTCTGTGGGTGATCTTGTAGATGTCAGGTGCGGAGGTGTTGTTCAACCAGGTCTCTGTCAGGAAGGCGACGTCTCGGGATGTTGTGTTGAGCAGGTCCCAGAGCTCGACGGCGTGTTTGCGTGCGGAGCAGGTTTTCAATTGTATTCATCGGAGGTGGTTGAGGTCTTTCTTGGCGGGTGGTTCGTCGGCTCTGAGGCTGGTGTAGCTGCAGTTCCAGCAGGTGAAGGGACCGTGTGTGCATTGAGGGGTGGCCTTGATGCAGGTGCGGGTCCATCCCGAGTTGAGAGCGTGCATAGTGCTGGCGTCATAGTGGTGGCGGTTGTCATGGCGAGTGCGGGGCCCGGGGTTCCGGTGCTGGGCGCGGTTCAGGCACGGACGGGCGCAGGCGGGCAGGCCTTAGGTGCGCCTCTGGTGCGCCAGCAGCGCGGACGAGCAGCAGCTAGCATTTATGGGGAGGTGGGAGGGAGGAGCAGCTGGGAGGCGGGAGGCAGGGGCAGCGAGTGGGCAGTCAGGGCGGCGGGGGTGCAGGGGACACAGCGGCGGGGGCGGTGAGGGACGATGAAGGGAACAGAAGGCAAAAAGGCACAAAAACAAGGGAACACGAGTGTCACAGAAGGCAAGAGGGCACAGAAATGCAGGGGAAAAATGAGTGGCACAGAAGGCAAAAAAGGCACAGAAATACAGGAAAAACGAGTGTCACAGAAGGCAAGAGGGCACAGACATACAGGAAAAACACCAGTGGCACAGAAGGCAAAAAGGGCACAAGAATACTGGGGCAGCTGAGAAACAAGGCAAAAACGGGCAGAGAGGCAGCGAGGGGAACAGAAGGGAAAACCGGGCAGAGAGACACGGGGCAGCAAGGGATACAGGAGGAAAAACCGGGCAGAGACACCGGGACAGCGAGAGGTAGAGAAGAAGAAACCGGACAGAGACACGAGGGCAGCGAGGGGTACAGAAGGGAAAACCGGGCTGAGAGACACGGGGACAGAGAGGGGAACAGAGAGAGGAAAACGGGCACGGACCACGAACAGGCAGTGGGGGAAGACAGAACAACAGCAGTCACAGACAGAACAATGAAGTACAGGCAATACAATAAAACAATAAAGCGGAAGATTAACAAACCTGCGGCCTGCCACTGGCCACCAGGGATGAGGTGCAGGTGGTAGCCTGCGGGTGGTGGAGGGCCTCGAACTTCCTCAGCAGCGGCAGCTGGGGCAGGGACACATAGGCGGTGCTGTGTGGAGGGGGAGCGACCTACCTGGTGGGGTCAAGGGTCGCTCTCCTCACTGCGCAGCGGCCGGCCTATGTGGGGAGGTGGGAGGGAGGAGCAGATGGGAGGCGGGGGCAGCGAATGGGCAATGGGCAGTCAGGGGGGGCGGGCCGCAGGGGACGCAGCGGCGGGGCGGTGAGGGACGATGAAGGGAACAGAAGGCAGAAAGGGCACAAGATCGAAGGAAAACGAGTGTCACAGAAGGCAAGAGGTCACGAAATACAGGGAACAAACGAATGTCACAGAAGGCAAGAGGGCACAGAAATACAGGGAAAAAACGAGTTACACAGAAGGCAAGAGGGCACAGAAACACAGGAAAAACGAGTGTCACAGAGGCAAGAGGGCACAGAAACACAGGAAAAACTAGTGTCACAACTGCAAGAGGGCACAGAAACACAGGGAAAAAACGAGTGTCACAGAAGGCAAGCGGCCTATTAGACATGTAGTCACATATCTTAAAGGAGGATTTTACACACACCAGATTCATTATACACGTTGTATATTTCCACTGAGGTAATTGTTTTTAAAGATGACTTACAACGCTCAGCAAATTAACCTCTTCACTGTTAGAAAAGTGGTTAGGTACCATAGTGGAGATTAATGACATGCAATGGTTATATTGGGCACGCTGTTGATTTCCGTTGAGGAAATTTCCTTTATAAAGCCCTGTTCACTAACCTTTTGAGGGCATCACAGTTTTTGGACAGCGAAGTAATTTTTTTGTCCGTAGTTGAGGGGCTTGCTTGTAAGGGACGTTCGGAGGAGAATCTGCCTGACAGAGAGGAGAAGGAAGGGAGGGGTCTGAGGAGATAAGAAAGAGCACAGAGGTAGTATGAAGACAGTGGGGTTGTGGGTGCTACAGAGGGGTTGGAAGGATAAGAAGATACAAGAGGATGCAAAGGATGCAGGATATAGTCTTCCTGACACCAAGGCTGGGAAAATCTTAATTCACTGTCTTTTTGTATGGTTCCAAATATTAGCTTTGTCCTCCAGGCCATGTTTTCTAGGTGTTTTTATTTATACTTAACCTATACAACGCCTTTAGCAATCTGGTGAGTTCAATAGTGTCATTTTTCTGTTGATTCTCTAAGTTGGAATCTCGTTATCCTAGAGTTGTAGGTGTGGTTGCTTGTCCTAGTTTTCCCTTCAGTCCTGCATTCCCCATGTACAGTTGCTGGGAACTATCAGGGGTTATTAGAGACAGTCTTTTCGTTGCCTGCACAGTTTGTGATTTGGTTATCAAGCAATCTTTTTTAAAGGATTATTCCAATCTATAAAAATGGCTCCCATCCTACTTTTGCCCCATAAGCCTCATTGACAACTTGCAGAAACTATTTAGTTGAATTCTACTGACTCGACCGCAAGCTTAGATGGAGGACACAGGAGTGCTTATTCCTCTTCAAGCTGGGTTCAGAGCAGGGACTAGCACTATCGACCAAGTCATCCAATTGCAATTAGTACATTGGAAATATGTCACGCTGAGTGGTGACAAACTATACATAATTATTGTGGACATTCAGTCAGCATTTGATCCTGTCCCTGGGGTTGCCCTTTGGGAGGTTTTGACCAACATGGGTGTCCTGAAATACTTCATCAATGTCATCAGTAGGCTTCATATGAGTAATTATGCTCAGCATAGCTGTGGCTCCTCTGGAGAGTTGACAGACCCAATTCCAGTGTTTTGAGGTGTAAAACAAGGGTGTGTTTTAGCCTTCTACTTATTACCCGGTTCTTCTGATTCATTAATGATTTGGAGGCCAATCTGGAGCGATGTAAGCTCAATATCCTGAGTCTGGCTAGTAGGAAGGTCCCAGCACTCCTGTTCGTGGAAGACAACTTGCTGATATTGAAGTCCCCCATGGGTATTCAAAATCTGCTCAATAAGTTAAGTGTCTTCTACAGGCATAGAGGACTGGAGATCAGCCGGAATAAAACCAATTATTCTGTGTTAAATCCTGCCACCGTTCCCGGTCGCACCCAGTTTTTAATGGTGTCCCATTGGAGAGGGTCCACACTTTTGGATATCTGGGTTACACCCTTAATGAGTTAGTTGGGGTGTCTACCCAGAAGTGCAAACTTAAATTGAAGCACTGTACAAGAGGTATCTTGAGTGATCTGTGGGGCTCTCGGTTTCACCTGGTAACCACTGCACTGCAAGTCTGAAATCTGCAAGCACTGGGGGGGTCATTATATTGTGGGGAACTTTGGGGGCACGATAATGTAAATGACATAGAGTTGGTGGAGAATCATTTTTTACGCCTACTCACCAACCTTCCAGTTAGTATTCCACTTGGCCCGCTTCGGTTGGACCTTTGCATTAGGTTTGTCATCACAAAATAAGGCTAAGACCTTTAATGCACTGGAGGAGGATCTGGTCCTCTGCAGAACTAGAATCTTATCAGAGAGGTGTAGATTAAATCGTAACGCTCCCTTGGGCTGCCAGGATCCCTTGGTTGG
This sequence comes from Lissotriton helveticus, assembly GCF_964261635.1. Taxonomy (NCBI): domain Eukaryota; kingdom Metazoa; phylum Chordata; class Amphibia; order Caudata; family Salamandridae; genus Lissotriton; species Lissotriton helveticus. The sequence goes on along the minus strand of NC_136070.1, from coordinate 1,018,003,165 downwards.
GGTTTATCAAATGTTGGATAACTGAAATAGGATGTGGGTGCACCCTGAATCTGCTTGTAGTGTGTCCAGGTCCACAGTAAAAATGTTGTACTGAAGTCATGTTGGTGGAGAACTCCACAGGGTCGGGATTCTTGACCTCAAATTTTTGGGAGTTTAAGGATGCTAACTCATAGGGAGAGTATGTGGGTACAATTTAGCCACCAGCCGCTAGAACACTTTATATTAAGTTTCATATATAGATGCTGCAGCTTCAGGTCAGAGATGGCATTGCTCCCTTTCCGAATTGGATATGATCTGCCCAATTTCCCCCGAGGCAAAGGAGTCCATAGATCACATTTTTTTTTCATTTGCCTCCAGTACCAAGCATACAGGGGGGGGTATGGATTGTGCCACTATGGTGCAATTTGAGTGTCTAGGACTTTAGGACTCCATCAAGAATACTTCGATCTAGTCCAGAGCAACCAATTGTATTTGCCGTCTCCCAGTTCCTATTGCGCATTTGGAGACGTAGGCAGAAAAGGGCTGTTCTCCTAGACTAGGCCCAGGGGGTTATTCAACTGAGTGCTGCTGTATGAACTGCATACTGTTTTTAGCATGGATTTGAACTATAGGCATATGTATGTATTTTATATGTTTTACTCTTTTTCACTATGGATGATTGTTTCCCATGTGGTGCTACTTCTTGTCACCCTTTTTGGGTTTCTTAATTATTTATTGAGTAATTTTTACTGTTTTTTATTGTATTGGTGAAATGTGACTTCAGTGCTTTTATGGCAATTTGCCAAAATAAAGACAAATGATGATGATATCCAGAAAAAGGAGGTCAAACCAATTGTTTTTATATCTACACTAATTTTCAACTCCCTGTGGAAGAAGGACAGCCCTCAACCAGTGGAGAATTGCTCAGTCAGTTCCAAAATCCTTCTGTTCCTAGATTACCTGTCATTCATGCCATTCAAAATGTACTCATTAGAGAGTGGAAACATCCTGGTCGAACTCTAGGGCCCAAGTTCATGGAGAGACTTTACCCGTTAGCCAAAGGAGAGAGATAACTTCCCTAGAACTTGACTATCAAATTTAACGGGTTAAACCTTCTGAACTAACTGAAGATGATGTTCTTTCCGACCCGGTTAATAATAAGGTTGAGGGTTCCCTCAAGAGATCTCATGCTTGTCTCAGCCTTTCTCTGAGATCTGAAACTTTTGGAGTCTACAGCTCTCCATCCCTTGTCAAGTATTTTCAGTCACTATCTTCTGCAATCCAGGAAGGAGAGGACTTCTCTCAGTTATTCGGATGCATGGAGATTCAAGACCGCTTTTATCTGACATTACGTTTCATAACTTAAGCGCCACTGGCATGGCATCGACTGTTTCAGCTTGGTACCGCCTACATCTTCATAATTGGAGGGTAGAAGTGTGAAATGTCTTCTTTGAAAGCCCTTTGGGTATTAGATTGTTTGATGAAATATTGGAAGAAGAAACACTCGCAACGTTTTCATCAAAAATAGAGGTCTTTGGATAATATCAAAAAGCGACTCCAGGAGGGAAAATAATATTAATATTGTAACAGATCCCACTTTCAGACAAGAGGTACTTAATACGGCTCTGTCTCAAAGACAACTGACAAGAATAACACTAAGGGGTCGATCAGGATGGCGGACGGAAGAGCCACCGCGGCCCTGGAGTAGGCGGAAAAAGCCTTTTCCGTGTCCGCCTGCCGCGGATACTCCGTCCGCCATATCAGGATAGGAAAACGTGTCAAATTTCCGTCCGCGACGGAAAAGCACGCTCCGCCGGCCAACTACACACGACCACGCGGCGGACGGAACACATCCGGACGCTCCGCCGTACGCACTGACGTCTAAGACCGTCCCCCAAATCAAGATGGCGGAAAACACACATAAAACCGCAGCGGAAAAACAACCTGTCTTAACACGGCGGAATCCCCACAGCGAACATAGGTGACACAGCCGAGATACCCACCGCAAGCTGACCACCACCATGGACCCGGCGCTACACGCTTTCCCGATGCTCTTCGCGATCCACCACGTCCTAGTCATGGCCTACTATGGACGACGACGCAGGTAAGGTACAAACCATTGGCTGTCTGGAGGGGAATACCAGCAAGGGACGTGACGTAGGGAGGGGGAGTGTCATGTTACCGAAACCACTGATGAGAAGCATATACGAATACACATTTGCAGTACGCAAGCAGGAATGGCAACGACAGACCACGAGACTTGATAGACTACCTTTATTGTCCAAAATAGGGGTCAAATCACAGTGTATGCGTGAGCATGGGCAAAGTGGGCACCAGAGCAGGTACAACATAGCAGGCAACGAGAGGGCAGCATGCAGTATCAGAGCATCAACAGGGCATTGTAGAGTACAGAGCAGGTACATCAGAGCAGGTAACGAGAGGGCAGCATGCAGTATCAGAGCATCAACAGGGCATTGTGCAGTACAGAGCAGGTACATCATAGGCAGGTAACGAGAGGGCAGTATGCAGTATCAGAGCATCAACAGGGCATTGTGCAGTACAGAGCAGGTACATCATAGGCAGTAAACGAGAGGGCAGTATGCAGTATCAGAGCATCAACAGGGCATTGTAGAGTACAGAGCAGGTACATCAGAGCAGGTAACGAGAGGGCAGCATGCAGTATCAGAGCATCAACAGGGCATTGTAGAGTACAGAGCAGGTACATCAGAGCAGGTAACGAGAGGGCAGCATGCAGTATCAGAGCATCAACAGGGCATTGTGCAGTACAGAGCAGGTACATCATAGGCAGGTAACGAGAGGGCAGTATGCAGTATCAGAGCATCAACAGGTCATTGTAGAGTACAGAGCAGGTACATCAGAGCAGGTAACGAGAGGGCAGTATGCAGTATCAGAGCATCAACAGGGCATTGTGCAGTACAGAGCAGGTACATCAGAGGCAGCACGTGAGAGGGCCAAAGTGCATCAACAGTCCATTGCACAGAACAGGCCCATCAGAGGCAGCACGTGAGAGGGCCAAAGTGCATCAACAGTCCATTGCACAGAACAGGCCCATCAGAGGCAGCACACACATGGGCCACGGACCCAGACACACTGGCAGCACCAGCAACAGGAGTGTGAGACACAGCCACAGCCCGAGTGACACACACATGGGCCACGGACCCAGACACACTGGCAGAACCAGCAACAGGAGTGTGAGACACAGCCACAGCCCGAGTGACACACACATGGGCCACGGACCCAGACACACTGGCAGCACCAGCAACAGGAGTGTGAGACACAGCCACAGCCCGAGTGACACACACATGGGCCACGGACCCAGACACACTGGCAGCACCAGCAACAGGAGTGTGAGACACAGCCACAGATGTAGTCACTGACACGTGAGCCACTGACCCAGACAGACTGCCAGCACCAGAAACAGGAGTGTGCAACACAGCCACAGATCTTCTAACTGACACGTGAGCCATAGACCCAGATACACTGCCAGGACCTGCAACAGGAGAGGGCACAACTGACACTGTGCCACCATCTGATACATGAGAGTCAACTGCACCAGCGCCACTGGGACAACTGAAATGATGAGCCACAGGGCTGTATGGGCCAGGAGGCAGGGTGGGCCTGGGAGCTGGGGATAGCTCACCTAGAGCCAAATCGGGGTTTGCAGGTGTCAATGGTGTGTGTCTGCGTTTCTTAGGGAGGTGTGAGTGCACCCTGGACAGGACAGGACTGCCAAGTGGTGGGGACTCCAAAGAATCACCACCCAGCATAGGTGGAGCAACTGCTGCCGGGGATCTGGTTTCGGGGGACGTGCTGGAGCCTGCTTGTCGTTTGCTCTGTGCCTGCCGCCTGGACTCGGAATGATGTGTAATGGGGGATGCAACAACAGGGGACACCCTCCTCTGCTTCTGACTGGCCTGGATGGGAGTGGAGGTATGGGGGGACTCCGCCGCGGAGACATCAGTTTGGCGTTTAGTAGAAAACATCAGCCTCAGTGCAGCCAGGGGTGAAGTATGCCTGTCCTTGATAGCGCCATTGTCCATGCTAGATGCCTTGTCCGTAGGTTGTGCCTTATCCTTAGGTGGAGTGTTGTCTCTGGATGTAGCCTGTGCCCTGCTCGCCGCCCTGTTCCTGCCAGCAGACTTGTCGTCTGTGGTGCACCTGCCTCCAGCAGACACCTGCTCCCTGTGTGTGTCCCTGCCCTTGGGAGTGTTCCTATCCACTGCTGTGGGCCTGCTCTTGGGAGTCTCCCTGCTCTTAGTAGGTGCCTTAGTCTTCTCACTGTCCTTGGGAGTGTTCCTATCCACTGCTGTGGGCCTGCTCTTGGGAGTCTCCCTGCACTTAGTAGGTGCCTTAGTCTTCTCACTGTCCTTGGGAGTGTCCCTTACCTCTGCTGTGGGCCTGCTCTTGGGAGTCTCCCTGCTCTCAGTAGGTGCCTTAGTCTTCTCACTGTCCTTGGGAGTGTCCCTTACCTCTGCTGTGGGCCTGCTCTTGGGAGTCTCCCTGCTCTCAGTAGGTGCCTTAGTCTTCTCACTGTCCTTGGGAGTGTCCCTTACCTCTGCTGTGGGCCTGCTCTTGGGAGTCTCCCTGCTCTTAGTAGGTGCCTTAGTCTTCTCACTGTCCTTGGGAGTGTCCCTTACCTCTGCTGTGGGCCTGCTCTTGGGAGTCTCCCTGCTCTTAGCAGGTGCCTTTGTCTTCTGACTGGCCTTGTCCAAGGAACAGTCCATGGACATGTGAGTATCCCTTGCCTTCAGAGTACCTTTCATGTTGAATGCCTGTGTAGCTCCGGAAGGCATGTCCCCCAACAACACTTGTGGATCCTGTGTGTGTACTCCAGTGCATCTGACGTCGTCTACGTGAACAGATTTAGCTGATCTAGGGGATGGGGTCTGTGCCCTGCGTGCCCTGACGTGCTGTCTGACGCTGCTTCTAGTGCAATAACCTGTATTTGAGTCCTGCTCTGAATAATCACTACTCCCTGAGACATCCAGCGGTGTAGATGGGGAAACAGAAGTAGCACCCTGTTCATTCGACTGTACTATTGCAGACGACACACTGCTTGCCAATGACTGCACTGTCCTGTGTAGACCTGCAAGATCGCCATGCATCCCTTCCATGAATGCCACCACCTGCCCCAACTTCCTATCATGGTCCTGGAAAGCATTTGTCATATTGGTCTGACCCACACACAGCTGTCGCAGCAGATCAACGGCCTCAGCACACAGTGCGTTTTGGCTCACCGTGGCAGGGGCAGCGGTGCCTGCACCGAACGCCACTCTGCTCCCCCTACTCCTCCGGCCACGAACAATACATGGTGCAGTTGGCGGAAGTGTGTGCCCTGTGTGCTGTCTTCCGACAGAAGGTGATGAGTGCCCACTCCCAGTCTGTGACAACAGTGCAGGCTCACCAAGAGTGTCCGACGAGGAGGACGATGGTGTCTCCACATGCGAGTCCTCAGGGACGGTCCTGTCCCCCTCTCCGGCGCTGGCCTCCTCCGTGTCAGTCTGCGTGTGTGCGAAGTCTGAGCCGGACTCATTTCCTCGGCTACTCTCCACCGTCTGTGGCTGAGTGTCCTCTGTCAAAGCTGAAATGCACAGAAAAGATGTGTGAGTCATGGGCACACTCACGTACAGAAGGAACAGGATAGCCAAATCACATAGCAGACAAAGGTTCATGAGCCCTCATCCTGCACATGGCCCACCCCTACCAGTCATCCTCACATTTTCTGCCATGGGGCCATGGACCACTAGGGGATGTGCTTTAACACTCAACTACTAAGCAAGTGGCGTGTCAACATGGCGGACCTGGATGTCAAATGAGTACCACCCAATGGGACCAAAATGCCATCACAGGCATACATACGCAACACGGAACTCAATAGTGTGTCTGTGCACCAATACATGCATAGCACTCACAAGTTTCCTACACAGACAGTATGCTCACCGCTAGTTTGCTGTTGATCGGCACTCAGACGTTCGGCCAGTTCAGGATGCGTCACTGCAATGATACGGTGCATGAGAGGGGTCATGGAGCGTCGGGCCAGACGGGGCGTCCTTGGAATCAGGCCCAGTGTTACTTCCGCTACATTCTTGCTCAGCCTGGAAATGTCGTCCCAGCGTTTGTGGCAGTGTGTATGTCGTCTGTTGCACACCCCAAATGCCCGTACTTCCCGTGCTATGGTCCTCCACAGGTCCTTGCGAAGGTGCAGCTTGACCTACCATGATGGGAGACAAAAGGGTTTAAGTCAGTGGACAGGTGGCCTGTCACACACATAGGGGCAAGACGTTACTGTCAGCAGCCATGCACAATCAGGAACATATGTCTAGCCCACACTACACAGCTAAGATATAAATAGGCCTGATCATTTGGCCCCCTCATGCACACCAACATGTCCCACACTGCACTTACCACCCGTCCCGGTGCGCCGTAGAGGCGTCCATAGTTGCGGAGTACACCGTCCACGAGGACATCAAGCTCCGCGGAGGTGAAGGGTCGAGACCGGATCTCTTTGCCACTCGACATGGCAAGATCACGGAGTATGGCACTAGAGCAGCAGTCGGTGGTCAGCTCAGCAGCAGCAGCAGCAGGTCGAGGTGATGGTCACAGGCAGCAGTCGGTGGTCAGCTCAGCAGCAGCAGCAGCAGGTCGAGGTGATGGTCACAGGCAGCAGTCGGTGGTCAGCTCAGCAGCAGCAGGTCGAGGTGATGGTCACAGGCAGCAGTCGGTGGTCAGCTCAGCAGCAGCAGGTCGAGGTGATGGTCACAGGCAGCAGTCGGTGGTCAGCTCAGCAGCAGCAGCAGCAGGTCGAGGTGATGGTCACAGGCAGCACTGGTCCCCAGGGTAGGAAGTTTCATTTTGGCCAAGACACATATATAGGGCCCTCAGCACGTGTCAGTGGCATACGTCGCCAGCAATTGGTCAGCCCTGGAAGCGTGATCGTGAAATGGGCCAATGACTGGCCCTGTTGTTGCGGTGCACAGCTTCCGCTACTTGCGATTGGCCGTATGCGGCCAGCGTCCCTCTTCCCATTGGCTGCATGTGCAGGGACCGTCACGGGCACACATCGGCAACCGCACGTGCAAGCTTCAGGCACGGATGCTTCAGTTGCAACAATGTACTATCACTGGCGCCTCCATGGCGGTGCACGTACACAGCGGGGGAGGTGCAGGCCTATACACCCTGCAGATGTACTCAATGGACATGCCAGTTCATGACCCCCCTTACAGTCACCTTGCATCATCCACCGTACACCGGCCGGAGCGGCCGGCCCATGAACAACCGCCGTGCCCGGCCATGAACAACCGCCGGTCCCGGCCATGAACAACCGCCGTGCCCGGCCATGAACAACCGCCGGTCCCGGCCATGAACAACCGCCGTGCCCGGCCATGAACAACCGCCGGTCCCGGCCATGAACAACCGCCGTGCCCGGCCATGAACAACCGCCGTGCCCGGCCATGAACAACCGCCGTGCCCGGCCATGAACAACCGCCGTGCCCGGCCATGAACAACCGCCGTGCCCGGCCATGAACAACCGCCGTGCCCGGCCATGAACAACCGCCGTGCCCGGCCATGGCGGTTGTGTTCATGGCCGGGCATGGCGGTTGTTCATGGCCGGGACCGGCGGTTGTTCATGGCCGGGCACAGCGGTTGTTCATGGCCGGGCACGGCGGTTGTTCATGGCCGGGCACGGCGGTTGTTCATGGCCGGGACCGGCGGTTGTTCATGGCCGGGCACGGCGGTTGTTCATGGCCGGGCACGGCGGTTGTTCATGGCCGGGCACGGCGGTTGTTCATGGCCGGGACCGGCGGTTGTTCATGGCCGGGACCGGCGGTTGTTCATGGCCGGGCACGGCGGTTGTTCATGGCCGGGACCGGCGGTTGTTCATGGCCGGGCACGGCGGTTGTTCATGGGCCGGCCGCTCCGGCCGGTGTACGGTGGATGATGCAAGGTGACTGTAAGGGGGGTCATGAACTGGCATGTCCATTGAGTACATCTGCAGGGTGTATAGGCCTGCACCTCCCCCGCTGTGTACGTGCACCGCCATGGAGGCGCCAGTGATAGTACATTGTTGCAACTGAAGCATCCGTGCCTGAAGCTTGCACGTGCGGTTGCCGATGTGTGCCGTGACGGTCCCTGCACATGCAGCCAATGGGAAGAGGGACGCAGGCCGCATATGGCCTTTGGGAAGTAGCGGAAGTTGAGCACCGCCATGGCGGCGCCAAATATGTGATCTTGTCAGACGCTGCACCGTGATGTGTTGTGTGCAGTTGCGTCATGAGGGATGTGAGCGTGATTGTGAAAGGTCATATGTCATACAATATAGCATGTGTGTCCATACAATGGACATCGGTCGGCACACAATGGGCAACAGATGTGCATTTGTACGTGTTGACGTCGGGTTTGACCCTACAGACGTTGTTACATCTTCACAACTACACAGTACATCACGGCTGTGTGGCCAATTAATGCATCTGTTGTCAGTTTCTTGTTGTGTCGAGGTGACTACAGTGGTGGTGGTACACATGCATTCCGTGTATGTGATTTATACGTTCTGTCACCATGCATGTCATTACCGTATGCACATCATCATTGGTGGTGGCATTTGTGCTTGATGACATGGCGTGTGTAAACTTATCGTTTGTGTGCATGCAGTTGCATGAGTGTCTGTGATGTGTCTACGATACATTAGGGTGACGACTGAAGTTTTGTCAGTAAGGTACACATGTGATGGAGTTGTACACGTATGCGTCGTTTGTAAGTTGACCTAAGTTACATCTCTCTCCCACACAGGAGGGCTCCAAATGTGCATCGCCCATACACTCTGCTGGAGGATATGGTAGACGAGGAGGTGATTCGGAAATTCAGGCTGGATCGACGTCGGTTGCTGGAGCTTGTGGCTCAATTGTCTCCTCATCTGCAGCCACGTAGAACGTATCCTGGCTCGTTTACACCCACTGCAAAGGTCATGGCGGTACTACATTTCTTCGCTACTGGCACATTTCAGTATACAGTTGGAGGTGCCGGGGGTATGTCACAGGCCATGTTCAGCACGGTTCTTCGGGATGTGTTAACAGCTATGATGCTGTACAAGGATGAGTACATACATTTCCCACGTCCGGAAGAGTTGCCAGCTGTCAAAGCTGGTTTCTATGCACTGGGCCACATACCTCACGTTGTGGGCTCAATTGATGGCACGCACATCGCGCTCATTCCACCACGGGCACGCGAACAAGTGTTCAGGAATCGAAAACACTTTCATTCGCTGAACGTGCAGGTGGTGTGCCTGGCGAGCAACATCATCTCCCATGTGTGTGCAAGATTTCCTGGATCCGCACATGACGCCCACATCATGCGAACCAGCAATGTCCCACGACTCATGGCAAATCTGCCACCCGGTCAAGCGTGGCTTGTTGGTGAGTGTGCAGTGGGGACTCTTGTGATCTCTGTGTTGCATGGGGTACCCACCATATCTTGTTCTGATGTTTGTCTCTGTCATCCCCCTACATAGGCGACTCGGCTTACCCAAACCGGCCCTGGCTCCTCAGTCCCCTACGTAATCCGAGGACGGCGGGTGAAATGCGGTACAATGAGGCACATGGAAGGACACGGAGAGTCATCGAACGTACCTTTGGACTGCTCAAGTCTAGGTTTCGGTGCCTCGATAAGACCGGAGGGGCCCTGCCTTACTCACCAGGAAAAGTATGCAAGATCGTGATTGCCTGCTGCATGCTCCACAACCTGGCAGTACGCAATAACATTGAACTGCTGTTGGACCCTGAAGACGAAGGAGTTCCTCGGCCTCCCATCCCACCCATGTCGACTGATGAGGATAGTGGTGAGGAGGAAGGTGTGGACCAGAGGCGCCAGCTCATTGATCGCTACTTCCCTTGAATGTGAGTATCTACCTCTAGTGGCGGTTGACAATGGCTCATGTATGTTTTCTGGTGTTGTGTGGATATGGGGTTAATCAGCTGGGTGTGGTTTGTGATGGTTGCACATGTGTGTCTTCATGTCTTTGGACATAGGAGTGTCCATGATGTGTGTGCTCCCATCCCATGCTTGTGTGATGATTGTCGTTTGTGTAATGTTGCTGTGCATTGTGTTGTGATGTGTGTGAATCTCTTTAGTGACGTGTGTTTGCTGTCTCTGGTTTTCTCTAGGTCACTCCCGCAGCGCCATGATCATGTGCGACTATGATCCCTGTACCTGTTTACGTCTGTATCTGATGGCAATCATGTGAATAAACATGGAGGCAAAACATCATTGTGTGAGTAAATGCAATTTATTGACAGGTTGTGCTTTTGTGCTGGTGAATATTTACAAGTAAGTGGGGGGGAGGGAGTTGGAGTTGAAGGTAATGGCAGATGAAATGTCCGTGCTGACACCACATTGGGGGGTGTCAGGCTAGTCCAGCAGACCAGTGGCAATGATTGTCTATGTGGGACAGGATGGTTTGCAGGGTGAATGTCTGGCACAGGCAGTGGCATTGTCAAGGTCGTCCCCTCTTGGAGCGTGTGCCTGGCGCTCCAACACTGCTCTCAGCCACTTCATGCCTCGGCCGCCCCCTCCGTCTCGGAGGTGGTACAGAGTCAGCTGGGAGGGCAGGTTGGTGATGGGCCACATCCGTCGCCAGGGGCTCAGGTGGTGGTGGCGGCGGTGGAGGCGGAGGCGGAGGTGACGGGGGAGGCGGAGGTGACGGTGGCGGTGGCGCTGACACACTTGGTGGAGGGGGGGGGGGTTGTTCCGGCCAACCCATTCCCTCCACATCGTTGCCTGCTGGCTCATGATCACCAACATCTGGCCAAGGATGCCAGAGATCTCGCGCAGGATGTTGGTGTTGTCCACTGAGTCCTGGTGAACACGATCAGCGTTTGCCTGGGACCGGTCGTATGAGGCCTGGCACCTGGCAAGAGCTTGTAGGGACTGTGCCACTGGCTCGGGTAGCTGTCCCTCCTCTGACCGGCGGTGTGTGGCTCGCCTGATTGGCAGTTGTCCCGTTGCCTGTGTTTGTGGCCCACTCACCCTGCTTGTGTGTGGGGCCGTTGGACCAGCGTTGCGCGCTGGGTCATGCTGGGTGGCACCGGCAGGAGTCGTGGTGCTGGTGGTAGTGGTGGTACTGGTGGTACTGGTGGTACTGGTGGTGGTGGGGACTGTGCAGATCACAGAGACAGGTGCCGCGGGAGTCACACATGCGACGTTGGTCGGTCCCGGGAGTCCCTGTGAGCCAGATGGCCCTGGCTGCGTGCTTGGTCCCGCTCCATCCTCCGCCCCGGAGCTGCCTGTGTCGTCGTCAGCAGAGAGTCCTGTAGGTGTGGGAGGCGAGGCTGGCGGCCGGGTACTGCTTTCCCCAGTCAGTTGACGATCACCTGAGGGACAAGATCGAGCTGGTCAGTAATGTGGACAGTACATGGTTACATTGATTTGTAGACATTTCTGTTTCCTGTCGCACACACCCCACCCTCCACCACCACCACCACCGCCACCCTCCCCGTGCACATGGGGGCCTGTTGGGAGTTGTAGTTTGGGCCTCTCACACACCCCACCCTCCACCACCACCACCACCGCCACCCTCCCCGTGCACATGGGGGCCTGTTGGGAGTTGTAGTTTGGGCCTCTCACACACCCCACCCTCCACCACCACCACCACCACCACCCTCCCCGTGCACATGGGGGCCTGTTGGGAGTTGTAGTTTGGGCCTCTCACACACCCCACCCTCCACCACCACCGCCACCCTCCCCGTGCACATGGGGGCCTGTTGGGAGTTGTAGTTTGGGCCTCTCACACACCCCACCCTCCACCACCACCAACACCACCACCCTCCCCGTGCACATGGGGGCCTGTTGGGAGTTGTAGTTTGGGCCTCTCACACACCCCACCCTCCACCACCACCACCACCGCCACCCTCCCCGTGCACATGGGGGCCTGTTGGGAGTTGTAGTTTGGGCCTCTCACACACCCCACCCTCCACCACCACCACCCTCCCCGTGCACATGGGGGCCTGTTGGGAGTTGTAGTTTGGGCCTCTCACACACCCCACCCTCCACCACCACCACCACCACCACCCTCCCCGTGAACATGGGGGCCTGTTGGGAGCCATGGACATGTTAGTGTGTTGGTGTCCGACGTGCATGGGTTGGGGCGTGGGGGATGTTTATTCTCAGTTGTGTGAGCCTGACCATGTCGTGCTGATCGTGGTGCTTGGTTTGTACTCACCAGTCTCTTCTCCTTCGTCAAGGCCGTCTAGGCTCTCTGGGTGTAGTATCACCAGCACCTTCTCCTCCCAATCGGTGTAGGGTATGGGCTCCGGGGGTGTGCCACCGCCAGTAAGATTGGCTCTGGCGTGGTTTTTCGCTCGGATGCCCTTGACCCTGGTCTTAAGGTCATGCCACCGCCTCTGAATGTCGTGCTTGGTCCTCGGCACAGTCCCCGACGCATTCACCCGAGTGACGATCCTGTCCCACATGTGGTTCTTTTGCGCCACGGTCGTCTGCTGGACTTGGGCCCCGAAGATGTTGGGCTCCACACGGATAATTTCATCTACCATTACCCGCAACTCTGTCTCCGTGAATTTGGGTTTTTTTTTGGGTGCCATAGTGTGTGGTGCTCAGTGTGTGAGTTGAGTGAGTTGGGAGGTGCAGGTGTGTGGTGTGTGATGTGTAGGATTTGTGTGGTGGGTGTTTGTGTGGTAGGGTGGTGGGTGGGTGTCTTCTATGTGATTTTATGTGAGTTAGCAGTGTCTCGAATGGCCCTCTTGCTGGCAGCAATGCTGTGGTGCAAGGGATTGTGGTTGTGTGGGGGTGTCTTTTTGTAGTCGTGTCTCAATGGTTGTTGCGAGTCAGGTGGTAGGTGGGCGTGTTGACTTGTGTGCATTATTGGATAATTGGGACGTGTCATGGTGGCTTGTGCTTGGGGGGGGGGGCCTTGTCAATGTTCGTATGTTTGCTTAGGACTTGCGGTGCACTTTCATACATTTGTTAGGCGCTAGGGATGTTGTGCGTGTTGGCCTTCCGCCCTGATGCTGTGGTTCTCGTAGCATTGTTTCCGCCGCGGACGTGGATGGCTGTGAGTTCCGTGGTACGGGCGGATTTATCCTAATTGCGGCCACGGAGTATTCTCAGGTATGGCGGTACATGTTTTATTTTCCGCGGTCATTTCCGTCCGCGGCAGTGGTTGTTCTTTGGACTCCGTCCGCCGCGGACGGACTTGGTTGTGTTCCGTCCACCGCGGACGGTGTTGGTTGTGATCCGTCCGCCGCGGTCGGAGTTTCGTGACATGGATATCCTAATCCCAACCGCGGTTTCTCCGCGGCGCAGCCGGGAGTAAAATTTCCCCCACCATGGCGGACAGTACCCATTTCCGTCCGCCATCCTAATCGGCCCCATAGTATGGTTCCTTGCTTTCCATTTACTCCCTCTAGTCCCGTGGAGGGTCATCTTCCTTTTCAAGAGACTTGGAAAGATCAATTCTCAGACCTCTTGGGTGACACAGTTGATTTCTCAGTGTTACTTGATAGATATACTTCCAGATTTGCCACAACCTCTCTTTATTCATAGAAATTGGCCTCAAGACCAAGGAAAGAGCAGCTCTGCAGGACAGTATTATTCTGTCACAATAAAAGAGGGAGATTGTGTAAGTTCCTCTTCTGTAAAAGGTTGTTATTCCTGAGTGTTTCTTGTACAGAAATCTTTGGGGGAATTCAAGATGATGAGAGATTTTGCGCATCCTGAATCTCTTCATACGTATGAAACACTAGAGGCTAATCTCCATGTACCAATCTGCACAAGTCATCAGAGATTCCTGAGGTTCGTTGTGTGGGGCATCCATTCGCAAATCAAAGCTATGCTGTTTCATCTGAAAATCTCACCCAGAGTTTTCACCAAGTTTTTTCTCCCACTTTCGGCCTCCTGCGTGCATAGGAAGACATTGTTCACCCTTATATAGGCAATTCTCTCATTAAGTCCTCTTCCATGTCCAGACCTCAAAGGACAACGGGGCTGACAATTCAGACACTCTTGAACTTCAGATTCCTAATCAACTGGTAAAAGGCCCTCTTTTCAACCTTCTCAGAGAATGGACTACAAAGGGACCACATTTGACAAGTTTCAGGGCCTAGTATCTCTTCTGGATTCCCGAAGGACAAATTCGGGAGTCTGATCCATGTGCTGATGGAACTTGGGGAGTCTCCAACCAGGTTATGAGTCAACATTTAGAAAACCATGATAAATGCTGTTTTTCCCCTGTTGGCTTCTTGTTACTGCATTTTTGTACATACACATACCAATTGGGCATATCTCCTTTCTTTCAGACAGCAAAGCTTTTCATTATTCTTTGGGTGTGCCCTCAGCTCAGCCAGGTGGCCTCTCGTATCTGAATTTCTGGCAACCTCATCTGCAGACCTTCGACCATCCAATACCAGTGACCTGCACAACTTGCAAACATCTATCATGAGGCATAAACCCTACATCCCTGAACAGAGGTTCTCCCTGTTATTGCCCGAACCCATTTGTACTGATGACAGATGCCAGTGGGATGGGGGGCAGTTTTGGAGTTGCATACTGCTCAGGTTCAGAGACCAGTTTGGAGCACAGTCAATCCTCCAGCTACAAAGAACTGATGACTATGTGAAAGGGAATATAATCATTTATCCAATTACTGAAGGGGAAGTCTTTATTGATTCGAACCCACAACATAGTTACAATAGCTTCCTTGAACCACCAGCTGAGAATGTGGTCCTCTTCTCAGAATTCTCTAGTACAGGGGTACTTATAGTACGGCCCGCGGACTGGCAGCAGCCCGGCAAGCCTTCTGTGGCGGCCCGCGGCCCATGAGACATCATCGTACCCTTGTTTTAAAAAAACATTTTCAAAGAGTGTCTGCAAACATTGCCGGTTGCAGAGACACTCGGAGAGAGACTGCTGCTCTGTGGGGGCCGGGCGATGCATTCCAGCGAGGCCAGAGTGGAGCTGCAGGGGCGCTAAGAGGAGGTGAAATACAGCAAAGCCCCATTCACATGCAAATGGTCTTTTAAAGACCTGTGAAGTGCTCGGGTGGGGCTGTGTGTCTGTGTGCGCTGGGGAAGCTGGCTCAGCCGGGTGACACACAGGCAGGGTGAGATGACAGAGGGAGGTAGCGGGACAGAGACAGAGGGAGAGCGAAGGAAAGGGAGACAGAGAAAGGGAGACAGACAGAGGGACGAGGGCGACAGAGGGAGACAGAGGGAGGGTGACGGAGTGAGGGAGACGGAGTGAGGGAAGGGAGTGAGGGAGGGAGTGAGGGAAGGAGAGTGAAGGAAGGGGAGTGAGGGAAGGGAGTGAGGGAAGGAGAGTGAGTGAGGGGATGAGTGAGGGAGGGAGTGAGGGATGGGGAGTGAGGGAGTGAGGGAAGGGGAATGAATGAAGGGGAGGGAGTGAGGGAAGGGGAGTGAGGGAAGGGGAGTAAGGGAAGGAGTGAGGGAAGGGGCGTGCAGAAAGGAGTGAGGGAGGGAGTGAGGGAAGGGGAGTGAGGGAAGGAGTGGGGGAAGGGGAGGGATGGAGGGAGGGAAGGGGAGTGAGGGAGGGAGTGAGGGAAGGGGAGTGAGGGAAGGGGAGTGAGGGAGACAGGGAAGCGTAGTGAGGGAGGGAGTGAGGGAGGGGGTGAGGGAGGGAGTGAGGGAGGGGTGAGGGAAGGGGAGTGAGTGAGGGGTGAGGGAAGGGGAGTGAGGGAAGGGGGGTGAGTGAAGGGGAGTGAGGGAAGGGGAGTGAGAGAAGGGGAGTGAGGGAGTGAGGGAAGGGGAGTGAGGGAGGGGGTGAGGGAAGGGGTGTGAGGGAAGGGGAGTGAGGGAGGGAGAGAGGGAAGGGGAGTGAGGGTGAGGGAAGGGAGTGAGGGAGGAAGAGGGGGAAGAGGGGGAAGGGGAGTGATGGTGAGGGAGGGAAGGAGAGGAAAGGAGAGGGAAGGAGAGGGAGGGAGAAGGAAGGAGAGGGAGGGGGTGGGAAGGAGAAGGAAGGAGAGAGGGAGAGTGAGTGAGACAGAGGGAGACAGGGAGGGAGAGAGGGAGATAGAGGGAGATAGAGAGATGGAGGGAGGGAGACAGAGATATATATAATATACATATATATATATATATATATATATATATATATATATATATATATATATATATATATATATATATATATATATATATATATATATATATATATATATATATATATATATATATATATATATATATATATATATATATATATATATATATATATATATATATCACCTACTGGCAGTGGCCAGTAGGTATATATAGTTAGGATTTTTTCTCTATGGGATTTTTGAACATTCTATGTCTAATAACTTTGGCGTTTGTGGACAGTATTGGCTGAAATTTTCAGGAAAATGGAACATTTTGTTTCTGAGCAGCCCCTGAAAATTTGGGGGGGGTTCGTCAAGGGGGGGCCGAGAAAAAAGGGGGGTCCCAAAACGCGTTTTTCCAATGTTAATTTCCATAGGGCGGTTGGCCTCACTTTTAGCCCGAACGGCTGAATGGATTTGCACGAAACTTGGCAAAATTGTAGGGACTGTTAGCCCGATGTGCCTTTGCTAGGTCTCAATATATGTGCTCCAGTGGATTTTGAGAAATTAACGTTCAAAAAAAGATATATACCTGTAAGCGCGCTCCGGGCAGCGCTCCGGTTCGCGTACTTGACGCGTAACGGAACTTCGCGAAGCGAAGCTGATTGGCTCTCCGGTGTCTGTCAACATTCTAAACAGTCCGGAGCGGCCGCCATCTTGTCTCTCGGTAGGATCGAGAGACAAGAGGAGGCCAAAACAAAGGGGGAAATGACCATAAGGGGGCATAGTAGATCCTCCCTGACCCCCTAGGTTTGATGTGGAGGCTTTAAAAGGGCCCCGCGGGGCAAAAAAAATAAATAAATAATCGTTTTTTTTCGTGGGGTGCGCCCGGTACGCGTAACGGAAAGCGGACTGGGGAGCGTACTACAAGGAAACAAGAATGATTGACTTTTAACTTATTGTATGTTTATAGACTTTTTTTTTTTTTCTGCTGAGTGACGTCTCGGCCTATCTCCACGGGATGCAGTCCCTACCATCTCGGCGTTTAAGCCCAGGGGGACCAGTAGTGTGGGAGAGATAACGTCTGTTAACGTTCGATTTGAAGGAAATCAGGAAGTGTTGATAAACATTGTCTGCGCCATCTTGCCTTTTTTCAAATGCCACACTTTTGTCGTGCACGGCAGCCATTTTAGATGCCTTGACCAGACCCACTCTCTGCACGCTGTCGATCCTTAGCATGGCTCCCCACCCTCGCAAGCATCTCCCCCAGGCACTGGTCACCCCCGCTTTCTGTCTTATGCATGGGCAATAAACCTCCCCCCATCTGTGCTGCTCTTCCTTGAGAATCACACCCTGTGCCCGCCCGACACCTCCCTTTCGCCCTATTCACTACCGCACCCTCTGACACTCCTCTTCCTCTGTGTCCGATTGTCCAGGCCGGTCCCAGTCTATCACCTAGCCCTGCAGATGTAGTTTATGGCCCCAGCTGTAAAGAATCACCCCTCTTCAAAGGAGTTACAGTAGATCAAGGCCCCCACCCGATGAGATCCGTCACACCACACGCGTTCCTACTATCTGAAAACCATCCTGTATTGTGATTGGGGAGGGGACCGAGCCTGAAGCGGAAGATTCCAGGGATGCCTCTTTGTACATCAAAGTTTTTACAATTATGTGTCACATTAAAAATATATAGCACTCCAACAAAGTAGTGGGATTATAAAACTTTAATAACTTATAAATATATACAACTCAACAAAAACAGTAAATACATTTAAACATTTTTTTGAAAAAAGAAGCAACAATGGTCAGTAGCTGTGTTTTGTGCGAATAGTCCCAAGGCAGCACAACGTGCTGAGTTCTGGACGGCACCCAGGTGATGTTACCTGGGTGCCGCACTGGTTTTTGGTATCCTACAATGCAGCTCCGAAAAACGGCGTGGGGCGTCCTGGGGGGTGCGGGGGGAGGCCTCGTCAGTAGCGGTCTGTTGTGCGAATAGTCCCAAGGCAGCAGAACGCGCTGAGATGTGGATGGCACCCAGGTGATGTCCAGTAAGTTGCCGCACTGGTTTTGGTATCCTACAATGCTGCTCCGAATAACGGCGTGGGGCGCCCCGGGGGGGGGGTGAGGCGGCGTGAACGGGCCTCCCCAGGTGGAGGCTCGTCTGCTGTAGTGGGGCGCCCCTTTACCGTTTCAGTTGCCATTCCGCCCGCTTTTGGTACACTGTGCCAAAATCCGCCATTCAGCTGAGTTGCGCCCACTCTTGCAGTGCAGCGATAGGCGGCTGCCACAGGACTCTCAAAATGGCGGCAGGCTCTTTCCTTTTTGGGCCTGGTCCACTGAAATGGCCCTGGGACACCTTGGAACTCGGACGCTTGTCTGCTAGGTCTTGGACCCCATTCTCGAAAGCGTCCCCTCAGCCTTGAAGATTCTACAAAAGTCTTGGGGGCCCCCGACTCCTGCAGGCTTCCGGTGGGGAGCGGCTGCCATGATTGCTCGCGGAATGACCACGACTGAGCCACGAGATGGTGGTGCTTTCATGCTGACGCCAGCTTCAGTCTGAAACATCCAGAAACAAGGTGGGGCTTTCATCGTTTGGGAAAAAAAAATGTTTTAATCCAATGAAAAGTGTTATTTTTAGGTCATATGATCAAGCCTTCCATCATTAGGAAACCAAAAGTAAAATAAACCAATGAAAAGTTTTATAAACAAGTCACATGACCTGTTATGCGGCATAGGGCTATAAAAAGCGTAGAAAATCCGTTGGCACGTGAGGCGGCGTCAGTAGCGGACCGATGTGCGAATAGGCCGAAGGCAGCACAACGCGCCAAGATCCGGATGGCACCGAGGTGGTGTCCAGCAAGTTGCCGCACTGGTGTGGCCATCCTACAATGCTGCGCCGAAAGTCGGCGTGGGGCGCCCCGTTGGCCTGTGAGTTCGCGTCAGTCAGTGGGGGCTGTTTGAGGATCTGACTGCATTGGAAAGCAATGTGATGCTGTGCGTCGCCCCCAAGATGGAGGTTCCTCGGCTGCAGTGGGGCGCCCCTTGGTGTTTCACTCGCTATGCAGCTGAGTTGCGTGCGCACTTGCGGCGAATAGGCCGAAGGCAGCACAACGCGCCGAGATCTGGATGGCACCGAGGTGGTGTCCAGCAAGTTGCCGCACTGGTGTGGCCATCCTACAATGCTGCGCCGAAAGTCGGCGTGGGGTGCCCCGTTGGCCTGTGAGGTGGCGTCAGTAGCGGACCGATGTGTGAATAGGCCGGAACCAGCACAAGGCGCCAAGATCCGGATGGCACCGAGGTGGTGTCATAGTTGAGAGTTCTGAGCAGCGCTTGTAACACTGTCTGAAGCTTATTTGCACCTGCTGCAGCTTCACTATTGCCCTGGTGTGGCCTAAGATCGCCCATGACATAGGCGGCCGCCTCCCGGGGTCCGGCGGAACTTTTTTCCTTTTCCTTTGTGCATCTTGTCCCACAATCCGTTTGACCTGAAGACACGACCAGGTCCCTGAATGTGTGCAGGGGGACGCTATTGATTGAATCAAAATGGCGGCTTCACACAAAGCTGACTCAAGCGTTGCTGCTGATGCTATACAGACAAAAACTGGTTTTCAGTTTGTACATTCTTCAGGATTTTTCCATCCAAGGCTGGTTGAGAGTTTGTAGAACAATGGCTTCAGATTTTCAACATACTACTCTTCAACATTCTTCCTAAATGTAACAATGTGAGACTCACTAGGAGAACGGTGTAGTGAGGGCCACAAACGGCTGTTTATCTTTCCTTTCAAAATGCTGCCAACAATATTTTCGGAATGGAAGACACCACAAGGCGCTGAGATTCGGTTGGCACCGAGGTGGTGTCCAGCAAGTTGCCGCTTTGGTGTGGCCATCCTACAATGCTGCGCCGAAAGTCGGCGTGGGGTGCCCGAAGGGGGGGGGGAGGCGGCGCAAACGAGCCTCTCCCGCTTCTCCATGTGGAGGCACTTCATCTGCAGTGGGGCGCCGAGATCCGGATGGCACCGAGGTGGTGTCTAGCAAGTTGCCGCACTGGTGTGGCCATCCGACAATGCTGCGCCGAAAGACGGCGTGGGGTGCCCGAAGGGGGGGGGGAGGCGGCGCAAACGAGCCTCTCCCGCCTCTCCAGTTTGAGGCACTTCATCTGCAGTGGAGCGCCGTCTAGCTGAGTTTCGCCCGCTCTTGCTGTTACAGCGACAGGCGGCTGCAACAGGACTCTCAAAATGGCGGCCTGTTCTTTGGATTTGGGCCTGGTCCACTAAAATGGCCCTGGGACACCTTAGAACTCGGACGCTCGAATTTTTTTTCCTTTCCTCTACATGCAAAAAAGGTAAATGCCCGGTACGTTACCTGCCTCATCTGCCACGATGTACTCTCCAGAGGAACCGAAAAAAAATATAGTTATGGTAATTATACCATGCATCGTCATATGGAGAGGTGGCACCGATTAATTATAGTGCTGCACAAAAGAGAGATTTGGAGGACAACCCCCGACCCGCCAGTACATTCACCAAAGAAGTGGCACTGACAGCATCAGAGGCAAGGGAAACGGTCCCAAATATTCAGAAGAACTTTGGAAAGATTAAAATGACATGTTTAGATTGTGGCAAATTAATTTCATGTGGACAGATGAGTGTTACTCTAATAAATACAGCATATGAACATCATCATAGTCGATGGTTGGTGGAGACATTTTGACTATATCCTGGACCTGCCCGTCCTCGCCCAAAATGGCGCCGGAATAAATGGGACTCGTAACTCCTTGTTGTGTACTGGTTGCACAACCTTGATATCACGAGATACGTATGCAGTTTTGAAGCACATGGCGGGCGGGGACGAGAATTGATTGAATATTTCGACATCCCTATTGATATTAAGTTCTGATGTGTTATTGATTACTGTACTATTGAAAGTTCGAATTAACGTCACCCATGGTACTTGCCCGCAAATGTATATCTAGATAATTTTATTGTAACTGGCCCTGTCGTATTTTAATTATAAAATGTACGTCCACCGATTCCGCAACTGTTAGACACCTTAGTTCTTGCAACCTAATGGCCCGCCCGTTACGTTCCTCTACAGTGTAAATGTCTCCTCATCATATACGATTACAGTTTGCTCCGTGGCCGGCCCACGTGGTTATAGGCCCGTATTTGTATACTGACATTTTCACAATAAAGGTTTTTAAAAGAAAACATGGTAGTAGTATTTACATTGGTAAAGTTTTTAATAATAGTCACTGTTTTCGAATCAGTAAAAGGCAAGTGAAATAAAGCAGTCCAATTACATGAAGGGTAAAAGGTATAATACGCAGGAACGCAGTAAAGATAAATGGTCAAGGGCTGTTGTGTTTTCTACTCCTGCAACATAAAGTGATCGATAAGAATCTGATATTCAGGCGTATCGGCGACTAAGACAGCAGGCCGAGCCTCTTTTGCTCAACGGCTCCGTCATGGGACGAAGAAACGCCCTTTTTCTCGAAAAAGGAATATATTTTACTTGCAGGACAGTTGTAAATTTTCCGGGAAAGTACATTAGCCTGGAACATTATAACATATATGTTTAAGAAAAAATAATGTTCGAAAGTAATAAAAAGTGTAATTGTTAGGTCATATGACCAAGCCTTTCATCATTAGAATAAGAAAAGTAAAATGAACCAATGAAAAGTTTTATTAACAAGTCACATGACCTGTTATGCTTACGTTACGCGCTGCGCGCCGCACCCCGGATCGCTTCCGGGAAGCTGCGCTTCGCGCACCGGAGCACTTCCGGATGCGCTAACGCGGCGCGTCATATGACGCATTACGCGACAACGCAGGTCCAGAATATAGTCAAAATGTCTCCACCAACCAGCGGTCGGAACACAACCCCTTTCAGCAGGCTAAATAGTTCTGTTAAATGACAACAGAAGGGACAGGCAACAAGAACCATCAGTCAAAGAGGGGAGGGCAAGTTCTTCTCTACCGGGTCACGTTGGGGCGCTACCGGAACTGATCGAATTGGTAGTCTACAGTGTTTCTGGATGTTTCAGACTGAAGCTGGCGTCAGCATGAGAGCACCACCATCTCGTAGCTCCGTCGTGGCCATTCCACGAGCAATCATGGCAGCCGCTCCCCACCAGAAGCCTGCGGGAGTCGGGGGCCCCCAAGACTTTTGTAGAATCTTCAAGGCTGAGGGGACGCTTTCGAGAATGGAGCCCAAGCCCTAGCAGACAAGCGTCCGAGTTCCAAGGTGTCGCAGGGCCATTTTAGTGGACCACGCCCAAATCTGAAGAGCCGGCCGCCATTTTGAGAGTCCTGTGGCAGCCGCCTATCGCTGAACCGCAAGAGCGGGAGCAACTCAACTACATGGTGAGCGAGACGCTGTAGTCGCAAGAGCGGGCGGTAAACAGCTGAATAGCGGAAGAGGCACAGTGTAGCAAAAGCGGGCGGAATGGCAACTGAAACGGTAAAGGGGCGCCCCACTACAGCGTGTCTTTAGGTCAAACGGATTGTGGGACAAGGTCAAGAATGGAAGAGTCACCAAAAGGCAAAAAGTTCCGCTTGACCCCGGGAGCCGGCCACCTATGTCCGGGGCGATCTCAGGCCACACCAGGGCAACACGACTTGGGGAGGGGGCCGGAGCCAAGCGCCCCCTCCGAGTCCGCGCCATCACACCGTCCCTCGGGGGCCTCCGTCAAGCGGTTCAGGGAGGCACCGCATCACATTGTTTTCAAATGCAGTCACGTCCTCAAACAGCCCCCACTTACATTGAGAATAGTGAAGGTGTAGCAGGTGCAAATAAGCTTCAGACAGTCTAACAAGCACTCCTCAAAACTTTGAAGTATCAGAGTGCATGAGTTTCATGCTCGATCGATTGAGCTAGCCGGATCGGGCAACAAAAAGTATAAAATAGTTATGTAAATAGTTATTTAATAAAATGTTTTACCCTGTTACTTTGCTGGTGTGTTGTATATATTTGTAATATTTGCATAGAGTTTATCGTTATTTTGGGCGGGGTGGGTGGCGGAGCCGAGCTGTCTTGCAGCCATCATGGTGTGGAGCTCAGTTCATCTCACTAGTTTCGTATTTCTCATGAGGGGTTGTTCCTAATGTTTCTATTTTAGCGAGGTCAAAAAGAGATCCCATTAGTGGCCTACTGATTTTGCTCGATTCCTTTTGTTTTTTTACACGATTTTTCACTATCTGCAAAGACTAAACAGAGTATTGCGACTCTGTGCTTGTTTGTAAATAGAGAATGAACCAAAGAGAACCAATTCTAAAACAGTAAATGCTTGGATAACAATCAATCAAATGGAGAGAGAAGCAGGCACGACGGATTACAACGGGGGCAAAGGCCTGCGTTAACTACCCTTCACTATCTGCAAAGAGAGAGTACTCCTAATAGAAATGAGGGGGGGGGGGGCAGCATTCAAAGCAGATCAGTGTGCATAAACACGAAAATGTTTTTACTTACCACGTACTTGACATTCGACAGCTTATGATATTTGCTATTAAAAAACCATTGAAATTCACTGAAAAAACCATAGGTTAGAGACCATATATAGTTAGGAATTAGCATTTACAAAACCTTGAAAATTCACTGAAAAAACCATAGGTTATAGACCATATGTAGTTAGGGATTAGCATTTACAAAACCTTATTTTACTCGCACAAAACCATTGAAATTCGCATATATAGTTAGTTGCGCTAACTATATATCGCGCACCCGCAATCCACTGCTGATGATGTCACATATTACATCATTCATGACATGGTCAGTGACATCACTGATGACATCACTGATGACATCTCAAATGACATCACTGATGACATCTCATTTGACATCATTCTTGTGCTAATACGATGAACCTCTTCAGACTCTAATATAACCTTAGATACACTCAGTGTATACAGACACTCACACACTGTCACTCATCCATGGAGTTACTCACACACCTAGTCAGTCATGCAAAGAAACAATCTCACCTCCATTTCCTCAACTATACAGTTATACACACCTTACTTATTCAAACATATACTAACACATATTTACTCTCTTATACAATCCCTGATACAAGTTCACAATGATCCATACAGCCACTCACACATTCAGTGGCTCTCATGCACAGTTATTTATATATGCCAACTCTCACATGTACTGTGTTTTACATATGTACTTACTATGACATGTAGCATTGAGATATCCATTCACTCATCAATACACTCATGCACACAGTCAACCGCCCATGTAGCTGTTTCCACATGCACTCTTGAACTCATACACCTAGTGAATCAACTGCTCACACATCTATGCACAGAGTCACACACCTCCCAGCCACCCCCACACAAACTCAATCTCCCATACAAATACTTGGGCAACCAATCAATAACACATATAGCCTCTCGTATAGCTAATGATCAACACATGCAGCAGTTTACATCACAACAGACATACTGATGCACACATTCAGACAGTTTAGTCACTAACCCATGCATTTAGTACGACACATTTATTCACTCACTCATACAGTCAGTCACGCACCTACTAAATCCTTCATCCAGACACTTATACATCCACTCATTCTTCAATATATCAAACATATTTAAACTTTACAGAAACACACAGTCACTGGATGATGTCATCAGTGATGTCATCAGTGATGTCATCAGTGATGTCATCAGTGATGTCATTTGAGATGTCATCAGTGATGTCATCAGTGATGTCACTGACCATGTCATGAATGATGTAATATGTGACATCATCAGCAGTGGATTGCGGGTGCGCGATATATAGTTAGCGCAACTAACTATATATGCGAATTTCAATGGTTTTGTGCGAGTAAAATAAGGTTTTGTAAATGCTAATCCCTAACTATATATGGTCTATAACCTATGGTTTTTTCAGTGAATTTTCAAGGTTTTGTAAATGCTAATTCCTAACTATATATGGTCTCTAACCTATGTTTTTTTCAGTGAATATATATATATATATATATATATATATATATATATTAAACACATACAATCCGGCGTAATCCCTCCTTCGATCACAAAAAGGAATAACACGGGAGCCGTGGCCTCTATTCTTAGTGCAGTTTTTTATTCAGACACAACGTCCTACGCGTTTCGGAGTGAATCTACTCCTTCGTCACGGCCCGTGATGAAGGAGTAGATTCACTCCGAAACGCGTAGGACGTTGTGTCTGAATAAAAAACTGCACTAAGAATAGAGGCCACGGCTCCCGTGTTATTCCTTTCTGTGATCGAAGGAGGGATTACGCCGGATTGTATGTGTTTAATTTTAAGGGGGTGGCTACCCCTGCCGTGAGCCCGCCGACATAGAGGCTTGGAAACAGCTACAACTGTGTGTTTATATATATATATATATATATATATATATATATATATATATATATATACCGGGTCTGGTAGCTCAGTGGACGAAGGCGTCCGCTGCAGGGACCTGTGTTCAACCTCATGGTCACAGTTTTTTTTGTTGCTCTAGCCCCACCCCCTCCCCCACTGACCCCGCCACCTCCGGTGCGGCCCTCTGACACAAACCACACTGTCAATTTGGCCCCTGAGAGAAAGTTTGTGAGTACCCATGCTCTAGTAGAACACATTTGCTTCAGGGAGAGGAGAACCTGCTGAACATCAGAGCAATTTTATTCAGGGGTTCTTTAAACAGTCAGGCAGACTCCCTCAGCAGAATCATTCCCAGCTCTCAATATTTTGTTCAAAGTACCCTACTACTTCAAGAGATTGGCAGGAAGTGGGAGTGCCCAGTGATAGCTCCCTTCTCATTAGCAGAGAATTCCCACTTCCCGCTGTTTCTCTAAAGGTTCCTTGGCAGAGTACATAGATGATCTGATCAACCCCTGACCATCAGGCCTCCTCTGCCCTTTCCTCTGATTCCATTGAGCTCAACTCTGTTAGCACTGTTATAGAGGGAACCAGCACAGATGATATTTGTAGTGCCGTTCTGGACACAGAGAACTTGGTTTCCGGTGTTGCGACTCCTTCAGCTGGAACAGGAGTGGCTTTTCCTTACTGTCCTTCTCCTTTGGCATTTCTGACCCTCCCATTGGACACTTTACAATGTATAAAACTTTGGATTTGAAGATTGAGAGGGAGGGTTTTATGAGTAATGGCTGTCCTTAGCCATTTCTAAATTCCTACAGACTTCTCGGAGGGATTCCACTAAAAGGCTATATGTTTACTACTATAAATCCTGTAGCAAGTGGTGTTCTCAGAGATCTGTGTTTCCAGTAGCAATTGATACACACAACATACTGCAGTTTCTGTAGGAAGGCTTTGATAATGTGCCTATCTATATCCACCCTTAGAGCACAGACATTGCCAATCAAAGTATAAAGGCTTTTCTGAAATGATCTTTCTCCCTTGGATCCCTTAGTGTCCAGACTCTTAAGGGGATTTAAACTTTTAAGACCTAGGGTACGTCACATCTTTCCTTCCTAGAATTTACCCCTGAATTAGCTTCCCTACAAAAGACCCCAAATGAACTCCAGGAAGGGGTACCAGACATGTTTCATACATACAAGACCGTTTTCTTAGTTGCCATTGCAATGCTTTGATGTTTAGGGGAACCTGGAGCTTTAGTTTGCAGACATTCATATGTGAGGGTCTTCGAAGACCAGACAGTCCTTTTTCTTTATCTGAAATTCCTTTCCAAGATCTATTCTAAATGTCACAGAACTGAGGAAATTATCCTTCTTGTATTATGGCCAGAAGCAGACATGGAGGGTTCGCTGCTCTATCTTCTGGATGTAGTAAGAGCCGTTATGATCTAGCTGCAGTGGATGGGCGAGTATAGAAATTCTGACTCCATGTTTGTAGATTTTGGCTCAGTATGTGCAGGTAATAAGCTTTCTTCTTTCTCCCTGGCTAGGTGGATTAAGTAAATTATTTTGCTTGTTTACCAAGAAGCTGGAAAGGAGATTCCTGGATCTGTTACGGCTCACTCTACAAGAGGCTTGGCTGCTTCTTGGGCTAAATGGCTGGTGTGTCATTTGACCCCGGCTTGCTGATCTACTTTAATTTATCATTACAGATTGACTTTTACTCATGGGTCTCATTTGGCTTGTGGTTCCCAGACTCTGTTGGGCTTGATGTCTCCATGAAGACCCTATATTTTGTTTTCCTTTTTGGATGTGTGCATTTGGCGGTTTGTAAGAAAGGCAAAACAAGTATTTCCACCTCTTTCTCAATCTCTGTTGCTTTTTCCTGTCGGCTGATGAAGATATAACTTGCTTATGCAATCTTCAATCTGTAAGGAATGGGATGAATAAGGAGATAAATTGAATTACTTAATGGTAATCCTCATTAATTCGATTCTTCTTCACTCATCCCAGTACTTACAACCCTTACTCACTCCCTACTTCTTTCATCAGCCTTAGGATTGTCTAGGATAAGAAAAACAGAAAGTGCTAGCTAAGGGGGTCGGGAGGTATGAAATAAAATATGAGCCCCCCATTTCAAAGCTTAGAAAGGTTTGAAATGGGTGGCTCAATCCTTAAGTACTGGGACAAGTAAGGAAGAATCGGTAAGTAATCTGACCATTAAACCTGGAAGCATGGACATCTGCAGTAAGCTGCAGTAAGAGATTCTGGCACAAGTATAAGAGGCAAGGTCCTACTGATCTTCCAGCCTCCATTAAGCCCTGCCTCATACTAGCAAATATATCAAAAGACTGGTGACTCACATAAAGCTTTTCTTGTTCTCACTTTAGTATGTATCACCAGGCAGAACCATGCTTCTCAAAATGCCCTGGGAAGACTTCAATGAAGGGTAAATCAGACCCCAAAGTCACATCCCTTAAACATTCTCCTCTACACCAAACTCTCTTTTTAGCTCCTTTGAGCTAAGTGCTTTTTCACTCTAAAGAAAGAACATTTTGCAGACTGTAAACTTGCTAAATATGTAAAGGGTTCAAAGTAAGTGTACATGTTTCCAAGCCAGCAAGATAATTAATAATTAAAAAGGGCACAAAGAACGTTCATTGCCCTCTGGTGGAGCTTGAGCTTTTGGAAACAACAAATATGTGTTCATGCATTGATTGGTATGTATGTGTTCATGCATGCATGTGTGTACATATATGTGTATGTATGTGTGTATATGTAAATATGTGTGTGCATAATTATTTGCATGTATGTACACCTTTTTGATTTAAAAAAAGTAACAATTTAATACATAAACACTTCCAAAAAGGTACCACATGTGCAAATACGACTTGTTAATTGTTAGATGCGTGGTATCGTTAGAAATTGAGGTTTCTGGTGGGCAGAGTGTACACCCTGTCCAAGCAAGATCCTTAATCCTAGGCAGGGTAATTCAGATACACACCCTAAATTAACCTGTGTTTACCCTCTAGTAGCTTGGCAAAGAGCAGTAAGGCTAAACTTAAGAGGCAATGTGTAAAGTATTAGTGCAACACAGTGAAATCACCCCAAAAAGACACCACGCAAGTTTAGAAAAATAGAGAATACCTATCTGAGTAACACAAGACCAAAATTACAAAAAGTCAATCAGTAGAAGTCAAGGTATGTATTTTTAAAGATTACATCCAAAAACAGTCACTAGCAGTCAAAAGGTTACTTGAGGTTGTGAAGGACCTCTGCAAATCCAAAGTTCAGGCCAACTGTGAGGGAGGGCAGGCCGACTACAGAACCCACGCAGGGTCCACTGAAAAAGTATCTTGTATGGGGCAAAGCGTTGAGAGCCTGATGCATCAGTGTTTTCCACACAGTCGGGTGAATGAGTCAGAGCCAATGCTGCGAAGACGGTGGCGAAGAATCAGCGCTATATTGTATTCTAGCCTCCTAGATGGTGTTGAAGGAGTGGTGCTGTGTCAATGTGAACCTCGAAGTCAGGACCCGCTTCATCGTCGAATCGGCGTCAGAGGACGCTGCTTTAGTTCCAATTGGCGCAGAGGGGTCACTGCATCGATGTTTGATCAAAATAGCTACAGAACCCACTTCTGAGGCCCAGGACTGGAGGGGACACCTGAGGCAAGGGTAGGACTCACAGATTGCAGAGTTCAACAGAGTTGCAAGAAGTCTTTTGGGTCCCTGAGACTTCAGAAAACAGGAGGCAAGCCAACAATCCCTTAGAGAATCTTGGGTATAAGGATGTTACGATTAGGTCCAGTCCCTCTCACTTCCAGACAAGAAGCAGCAGGTAGCAGTCCAACTCAGCAATGCAGATAGCAAAGTGGCAGTCCCTCCTACAGCACAGCAGCTCTTCTTCCACACAGAATGCCCTTGATTCCAACAGAGTTCTAATTTTGTGGTGTCAGGATTCCAGTGAGTATACCCAAATGTGCCTTTGTAGTGGGGGGGACATCAAAGAGTTCTTTGAAGTTCACATAGTCCCTGCCTTTCCTGCCCTGGCTCCAGACACACTACAGTGGGATATGCAGCTATTTGTGTGGTCACAGACACAACCATATTCAGGTGCAAGTGTCAGCTCCTCCCTCCCAATCTATCTCAGGAAGGCCTATCTGCCTGGTGATGGGCAATCAAGATGCAAATTTCACACCCTAGCTTCTTTTGTGTGACTGTCTAGAGGGAATGCACAAAGCCCAGCTGTCACCCAGCCAAGACGTGTATTCAGAGAGGCACAGAATGGTTAAAGTAAGAAAATGCCAACTTTCTAAAAGTGCCATTTTAAGAATTACTATTCTCTGACACAAATACTTTTGTCGTCCACAATACTTCATCCCAACGAAGGGTGCACCCAAAAGTTATATGCATGTGGGTGTTTAGTTAGGATAGACGTTTCTGATTGTGGTTTGAGTGAGATTGGGTGAGGTGGGATTGATGTGTTGGTAGGATTCTTTTTCGGTTTAGGCAAGGTGCATTATGGGGGATTATAGTATTTGGAACGGGTTGTGATTGTATTAGGTGGGTGGACGTTGATTGAGGACACGGGGGTGTGAGCACGGGTTCTATAACGGTTTGCGTCTGAGTGGGATTGTGAGAGCATTATGGGGATTATAGTATTTGGAACGGGCTGTAATTGTATCAGGTGGGTGGACGTTGATTGAGGACACATAGGTGCCAGCACAGGTTCTATAAAGGTTTGCGTGTGAGTGTGATTGTGAGAGCAGTTTGGGAGAGTTGGTGAGGCGGTCACCGGTCGAATCAAGTGTACGGGCTTATGAGCACAAAGCGTGAAGTAAGTACAGATTTGAGTGTTGATTATTTCACTTAGGGTAAAGTTAGCAATAGTTGTGGGGGGGCACGAGCACGCTGGTTTTAGCAGGGGTGAGAACATTGTTTTGGCAGCATTTTTTCAAGGGGGCGGGAGGTTAATAAGATTTAATTGATTTTGTTGGCATTATGTTTTGTTTAAAGAGCACTTTTAATTCTGCGCAATTGGTGTAGCTTTTCATGTTGTGTTTTTCAGAAACCCCTGACGAAGAGCCTTTGGCTCGAAATGCATTGGGTAATACTAACATGGCCTATGCTGGTGTTTATTAAATCACGTGTCGCTGTTTAAAAGCCTGGAATGGAAAGCAGCCGCATTTGAAAATGTGTAATAAACATCTTAATGGAATTTTGCTGTCTCAATTGCATTGACATAGAAAAGATGGATTTAAATAATGAATCAAAGGTCAAGTTTTGAGAAAAGATGGTTGAAAGTGATGGATTGAAAGGGAAAAGGTCCCATTTACCACAGTGCGCCAGTCTGGTGCGTCAGTTATGTGCCTTATAGTTTTCAACTTTCTAAAAGTGTCATTTTCAGAATTACTATTTAAAATCCAACTCCACCACAAGTTGTGATTTTAAATTGTGAGTCCAGAGACACCAAACTCCAAATCTCTATATTTTCCTAATTGCAGGTTACACTTAGAAGATGTTTTAAGGCAATCCCAATGTTAACCTATAGGAGAGATAGGCCTTGCAGTAGTGAAACATTTAGCAGTGTGTCACTACCAGGCAGGGGCGGCTCCTCTGTTATGGCAGAGGATCGTCATCCCACTAGTTGGCAGCTAGGGGTGGGTGGTGAACTCCGCTCTGCCAAGGGAGTTTCCGGAGTTTTGCCTACACTGTGCTCCACTTGGAGAGTGGAGTTCTGCAAAACTCAGCAGGCCACCGCATCTTCTAGTTTTAAATGTTTCCCCTGCCCCGTGCTAAAAAACAATGCCACAAATGGACAAAGAGACATCACTTTTGTCGGGCGCTGTACATATTAAATACTAACATTATTTTTAGACACAGAGGAAGGTTATGATCAGGGTGAGGGAAAACAACAAAGGAAATAGTCAAGGATTGAACCTCCTCGCCCAGACCAACATACCAAAGAAATGACACTCTAGAATGCATGCCATGTGCAAGTAGATAAAAAGAGGATGGGTTAAGAAGTAGAAAATGCATCCCAAAGAAAAACGCAAAGGAATAAAGTCCCAGGAAACACGGAAGAGGAAAATAGTTGATTATTGTAGCAACGCTCGTGCGACCCAAGACCAGCGCTAATAATAAAAAGGGCCGACACTCTATTTTAGTAGAACAGCTCCAGTGCCTCCATCCTTCTCTTTATATCAATTCTCTGATTCCAGCAGTCCTTGCGTGCGAGTCTTTGTGTCTCACCTCACACTACATTTCTCCTAAAATACTTTTATACAAAAACAAGTGACCTTCAAACAAGGAACCTTCAACGGAAAGGCTAACTTTACTGAGTCTCATAACACCGAGTCACCAACAGCAATTTGGGAAACTCAAGCGTGCCAAGCCTGTCTTTATCAAGTGTGGTTGCAGCCTCTCCCCTGCTAGCTTGTATCAAGACAGTAAGGTGCCCAGGTCTAGCTCACTCTCTGTGCTGAACAGTACTTCATTAACTCAGCATCAGCGGGTGACTTTGGATGTGCTTTGTGCTGACTATGCTCTCACTTTGAGGGGAGCTAGGTGTTATACCGTAAGCAATCCTAAGTCGTACGGCCAGGAAGGGGAGGACAAGGGAAAGTGATGTAGGGAGGAGCGCCAGATAACTACTTATAGTGTCAGCACCAGTGGGGAGGAGGTGTGATTGGAACTACTAAGTGTGCCTGATGGTTTAGCCGGCCATCTTAACCCGGCCGAACTATCATGCGCACTTAGCATTTCTCCACCTGCCTGTGTTGTACAGCCTGATGGAGAAAGGCCAAAGGCTCCCTGGCACTGGCTGAGTGGTAAACCAGGCTGACACAACAAGAATGATACAAAAGGGGGTGGGGATGGACGGAGCATCTAAACCAATCAAACACTCACACCCAGTCAAAAGATCTGGGTTTAATCCATCACCGTTCATTAGCCCACTCTGCCACCCCAGTTCAGACATGGCCATATGCAAATCAGTCTGACCCTGTGCCTCATGGGAACAGTCCTGCCCGAACTGCCAAGCCATGCATTCCCTGGACCGGAAACAAGCTTCTGATGACCGGTTTCTGGCATTACAGCCGTCTTCAGCCCGGCTTGCTTGAATCCAGTGGCAAAGTGAGCAAGGGACTCACGTCTGAGCATACCCTGCCACACTTATGTCGGCCAAAGCGGTACAAAAGGGGGTGGTGATGGACGGAGCATCTGAACCAATCAAACACTCACACCCAGTCAAAAGATCTTGGTTTAATCCATCACCGTTCTTTAGCCCACTCTGCCACCCTAGTTCAGACATGGCCATATGCAAATCAGTCTGACCCTGTGCCTCAAGGGAACAGTCCAGCCCGAACTGCCAAGCCATGCCTTCCCTGGACCGTAAACAAGCTTCCGAGGACCGGTTTCTGCTTTTACAGCCTTTTTCAGCCCGGCTTGCTTGAATCCAGTGGCAAAGTGAGCAAGGGACTCACGTCTGAGCATACCCTGCCACACTTATGGCAGCCAAAGCAGTACAAAAGGGGTGGTGATGGACGGAGCATCTGAACCAATCAAACACTCACACCCAGTCAAAAGATCTGGGTTTAATCCATAACCGTTCTTTAGCTGACTCTGCCACCCCAGTTCAGACATGGCCATATGCAAATCAGTCTGAACCTGTGCCTCATGGGAACAGTCCAGCCCGAACTGCCAAGCCATGCCTTCCCTGGACCAGAAACAAGCTTCCAAGGACCAGTTTCTGGCATTACAGCCGTCTTCAGCCCGGCTTGCTTGAATCTAGTGGCAAAGTGAGCAAGGGACTCACGTCTGAGCATACCCTGCCACACTTATGGCGGCCAAAGCGGTACAAAAGGGGGTGGTGATGGACGGAGCATCTGAACCACCCCCTTTTGTACCGCTTATGCTCAGACGTGAGTCCCTTGCTCACTTTGCCACTGGATTCAAGCAAGCTGGGCTGAAGACGGCTGTAATGCCACAAACCGGTCCTCGGAAGCTTGTTTCCGGTCCAGGGAAGGCATGGCTTGGCAGTTCGGGCTGGACTGTTCCCAGGAGGCACAGGGTCAGACTGATTTGCATATGGCCATGTCTGAGGAATTCTTTGATGAAGTGCTCTCTACTCACGAAATGTGTCAGGAAAGGACTATTTTGGTGCAACGATGTTTGCGGCTGTGTTTGCCCTCGCAGAATAAATGGTGACAAATTGAAAACCTACCTGGTGTTGGTCCTCTCTCAGCAGGCAAACTGTTGGTGTTTGATGTTTAGCGGCCCCGCATGAGCCATGAGAGTGACCCCGCTGCGTTCACGCAGTCTCGCTGAAGTGTCAACCGGCATTTTGGCAAAGGGACAGGGAGTGTCGATTGTGTGAGGTAAAGAGGCAGGCCAGAAACGTACATGCTGCTGTGCACACCCCACTTGGGATATACTTTTTATCAACACGTTTCGAAACCGAGCGACTCACTGCAGTAAAATATGCACTACATCACCCAGCAGGCCAGAGGAATGGCCACGCCCATTGTGGCAGGGAAGAAACTGTTGAAATAGTAGTGCGGAAAATGCCGGTTTTATTTCTGTGGTGTCCGGAATCCTTTGATGAAGTGCTCTCTATGTACGAAACGCACCAGGAAAGGACTATTTTGGTACAACGATGTTTTTGGCTGTGCTTGCCCTCGCAGAATAAATGTTGCCAAATTGAAAACCTACCTGGTGTTGGTCCTCTCTCAGCAGGCAAACTGTTGGTGTTTGATGTTTAGCGGCCCCGCCTGAGCCGCGAGAGTGATCCCGCTGCGTTCACGCAGTCTCGCTGAAGTGTCAACCGGCATTTTGGCAAAGGGACAGGGAGTGTCGATTGTGTGAGGTGAAGAGGTAAGCCAGAAACGTACATGCTGCTGTGCACACCCCACTTGGGATATAATTTTTAGCAACACGTTTTGAAACCGAGCGACTCACAGCAGTAAAATATGCACTACCTCACCCAGCAGGCCAGAGGAATGGCCACGCCCATTGTGGCAGGGAAGAAACTGTTGAAATAGTAGTGCGAAAAATGCCGGTTTCATTTCTGTGGTGTCCGGAATCCTTTGATGAAGTGCTCTCTACGCACGAAACGCATCAGGAAAGGACTATTTTGGTGCAACGATGTTTGTGGCTGTGCTTGCCCTCGCAGAATAAATGGTGACAAATTGAAAACCTACCTGGTGTTGGTCCTCTCTCAGCAGGCAAACTGTTGGTGTTTGATGTTTAGCGGCCCCGCCTGAGCCGCGAGAGTGACCCCGCTGCATTGACGCAGTCTCGCTGAAGTGTCAACCGGCATTTTGGCAAAGGGACAGGGAGTGTCGATTGTGTGAGGTGAAGAGGCAAGCCAGAAACGTACATGCTGCTGTGCACACCCCACTTGGGATGTAATTTTTATTAAACACGTTTTGAAACCGAGCGACTCACTGCAGTAAAATATGCACTACATCACCCAGGAGGCCAGAGGAATGCCCACGCCCATTGTGGCAGGGAAGAAACTGTTGAAATAGTAGTGCGGAAAATGCCGGTTTCATTTCTGTGGTGTCCGGAATCCTTTGATGAAGGGCTCTCTACGCACGAAATGCGTCAGGAAAGGACTATTTTGGTGCAACGATATTTGTGGCTGTGCTTGCCCTCGCACAATAAATGGTTACAAATTGAAAACCTACCTGGTGTTGGTCCTCTCTCAGCAGGCAAACTGTTGGTGTTTGATGTTTAGAGGTCCCGCCTGAGCCGCGAGAGTGACCCTGCTGCGTTCACGCAGTCTCGCTGAAGTGTCAACCGGCATTTTGGCAAAGGGACAGGGAGTGTCGATTGTGTGAGGTGAAGAGGCAAGCCAGAAACGTACATGCTGCTATGCACACCCCACTTGGGATATAATTTTTATCAACACGTTTTGAAACCGAGCGACTCAATGCAGTAAAATATGCACTACATCACCCAGCAGGCCAGAGGAATGCCCACGCCCATTGTGACAGGGAAGAAACTGTTGAAATATTAGTGCGGAGAATGCCGGTTTCATTTCTGTGGTGTCCGGAATCCTTTGATGAAGTGCTCTCTACGCACGAAACGT
This sequence comes from Lissotriton helveticus, assembly GCF_964261635.1. NCBI lineage: Eukaryota > Metazoa > Chordata > Amphibia > Caudata > Salamandridae > Lissotriton > Lissotriton helveticus. The sequence goes on along the minus strand of NC_136070.1, from coordinate 1,017,967,679 downwards.
GTCAGGAAAGGACTATTTTGGTGCAACGATGTTTGTGGCTGTGTTTGCCCTCGCAGAATAAATGGTGACAAATTGAAAACCTACCTGGTGTTGGTCCTCTCTCAGCAGGAAAACTGTTGGTGTTTGATGTTTAGCGGCCCCGCCTGAGCCGCAAGAGTGACCCCGCTGCATTGACGCAGTCTCGCTGAAGTGTCAACCGGCATTTTGGTAAAGGGACAGGGAGTGTCGATTGTGTGAGGTGAAGAGGCAAGCCAGAAACGTACAAGCTGCTGTGCACACCCCACTTGGGAAGTAATTTTTATTAAACACGTTTTGAAACCGAGCGAATCACTGCAGTAAAATATGCACTACATCACCCAGCAGGCCAGAGGAATGCCCACGCCCATTGTGACAGGGAAGAAACTGTTGAAATAGTAGTGCGGAAAATGCCGGTTTCATTTCTATGGTGTCCGGAATCCTTTGATGAAGTGCTCTCTACGCCCGAAACGTGTCAGGAAAGGACTATTTTGGTGCAACGATGTTTGTGGCTGTGTTTGCCCTCGCAGAATAAATGGTGACAAATTGAAAACCTACCTGGTGTTGGTCCTCTCTCAGCAGGAAAACTGTTGGTGTTTGATATATATATATATACTAGCAGCTTGTCCCGACGTTGTCCGGGTATGAATTGCTGACGGCCAGTAGTATATTATTTTGTAGGATTTTGTTTTGATAACATTTCTTATCTGTGACAGGCCTGTGAAACGCTTCGATTCACAGTGCACTGCTGATGCACTTAAGAGTGCGCGTTCAGTAGTGTGTGAACTCGAGTTTCCCTACTTTATTTTTCCTTGCAATATTATATAGCGGGAACTCGACAACATGGCATGAGCACAATTTACATTACAGAAGAATACATTCATTTGTGGTAGGCACAGAGAGACAAAGCGATTTGCCTGGAATCACAGGATGTTGAGCTGATGCCGAAATTCGAACGTAGCTCCCCAGCTCTAAAGTTCGCAATTCTAGAACTTGTGGCGGGAGGTGTGTCTAAAAGTGTATGTCGGTGCTGGCCATCAATGAGAGAGACTTGTGCATTTTTCAAATCGGTGGTGAAAAAATATGAGTATGTTGCTGGAGAGGTGGGCCGCTGTGCCACCAATGTACTTACCGGGGGAGGGTAAACACCCATTATTCCACGACTTTCTATCCGCATACCATCACTCCGCATATTTTCATTACCAAAGTACCATGACTCCGCAATGCCATTATAACGCATGGCATTACATTTTATATGCTTTTACCACGCCTACATTTACAACGAAATTCGTTGTAAATGTATGAAGGGTAAAACATGTTTTTTTTAATGTTTGGATAAGGTAAATATGGGTATAGGGGTATATGTTTTGGAGTGCTGAGGTATATGTTTTGGGGTGTTTGGGTATTTTAAGGGTTCAGATATAGTTTTGGGTTATGGGGTACAGGGGTAGTTTTAGCGTTTAGGGATAGGTATGGGTTTTGGGATACAGGGGTATTTTTAGGGTTCAGGGCTAGGTTTGGGTTTTGGGGTATAGGGGTATGTTTAGGGTTCAGGGCTAGGTTTGTGTTTTGGGGTATGGGGGTATTTTAGGGTTCAGGGGTAGGTTTGGGTTTTGGGGGTACAGGGTTATTTGTATGGTTCAGGGCTAGGTTTGGGTTTTGGAGTACAGGGGTATTTTTAGGGTTATGGGGTAGGTTTGGGTTTTGGGGTACAGGGGTATTTTAAGGGTTCAGGGCTAGGTTTGGGTTTTGGGATACAGGGGTATTTTAGGGTTATGGGGTAGGTTTTGGTTTTGGGGTACAGGGGTATTTTTAGGGTTCAGGGCTAGGTTTGGGTTTTGGAGTACAGGGGTATTTTAGGGTTCAGGGGTAGGTTTGGGTTTTTGGGTACAGGGTTATTTTTATGGTTCAGGGCCAGGTTTGGGTTTTGAGGTACAGGAGTATTTTTAGGGTTCAGGGGTAGGTTTGGGTTTTGGGGTACAGGGGTATTTTAAGGGTTCAGGGCTAGGTTTGGGTTTTGGGGTACAGGGGTATTTTAGGGTTCAGGGGTAGGTTTGGGTTTTGGGGTACAGGGGTATTTTTAGGGTTCAGGGCTAGGTTTGGGTTTGGGGGTATAGGGGTATTTTTAGGGTTCAGGGGTAGGTTTGGGTTTTGAGGTACAGGGGTATTTATAGGGTTCAGGGCTAGGTTTTGGTTTTGGGATACAGGGGTATTTTTAGGGTTTAGGGATATGTTTGGGTTTTGGGGTACAGGGTATATTTATAGGGTTAAGATGGGTTAGTGTTTAAGGGTGTTGGGGTATTTTAAGGAGTAAGGGTGGGTTATGATTATGGGGTGCAGGGGTATTTAAAGGGATCAGGGTGGACACCCGGAGCTGGAATGTACAGAACCTGGGAAGAAAAAACAATGAAATATTGGGCACAATGCTCGCTTTTTTTTCCCCGTAATCTCGCGCCCCGCACACGCCCACGCCCCCAGCACACGCCCACAGCACACGATATGAAACATGGCATGAAGGGCGGAACGTACCACACGCCCCCAGCGTTTGTCACGCCCCCCAGCACACGCCCACAGCACAACGCAGACACGCCCACAAGGGACTACTTTGCTGGCACGGTTCTTTTACCTTTTAAATGTACATGGTGGGCGTCTGCATAGCCTATGTCCTTCTGCTGCAACTGCCCTTTCCAACGCTGTATTGGGTGTTGTGATTGGTGCTGTGGTTCCTGAGATTACACGCCTCAAGGGTTTGGGCTCCCTCTTTATTATATTAGTATATATATATATATATATATATATATATATATATATATATATATATATATATATACACACACACACACACACACACACACACAGACCAACAATTTAATTATTAGTTTATAAAATATGTCTTACATTTTAAAACCAATTTTCCTTTCATTTTTTAATAAATGACTTTAATACATGAATTAATTATAGATATATTTTGATAATTCTTACTATATAATAAATACATATGAAGTTTATACTTTAGGCTTGATTTTGTTGTTATTTCATTCTTAAGAAGAAGAATAGTAATTAAATTTAATATTTTCAAAATAATGTAATGTGTAATTCTAAATTAAGTTAATAAAGTTATAGCATTTTATATTTTGTTCTACATTTTAAAATCAGTATTTTTAAATAATTTACATTAATATTTCAATTAAAAATATTGTATTTTAATTTTTATAAACTTTTAAACTTCCCATACTCTACATAGGTAGATAGCAGCCCCGGTGGCACAGACCTCAGCCTAGGTGTGAGAAGTTACAAGTATTTAAGTTACACTCCTAACATAGACTCGACCTCCTGAAGTCATGGGTCGGTACATGCAAATTAACACTTTCAAATTACTTTACCCTTGTAAATAGAGAAAACTCAAAGTAGTAAATTCCCTAAAAAATGTAAGAGTACATTTACTTGTAGTAAATTCATACATGTAAATTTACGTTTGCGAATAGGGCCCACAGTGTGTATTGCAACCTTAGAGAGTTGTTTGGCTGATATGGAGGTCCTTGGGGACACTATGAGCTAAAGAGAAAGTGTGTTGTGTGTGTGGAGTGGGGCAAGTGGGGAATCTGTACTTGGTTCTCACTCCCACTATACCAGACATACCACTGTAGGGCTTGGGCAAAAGAAAGGTCTATCTGCTTATCACAGAGTAGAGTCTCCGGATTTCCACATCAGATATTCACACACAATGCTTTTAGCCACATAGGTATCTTAAGGTATGTGCTCCGTGCCTTACGATAGGGAGAAAGACATTAAGAACGTATGAGCACCTTGGAAGCGGGAGAGGGTGTGATGAACTTACGTCCAGAGGTATTGAAGATTCATTTATTTACTGAGTTACTTTGCTAGCTTATGTGTTTAATTTCCCTTTCCTGTAGGTACATTGGCCTACAGATTGAAATATACTTGATTGCTATGGAGGCACCAGGTGACTACGATAAAGAATAGGCTATTGCCAGGTTTTGAGAGATGCTTCAGCAGGTCACAGGAAAGAGGATGGGATACATAGCATGCTGCAGATGCATTCACAGACTGCAGTACTTTACCTCCTCAGAGCATGTGGTCTTCCATCACACATTGGCTGGCTGTGCCTCAACCCTCTTCTAGAAACAGCCCAGAAACTCGGCCCACATTTATTACTCAGTATCACAGCACTGTTGTGGCTGTATACCAGCATCTCCACAGTCTGACTTGTGTCTTACTTCTATTAGCAGAAGCCAATACGTTAAAAGTAGGACTGCATGCCCTTGTAAATATATACAGTTTTTAATGGTGCAGAAGCAATTCAGCTGATATATCTGGCTTCACTGTAAAAGAATATAACAGCCTTTATACCTCTGCAAGGGCATTCTTAGATTCCAGTGCATAAGCGGTACAAGGAATGGTGAAGTTCAAAGTAGGCCCAGCTCCAGGATACCTGATCTGGGAGGGTGAGGAAAAAACATAGGAATACCATGAAGATACATTGGGGAGCAGGTAAAAATCAAAAAAAGGTTTCAGCGATCTGCTGTTTTAGACACTAAGGGCCTCTCCTTGCGCCAACGGAATGTCACTTTTTTTACTTTCCGTGGCGCAGGAGCCTGCTCCATATTCATGAGGCAGCACTATGCCACTTTTTTTGGCTTAATTCTGCCTCGTAAATATTGTTCCTTTTAATGCAGTTTTATGCGTTAAAGGGGCATACAAAGGGTGGTGCTGTGAGCGTTCCCAGCAACATCCATGACTTTTTGACACTGCCCAGATTTACAAGAAATCGTAAATCTGAGGCAGCGCCAAAAACCTACGCTGGGAGGCTCAAAGAGGAGAAATATCTTTATTTCTCCTCGTTTTTCTTTTTTCTATGTGTACAGCAGAATGCAGCACACATAGGAACATGAAAAATCCTCCTCTGATTGTTTTTGTGCAGGAAGGTTTCACTCCTGCACAAAAATAATCATCCCTGCAACACAGGCACCCTTGCACGATGGTGCAAAGGAGGCTGCATTGGCGCACGGCAGCCCATTGTGCAGAAAGACTGCAATAAAGAATGCACAACCATTAGCGTGCTTGTTCTTTATTAGTACCAAAAATGATTAATGGTGTGGTAGTCCTCGGTCCAAGTCTTATGGATATAGTATTTTACTTGTACTGCTGCTTTTGGCTCAAAAACATACTACCCTACAGTGAATGCTCCAGGCAGTTGTCTTTGGCACCCTGGACAGCTTCAATCTGGACTACAGCATCTACTTCACCACCTACGGCCAACTGCAGAAGCCTCCTGAAATGCCAAATAATTAAGAGATATATAAAATATATATATATATATATATATATATATATATATATATATATATATATATATATATATATATATATATATGTATATTTGTGTGTGTTTCTAAGAGACGAGGGAGGCTGGTGAAGCAGTGGAGGCAGAAAGAAGTTCATGCAAAAGTAGAGAGAGAAAAGATGCCAGCGAAGAGGTGAGAAGTGAGGTGTGAGACATGTAGCTAGAGGGACTTTAGAAAGCAAGATGTGTGGAGAGAAAGGACATACATGATTTAAATGTAGGGAGAAATTGAAGAGGGTAGTGATGCGAAGGGAAGCTTGAGGGTGACTGAGATACTCAGAAGAACACACCCTCTTTAGCAAACTGTTGTGTTATCTTCCCACTCTCATATTTTCCAACTTGTTCACCATCTCCTATTTTCATACTTGAAACATTTTACATTCTAATTATTCACAATATTATTGTTGTTACTCATTTTTATATATCGAATACAAATAGGAGATAACTAGCACTGGCATAGCCAGTAAGTGTGGTTCGTTTAAGGCAGATCTGTTTTCTTGTGAGAGTCATATGTTGTTGTGTGCTATGTTTTGATGCACTAACAGAAAACCAAGAAATACATCCAAATACTGGTCGGGTGGCTTTCTGTGTCAAGAATAGGATTCTAGTTCAATTGATTACATAGGTGACAGCTCTCATATGGGATTCCTAGTTACAGTTCTTTGACCACACCCCTTTAAATGGCACACAAGATTTTACATATCTTTAAAGTACTGAATATACTCTAAGGGCAACGGTCAGTTCTACACAAATGCTGACCAGTGTGGAGCAATCTTCGGCCTGAAGGCAGGGCCTTAACGTATCTCCTTTCTACCTTCTATTTTGTGGACACCAAAATCTATGCTACTCAGTTGTAGCCTACAAGTTCTCCACATGCTCTGCTTTGAGATGAGTGACTCTGAGGAGGGGCTTGTTTGCTGATAACGGGTTGTCTGACAGCCCTGGACAAGATCACAGAAATGTGGAGAAGAAGCAACGAATGTATTAGGTCAGAGACAAGGGGAATCCCTCAGACCTGAAAGGCACTAGCCCCACACTCGGAAGAAAGGATACAGGAAAACGACAAAGGGATACAGCACAGGTGGTAGTGGAATCAAATGTTGGTGTGTTGGAAATAGTAAAATCCTAGAAAACGTTAAAGCTGGGGGTAGGGGAATTAAAAGAAACTGGAGAACAGACAGTGTAGAAGTAAACTGACGTTTTGCAGTGGAGAATTGGAGAATCACAGCTGGGGTGTTCAAGCATGTATGGTAAAATAAAAACAAGTTTGAGCTCAGGTGAAAACATGGGCCCTCGTAAGAAGCGGCCAGTATAATTCCAGTATGTGCTCTAATTACTGTTACCCCACATACAGGAATTATGAATTTAGTGGGTGATACCACTCTTCTCAGTTTTTTCCCAGAAACATTTCGGCAGGTCAGAGCTGCCAAAATGTATTGAGGTAAAAACTCCTGACAGTTGCAAGGACATGCAAATTTGTTGTTGGAGGCACTAAAATCTGCAGGTTATTTCCCATTATTCAGGACAAATTAGCAATTGGGAGTTATTTATTGCACCGATATAGTCCAAAGCAGCAGAGTCGGACTTTATCAGGTCCGAAATATATTTGCCCAAACACTGGGGCATTCGTACCGAGGACGTGTGAAAATAAATGGGTCAAAAAAAATGTATGGGTTGATTCACAATGCTGTTTTTAAAATTTAGAAATCTTCTCTCCTCGCAGATTTTCTTCTACTACTTGAGCATCTTTTTGGGTAAGTCACGCAATCCCCAGGGGTGCGTATGGAAATCTACCCATGTTGCACATTTCCACAAGTGCTAGTTCTGGACAATCTTCTTCAGCAAGTGTGGGAAAAAAATACAGCATTACTGCGTTATACTTTTTTCTCTTTATCCTCCTCCCAGATTTTGTTTTAATGGTTGAAACATCGCTTTCTCTACAACTCCAAAAATTGTAGCGATGTTTCTGTGTTTTTCATATTTATTTTATGTGCTTATGACAGCACTAACTTTCACAAACTGAGCGTGATAATGCATTGAAAATGATTCCGAATATGTTATGTAGTGCTATGTGATTGCCAATAGTATAATTGCGATTAAGCGCTCTTGGGTTGGGAGTTCCATCCCCTGATTTTGAGGACTTCATCACTGGTGAAGGTGGTTTTCTGTCTGAATTGTATCTTAAGAAATGTGAGTGCGGTTAATATTTTGTGTTCTTGTTTGGGTGTTGTTTCAGGGTGTGGTGGCTGTAGATATCAGTGCATGCCATCTGAAGGTTTGGTAAGAATGCCGCACATTTTTGAGGTTTTATGTGTTCACTATCTTCTTATCGGCTACCCCTTGGAGAGGACTTTGAGTTCCGCCGACCAGTTGTCACTCATTAGAAATAACAGTGGGGCACAAAAAAAACGTAGATAAGTCTCTTGAAGAATACAACGTATTAGAACGTATCCAACTGAATGTGGACTGTCCAGGAAGTAAGCAGGTGGAGGGGGGAGGCTGACAGGAAGTTAGGCAACATCAAAGCAGCGGAAACGCACGAGAAGTTGGCATTCAACAAATGTCGAAAAGTTTGCTCAGGGCCTGTTGGCTGTTTGTAACCAGCGTTGTTATCTGAACGCTGCACCCCCCTCCTCTTATCGTAGGAGATAAAAAAATGAATAGAAAATGAAAGTATAAGGCGGCAGAAGAAAGGAGCGGGAGCCGCAGTCTCTGGCAGTGCAGCTCCGATTAGGAAGACGCGCGCGCCACATCTGTCTCCTGAAGCGCAAATGAGCGCGTGCAAGCTGCGATCACATCTCGACAGCAGGAGGCTGGACGGCTCTGATTGTTCGCTCTTACCCGGCAACGCAGGACCTCTTGAGAGGGCCTGGGGAAGGGGAGATAAGAAAGACGAGCCAGGAGCTCTCAGCTTCGAAATTGCCTCGCCAGGCCACAGCTGCTGGGGGAGAAAGACTTGACATTTCTCATGCAAGAGGCTGCCAGGAACCCTGAGTGACAGGGCGGGACCAAGAGCTCAGGAGCACGTGGCCTGACGTTGGGAACACAGCTCTGCCAATGTAAGCCTTACAGCCCTGCAGCCACCTCCTGCTCTTCCAGATACAACCCCCCCCCACCCCACACACACACACACACACACACTCGCCCTTGCTGATGGGAGTGAATTAAATGAGGCAGGAGGGGGTCCCTTTTGTGTTCTCTGGTCAGTACCTGGATAAGCAGGGGACTGGACCCTGAACACAAATCTCCCCAGACCTCCTCCAACTTACCTAAATCACCCATAGCTCATGCCTCGCACAGATTGATGGCTTTGTTGATGTGTCCCAGAAGGGGTAAGAGGGTGAAGGGAGGGCAAGAAACACCCTTCCTAAAGCAGTGTTAAAAACATACCCTGAAGGACTAAAACCACTTTAAACTGGCAAATCAGAGAGAAAGTCACAAAAGGACAAGGACAAGCGTGGAGCAAGATGAGAAGGGCGCTGTTGTTGGAATAACCTTAATACACACGCTCCATAAGGACCTCAGAAAATTGGCGCCCTGGGCCTGGGTCCATCTGGGCATGCTTAAGGTCGACCCTGCATACACCACTAGCAAGCTGGATCCCACACACAGTGCTTCTCCCACATCCCAACCTGCAGAACCCTTTCACGTAATAATATCTGCACCCTTAGGCGACTCATGCATTCACAAACATGCTCTTGGCCCCAACACTTTAAGCCCCCATACTCCTGTTCAGACACATCCCACTGCTGTTATGATCATGTATCCTTACAGCTCTGCCAGCGCACCCCATCCCCACAGAAAGATGCTGCAGTCATGATATTTTAGTACTGAGCACCTCACTTATAGTCCAAATATTAAAGCAAACAAACATATCCACCAACATGCTAGTATTGAGGAAGGTCAGCAGCTCTTCCAAAGTTCTTCATTCCTACTTCACCCTAACTTTACCTGTAGGATCTTTTGATAGGTCAGTTATTTCTACCTGTATCAGCTCCAATAGCGCGCCATTCTCCTTTATTACAGGCCTGAGATTCAAGTGTCCTCTGCAGAACCACTGCTGCTCCAGCACCTTCACAACTCTTCACAACCACGACTCCGCCAGTGTGCCTCAGTGCCTCAGTGTTGGTCTGTGGGTACCGGGTACCTGGGGTACAAAGGTCACTGAACATTGGTTGGGAGTCCTAAAAATCATTGTATAGTTTCTCAGACAGTCAAATCACCCCCAGTGATAGTGACTATGGGCCTGATCAAGAATGGGTGCGAAGAAAAAATAATCGTCAAGTATGTGGAGAAATGGGGGCATGGCCACGACGGAGAGCGGAATGGCCGCTCTTCAGTGAAGCTCCTCCATGCGGGCTCCCAGCGGAGACGAACACGGCATGATCCGCAACTCCAACTAGCCGCAACTTACCTGATTGGCCTCCTGATGCTGCCCGGTGCCTTTGGGAACTTTTATTGCCATCGGGAGCGACCTCGGCGGTGAGTGGGGTGGAGGGGAGGCGAGGCCTCCGGACCTCGGCGCCATCTTCTCTTCTGCGCCGGTACACTGGGTGGGTGCGGTTCGGGTCTTGCCCGCCGGGCCTCTCGCTCTTCGTTGCTCCCTCCGGGCCTCCTGGCGCGCTGTCCTTCCTCCGCGCCCCCCCACCCCCCGGTTGGGGTGCCTGATTCCTGACGCGCTCCGGGGCCCCGGGCCTAGGGGTGCGCTGGATCCGGGGCCTCGATTGGTGGGCTTGTGCGGGGTTTTTTTTGGGCGGCGGGCTGGAGCGCTTGTCTGGGGGCGGCGGGACTCGGGGTTTTTGACGGCCGAGATTACCGGCTGCGCTCACCGGTCACTTCCGGCGGCCCTGCCCCACTCGCGCCTGGCGGAACGGCTGTTTCCCCCCATCCTCCTGGCCTTATGTCGGGAGAGGGTCGCTCCCCGCTCTGAGGCCCGCTGACTCTGGCACGCGTTGTTGCTGGTGCCCGGCCCCCGCTGTGTCCTCCTGCTCCCTGCATATGACCATTGGCGACTGCTAAGAACCATGGCGCCACATCTGAGGGCCGAGCCTCTGCCGCCCTCGCTTGCCGTGCACGGACGTTGCACACTCCACTGGGACCTACCGGAGCTCGAACCTGCCAACGCCCTATTGCCACCTACCTTGTAGATTGGCGCTGAGGACAGTTGCTGTTGCCACCGCATCTCCCTCTCAATCTCTGAGATGGGGAAGAGGGACCTGAATCAACGGAAGCTCAGCTTCGATAAGACCTCTCTCCTCACCACTGACCCCCCTCCGGGGACGGCCTCTGGGGCCGCTGGCGCAGTGGAGGCGGGGGATGCTACTGCGATGATGGCCGCCATGATGGGGGAAATGCGGGCTGGCTTCAAGGCGCTGGACACTCGTTTTGACGCACTGGACCAACGGCTTACGGACATGAGCTCCGCAGTTCAGGCTCATGACTGTAGACTTGATTTAGCGGAGTCCAGGATTTCGGACATTGAGGACGGGGCTGCGAAGTCGCTGAAACGGCTGGAACGGGTTGAATCAATCCTAAAAAACGTGCCCATGAAAAATGAGGACTTAGAAGCGCGTAGCCGGCGCAATAACATTCGTATCTTAGGCGTGGCGGAGACGACTGCCACAGGCCGGTTTGATACCTTTGTGGAACATCTTCTCATCGAACTATTTGGAAAAGACACCTTCACTGCTGGCTTTGTCGTGGAACGAGCCCACAGATCGCTGGGGCCTAGGCCCCGCACAGGTCTCCCACCCAGGCCCATAATAGCTCGCATCATGAACTTTCACGACCGCGACGCCGTACTCCGCGCTGCACGGGAGGCGGGAGAAGTGTAGTGGCAGGGCAGTAAGTTGTCCTTTTTCCCGGACTACACACTCATGGTGCAAGAAGCGCGCCGCAAATATGCTAGCGTCAAGTCTGCTCTCCGTAACCTTGGTTTAAAATACGCCATGCTCTATCCGGCGAGACTGAAGGTGGAGGTGGACGGCAGATTTCGCATTTTTGACTCTCCAGCTGAAGCGCAAGACTTTTGTCACGGCTACAAGAAACAAGGTTCCACATCCCCCTCTGGCTCCGGCTCGCATTCTCCTCCCTGCAATGATACGCAGTCCAGCGCCGATCTTTTTGCCGATATGGACAGGGGCTGATTCTCCAGCGTCTCCTCCTCTTTGTATGCTATTTGTTCTGATGTTAATGGTTATTCCTTCCAGGTTTGTTGTACGAACATTGACGTAGTGTTCGCTTTGCCGGATAGCCCGCGTGGCGTGGCGTTGCTACCCCCCATGGCGTACGCCTGCTTGCACATCTTCTTTAGGGGTTTAATGTTTCTTTTGTCACATGTGTATTCTCTGCAATTGTGGTTTTCGCAAATGACAGTTTCTGCTATATTTCACTTTTTGATTGGGGTCCGCCTCTCAGGGGCTGTTGGGAGGCTGGGTGGTGGGAGGGGGATGGGCTGTGTGTTGTTTTGGTGGTCCATTTTGTTTGCATGTTGTTGCGAGATTCATGTGACTGGCTGGCCGGATGCACGGTTTCCTTTGATTGACCCTGTTATGGAGATATGGCCAGGATAGGTCTTAAGGCTGGCCCCTCCATGTTAACGCTGATGACTTGGAATGTTCGTGGCCTGAACACCACGCGGAAGCGCAGACAGGTACTGAACTGTGCTGTGCGTTACAAAGTGGATATACTGTTCCTACAGGAAACTCATTTGTAAGCATGGGCGCAAAATCCGTTCCGCTCGCGGATTTTTCGGATTTTCGGCAAATCCGCAATCTGCGAACTCTCGCGGATGTGGCGAAAATACGCAAATCCGTGCGAAGCGGATTTTTTGCTTGTGTTCGCACTGCTCGCGGTCCGCGGCGCGGGCAGCAACAATCTCGCACTCGCGAAAGTACAAAAATTACAATTGGGGAGGGGTGAAGGAAGTGGCCCAGTCTCCAACTTCCTGTTCCTGTCCAGCAAGCTCCTCCCATAGGGGTGGGGTGAAGGAAGTGCCCCAGTCTCCAACTTCCTGTTCCTGTCCAGCAAGCTCCTCCCATTGCTTAGTCCATTTCCTGGCCACTTTGATTTCGATCTTGACTGGGAAGGATTACTTTTTGTGGATGCTGCTGGATATTTGGATTTGAGGCCTTTTGGATTACTTTTGGATTCGAAATTTTATTTCACAAGGAAGTAAGTTAATGTTGTTTGTTTGTGGTGATTTTTGTGTGTGTTGCTTGTTTTTCGACTTTTTGGGGGGGGGGAAATCTGCAAGTTCGCGAGCTGAGGATTTTTTTGCTTGTGTTCGCACTTCTCGCGTCCCGCGCAGCAACAATCTCGCACTCGCGAAATTGTAAAAATTACAATTCTGCACATGAATTGAAAACCACCAGGCTTAGTTATGGGTGCATGCATGATACAACTGTTTTGTTGAAATTTATTTTTAACATGATTCTGGCCAGGGCATGGATGGCATTGGATTGTGGTGATTTTTGTGTGTTTTATGACTTTTTGGGGTGGTGTTGGGGGCTTGTTATGTGGGTGGGGGCCATTTTATTGCCTGGTCCCGTGTGGGTGGGGGTCTATGGGCCATTTTTAAGCCAGTTTGTGTGCTTTGTGCCATAGGCCTGCACCCAGTGTGCTCTGATTTCATCCATTATGGCCAGGGGGCCCAGAATCGGTCTGTTCGTGGATTTTGCTGGTTTTTCGGCACGTTCGCGCCGTGAAGCAACAATCTCGCACTCGCGAAATTGTAAAAATTGCAATTTTGCACCAGAAAACCACCAGCAGGCAGCATAAGCCTTCTGAAACTTCATGGATGGCATTGGATTGTGGTGATTTGATTTGTGTTGTGTTTTTTGACTTTTTGGAGTAGGGGTTGGGGGCTGGCTATGTTGGTGGTGGCCATTTTGAGGCATGGTCCTGGCCATGTGGATAGGGGTCAAGCGGCCATTTTGAAGGCAGGCAGTGAGCTTTGTGCCATAGGCCTGCACCCATTTTGCCTTGCTTTCACCCATTGTGCCCAGGGGGAGTCAGTGGTACATGAAACTATAACCCTCTCTGTGTGTGCTCTCTTGGATCAATGTTAAATTCCTGTTTCCCAAAAATTTAGCAATTCTTAATTTTGAAATTTCCATATTGTGTGGTGTGCACGAGTGTATTCATAAATGCCTACTTGCAAACTATTTATTGAAGTGCTACATATGCAACATATATTTACTGATGTTCCTCTGTCTTCGTTTGCTTGTAGGTGCATAAAGTCAATAAATCCGCATCATCGTTGAGCCTCAGTGCCAGGAAGAAGTCCTGCTGCGGCCTGTTGTTCCGACATCTGAAGAAGATGGCTCCAAAAAGAGGTGCCCGTAGGTCCTCTAGCAAGAAAGATGTCTCTACTAAGGAGAAGAAGAAGCAAGTGGCACCACTTACCAAGGAGACTGGTGGCACCACCACTAAATTTTTGTGGGGAAAACAAAGGCCCACCATGAGTGCTGGACAGGTAGCCTGTTTAGTGGTTACATCACCAACGACCAGTGATGTTGGCTCATCGCAAGAAAGTAGCAGCACACCATCAACACAGGTTGTAACTCATCTCACAAGTACTATTCAACAACCAAAGCCGCAACAACAACTGTATGGGTTACTAGTACAAGCACAAGTACATGCGCAAGGAGCTGTCCGAGAAGGAGCTGTCCGAGAAGGAAAAGTTAAATAGATCAAAAAAATATTAAAACAAGCAAAGGATGGCAGAGATATACAGAGGATAGATACACCATGCCCAGACACATGAATGAAAAACAAGATGGCGGCCCAAACACGTGCGTGTAAGTAAGTTCGCACGCGATTTCTCTCGCGAACTCGTGCGAACTTGCATTCGCAAGGCGCTCATTGCGCGAGATTACACATAGCGGGCGGAAACGGAAATACGTCACGCAAACAAAATGGCGGCGCCCATACTCAACCTTGGGGTAACTCGCACGAGTTCGCGGCTTCCACGGTCGAGTTCGCACGACGCCGCGCCTCGCGAATAGGGCGAAATTACCGAAAAACGAGTTTTGCAAAAGCAAAACCAACGAGCAGGTGCAAAAGTTCGAGCTCATCATTTGTAACCATTTACCTGTAGTGCTTCCTGAAGGGGCCCTCCAGAATCCAGTTGCCTACTTGCAACTATTGTGTGACCCTGCTCTGACAGTCACAGAATAGTTACAAGTATGCCATTGCATCCTGTTATTGCAACAAAAAGGAAAGGGAGCAGACAAGCAGGTGCCAGCCTTCATTAATGTCAGTTGGGGCAGGGCAGGGGTTGTTGTTTGCAAAACTTAGTGCAGGTGTGCTTGGCTTTGCCACAATAATGTACACTCACTAGTCAATCAGAGGGTGCTGTGATGACACCGAGGGTGGCATGGGTGTGCCAGCCAGAGGGTGGCATGGGTGAACCAGAGTGCCAGTGTTGACAGAGGATGGCAGTGCTTTGCTTTGCCCCAATAATGTACACTGGTGAACCAGAGGGTGCTGTAATGACACAGAGGGTGACATGGGTGAGCCAGAGGGTGGCATGGGTGACCAAAGAGAGTGCCAGTGGTGACAGAGGGTGGCAGTGATGAAGAAAGCCTTGCAAACAGGCTGGGCACGTAGAAACAACAAGTTCGCAAAACTGGCGACCCGACAAGTAAGTTCGCAATTTGCGAAATTGTACAAAACCCTCGCGAACTTGCAGAAACCCGTGCGAACACACACCCCCCCAAAAAATACGCAAATCCGCGAGAAATCGCGGATTTTGTGGATTTTCGCAATCCGCAAATCCGCAAATCCGCAAATTCGCGGATTGCGAATCCGCAAAATCCGCCCATGCTTACTCATTTGATGCACTCAGACACTCACTCTCTGGCCAGGGGATGGGGTGCACACAGAGTATTTTCGTGTTACAGTAAATACGCCAGAGGGGTGGCGATTCTGGTTCATAAGCGTGTTCCCTTTGTGCTGCTTGATAGTAAGACTGACGATGAGGGCAGATATTTGCTGATCTCTGGAGTGTTGTATGGGTATAGAATTGCAATGGTGTGTGTCTACGGCCCTAATGTCGACTCCCCTGCCTTTTTTCAGCATCTACAGCTTCTGCTGCTCCGTTCCGACATTGACTTACTGGCAATGGGGGGTGACTTCAACCTCTTGATGAATCCTGGTAGGGACAGCACCTCCCTCTCCCCGGACTGCAAACCACTTGCCCGCTCGGTGATGGCGGACATCTGCTCTCACTTTTCCCTCATTGATGTTGAGGCCAGGGCGCACCCACACACCCCCGAATACACACACCACTCAGGCTTCCATAACACTAGCACCAGAATAGACTACTGGCTACTCTCCCGGGCGTGGCCGGTTGGACGGACACTCTTTCCACACCCCCCGCACGCTATCCGATCACTCCCCGGTGGTGCTGACACTGGCGGTCCCGAGGTTGGGTGGTTATGAGAGGCAGTGGAGGTTCCCCGGCAGGGCCTTGCTTGACCCGATTTTTACAGAGGAGGTCCGCACATCCATTGATGATTATTTTGAAACTAACACTGGC
Source organism: Lissotriton helveticus (assembly GCF_964261635.1). Taxonomy (NCBI): domain Eukaryota; kingdom Metazoa; phylum Chordata; class Amphibia; order Caudata; family Salamandridae; genus Lissotriton; species Lissotriton helveticus. Next base: position 1,017,951,756 of record NC_136070.1, on the reverse strand, counting down.
TCTGTGACCTCCTGGGCCACACTGTGGGAGGGTTTTAAGGCCACCATCCGAGGGGTTTGTATTGCCAAGCACGTTGGGGCCCTTCGCGACACTCTCACCACTTTAACCCACATAGAAGCTGACGTCTCCGCACTGGAGAGGGAGATACTTGGGGATCCCTCCCCGGCCCGAGAGTCCAGGCGCCTTGAGCTTCTGCTGGAATTTAGGGACACTGCGGACAGGGAGCTCCGATTTCTAGGTAAACACTACACAGCGCGTCAGTATGGGGAGGGAGAGAGGCCGGGCAAGTTGCTGGCGCAGATGCTCCGCCCGCCACACCAAGCGGCTTACATAACTGATATCCTTGACACTCAGGGTACTCTGCATTACTCCACTCCCGATATTTGCGATACCTTTTTGTCCTACTATAACCGTCTTTACACTTCTACACTATCAGGTGACTACTGCAACCCAGGGCCGTATCTTAACGAGATAGCCATGGTCTACCTCGAGAAAAATATGCAGGACTTTCTGGCTGACCCTATCACGCCAGATTACATAATTGAGGCTATAGACTCGCTGAAGAGCTCCTCGGCGCCTGGTCTTGATGGGTTTACAGCCGATTTTTATAAGGAGTACAAAGAGGAACTGGTGCCGCGCCTGGTGGAGGTATATGCGGAGGCATTGGAATCGGGCATTCTCCCCCCTACCCTCCGGGAGGCGGTCATAGTTCTGCTTCCCAAACCGGGTCGCGATCCCTCCCACTGTAGTTCCTACCGCCCTTTGTCCCTCCTAAACCTCGACTACAAAATTCTAGCCAAGGTCCTGGCAATTCGCTTGGCGCTTCTGGTAGACACCCTGGTCGCGCCAGCCCAGTCCGGCTTTGTCCCGCACAGGTCCACCTCTCTCAACCTCCGTACGTTGTTCTCTGTTCTGCATAAAATCGACCCCTCCACCCCGGCGGCTGCGGTATTCCTGGACGCTGAGAAAGCGTTCGACACCCTGGAGTGGCCCTTTTTTTTATCCATCATGCGCAGAATGGGCATGCCTGCGGTGTTCGTGGCCACGGTAGAATTGCTGTACTCTGTACCCACGGCGCGTATACGTTTGAATGGCACCATAACTGAGAACTTTGCACTTTCTAGAGGGACCATACAGGGCTGCCCCTTGTCCCCACTCCTGTACATCCTAGCAATGGACCCCTTGGTCCGTCATTTTCAGGAGAAACAACTCCATAGGGGTTTGCAATTCCGCACGGGTCCTCTTCTTGTCTCTTTATAAGCGGACGACACAGTCTTGTATGTCCGCACCCCTAGTACTAATTTGGAACCCTTAATCCATGAGATCACGCGCTTCGGCTCGTACTCTGGCCTCAAGATAAATTGGCACAAGTCGCTTATTTTTCCCTTGACCCCCTCCACAGTGCAATGGGACTGTTCCTTCCCTCTGGAATGGTGCACGGACTCCGTTAAGTACCTTGGAATACACATCCATCTTGATGCGGTGTCCATTGTACGACTAAACTACGGACGTGCCCTTGATATTTTGGAGGATAATACGGAGCGGTGGCTCCGTCTTCCTTTGTCCATGGCTGGCCGGATTGCCATTGTCAAAATGGTTGTCCTCCCTCGGTTTTTATATTTATTCAACAACATCCCAATCCCTCTTACTAAGGTTTTTTTCGCACAACTTCGCTCTACATTGCTGCGCCTGATATGGGGCGGCAGGAACCCTCGTGTGGCTTGGCACACGTTGACATTGCCTTATGAGCGGGGAGGATTCAGGGTGCCGGATTTTCACCTTTATTACTTGGTGGCGCAGTGCTCATATGCGCACTCCTGGTTCCACCCCGATGCCAGAGTCCCCTTCCTGCGGCCTGAAGCCGATACGGCGCTTCCGGTGCCACTCCGCTCCGTCCTCCCCAAGGGGGTTCCCTGAGACCCGCAAGACATACAGCCGGTCTCCACTACGAGCTGGGCCTGGGATAAGTTGCGGAGGCTGCTTCGCATGGATAGGTTGTACTCTTCTGCGCTTCCCCTCCCCAACCCTCACTGGCTCCCCATCACTGGAGAGGCGATAGTTGGCCGCACGCTGTCCAAATTTCAATTACACACGATTGGTGACCTGTTCCCAGAGGGGCATGCTTTTTCCTTGACGGAGGACACCCGCTTTGCTGACCGCACATTTATGGACGCCTTCACCCTGACCAGACTCCAGTCCATGCTGCGCGCTGAATTCCCCACGTTTCCATTACCTCCGACTGAGGACCCTGCACTCACGTTTATTATACAGAATCAAACGGGTACTCACGTGGTGTTAGGCTATACAGACTCTGCATGACATCTCTTCCCTCCTTTGACACCGCGGTGCGCGCTGCGTGGGAAAGGGACTTGGGCATTCAGATTACGGACGATCAGTGGGAGGCATGCTGCGCTGTCACCAAAAACGTGTCCATGAATAGTAGGCACACACTTCTTCACTTCAAGTTCCTACGGAGGATGTACCACACCCCTGCGCTTGCTCATAAGATAGACACTAACAGACCGCACTGTTGTCCCAGGTGCGCCGCTCCACATGCTGATTTTTCCTATTTGTCATGGACGTGCCCGCGGATACATACATATTGGCTGGAAGTCCATAGGGTCCTGGGTGACATACTGGGCACGACTCTGCATCCTACCCCCGAAATTGCGTTGTTGGGCTACGTTGCTAATTTCCCGCGCCCTCTCCGTAGACTAGCGTCCCTGTGCTTCCTTCTGGCCAAGAGGGAAATTGCGCTGCTCTGGTGCGCTCGTCGCGCTCCGCAGGTCGGCGCATGGCTAAGGAGTGTGGCCCACTGCAATGTTAACAGCGTGGAGTTTTCGGCCTTGCTCCCGCCAGCTTCCCGTCCAACAGATATATGGGGACCATATCGAAGCTATGTTGAAAAACTGACTCAGAAGGCGCAGTCCCAATCCCTTCATTTCATTGTCCCGGAGGGGGTGGGTTAGGGTGTGTGCGGCCCCGACGTGCTCCCGACGCCATCTAACGTGACCGCTCACCAATTTGGGCTCTATACTGCGGTCTGATTTGAGTGGAGGAGTTGGGCCTGGAGGCCGGTGTGTTTCCATGCGTAGTGCTTGCCTACTGTGGAGTCTCGCTCCTTTTTGAGTGGTGCACTGTGCTAGCAGGCCCGTGCCAAGATGTGTGGGTTATGTCCTCGACCACCGCAACATTCTAACTATATACCTGCTCCTGTGCTGCCCGACTTGCCTTCTTGATTCTCGCATGCTTATTGATTTTATTTCCTTTGATGTACTGTGTTTCTTGTTTTTATTGCACTTCGTTTCTTTTTGTCTTTATGATTTTCCTGTATTGAAAAAATGGCACTCTGTATTTTTTCTCGAACCGGCCAGAACTTCTCCACTCCTGCATTAATCTTCTTAGTTTGTTAAGTATTGTATCGCCACCTGGTGCACACCTACTGTTCTGGTTTGTTGAAGACTACTGTGAATTGTATTTGGTGCTGAATAAAGTCTTTTAAAAAAAAAAAAAGTATGTGGAGAAATTGGTAAAGCTTGAAAAGAATTTCTCCACAGAAGTTCCTCCTCTGTAGGAAAAGTATTTTGGAAGAAAAATACACCAGCAGATGTACGTACTTTCTCCACAAGCGAGAGACTTTCCCTTACTACCAAACTCTAAATCAATCCCTGTATGTTTTTGACAGTGTACAAATTGACTTGGGATCCAAAGTCTAGTGTAGCCAATTTTATTACCAGGATCCATAATTAGCTAAATTCAGTGTGTATGTGAATCAAATGTGGTGGTGTGTAGTGGCAGATTGTAAATATGTGTTTTTGATCCTAGACTCTAAGGTAGAGCTGCACAATTAAACGAGGGCGGTGGGTTTTCCAGTCTTGAGGGGCCAATGTGGGGCGGAGGTGGAAGGACAGAGGGACTGAGAAAAAGGTCGAAGATACTATTTTAGTGATGGACAACCAGTATTCAGGTTGTCAACTGTGCACAAGGTGAAACTTAGGGCCTAATTTTCAAAATATAGGCGTAGGATAGTACCACAAGTCTTTTTGCTGTGCTGCCCTACACCAAATTGAGATGGCAAAAATGCACAGTATTTATGAGATACTGTGCATTCCTGTCCTTTCAGCCTGCACCGACGCGTAATTTGGTGCCTAGTGCCAACACAGGCACCCCTTCACCATGGTGAAAGGGCATCTGCGTTGTTCGCAGGATTATTTTTGTGCATGAAGGGGCACCTTTCTGCCCAAAAACATTCCTGGGAGGCCTTTTAGTTGTTCTATGTGTGCTGCAGAATGTAGCTCACATGGAAAGAGGAAAAAACAAGGAGAAATTAAACATTTGTCCTCGTTACGCCTGCTCTGGGGAGATGGAAGATTTTAGTGCGCCACGTATTTACGTGATTTTGTGAATATGGAAAAGTGTCAGAATCCATGGGTGTTGCATGAGAACACCCACCGCAATACCTGTGGAATGACTCCTTGATGCAGAGTAAGGCTGCTGCCTTGCTTTACTCCATATCTATGAGGCCTTGCAAAGCCACACAGGGTGGCTATGTGTCGCCTCACAGATATGACTGGGAGGCCTGCGCCACCAGAGTATAACAAAAGTGACACTCCGGTGGTCCATGTCTTAGGATAAAAGCCCCTTAGTTCCTTGGCACTGAGTATTGGATGTAACTGTGAGCAGCCCTTGACAAGGATTGCACTAGGGGTTCCCTACTGTAAATGTCTCAATATTGTACAAAGGTGTCTCAGTCTGGTTACATCAGAGAAGGTTTCCTTGTACATGGGAATCACAGCTCGGAATCTTGTGAGAGAGGTAAGCTTCTGTTATTCTGCCCATGGTAGAGAAATCCTAAAGCAGGCACAACTTTGGAAAAGTAAATGCCTGCATGAAAAAAACAGAAAACTTGAAATTCTAACACCAATTTAACACTGTTTTGAAACCTGAATGCACCTAATAAATAATACATGGGAATTGTTAAGGAGAACAATTCTTTTTTTGTGTGTAGTTGTCCTTTTTCCCTAACAATTTGATATCAGTTTGGATTCGCTTCCTGAGAGGAATTACCAACAATAGAGGGACAAGACATAGTGGAACCCAGAATAGAGAAAAGGAATGTTCACCTATTGCCAGTATAGTGGGTAGGACTGGGTAGAGCTCCTATTAAATACATAGGGCCAGATTTACATGCCCCTTGCGCAGCCTGCTAAGTGGTATTTACAAGAACAGGTAAAGTCAGCCTGCATGACTTAACCTGTGCTTGTAAATATCGTCCCTGTTCATGCAACACTTTGCTGTGTTGGGACGTGACATGGGTGTTGCTGTGGGTGTTCCCATGCAACAGCCATGTCCACTGATGCATTTCCAGATTGACGAGAAATCGTAAATCTGGAAATGCGTCAGAATGCTACGCCACCTTAGGGGTGGCGTAGCTAGGTGCAACGAGGAAACATGTTTTAATTTCTCCTCGTTTTTTTCCTCTTTCAATGTGTGCTGCATTCTGCAGCACACATTGAAAGAGGAAATCACCTCAATTGATTGTTTTTGTGCAGGAAGGTGCCCCTTGCTGCACAAAAACAATCTCCCCACAACTCAGGCAACCTTGCACCATGGTGCAAGGGTGCCTGTACCGGCATATGGCAGTAGCCTGTGCGCCAGCGCAGGCGGAAGCACAGAGATGCAACATATTGTTGTAAATATGTTGCATCCATGTGCTTCGAAACTAATGCAACGCGGCACAGAAAAATGACTTGCGGCACTGCGCTGCGTTAGTTTCTTGTAGATCTGCTCCACAAAGGTTTATTGAGTCTGTGTTCCGAAGTTCACCACTCCCCTCCGCAGCTTCATTTACAATCTTGAATCAAAAATCACTTCAGCAGCAAACATATCTTTCTCAGTCCAACCTCAAATCCAATTATAGCACATGCTCGGCCTTGTTTTTGCAGAATTTCTTTTCAATATTTAAAAACAAGCTTCATGCTGGATTTTGAAAGACCCCAGCTCACCCTGAAACAAACATCACAACACATTTTCCTGTCTTAGTTGTTACTTCTAGCATGGTGTACCCATCCTCTTTTCAAAGGAGCATTATTTACTGTATCTTTAAAAAAGAATCCCTCAGTCCAGTGAGACCAACCAGTGACAGGAACGTTTTCTAACGTATGCATGTAGCAAGACTGTTGAAGAGACGCATTAACAGCTGTCTCCAAGTATTTGTTGGTACTGGCAACGTCTTGGGCCATCTTGCATCCAGTTCTAACTACTGTGAGACGCTGAATCCGTGCATGCAGCTGGTCAGGACACGCTCCAATACTTTACCAATGATAACAGTGATGAGTTCATGATTCTTTTAGGTCTGTCAGAAGTGTTCTACTCTGTTGACCACCCTCCTTGTGGAAATGACCTCACAAGCGTGGCATGTGAATATATGACGTTACAACGCAAACAATTACAATGCATGCTTTTACAACACAGGTTTACATCGCAATTACCATAACATCGCATGATTTTACAACGCATGGCTTTACAATGCATTTTTTAAAACTACCATTACAATGCATTCAATTAAAATCCGTACCATTAAAATGCATAATACTTTTTGGGCAACAGTAGGGTAAGTGTTGGAAAGTGTAGGGGTAAAAAAGGAATTTTCCCACTCCAGTGAGTGCAACAGAGGGGTAAGTGTTGGATAGTGTAGGGGTTAACATTACTATCCCCACTCCAGTGAGTGCAACAGTAGGGAAAGTGTTGGATAGTGTAGTGGTAAAGTTTGCTATTCCCATCTACCCCAAAACCCATACCCACCCTAAAACCAAAAAATCTCCATAACTTACCTTATAATGTGTAATGGCATGCATTGTAATGGCATGCGTTGTAGTGACATGCGTTCTAAAGGCATGTCTTGTAATGGCGTGCGATGTAAAGACAGTTGTGTTGCAACATTTGGGGGTTGTAAAAGCAATGCGATGTAATGACTGTTTTTTAATGGATGTTTCCCATGTAGGACTGAATCAAACATGTTGAGGTCATAAGGGAGCCTCCCATCATTGAAATCTTGCAATCAAGCGTTACTATCATTGCTAGTGTTGGCAACTCTACTCCAACTATACAGTTTTGCCGTGTACTTTTGCTAATGACCCTCAAAATCGTTTACAGTAGGCCTTAAGACCCAAGTCCTCACATCCCACAGTGTAAATGTTATTTACAAACAACGTAAGCGGTCATGGGCATAAGGGAGACAGTCAAATTAAATGGAGCAGAATTGAGGTACTTGTTGGCAGCACATTGTCATTGTACACTAAGGAGTTCTGATGCCTTCAGTGGGAGGGTGCCCACAGGACGTTCCTGTTCCAGATATCTGGGATTCTATGATTATCACAGGAATTGCAACTCAGGAATCAACCTGTTACCTATGATAAGCTCTCCAACTTCTACTGCCTAAAACAGCTGAAGGCTTGCCAGCATTTTTTCTTTATTCCTGAAAATAATTTACCTCCTTAGCAAAAGGTGTGCAATGGTCTCTGAGCCTCATTTTTACTATGGTGGTAATGTAATTTAAGGCAAAAATGTCCAGAAACATGAATGATGCATTTTCTTGCCTCACAACCATATGCAGTATTATTGTATGCCCATGTTGCGTTACCACATGCCTTTTGCTAGTAGTAATAGAGAACAACAAGATACGCAAAAATGTGCAGGGATCTTTTGCCACACTAACAATCAATATGGCAGTTGTGGCACTACTACACCACACAGGCCTAGTACTGCTTTTGCAATGGAGGTGCACACTCCCTGAGGTCCAACAGCCATCAAACCTCCTATACCACCATAATAGTTAATCCAATAATGGAAGGCAACTCCAAATTCCAATAATCTTATATCATATTCACACAAAATTCCATCAGTAAAGTTCCTGCAGTGATGGTCAAGAGAAACTCTACAGTCAGTTCATTAAAATGAATATAATATCAAACCCAGAGACGTTTTCAATCTCTTTTATTCATTTATTCAAGACCAAATGAGCGAATACGCAGAAGGACTGATGTGGTGTTGAATACATAAATAACAGATGGACATATGGAAAACGGTATCCTCATTGAAATGTCATCATTAATGATTGCCCTGATGAAGTCCCATGGCAGAGACGAAATGCATTGGCTGGGCCATTGACGTGTTGATTGCATACTGTAACACATTTTGAATGTTGGGAAACTAAAAGAAGACGAAAGAATAAAGATGATGGAGGTACAGGAGAAATTAATCGACAGAACTTGTGAAGATGAAGAGGGGAGACAAAAAGAACACCTCAGGGGAAGTTTCTGATAGCAGATGTGAGAGCTCAGTTTATGGCAAGGAATGTTTACGAGCTAAGAAATAGTGATGAAAGAACAGCAACAAGGAGGGAAAAAACTGTTTTGATCTCGTGCAATTGGCTGGAAAGGAAGCTACTGACATTATGTTTGAAGTACAGGAGTTTATTGAGTACAACATTACTAAGGGTTAGGTGTTAAGGAAGAGGAAGGAGGTTATACATTAGGGTAGGGCAATGTGTAGGGGAGGATCACTTAGAATTCATTTGTTAGTACAAGGCCTAAAAAAAACAAGATAACAAAGAGGGTGTGCTAAGGCATTGTCTCCCAGGCGGTCGAGCATATGTTTTCTCCTGCTTCATAACATCCTCCAACTTGTCCACCGTTAATGCCTTCCTTCTGTCTTTTTCCTACTAATCTCTCTAGCAGTGCTCTTGCATCTTTGGGCCAGATTCATCAAACCAAAATCCGCTCGCAAAGGGCCAGATTCTGAGAATCTGGCCCTTTGCGAGCGGTATTTTTGCATTTGGGGTGCATCATCCCAAATGCAAAAATCGCAATTTTAGAAATCACTAAATTGCGATTATTTGCATTTAAGGAATCTCAATTTGAGATTCCTTAAATGCAGTGCATGAAAGTTTCTAAAATAGCGAATTCGCTAATAGGGCACGCAAATTACCATGAAGTACAACTTCGTAGTAATTTGCAAAAACTTTGAAAAATGCACTAAAGTACATTTTTCAAAGTTCCATGTTGCGCACACACATGCCCTAAGGGCATGTGTGTGTGCAACATAAGTGCACATATCAATTTCAGGGGTGCAACAGGGCGTCCTTTGGACACCCCTGCACCCTTGAAATCGCAATCTCAATTTGCGAATCGCTAATTGCGATTCGCAAATTGAGATTGTCTTCCCATTCATTCCTATGGGCCTCTAGGCCTATAGGAATGAATGGGGAGGTATTCCTTAATTACGACTCGCAATGTGCGAGTCACAATTAAGGAATTCTAAGAAATCGCTATTTTTTAAGTGATTTCTTGATGCATTCCATTTTGCAATTCCTTAATAGCGAATCGGTATTTTTTGCTATTAAGGAATCGCAAATTGGTTTGTTGATGCATCTGGGGGTTTGTCTCTACTCTGTGGTCCATTCCTGATAAATTGCACCCATGCTTGTCAACATAAGTGCCTTGTGGACTGGGCAACGAGTCCTCAATTAACTCAAATAGGACCCGCATGTCTTCTAATATTGCTTCCCCTTTCTGGCGGTAGACAATTCTTGCTCATGGAATCTTGTCCAATGGAACTGAGACAGGGAGTCAGCAATACCATTATCCAGTCTTGGCATGTGTCTAGCACAGAATACCATGTTCAACAGTAAACATCATCATAATACTAATCTTCGAGCTGTCCCAGAACACAGCAATCCACAGTTGACTGCATGTTAATCATATGCACGATTGCTTTGTTGTCTAGGACAACATTAACCTACCTGTTCTGCAGTCTCCTGCGCCACAACCTCACTGTCTGCAAGACCAACAAGAATTTTTAAATACATTTGTGCCTTTTCAACTCCTCAATGTCCATTCCAGTATAGCCTGATTCCACCAGCCCCTGGTACATCAGAGACGAGCTAACCATCCAGGTAAGCTGGTCAGTCTGCAGCCACATGCTCCAAATCAATAAGTCCTGCCCATCCCTTCAGATATCATCAGACTGTGGATGTGTTTTGACACTCCTTTCATGGAACAGGCAGTGTCAGGGTCATCCACTGGAGCCAAAGCTCATTTCCTCCCGCTTCCCAGGATTTTGATAGATCCAACATTCTTCTTGCCATGAATTCCTTCTCATTCTTCAACCATGCAACCCCTCGAAAGGCTAATACTAGTTGTCCCGATGACAACCAGACCTTTGACGAGTGCCATAATGGACTCTGGATATTTTTCACAAAAAAAGTGGTGCAAATGAGAAATGCTGCTGTCCATGTATCAATGTTTGTATGCGGCCTCTGTAATTGTGTCAACTCTCTATCTTCAGTTTTCTACAATTCTTTGTTATGCATTTCTCTAGAAAACAGCTTAAAGGAATCTGTACACACACATGCCCCCTCAATGGTGCCATAGTGGGAAGCTTCACTTTCGTGCTGATGCAAACACCTGACTGTTTTTCCTTTCCTGATTCTGCCTTCTCTTTTTCCTGCCTGTCATAACTGCTGCTCCATCTTCTTTTTTCTTTTTGTAACCTTCCTTCTCTCCATTCTCTGTCTTCAATGCCTGACATCTTAGCAGCTATTTCTCTGTTGTTAGATCCTCTGCACAGTCCTTCTCCCCTGTCGTTCTCTGTGGAATTGTCCTCCCTATCCAGTCCTCTTCTATAAAAGCATGTCCCATGACTCCAACCAGCTCTGTTGGAACACCTCAAATATAATGCTCTTGCTCAATTGATCTCAGGACCCTGCTTCTGCCACCCTGGATACTCTACTTCCCTGTCTACACTTCCAACCAATTGCCCCCATACTCTCCCTTCACTGATGCCCATTGCTTATGGTGGCCTCCAGCCCATCTCTATCTTCTCTCTACCCACTCTACTCTCAAGGCCCTTCCCATTTATAGTATCTTTTTCTCTCTTTCATGTGCCTGTTTATGTCTAAGGAGACTGTGGCCCCTGTTTCTTATCCTGTATCCTTCTTTTTCTGCCGATCATCTCGTGTCATCTCTCGTTTGCCGGGCACCGCTGATGCCTCAAGGACTAATCTCCATTTCTGCCTTTGTCTTTTCCTGCCCGACATCTTCCGATTAAAACTAGTCCTCAGTGGAAGACCCATCCCATTCCTCAAGGCCTTCCAGATTGGACACCACGCACCCCTCGGTTGAACCAAATCAAAGTTTTAGGGAATGGGCTCCACACCTGTGGCTCATCACCTGTCTTAGCATTCTAGTCTCATAGTATCACTAATCTTTCTGATTCTTCTTTCCACTATTTAATCCATCCCCACTGCCAATCTCCTTTCTCCTCCTTGTAGTTCTAATGCATGTCTTCTTAAGATGAGAGGCACTTTGCTAGCCTCCACCTCTACTGTTGTGCCCAGGACCACTGCCCCCAGCTCTATTGCTTTTCTCACAATGATGGGGTCATATGCTTATGTAAACCGGCCCCTTCTAATTGGAATACTGGATCTAATGAGGTGGCATCCTCCTTCTGAAACGCCTGGCCTTCCTGGCAAGCATGTCATGTGCTTGTCATGAATGCATCCTTCCTGCGCCTGCTGCATCACCACAGTATTCAGTCAACATTGTAATGCTGCATGACTGGGGGCCATCACCAGGGTCTTCTGACATCACATGCTGTCAAGTCCTGCATCCTTCTTCCTCAATGCCCGCTGCATGAGTAGGGAGTTCCATCCTTCTGTGCTATGCCTACTTTGTTGGAGTCACCTCTCTCAGAGTTATCTGGCTAAATATTTTCCTGCTGTACCATCTGACGGAAGAAACTATGTAAGTTGTGAACTTCTCCAAAAGCAGTGCTCCTAAAGTACTTTACACTGAGCTTACTGTTGGGAGAAGTTGGGACTGACAGATTTAAAAGATCCCCTTGATTATGCTCAGAGCCATATAAGGCTGCACAATTGGTGCTCCTACATGCTTTCACACAATGTGTCCTATTGGTAAAGGATGACACTTGGGTGTTTGTTCTCCAAAGCATTGGTTTGGTACTGGCAGGGGTCCCTTCTAGGGATTTTCCCATTTTGTATTTGTGCTGTACAATGAAGTACACATGCAAAGTTTGAAAAACAAGGAGAAATTAAAGCATTTATACTTGGGACGTCAGCCTCCAGTAGGCATAAGATTAAGTCACAAATCCCTGTCTACCAAGGTTTATAGATAGGGATATGTATCAAAACCCATCAGGGTTTGCATAGGAACATCCCTGCACCATTAAAATGCCCCCTTGACGCACAGTAATACATAGCAGTGCATAGTGAAACTTGGCGTTACTTTGGGATTCTATCGTATGGTATATGTGCTGGGTTTGCATCACAAAAATGATGCAGATCCCGTGCCAAACATTAGTAAATCAGCCTAAATCCAGAAATTCTTGTTGGGAAAAGCTGCTCGAGCTGTGAGTTTCTCAAGGATGGTGTTCCAGAATGCTTCCTCACAGCGCCTCCTGCTGGGAGAGGCAGTCGAAAGCAGTTCAAACACCTCAGCAGTGAAGCTTTCCACTGTTCCCTAATGCTAGTGCTTTGAAGTAACTAGCTGAGGCACTTATGCAGCTGAAGCCTATTTCCATTCATTCTGAATTTCCTGTCTGATAGGAATAAACGGTGAGCGAAAGAAAAGCTTCCCAAAACCTTTGTGGATAAACAGCGGCGTCCAATGAAATCTGTAATTCAAACCAGCATGTCCTGGTCACCCGTGCGGAAAATGGACAAAAATGAAGAGCATTAAGTGTGAGGCCAACTATCAAGAGAGCCTGAGATCACTAAGCAGCAGCATGAAGGAAGTAAAGCTAAATAGGCAGCTGGCACAGTTTGACAAGAAGCATGGCCGACCAATGGATACTGACCTTGAGAGATATCAAAGCATTTCTGCAGCTTACTTGGGTCTAGAATAATGTTATAAGCACATCCAACAATAATGACAGGGGCGTAAGACAAGTTCCTGCAGACCCTGCGGTGCAAGAGCCCCTCAACCCTTCACAGACCACTTTCAGGCCAAGGTGAATGAATATCTGTAGGGTATGGGAGATCTAGCCCCCCCCCATTGCTTTCTGCAGGGGAGGGCATCATTTTGCATTATGTCTCTGAACAATGAATAGTGTTGGAGCTTGGCAATAACATCTTATCATTCGCCAAAACGTCAAAGGATGCACATTAATACGTAATCATAAAACATATGAAACACTGACAACTGTAAATATATGATTTGTTTATACACTTTCCGTAAGGTGGTTTGCCCAAGCATATTCTAGAATCGCAAGGGCCCATATTGACAACTCCCCTCTACCCTATATTCACATATTAAGGATGTACGTTGTTACAACGCATGCTTTTACCACGCATGCCGTTACAACGCAATTTTACAACGCAAGCCATTACAACGCATTGCTTTGGAGGGTGCTGGATAGTGAATAGTTTAATTTACTATTCCAACTCCAGTCCCCGTGGATATTAGGGAAGGTGTTGGATAGTAAATTAAAACTATTCCCTATCCTAGAGCGCCCCCCAGTGCAAAGCGTTGTAATGGTTTTCGTTGTAAAACCTGCGTTGTAAAGGCACTGCGTGGTAAAGGATATTTCCCACATATTAAATATGATTGGTTACCCAAGGGTAATAACTAACAACAGACAATTAAATACAAATTATACTACAATTTATATTGCCACAGATGGCAGCACTATTATTAAATGAAGACCTCTTGACCCTGTACCAAAAATTGCAATTGCTGTTTTTGTTAAACCCTCAGCCACTCTATTAATGGCATGCTGAATCATTGGGTCTCATCCTGGTCCCACAAAACCAGGGTGTATATTGACAACAGATGACGATAAATAATGCAAAGCGCGCTTAGCGCTTTTATATTTATCGCCGTCTATTGCTGGAATTTATCACCATGCTTGGGCTGTATTTACAGTGCATAGCGCCATGGCGATATAAATTCCAGCGATAGCGGGGTAATTGCCGTTTTGCATGGAACATCGCTGGTTTTCCAGCGAGTCTTCCCTGCAAAACGGCTAAATGCTTGTTGATACGACCATGTGGTCGTAACACAAGAATCCACCCCCCATGTTAGGTATGGGTTAGTCAAGATTTTAGCAGACGGTAGTTATTGGTGAAAATATCAGTTTGGCCCAAATCTAACGTCTGCTAAAATGCGTGGGCCACCTTGTAAATATCGCGATGTGCACATCAGAGATATTTACAAGGTTTTACTGCCCAGTGATGCCCACTTTGCATGAGGCGTCGGAAAAAAGGGTGCTAACATGTGCTAATGCATGTTAGCACCCTCTTGTAAATTGGGCGATATTTTTATCTCCGCTTTTTTGGCTTTAACAGCCAAAAAGGGGAGCTATGCCCCTTGCAAATATGCCCCCAGGATGGGCGCGACCATTTTCCAGGGAGCACATTGGATAATCTCTTATCGTGGCATTCTAGAAAATGTAAAATACCTCTGAACACTTAGGCATCCCTTTATTGATGGTGTTGCTGGTATTATTAAAAAATACAATTAGTGGGGGTGCTTCTGGGAATTAATGGCCCTACACCCTCTGTGCCCGATTGTTGACTTTGTCGTAGCCTTCATGTTTAGGGGGTGCGGATAGCTACCCAGAAGGCAAGTCTCAACAGATTCTAATTGTGGTTTAGCTGTTATTGCAGCAATGCATTCTGTGACGTCCCTGCAATAGCCCTAGAATGCCTTACAAGCTCATAGCATGTGGTAACGATTTGCCTGATCAGTTCAGCATCTGGGGCCATCCTCGAGTACGCCAGCAAACACCCTATGCAACCTCTGGGGAATGAGATATGCTCTGTGTAAAATGTTACATTGTATAATTTGGAAATTGGCATTATTTAAGACCTTTCTATATTACTCCTGGGCCCTTCCCCATTCTTCTTCATTACAGGTGTGTTGTGAATATTTCTCTGTCAACTGGTGCAGCGATGCTCCAGTCTGGTCTTGAATTACCCTGTACAGCGATGTGATCAATCTATGTCCGTCACCCATCATTTGTATAGTTGTACCACTGCATCTGTACTTGGTTCTGTCATGTCAGCATTCCATTGTCTCTTCGGCGCATTTGTGATCTTACCATATGTTAGGATCTGACCTTCTCCCAGCCCACGCTCCGCAACTAGGGTAGTAAAGGCTGCAATAGCTCAGTTGGAATATAGGCCCTCCTCTGTCTTTATTCCCACCTCCTTTACACAAGGTTAAGTCTCTGGCAGTCAACGGGCCATTGGAGGTAGGCAGATCCTTCAGTGGGAGTGTCAGGGAGTAGAGGGCATCCGACTATCAAGAGAGCATCTGCGCAGCACCAGGGCCGGCTTCTGTAGCATTATTGGTAACCTTTTAGGGAGTTTGGTCACCCGGAACATGAGGCAATCGAGGGCACCACTAAGGAGTCACTCTTTTGGGACCGCCATCTCAGATACATGGTGGCCAGCCATCCAGTACAACACCCACTGCAGCTTGGCTGCCAAGTAATATCCACGAAAGTCAGGAGCGCCGAGGTTTCCCTTATCCCTTGGCAAATGCAGCTTTGCCAGCCAAAGTCATCCATGTGCCGGGAGTACTGTGGTTGTAACAAACATGGAAGGTTAGTAAAGTGAGGTAAGGTAAGGTAAGTATTTATTTGTTGATTACTTAAAATCATTACAATCAGCAGAGTACACATACAAAATAAAATTAGATTAAAAATATGCCGCTACAGTGTACATTTATATCCAAGCATAATCTACAACTAAGTCCTAACATGGTTTATTTGGCTGCAAATGATCAGCAAGCAAAAATAAAGTGCATAGTTTACAGTATACAATACATTACTCTAAGAACGACTTTAAAACAATGGGAACTGCAAAGATAAAAAAACTCCCAATAAAATAACATTTAAAATAACTTTAGCAATAAAGTACAATTATGCTAGTAAACTTCTAGCAGCAGAAACTAAAGTACCTTGTGCTAGCAGCTAAAGTTGTTAATATACCAAAAAACTTTAGAATAGTGAAAGATACATAAAAGAGAACCAACCAAATTAAAATTGCATTAGGAACGACATTAGCAATAAAGTGCATTTGTACTAATAGACTTTAGCAACAAAAAAAAAATGCTTAGTGTTGGCAACTTTAATTTCCAATATACCATACATCAGTCTAAAAGGTACTCTATAACAATGTAAACAGGGACAAAAAAGAAGAAATCGTAGTAAAATACAATTGTTCAAACCTCAGAGATGGTATATGATTCCTCAAAGCAGACTTTAACTGTTTTAATTTAAAGGGTGCCAGCACTATCCCTAAAGACATTTAATAGTAATATAACAAACAGCAACAGTGCACTTGGGCTAGCAAGCCTTAACGACTGTTGTTTATATACCATGCATAACCTACGAAATACATTGCAGCATTATAAATAATTTTCATATCGTAAATATCTTCACTTCAATTGTCAATATTTCAAAGTTTCTCTTCAACTATAGAAATATACTCAACAAATCGGGAAATAAGACGGGTGGTGGCTCCATTTAGATTGATTGATTGATTGATTGATTGATTTATCCACTTATAAAGCGCGCGAATGCCCGAAGGCGTCTTGGCGCTTATTTAGACATAAGTCTTGGCGTCTTATTTAGACATAAGATGATGTTGTTTCTACAAGATCTTACCCCCAAGTCATTAAAAATAGACTTTAATATAGTTTTCTGCTCTTCTAACAGTTTGGGGCATACGTTACTATATGCACTAAGGTTTCCTCACAAGAACCACATAACCTACACAATTTAGAGGGCCACTTGTTTTCCCATTTTGGTATTCCATCTTTAGTCGGATATCTCCCGAACCATTGTAGCATAAATTTATTCTTAATTAAGGGTTTTAAATGGAACAACAAATATGGTTGGGGAGCCAGTTTACCAAAGGAATTTGCAATTGACCATAAGTGTTTATTTTTCCTAAGTTCATCTTTATCTATTATAGTCGACAATAAAATAGCTGATTGGTTAATTGATTTTTTATAAACCACTTTCCTGATTTCGTCTTCTAGGTTTGGACAATCAAAATTACATAGACACTCATTTAAGTATATTTGCCAACTACTCGCGTATTCACCTCTCATCATCTCATGCCAACACTGATTTGTAAGGGAACCCCCTTCAGCACGAGACAATGACAATAAGGTTTTTTAAAATGTAGATTGTCGGGCCAATATTTGTCTTTTTAGACCAAATTCTAGTCTTATATTGGCACGGCTAATATATCTGGGAATCCTAAAAACTGATTTATATATCCTTATTTCAATGTCGTCAAGGGTTTTCGCGTCTTTGCAGCGGAAAATAATGTAACCGTAATCCAAGGATGGAATCAACTTTGCTTTCATAACCTTCAACAGGTGATCGTAATTTGGGCATGATAGCTTATCTCTAAATTTTCTAAAAGCAAATGATAGTGATGTTCCCTTAGCATCAAGCTTATTAAAATGCTGCCTAAATGACATACTATCGTCAAATGTGATTCCTAAATATTTGTACTATTTTACACATTCAATGACCAAACCATTGATATTCCATTCTTTCATTCCTAATTTCGTTTGTCCTACGGTCATTATTTTGGTCTTTTTTGTATTTATTTTTAGACCATTTTGAGAAACATATTGGTTAAAAGAATCTATTAATCTTTTTAGTCTTATAACAGATTGGCTTAATAAAATGGTGTCATAGGCATATTGTAGATATTTATTTTCCTTGCCTAAAATAGCAGGAGAATGGGCATTAGCATGTTTAAAATGAACTGGGAGATCAGACATAAAAAGATTAAAAATATAAGGTGCCTAGACATAACCTTGTTTCAATCCAATATTGGTCTCGAGATGATGAGTTGTGTGTCTTCCATCACCAACTTTGATCTGTACCCATGCATTGGAGTATAATAATTTAATCATATTTAGTAGGGTGTTAGATATGCCCCAATTGGTTAACTTCGACCATAATAAATTTCACGGTACAGAAACAAAGGCGGCTTTTAAATCAATGAAACAAATATACAACTTTTCTTTACTATATTTTGCCCTATCGCCCAATAACGTCAATAAAATCAAATTTGTGTTAGTCGATTCTTCCTTTCTAAAACCAGTTTGTAAATAAGTTATTTAGCAGACGGGAGAGCATCATCATTTTCACAATCACTAATCGACACAGAACCGAAAGAGGCAATTATGTCCGAATGTAAACCTGATCCTTCAGAGCTCAGAAGACTCTACCCAGATTCCCCTCCAGTAAGTCCGCTTAATAATGATAACTATTAATCTCTAAATAATGGAAGCTGTGAGAGGCCCATGGCTGTGGTTCCCCTTCCAACAACACTCATCTCTCCAGGGCAGAACTCTGGAGCGGAGCGAATATCTGAGATTTGGATGGATTAACTTACAGCCCAGATATTAAGTGGAATTGGTGTAAAGTGTGTAAAGTGTGTGCAATAGTGGTTATATTCATTGTGATGTCTCGAGCATTAAGGAGCATTTCGCCCGCAGACGAGGATATTGCATGTGTGATCCCTGCCCCTAGAATGCTCCAGGTCTAACCCTGGAGTCTAAGATTTATAGCTTATTGCTCCATAGCAAGGGAAAATAATAAATATGACTCCAATATATGACTACCTTTTTTGACCTTACCCAAGGATCTGAAGGAGATACAGCCAACTCAAATTGTTGAATACCTGTTTGAGAGCCAATCAGTATTTTACTCAATACTTTATAATAAGAATTAAGTATGGAAATTTGTTCGTACAAGGACAAAGAAATCGGGACATGTGCAGGCTCAAGGATGGAGGGGACCATGTTTTCAACAGTAACCAGGGGGAGAAGGCCAGCTTTTTGTGCTGCGTTAAAGAGTTGGAGTAATTTGGGTACAAGAAGGGATTCATACACTGAGTAAAACTCGATTTTCAGTCCATCTGAGCCAGGTTGTATTCCTAGCCAATCTGCCAATGACCTGTAATATGTGCTCTAACATTGTGGCTGACAAATCCTCTGCCGCATTCTGCGATGAGGGGATAGGGAGGCCCATCAAGAAGTGCTCTAATCATGGTTGGGTCACCTGGCAGCTTCACATAGAGTCGGTCATAATATTCTCTAAATGCTGTGTTAATTTTTGTTCTGGGTGTGCACTATTTGCCGCCCTGGGTTCTAATTGTGACAATGGGTGCTGTGGAGAGGAAGGTTGAATGACCCATGCTAATACACACCCCGACTAGTTCCCCTACACGTGGGCTTTTTCAGCATAGCCTTTTCAGTCTAAGCACCACAGCTAATCCAGTAGGGCAATGTGATTTTTGCGGGCCTCTAGTTATTAGGGGTTCTATGTAGATTCATCTGCAGTTGCGCGCTCGAGGGAGAGGAGGGAGTCTTCAATCTTTCTAAGCTCTTTATGAATTACTCTGTGGGTTTCCAGGGGCTCAATGCAATGTCTGGGGATTACTACCTTAAAGTCCTCCCACTCTGGAAGTGGTAAGGAGGCTGTATTCTCACTCTTTAAAAAACAATCACTGATTATGTGTCAAAGTTTTCCTCTGAATGTCGGCTCTTCTAGCCAGGTAGGCTGACATTTCCAGGTCGGAATTGGGGTGGGCATTCGACCCCACTCCAAGCTCAACTCCAGCAGAGTATGGTTGTAGAGGGTCTTACCCATATAAGTGGTGTGGTATATTTGTTGCTGCAGGGGTAAAGTACAGACTATATGATCTAATCTGGCATGTAGATTGGTGGGTGAAGCAGAAGGAATAGTCCCTCATGTCCCTGTTTTTAGGTCGTTAGCATTGTGGCGAGATTCTAGTAAGCAGTACGAAAAGTCTGCCAAAACTGCGGATTAGACACAGTTCATGTGATCTATGCGCGTGCACGCCAGCCACATCACACCCCACCATTTGTCTGTGCCTCGCATCAGACTTCAAAGGCTGCCGCTCCCCCCAATCAGACTTCAAAGGCTGCCGCTCCCCTGCCCCCGCATCAGACTTCCTGATTCTGAAACTGATCAACGCAGTCACCACCAGTCTCTTCTCTCTGTCTTATGATGTCTGCCCTGCCACCATTTACTTTGGACCCTCGCCCTCTCACCTCCTCACCCTCACACACCCTCATACAATCTCACCCTCACACACCCTCACTCACTCTCACTCACCCACACACTCTCACACACGTCACACCCTCACACCCTCTAACCCTCACACCCTCATCCACCCTCACACAACCTCACTCACCCTCACACCCTCACACCCTCATCCCCCTCACCCTCACAACCCTCTCACCCTCAGTCACCCTCACACCCTCACACCCTCTCCCCCTCACACCCCCTCACCCTCACACCCCCTCACCCTCACACACCCTCACACACCCTCACACACACTCACACCTTAACCCATCCTCACACACCCTCACACCCTCACCCCCTCACCCTCACAACCCTCTCACCCTCACTCACACCCACCCCCTCACATCCCCACACCCTCACACACCCTCACACACCCTCAACCTCACACACCCCTCACACACACCCTCACTCACCCTCTCACCCACCCTCACCCACCCTCACACCCTCACCCACCCTCACACCCTCACCCACCCTCACACACCCTCACACCTTAACCCTCACCCCCTCTCA
Organism: Lissotriton helveticus; assembly: GCF_964261635.1. Taxonomy (NCBI): domain Eukaryota; kingdom Metazoa; phylum Chordata; class Amphibia; order Caudata; family Salamandridae; genus Lissotriton; species Lissotriton helveticus. Next base: position 1,017,931,080 of record NC_136070.1, on the reverse strand, counting down.
CCCTCTCACACCCTCACTCAACCTCACTCACCCTCACTCACCCTCACACACCCTCACCCTCACACCCTCAACCCCCTCACCCTCACAACCCTCTCACCCTCACTTACCCTCAATCCCTTGCACCCCACACCCCACACCCTCCCACCCATCACCCTCACACCCCCTCACCCTCAACCCCTCACCCTCACAGCCCCACACCCTCACACACCCTCTCACCCTCACCCACCCTCACACACCCTCACTCACCCTCACACCCTCACCCCCTCACTCACCCTCACCCCCTCACACCCCCTAACTCTCACACACCCTCACACACCCTCACCCTCACTCACCCTCTCACCCTCACACACCCTCTCACCCTCACACCCCCTCACCCTCACACACCCTCACTCACCCTCACACCCCCTCACCCTCACACACCCTCACACCCTCACACACCTTCATCCTCACAACCCTCATCCTCACACCCCTCACCCTCACTCCCCCTCACCCACCTTCACACCCCCTCACCCTCACACCCCCTCACACCCCCTAACTCTCACACACTCTCACCCTCACACACCCTCTCACCCCCTCACCCTCACACCCCCTCACCCTCACACACCCTCACACCCCCTAACTCTCACACACCCTCACCCTCACACACCCTCACCCTCAATCACCCTCTCACCCTCACACCCCCTCACCCTCTCACCCTCACACACCATCACCCTCACACACCCTCACCCTCACACACACTCACACACCCTCACCAGTATAGCATAACAAAACATAGCATAGCATATCAAAACACAGCATAGCAAAGCATAACAACAAAAAAGCATAGGATAGCAAAACTTAGCATAGCATAACAAAACAAAGCATAGGATAGCAAAATAACGCATAGGATAGCAAAACAAAACAAAGCATAGCATAGCATAACAAAACACAACAAAACATAGCTTAGCATAACAAAGCATAGCAAAACAAAACATAGCATAGTAAAACAAAACATAGCATAGAAATAACATAACACAACTAAACATAGCAGAACAAAACATAGCAAAACACAACAAAACATAGCAAAGCATAACAAAGCACAACAAAACATAGCATACATAACAAAACATAGCATTGCAAAGCATAGCAAAACATAGCATAGCATACCATAACAAAACACAACAAAACATAGCATAACAAAACACAACATAGCATAGCATAGAATAACAAAACAAAGCTTAGCATAACAAAACATGGCATAACAAAGCATAGCATAACAAAACATAGCATAACAAAACATAGCATAGGAAAACAAAGCATAGCATGATAAAACAAAACAAAACATAGCATAGCATAACAAAGTATAGGAAAACACAACAAAACATAGCATAGCATAACAAATCACAACAAAACACAACAAAACATTGCATAGCATAACAAAAGAAAGCATAGGATAGCAAAACTAAACATAGCATAGCATAACATAACATAAAAAAGCATAGGATAGCAAAACAAAACATAGCATAGCATAACAAAACATAGCAAAACACAACAAAACGTAGCATAGCATAACAAAACACAACAAAACATTGCATACATAACAAAACATAGCATTCCAAAGCATAGCAAATCATAGCATAGCATAACAAAACACAACAAAACATAGCATGGCATAACTAAACCCAACATAGCATATCATAACAAAACACAACATAGCATAGCATAACAAAACATAGCATAACAAAGCATGGCATAACAAAGCATAGCATAACAAAACATAGCATAGCAAAACAAAACATAGCATAATAAAACACAACAAAACATAGCGTAGCATAACTAAACATAGCATAACAAAGCATAGCATAACAAAACACAACAAAACATAGCATAGCATAACAAAACAAAGCATAGGATAGCAAAACTAAACATAGCATAGCATAACAAAACAAAGCATAGGATGGCAAAACCAAACATAGCATAACATAACAAAATACAGCATAACATAACAAAACATAGCATAACAAAACACAACAACACATAGCATAACAAAACATAGCAAAACACAACAAAACATAGCATAGTTTAACAAAACACAACAAAACATAGCATAGCAAAACAAAACATATAATAGCATAGCAAAACATAGTATATCAAACACAACAAAACATAGCATAGCATACCATAATGAAACATAGCATAGAAAAACAAAGCATAGCATAATAAAACACAACAAAATATAGCATAGCATAACAAAACATAGCATAGCAACACAAAGCATAGCATAGCAAAACATAGCATTGCATAACAAAACATAGCATAGCATAACAAAACACAGCATAGCATAGCATAACAAATCAAAGCATAGGATAGCAAAACATAGCATAGCATAACAAAACAAAACATAGGATAGCAAAACAAAACATAGCATAGCATACAGCATCACTCCACACCACCACAGCATCACTCAGGGGCACCATAACATCACTATGCGCTACCACAGCATCACCGAACGCCACAGCATCACTCGGTCGCCATCACAACATCACTCAGCGCCACCACAGCATCAATCTGTGCAACCATTCAACAACACCTGGTTCAAATATGTTCTCTCAATGTTTCAAGCTTTATTACAAATGTAACAAAAATATGTTAATATTTCACTTCTGTTCTTGGATTATCGTCACAATAAAATACACTGAACATAATCTTCACAGAAGTTATTTACAAAACTTTAAGCTATTGCCATTATAAATTACAATAACTTTTATTTAAGTACTAGCTTACCCGTAGCGCGTTGCTGCGATCTCCGAAAAAAGGAAATTCAAGGAAACTCGTTATGATAACATTCAAATTACATTCTGTCATTTTTATTGAAACTTGTTCATTTTAATATGGAAAACATTTCGAAGTGTCGTTTTAATTCTATTTATTTATTCGAGTGCTTGTGGATACACAATTTTTTGTTTTTCCATTTGGTGCGTACATCAGTATTCAAAAGATTATGAGGGCCCTGGGGGGGGGGGCGATTTTTAAAAACAATTTATGCCAGAAACCTTCGCGGGAGTGTACTCAACAACTTCCCAAAGTTTCCTGGCGATCAGATGAATGGTGTTTTAATTCTATTTATTTATTCGAGTGCTTGTGGATACACAATTTTTTGTTTTTCCGTCTTGTGCGTACATCAGTATTCGAAAGATTACGAGGGCCCTGGGGGGGCTGATATTTAAAGAAATGTTATGCCAGGAACCTTCGCGTGAGTGTACTCAACAACTTCCCAAAGTTTCATGGCGATATTTTGTTTTTCCGTCTTGTGCGTACATCAGTATTCGAAAGATTATGAGGGCCCTGGGGGGCCGATATTTAAAAACATTTTATGCCAGAAACCTTCGCGGCTCAACAACTTCCCAAAGTTTCATGGCGATCGGATGAATGGTGTTTTAATTCTATTTATTTATTCGAGTGCTTGTGGATACACAATTTGTTGTTTTTCTGTCTGGTGCGTACATCAGTATCGAAAGATTATGAGGGCCCTGGGGGGCCAATATTTTAAAAAAAAAATTATGCAGAATCCTTCGCGGGAGTGTACTCAACAACTTCCCAAAGTTTCATGGCGATCGGATGAATGGTGTAGTAATGCATAAAGGACAAACAGACAGAGAGACAGACAGTTATACATTCGTTTTTATATATATAGATTAATTATTGAAAAAAAATTAAAAGCCATTATGTGTAATATCAATACATGTAAGTCACGTAAATACAACACATATTGCATTACAAATGCTATAGGTGTCACATTTGCGAAAGTTATAACTATTGGCATTGTAAATGACAAAGATATTAACCTTTTCCATGCTGATGACAGCTCCCGGACGTCATGAGTCACGGTGGGCGTGTGTTGATGATGGCCGGGAACCGTCATGACCACGCCCACGATAGGAATGTTCAGCACTGCGGCGGAATTCGCTTCGCAGCAATGAGGTTAATTTCGGTATTTTCAAAAATAAAACATAAATAAAAAATGTGTCATTTACAATACCAATAGCTCAAACTTTCTTAATGCGAGACCTATTGCATTGCAAATGCTTGTTTGGTTTGTCAGATGTCTGTCACCTCCCAAGCGTGCAGCCATGCTGACAGGTTCTTAGCATTGTACACCGTAGGGACCCCAGGTAGAGGTGTGAGCAGTGCAGTCCAGTGCCTAGAACAGCATTGAAATCCCTTCTCAAGGAACCAAGGCATTGATGCCCAGTCTGTGAGTTCATGTGATAGTGTCTGTAAAAAACGGTGCTGGGGTACAATGGGTGAAGATATACTACCAATCACTAAGGGAGAACCAACAATTTTTCCCTTGAACAGGACTTAGAGCCTGTCGGGGTCCACTCACTCGTACTCAACCACATAGAACACCCCAGGTTGGAGCCAGACCACAGCCCCTTTGTTGAAAGCCTAACATACTGTGCCAAACAGCCACCCTCTACCCTCTACAAATGTGTTACAATTCCTTACTCTCTGGTTCAGTTAAATGCATTTCTTGCAGGAATGCTATATGCATGCTTCATCGCTTACGTTGTGCTAGTATTTTATATTGCTTCTGTGGGAAGCCTAGCCCCTGAATACTTCAGGTACTGAAATGTTAGTTGCCCCTATGTTGCTGTACTATTTGTTGTGGCATTTAATAAAATAGAGTGGGGGCTATGTGGGAGTAAGTCTTGGCACACTCCCTTAAGGTGTGCAGGTAGCGCTGTCCTAGGAGGATCCTGCTGGGATATAAGGTGTTACCCCCGAACATCATAGGAAACATTACATCCCCCATCTCCCGGTCAAGTGCAAACAGGGGCTCCGACCAGTAACTTGATAACCTCTGTGTGCAACTATAAACTGTGAACCGTGAACCTGGCACACTGGAACTATATCAGGGGTGTTGTCCAGTGAAGGGTGACTGGCCATCTCCTTGTCTAAGTGTATAGGAGGTCCTCTTTTGCAACCCATCAATCGATATATATGATAATATATACATGACATTATGGTGACAGGGATTGCTCACAAATCTACACATATCAGCCGCGGCCCGTGGAGGGAGTTCCGTGGGGCAGAAAGGCGGGTCGGGGAGGGGCAGGGTGGGGGATGCTAACCACCGGAATATGGCTAATGTATGTATGTATGTATGTATAAACCATTTTGTAACGCACTCTGTTACTTGGGAGTATCCTGGCGCGGTAGGGAAGAGGCAGAGGAAGACAGAGAAGAATCAGCTTAGATCACATTCCTAAACAGATGGGTTTTAAGATTTTTCTTAAACTGGGCCACCCCTTGCGTAGTTCGTAAGAAAAGAGGGAGTGCATTCCAGGCGCGAGCAGTCACAATGGGTATAGACTGGCCCCCTTAAAGCGAGGAAGAGCCATTCTAAACATGGTAGATGATCTGAGAGCTCGTGAAGGGGCATAGAAAGTGAATCTCTTTTTTAAGTAAGCAGGTCCTTGATCATGGGTTGCTCTGAACGAGAGCACTAAGGCTTTGAACAAAATGCGTTGAGATACTGGTAGCCAGTGGAGATTGCACAGATGGGAACCCACACTCTTCCATCTCGGGACATTAAATATGAGACGGACCGCGGCATTCTGAATGACCTGCAGGCGTTTGACCAGGTAGGCTGGAATACCGCTAAACAAAGCGTTCACGTAATCCAGCCTTGCTAGAATGAGTGCGCGGGCGACCGTCTCTTTAGCTTCTCTAGGAAGCAAAGGAAAAAATCTGCGCAACATTCTCAGCATGGCAAAGCACGTCCCGGAGAGCTTCTTTATGTGATCCTCAAATCGAAGGTCCTCGCCAAACCAGATGCCCAGATTTTTTGCAGGACCACCCATCACCTTGGGGCTAGGAATGTTCGAGGGCCACAGCAGATTCCTAAAATTAGAGGGGAAAGAACCATAAAAAAGCACCTCGGATTTGTCCTCATTGCATTTCAGCTGAGCCAGAGATAGCCAGCGAAAAACTGAGGAAAAACACAGCTGAACAGATGAGGTATCTAGATGATCGTCTGGCCAGGTAAACAGCAGCTGAGTATCGTCAGCATACCCTATAACCTTAGCCCCATACTGCTCCGCTAGACACACCAGGGGGGTGATGTAAATGTTGAACAGTAGGGGACTAATGGTAGACCCTTGGGGGACCCCAGTGAGAAGAGGCTTAGGTTCCGAGGCATGGGGCGGCATCCAGACCTGTTGTGACCTGTCAGATAAAAATGAGGACAACCAGGCTAGGACACCTCCTCCAACGCTTATAGCAGACAGCCTGGCAAGAAGGTGCTTATGGGGAACGGTATCGAACGCGGCAGAGAGGTCCAATAAAATCAGGACCGCTCTGCGGCCTCCGTCAAGACATTCCCGGATCGATTCCGCCAACTCCACCAGAGCTGTCTCCGTGCTATAGGCCGCTCGAAAGCCCGATTGAGCTGGATGGAGAGCATTAGAGGACTCCACAAAGCTCTCCAATTGAAGGAAAGCCACTTTCTCACATATTTTTGCCAAAGCGGGCAGAAGAGATATGGGGCGATAATTCCCAGGGACAGTAGCATCCAGCCCAGGTTTTTTCAAAAGCGGCAGAAGTTTTGCCTGCTTCCAATCACGAGGGACCTCAGCAGAAGATAGGGAGCAATTCACAATTTGGGTAACCTCACTGCAAACAATGTCTGCCACCTCCGAAAGCACCCGGGCAGGGCAATGGTCAGAGGGGGAGCCCGATTTAAGAGATTGAAGGAGGGGCAGAACATCACAGTCCGTAACCAGCGAAAAGTCCGTGAACTGTAGCACGTCGCAGGGCCGAGGCGTAAAGGAAGGGCCATCCACAGAGCAGTCTGCTGGTAACGCTGAGAGTAAATCCTGTTGGATCTTAGTTATTTTATTAATAAAAAAATCAGACAGGTCCTCGCACCATTGTGCCGAAGAAGGGAGTATGGCGGAATCCGCAACAGGGGACACAAAACTTTTTACAATAGAGAAAATCTCCCTACTGTTATTTTCTGGTTTGGCAATTCTCCCTGCATAATAGTTCCCTTTAGCTATCTTGATAGTGGCATAGTAGTCTTTTTGGGCTGTGCGTAGGGCGGACTTTGACTCCGAGCTGTACTCAAGTCTCCAGGCACGCTCCAGCTTCTTGCACCTTTTTTTCAACTCCCTTAATTCAGGCGAAAACCAGGGCTGGGAGGGGGTGTATCGGAGCCTGGACACCGTAGTACGTTTCGTAGAAACATTAGCCGCCTGCAGCACCCACCCATTAAAAGCACTAAGCGCCTCCCCAACCACAGAAGTGAGCTTAGGGCGAGCTCTAGAAAGAGCATGGCCGAACGCAACCAGATTAATCTTCTGGGTATGGCTCGAGGGAAAGTTGGATGCGAGTCGCCTTACACCCTCCACCATCCACGAGAACCTAACAAGAACATGATCAGACCACGTTACCTTTTCTAGGCTAAGAGTCTCGAAAGGAAAGTTGGAGCAAACTACATCCAACAGGTGACCCCCAGCATGAGTAGGCAAGGTCACCCATTGTTTGAGCTGAGCAAGGTCCAAGATTTCCCCCAGCCGGCGAGCTTCACGAGAGTCAGAGACATCAACATGAATGTTAAAATCGCCGAGCAGAAGGAATTTTGGAAAGCTTAAGGCTTGAGGCACTATGTATTCCTCCAGATTGTCAATAAAGTGATTGGCAGGGCCAGGTGGCCTATAAAGCAGTGAGCCCCCCAAGGTAAAGTGAGGCGTAATAGCGAGAGTGAAGTGGAGAACTTCACCGTCAACCCCAGCAGCGAGTTGCTCAGAGGCAAAGTGCCACCCCTCTTTAAAAATAACAGCTAGCCCGCCTCCTCTACCCAGGGGCCTGTCAGCCCTGGCAATCTTAAAACCCCTAGGAACAGCAAGCTCCACAATCGGGGCACATGAGTTGGTCAGCCACGTCTCTGTTATGAAAAGAACCTCAAGCTGACCATCCACCAGCAACTCAAAAATGTCAGCGGCATGTTTCACAACAGATCTAGCATTGAGTGAAGTAAACAATTTAATAAATAAAACGATTTTCATAGCGGGCCCTGCATCTCAAAATGCGATGCAAGGCGCGCTACAAAATTCGTTTTATGTATTAAATAGTTTACTTACCTCACATTATCCATATTCCAGTGTTTAGCACCCCCAGCCCCGCCTTTCTGCCCCACGGAACTCACTCCACGGGCCGCGGCTGCACATAATCATCCCTGCTGCTCAGCCCCATACTGCACAAGCTCTAGCTGGTGGGAGTGCAAACAAGGGAGGCAACAGCAACGTACTTTAGACAGGAAAGTGCATTACAAATGTTGTCTTCAGTTTATGTTGTCACTAACATCTCCCGGCCTCTCCCCTGAGTCATCTGTGGGCATAGATGGGAGCATGTCTTGAAGCGATACCAGGGTCTCTAAGGGGCATATCAGCAAGGGCTTTATCTCCGCTTTTTTGGCTTTAAAAGCCAGAGAAGTGGAGATAAAACCATCGCCTTTATCTCCGCTTTTTTGGCTTTAAAAGCCAGAGAAGTGGAGATAAAACCATCGCCCTACCAGCAAGAGGGTGCAAACATGCATATTCGCATGTTAGCACCCTTTTGCACTACGCCTACCGTTTGCATCTCTAAAGAGATGCAAAGTGGGAGTTCCTGACATACACTATGTGTCAGGACTTCAATTTGCAGCTTCACGCTATCAACAAGGATGCCCTAGCATTTTAGCAGACTTTAGTTTTTGGAGAAAACTGCTAAATTCTTGACTTTGCCACCCCTAACAGAGGGGGTAGATTCTGCTGATACGACCACAGGGTCGTATCAGCAAGGTTATCGCCGTTTTTGCAGGGAACATCGCTGTAAAAACCAGCGATGTTCCCAGCAAAATGGCGATTTCCCCGCTATCGCAGGAATTTTTATCGCCTTGGAGATACGCGTTGCTAATAACACGATATCTCCATGATAAAAACCTGCGGTAGCGGGCGTTAGGGAAAGGAACGCTAAGCACGCGTTGCGATAGTTATCGCAAAGCGATGCTGATTTGACCCCTAAATTGCCATATTGTATCTGATCTGTTAACCCCTTCGACGCTCATGACGAGCTGGGCTCGTCATGAGGTAGCCTCCTCGCACGCTCATGACGAGCCCAGCTCGTCATGAATAATGGGTTTTTTAAAACATGAGCACAGGAGGGGAATTTCGCTAGCGCTCATGTGGTTAAGGGAATGGCCTTGGCAGCCTTTTCATGATCCCTCCAAGAGCGGTGCCGTTCTCGAGGCCTCCTCTGTGGTTGTGAAGAAAAATGAATGACAAGACACCATGCTTTTCAGTTTAGCCAGGAAGAGGAGGGCATATTTATATCCAAGTTCTCGCAGACATGTCTTGACTCCCATAAAGGAGGCCCTCTGATGTTGCACCTCCAGGGTATAGTCCGGGAAAATCATAATTTTTCATTGAATCAAAGGGGAACCGGTTCGTGTTTTCTTGAGGATGTGTTCTCGATAATTTCGAAGTTTTGCTACTGTAGGCTTCGGGGTCACTCCCGTAAAAGGACGCCTGCATGCATCTCCCGATGGAACGTGCAGCTCTGCAATAGTATTGGGCAGATCTGTAATCATTGTATGTAGCTGGGCCAGGCTCCAGGGGATATATGCCACCTCCCCAGGCATTTGCTTGCCACCAGCCGGGGAGAGCGGCGGCCAACCAGGTTTGAAGTGGGGAGGGACCCTTGACTAAGTGACTAATTGAGTCTTGGGGTTTCTTTCTGGCCCCTTTTAACTGTGAGCTGTGGTCTAACTAAACACTTTTACCATGGTGTCTTTATTACTTTTTCCTTTAAATATTATTGGTGATGGAAACCCCAAGATTTGACTACATGGCTACCCCCACCGCCCCTCGAGGGGTAAGGTTTGCCCAACATTAGGGTAAGTGTGTAGGGATGACTACAAGAAAAATTAAACTACGAATAAATGAGCACAAAAGCACCATCCGGTGCCACAAACAGGCTACCCGACTGACCAACCATTTCCTACAAATGAAACACAAAGCAGAGGAAATGAACTGGACAGTCTTAGAGCAACCCTTTGTGCCTCCCCATGTGAGAGACGTCTCACGGTACCTCTTCCTCAGAGAACAAAAGTGGATATATAAACTGAGGAGTGATACAGAGGGCCTCATTGACGATATCCCGTGGGTGTCTATTTAGTCTGGACCAAATCACCACACTCAAATGTACCCCATACATAATTATCAGCATCTGGACATAGGACGGATACATCACAAATTTCTATCTTGGAGAACATATGTTTGCAGTGGCACTAACAGTAATTCCCCCCTTTTCTTCTCTGGATTTACTTTCCATGTGGCATCTGGGTTTTGCGCACGGGGCATACTACCACCTCCGTACGTTTCTTACCCCGACCACTTTACATCCGGAGATGGCATATGCTGTACAGTGAGCCTTCTTGTGTAGCGGACTCTTTGTGTTCCTTGAATTTTGACATAAATTACTGGTTAGTTCAACATTGTCTGTGCATCTCATTTCTGGTAAAGTGTATTTTCCTGAGTGAGTCTACCGTAGAGACAGATGTTCCGACATAACCTCCCTCTCTGGACATCTTGCCTAGTATTTTATTATCATGGCCACACGCATGATTGCGGTTTAACCTACTAGTGGCCATGAATTCAGGACCAATTAGAGTGAGGACCCTCTGCCTACTATGACGTATTGCCGGAAAGTGGCGCGGCGCTGACGGTAGGTCGAGCGGCTGCATTTAATATTGACACCTAAGAGGCTCTTTTCTTCCACCTAAGCATTTGCTTCTGTTGGGCTGTGTTTGGCTTAAGGGTGCTGCCTCGTAATATAACACCGTGCATATACGCATGAATTGGCGCATCGACCTTAGGGCCTTATTAGGCGCGCACGCACTGTGCCCGCTTTACTCCAGACGTAATGGTGTTTACAGTGTTGCACTTCTATTGTTGTGCACCGTGACCTGGGTACCCTGATTGGCTAATACCCTGATTGGCTAGAACAAGTCGGGCTGATTGGCTATCACTGAAGGGATGTCCGCGCAGTTCACAGTTTTCCATGTGGTCCGCCACCTCGAATCGTTAAAATGTGAAACACAAAAACCGCTGTATCGGCCTTTTTGAGCATAATGTCTTGTGATTGCACATATAATGAGACATTATAACATTACTATATCGGCCTTTTGAGCACAATGTCACCAAAAGCGCTCAAATAGATATATGAAAATCGCCGTATTGGCACCTTGAATACAAACGTCATGCAAATAAAAACATCATGCATTATCTTCTGCCCTTGCACATTAAGCTCCCCCCGCAGCGCTCTTTGAGGTCCGCAACAGTCAGCCACGACCAGCGAGTCCTTCCTACGGGCTCCTTTCTGGTCTGCTACAGCACGATCAGGCACAATGGGAAATGTTCTAATTTTTTATACTAGATGGCCCTCTGTGGTCCGACACTTGTGTGAATCGTTACTGCTTGTTTATTGGCTACTTTGCCCTTTAAAAACCTCCTCACCGCGCTAAGTCGGTACCTCCCCCTTTGGCTTAGGATCAGGCCAGAGGTACCGACGGACAGCTGAGGCAGCGCACTGAGCAGAGCTTTTTCCTCCATCTTTCTCCAAATGTCCTGTTTTTTCATCGCTTGTCCTTATGCTGGGCCGATTTTTCAATTTAAAATGGTGCATCCTTGAGTGCCCGCATGGTACCATTCTGTTCCAACTTTTCAAGTCCTTTTAAAAAATAGGATTTTCTGTGCTTTTAAGTACAGTGCTTTGTTGGCTGAATGACTTGCCAACACCATCTCAGTCACAGTCTCATGGCGGCCCTCCAGGGTGCTGCCTCTTGCTAATCTCAGTACCAATACCTAGGTTTAACATTTCAGTAAAAAAGATCGTTTGGGTGTGACCTAATTAGGAATCCAATATATTTTTTCTATTTCACAATAGAGCGGGGCCTCCACTTCCTGAGTATTGGCCAGGAGAGGCGAGGCTTTCTCCCAAGACTTATTGGGTGAGTAAACTAAAAACTTGTAAATTGTAATATAACTATCACTATGGAGAATGACTCTTTAGCTATCACAACATGTGGCGCAACTTTTGATTGTATATGTGTTTTACCTGTTTGTTACCTGTATATATTTGTATATACTTCATTTTAGGAAAGAATCCACATTAATTGCGAACCAGGCATCCCAAGTATGAAAAATCTACGTACGGTAGGATGTTCGGTATCATATGGTATGTGTAAAAAATTATCTATTGCACATTTACTTCATTGCAGTAGTGTACTTAAGGTCCTGACGAAAGCCTGGTAGGTGAGTGAATCCTACAATGGCAGAAACATGTTGACCGAATACCATCTTTAACTGGCAGTTATAATTTCAAACTGTCATACACTCATTTTTAATTTTGACACCATGATATTTCCCTAATAAAGCCTTCCCTTATATCATGGTAGTTAATTTTATATTGCACTTTTGACTTATTTTTCACACTGTTTCTCACTGCAATCAACATCCCACACCACTACAACCACGATTGGTCTTTTTGGTAGGACACATCACTGGTGGTTCCGGTGGATTGGAGAAGCACACAATACCAACAGGTGTTTCTCCTTATTCGGACCATCTTTACAGTAATCCCAGATGATGATGCTCTGCCATATGGGTGGGCTGATGGGATTCATTTTCTTATGGTTGTATATACTCCACAGGTAAACACAGAGCCTTTCTACTTCGCCCTTGTTATAGTTGACACCAGTGACAGTCTTTTTGTTTTTTCTATATGTTGAATGGGGGTGTAGCCTGTCTCTCTGGTCTGTAAAGTTTTTGTTTTCCCCTTAGACCCTCCTCCAACTATTTGTTACGTAAGTGTGTAGCATGTCACTCTGATTTTAAAATTGTATACATGTATCCCACGTCCTTCAGCAATAAAGTCATAACAGAGTGTAAATCTCAGCATAAACCGGTCATCACTATTTGTTCTTTGGAGAGTATGTGGTGTGATATTGAAACTCAATAATTGATCCATAATTTGGTCTGGAAGTGAGACACAAGAAGCATAGCTTGCATAAATGCTTTATTGCGCTGCTAGAGAGTACGACACCCAGAGTGGAAGAACACACCAGTCATTAATGTCAGAATTCAGGCACTTCACAACAGAGGATGTTGAGCATGTCCAAATTAAGCTGATACATTGTGGCATGTAATCCTTCATGCCATACACTGTTTTTGTCTTTCACTGTACTTTCCTAATGTAACAAGTTGACTATGAATGAGGTCTTATTTCCTGTGTGTGTGAATTGGTGGGAACTGATCCTTGGACTGTACCCATAAAGAAGATACAAATGATTTTGTCTTTTTTGAAACTAACCTGTAAGGTTGACAAAGACTGTAGTTTGTCATGACTAGCTTGGGAAACTGCTGGAGTAACAAATGGTACCTGACAAACGGAAGATGACCACACAATGAACAGACCACTGTGGTCTGATCGCTGATGTCACAACTTCATCACCTACACTATAAAGACGACCGTCCCAAAGGAGGGTGTGTGTGTGAAGGATAAGGATTAGACTGGAGATGCATACCGAAGAGCTCTCTTACTTTTTGGCTCTTTTTGCTCAACGACGTGGAATGCTTTTTCATCTGCTGCTGTAACTGCTGATCGATTTGGACTCCTTTCCTTGCCAACAACCTGAACACAATTCTCAGATTTTTCTTTTCCAATGAACGTGCTTACCTATCTCTTTTTGCATAGATTTAGTGAGATACTAAAGGCCATATTATGAGTCTGGCGATCCCTGGATCGCCAGACTAATGGGAGAGAGGAGGTGGTAGTGGTCTTCTGAACACCCTATTACAACCAGGGTGGTAGGGCCACACTGGGACCACCACAGCGGCCAGGGATTAAAGATCCCTAGTGGTGGCGCGGTCACAATATGCTTGACGGGGCCAAGCATATTATAAGTTTACTCACCGTCACACTTTTCTTGGTGGTGCAACTGCCAAGAAAAGTGTGGTGGTGATTAAAAAAAGGGAGCCCTACAGCGCCCCTTTGTGCCTCTGCACCATGGTGTGCATGCAGGGGGGCACATATTGTGCCCCCTATGTGCAGGTACGGATTTTGGCGTTCCCACTTCATAGTCACCGCCGTGGGAACACCAAAGAACTTCCCACCATACAGGAGAAAACTGCTTATCTGGTGGGTGGTTTAAACACGGGTTTAGCTGTGCAGGAGCGGGACGTCCCGCTCCCGCACCGCCAAACTCATAATAAGGCCCTAAAACTGAACTTTTTTGATTCTTAACGTTTCCAAATGTTCATGGACATTTCCCTAGAGGACTTTACGTTTATCCTGTGACCCCTTTCCTGAATGAGGTTTTTCCTCTTTTAACCATCCCCCCGCCTTCATTGGTAGTGGAAAACTATAATGCTTAAACCATACTCTTTGAAATTGTTTGATTAAATGTCTAGTTTTATAACTACTTAAAATGTTGCTTGTATGCATTGAATTTGGATCAATAATTTAATAACCAATTTATCTAAATTTGTCTTAATCTGTTATTGTGTCCTAATATTCTTTCTTTAAACTGTACTATTTAGTATTGATTCTAGATGCGTAATAAAAAGTCATTGATTATTTTCAAAGCATCATGTTCTGCTTCTTCTGTTCTGTATTGTCACTGCAGAAATCTTGGTGTGTATAATTCTGGTTAGACTGAACTTCTTCAGGAGGTTGGGTCTACCTATTGCTATACTTTACATGTATAGTATGTTTCTGAGCGTAATTTATTTGAGCCTCATTTTGAACTTATGAGTTGACCACTAGTTAATGGTTCTCATTGGGTGGCTAACTGCGGTTTGGACACCCTAAGTCTCACCCCTCACTACGACCGAAAAAGATTCATCATAGGACCAATGCCTCTATGAGTATAGTGTACATCTGTGTTCAGTAGAAACTCACAAAAAGATGGGCCAGTGCAGAAGCTGAAGTAAAGAAAAGTTTCTGCTGGATCAATAGCCACTTTATATTCTGCTAAAATGGCCTTATAACAATAGCATGGTTCTGAAATATCTACTAGATAGTAAAATGCAAAACAAAATATATACGTGCTCCATTAGGATTTGGGACTTTATTAACAGGGCAAGTAGAACATCTCCTGATCTGTTAAATTTTTATTTAATACAAAGAAAAAAACATCGTGTGAACACAACTGTATGCAATGAAAAGCAGGCAGTAACACATCACCAAAATACATGTAATCTCTAATTACAACACAGCCAGCAACAGGGCTCTCGGTGCAGGAGCAAAGATAGCTTACTTAGCTTAGTTAGTTATTCCACATGTTGTTAAAGTGAATGTAGCACTTTCATGCGAAGCAATGTAGTATTGTTATACATGAATAGGGTTTTACTTTTTATATGTAAAAATTGCAAACACTTGGACAAATCACACATGCTGTTGTACTCTTCCACACCCAGGAGGACACCATAATTAGGTGAACAAATTAAGAGTAATAATTAGGTGAACAATTTAAGGACACTAATTAGGTTACCAAATTAAGGACATAGCCAGTTGCATATAATGTCTGCACTTTTAATGCACACTCATTTTGATTTTGACAAGCAGAATGTTGGAAACCAGTGTAGTGAAATGTTGGAAAGTGTGCATGCAGAAAAGCATCCTCTGAAGGCTTCTGTTTTAGTCGTTGGTCTTGAACAACAGTGTTGTTTATTAGTTTTACATGGGTCAGAGGAAAAGATAAAATTTAGTATACAATATCTACATGTTACACAGTGTATGTGTTCATTGGAAGTTGGGCCTTGAGCTGGGACGGAGCACAGACTATTGTATACTATGTGCCAGATTTACTAAATTCTCATGCAACGCAGCACAGCTACCAAAAATTCTGTGCTGTGTTGTGTGAGAAGGAGAGAGCAGGAGAGTGTAATTTCTACAGGGACATGGCTCTCTCCTCCCCTCTTCCGAGCTCCGACGCAGAATTTTGCTGCCGAGCACCATGCACACAGCTTTGTGCCACAGTGCAAGAGTGTGAGCCTAGCATAGGTTTTGTACTGGAAGGGTTCTTTACAGTACAAAATATTATGCCTAGACAACTTTTCAAACTTTTCCTACTTTCTATATGAACTGCACAGTGCAGCACAGATGCAAAGTTGGAAAAGAAAGGAGAAATGAAAACATTTCTCCTTTTAACGCCGTTTTCAAGAACTGTTAATTTTTTACTTAAAACTCAGGGGCATATTTACAAGCCCCTATCACCACATGAACGTTGCTTTTTACGACGTTCCTGTGGCGATAGGGGCTTCACCTTATTTACAAGTTGGCGTTAAGCCACAAAACGTGGTTTAATACCGCCTTGTATATAAGGCTTCCTTTCACGCTAAACTTAACGAGAAAGGAGTGGCCAATGGGTGTTGAGGTGGGTGCTTTACCGCAGCACCCATTGATTTTGATGCTGCCCCATATTTACAAGTGTGGTGTAAATATGGGGCAGCGTCAAAATTAAAACCAGGGATAACCTGGTCTTTACATTGCAAAATTAGGAGAAATGCGTTCTTTCTCCTCGTTTTTGCTATTTCTATATGTCCTGCATTGTGTACACATGCAAACAGCAAAACGCCATGAACTATTGTTTATGTGCAGGAAGGTGTCTCTTCCTGCATATAAACGATCATTACAAAAAATACGATTTGCAGCTTCTATGTGTGCTGCACAATGCAGCACACATAGGAGCTACAAATCTTCATTTATGATTATTTATGTACCTTCCTGCAAATAAACATTCATTCCCCCAATGCAGGCCCCAATGCACTATGGAGCAAGGGTGGCTGTGTTGGTGCTAGGCAGCTTAATTTAGTGCCAACACTAGGGGAAACACTAGGGGCACCGTATCATTTTCAGAATGGCGGAGCGTGGCATTAGCAAGTTTTGCTCGACACCACGCTCTGTCATTCTGTTGTACGTATGCCCATCTACCTCAAATTTTTTGTAGATAGGGTTTTGCGTAAAATATCAGATGGTTCCATGGGAACACCTATGTACCACCCATTTAACACCCCTTTGATGCTAAGTGATGCAAAGCATCACTTTGAGCTGCTTTGCATTAGTTTTAGGCAACTTTGCATCGCAAAACAAGCTTTGCGCTGAAAAGTAAATAACAAAAAATAATTTTGTGCTGGTTTGCATCGGTTTTCTGATGCAAACACAGCGCACAACGCTGTAAATCTGGCCCTACATCTGTCAAAAATAAGTAAAGGCAAATTGCAACAGCAAGCTCACTTTTTTAACTAAATAATTAATTTGTGGGGACAATACATGATTTGGCTTTTTGTGGGTGTAAGAATGCCTCCATATGTTTACGTTTTGTTAAACGGCTGAAAGCCCTCACCTACGGATGACATACTGCCAGAGCAGGGGTCCATCCCTTATAAACACACACAGGCTGCTCTGCACTCTGGCATCAGATCCTGGTACAACATTAACAATTTGCTAGGGCTGACACTTAAAAGAAAACTGGGGGCCAGGCCCTGCTCTACGCGCCTCCCTCTGCACCACATGAAGGCACGGAAACCAGATCAATGAGATCCCTGCCATAAGACAAAGACAGATGCAACTGGGTCTTATGAGATGTTTCCCACTCTTAACCGCCCCCTGGATTTATTAGGCCATTAGATAAAATAAGATAGATAGGAACGATTAACGAAAAATTGCTAGTTTTAAGTCTAGGTCTTATAAAAAAGAAGTGGGGGGACTGACCAAGTTAGACACTATGTAAGTGACATCATGATGCCTGCCATCACAGCACATGACATCTCTACGTAGAGATATAAAAGAAATAAACTAGCGCTATTTAAATTATTTGTGTAAATACTGGGGCAGAGCAGGCCCTCTGACAGTCTTACAGTGTCTGCACTTATATACAGAGAACAAAGGCAAATGCATGCCTCTCTTATTTGATATTTTTTTGATATTTGATATTTGATA
Organism: Lissotriton helveticus; assembly: GCF_964261635.1. Classification (NCBI taxonomy): domain Eukaryota; kingdom Metazoa; phylum Chordata; class Amphibia; order Caudata; family Salamandridae; genus Lissotriton; species Lissotriton helveticus. Next base: position 1,017,913,053 of record NC_136070.1, on the reverse strand, counting down.
TTTGAAGGGGTATTTCTAAAGCGCAGCGTTCGCTCCGGAGGGAGCATCATGGCGCTAAGATTCCTGAAGCCCAGTGTAGGAGGTTAACGGAGGCTAGATAGCAGCTTTAGACCAGTCATCGGGGAGGTTAAAAATCCAAGTCTTTAGGAGATGTCTGAAGGGTTTCTCCAGGGTTTGTTGTCTCAGGTGTTTGGGCATGCTATTCCAGGCTTTAATGGCCAGGAAGCTTAACGTTTTTCCACCTTTCGTCTTCAAGTTGTACCTGGCAGGGGATATGAGATTGTCATGGGCGGAACGGAGGAGACGAGTCGGAATGTAGTGGTGGAAATACCTGTGAAGAGATAGATTTGTTTCTCTCTGTGGCATTTATATTTAAGTGTAAGGTTCCAGCTCTCCAGTCAAGATATTTAAAAAAAATAAAAGCTTGATGGCTCCTTAACTTCGGCCTAGCTGGAGGTGAAAAAAAGCCCCCTCCCTGCCTGCACGTTGCTGCTGGAAATGGAAAGCAGACAACATGCAGGCCTGCTCATGTCCCGGTTTCTTACTGGCACAAGTTCAACACATTTCTGTGGGGCCTAACTTCTTGGCAGGGGGGACAGCGTCCACACTGTGAAAATAGTGGGTGTATGCCGTGGCCCAATGGACGCCCGACTCGTGCCTTAGGTTTTATAAATAGTGAGAGGGGCTTTTCGATTTAACATGTAATCTACGGATGTAAAACTATAGAAAGAAACATTATTAATTTTATGTGAGATAGCATATTGTACAATTTGTATAGGGCTACCCATGTGAGACGCCCAACCTATTCACTCTGAATGTAGTTCGGCCCAAGACAGCGTGGCTCCAGAAATGGCCGTCTATTGGTCCGCAGGCAGGTCCGCGGGCTCGAGGACGGACATGCTGTACAATAGTAGAGTCTTTGCGCCATATCCGCCTTCCCCGCGTGACGTCTGAGACCCTTCACCTCCCAGAAGCCTCTCTTAAAGAGGCGCCGACAATATTTATCATCCATTATTCATTGTTTGCTGCCAGCCAAAGGCCTGGCAGGCGGTCTTGAAGCGTCTCTGTAATCAGCGGGGTTGCGCTTAGCATCTGATAGAAATTTACAGCAAAATGCTGATTTCCGACGTCAAGGAGTTTTGCCACCTGCCTCTTTCTTTTTCCACAAACATCAATTTGCCCCTCCTGAGTCCCTTTCGCACCTCACCTCAATCAGTACCCTCTCTGTGACGCGCCAGTAGCCTCTTTCTCAGCTCAGAGAGCTTTGCCGCCATTAAATGTGTATTTACAACAGTTGCCCAATTCACAGATGTGTTTAGAAAATGCCGACAAGGTTTCAATTGGATTTTATAAGAAGAAAACACATATTTGTACATTCTCTTCTTTCTACATTAGCTGCTACTCGCGGCTCTGAATGATGCTCCCTTGTTTTCAGACGAGAAATGACATCGTTTGAGCGATTGTGTGCAAATTCCTCTCCTCCCCCATGACAGTCGCACTATTGGTGGAACTACTGGGACTTTTGTTCTTTATGTCTTTTTTAGAATCATTTAGGCTTTATGTGTGTCTGAGTTAGGCATACTCAGGGGACACTTTATACTAGATATAACAACTGGTGATCCCTCAATTGCAAAATTAAATATTGTTTTTGAAGTTTGGAAGACACTGCAGCTAATTAACAGGAGTTTTAATACTTTTCAGACTTTCTTCTGATTTCTTTTTATTGAAACAAATCGTCTGATTCTCACCTATCTGAAGTGCGTTAGTTGTTTCTTGGGGCAGACCTGCAAGTTATGGAGGTATGTATTTTAGAAGGGCCATAAAAACTGGATTTATCCATCACCAAGACCAGTACCTTTAAGACTACAACGATACCTGGTTTGTATATGCTCTTGCGACTCTACCCTCACTTCTTTGCTTTCTGCGACATATGCAAAGTTCACTCAAATGAAGCTGGGTGAAGTTTGTAGCACTCTCTCTGGGGATCTCATACACAACCAATACTTAACATTTATAGACAACAGTGTTACCAACACCCTTGTCCCATCAATGTATATAAAAATCTAAATCATTAAGCCATGGTCTGCAAGGCACTTAGAGACCACCCCCAGAAATATGAATTAGCTAAAGGAATACTGCAATGCAACTCAATATAACAGTAATTGCTGTGGTGCACAGTTGTCCAAAGAAAGACCAGGAGACCTGAATCCTGGTCCGCTTTTTAAAAATAATCCTTGACTAGGCAAATGAGTTCATGTAAACGGTAGCTTCTGTAGATAGTATGAAAAGATAGCATAGATCCAGCTCTACTGGGCCTACTGTGTGATGTAAGGACACTGTGAAAATGACTGAAGAACAACATGTTCGTTGGTGTTGGTTCTGGCCCTTTTTGCAGGGCTATCCCCAAACTTTGTTACCTTCTTCCGCCTATTTTTTCAGACCTAATTTGTTGGCTTTAGGACTCTAGACACATTTCCACCAGTGCTAAAGTGCATGTGCTCTCTGTGTAAATTGAACTGGTGATTGGTTTATCCGTGGTTGGCATATTTGATTCACTAGAAAGACCCTAGTAAAGTGCACCAGGTGTGCCCAGTGTAAATCAAATGCTACTAGTGGGCCTGCATCACTGATTGTACCACCTACATGAGTAGCCCTGCAAGCATGTCTCAGACCTGCCACTTCAATGTCTGTGTGTGCAGTTCTGAACTGCCATTTTGACCTGGCAAGTGCACCCACTTGCCAAGCCCAAACCTTCCCTTTTAATACTTGTAGGTCACCCCTATGTAGGCCCAAGGCAGCGCCATGGTCAGGGTGCAATGTATTTAAAAGTTAGGACACTTTCTGTCGTGTTTTACATGTCCTTATAGTGAAATACTGCTAATTTCATTTTTCACTGTTAAAATTACTATCTCTCCCATAGTGTAACAAATGGATTGCCTTGAAATATCTTTTAAGTGTAATTTCCCATTGGAAGCTGATAGAGATTTGGAGTTTGGGGTTTCTGTACTCACAATTTAAAAGTACATCTTTTGGTGAAATTGGTTTTTAAATTGTGTGTTTGAAAATGACAATTTTAGAAAGTGTGCATTTTTTTGCTTAACCATTCTGTGCCTCTGCCTGTCTGTAGAATCCACGTCTGGGTTAGAATGACAGTTGGGCTCTTGTGCATTCGCTCTAGACAGTCACACAAAGCGAGCTGAGATGTGCCTTGCATATCCTGATGGGTCATCACCAGGTTGATGGGCCTTCCTGAGCTAGAGTGGTGGAAGGAGTTGTCATTGACACCTGACTAGGGCTGTGCCTGTCCTCACACAAAGCTGCCTCCACCCCACACTCAAATCAGAACACTTCTGGACTAAGGACATTCTGCCAGGAAGAAGAGCTGGATGCTGTAGGAGGAACTGCCACACTGTCTGTTGCTTTTTTGTGCTGGCTTGCTGCTACGGTCCTGAGAGTGAAAGGACTGGACTTTTCTTTCTGTATCCTGCTTCCAAGGTTCTCCTAGGAATTATGTGTGCTTACCTCCTGTTAAGATTTCTCTGGGCAATCAAAGACTTCAACTATCAGTGCCTGGGCTCTTCTGCTGAGAGTCCTGACTTGCCAAGTGGTGCCAAATCCAGTCCCAGGGCCCTTGGAAATGGAATCTGGTGAACTAAAGGAGAAGATCCTCACATCGACTCCCAGCGTCTGTTTTTATCGGCACATTGCTACAATTTTCAAAGCATTCTCACTGTTAGCACCAGAACGTGGTTGTCCATTGGCACATCAACCATGGCTTTCATCGTAGGCCCCAGCCTTCCATCACAGTGCGTCAGAAGAACCACTGCAGCGCGAGTTTCGAGTAGCGCTTCACCAAAGTCCTTGACGCACTGCTCTAACTCTGTCGCAGCGCCTGCTTCATCACTGTGAAATCGACGGAGCTCGTCTGGATTTTTGATGCATCATCCCTGACGCTGATTTCTTCATTGACCCTGCCCAACAGTAAGGAAAGCTGCATGCCTAGAGATCGATGCATTACCTCCCCTTCCAGTAAGGAACGGACACATCACCTCTCCTATGCAGCAGTAAGGAACCATCACATCAGCTCACCCGGCAGTAAGGAACCGATGCATCACCTCCCCTGGCAGTAAGGAACTGACGTATCACTTCCCCTGGGAGTAAAGAACTGATGCATCACTTTGCTTTTCCAGCACCTCACTGACCCTGTTTTGTCTTTGAATTTTGATGCATCCAAGGTACTTTGTGTTAAGAGTGACACATCCATCAAATTCTAAGGACTGAACTTATTTAACCTTTGAAAAGTAATATCTTTACTTGTGCATGTTGGATTTTTATCGTTTTGTTCTCATTTTATTCAGATAATATTGGCTATTTTTCCAAACTGGAGTCATTTTGTAGTGTTTTGACTGTGTTACTGTGTGTATGTACAAATGCTTAACACATTGCCTCTGAGCTAAGCCTGACTACTTGTGTCAGGCTACCAAGAGGGTGAGCAGGGGCTAGCTTAGCTGTGTGGCTTCCTTGCCCTGACTAGAGTGAAGGTCCCTACTTGGACAGGATGCAAACTACTGCTAACTAGAGACCCCATTTCTAACAGTAGATTTTCAAAATGTGCAAACAAATTATAATATTAAAATAAGGACAAGGGCCTACATTTTGTTTCAGGAGCCTGCGATCAGTGATGCATAATGCTGGGGTTCAAGAATAGGTCTGTCTATTCTTGAGCCTACCTTCTGCTTCTCCCACCACCTAATACTTCCTGACTCTTTATCTCCCTCTTACAGGTCCTTTTTCATCCCTTCTTTCTCCCTTTATCACAGTTTTACTACCTTTCGCTACCTTCTTTCTCTCTTTTATGCCTTTCTGTTTCTTTCTCTAGGTCAAAGTCTGATGATGAAAAAAAAGTTACGTTCCGTAAAAACGGCTGCAAGTTCCCATCACCAAATGAAAGAGAGAAATATTGTTCACTTAATTAAATGTTGACTTGCATATATTTTCCTCCTTCAACATTCTTTTATAGTCTCCTCCTTGCTATTTACCTGCTTCCTTAATCTTTATTCTTCTTTGATATGTTAACATTTGAAGGCTACCTAGGTTCACCAGGACCTCCTGCAACCATTTTGTATGTTGTACCTCAGACTAGGATTGGTCTGTTAGTTTTTTTCTTTGCTTTCCCTTCTTACATCCACTCTCTATCCAATTTGTTTTTATTCTTCTCCACACAAGTTTCCTTTTTCTTCTCTCTCTCATCTACATTTAGCACCCATAAAGGCTTCTCTTACCTTTGTCGCTATCATCTTCCATGAAAGCTCTCTCATTTCTTCATTAATGATTGGGGCAAGAAATAAAGGCAGAATATCCAAGGTTCACAAATGTTGTGACCAGAATAATGAGTGCCAAAATATCAAAGACGTAATTGCACAGAGTAAGGTACGGACAGGGCTTTAAGTGGGCTGGTTCCTGCCAGCTCTTAAAAGCAGGTGCCGAGACACGTCCCTTTCGGGCTCTCCATTTTGCCTTCAGGGTGGAGAAAAAAATGTAACTCTGCATCCGTCACTGCTTTTGATCTAACTTCAAAGATACTCATTTTTCAGTTTTATAAAGCTGAAACTTGGAAAAAACATGAGCAACAGTTACATTACACAAGGACATATTCATGTTTTGATCCAAAGGATGTTGAGCCGACGTAAGGCCCGAACCTGCTTTCTCAGCTTGAAAATCAGCAGCTCTACCCTCACACCACAACCTCACCCACAAGAATGGAAGCATTTACAATATTATATACAACAAAGTCTTCGTTGGTGCTTATTTTATGATGTAATTTGCAGCCATTGACAAAGCCAGTAGCCCCGGCTTGTTGTAGGTGTATAGTCAGTGGTCGAAGTGGGGACAAAAAAGTAGCGGAACTGTGGGCGGAGACTCAGGGGGCGGGAATAAGCAGAGGATTGGATTAGTGGGCGGAGTCGGAGGTGTGGCTAAAAATAGCAAAACATACCAATTTTTAGTGCATTTGGCATTTCTCTGACCAGTTACAGCTTATAACGTTATTTAATTCAAACAATCGATAAACATGTTCATTTGAGGTTTAATATTTATTTATTTATTTATTTTGAAGGTTTTATATAGCGCGAACAAGACTCTTGCGAGTATCAGAGCGCTTTACATGACAAGTAGAAATATATACAGTATATATTACGATATAATGAACCACGAAATAAGTAATAGATACATCTGGATCAAGAAAAGGCAGTGCGATGCTAGTTCAAAACGGCAAAGATAAACAGAAGGACGGGCCCTAAAATAGTGTTTTACATATAATCAGCCAGCGCACCACTTTACATACAGTACCTCTCCTACAATGCTTTTATATATAATCATCCCAGTACACTGCTTTACATATGACGTCCCCTGGTGAGCAGATTTGTAGGTACTCGCTCCTGAGCCCTGACACCAGTGCACTGTTTTACATATAGTGCTCTCCAGTGAACGGATTTATGAATACTCAGTCATGTGCCTTGTCATGTGCTCTCCTGTGCACTGCTGTACATAATAGTGATTTCAGTACACGCTTCTATATATAATGACACCAGTGCACTGTTTTACATATAGTGCTCTCCAGGAATTTTAAATGCCCGCACTGAGCCTGGCATGGGTGGTGCCGCCAACTGCACTGGCTGGCTTCTGAGTAGGGCACTACACATTGAAAGAGCAGATTTACAGCAAGTCACAAAGTCCCCCAGGTGGCGTCCGTCAGTCTGCTTGACACCAATCCTTTGTCACAGGTCACAGGGGGCGGGCAGGCAGGCAGTGTACTCACAAATGAGGTGTGAATCACGGTCTCACGGCAGCAGCAGGGCCATCAGAGGTAGCCGCTTTCGCGCTATGCTACACTGATGGCCCTTTCAGTCTCACTTTGTAGGCCCCGAGACACAACAGGGAAGGGGAGGAGGTCAGGCGCAGTGCAGAGGCCCTTGTCAATATTCACGTTGCACCACGCGCCCGACCTTCGTCAATATTCACGTTGAACCACTCAAACAAAAAAAGTGGCTATTCCTACAGTCCCGGAACGCCCTTTGAAAACCAAAAAGTAGGGGAACGGACTTGCATAATTTTTAGAAGTAGGGGCACACCGTGCCCTTCCGTCCCCGCCCACTTCTAACACTGTGTATAGTACTTGTTGTGTTATATATCTGGATAACTGGACAGATGCAGCAAAATACTAGTGGGGCAGCACACTATGCTGAGTGCAGATTTTTAGCTTAAGTATTTTAAGCCACGTCCTTAAATAAATCGGCCAAGCCCCTATGAGAGACCACCAGTTTTTCACCCCACTTAAAACCCTCTGTATAGATTTATTATTCTTAACACCACAATTATGTACCTTGAAGATAAATATATGTTACTCCATGCTGGACGCCACTGGGTAGTTATAGTTAGGACAGCAGTTACAGAGGAAAAGCGATTTTTGTGTTGCTAATAACTTTGGCCCTGGCTGATGAATCTCCATGAAACTATACATAAAAATGCTACTTTTTGACGAGTTTATGCATAGAAAGTTTCAGGGTGATCCGTCAAATGGGGTGACAAAAAATGGGGGTCCCAAAATACAAAATCCCCATGCATTTTTCATAGACTTCTTTAAGAAGGGCTACAGCAGAAACTGCTAAACGGAATTGCACCAAATATGGCAGGAAGCTAGATCTTGGGCCAATATTGTGCTTTTCTGATATGGTATAAATCCATTCAGATTTTAGTGCTCACAAATATTTATATATCTGGACAGTTGGATCAACGAGAGTCAGACTCAGGTGGGAGTTTGCACTCTGATTGGATACCAGCAGCATCAGAAAATGTTTGCTGGCAGCCATTACAGAACTTAGGGAAAAAAGGGAAGGGGCCAGCGTTAGAGATCTGGATAGGGGATGTTACGACATGGGCTGAGGCAGAGGAAAGAGCTCTTTGTCAGCAGGAAGCCAGAGGGGTCCAAAGGCGCCAGATCGCCGAACCACGGGTAGAGGTATCACAGAGTTGGTAACACCCGTGAGGAGAAACAGACTCGGAACAGGGTGAGCTAGATGGACATGAGGACAGAGTTCAGGGATAGGAATCAGATGGAGGTATTTGGAAGGAGAGTTATGGATTGAATTGGTGACTCTGGGGTCAGATTACTCTACACTACTCTCTTCGTCAGGCAGGATCTACATAGCCTGACACTGTTTGCAGTTTGTGCTCTGCTGCCCCCTACCTCCCCATGGACACAATCCTGTCTGCCCTAATTATTGTGTGACACACAAATTACATGAATCACTGCCATGCTGCAACGCCTATGATGTGCCACTGCAGACCAAAGTCTACCTCACGTGAGACATAGTTAGAAGGTTTTATATCTTATTGTTTGTCTTATCTTGTTATGATTTTTCCTGGTTTTACCTTTTCCACTGGAACTAATTCAAAGTTGTCTGAGATTCAGGATATGGGGAGGTATTGGGTATACACCTGAAAGTAGGGACTCTCTTTTGTCTAACAAATATGTGGACCGGTCTCTATACATATCTATGAATGCTGGATTATAACTGACAAGGTTCTCATATAAATTAGAATACGGTACATAAAGCCATGGATGCCCTCCTTAATATATCACACTGTCTCTCTATACCTGCAATGTATTTGTAAACTTTTGTGGATTTAAACTATATGGTAACCTCTTGATTTATTACATACATTTTCTCTGTATATGTTTTAACGTGCATGCAAATAAACATATGTTAAAAAAAAAAAGATTAAAGGAACATTATAGTTAGGTCTGATAAATAGATCAGATTTTGTTTTAAAAAGTCTTTCGAAATTCACTGAAAAAACCAAGGTTAGGTGACAACGTCAGTGATAACATTAACAATTTAAACTAAAAACGCACATGCATTCAATCAGAACTAACTATATATTGTGCCCCCACCATGCACTGCTTATGACCTCACATATTACATCATTTATGAGACGTTTTCTGATGCTTTATTTTTTAAACAAAAGCAGATCTGTTTGTCAGACCTAACTATAACTTTACTCTAAACTTTGTGTTTTCCAGTGGAAAAAATTAATACAAAATAATATATATATATATATATATATATATATATATATATATATATATATATATATATATATATATATATATATATATATATATATATATATATATATATATATATATATGTTCGCTCCAATCTCTTCAATAATACCCAGCCGGGTTAGAAGAAGTACAGCACTCTCGGAGTTCCAAAGGTCCGCAAAGATGGTTTTATTACCTAAACAATAATAAAACCATCTTATGGGTATTATTGAAGAGATTGGAGCGAACATTGTTATCGCGGGACACCACCATGGAAACAGCACCCGCTGCACGAGTGACTCGTGTTATTGGTGTTTTTGGAGCAAGAATATATATATATATATCATCAAGTTGCCGATCGCGAGCGTGGGAAATAAACCTCCCGGCGAGATTCTCATTGTGGGGAGAAACTACCAGTCCGCGTTGAGAAAGCTGCCGCTCGAGTACAAATCTACTCGAGCTGCAGAAAACGACTGCTTGCACTGTGCAAAATACAGTTTGCAATGATTTCACAGTGCGGACAAGCATCCGGCACTGTGAAATCAGTGCAAACAGCATTTTGCACTGTACACTACGCAGTTCGCGTAGCTATACATAGCTTGCATAGTGCGAAGTGCACTTCGCGTAGCTACCCGTAGTGCTACTATGCGAACTACGCCCAGGGTTAGTTCCCGGCACCTTTTATTGCCAGGGTCACATGTCCAGTGATGCCTGTGCTGGATGGGTGGTGGGTAGATTAAGCCACCCCTCCGGGGTTGGTTGGTGCTGGCAACAACTACAAGAGTGATCAGACAATCAGAAGTTCAAAGTTCAAACAGCAAGGGTCCATGACTTGAGTTGCACAGAGTTAGTGGCCCAGGATGCACTGCGGCCGGCACAGGCACACCGCCACAGGATGGTGACTTATGATGCACTGAGGATTGGGCCACGAGAGCTGAGCGGGTCCTCGTTGATGTCCAAGGAGAATGTGGGGCACAGTGGAAGCTGTCCATCCAGGGCAGGATGCAGAGGGCAGAAGCAAGTAGAAACAGGCACCATGGAGGAGTTGAATGCTACAGTCTCCTGTTTACCACCTTGTTAGTATCAGCTGCATGATGATGAAGAAAACCTCCAGGCCATAGACTCAGATGCCACCAAAGTTCAACCACAGAGTGCCCATGACTTCCGTGTCACAGAGTCAGTGGCACCAGAGCTGGAAGGGGATGCAGACTGCGATGGGACCTGTACAATGATATGAACTCTGCCATGAAGAGAACAAGACTCAGTTCCAATTGTGTGACCTACTCGACTGCAGTGTGTGACGGAGGCAGCGGTCAGCAGTGGCCTACAGCCACGTGTCGTCGGCTTGCGATGAACAGAGTTAGTGGCACCAGTGCAGTCGCTGTTGTGTTCGATCACCTCCACAACGGAGATCCTATTTCCCTCCAGATAGAACCACGTCTTCCTCTTACTCCTCTCCTTGCGTAATTTGATATAAACTCTGCCATGATGAAATCAAATGTTGACCTACATGACCGCAGTGTAGGCCGGAGGGCGAACTCATCAAGGGCCCACAGACACCTGTGGTTGGAATGCTATTCACAGAGTTGGTGGCACCACATCGAAGGGAGTATAGTGACATAAAATCAGCTATAAATTATGTACTCTGCCATTGTGTAATCAAGACTCAGTTCCAAATGTTGACCAACTTGTCAGTGGTGTATGCTGGTGGAGTACGTCAACGAGAAAGGAGTACTGCGGGCCTTGCTCGCAGAGGCCGTGATGGCCTGAGGAGGCTGCCAAGGTCGCGGGCCTCAGCCTTGGAGCATGGACCGGCATGTCGTGAGCCCTCTGTGACTCACACCGGTGTTGGCAGGTGAGCAGTGAGGCCTGGGAGCAAAGGGGCTGGCAAGACAGGTTGGGGGACCTGCGGCCCGGGGTGCAGCAGATGCACAGGATCGCAGGCAACACCGCTAACGGCCACGGCATCGGCCTCATGGCAGGGTGACAGGCGCCGCCCTGGCAGACTCATTGACCATTTCGGAAGGGAACTGTACCCAGAGCTACTTGCTTTTTATTTACACCCCTATGCTAGCCTGGCGTATGCTGGGCCAGCCCACTCCGTTCTCTCTTACAGGGGGAATGTAACAAGCTACATTTCCACGGTCTTCCCCACTGGCTGGGGTGACATGGTTGCATCCACTGTCCACTTAATTCCATACACCAGTTGTGTATGTCGACATTGATATGTGTGTGGTCTGCGTTCTGCAGCCTGTCCAGCACATCCACGCCTCACTTGCAATTGTTACCTTCTCATTCATGGGTCACTTGCCTCCTTCGCACATGCCTGGTTCCCACCTCTCCCCACGGTCTGCTATTGTGTGGCTGAGGTGCCATACCGTTGTTGGCTCATGTACATGGCTAGCCCAGGTTATGACAGTAAGTTGTGCTGTTGTGTCTGGTGTGTGGGCATGATGTTTGGCATGTTGTATGTGAGTTTGTAACATGTGCATTCCCAAAGTTGTTATTTGCAAGATTGTGGAGTTGGGGTGTGTGGTGTGTTCATTTGGTACTTACCAACGAGCAGTGCATTGCCGTAGGTGACATTCTGGAAGCGCAGGTTGATGATGGATTGTTGGACGATGTAGGAATCATGAACACTGCTTGGGTAGTTGGCGACGAAAATGGTGAAGGGTCCCCGTTGGTCCACTATTGCCTGCACATTGATGGAATGCGTGTGCTTTCTGTTGCAGTAATTGTGTGCAGTGTCGGCAGTGGGCACAAGTAGGACATGTGCGCAGTCAATTGCTCTCAACAAGTGCGGGAAGCCAGCTATGGCGTAGAAGCCTTGCTTGGTCTCTAGCTGTCACTGCGCAGTGTGGGGGAAGTATAGGTACTGGGGTACCAAGCTGATGATGGCATCCAGGACAGGTGTGAGTAACTTGGATAGGGCTGGATGTGAGACTCCTCTGACTCTGGCGGTTGTTGGTTGGAAGGTACCAGAGGCCTACCAGTGCAGCATAGCCAGCAGATTTGTCTGCAGAGGAATGTTGGTTATCTGCTGTGTTGGTACCGTCAGCCTGTGGGCAATGATGTTCAGGATGCAGAGAATGGTTGTCCTTTTGAGCCTATAGTGGGCAATGATGTTAAGTCTGTGAGACTGGTGCGTTTCCTGAAGGTCTGCTGTCTTTGTCTGCGCTACCTCTGTGGTTGCCGGGGGGGTGGGGGTTCCGAGGAATGGGTGGGGGTTACAAGTCATAGAGAGGCCAACAATTAATTGATCTCCAATGAATCCTGATGTTTTATAGAGGAGTCGTGGAGTGTTCTGGACCTAAAATTGGCGTCGACGTTTCGACCCTAGCGCGCCCCAGTTGGTGGTCGCTACGGGTCTTTATCAAGACAGGATATGGTTGGTTATAGTCTGTAACATAAAGGCTAGGTATCAGAGAGGCAACAAACGTGTGGCAACTCTTCAGGCAAATCATCCTCCCTGAACCATGTGAGTACTTATTGACTCACCACTAATTGTTTCTTATTTTCAAAGTTACGCAACAGCCTCTCTGATACCTAGCCATATCGAAACGTCGACGCCAATTTTAGGTCCAGAACACTCCATGACTCCTCTATGAAACATCAGGATTCATTGGAGATCAATTAATTGTTGGCCTCTCTATGACTTGTGTATATAATTGTTCTAATTGTTGTGTATATACCTTAGCACTTGAGCACCTTTTTCACTAGTTGTCACTTAACTGTATATATATGTGATGGTCGTACTTTGTATTAATTGTTTTTTGTAACTGAATGAAGTAATTCAGCAAAAATTAAATTGAATTCTAAATATATGTATGAATTCTACACCAGGCTAGGTTATTTGTTTTTTCTGCTTGAGTATTGATTTCTCAGCAGCGTATATGTATCAGAGAGATCTCACCGCTTTAGAAAGTAACCACATTCTACCCAACAGAACCTTCATTTGCTTACTTCTATATACCCAGGTTCTGAGGGACCCAGGGTCACCCCATTGTTGTGAAACTAAATGTGTAGTCAAAGCAACACTGACTTATAAAGCTCTAATTGTCTGAAAGTAAGGATGATTATATAGTATAGCTTTGTTAGGAGATAAAAGATCATGTACATAAAGTGTTTCATACAATTATAATATTAGGCAGGGGAGATTCTGATTAACCCAAAGTCGCACAGTGTTCAGTTAAATGGCACTGCTGGGATTTGAAGCCAGGCTCCAAGATAGGCAGCTTTGCCATCAAACCATACTCGGTACACTTTAAGACCTTTCCCAGTTTTCTTGGATTTACTAAGGATTTACTAGGAAAAAAATGCAATTGCACATTTGTTTTCACTTTTTCTCTTCACATTTGTCACTAGGGAAAATCCCCTCCTTAACATTCCTGGGGTAAAAGCCTGTGTCTGTCCATCTTTTCTGCCTTCATACACACTTTTTCCAATTTGTTTGGAGTAACGTAAGATATGCATATAGACTGGGATTGTTTTGAATGCCACAAATGCATGGTCATTTTCGGATAACAAAATATGTGGGATGTGGAAGTGCTAAGCAACAATCAGTGGCGGTTTCTCGTCTTGGGGCTTAAATGAAAGAAGTGTTTCCTCCTTCCTTTGCTAAAATAACCTTTGTGGAAGTTGCTGAGGAAGAGAGCAGATGTTAGGTATAGGTCCAGGCAGTTTATGAGGCAGACAATGGCAGTTGTATTGATGGATATGTGCAGTAAGCATATTGTCTAGAAATTAGAAATGAGAAATTAGTGTTTTTCTCCGACAGCCAATGAACGTTCACCAGCCCAGTTTGAGCATAGTCTAGGCATCGCTGAAGGTGAAGGCTGTAGGCTAAAAGCTTTATTTTGGACTTCATGTAATATTCTAAGATGTTTCATGGTGACCCCTAAGTATAAGACGTTGGTAGAGTTCCTCAATGAGTTACTACAGTTTTTTTTAATAAGTGTTGGATCTTTTAGTCACTTATGGAACCTTATGCGCATCATGGCTGTTGATTTTAACTACCTCAGATGGAATCTGATGTGCATCATGAGGGGTTGGTCCGTCAGCCACACATGTAGTCTTGTATGCAACCTGAGGATTGGTAGCATTAGTCTCAGATGGAGAGTGAGGACTGAATTCATCAGTCTCATATGGAGTCTAATGTGGAGTGGTGTGGCTCACTGGTTAGAGGCAGCAGACCCGGAAGCAGAGAACCGCCCGGGACCAGGGTTAAATTCCCGACGCGGCAGGGTCGTGGACCTAGGGTCAGCGGACTCGACAATTCTCGCTTCGGTGCCTACTCTAACCAGGGATCACACTCGGCAACTCTGGGCTTTAAGCTTGCCTCATCTCTACAACGGCCCCCCACAGACGCCGGGGATGCCTGGTTTCACCTTGGAGATACCCAGAAGGGACCATCTCACAGGGAAAGGCAGGAGGGGTTCCCCAGCGGTCTTCAGCACCGGGACGCTCACGGGCAGCTGTGCGATTTACAAGTCCAACACATTTACATTTACATTTACATGTGTATCCTGATACCTGGATGCTTTGGTGTCAGATGGGTCTAATGAGCCTTCTGAGGACTGGATGCATCAGTCTCAGATGGAGTCTTATCTGCATAATGAGGACTGGGTGTAATATTCTGCGATGGAAACTAATGTCTGGATGCTATTTCCCACGGTGTAATCACACGTGCATCATGGGGACTCGATGCAATGGGAGGTCCGGGGCTATAGCCTCAGATGGTTTCTGATATTCCCCTTGAGGGCTGCACTCTGTGGTCTAAGATGTAGTAACAGGTTCATGATGGGGGTTGGGGGTTGGGCGCTATACTCTAAGATGTACTCTCACATGCATCATGAGTACTGAATGCAGTAGCTAAGATTGAGACTGGTATGCATCCTGATGGCTGGCTGCTAGTTTCAGCTGGAGTGTCAAATATGTTCTGAGGGCTGGCTGATACATTCTTAGATGTAGTCATACATGCCTTCATATGGCTGAGTGCTTTCGTCTAAGACTGAGTCTCATATATATGAGGGCCGGGTGCTGTCATCTAAGATGGAGACAGGTGTGTATAGCCTCAGAAGGAGTCTCATGTGCATCCTGAAGGCTGGATGCTGTAGCCTTCAGTGAAGTCTCAAGTGTCTCATGACGAATGAGTACAGGAGTCTAAGATGTATATCATGAGATTTGGGTTTGGGGTTTTGAAGTCTCTAGTGGAGTCAAGGGTGCTTCTTTAGGCATGGACCTTTCACACTGAGATAGAGTATCTTGTCTGCCACAAGGTGGGCGGAGGCAATGGAACCTAATAGTAGACTTCTCCATTTGTTTGGAAAGTAGAGAAGCTGAAAACTTGTGTTGAGGGGTAGATTTTCAGCCTTTGCCTAAATGAAAGCAGTTGTTTTGTGTTTCCGAGGTGGGGCGACAGGGAGCTTTATAGGTAGAAAGCTTACTTGTTCTAGCAGTGCCTTGAAGTTCCCAGTGCAACGGTTGAGCCTTTCCTTGTGGGGCGGCTTTGCTCATGGGAATCAACTTCTAGATGGGTATTCTCTGTGCTCAGTTGCTTGTGGCCAGTGAATAGACCCTAATGTTAAATACTGTATTTAAGAAAGTGCCTGTGCAGCCGGAACAAAGTTGAGGGCATGTGATCCTAACGTCTCATCTTGCCTATGAATCCTGCTGATGAATTCTGTAGACTAGGCAGTGGAAGAATGCATAGTGTGGTTTGGGGGCACTTGGAAATGCTTTGTTCTGGAATCTTTTATGCCGCCAGGAAGTGATTGGACATTCCTTGTCACATAAAGATGAATAGTTAAAGTTATGTTATGGTAAAGAATATGTCTGTAACACTGTATTGCACTTTTTAGTTTGACCTTCTAGGGCTGTCGGGTTTGAGTACCTTCAGTTACCTATTTCTGCTTTCTGAGAGTGAATGTAGGGTCATCAGTAACAGTATGACTGCACAGTAGGTGAGTGGATAGTAGATTAAACTACGATGATAGTCGAACTGTAGGTGCTCACGTGGATAAAATGCAAACACCTCTCAGCCTAATCATTAAGGTCCCTACACAAGGCACTTTTATTAGAATCTAAATCTAGCAGAGGAACTTCTCCTCTTGTGTGCTGTGACTTCCTCCTGAGTAGCTGCTGGTTGTTTAAGGGCACGATCTTAAAATGCCTCAGAGACAGATAGCAATAACTGGTGTTTAAAATTACCCTCCTGCTAGGGAGGGGGCGTGTCTAGAAAGCAAAAAAAGCATCTCTCTTGGGGCTCTGAAAGTAATGAGGAAGTTAGGAAATGAAGAGGAAGTTTGGAAACAGATCACATAACCCCCTATATAGTCTGAACCAGAGGTAACGTGTAAAGGTTTTGTGTATTAAGAAATTCAGTAAATAAGACCACAGAAAAAAACAAGCAATACAATTATTGAAAAAATAATAATTTTGAAGATAAAACAGAAATAGTTGCGTGACTCAGGGGCATTTTTAAAGAAATACATAATATGTCATTCAAGGGAGTAAAGAGATTAGCCCACATGAAGATTACCCCTGCCAGGCGGCCAAGAAGGAATTACTCCGATTGTGTATTATCATAACCTTTGACTGTTAACATGGAAAGAGATTTCAGGAGGAGGCGATGGCCGAAAGAGGAATTTAATCTTTTCCTAAAGTGGAATTTAGCTTTCCTTTTAAGGCAGGCTTGCTTGTTTATTTACAAGCAGAAAACAATTGTATATGGTTTTATTATTTTTCACTTATTAATTAACCTACATTTTAAATGGATTGCATTGTAATGTTGTGAAGGCAGCGCCTTAACTGGGTTAAGGTGATGCTTAGTTTTTAAGGAAAAATGTAATATCATATTGGTTGATTTTTTTGTTTTGTGTGTTTGAAAATGTAGTTTAATTTTAGGAATGTTTGGAGATTCTTGTTTTGTAGAGTCTCGGTAATGGTCTTTTCTAATACGATTTGAAAACATTGCAGTTTAAATGAGTGTGATCTGTGGTTTCAAAATCTATTTTTTTAAAGCAGAAATCTTTTCTCAACAGTCTTACAAGTAAAGTATACAGAAAGGTTTAATATATTAACCCCTTCGGCGCTGATGACGAGCTCAGCTCGTCATCAGTTGCGCCGCTCGCACGCTGATGACGAGCTGAGCTCGTCATGTAACGCGGCTTTTTGAAAAAAGCCGCGCAGCGCGCATGCGGTTAAAGGCAAATGCCAAGGAACAATTAGACCAGCACCATTTCCCTATTAGAAATTAAAAACGGGTGGCCTTACTTATGAGGGCTTGCGCTGCAGTTGCTTCACTTTTTTGTAACGCTTCGCCGGTGTAAACAATGCATCAATTTGTAATGCCCTGCGCTACATTATACATACGTCAGGTATAATATATCAGGGTGGGTGTTCCCCTGCAGATGCGTCACTTTGTAGACCTCTGCGTACATTATACCTGCATCAGGTATAATGTATGCAGGGTAGGCGTTCACCCGCATCCAAGCCTCATAGAAATGGCGCATTGAAATCTATAAGGGTGACGCAGTGCTATATTCATAGCAATCCCCCTGCATTGCTGGAGTTGCGTCACGCTTCCGACACAATTCCAGCCATTCTTCAGTTTTGCGCCGACAGATACGTCAGTAATACTGACGTATCTGTCATTCCTTGCGACATGATGCGCCATCTAGTAAATATGACGCATCCATCATGTTGCCAGGAGAGAGCACTGAGAAGTGGCACATCACTGTTTTCCCGCAGCAATGTGTTACTTCTCATAAATAAGGCCCGCAGTTCTTGAAAATCTGGGATCGTCCAGGCTAATCAGGGACATCTGGTCACCCTAGAAATGCTGCCCACTCCATGGCTCACTTTATTGTTACTGGAGTACCCCAATCATGTGGGCCCATAGGCATATGTAGAAAACAAATTGTATTGCATCATGACTGAAATGCAAACATTAACATTTGTAAAAGCAAAGTCTCCAGGCATTTTTGCTAAGTAATTGTTTCCTTTCAAATGCAAATTAATTGCAAGTAATTCTGTTTTTGCCATCTCACTTGCAGCCCTCCGAACAAACCCGGAAAGTTTCGGATGTGCAGGGGCCTCGCAAAAAACTCCAGAGCCCTCACTGGGCGGGGGGTGGGGGAGTAAGATAAAAACAGCTGAGGTAGTTTGGTCCTCACCACTCCCTCCCTTCGGATGCTTGGTGTAGTGCTATTATCAGTGCTCTATGTTTGCACCTGTGTACAAACATAGTAGTTTGGTCCTCACCACTCCCTCCCTTCGGATGCTTGGTGTAGTGCTATTATCAGTGCTCTATGTTTGCACCTGTGTACATTTTTGGGGGTTACCAACATGGACAGCATTGAGGGATCGCCAGAGGTCACAACTGCACACCTGCCAACAGGACAGAGGGAGGTTTTGAAAGACAGAAATAGAAACAGATTTTTCCCATTTATTTCTATTGAAGCAGATGCAATTATAGGCGGAAGACAATTAAAATAAAGCCATTCTGTGCTTAAAAAATCGGGAGTCCCACGCCTGAATCCGGTCTATTGGCAGGTATGGAACTCCCCCCCCCACACTCCTCCCCCCCCCCCCCCCCCCCCCCGAATCACCCTATGTGACCTATGGCACTGCTCTTGTGATTTCTGTGGTGGAGACTGCCCCATCAAAGAGGAAAAAACACAAACACTGCTCTCTTTCTGTGTATATCATCCATCAGTTTCTGCGTGATTTGTTTCCCCTCAAGCTCTGCACCTGCTGAGTGCAGCAAGCTACATGCTAGTGCCCTGTTGTCCCAGTTCTTTCAGAGATAGTACATAATTTGTTGCTTGCTGTTAAACTTGCTGCTTTCTTTTTGAGGAACAAGGTAAGGCCCTTCAAATAGTAGGAGGGGAAACCCTAGAAGGTCTCCTGGCACTCTGTCAGGAAGCTTACAGTTACATTGAAAAAAATACCTGCTCTTTATCCCCTCACATCCTTTTAAATCAAGCTAAAAGACAGGGGCTGAAAAAATACTTTGTTTATGCAAGTACTGGCTGTCCTTCTGAATTGTGTATGGGGCATGAAACTTGTCTCTAGTGCATGCTGCCAAGTACTAAAAAATGCATAGTCCTGTGTTCACAAGCACAGCGTCCTGTGCTTGGGGCATTGCATTATGTTATATTTAAAACTGGGGGATGCTCATGACTTTCAGAGATATTTAAATGTTACTAAAACGAGGATCACTTAAGACCTAGGGCAAATTTATTAAACTTACACGCAGCTCAGAAAGCCACGTTGCTGTGCTGCGTGAAAGGGAAATGACAGGAATGCGCTGTATTTAACATTATATGGCGTATTCAAGCCATTTCCTTGCGCTGGCACATAAACTGCTACCTAACACTAATGCATGCACCCTTGCACCGTGATGCAAGGGTGCATGCGTTGCAGACAGGATTCCTGCACAAAAAACAATCCTCTAAGCTACTTTCCTGTTTTTATGAGTGCTGCAGGATGCCCCACACATAGAAAGAGGTAAAAATGGGGGGAAATAAAGATATTTCTCTTCGTTACGCCTCACCTGGGAATGCATAGTATTTGGACAAATTCCCAGGTCTACCAGTAATGGTAAATCTGAGAATGGGCCAAAATCCAAGGGTGAGTGCATGGAAGTCCATGGGTCGCACACTACTCCACCCACCAGCGGGTATACCCCAAGAGCATCACGGTAAATGCAGTTCTTCAAAGTGTGTGCACTTTTTGTAGATTTTGGAGTGTAAAAGCAAAGTTGCAATCATCAGCAGAGTATAGGCATTTTTCAGGGGTTTGCTGTGCAGGCTGCCAAATATTTTCGTGTCTGGTACCTCTCACGGCGCGTAGGCGCGTTATCCCCACATTCCACCTATGGAACGCCTCCCTGGGGAACAGTATTGCAACGCAGTGATTTGCGCTATGTTGTGTACTCTAGATTTATCAATCCACTCAGGGCCATGCAAGCTGACCTTGCGTGGCTTGATAAATCTAACTTTAGAGTTGCATCGCCCTTGCGTTCCGTTGCATGACGCGAGGGCAATGCAACACAATTTACCCCTAAAGTGCAAGTATTTTAAATGGGCAGCATGTCTTGTGGCCATTGACTATTGCACTTTGGATGTCTTTCACACCCTGTGGATAATTTTATCAGAGTATTGTTTCCTGTTCACGCAGCGCAGCAAGTTCAATTGCTGTGCCGGACAGCTTGAAAGTTTGATAAATTTACCCCTCAGAGTTTTGTGACACAATGCACTGCCCAATTGATATCAGAAGCATATCATAGTCTCCGTCACCTATGTTTAAGACTTGGCAAAATTAATACATTTTAACTAGGTTTGATTATTAAAGCAGTTGTAGGCACAGAATTAGCCCAATTTAAGGTTTCAAGCATTTTGCCTTGAGTTTAATTTTTGCACCCGGCAGTAGATCTAACTGGGTATGAGGTACAACTCTTAACATGTTTGTTTAAATTATGCCCATCTTCCCAATAGTTGAGCAGCATTAACATAAATGCATTAAACAATATTAATACTTTTTTGGTTGGTGACGACAACCTTAAGCTCAGACAGTTAGAAGCTAATATACCTTGCTTGGGGGTTGCATTGTGTAATTTCTTGACTATGCGCCATGTTCCAAGGCATTTGATTGTATATTATGAAATAGAGCGCTATGTTTTGCAGTGTTTAATATACATGATGTAAGAAGTGGATTATTATTTGAGGTGGGCGCCTGGACTACACCATAGGTTTTAATTTTGTAGTCAAGAAGGTAGGATTTTAACAAAACACTTTTTTTTTTTTTTTTTAAAAGCAGTCGGTCTGTCTGAAGTTGTCAATATTAGAAGCTTCCAGATGCAATGGGCCTTCGATGCAGTTAGAATAGACAGTTTTGTTTATCTTATGTATAGAGCAGTGGCAGCTGGAAGGGGATGGTGGCGGGGGCGAGGGGGGTTTGAAAAAAAGAAAAAAAAAGAACTGCCGCCTCTCTGCCAACCTCGCTGTATCCTGCCTTCCAGAAGTACCCAGGCTCCCCTAGCCAATCACAACGCTGCTGTCATCAGCATGACCGCAGCATCGTGAGTTATCTGAGTGCCGTGGTTCGACACTCAGACAGGGAGTGGGAGGCTGTGCATGCTCTCCACCCAGGCTGTGCAATACAGCGGTGGAGAACATGTTAAGTGTGTATGACGGTTTGGCCTGCACAAGACGGCCGACCAAACCGTCATGCAGCTTATAATGCAGAAACCACTCCTCCTCCCTCTTACGTCATGCTATCCCACTGCCCTACTGTAACATGGAACTTGCAGCTAGACTAAAAATAAAATGATAATAACGTTCTGTTATTATCATTTTATTTTTCCTTTGCACTGCTCTTAAATCAGTGGGGCAAAGCCCGCCCGTCACCCTATCGGCTATCGGGACCGGCCGCCTAAAGGGCGGGGGTCCCGACATTGGTATTAGGATGCGCCTGCCACAGTGGCAGGCGCATTCCTCAATGTAACATTGTGGCGGGCGGTGCTCACTGCACCGCCCACCACACTGTTAAAAAATAAATGCACGTATTTAAATGATCGAAGCGGCAGGCACCGCACGGTGCCTGCCACTTCGATCATGTAAATGCAGGGGGGTACCACAGGTACCCCCCCATGTGCCACCCCCCTTTGGCCTTCACTCTGGGGGCCAACAGGGGGCCACCGCAGCAATCACCGCCTGCCTTTCCGTGGCGGCATTGCCGCCGCGGAAAGGCCCCTAAATTTAGCCATCGTAATATGGCTGGCGGTGTCCATTGGACACCGCCACCATATTATTCCATTACTGCGGCGGTCGCAAGGCGACCGCGGCGGTAAAGCAGCGGACGGTCTTTCCGTCCGCCGCTGTCCCCCCGCCATCCTAATATGGCGGGGGGGATCCAGGCATTGGTGTCGGGCGGATTGCCTCCGCCAGGCCAGCGGTGGCCACCGCCAGCCTGGCGGAGGCAATCCGCGCAATCCGCCCAACATCATAATGGGCCCCATAGTCTCTTAAATGGAATTTAGAACCTTTCAGAAGGGCAAGGTCCAAGCCTTTGGCAGGCAAGCGTTCCTCAAGATGTACACATCATCATCATGTTTCCACTGAAGCCATTGATTTGTGGACCAAAACGTCTGACCAGGACAAACTGTATTTTATAGCCACCAATGTTGCTTTACTAGTTAGGTCAATTTGCCACTTTACCACTGTCCTAGGATTTTTTCTTTGCACTTTTCTTTTCCGCTTTGGGTGCCACCTTCCGAGGCACGCTTTGTACCTTCTCCCAGTCATCTAGATGTGAAAACAAAATGATTCACTTTTCTCTGACAGCTTGAAACGTTATTTCTGGTCATTCCTACAGATCCCAACTGCTCAGGGCAGGTTTCTAGGCTACAGATTTCTCTCCTGCAAGGAATATTGCAGTGTCCAGTTTTCTGGAGGCAGCATGGCCCTCTTGGAGTCATGAATCATTTAGCTTTTTGTGCCCTTGGGAAAAGACAAACAGAATGCCAACCATGTGGCTTTTGAAAAGCAGTCCAAGTCTCTTGATACCAGCAGGAATCATTCGGCCCTTGCATCCTCCTCTTCCAGGAAGAGTCAAGATATTTCTTTCTTCCAGCAGGGCCTTCTTAAGATGTAGTCTTAACAGGTCCAGGAATTTTATGAAGAGATGGTGGTGAGGTGTGGATTATATCCCATGCTCTAGCCAGTGATTGGATTGCATCAAAATCTCTTTGTAATACTGTAAAATTACACAGGAGCTTCTTTTTCAAGATGGCAGAACCCTTCTTTCACAAGCTAGGCCTTTCTCTAACTGCCTTGGCACTCCCCTATTTAGATGAGCTTTCTTCTCACATGACAGGGTTAAAACTGGTTGTACCTCCACTGTGGAGCTGGGATGCCTAGGAGAGTCCCGGGGCAGAATAGGAAAGGCATCTTTGCTGCCTCTAACTGAAAAGAGTTGCCGATCATGTATTTTTGTCCTGCCAGGTGTTGCTGTCCACTCCCACATAGGTAATCATTGTTAAGTAGTCAGTAGTTGAAACCACCCTGTACAAACCTCTGTTCTTTCTGAGACTTATTGAATGGCATTACAGGTAACTTCATTAGACCAACTGGGTGAAACCAATGTTATTAATATTATTTTTGGCCTAGAGCACATAAACTATGGCACTTAATATCAGTACCACAGTGACAGAGTCCTAATACCAGACAAAATAGGGTCCAGAACAAGGTGAAAACAGAGTGACCAGACGGAAAGTGTAAATTTGTTACAGCTTCCCATATGGTGAAAATCTTATTCAAAGGAATTATGTCATACCTGCAAAAAAACATTATGTCGATTTGAAATACAACTTTTGAAACCTCCTCTTTTTGTGCACTAAAATCAGACGAATATATTACACGTTTGAGTGTAATGCATATGCATAACTTCTCAGCCTATAACATTTTTTTTACATGTGTACCCTCCCGAAGAATATTTTCCTTCTCTATCACCAAAATATGCCTCTCTCATTGCCTTAGGAGACTGAACTTCTTCTTCTCTCTGCCTGAACACAGGACAAGAACTCCCAGTCAAGTGGCATACTACACTGAAGGATTAGCTAAATGTGATCACCCCAGCTAAATTTCTTAGCTTCAGACATGTACATAACTACCCCTTGAGCTACACATCAAATAATTGGCCAGGGATGTCATGCATTGGATACATTTTAATGTCATCAAGCCTTTCCTCCCAAAAAAAGACTTTAAACTGGATGTGTAAGTCCTGGTCATTTCATATATAGAATATGAAAATGCACTGCTAACTGTACTGCCTAAATCTCGTCTATCTCGCACCAAAACATCGACCATTCAGCAGCAGGGCATGGTCCGAGAATATGGTGGACAAAATATAATCTGACAAAAATTATTTTGTCTTAAATATTTGTTTGAAAATATCACCTCATTGGACATATTATTATTACATGTTGACCCAATTTGAATAATGCTTTTGAAAATGATAGTTAGTACATAGCATTTATGTCAGTAGGTCATTTTGTAAGTGATATTCTGGCATGCAATCAGAGTCACTTCTATTCTACAACACAAAAAAATCTTAGCACATCACACCAGATCTTTCATCATTATGATGAATTCACATGCAACGTTGCTTCCCAAACACATCACACATCTGAAAACTCTTCAGAGCTATCAGCATAATCTCTCACATTAGCTATCAGCATGACATGTTCTATCGTATTTCATTTCAATGTGATTCCCATATGCCCTTGGTGGCCCCATCTGAAATGTCCTTATCAAATGTGGCCACAAAAATCTATACCACTCTCTCCGGATATATGACGTTACAACGCATACTTTTACCACGCCTACCATTACCACGCATTTTTTACAATGCATGATCCATTACAACGCATACCATTACAACGCATGTATTTACAACGCAGGTACCTTTACAAAGCATACCATTACAACGTAAGTATTGGTAAGTATATAATATTTTTTTAAATGTAATTTAATTAAAATTAATTTAATGTAATTTAATTTAATTTAATTAATTTAATTTAATTTAATTTAATTTAATTTATTTAATGTAATTTAATTTAATACATTTAATTTAATGTAATTTAAATTTAATTATATTTAATTTTTACCCTATACCCCTTTACCCAAAAACCCAAAACTGACTCTAAACCCTAAAAATACCCCTTTACCCAAAAACCCAAAACTGACCCTAAACCCTAAAAATACCCCTTTAGCCAAAAACCCAAAACTGACCCTGAACCCTAAAAATATCCCTGTACCCCAAAAACCCAAAACTGACCCTAAACCCTAAAAATACCCCTTTACCCAAAAACCCAAAACTGACCCTGAACCCTAAAAATACCCCTTTACTCAAAAACTGAAAACTGACCCTGAACCCTAAAAATACCCCTTTACCCAAAAACTGAAAACTGACCCTGAACCCTAAAAATACCCCTTTACCCAAAAACTGAAAACTGACCCTGAACCCTAAAAATACCCCTTTACCCAAAAACTGAAAACTGACCCTGAACCCTAAAAATACCCTTTTACCCAAAAACTGAAAACTGACCCTGAACCCTAAAAATACCCCTTTACCCAAAAACTGAAAACTGACCCTGAACCCTAAAAATACCCCTTTACCCAAAAACTGAAAACTGACCCTGAACCCTAAAAATACCCCTTTACCCAAAAACTGAAAACTGACCCTGAACCCTAAAAATACCCCTTTACCCAAAAACTGAAAACTGACCCTGAACCCTAAAAATACCCCTTTACCCAAAAACTGAAAACTGACCCTGAACCCTAAAAATACCCTTTACCCAAAAACTGAAAACTGACCCTAAACCCTAAAAATACCCCTTTACCCAAAAACTGAAAACTGACCCTAAACCCTAAAAATACCCCTTTACCCAAAAATGCAAACTTATAATATTTTTAATAAAATAATATACTTACCAATACTTACGTTGTAATGGTATGCGTTGTAAAGGTACCTGCGTCGTAAATACATGCGTGGTAATGGTATGCGTTGTAATGGATCCTGCGTTGTAAAAAATGCGTGGTAATGGTAGGTCGTTGTAAAAGTTGCGTTGTAAAGGTTGTATACCCTCTCTCCATATCACAGAATTGGGTTATCTTGATCGCATATCAAAGAACATCTACTGTCTCACCCCTATAACTTATTGGTTTAATATCAGGAAATAGCAGTGTTATCTTTTCCACTCCAAATTGTCTCTTACAATTGTTATTGCTACAATGTGTATAGAGAACCAGAGTCTGTCCACACTTTAACTTTTTTTACCATCAAGTAAAATTTCATATTTAGAAATAGCCATAGGTTCACTGTTGACAGTCAGTTGTCCTTCACAAGAACCAATTTTCTTTACTTCCTCCATAAAATATTCACTCCGAGTCGTTCCAGAATTGCAAACTGTCATAATGGCGTTTGCAAAACATCCTGGCCATTTGACAAGTGTCCACAATTGCCACACCTATAGAATTTTGAACATGAATCTCTGCATTCTCTACCAAATTAGACATTCATACCTTCCAGGATAACTTCCAGAATACACTCATTGCTAGAACTGCTTTTCAATTCTCCACCCTTACACTCAACATGGCATTCAGATTTTACTCCACACACTCTCTAATGCACTCAGTTTGTGGACTTCTCCATTCCTTCTCCACTTGCTACAGACATCTTTAAGATCAGGAATCATTGTCAATAGTTTCTCCTGAACACTTGAAATGTTAATGCAACTCACCAACTGATGCCTAACTAGTGAATCAGTGAGCTTACCAAAATAACATATGCGTAGCAATATTCTCAAACAGGCCTCATATTTGGGCACACGTTCAGTTTTTCCCTGGATTCTTGCACAACATTTTGGACATATAAAAGCAACATTGATGTGAGTGGCAACATTTTTCTCCATTATTGGAAGTGACATCTCAAATAAATCCCCAGGTTCATCATCAGTATCCCCCACAGGTAATGGTTCAAGGTCTCACACATATTCCAGCCTTCAATCCTACGTTTTTTTGAACAACCAGTTGTTTCCTAACTGGGTAGAACTTTATTCCACTGACGGAGACAAGAAGAGAGTCAACATTTTTTCCATCATTTCAAAAGTAATATTGGGTTTCCTTTTTCCGAACTGTTAGACCTGACATCATTGGCGTGAGTCTCCCTTCCATTTTGACGGATTGGCTCCTCTGTTGTGATATGTTTTTGCTGGTGTTATGCTTTGGGCACTGGGCCACTGATAATCAGTGCCACAGTGCAAGTGCTCCCAATGTTAAATGTATGTACTAATTGGTTTTTCCATGATTGGGTTATTTGATTTATCTGTCAGCTCCTAGTACAGTGCACCATGTGTGCCCAGGGCTTGTAAATCAAATGCTACTGGTGGGCTTGCAGCACTGGTTGTGCCACCCCCAGAAGCAGCTTGTAAAGTGTGTCTCGGGCCTGCCGTTGCAAGGCCTGTGTGCAGTCTAGCACTGCCATGTCGACTTGGCCAAGTGCACCCACTTGCCAGTATCTAAACCTTCCCTTTGCTTCATATTAAACACCCCTATGGTAGGCCCAAGGTCAGGGTGAATTGTAAGTATAAGGTAGGACATGCTCTGATGTGTGTAGCATGTTCTAATAGTGATTTACAGCCATTTTCGTTTTTCACTATTGAAGGCTACCTGTTCTCATAGGCAAGAATGGGCAGTTACATTATTACATTCTTATAATCCGAACTGACTCAGGGAACATGGTAGAAATTTGAATTTAGTATGCCTGAACTCAGAATAATAAAATACATATTTTAGTACAGTTGGTTTTAATATTCTTTGTTTGAATATACCACTTTTAGAAAGTAGGTATTTTCCTGCCTAACTATCCAGGCCTGCCTCTGCTGGGTTGTGTATTCCTTGTCTGGGTTTATGAGTGACAGGGCTGGGGGATTGCAGGAGACAGGCTGGGACAGCCCAGTGGTGAATAGAGAGATCTGCATCTAGATGGGAGGGAGGAGTTGCACCTGGGACCTGAATAGGGCTGGGCCTTCCCTCTACAATGCTGGCTCCACCCCCAGCGGCTTGTCTGATGCCTCTGCCCTGCACTGTGAAAGGAGAGGAGGAATCATGTCAACAGAGTGCTCCAGAGCTGTATCTTCCCTCTGCTGTGCTGGCTGCACCTTCTGTGGGGTGGCTGATATCTCTGCCCTGTACAGTGAAAGGAAGAAGAGAGTCATGTAAACAAAGTGCTCAGGAACTGGTTTGGACTAGGCAGAGGCCTCTCTGCCTTCAGAGAACAAAGGATTTCGGGGTATAAATATTGGGACCCTGATCCCAAGAAATTAGATCACTTCTGGAACAAGAAACCTTTCTGCCAAGGAGAAGAACCAAGGATGCTGCAGGAGTTTGGACTGCCCCTCTGCCAGTGTGCTGTTTGCTGGGTTGGCCTGCAGTGGTTGCTTCATTGCCAAGGAAAAGGAGAAGGAACTTTGTAAGGACTTTCATCTACAGAATATTCTCCAAGGGCTTGAACTGTGCTTGCCTCCTGCTGAAGTCTCAGGGACAAAAGACTTAGCCTCCAGCTCCCTCCTGAATTTCCTTGCTGGGAATTCTGACTCCAGACACTTGCGTGCCGCTGCGAGCTGGAAGCGCGACGCATCGAAAAGAAGCGTGTTGCCGCCACAGCTGAAATCATCGCAACGGATCACTGAAACAATATCGAGGACACAAATATAGAACTACCAAAATATCGAGTAAAAAGTATAGAATAGAAAATATCGACTTCCTATCTCCAAACAGGTAAGTACAAAAATATCGAATCAAAAATATGGTTGTAAAAAATATAGATAGTCAAAATATCGATTTTTTTAAAATGCTTTAAAGTAATTATAAATTAATGAAATAATAAATATAATTAACTTAAACATACTGAAAATACTTAAATAACATTAAAATTATTAAATAATTAATGTAAGTAAAAAAAACATACAAATTGATTTATTAATACATATATATATATATATATATATATATATATATATATATATATATATATATAAACGTAATATTAATAACAAATATAAAATATTTTTACCGTAGGATAGCGGAAAGAGTAACATTTACTATTACCACTCCAGTAAGTGCAACAGTAGAGTAAGCGTTGGATAGCGTAGGGGTAAAAATTACTATTCACACTCCAGAAAGGGCAACAGTAGGGAAAGTGTTGGATACCGTAGGGGTAAAAATTACTATTCCCACTCCAGGGAGTGCAACAGTAGGGAAAGCGTTGGATAGTGGGAGGGTAAAAATTACTATTCCCACTCCAAAGAGTGCAACGGTAGGGAAAGCGTTGGATAGCGTAGGGGTAAAAATTACTATTTCCACTCCAGAGAGTGCAACAGTAGGGAAAGCGTTGGATAGCGCAAGGGTAAAAATTACTATTCCCACTCCAGAGAGTGCAACAGTAGGGAAAGCATTGCATAGCGTAGGGGTAAAAATGAATATTCCCACTCCAGAGAGTGCAACAGTAGGGAAAGCGTTGGATAGCGTAAGGGTAAAAATTACTATTCCCACTCCAGAGAGTGCAACAGTAGGGAAAGCATTGGATAGCGGGAGGATAAAAATGACTATTCCCACTCCAGAGAGTGCAACAGTAGGGAAAGCGTTGGATAGCGTAGGGGTCAAAATGACTATTCCCACTCCAGAGAGTGCAACAGTAGGGAAAGCGTTGGATAGCGTTAGGGTAAAAATTACTATTCCCACTCCAGAAAGTGCAACAGTAAGGAAAGCGTTGGATAGCGTAGGGGTAAAAATTACTATTCCCACTCCAGAGAGAGCAACAGTAGGGAAAGCGTTGGATAGCGTAGAGGTAAAAATTACTATTCCCACTCCAGAGAGTGCAACAGTAGAGAAAGCGTTGGATAGCGTAGGGGTAAAAATTACTATTCCCACTCCAGAGAGGGCAACAGTAGGGAAAGTGTTGGATAGCGTAGGGGTAAAAATTACTATTCCCACTCCAGAGAGTGCAACAGTAGGGAAGGCGTTGGATAGTGGGAGGGTAAAAATTACTATTCCCACTCCAGTGAGTGCAACAGTAGGGAAAGTGTTGGATAGCGTAGGGCTTAAAATTACTATTCCCATTCCAGAGAGTGCAACAGTAGGGAAGGCGTTGGATAGTGGGAGGGAAAAAATTACTATTCCCACTCCAGTGAGTGCAACAGTAGGGAAAGCGTTGGATAGCGTAGGGGTAAAAATTACTATTCCAACTCCAGAGAGTGAAACAGTAGGGAAAGCGTAGGGGAAAAAATTACTATTCCCACTCCAGAGAGTGCAACAGTAGGGAACGCGTTGGATATCGTAGGGAAAAAATTACTATTCCTACTACAGAGAATGCAACAGTAGAGAAAGCGTAGGATAGCGTAGGGGTAAAAATAACTATTCCCACTCCAGTGAGTGCAACAGTAGGGAAAGTAAATTCTTCATATATTAATAAAAAATATATATATTAATACCAATTAAAAGTTAATTAAAAATAAGTACAAATTTAATATAATATAATAACTAATAAAAAAATACAAATAAAATGTATTTATTTATAATCATTAACTATTATTACAAATTAATCACCAATGTACAATTAATTAAAATTGAAAAATAATTAACAATTAATTAAAAAATAAATACCAATAAATAAATGTATACATTTAATTAATAACAATTAAATTACTTCCCACCCTATTCCCCTATAAAACCACAACCCGCTACAGTAAATAATTTAATACAATTTACATAATTATCAATTAATCAATTAATACAAATGAATTACTAATTATAATTTAATTAATTACCAATTAAAAATTAATTAACAATTAATTCAAGATAAATACCAATAAATAAATTAAAACATTTAATCAATTATGAATAAATTACTTCCCACCCTATTCCCCTATAAACCCACAACCTGCTACAGAAAAAAAAAACATAATTATCAATTAATCAATTAATACAAATTAATTACAAATTATATAATTTAAGTAATTACCAATTAAAAATTAATTAACAATTAATTCAAGATAAATACCAATAAATAAATTAAAACATTTAATCAATTATAATTAAATTACTTCCCACCCTTTTCCCCTATAAACCCACAACCCGCTACAGAATTAAATTACGCAAAAATTAAATACATAAAATTAATTACTTAAAATGAATTAAAAAATAAATATACACTTTTCCCACATATACTAACATAATAAACACTTAAAAAAATTCGATATTATTACAAAAATCGATATATTTTACATCTATATTAAATACTTCGATATTTTGACTTTCTATATTTATGTAAATCGATATTAACTTACTTACCTCAAATTCAATATTTTTGTTGTCAATATTCTGTCCATTCGATATTCTGTCCATTCTATATTTTTTACTCGATATTAAGGTAATTCTATATTTTTTACTCGATATTATGACTGTATACCCATCGCAACGCCAGAGAAGCGAGCCTTTGCCGCATATCCCTGGAAGTGTGTGTTCATCGAAGCTGCCTGCTGTCGCATCACCGGAGAAGCGTGATGGCATCGAGAGAGTCGCCATAGCATCACTGGAGAAGCGTGTTGCAGGGCCTGTCGCGGCTCCAAAGTACAGAGTCGTTGCAAGGCTGCCAGGGTGTCATCGCATCGTCATCGCATCACCGCATCAAGGGCGCCATCTTCTCGCATCGCAACTGGATCGTCGCATCGCATCAAGGTGCCATCTTGCACACCGCAACGGACCCACAGGCCGAGAATCTACGCATCACCTCCGCACCGGTAAGGCTCACGACGAGTCCCCTCCTTTGCGGAAGCATTGAGGAAGGACACAACCGTTCCCCCGGGTCACAGAACCGACGCATCTCCCCTTTTGCGAGCCTTTTGTTCACTTTGCGTTAAGCATCCAGGTACTTTGTTGAGAACTTTGTCGCATTTACAAACAACTTGAACTAAGAGACTTTAATCATCTTTTAAGTAATCTTAAGTGTAGTATTGTGGATTTTTGTCTTTTGTGGTCTTGTGTTTAAGTCTATATAAAGAATACTTGTTTTTATAAAACCTGTGTTGTGCCCATCTGTAGTGTTTTCCCTGTATTACTGTGTATATTCATAAATTCTTAACACACTGCCTCTGAGATAAGCTTGTCTGCTCATGCCAAGCTAGCAAGGGGGTGAGCAGGGGTTATTAAGGAGTGTAATCCCGAGGAGGAGCTTGGCGGGCATCCGAGATGGCCGCGTGAGCACAGCGCTCCCCGGACCCCCGCCGCTCCCGGCATAATATCCTGCATAAATCCTGATTTTTCACGAGGATTTGTATAGAGGACGTTGGGCTGATCTACCTGGACCTTTCAGAAATTTATTTTGACACCGGGTGCCTGAGTTACGGTGATTCGAACTTTTGGGCTCCGCCCTTGAGGTGCGCCCGGGACTGGGTGAGGTTCAGTGGCCGTCTTGGAGTTGAACAACAACGGCAGGGGGATTGGACTTGTGGGTCCCCTTCTTAAGTTTCGGTTTCGATTCTGCCTCTGACTGGGACATCGGCGAGAGGGTCGGGCCAGAGCTGGGTCCAGGGCACGAGTCGGCTGTCGGGCCTTTGGCTGGACTATTCTCCTATTTGGCTGTCCCTTTCCTAGTGGTACCCTTGTTGCGGTCCTTTGGTCCTGAGGCCTCCCTTTCTGGTGCCCGGTCCGTTGACCCTGGTGAATCTCCTTGTGACGCATCTCCAAAATGGCGGGCAGAGGGGACCGGGAGACGCGGAAGACGAAGGCACCTCTGCGCGGGGGTCCGGTCCAATCTAACGTCATGGACCGTTATACCCACTCTAAGGGGTCCCCCGGAGCTGCCCTGCCCGGTCCCAGTGCGTCTGACCACGTCGTGGATGCGTCGACGGAGCCTTCCTTGCAGGACATCATGGGTGCCATTTCTGGCATGAGGGAGTCGATAGGCCAACAATATGAAACCTTGGCCCACAAAATTGACACCGTGGCCATCGATGTGAACTTAATTCGAGCCGATCTCTCGAAAACGAACGAAAAGGTGAAGTCATTGGACATCAAATCATCCAGCCTCACGGCGGACGTCTCTGAGATACAGACGGAGATTGGCAATCTCCGTAGGGTGAACGATTTCATGACCCGACGCTTGGAAGATTTTGAGAACAGGGCACGTCGCTGTAATGTTCGCGTGGTTGGTGTTCCGGAGAATC
This sequence comes from Lissotriton helveticus, assembly GCF_964261635.1. NCBI lineage: Eukaryota > Metazoa > Chordata > Amphibia > Caudata > Salamandridae > Lissotriton > Lissotriton helveticus. Next base: position 1,017,880,156 of record NC_136070.1, on the reverse strand, counting down.
CAGAACCCCACTCGGTTGATCTCCTGGTTGAAGACCTGATCCAAAACCACCTTTCTCCATCTGGCCTTAGTAAATTTTTTACAGTGGAGCGTGCACATCGTGTTCCGGGGGGCCAGGGTAAGCCAGGTGCCCCGCCGAGACCTATTGTTGCAAAACTTTTCCACTATAGGGATCGGGACGCTATCCTGCAGGCATCACGGGTGAAGGGCCCGGTGGCCTTTGAGAATGCCACGGTGAACTTTTATCCGGACTTTTCCCAACAGGTCCAGAAGCAGCGGATGGGATTTCGTGGTGCCAAGAAGCGTCTTAGGGACATGGGGATGCGCTACGCTATGCTTTTTCCGACCAGGCTGCGGGTTGAGTATAATGACCGAACTTTCATCTTTGATCGGCCGGATGCTGTGAATGACTGGCTGGACTCCTTGCCTTATACTAAAACAGTTGCATTACAGTGAATACAATAGGCGGAGCAGTGGGTGTGGTCAATAGCAGTCACGAAAGATAAGGGTGAAAGTGGGTGTAACAAGGCGTATACATAGACATGTGATGTAAACGTAACAGAATATGTCATTAATGGGGCGGAAACATGGAGGGGGCTACCTAAGGAGCCGGGACCTCTAACCTAATGGTGCGCGCAAACTGACAATGACGTGTTACTAGGAGAAGCTGGGGGCTATGAACTCTGTGCTAGGAGCAGAGACTGAAGTCTGGAGAGTCAGGGCGACATGTGCCTAAACAATATCTAGTATCTGATGTTTAGAGAACATGTTGATAGAATCCAAAAGTTATCGGGGTAAAGGCTAACAGACTCTAAGACTGATGCATGCATTATTCTACATGTAGTGCGTGTTGAAGAATATTAAATGACCAGTAAATGCAGTATTTCTCTTACATGGAGACGTAAAGGCTAGACGATGACGGGAACTATTGATGCGATTCAGTAGCTTAGGAATGCAGAGAAGGAGGGCTGGACTGATAACTAGAATCATAACATACTCTTGGCAGACTCGTAGGCAGAGCCAGGCTGAGCCGGGCACTGTGAGGCAGGAAGTAAGTGAAGGGTCGAGGATACAGGTGGGGGCTGTATCGCTCCTCAGCGAGGGTTCAGGAGACAGAAGCTAAATCTGGTGTCCGGGCCCTTTTGAGGCCTAGAAAACGGGGACTTTACAATGAAATAACGTGCACACTGAGAAACGTGCCAACGTAACTTTACATAGGCCTAATACTCGTAGTTTTCACGAGAACTGGAAACTGGCATACTAGAGATGGACACAACTATAATTGCATCTTAAATCGAACATGGGGAATACATATGCATATTAATCATGCACACATAACATAAGATGGAGGACACGTAGGGACACAGAACATGGCAAAATTTACTTTTCCACATTCCCTCCTTGTCACTACGTTTCCATCAGGAAACATCAATATTCATGATACCATCTATCATTTCATACAGTATCATTTGCTCGTCTCGAATTTTCTTGGAACGGGATTTAGAACGGGACTTGGGACTAGGAATACAAGAGGTAGCACAAATGCCGCAAATCGCAGGGCCACATTGTATACAGAGGCAGCAACTGAATATGATCGCTACTGCAATACCCAGAAAAGACAATACTTTCCATCCCCAGGCGGAAATCATGTTCCAGAACCAACCGGACCATGTCCAGGTGCCTGGATCTTGGTGTAACATATGGGCAATTTTATGGAGTCTGGTTATAGCTGAATAAACAGACGGCGCGTTATTAGGAATGAAAATGCAGCAACTAGATCCGATGACTCTACATGCCCCGCCCCTATCGGCCAGTATGACGTCAAGGACGAGACGATTCTGGAGCACGACAATTCTCATAAAGGATTGCTCTTCGGTTAAGTTACCTAGAGCAGAAGTAGTCTCAATCACTACTGCTTCGAGGGTTCTGGTTAATCTACGTATCAGTTTACTATTCACGACAGTACCTAAGTAGGGAAAGACACCTTTATTGATGTCTATGTATTGCTCTAGAGCAGTTTCAGTATAATCGACAATCGGGAGTTCTCTCTTGTGTCTAGTATGTACTAGGTGGGAATTCCTATGATAGTCAGGTGGGGCTAGAAAAACTGGTGGCAGTAGGAAGGCAATGTAACAGATACCATCCCAATCGAGGGGCAGACGAACATATGCGGTTTGACCACAAACAAAATAGGAATGACGTGAAGCTTTGAAAATAGATTTCCTACTGTCACTATACTTGACAACAGTAGTACAATCACTATGTCCTACATGTACGGAACCATTCTTTCGGACACATAATTCGCCTTTGACTGGTAATACTGACATAGCAGGTAAGTCTGGAGTAGTATCAGACTGAACATTCAGGACCATGAAATTCGAAGAATAATTACCTAAATTATAGACTTCATTCTCTAGATCTAACCCTGTTCTGTGGGGAAGACCTTGTTTGTCTGGAAAACATGTACTGTTAAGAAAAGACATATCTGTTGAGGATGACGTTAACGTGGACCATGCTCCACACGAACCATTATGTGAAAATGGATAAGGAAAGAGTGGCAGAACTCCCTTCGGTGTCTGGAAAGGGGGGAGTCGACCACACACCCAACAATTAGTGGCATTGCTGGTCTGGTGTGAATAATGTAACATGCGGATAAAGGAATTATTACGCATAGCAAGACGATAAGAGAGTTCATGAGGAGGCAGATCACTAAACGTGTGCTCTACTGTAACAATAGAAGACTTATTTACATGAGGAACTGGAAAATACAAATAAAATGCATAACCTGTGCAGGTAAACATAAGGCTAAAAAACAATATGAAACTTAGAAAAACGATACATCGGATTGAGTTTTGACTAACTCTCTCACTATGGGGGTCTATTTTATACATGTCAGAAACCGGTCTAACCGTTTCACCTAGGGGAGGACTTAGACAATCAAACTGGCTGACTTATTTTACTAGACCTTAATTTTAGCTTATACTCCTGTTGCGGAGTTTTCTCTAACAGGGAGGGATTCGTATCATAGTCTTTTGCGGGACAGTCCTTAAGAATAGTACTTTGGCAGTCTTTCAAATCCTCGGAAATGTTCTTGGTAACAGACTTCAATCCAAAAAATCTTTTCACATGTGACAAATGGACCCAGCCCTTCCTGCCTTCCAGCTTGACGGCAGTACGGGTGGCCAGGAGGACCTGTTTGGGTTCTTTCCAGCGGGGCTCCAGCGGACTTGAACGATCAAAGTTCCTCACAAGAACCATGCATCCGGGAACGATTTCATGCGGTGCCACCTCGGTATTGTCTGGAAATGCGGCAGCAACCTGTGAACGACAAGAGTTGAGGGCAGACATCAAGGAAGCTAGGTAATCCGTCAGCATATTACTTGAAACATCGGTAATACTTCGGGGTCTAGGTGTACCCCACATGTTAGGGGGGTGGCCGAATACGACCTCGTACGGAGACAGACCTGATCTGGAATGTGCGACCATGCGCATATAAAACAAAGCGACTGGCAGAGCTACTAGCCAGTCTACACCTTTCTCTTTACATATTTTAGCAATGCGGATTTTCAGGGTCTGATTATGTCTCTCTACTAGACCAGCTGCTTCAGGATGGCGTACACAATGGAACTTCCACTGGTACCCTAACAAAAGGGAAATATGTTTCATAAGCTCAGATGAGAATGGCTGGCCGTTATCAGAATATACGACTCTAGGGAGTCCGTAGCGGGGGAAGAATTCACGAACCAACTGCTTGGCAGTGGTCGCGGCTGTGTAATCTGGGACTGGATATGCCTCTGTCCACCTGGACAAAGCGCATACAACTACGAGGACATACTTGAAACCTCGACATCGCTCCATCTGAATATAATCCATCTGGAGGACTTCAAAAGGGTGGTCAGGGGGCTGGAATCCACCTTGTTCCACCGGGACACTTTTACCTGGATTAAACTGGCAACATATCATACAGGTACGGACTTTCTGCTTAGCTGCAGCTCGTAAATGCTTGTTGAACCAAATGTTCTGGATACTATCTAACATAGCTTTTTCTCCTAAATGTGCTGGACTATGTGCGGTATTAATAATGACTTGAACCATAGAGTCGGGGAGAAACCATGTGGCTCTACCCTTCGTTACCCATCCCTGATCTGTCTGGACCCCTCCTTGTTCGGACCATTTCTTGATTTCATCGGGAGTAGCATGTGACTGGATATCTATGACATCTTGAGTGGGGTCCTTAACTGTCATACATGTAGTCGGATCTGGAATATGTGTCTGTGTCGGGTTAACTGAAATGTCTGGAGTCTGAGCTGTAAGCTTGGCTGTGCGATCTGCTAGATCATTACCTTGGGAAATAGTGTCAGTAACTTTCGTATGTGCTTTGCACTTCATGATAGCAATAGATGTCGGTAAGTGTATGGCATCTAACAGAGCCTGAATAAGAAGACCATGCTGAATCTTGGTTCCATGAGAAGTCATGAAACCTCTCTCCTGCCAGAGCACTCCGAAGTCGTGTACAACTCCGAATGCGTAGCGTGAATCTGTGTAAACATTAACTTTCAGGTTCTTAGCGTGTATGCAGGCTTGGGTCAGAGCGACTAGCTCTGCTGCTTGAGCAGACAGGGTGTCAATACGGTGTGTTTCTATAACTTCAGTGTCTGTAGTCACTGCATACGCGGCTACTAGTTCTCCTGTACTTGTTCTCATACATGAACCATCCACATAAAGTGTCAGGTCGGGATCTGGTAATGGAATATCTGTCAGATCTTGTCTTGGCTTTGTCATAGTGTTAACTACTTCCACACAGTCGTGTGTGGCAGAATTCGAAATAACTGATGGTAACAGTGTAGCAGGATTTAGAACGTTGCAGCGTCTGATTTCTATGTGTGGCTGGAACAGTGTCAGTTCATAACCTGTTAAACGTGCAATTGTCAAGTGCTGAGTCTGTGTTCGGTTTAAAAGAACTTCCACGGAGTGTGGAACTTGTACTGTCAAGGAATGTCCTAATACTATGGAATCACTTTGTCTGATAGCTAGTGCTGTGGCTGCAACTGACTTGAGGCACGCAGGCAGAGCCTGGGCTACAGGATCTAGTGTGCTCGAAAAATAAGCACAGGGCTTGTACTGTCCTGCTTGATCTTGTGTGAGAACAGATAATGCTGTACCTTCACGTTCTGTGACAAAAAGTGTAAAAGGCTTACTGTAGTTCGGTGTAGCTAGAACTGGAGCTTGGCATAGAGCTTTCTTTAACTCATTGAAACTAAGTGTATGTTCAGATGTCCAAGGGAGGACAGTCGATACGGCTGCCTCCTGTGTCGTTAACTGTATCAGTGGCTTTGCTAGAAATGCATACTGAGGAATCCATTGTCTGCAGTAAGAAGTGAGGCCGATAAAAGCACGTACCTCCTTCTGGGTCTTGGGCTGAGGAAGACTCGCTATTAACTGGATACGGTCTGGTGTCAACTGCCTACCCCTCTTGGACAGTAAGTGGCCTAAGTAGATCACTTGCTGGACACAGAATTGAAGCTTCGAAGGGGACACCTTGTGCCCCATCTCGGCAAGAAAATACAAGACTGTAAGTGATGCTCGCTCGCAAGCACGTTCAGAACGGGCTGTGATCAGTAGATCATCGACATACTGGAGCAGGGCAGTGTCAGTTGGCATGTGAATGTTGTCTAGTTGTCTCTTAAGTGCTTGACTGTAAATACTTGGACTTTCCGTGAAACCTTGAGGAGCTCGTGTGAACATATAGCTCCTTCCATTTAAACAAAATCCGAAAAGAAACTGGCTGTCTGGATGAATGGGGACACTGAAAAATGCGTTCTTGAGGTCTATGACTGTGAAAAATGTGGCTTCGGAATCAATGGCTGTCAATAGGGATGAAATATCTGGGACAACTGGGTACTGGGGAATAATACATTTATTGAGTTCTCGAAGGTCAATCACTAATCGATATACTGGGGGTGCATTTGGATCAGTACGTTTCATGACGGGAATGATCGGAGAATTACATACATTGGAGTCAGTTTCTACAACTACTCCTTGAGCCATGAGCTCGTCAATAATTTTGGACAAGGCTGTTACAGCCTCAGGTGGCAATCTGTACTGTCTGATTCGTGGTAACACTACACCTGACTTGAGAGTCACACGATGGGGTGTGATTTGCATATAACCAACATCAGTTGGACCTTGTGCCCATAGATGCTGCGGAACATTAGACAATCTCGGATCAAAATCTCGTAATACATAGTGACCCTTGAAGTCACGTAGGAACAGTCGTATTCCTTCTGGGGAGCAGCAAATAACTGCACCTAATTCTTTCAGTGTTTTAATACCTAACAGATTTTCTGGACACGACTTCGTAAGTAACAGATCAGTAGTGCGGGACAATGGACCTACTTCTAGAGTAACTGGCTTAGATATCTCGTTTACAATAGGCTTTCCTGAAAAACCAAGGGAAACATTTCTAGAGCCTGAGAGCGGAGCCCCTGGAACTTCGGCGTGACTGATGGTCGTCCTACTTGCCCCTGTATCAATCAGAAACTTTCTGTCTTTCCCTAGTACTTGACTATGAACATAGGGACCCTCTTGATCTACAGGTATCTCGATGAGAGGCAAGCCTACCTCCCTCTCTAGGCTGTTTCATGAATACGGTTGATACTCTGGATACTCAGACTGGGCATACTGGTACATCTTCTGTGTAACATGCTGTGTTGCAGCTATAGGCTGCGGTGCTGGAACTGTCTGTTGTGCATTCTGTGGCTGAGAAGTCTGTGAAACTTGTTCTTGTCTAGGCGGACGTGGTCTTTCTTTAGTCTTACCAGTAGCTATATTATGTTTCAGAACTGCACACTCGTTTATATAATGACCTGGCTGTTTACAATAATTGCATGTCCCTTTAACGGGAACTGCAGGATGACTGGCTTGATTCGTACCCCTCTTCTGACTGTCTTGAGGAACAGATTGTGCAACTAGTACTTTCATTTTCGTGTCTTTCATACGTTTTCTCTCGTGTTCTTGCTCTTCTCTGATTCTATTCTGGTGGTATTGAAGCATCTGTAACATCTGGGACGGAGTACTAGCTTGCCATGTGCTTTCGACTTTCAAAACTCGGTTCTTAACTTGTGGACTTGAGTTCTCGACTAATTTAGTAACAAAAAGATGAGGGTATGACTCGCTACTCGTCTTGAGGCCACTGTTTATAATAAAGCATTTCTCAAATCTAGAATAAAAATCACTAGTGTCTTCGTCTTGTTTCTGTTTACAGGCTGAGATTGCATCCCAGTCTTCCTTTTTAGTGGCTAATAACCTTGGCAAAACTTGTATTAACAGTTCTGGTAATTCTTTACATTTCTCTCCTAGACCGGTACCTGGTACTCGTATCTTATCTTCAGCTTCTAGAACTGCCCAATCGATCTTTTTCTCTCCCACCTCCCATTCTTTTTCCTTGAGTTTCTCGTATACCCCTGCGGGCAACAGGACCTTTAACATTTTAATAATATCTGGATACGTGTATTCTCCCATACGGAGCATGTCTTTTAATTCTCGGTGGAACCCTGCTGGATCTTTGTGGTGACAAGGAATTAATTTCTTCATCTCTAAGAGTTCCATCTTTGTAATCGGGGTGTAAACAAACACTTGTTGCATTTCACCATCTGCTGTCCTGACTGGGTGTACTTCTCGTAACGGATTCTGTCTGTCTATGTAAAAGGGTTTACTTTCTGGGGGTGAGACATGAACAAAATGCGGGTTCGAAAACGTTCTATATTTGTGGCGCTGTTCTAGAATGACACTAATTAAATCGGTACCTAAACCTTTCCATCTATACTGGAGTAACTCGTTCAGGACATCGTGTAACGGACCTGGATCAGAATGTTGACCCTCATACAGAGTAATGAGGTGCTGGATCATATACATACCCACCAGTCGTTGCTCGGCTGGGGGCAATTTCAGAAACATTTGTCCCACTATTTCGTCTGGAAAAGTGGTAGAATCAGTAATCCATCGGACTGCTGATCGGGCTAGTTCTTGTTCATGCATAGTACTTAATTCACTGTAACCGATTCGTGATTTCAGAATGTGATCGGTAGCTTGAAATACTTGTTCTAGAGAACCTTGTTCTGGTGCTGGATGAGGGACAGTTTTCTTGTAGTCTAGGCGTAAATGGCGGTCTGGAAATCTAGATTTTCCTACATACGCTATTCTGGCGGGATTCTCGTCCTCTACCTCTTCTGTAGAAGAGTCATTTTCTTTCTCGCTTACTTGTGCTGCTTTACGTTGTTCGTGTAACTTTATTATTTCCTTACGAATTCTCTTGTACATACTCTCTATACTACTGATAGTTCTGTGTTTACCCTCGGCTATATTATCACTCCACCTTGTCAGGATTCTCATTTCGGCCGGATCTTTAGTCGGATAATCTTGTTCCCTTATTAAACAATTAATCAGAAACTTTAATAACATGAGCTGGATCTCAGCTTTCCTTTGAGACATGGCTTCGCCAATACTTTCTGGATCATCCCCTGTACGGATGAAACGATATATTCTGTCTAGATCTTCTTTCATATTCGGTAGGGTGTCCAAATACCCGGTCACCCGTCTTACACGGATGGAATATATAACTGTACTATCATCACCTGCAACTGGATCATAGCGGCATTCAGTAAGAGCTCGTCGGATATCTGCAACGGACTTATATTTGGGCGTACGCTGTAACGCACATTCATGTAACTCGACTAACGTTACTCGTTGGTGTGGTGGCGGGGTACCAGGAGGACCTCCTCCTGCGGCCCCTAAACTGGAATCGTCGACTGATACTCTTCGTACTGGCGCGGCGGGAAATTGTAATGTAGGCTGAACCGGGGGTACCGTGACAGGTACTCCGGTGACTGCAGGAGCAGGATTTACATTATTTACAGGAGCTGGCGGATTTGCATATTCTGGGACTGTGTCGTCCAAATAGGACGAAATAAAAATATCAGCTGCGGTCGGTTTGTGACGTAGCTTAGTCGGAACTAATGGTGGCGGAAAATTACTGGATGCCTCTGGGGTCGCTTTTGGCAAGCCCTCGGCAAGAAGAGGATACATACCCTTAATAAGGGCATGCCTCTGTCTGTCTGACTGTTCGGTTTTGACTCGTTCACCTATCTCGATTAATTCCCTTTCTTGGGCTCGTTCTAAGGATTCTCTACTTAATTCTGACTTTCTGATTTCTTTTTCGGTTCTTTTATGAGATTCTTTGCGCCATAACTCGATGGCATCTTTCTGTGACTGTCTGGCTTTCTTTTTCCATAATGCTTCTTCTATTCGCATGATGCACTCGGCATCCCATGTGCCTGATACAGGCCATCTATACTTTTCCTCTAACTGTTTGGTATACTCTACCCATAAATCTAGATATAATATGGCACTTATGCCATGCTTTTGATACATAAAATGACCTGGACTGTCCCTAGGCGGGACAGGAACTGCTGCTTCTAGCAGACCTTTTCTGGTTTTTAACTGACGTAATTTAAAAAAATAAGGGCATGACTGAACTGTAACCTAGACACAATACGCAATTACAATACACAATGAACACGATAATTACTCCACATTCATACCACGACATTAAAATACATGAAGAACATTAAAAATAACAGTTCGAACAGAATACTACCTGGAATACGGAAAACAGAATACATGAATTTTCTCTTGAGAACAGAACTGACTAGAACAGAAACTAGATGCACTGCTAAAACAGTACGAAACTCACCGGTATCATAAAGAGACACGTCAGGACCCGCATCCACCGAAGTGGACACTTCGTTTTGGGATCTGTGTACCACCAAACCCCACGGACCAGAGACAATTAGATTGACCCTGTCTAGATACTACCCCAGCAACGGTACTCACCGGGCAGCAAGGACGGAAGGCCTCGGACTGGACTGGACTGCTTCGACACCGGACGGACGAACTTCGGACTTCTGTTACGGGTGGGCCTCCGGATACCTCGGACCTTGGACTCTCGGCTTGGGCTCTGGTCGGGACTCGCCGCGTTCCTCCACCGCCTCGTCTGGATGCTGGACCGCCACCTCCGTCTCCTCCGTGGGCCTGAGGGATACTTGGAGCAGAAATATCTGCACGTGGCCGGTATGGTTCCGTCACGGCTGCAGAGGGTCAGGGGGCCGGCGTGGCTTCACCGGCGCGTGGGGAAAGGGCAAGTCCCTGTTCGGGCGCCATTATGTGGTATATAAATAAATAATACCGGATCTAGGTTTGACTGGACATAATAATAACAGATAGCTCAATAAATAAGAGTCAAGATTCGAGGTAGTAGGAGTTTGCAGGTTTAATACAGCATAAAGGACAGGAACAGGACAACCTGCACGGGAACAGGATGGCAGGGCCCTGCAGGGGGGACAGGGAATGAGCGCGCTAACTTTAATAACAGTACACAAGCATATATACTAAAACAGTTGCATTACAGTGAATACAATAGGCGGAGCAGTGGGTGTGGTCAATAGCAGTCGCGAAAGATAAGGGCGAAAGTGGGTGTAACAAGGCGTATACATAGACATGTGATGTAAACGTAACAGAATATGTCATTAATGGGGCGGAAACATGGAGGGGGCTACCTAAGGAGCCGGGACCTCTAACCTAATGGTGCGCGCAAACTGACAATGACGTGTTACTAGGAGAAGCTGGGGGCTATGAACTCTGTGCTAGGAGCAGAGACTGAAGTCTGGAGAGTCAGGGCGACATGTGCCTAAACAATATCTAGTATCTGATGTTTAGAGAACATGTTGATAGAATCCAAAAGTTATCGGGGTAAAGGCTAACAGACTCTAAGACTGATGCATGCATTATTCTACATGTAGTGCGTGTTGAAGAATATTAAATGACCAGTAAATGCAGTATTTCTCTTACATGGAGACGTAAAGGCTAGACGATGACGGGAACTATTGATGCGATTCAGTAGCTTAGGAATGCAGAGAAGGAGGGCTGGACTGATAACTAGAATCATAACATACTCTTGGCAGACTCGTAGGCAGAGCCAGGCTGAGCCGGGCACTGTGAGGCAGGAAGTAAGTGAAGGGTCGAGGATACAGGTGGGGGCTGTATCGCTCCTCAGCGAGGGTTCAGGAGACAGAAGCTAAATCTGGTGTCCGGGCCCTTTTGAGGCCTAGAAAACGGGGACTTTACAATGAAATAACGTGCACACTGAGAAACGTGGCAACGTAACTTTACATAGGCCTAATACTCGTAGTTTTCACGAGAACTGGAAACTGGCATACTAGAGATGGACACAACTATAATTGCATCTTAAATCGAACATGGGGAATACATATGCATATTAATCATGCACACATAACATAAGATGGAGGACACGTAGGGACACAGAACATGGCAAAATTTACTTTTCCACAGCCTGGCCGACCTCCTGAGACTGAGTCCGATGTCCACCCGGGCGGTGCTGAAGGTGGTGTAGAGAGCTGAACATTTCGTCTTTGCCTGGTGCCTTGTTTTGAATAACTCTTTCCAGGAGTGTATGCCTACGTTCCTCTACTGCTTATGTGATTTGATGTATGTTCTTTTCTCGTTATTGGCCTTAATCGGGGTGGCGGGTGGGACGGAGCCTTTCCTCCTCCGGGGTCTTTGTGTAGAATAGGGGTTCTTGGGCGACAGGCACACTGCAGGTTGGGGTGGCTTTTTAGCTTTTTGCAGGGGTGCAGGGTGGGGGGTGTTTTCTTGTTATTTGGGGGGTGGGTGGTTGGGAAGTTCGTTGTTTGTCTGTTCTGTTCTCAAGGCGACTTTATCCTGTATTTGAAGATGTTTCTTGTGTCATGCTCATTGGTGGGGGGTTTTGGCTTTGCTGGGTGGGATGGGGGTAGCGGGTTGAGATTTGTTTCGTGGAACGTTAACGGTCTGGGGGATCGTATCAAACGGAGAGTGGTGTTGAAATGTATACGACGTTTATCTCCTGATATTGTTTTCCTGCAGGAGACTCATTTGGTAGGCAATGTTTGTCATGCGATGAATAGGTGGGGCTATCGCCTCGTAGCACATTCGGGGTTTACCTCGGGTTCTAGGGGTGTGGGTATCCTTGTTCGGGCTTCCCTCCCCCTAGCTATTGATGATGTGATTCAGGATGATCGGGGGCGATATGCTGTCCTTGTGGGTCGCTATGAGGGTCGTGCCCTCTCCCTATTTACTGTTTACGTGCCCCCCCGGCTTGCAGACTTCTACCTTTTCCGATTTGGGCCGTGTGTTGTTGGACCTCCCTGATAGTACTCTCTTTCTGGCTGGTGATTTTAATTCGGTGTTCTCCGGTCTCCACGATCGCCACCCCCCTAGAGATACTCCTGCGGCCCAACAGTGGTTGGGTGGGTTTTTGGATACCTTTGGCTTGGTGGATTGCTGGAGGCTTTTGCATCCTACTCAGCTTCAATACACCTTTCACTCTGGGGCCCATGGGAGTCTGTCTAGACTGGATTATTTCCTGATGCCTGCGGCTCAGTCGCCAGCGGTGTGTGAGATTGTACACCTACCCAGGGGTATTTCTGACCACTCTCCGCTCTGGCTTCGTTTTGAGGTTGTAGTGGAGGCAGTGGGCCGGGTGGCTCCCATTAATCCGTGGTACCTTACCTCCCCCGAGACCCGCAGCCTTTTGCTTCAGTCTTTGGACGCATATTTTCTGGATAACGAGGGGTCGGTTTCCTCAGCGGTGTCCCTGTGGGAGGCCTTTAAGACGGTGATTCGTGGGCAGGCCCTCTCCCTTATTGTTGAAGCTAAGAGGGCGAGGAATAGGGAGGTGGTGGACCTTGAGGGAGAGATTTCTGCATTGGAGGATGCTTTGGAATCGGGTGTCACGTCTGCGAAACTCCACGCCCTGGGTCTGAAACAATTTGCCTATAAATCTATTGTCACGGATGCTGCTAAAGTGATGTTTCGGGAGCAACAGGGTTGTTTGTATGATGTGGGGGACAAAGCGGGTAAATTGCTGGCATGGCTGGATAAGAAGGAGAGAGCTAATCGTGTGGTGCCCGTGATTCAGTCTTCGAGTGGTGAGAGTGTGACGGACCCGATTGGAATAGTTGACTGTTTTGCTGAGTACTTCCGTGTGGTATATACCCCTGTGTCTGTGAGGGATGTGGCTGACTCTCGCCTTCTATTGCGTGATATAGCTCTGCCCAGTGTCTCCGATTTGGATCGTGTGGCGTTGGATTCCCCCTTTACTGTTGATGAGATAGCTACTGCCATCCGTTCACTCCGTTCGGGCAAAGCATTGGGCCCGAACGGGTTGCCAATTGAACTGTACAAGTTGCGTCCCGACAGAGTGGCGCCATATCTTCGCGCCATGTTTCTGGAGTCCCGGGAATGGGGTATTCTCCCATATGATCAGCGACTGGCCACGATAGTTGTCATCCCCAAGGATGGTAAACCACGGGACCTTTGTTCATCCTATAGGCCCATATCCCTGCTGAATGTTGAGCCCAAGGTATTGGCGAAACTCCTGGCGTCCCGCCTCCTGACGGTCATTAGTGGCTTGGTCCATCCAGATCAATCCGGATTTATCCCGCATCGCAACACGGCTCTTAACCTACGTCGTCTACACGGTGCGATTGCGAGGGCGGGGCTTCTGACTGAGCCGGCCATTTTGGCATCGTTGGATGCCTCAATGGCTTTTGACACTGTGGAATGGCCTTATCTTTGGGCTGCTCTTGAGAAATTTGGTTTCGGGCCTGAGTTTATTGGTTGGATTAAGTTATTATATGCTGAACCTCTGGCGCAAGTAGTGGTAAATGGTAGAGTTTCGACCCCTTTCACCCTTGGCAGGGGTACCCGTCAGGGCTGCCCCTTGTCTCCGTTGCTTTTTGCACTCGCCTTGGAACCATTAGCTGCATGGCTTCGGTGGGAGCCTTCGCTCAAGGGGATTCGCTGGTCACCGGACTTTGAGGACCGCGTCTCGCTTTACGCGGACGACATTCTTTTATATCTCACCTCCCCGCGTAAATCTCTGACTGTTTTATTTGATGTTCTCACTTTATTTGGTGCCAACTCAGGCCTCGTTATTAACTGGGCCAAGTCCTGCGTGCATGTTCTTTCGGGTGTTTTACCCCCATTGCCGAGCAGACTTCCTATCCAGGTGGTCCAGTCTGGCTTCAAATATTTAGGGATTTTCATTATGCTGGACCCCTCGCTCCGATTTGAGCGTAATCTCCTCCCCCCGTTGCTTAGATTGCGACTGGACGTGGCCCGTTGGCGTAAGCTTCCTTTGTCTTCTCTGGGCAGGGCGGCTCTGTTTAAAATGATGTCCTTGCCGCGGTTCCTCTATGCGCTCCAGAATTCCTATGACGACATCCCCAAGACCTATTTCCGAGAGACTGAGAGTCTTCAAAGGCAATTGATTTGGGACGGGCGTCCACGTATTGCCCTCGCGAAACTCTCCATCCCTTGGTACGACGGGGGCATGGCGCTCCCCGATATCAAGCGATATTATTGGGCTTCCCAGTTGTCTGCTATTAATCACGCGATGTTTTCACCGGGTCGAAATCCTGCATTCGAGATGGATAGACTCCAGCTGCCAGGTGGGGACTTTAATAGAGCGCTTTATTCTCGATCAGCCGGGCGCCATCTTGTGGGCCCGTCTAGGATTGCAGTAACTGTGTGGCGAGCCGCGAATGTGAGTTTGGGATGGGAGGATAGAATGACACTGGCGACGCCGCTTTATGCCTCGGAACGTTTGGGGTGTCTCTGGTCTACTAAGGGCTTCGACCGCTGGGATATGATTGGGATATGTAAGGTGGGTGATGTCTGTTCGAAAGGCAGTGTGAAGTCGTTCCAGGCCCTCCAGGCGGAATACGGTTTGAATGGTAGGGAATTTTTTCGTTATCTGCAGGTCCGACACGCCCTCGCCTCAGTCTTGACTCCTGATGAGGCCCTGCCCGAGTCTTCCCCCCTCGAAGATCGTGTCCTTGATGGGCACCTGCCTGATAGCACTATTTCCCTGATCTATAAGAAGCTGATCAATAATCGGGCGGACTTATTGGTCCGACTTCGGGAGGTTTGGGTCGGCGATGGGTTGGAACTGGACGACGAGGATTGGCAATCGGCACTCTCTTCTCCCAAGGAGGTAGCCATTCCTGCCCGTCTCCGTTTGGTTCAACTTAAAATCCTTCATCGAGTGTATGTTACTGGTCCGCGTCTGGTGACAATGGGCTTTTCCCTGGATGGGTTATGTAAGCGTGGTTGTGGGTCGAGTGCTACTTTTTTACACATGCTTTGGGAGTGCCCAGTTGTGGCGGCCTACTGGACTGCTGTGCTTGAGGTGATGACTGCTGTGACTGGTGTTGCCCTGCGGCCGGAGCCACGACGGTGTCTGTTGAATGTGTGGGAGCCCACTGACTACTCTGTAGCCCAGACCAGATGGGCTACCTTGGGTTACATGATTGCGAAACGGGATATTGCGCAACTCTGGGGCGCATCCAGGCCCCCTGAGGTCTCGAAATGGGAGGACAACATGGACTGGTCCATGTTTCGTGAGAAGACTGTATATGTGGCCAGGGGCAGACCCAGGGCGTGGACGAAGATTTGGGGCCAGTGGAATGAATATCGTGGGGATATCTGTACCCCTCCCCTTGTAGGCACTACTGATGTTGTCCTATCTCCCTAGGCGAGCGTTCCCGGAACCTTTTCATACTGTTTTGTGAATTTCCGATTCTCCCCGCTGCTCCCCCCCCCCGACCTTGTTAGAGCCTCAGGGCTCTTGGTATGTTCTCCTGAGTGTTGACCATCCCCTCCGTTCTTTGGGCTGACCTTGATTACTGTGCATTCGCCTTTTTAGTGTTTGTTTTTCTTTTTGTATAAAACAAAAATGCAATATGCTCTGTGATATGTTGGGAGTAATGCTTGGTACTTGATTTGTGCCTGACCACGGGAGTACATTTCTAATTTATTCCTTGTGCCTTATTATTAGCGGCCAGCCCGTGAGGTTGTAGGCCCATTCTTGTATTTTTCTATGCTTGCTCAAATAAAGGTTTTTGAACAAAAAAAAAAAAAAAAAAAAAAAGGAGTGTAACCCCCTTATCCTGATTTAGAAGTAAGGGTCCCTATTTGGACAAAGGTGAATACCATTGCCAACTAGAGACCCCCAGATCTAACACGAACAAACTATAGGTGGGTGGGACATCCTTGCTGCAAACATAGTTGATCTTGTGATATGATATATTCTCAAGTATGAGTTGAACCTTGCTGGGAATTAGTATACATTGTCGAAGTACACATCGGAGTGTTGAGTTTTGACATCAGTTTTCTGAATTTTGCAGATTAAGTTATATGGTGTCAGCTTACTTTGTCCATTCCTTCAGTATCTCCCATTTACATAGCCAAATGTGAATTTGTTTCCAACTGCCTTAAAAAAAAGACAAAATGTACTTACTTGTATTTAATACTAGGGGTGGGAGGAAGTCGCGTAAGTGACTTCCGCGGAGATTGAACCAATCTCCGTGCCTCTCTGCAAATTTCCGTTACGTGACACCCGCCCGCCCACCTCCCGCACCCCCCCTCCTCCTGCCCGCCTCCCGCGCGCAATATTAAACATTTATTAAAGCCTAAAATAAGATTTAATAACACTTACCTTATCGCGGGGTCATCTTCCTGGTCTATCGCGCCTTCTTGAAACTGCGCATGCGCGGAAGCCTGCGCATGCGCATTCCTCACCAGGAATGCGCATGCCGTTCGCACCCCGAGTGTGCGGAGATTTGCCCTGTTTCTCCGCCTTCTTTGCGAATGGCGGAAGGGGCAAATCTCCGCCCATTCCGTGGGCGGAACGGAAATGTCCGCCCACCCCTATTTATTACTACTTCCATTGCCAGTGTTCAACCCTATTTGTATGAAATGATCACAATCCAGGTGAGGGTTTGAAGGCTTTATTGTATTACTCAGTGACACCAACCAACCTGCAGGACAGCTACTCATCAACTGACATGTCCAGAATCTCTCCACACCAGCACTTTAAGGCTGGGGGCCATCATCAGCAAGCAAGGGGTTAACGCCAACACCCTGTCTGACACCTTCAGTCTTCTCAAGCTGCCCTGATGACACATTGTGTTCCATCATTCCCAGGTCTGTAGAGCAATCATAACACAGGTTTTTTATTTTTATAAATATATTGCAATCTTGCACATATTATAATATGCTAAATTGGCTGGTGCTGCTTAAAAGGAAGCTTTCCTTTCAGATTTCCTTCAGTGTTTTGCTCTTGAGTGACAGGTTGAGTGGTTTCATTGAATGAATATTTATACAGTGATCTGCGAGTTTGCATTCTCAGTCTCTGCCTCTCCCCATCTTGCTGCTTCACCCCTCCCTATCCCTTATTCTCGCTCTCTTAAAGGGTGTTCCAACCTCAGACCTGGGTTCAGGGCCCTGCCAGGATCCGCCTCTGCGGATAATTTTACAGTAAAACAATAAAAGCAGTGGACGCATTTGGTTTTCCTTCCCTCCTGATGGGGGTCCGGTATTTCGGAACAGCAGAAAGTGGCTGCGAGATGTTAAACTTTCCATCAAAATGCAGTCTGGAGCAAAGCTTTATCAGCGAGATTGCTTCCAATTGCATGAAATTGATGCTTAAAGAGAAAGAGAATGACAGCTCTGCAGGTAAGCAGCAATCTAGAGAGGCAGAGCGCCAGCTTCTGAGTGCACAGGGGGAGGGGCAGAAACTGGAACAGGAAAGGAGAGAGGGCACGCTGATTGTCCAAATAGTAGCCAGTCAGCCAATGTCAGCAGCAGATTTGGGTAATTCAATTGTTCTAAGTCAAAAGGAGGTGAGCTGGGGACCTGGGTGTACTGTAAGAGGAAATGGTGCATTGATAATGAACTGAAATTACCTTTCTGGCGCGCTAAAGAAACCAGGGAAGTCTCAACGTTTCGAGATAATTTGATGTTTGTGGAAGAGGCCATCTTTAGAGTTATGAACGATAATGCACAACAACAATCACATCACAAGCTCATAGAAATGCAGCTGATGCTGAGCCCTGCTGGGTAAGCTGTTGGAACACAGGGCCATATGTATCATCAACTTGATTTGAGATTCTAAAATAGTGATTTTTAAGAAATCGCTATTTGAGAATCGCAAATAGGTATGTATGTACAAAATCGCATTTTTTTGCGATTTCTTAAAATTCCTTAATTGCGATTAGCATATTGCGAATCGCAATTAAGGAATACTTTCCCAGTCATTTCTATGGGCCAGGAGGCCCATAGGAATGAATGGGAAGGTATTCTCAATGTGCAATTCTCAATTTGCTAATCGCAAATTGAGAATAATTTCAAGGGACACCCTGTTGCACCCCTGAAATATGCATGGGTGCACATGTGGCGCACATACATGTCCTAAGGGCATGTATGTGCGTCACATAGCACTTTGAAAAATGCAAAAATGTGCATTTTTCAAGGAATTCGCAACTTACCACCAACTAGAAGTTGGTAGTAATTTGCGATTCCTTAAGGACATTTTGCAATTTTCTTTTTGCTTCATACATTGCATTTAAGGAATCGCAAAATTTGTGATTCCTTAAATGCAATTTCAAAATAAGGAATCGCAAATGTTGCAATTCCTTGTTTTGCACCAGATTTTGCTTTATACATACCATTTAGCAAATTCGCATTTGCAAAGGCCGAAATTCTGCGAATTTCGGGCTTTACGAATGCGAATTTGCTTGATACAAATGGCCCATTGACATGCAACCTGCTGCGGTGGGGACCTGGTGCCTCTCTGAACCTTCTACTGTACCATTGTACTGATGCTCTCTGTTAACAATAAAAAAAGTCCCAGTACTCAGCTTAGCTAAAATTATGTTGAATGGTGCTGAGTAACGATCAGTAGGATCCACTTGAAGCCAGAAGGTTTCCTTAGAAACGGACAGATGTCCCAGGCAGTGCAGCCGGGGTCTCTTGTTCTCGAAGGACAGAGACAGCACTGCATACTCAAGACGATGGGCCAAAGGAGAGAGAAGGCAGTCTCCTTCTCTCCTCAGAACCAATGGAGATAGGAGGCAGCCCCACGGGACACCACCACTCCTGCTGCCTGACTGTTTGGCAGGGGAGAGTAGGAAAAGTCAACCACTCAACAATGAATCACTATATTCCTTTTTAAGTTGCACTACCCAGACAGTTCAACCTGTCTGGCTGCAAAAGTTCTATTGTGAGTTTTCCAAGAACTTACAGAGGCTGACAGGCACGGCCATTGCTTACCATTGGTTGACTTTACTGTCACTCTCATTTCTTTGCTTCTTATTCGATGACTTTCTTTTTCCATCTTCAGTTTGTCCCTTCTCTGTAGTGTATTATCTCAACCTTCTTCTTGACAAGTTGATTTACGTCCTCCCACTGCTCACTTTTGGGGAACTTTTTCTTTTTGGTTAAGTATTCTATCAGAGTGCATATATGTTTTCCAGCTCCCTCCCTCTATTTCTTCTCCTTCTCCACCCTTGCTCCATGTTGTACTCTTCCACTGCTTCTACCCCAATCCCTTTGTGCTTTTCTCCTCACTTACCTGTGCCCCTCGACCCACCTCTCATGTTCACCCCTCATGCTTCTTGTTTCTTCCGCTTCTCTCCCGCTTCTCTGTTGCTCTCTCCTTCCCTGGCTTAATTTGTAATATGTCCCCCTGCCTTCTCCTCATTTCTCCTCCCCCACATGTACTCACCCACTCGTTCCCCCTTGCCTACTCTACCCCGCAGGTATTTTTTAAATTTATATATTTTTTTGGTGGGCCAGGCAGCAAATTGTTGCTGGTCATCAACAAAAGCACATTAGTCGACATTAAATGTATTTTTTATTTGAACAGTCTAAGTGGTGCCCCTCAACATGGATCAGTCAATAAAAAGAAAGACGAAATGGTACCTGTGTTCGTCTGTTAGCACATGTATAAGCGATGACCTGTACCCATGCCTGCAGAACGATGTGACCATCAACAGCAGCCTTTCACTGCGCCTTTTAGTTTTTGTGTTTCTTGAAGATGGTAGTAAACATTGGAAAACCATTACCCTTAATCACTCCTGTTCAGAATTGTCAAAAAGCATTGCAAAACAAGTAGGTCACAAACGCGAGACCTAATGTGTTTGCCAATTCTTGTTTTGAAAAGAAGGACACACATAGAACCTGAGTGTGGTGGTGTTGGACCTGGCACCATTGGCGTGGGTCTCCCATCCATTTTTGCTGTTGCCTCATGTATTTTTGCTGGTGTTAGATGCTTTGGGCACTGTGCCACTGCTATTCAGTGCCACAGTGCAAGTTCTCCCTTCTGTAAATGAATGTATTGATTGGTGATTCCATGTTTGGCTATTTGGTTTACTTGTCAGACCCTAGTCTAGTGCACTGAGTGTGCCAGGGCGTGTAAATCCAAATGCTGCTGGTGGGCCTGCAGCACTGGTTGTGCCACCCACAGAAGCAGCCTTGTAAAGTGTGTCTAAGGTCTGCCATTGCAGAGCCTGCGTGCAGTCTGGTACTGTCATGCTGACTGGGCAAGTGCACCCACTTGCCAGTCCCTAAACCTTACCTTTCTTCATATCAGTCACCCCTATGGTAGGCCCAAGGGCAGGGTGCATTGTAAATATAAGGTAGGTCCAGCCCTGGTGTGTGTGGCATGTCCTAATAGTGAATTGCAGCCATTTTTGTTTTTTACTATTGCAAGGCTACCTGTTCTCCATAGGCCATAGAATGGGCTGTTAGAATTGTTACATTTTATAATCCTAACAGGCTCAGAGAACATTGTAGAAATTCGAGTTTAGTATGTCTGAACTCAGAATAATAAAATATATCTTTTAGTGAAGTTTATTTTAATATTCTGTGTTTGCAAATACCACTTTTAGAAAGTAGGTCTTTGCTTGTCTAACCATTCAAACCTGCCTCTGCTAGTTTGTGTTTTCCAATGTCTGGTTTCTGTGAGTGACAGGGCTGGGGAATTCCAGGAGACAGGCTGAGTCACCCAATGGGGAATAGAGAGATCTGCATCCAGATGGGAGGGAGGAATGCATCTGAACTCTGAATAGGGCTGTGCTTGCCTTTCACAATGCTGGCGCCACCCCCTGGGGAGCGGCTGATGTCTCTGCCCTGCACAGTGAAAGAAGAGAAGGAAGACTGTCAACAGAGTACTCCAGGGCTGTACTTGCCTTCCACAATGCTGGCTCCACCTCCTGTGGGGCGTCTGATGTTTCTGCCTTGCACTGTGAAAGGAAAGGAGAGGTCTGGTAAACAAAGTGCTCAGGAACTGGTTTGGACTAGGCACAGGCCCCTCTCCCCTCAGAGAACAAAGGATTTTGGGGTATAAATATTGGGACCCTACTCCCATGAAATAAGATCCCTTTGGACTACAAGAAGAAACCTTTACTGAGAAGAGGAACCTGAAGAAACTGAGGAGAGACTATTCCCAAGCTGAAGTGCTGCTTGGGGGATTGGCCTGCAGTGGTTGCCTTACTGCCAAAGGAAGGAGAAAGTAACTTTGTGGAAGTGCCTGCTGCTGTTTTGGGCCTTCTGAGGAACTGCGTGTCGCAAGGAGCTGGAAGCGTGACTCAACGAGAAGAAGCGTGTTGCCGTCACTGTGCCTGCCGTCGCAATTCCGGAGAAAGGAGGGTGTCGCCGCTGGAACTGTCACACTGCACCGCATCAGAGAGAAGCGTGCCACAATGAAGAGGAAGCGTGTCGCTGTTGCTGCCGTCGCAACTCCGAAGAAGGAGGGTGTCGCCGCTGGAGCTGTCGCACTGCACCGCATCAGGAGTAGAATCTCACATCGAGGTCGGAGCGTGTCGCCGTCGCTGTGCCTGCCGTCGCAACTCCGGAGAAAGGAGGGTGTCGCTGCTGGAACTGTCGCATTGCACAGCATCGACCAAGAGCATCTCACATCGCCGATGAGCGTGCCGCCGTCGGAGCTGCTGCCGTCGCATCTTGGATGTCGCCGCTGTAGTTGTCGCATCGAGCGGAAGCTTCACGCATCGTGGAGAAGAGCGCCGCCGCTGGAGCTGTTGCCCTCGCATCGTAAGGGTGTCGCCGCTGAAGTCCACGCATCGAACCGAGAGTTTCTCACATCCCCGAGAAGCGTGCCGCATCTGGAAGATTTTCACGTCTTTATTTCTTTGCACCTGAACTTTGCCGCATTTCCCATCGCTGCAACATTGCTTGTCGTGGAAGCGCAACGCAACTTAAGGTACATTGACGCAGAGTGTCGCATCTAAGAACTGAACTGAACTAAGCTTAAATCTAGCATCTTAAAGTAGTCATAGTGTGTATTTTGGTTGTTTATGGTCTTGTGGTAACTCTATATAATATAAAACCTGATATAAAACCTGTGTGGTGTCCATTTGTAGTGTTGTCACTGGGTTACTGTATGTGGTCACAACTGCTTAACTTACAACGCCTCTGAAGTAAAGCCTTGCTGCTCGCGCCACGCAACCTAGAGGGAGAGCAAGGTTTATTTTAGGTGTGTAATCCCCCTTACCCTGACTAGAGGAGAGGGTCCCTATTTGTCACAAGTACCTACCTGTGCCAACTAGAGACCCCCAAATCTAACAGATGGTGTCTCCCTTAATTTCAATAATGTCTTCATACAGTCATTCCGCATACTGTCTGTAAGAGAGTGATACCCCACTTTAGGCTGTTGGAGCAGAAAATAACATTAAAACTCGAATTACGACATTAATGAGAGAAAAATAATAAACATGCACCAACTACATGTTCATGAAAAATTAGCAAAATGAGAGAATTTAGTTACTGCATCATAAAAGCATGCAGACAAAGATATAGACTAGAGATCGTACAACTTATGTAGACTGTGATTTATTGATTGAAGAGTATTATTTTCATTAACGTGTGGTAGAAATGTGTAAAGGGTGAACTCTCATGTTATGGAGTTTACCCCTAATCATTATAATTTTCATGTATATATGTATAACTAATAAGAGTTTATCAAATTTTATGAATAACCCTAGTTATGAGGATGAACCTTAACAAAATTTACCATTTATGTGTGCAAACGTGTGCACCAAAACAACAAAAGGAAAAGTTGGTGTTACACATTCCTAATGAATTATCCTTCTGTGAAACTTTCATAGATTGTATTCCGTACATGTACTAAGGTTGATACGAATCCTAACGGTCAGGAGACGCCAGCGGCTACATCCAGCCCGTCCGCGACCTAACCTCGATTTACCCCGCCGGAGCTCGATGAAAGGAAATACCGGCTTCCAGAATACGCTGAACAAACCGGGCTTCAAGAGTGGGAATTATTTTCAATCCGCACTCGGAAACATAAAAACATTGAGACAACGACTCTTTTGCCTTAATTAAACTTTCGAACTGCATATCATAGGAAAGAATTTAAACAGCTGACCGAGTGGAGAAGTAATAGTAGAAAAAGGATCGGGGAAAATATAAATCTATTGACATAGATTGACACCTCTTGTCTGAGCATAAGTGGAGTGCTTTTATCTGAATACGAAACACTCTTACCATGGGAAGTCGTAATCCTCCTTCTTTCGAAATTAATACAGTATAAACTTGTGGCTCCTGAAGAAGGCGTTTGTGGAAACGCCGAAACGCGCGTCGAACAGAATTAGTTTTTTGCCACGTTTTATGCCCTTGTGAATATGTGTTTTTTAAACTTTAGGATTTAGAAAGAACTTTAGCCGTTCACAGTTGAAAGTCTATTCTATTTGTCTATCTGTATATTTTAAATATAAATTGATACAAGAAGTTTTTATGATTTGTGGTTTCTTGTTCACTTTTTTAATTATTGTGATATAATAAATTCCTTTTGTGTTGTATACATGTGTATTAACTCCCTCTTTTATTGTGCTTTATAATTTTTGTTTGTTTGAATTCTGTACAAGTAATTAAAATTTAGTACACTGATTTGAAATGTTTTGATTTCATTTGTGATTACATAGAATGCTGATGAGTCTATATATTAGGTAAAATATTTTCCTAACCAGCTGTCTTGTTGTTAGCTATCTGTTTTTACAAAGCATGTACTAAGGTTATGCATTCTTAATGAAGACTTAAAAACGTATTTTGAAATATTTTTATACGTTAGTACTTTCAATGTAGTAATGCATCATACTGATACGTATTATTATTGATGATGCTATAAGCTTTATTTCGACATCCAGAGTCATAAAAGCAATAAAAGACATTTATTCGTAACCACACTGAGGTCCTAATTGAGAGACTCAGAAAGCCTCTGACTGCAAATTGAAATCTCAATGCGGGTTTCACTTTCAACCACCGCATTACCATGCAGGCAGTCGAAAGTGAAACCAGCCGGTCACTCCAGCTGGAATCTGAGAGGCTCAAGGAGCCTGTCAGCCGGTCAGAAGCCTGCCAGTAATCCCTATGGTGGGCGTTTCCGCCATAGGGATTACGATGTCTGTTTCCAACAGGCTTTCCATCTTGGGGTTTCCGACATGGAAAGCCTCTCGGAAAGCGACGTTGGGGGCCCCTAGCAGGGCCTCCTCTACCCTGTGACCTCTAGTTGGGTGCCGTGCTTCCCAAATAATCCCTGCACCGAGTGGCAGGCACCCTGAGTGGACTAAGTGGTCTGACCAAATTAAGTGAATCCAGTAGGTGTCACCACCGGAACTTTAAGAATATAAAATTGCCTGATGAGAGAGCTCAAGAGGCGGGTATAAGGGCACCGAAATGAAAAGAGAGGGCAAGAGCGAGAAGAGAGAATCCTTGAGGACCGGTGATCTGATTGGCTGAGGAACTGGCGAACACAGTACAAGTGTTGAGAGAACTGCCAGTTATTCCTTACTATCGCTGACTGAGATTTGCAGAACTTCCATTCCATCTTTCACTTGCTTAATGCAGATGCACCTAGCTTACTTTCCGAACTGACGCATATGCTTATGCGCTTGGTGGTCTCTTCCTTTCTGGGAGACTGTTTGAACTGGCCTATTCCATGTCTCTTCCTGAACTCTTGAGCTTTGGTTTACTTACTTTGCCTCTGGAAATGTGCGGATGCATTTAAACATACTTAACTCTTGATGAACTATACAAAATAATTTCATAACGTCTCAGCTATTTTAATTATTTCCATCCAAATGAATGTGCATTCTTAATCCTGTTAATCAATGATAAGGAAGGATCCTATTAGAGAGATTACTGAGCATGACATTCTAATGTTATTATTCTCTATTGCTTTAACTTAGCTTTTAGTGTGTATGATTTTGGGTCACCTACATTTCTTCTGGAGATTTGGACTTGCTGTGAGAATTCTTTATCTTTATAGCATTGTATTAAGACTAATCACTTGAGCCTATTTTCCAATTTGTTGTTCGGTCATCCAATTCCTAGTCCTCATTGGATAAATGCTGACTCCCTTATATCCAACCCCTCTCGGCACAAAACAAGGTCCATCGGAAGACCAAGAGAGTGGTAAGCTCATTTGATAACAGGAAAACCATAGTTCGATAACGTTGGGCCCAGTAAATGCTACAGCAAGGCCGAATCATGTGTTGATTTTTTAATAGTTTTATGATAAATTGGGAAAGGATATGAAATATCACTGTTAATATCACTAAGGTCATGATTTAGAGTTTGCCAGACAGGATATTTCACCACAAATATGGCAGAGTACCCTGTCCAACAAACTGACAAACCACTCACTCTGCTTAGAGCCGACAGTTTTCATTTCTGCCAGCAGTGCCCCTGCAGGCCCCGCCGCCAAAACCTTACAATAACAGCCTGTCTGACATAGGCCATCAGTGTACGTACATCATTCTGAATGCCCTATTTAAAGTCTTGCAAATTTTGTTTTCTTCAGCCAAGTACAGCGTGGCGGTCCCTAATCGGAAGGAAGAAATATTAACCCCACCCCAGAGTGTTAGTATTTTGTTTTGCAAAAATAAGGACCCACTTTGGGACTTGTTTTCTAAGTGGTCGCATAAATCATGGCAGCCTCTGAGCAAACTTTCAGTACATTCAGAGGAGCTACTCAGGTAACAGCTCCTTTGATGGTACAGAGATGTACGCCATGAGAGCGCATATCTCTACATACTGCAGAGGAATAGGCCACCCACCAAATTCTAAATTGGACTCGTGGGACCCAATGTACAAACATTAGGAATACCGATTTCCTAATTGCGATTCTCTATGAATCACAATGAAAGAAATCGGTATTCCTAATGTATGATATAATGTTTTGAGCCTTATCAGCGATTCTTAGTGGAACACAAATACACCTACAACATGCATATTAATGAGGTAGATTGCAATTTGCAACCCATTGGGAATTACAGCCATTACAGGGATGGTGGCTTGTTGAAGTAAAGCAATCTTCTTCTTTTTTTTATGTAGCCCATTTTCACTCAAAGGAAATGGGGATTTTTTTAAAAAGAAAAATGAAACTCCCCAGTTTCATTTTTAGATTTCGGATAGACAGCACATACGCTGTCTCAAAGAGACATGGCGTGTGTATCCGTGGGCTTCAGCCAACTCACAGGCTTCCCATTTGCTCACTGCATGGTCTGTCTCATATTCTTTGTCACCATTTGTCACTGGTATGCATGGCCAAGCCTCTTCTTTTGTTTGGCCCTCCCCAGAGCATGGACCAAGTACTTGTAAACATTCACAGCTCCTGTTTTTTAGACCATTTTAAGACTTATGTTGTTCTATCTTTTCTTTAAACAGTGCTTGTGCTTTTACAAGCTCCATCTTCCCACCTGTCCTCATACCCGTCCACAGATCACCCCCTCCCCGCTACTGCTTTTCCCTTTGTTGCTACTTTCCTTTTCCTCCACCTCCTCTCTCCCATCCCTGCTTGCTCCCTCGCACCAGCCGATACTTGCCCCGTACACAAATCAACCCTCCCCCGATCCCGTCACTGTTTTAAACCCTCATTGTAGTCTGTTTCGATCTATTGAGTGGTGGTGTTCTGCCTTTTATTGTCCTGTTAGTGTATAGCTGAAGTGCTGATTGGCACCCATGTAGTCTCTGTGTATTTTCCTTGCATGTGGGTATTAGGTGTGTGTGCATGTTTACACCATATGTGGTTGTTCGGCAAAGATGTTCATAGGTGGAAAATCCAACCTCAAGTGATTCAAGCATGCGTTATCACAGGGCATGTTACAGTTTCTAAAGTACCTGTGTCTGTCTAACCTCATTGCTTCACATTTCATAGATAGGGACTCTATTACTTAAATTTCCCCCATCCGGACACTTTCTTACTTTCCCTACATTCACCGGTGAAGTGCTTCCATGCACCATTGTTGTTTAACTTGAATTCTCTTCAAAGGAGCCAGGCCATCAGTGTCCTTGGCAAATGTAGTCCTTTCAATGTGGTTGACAATCCAATGTATTGTCTCATGGTCACTACTGTAAACCAGCCTAACACAGTGATTCTTTCCATTTTTTTGTGCAGTTTTATATAGTGCTAACACCACCTGAACGTAGTGGAGCACTTTAAATTAACACCTGTTGCTTTTTTGTGTGCAGTTTTATATAGCGCCAACATCACCCATAGGTATTCGAGCACTTTACATTAGCACCATTGCTTTACAAAATGACGCATTCATTTTTGTAGGCACATGGAGATTAATGGCTCATTTATGTGGAATTGGCATAGGGCAGCACCGCAAGTCTTCAACACCGATGTAAAAGGTCAGGACTGCACCATATTTATGAAATACAGTGCATTCCTGTCCTTTCCCCCTGTCCTGGTGAAAGGTTTGCTGCATAACTCCAACGTGGGCACCTTTACATCAGGGTGCAAGGGTGCCTCCTTTGCAGGCAGGGTTGTTTTTGTGCTGGAAGGGGCACCTTCCTTTTCAAAAACAATCTAGAAAGGCGTTTTCCTCTTTCTATTTGTGCTTCAAAATGCAGCACACGTGGTAAGAGGAAAAAATGAGGAGGAATACAAATGTTACTCCTTATTACAGCTGCACTGGGGAGGCACAAAGTTTTGACACTGTCCCAGGTTGATGTGATTAAGTAAATCTGGGGCAGCATCAAAATCCATGGGAGTTGGTTGGGAAAACTCACCTCAAGTCCATGGAACTCTTTCTTGACGCAGAGTAAGACAAAGAAGCGACTTGCGTTGCTTTGTCTTACTCCATGCCTATGATGCCATACAAAGCCACGCAGAGTGGTTTTGCGTCGCCTCATACATATGCCCGATAGACTTCCACAACGGAGAGTCAAAAAAAGTGATGCTCCTGCAGCACAAGCCTCTCATAAATAAGTCCCTAATTGATTCGCCCAGAATCAAGGGTGGCAAACCAATGCCAAAATTCAAACCCGGTTTCCCAGCTCCATAGTCGGCAGCTGGGGCTCTTATTTCACATCCAAGAGGATGCCACATCGTCTCCCTAGCCTCAGCCATAGTTCCACATTTTGTGATTGCAGCCAAATCACTTCCCCTTGGCAGACCACATTTGCTGTTTGTTGCCTGTCCACCTCCGTCCTGTCGCTGCTTGCCCCTTTCTCCCAACTCTGCTCTTCACATTTGTTTTTTTTGTGCACTATTATGTTGTGCAATCACCACTCAAAAGTATTGGAGTTCTTTACATAACCACTAGTTACCAGTGGTGGCTGTTGACATTTAAAAGTGGTGAGGCGTAACATGATTTTCATACTACAGCGAGCGAGTGTAGCGAGCGAGCCCGAACAACCTGAGGGGGGTTTAGGGAGATTCTTTCCTGCGACAATTTTGAAAAAAGAGTGGACAAATGGTGCATTTTCAAGCAAATTTGAGAAAGCAGGAAGGTTAATAAAGCAATTGTGAAAGTGCAGTTATTACATTAATAGAGAGATGTCATATAACATAGGTAGCTGCTTATTCAGTATAACCACAGAGCTTCATAACAGACTTAGAGACTCACTGACCTATTTACATCATGTGCATTTTGTGATCTGCATCAGGTACATGTTCTTTGCAGCAGGCACATTAATCTTCTGTGCTACCTTTCCTCGAGTCAAAACTTCCACTAGACAAAACTCTGATCTCTCTCTAGGAAAAACATTAACCATCAGCCTTATCATGACATTTTTATTGTTACTGAAAATTGCCAGAGGCCAGTGGTAACAGTGCTTTTAGAACCATAATATACTTGCAACTCCATTCAATTTACGCTCTAGACAAGAGAGCAATATGCTGCCTAAATAAAAAGTACCGGCATCCTGGAAGAAGCAAAGTAAAGCATGTGAAATGTAAGCAGGAAGAACATGGTTACCAATCCACCCATCAATCAGTTATTGCAGTACCCCAGGATTGGTGCACTTCCCCACCCTTGAAAACAATGCTGTTCAAAAAAAGACAAGAAAACAAAAGTGCTGCTTCACTGACAAACTCTGCAAAGTAGCGCTAATATGTTTGGGTGTGAATAATATCAATCTAGCCACTTTGCAAATACTCTGACTTGCTTTTGTTCATTTTTTTAAATTTATTTTTCATAGTTGGAACCTTTTATTCCCAAAGCACACTGTGAAAACAAAAATGTTGACCCCCCCCCCCCTTACTACTACAAGGAGACTGAGGTCTGTTGCTCTATAACAGTGTCTGTAAGGTTTAGCACTGCATAGTCAGTGCTTCATGTGAGATTAATTAATTATAATGACAGCAAAGTATGCTTGGATCCAGTTTGCAAGCACTGACGCAGCAGTCTGTGAGCTCAGCAGTGGCAGAGCTGCCGGTGATTGGACTATCACTGTACAACCAAGCACAGACTGCTGGCCATTGCTGTATACATCAATAGTGCGCAGTATAGTAAAATACCATAAAGTATAGTGTAGCAAAGCACAGCACAGTCCAGCAATCCACAGAACTGCAGCAAACATAAAACTGGTATAAAAAGCACAGTGCACAACGTTACCGCACAATACAGTCCAGAAAACTATAGCATACAACAGTGCAATACAGTGCAACATAGCACACGACAAAAGCACAAATCCGGACATCCGATTCAATACGGGAATACCTCTTGGCACTCGATTAAAGCAGTGAACATCAAAGCAGAATAGAACATAACACAACAATACACAGCCCATTAAAATACAGCACTGTACACGGTGCAATGCAATACAAAACATCAGCGCTTAATAGAGCACAGCACCGTGCAGCACTGCACACATCATACATACACGGGACAGCACAGAACACAGCAGAACGGCATGCTATAGCACAACAGAGCACAGGGCATGCACAGACGCATTCATGCAGGTCAACCAGACCCCTGCAGCCCACACCGTTTCAGGTGGTATTCTACAGCACTCGCACAGTCGCGCTACACAATATCTAGACTCCATTCCCTAAAGAACTAACCCCGAAAGGGTGCACTGCAGGAGGACAGCGTCAGCTATATCCAAAGGCCCCACTCTACAGTACAACCTGACATGAGCCTCTGGAATACAGCACAACAAGCAACTGTGTACCTGCAGTGGAAACAAACTCATTACCCTTGTACCTCTGTTAGTCACCGGACCCTGGTACTGAAGCATAGGTAAACCCTACTCTACTGCACAATGAACCCACTGCACTATGGTGCAAATAGAGCCTGGGTTTGGGTCCCACACAAAATAATGCGCAACCAGCCAAACTGGGAACCAAAGGGCCCTGGTACTACAGCATATGTAGACCCTACTCTACCGCACAATTAACCCACTGCACTACGGGCAAATAGAGCCTGGGTTTGGTTCCCACACTAAACACTGCGTAACCAGACGCACTGGGTACCAAAAATAGTGGCGCAGCAGTCTGTGAGTCTAAAGAGCAATGGCAGTGCTGCCCTGTTTGCACATGCGGTGCCTGCCTGGGAGAGTCAAGAGGTACCACCGCTCAGGACACACACACGCACACACAAACACAACACACAAGTGCAGACACACAACAAAAGCACACAAACACACGGTCACGGAGGCACATACAACACACATAACACACGCGCACACACAGCACACAGGAACTTCTCCGGGCATGAGCCTGGCATTTATCATCCTTTGGCTCCATCCAGGGAGCGCGGGAAGAAATGCAAACTAATTACTCACCCGTCCAGAAGTCATTCTGAAGGTGCAGAGAGGGGGCTGCAATGAGGACACGGCGTTTACTGGCAGAATGGTAAACGAGCTGACCTAAGTGTACACACAAGGACAGTGCTTCTGTGTATTCCTGACTTTCTCACAAATAGAAGTGCACTACGATGCAATCTGCCTGGCCTTTCCACTTCAATGCATAGTCTGACCAGGTGCAAGCATGGTGAAGGCGAATACATAAGGCAGATAGGAGATCATTTCTCGCTGTACTGCACGTTTTTCAATTGTTGCGCTTTGTTAAGCAATAGAAAGAGAAAAACTGTTCAGATGATAGATCCTTTGGGCGCCATCTTCTAAAAGTAAGCTTCCACGATCCACGTTGGTGAAGGTACAGGTACAGCGCCCTTCATAAAAGTTGATAGTACTGTAATCCAGTGACTGACTAAGTATCTGGCACACAGTTACAGATTGAACTTTGCAATTACTCTGGAATCTGGAATGCATTTATAATGAAGCGTTATTTTCGTGTGCCTGCACCTCTGCCTGTACAAGGCCTAGTCGTAGTGAGCCATGCATGGCGGCCATCCCCAGGGAGACATCAGCGGCCCTGTAATACTAACTAATGTGAAGCTCTGTGGATGATGGCGGCTCATGCAGGAGGGGCCCACCAACGGCGATATCGGACATTAGATATTATGGTTGGGTACTGCCTAACCCCCCTCCCGCAATCTGCCCGAGACCCAATGTGTAGTGGGGACCCTCCCATTCCCATCTCCCCAAATGTTAAATACTTCAGACACCACAACTTCTTTGGATTAGGGGTCGTAGACCCTGTCTGCATTTATTACAAAATGAATAACATTATAAAAATGATGATTATTTACATTATATGCAAAACGCTGAAAGTCCAATACATTGATAGGTACAAGGTGCTCATTGACTAACTTTAACATGTCTCTAATATATATCCATTCGTATTTTATACTAAATGCTGAACATAATTTACTTTCTGCGTAACCCTTTTAGAGCCTACGGTAAGGTCAATGACTGGCAGCCCCAGGTAGTAATCTTTATTGTTTGATTATTAAAAATCTTACAATTGCAAATGCAGAAAACAAGTTTAAATTAAGTTAAGTTTAAAACAGTTAAAATTACCCTAACATCATAAAATTCTTTTGTTTCATAATAAGTTACATTTTAGAAATATTATTCTCCTAATTTCCTTTCCACTTTTAGTAGGAACCTTACAAAAGTAGCATTCAAACCTATGTCATCTGAGTGAAGGCACCTTATCAGGGCCTGTCTGCATGTCCTTATTCCACGTACATTGAGCGGTAATTTAAGTAATGCTCTTCTCTCATTTAGGAGTTCAGGACAAATACATAATAGGTGAAGGATATTCTCCTCACCCTTATTACACAGTCTACATAATGTTAGTTTTTCCATGTTTTTCCACGGGGGAAGATGGCATAATCTCGGCATAATTCCAAATCTCGCTTTAAGAAACACCTTTCTATTTTTTTCAGTCCAAGGTGTTTCCAAATAATGTTGTATTTCCTTTTTTTGTAAGCATTTATAATTGTCCAAGCATGTTTCCTCTTTATAAGGTTAGCTTTGTCGCTTACAATGGATAGTTGGCTTGCAGTTCTATTAATTATTTTTTTAAACGAAGCATTGGTTATATTATTTTTCCAGATAGAGGTAACTGCAAACTCATCTATCGCTTCCTTGAGATAGGTCCAAGCTGTTGAGTTTACATTATTATTTATTTCATTCCAAAGTAACTGTGATATTTCATTATCGTGGTCATTTTCTATTCGTTTCCAGATTTTAATAAAATGACCTTGCCTCACGTAGTGTTGATTGGTTAATCCAAATTCCAACCTAATTTGTGCAGATGATGCATTCGCTGGGAGTTGAAATAGTGCCCTATATGTTCTTGTAAGGGCCTTATTTATTATTTCGGTGTCCTTTCCCATTGAAGCTTCACTACCGTACGTGATAGTAGGTAGGAGTCTTGCCCCTATAATGTTCAGCAGTGGACCATATGTAAGGTTACTAAGTGACTTCCGTACAATTCTAAATGCTGCAGTCAGTGCGTTAGCCTTCCGTTGTATATCCTTTTTTTGTAACTGGTAATTACCCTTGTCATCGAAAAGCACACCCAAGTATTTATATACATCTACTTGTTCCAATATGGTTTTATTCAAGTACCATTTGCTTTTATATCCTATTTTGTTATTCTTAGTGACTACCATAGTCTTGGTTTTTGTTTCATTGATCACCATCCCATTTTCCTTGGCGTACATTTGTGTCCGACTGATTAGACTTTGTAATCCAACTTTAGTGTGACTCAGAAGGATGACATCGTCTCCGTACAGCAGGTTGGTGATGTGCTTTCCACCTAATTTCGGTGGGTGAGCGTTCAATTCATCCAATATCCCAGTTAAATCAGACAGGAACAGATTAAAGAGGAGGGGGGCTAAAACGCATCCTTGTTTTAGTCCTTCAGTTGCAGGGATTTCCTTTGATATGGTCTGTCCATCCCCCATCCTCACCCTAACCCACAAATTTACTGTATAGGAGACGAATCAGCCTAAGAAGAACCGCTGGTATTTTCTCTTCCTGGAGTTTTTTCCATAATAGGTTTCTTTGAACACAATCAAATGCAGATTTGAAATCTATAAAACATAGATAGAGTGGTTGTTTAGCTTTGATTGACTTATCCATAAGCAGAGACAAAACCAAAATATTTGTCGTTGTCCCCAAACCTTGTATGAAGCCCGTTTGGTTCAAGGGCAGTATCTTATTTTCGAGTACCCATTCACTAAGGTTCGTTAGCAAAATCCTGGCAAACAACTTGGCGTCTGTGTCCTGTAATGTAATCAGCCTGTAATTTTCTGCGAGTGCCCAATTTCCTTTTTTGAAAATTGGCGTGATTAAAGATCCTCGCCATGACTCAGGTATAACTTCTTTTTGAATGAATTCTCCATATAGTTTTTCTAAGTACATCGCCCAAAGTTCTGGATTTTCTTTGTAGAGTGCAAATGGTATGCCATTTGGTCCAGGAGCTCCATCCTTCTGTTTTTTAATTAATTTTATTATTTCCTCCTTTGTTATTT
Organism: Lissotriton helveticus; assembly: GCF_964261635.1. Classification (NCBI taxonomy): domain Eukaryota; kingdom Metazoa; phylum Chordata; class Amphibia; order Caudata; family Salamandridae; genus Lissotriton; species Lissotriton helveticus. The sequence goes on along the minus strand of NC_136070.1, from coordinate 1,017,846,039 downwards.
GTATAGGTATTTCCAAGTCACTGTCATTACTTCCTATTTCTGTGACCGTATTATTGTTGCTAGTAAGATACATTTCTTGTTTCCTTGTCCCTGTATTGTTCTGGTTTAGATGATTTCTCAGAAATGTAACCCATTCCTGCTCAGTTAGTGGAGATGTAACCACCTGTTTGTTTGGTCTAACAAGTCCATTGATGATTTTCCAGAATTCTCTTGGGTTCTTTTGTTTACTAGCATGGAATATGTTAGCCCAAATTGCCTGTTTTGCTTGGTTTTTCTCACTCCATATTAATTTCTTCAGATATTGGTTAAGTGATTTCAATTCTCCCAAAGTTTCTTCTTTTACACCTTGTTTCTTTGTTCGCCTAATGATCTTATTCCGGGCTCTTTTTAACTAAAGTTATTGTATATGGGAGGTTTATATAGGATTCCTTTTCATTATTTTCCTCTTTACGATGCTTCTTATTCCATTTTCTTTGTAATTGCAAATGGGGTTTGACCACCTTCTTAGTAAAGTTCACCCATTGCTCTATCACTGTTTCCGCTGTTGTATCTTTAAAACAAATCTCCAAGAGACTCTCCACATGTTCATTCATTATTTCTCTGTTTCCTACATTCCAAAACAATTTATTATAGTTTGTTGTTCCAATGCATCCCTGGACGGTTTGGTATACTTGATTTGTAGTGCTTTTAATGTTCAATGTTATTATCTGCTAGCAGTGATCACTGTCTGTTGCTTTCTGTAGCTCATACAAGATAATGTTCTGAAACATACTTAGCGACGTCATGGTATAGTCGATCCTAGACTTTGCGTTATACCCAAAATAATAAATCGGCCGTTAAGAATACAAAGACCCATCACTTCCATATCTTTAACAAGTTGTGTACCCATTTTGTTCAGAGGGGAAATGTTCTCTTTTCCTAGGTCCTGTTGGGGAATTGACCATTGATGGTCTTGTGATTGAGTTATATCGTCTCTTATATGAGATGACATTAAGTTTAAATTAAAATCCCCAGTAATCAGGTAGTCTGCTATAGGATTGTCCAACATTTGGTTAATTAGAAGATTGTTCATGGTTGCACAGGTTGCTTCCCTACTCGTATGTTTTGGCTGGATATATACGTTAATTAAGTACACAGATTTAGATTTTTGGTATGATGTTTTATAGGTCAATTTACCTATTAGGATGTTTTTACTACCAGAATCAATTTGCTCGTGGTTTGCCCGTATGGAGTTAGAAATAAAAATTGCCTGGCCCCCACTCGGGCGACCAAATGTATGCGTTTTATTCGCGTTTATATAGTACGCTGCATATCCGTGTAACATAAATGGTTCGGTTTCCCATGTTTCTTGTAATAGGATAATCTGACATGGACACACTATTGAGTCTATTTATGCATTATGGATCTTTCTTCCCAATCCATTAATGTTCCACGAACACATTCTTATTTGTCCCCTCTCATTGTTATTCACGGGTTCTTGCTCGGTTCTGTCGACTCATTGTTTGCTGTTACTATGTAATGCCATGTTTATCCAAGTTTCATTTATTTCTAAATTCCTTTCTATATTCCTTTGTGGAGTTGTGGCTCCTAATTTCATAGGGGATCTACCAAGTGCATTTTTTAGTACTGAAACTATCTGTTTATCTGATGTATCGTGATTTGGTTTTATTTCTTCCATAGTAAACGGAGTCGGGTAGACCTCTGGGATTTGTTTGGTTACTGATATACCCCAGGCTTTAAATGTCGTATACTCACTCAGAATCTGTTCGGCTATTGTTGATGATATTAGTGTTATTAGTGTGGGGGCCTGGTGGCTTTCTTTCCCTGGGATAAACTCAATTGAGACAATATCTCCACTGACAATATTAGATAATGATGCCATTGATTTGAATATTCTGAGTAAGTTTCCACGGTTTAATATATCATGCCTACCTCTAGACTCGAATTCCGGTGAAAATATAAGTTATTCATTGTTTTTGGGTGGTTGGTGATTTAGGGCCTCAATTGCTTTAGATTGCCTAGGTTTGTAGGTAATTCTTTTAACCCCTTCCCTATTTTCAATACACAGATACTCCCCTTCGTGCAGTTTTGTAGACCTTATCCCCTCCTCCCTTGCTGTTGTTTCAGGATTTTTTCTCCTATTTCCTTAGCACTGTGAGTTTGATGAAGAATAGTATTTTGGGTTGATTTAATTGGGCTCCCATCAATCCTTTTTTTAAGGATAAAATTAATTGGAAATCTTTCTTCTTCTTTTCGCTTTACGTGCTGAGTTGCTGTAAGGGGTCGGTTATCTAGGGTCGAAATGGCCACACGGTCTTCTGGTGCTCTACTTACTTGCCTAGTTGGGCCATGGGGTGAGTTATCTAGGGTGCCAGTGGCCACTCGCTCTTCTACTACTCTTCTTTCCTCCGTCATTGGATTTTCAGTTTGGTTTAGAGTGGCCCCATTTGTCGGACACATTCCGCTTGATGTTTTTTGTCCAAAGATGGGGAAATATTTGGTTCTACCATCTTGAGTTGCATCAGTTGTTATTAATATCTGCTCATTATCAGGTCTTGTAGAAGCACCTTCTTTGGATTTTTTTATTTTTCCTTGCTTTACGTATTTTCTTTCTTTGATGTTTTGACATCATAGTGAAGCCATCCGTATCCTTATCATTATACATCTGTTCCTCTTTTTTTTCCTTACTGCTTGTTGCATCTCCAGTTTGTTCCGATGCTTGCAGAACTGGTAGTTTTAGTGTTTCACCCTGTAGTTTTGCTTTAGTTTGTTGCTTTGTTAATGCTATTATCTCTGGCCCTTCAGGAATTTCAGTCACCTTCATATTCTCTTTTTCTTTCTTTTCCATAGTCATAACATTTTTTGTATTGACTTTCTCGTTGTTCTTTTGAATGTCCCTTTTAGTGTCTTCAATTATAGAAGACAAAACTTCTGGTAATGCTGCTAATTTGTCGATAATGGGTAGGTATATACATTCCGTGGTCGTTTTTTCATTATCTCTCTGTGCTCTGGTTATCAGATCATTGAGTTTGGCAAGTTTATTATCAATCCCCACAACAGTATTTGCCATAATTTTTAGAAGATCAGTTTGTATATCCATTTTATTTGATTGGTATTGAAGTGCCTCAAGAGTAAGAGTCGAGGTTTCGTAGTAAATGTCCCAAGTTATCCCAGATCCTTTTTGCTTAGTTCCCAGTTGGATGTTATGTGGGGTGTCGCCATTTAGATGTTTGTTATCCTGGCGATTATACATTCCGCATTAAAATTATCCGTTACATTTTCATCTGGGTCATTAGTTTCTTTTTTCCTACCTCATCTTCCCCAAATGGCATGAGTTGTTTTATTTTTTCCTTATCTGTGTCTTTATAATTGGCATTCTCAGACTTAGCAGTGTGTTGTCCCAATTGATTGTTTATTTCCTCAGGTGTTAAAAACATCCTTTTCGTGATTTCTACATTGACTTCTATAGGAATCCTTGTTGGGTTTTGTTCCATCCTGACTCCCTGGTAGGATCCAGGAGATTTTAGGTCTAGATCGTTTGTAGAGCTGTTAAGATCCTCAGCCATTGTCTCTGATGTTGTATCATAAGTATACTTTTCTTTTGTATTTTCTCGCTGTATTGTCCCTTGCAGTTGAGTTCCAACCATTATATTTGGTCTGTGATTTGGAATTCATCACTATTTTCGTTAAGTTTAGCAATTTGTTTATTAGTTGTTTTGTTACATATAGGTTTAATGGAGGTCTGTAATTTATCCCTTTCTGCTTCCAGTCCCATTGACATTAAAGCTCCAGTTGGGTCCTTCATAAATTGAAATTTGACCGGTATTTTACCGGATTTCTCGAACATCCATGCTATTGGAGAGATTAAAGACTGATTCAGCCCTGGAGTATTTGATTTTAAGTTTTTTTGATACCATAGAGTGTTGTGTTCTCTTTGTGTATTTTGTTGCTAAACCTAGTATCCTCACCTTTCCAGAACGCATGTTTCTAGAATTATGTGTCACCTTTTGTCAACGTATTTTTCCCGTTGTACTCTGCCACTATTATCAATCAATTATAACCAATGGTCACAGATCAATATGGAACTCACCCTATTCTTCAACCTTTTAGCTGAATCCAGCTCCCCAGCCTCTGTGCACTTTCTTCCCGCTGATTCTGTCACCAAATGCTGATATAGCACCAGTAAGGCGTTGTTAGAGTTGCCAAAACCGCAAATCACTGCTCAACATCCACCACAGCAACACTGGCGCCAGAGAACTGGATAGATGGTGGTAAGTAGGAGGCTGCTGAGTTGCTAGGTTGAATAGGGGGGGGCAAGGAGTGGAGCTTCAGGGGGACAGAACTTGTGGTTCTTGCAGTTCTTGCTTACGAGCGGAGCGCTCGGGAAGTGCCTCCAACCAAATCAGACCTAGTCGGATTGGTCGTGGGCCCAGGGGTGAGCTTGCGCCATGATGCGTGCCGTGTGTTCCTGCACTGATGTTCATTGACCTCCTGCGTGGCAGGATGGCGGTGCTTGTGTCGTGCGCTCCCGTGGTGCTGATTGTTGGCCTCCTGCATGGCAGATTGGCGCCACCTGTGCCGTATGAGGATCCACTGCATGCTCTTCCCCTGCGTTGCAGGCTGAAGAAACTGCAAAATTCAACAGGTGAAAAACCAACCATCAGCTGACCACTCTGTAATTGATCACAGCATATGTAAGAGCACATAGCGTTTATAACAGTTTGATGACAATCAGAATACTGGCTTCCTATGAAACTTTCAAATGGGTCCCACTATTCCATCATAATTTTGTCATGGAATAGTTCCTCCTTGAACAAGATTAATAACGCCAACAAAGTAAAGGTGATTATCTCAATACTGTAATGTGGGTAAGTATCGGCATTTGGCTACACAAAGCTTCCTCAGACTTGCATATTTGATTGACCTAGTTTTACTATCTGTGGTTTATTCTCTTAATGTTTACTTCTATATGCAATGTCATAGTGTACTGTTAACCTTTGATAAGGGCTCTGTCACTGTTTTTGGTCTGGTTTCTGCTAACAAAACTGCTAATTGTGAAATATTGGGAATTAGTTGAGGGGGGTGTGAGCCCTTCTCTGCAAAAGCCACAACACTTGCCAGAGTGAACAACAAAAAGTTATAAATTAGCCTGTGCTTAACCCACTGGAAGTTTGGCACAAAAGCAGTCAGGTTTAACTTGTAGGCAAGTTGTAAAGTATTTATGCAGCACAGAAACAGTAATAAAGTGGGAACATAACACAAGAAAAAATGTATATCAATATAGAAAAATAGAATAAAATGTAATAAATACAATGACACCAAAACAACAAACATCCAAGCAGTGGAAATGGAGATATAGTATTTTAAAGATTTAGATAAAAGTAACGTCAAAAGAGCAAAGCGCCAACTAAGGGTATCTGCCAAAGTTGAACCGTGACAACATTTAGGCTGCCCATGATGGAGGGCAGGCTGGGCACTGGTCCAAGTTGATCCCTGTGAGGATTGCACCTTGCGTTCTTGAATAGCAATCTGTGTGGCATTGCTTTGCAGGGCTTCACAACTAATTTGGTGGAACGTTCAATTAGGCTGGTACCGCACATTTAAACTACTTCCAAGAGTTCAGCACTGGAAAGCCACAATTTGGAGGGTGAAGACTCACTCAGGGTGGGTCCAGGGGCAGGTTCAAGATGGGTGGAGCCTTTTCTGTCCTTGCTGCTCTGCTCAGGATTCGAACCAACTAACCTTGGAGTCTCTCTGGTAGTCTTAAGTGCAAGCAGAAAAGCAGGTCCCAAGCAGCAGGGAAGTTCTTTGAGGGCACAACGGAAGCTTCAGGCAGAGGGGTAGTCCTCCTCTTGGTGCAACAGGGCAGTCTTCTGAAGTACACAGCAGGCCACAGTCCTCTGAGAGTCCTTCTACAAGTCCATAAGTGAACTGAAGAGTTGGTCTGAGTGACCATTTTATTTTTACCTGGTGCCCCCTTTGAAGGAGTTTCCCCCTCAAGAGACGTGTATGGAATTTCCGTTCTTCTTGTCCTGGTCCCAAGTTGTTTGGGGGCACAATGACCTAGTGTGAAGCTCTTTATGAGTGTGGCAGCCTCTTTGAAGTGCAAGTGTGGTTGGGGAAAGTTTCACACATCCCCATTCTGCCTAGATGGCCCATTCTGCCACAACCAGTCTCTCTATTGTGTGGCTGTTTGGGAGGAATACACAATGGCCAACTGCCACTCACACCTAGTCATGTGACCCAGGGGTAGGCTTCAGACAGCAAATGGTTAAGAGAAGAAAATGCCAACTTTCTAAAATTTAAAATTTCAGAATTGTGACTTAAAATCTGACTTTACAATTAAAAAAACATTATAAATTACAATTCTTTAGAGACCAAACTCAAATCAAGAGTTATAATTTATTAAACATAATAAGGTAACCCAACGGTTCTCTATGAGAGAGGTAGGTCTTCCAGTTCTGAAAAACTAATTTAAGAGTTTATCACTACTAGGACATGGAAAACTTAAAAGTACATGTCCAACATTTTACAAACACTGCACACTACACTATTGGCTGTTTAGGGCCTACACTAGGGGTGACTTATATGTATTAAAAAGGAAGATTTAGGCCTCACAAATGGTCCTATTGTCAAACTGACAGTTTATAACTGCATGCACAGTCTGCAATGGTAGTCCTGAGGCAGGTTTTAGAGGTTTACTTAAGGAATAGGACACGTTACAATGCAAACCTTTACAAAGCATGCCTTTACAACGCAGTTTTTACATTGCAACATCCATTACAACGCATGATTTTACAACGCATTTCATCACAACGCATTTTCAGAAACTACACTTACAATGCATTCCATTACAACGCATACCATTACAACGCATAACATTACAACACATTATACTTTTAGGACAACAGTAGTGTAAGTGTTGGATAGTGTAGGGGTAAAAATTATTATTCCCACTCCAGTGAGTGCAACAGTAGTGTAAGTGTTGAAAGTGTACGGGTAAAAAATACTCTACCCATTCCAGTGAGTGCAACAGTAGGGTAAGTGTTGGATAGTGCAGGGGTAACAATTACTATTTCCTATTACTTACCTTATAATGAGTTGTAATGGCATGCGTTGTAGTGGTATGCACTGTAATAGCGAGAGTGTAGTGACATGCTTTGTAATGGCTGCAATGCAATGGCATGTGATGTAAAGGACGTTGCGTTGTAATGACTGTGTTATAAAGGTAGTACGTTGTAATGAATGAGTTGTAATGGTTGTTTCCCTTACTTAAGTAGATGGCATAATAAGTGCTGCAGGCCCACTAGTAGTATTTAATTTGTAGGACCTTGGCTATGGTATATGTAGTGTTACGGTCTAGCAGCCGTACGTCGCGCGACGTGCGTGACGTACCAGCTGCCATCTTGGGATGCGCGCGCATCCCATAGCGAGGAGCGCGAAACGCCGAACAGAGAGGCTGCGACTCGGCGCTCTCATTAGCAAGTTAATTAGCAATAAACAAGCGTAATCCCTTACAACCGACTCCTGTCATTATTGGGCACACCCACACCTCTACAATGGCGACGAGGATGGGATAAAGAGCAGGAGTGCACCATTGGAGGCTACAGCACAGAAGCCAACAGCAGGATAGAGGAAGCAACCCAACAGGAGTCAAGCAACAGGGACGACTGGCAAGGAGACAAGCTGCAAGCACCAAGTAAGCAGCCAGAAGCAGCACAACATCGCTAGAGAGCGCGGCAGAGCCCACAAACCACCGGCACTAACTCTAACTAGAAAAAAAAAAATAAAGCACCCACAACAGTCCACTGCCCCACCACTGAAGGCACCAGCACTGGCTACTTCAGGGGAGAGAGAAGGGGGAGACTGAGATAATCCTTACCAACGAACAGAGAAACAGGAAGGTACTAGGGCGCCAGGCAGTCCAGGAAACCACAGCGGCACGCCAACAGCAGAAAGACGCGAAAAGATGTGCGCACAAGCGGCGTATGCGACAGCCCCGGTACAATTCTTACCAAAGCCTGGGGAACCCCTCATGAAATGGGAGGATTGGCGGGACTACATAGACAATTTCATAGAGGTACTGGAGGATGAAAATTATGAGAAGTTCTCCAGCAAGAGGAAGAAGCGGATACTGTTACTCAATCTGGGACCGGAGGGCCTCAGAGTGTACAAAAATCTAGTACCCAAACAACGAGGAAGCACGGACGACGACGTGTATGCTCACGCCATAGATGACTTGAATGAACATTACAAGCCGACAGTTTGTGTATCAATAGACAGATTCAACTTCCAGCAGAGGAAGCAACGACAAGGAGAATCAGTGGAGGAGTATGTGGCGGCATTAAGAAAATTGGCGGCCACATGCAAATACGATACATGGCAAGACGAGTTCATCAAGGACCAAATCGTGATGCATTCCACGAGTGCGGCAGTACAGGACAAGCTGTGGGCCAGCGGGGACACCACGCTGAAGGAAGTGATGGTGATAGTCAAGAGGGCAGAATTGGCGCGGAGGTGTGCAGAAGCAGCAAAGAAGGAGACGACAACAAGCCAAATGGTGAACAGGGTAGAAGACGAGGAGCCCCGCAAAGACTACAGAAGTAAAGGATCCTCAGCCAAGGGACCCAACAAGTGGCAAGGCAACCCAGGTCCCCCGGGAAAACAGACAGGGAACAACAAGAAAGCGTGTTACAGATGCAGGAGTTGGTCCCACGAGGCGCATGACAGGAAGTGCCCAGCATTTCGCGCCAAATGTTTGCACTGTGGAATCGTAGGGCACTACGAAAAGGTTTTCCGCAAGAAAACGTCCAGGAACATGGTGAGATTCATCGACCATGAACAAGAAGCCCAAGAAGAAGATGGGGAGGCAGATGATGATGTCGTTCTCTGTATCTATGATCAGGTGCTGAGCGTTGACAACAAAAGATCGACCAAACCGGTGCTGGACATGATGATTGGGGGAGTACCTATAAGCATAGTGGCAGATACCGGCTCACCCTACACCATAGTCCAGAGGGCGGTGTGGAACGAAACCTTCAAAGCTCACCTGGGCCCGGACTTGGAGAAATTAGACATCCGACCAATAACATACAATGGAGATCGCATTCCCATGGTAGGATTCAGACCATTAAAGTTTGAATTCAGAGGACGCAGCGCTGACTGCAAACTGTACATTTCGGAAAGAGGACCCTCTGTGCTGGGTTGGCTCGACCAAGGCGACCTAGGAATAAAACTGGACCCAGGAGGGAAGGAGCAGATACTACTCACAGAACCGGAGGAGTGGCCAGACTTGGACAAGTGGAAGAAAGAGTACCCCAAAGTATTCGGAGGCACGGTGGGAAAACTAGAAAAATTCGCACACAAGATTATCCTCAAGGCTGAAGCTGTACCGGTGACTCACAAGGTGAGGAACGTACCATTGGCAGTGAGAGAGGCAGTGCAGGAAGAACTGCAGGAACTGGAAAGGAAGGGGCTCATCGAGCCGATCACGTGTGCGGAGTGGCTGGCGCCACTGGTGGTGGTTATGAAACCCAGCGGGAAGGTCAGGCTGTGCGTCGACCTGCGAGAACTAAATAAGAACATCGTGGTGGAGAAGTTCCCCTTACCAAGGATCGAGGAGATGCTAGCCAAGACTAGAGGAATCAAGTGGTACTCCACCATTGATTTAACTTCAGCATACCACCAAATTGCATTGCACCCGGAGAGCAGGAAGTTGACGTCATTCATTACCCCCTTCGGGTGCTACCAGTTTCGACGCATGCCGTTTGGCCTAGCATCGGCGGCGGCGGTGTTTTCAAAAGCTTATGCACAAATTATTCAAACGTATGGACGGCATCCAATACTTCCAGGATGACATCCTAGTGATGGGGCGAGACAAAATAGACCACGATAAGAAGCTAAGCAAAGTGCTGAAGGTGTTAGAAGACAAGGGACTCACAGCAGAATGGGCCAAATGCCGTTTAGGCATGGAATCAGTGACCTACCTAGGCCACGAAATAGGAGTACGAGGTATCACTCCTAAGACTGAGAATGTAAGAGCGATCTGTGAAGCACCACCACCCGCCACCAAAGAGGATGTCAGATCCTTCTTGGGTATGGCGGAATACTACAGTAAGTTTGTGCAGCATTTCGCAACCAAGACACACCACATGATGAAACTAACCAGAGAGAACTCGGTGTTTTGCTGGACGGAGGAAGCCCAGGGAGAATTCGAAGCAATCAAGAAGGATGTGATAGGAGCCATTCCCCTGCAAGGGTATGACCCCCAGGGCAAGACAGTACTCATCACAGACGCCAGCGACAAGGGATTGGGCGCAGTGTTGATGCAAGACCGAGGCCAAGGAGTGATGGAAACCCTCAGCTTTGCATCACGTACGCTAAATGACACAGAAAAGAAATACAGCGTCATAGAAAAGGAAATGCTGGCAGTGGTGTGGGCGATGACGAGATTCCGACAGTTCCTGTGGGGCACACGGTTCCAGTTAAAGACAGATCATAAACCCCTGGTGAAGGTGCTAACGTCCAGTGGACATGCAAGTGCCACTCCCAGGATCTCGAAAATGACGCTGAAACTGCTGGAATTCAGATACGATGTAGAACACATCCCAGGCAGCCGGAACAACGTTGCGGATTACTTAAGCAGGGCAGCGGTCATGGAGGACGGAGAAGAAGACCAGGCAGGTGGAGAAGAAATGGTGGCCTTGACGGAAGACCAAGAAAGAGTCATCAGTAATCAGGAGTGGAACGAAGCATATGGCAAGGACCAGATCATGCAAGAAGTGAAGACATGTGTCATGAAAGGATGGCCGGATAAAAGGCATACCGATGAGAGACTTAGACCCTACTACGAGGTCAGGGAGGAATTGTCAGTGGATGACCAAGGAGTGTTCATTTACTGAGGAGACAAAGTCATACCTCCTGCAGGCCTCATCCCGAGCTTACTGGAGACACTCCACGAAGGGCATCTAGGGATCGGCAAGATGAAGGCGAGAACCAAACAGAATTACTGGTGGCCAGGCATGGACCTACGGGCTGAGCGGCACGTTAGAGACTGCACACAATGCCAGGGAGCAGACAAGACACTCAAACCCCTACGTCCAGCCTTGGGAAAGTTCGATCCTCCACAGAACCCGTGGGAGGAATTGTCCATAGACATCTTGGGCCCGATCTTAGATGGACATGGCGTCCAGAAGTACGTGTGTGTTATCATTGACAGATATTCGAAATGGCCGGAGCTGAAGGTGGAAGAAGTAATGGACACTGAGACCATACTGAGTTTTTTGACAGACACGTTCGTGAGGGAAGGCATTCCAAAATCAATCCTAAGTGATAATGGCCCCCAGTTCACCTCAGAAAAGTGGGTCAACTTTATGGAGAGAAATGGCATCCTCTCCAAACACACCTCAATATATCACCCGGCCGGCAACGGGCTGGTGGAACGTTTCAACAGAGTGATAATGGGGTCTGTGCAGGCAGCAATATCCAACAACAAAGACTGGGAGAAGGAAATCTGGCACATGGTATGGGCATACAGAATCACTCCAACGGGAACAGGATATAGCCCCTTCCAGATACTGAGGGGCCGTGACCCTTTCACTAAGGACAATAGAGCGTGGAAGGAGAAAACCATTACAAGTAAATGGTCTCCAGCAGTGGTCCGAGCCAACCTGGAAAGGGCGCAGGCAATCTATGCCAAGCACTACAACGAACGCAGAAACGTGAAAAATACAGGACTGGAAGAAGGAGAGTGGGTGCGAGTCAAGTTGGCAACGTTGCAGAGAAAGGGAGACAGTAAATACAGTAAACCACTCCAGGTCAAGGAGGTGTATGACAGAGCGGCGTTGTTGAGCGATTGCAATGTATGGTCGCAGGACCGCATGGCAAGATGCAACAAGGTACTACGGTGGAGCCAAGATGTGATGGACCTAGAAGGAGCAGAGGAGACCAATGTAGAGAAGGAGCAAGTGGAGGTGGAAGTGAATGAGAGAAGAAGAGATGGCAAGGAGGAACAAGGAGATCAGAATGGCCAAGGAACGAGGGCAGACATGGACATAAGGAGAGCAGGAGCGAGTGTGGCTGCGCCGAGCATTGAAGGAGGGGGTGCAGAGGCCCATGAGAGAGAGACTCAATCCACCCCAGTAAGGCTGACCCGGAGGGGCAGAGCTGTGGTGAAACCAACAAGGTTTCGAGACTTTGACATGAGCGGCGGACTGTAAGTAAATGTTCATTGTTTGGAAAAAAGGGAGATATGTAGTGTTACGGTCTAGCAGCCGTACGTCGCGCGACGTGCGTGACGTACCAGCGGCCATCTTGGGATGCGTGCGCATCCCATAGCGAGGAGCGCGAAACGCCGAACAGAGAGGCAGCGGCTCGGCGCTCTCATTAGCAAGTTAATTAGCAATAAACCAGGGTAATCCCTTACAACCGACTCCTGTCATTATTGGGCACACCCACACCTCTACAGTATACTACTTTACTAGGCATTTATAAGTAAGATAAATATGTCACTCAGCTGTTAGCCAATTTTGCCATGTTTAAAGAGGAGAGCTTACACACTTCAGAACTGGTTAGCATTGGTAAAGTGCACAGAGTCCAATGGTCAACAAATGCAAATTCAGTAAAACAGGAGGGAAAAAGGGAAAACGTTTGGGGGTGACTCTCCGGAGAGTGCCAAGTCCAACACTAATAAATAAATGATTAATTAAGTGTATCGGAAAATGTGAGGAGACACGCATGCTAATGCCTATATTCTGTGGCGTGGGTTAGGCCATTCATTTTATTCTAGGCATGTGTGAAACAACAAAATTCAATTTCCTAAAATTTCATGTGATGTAAAAATTATGCAAAATAACGTGACATTTAGTTTCACGAAATTGAAGTGTTTCATGTGAAAATAGAATTTGAGGGCATACTGGCAGGGGACAAGAGTTTATAAAGACTAGATGGTACAAATAATAGAGCTAATGTACTCTAGTGGTATTATTCACACAAAACATAGGCAGTTCAAAAATGCATTATATTTCAAAATTAACATTAGACACTCTAAAGAGAGTAGTCAGCACCGTATGCCATAGCACATTTCCAAGTACAGAAACATTTTAAAGGCAAATAGGTAGAAGGGCTTGATGATGTGCTCAGTGATTCAACATATGACGTGGTCACTGTTCTGGCTGGTAAATATACATATGGCATCCTCAGGAGACCCAGCACTAGCCCAAGATGACTGCAAATTTCCAGCATTCGTTTTCAGTCAGAGATTATGCAATGAAAAGTGCTACCAAAAACACAATAAGGAACTGTTAACATACTGAACCACGCCTCAATTTTGCTCTACTCAAGGTGCTGAGATCGGAGCGAAGTAGTCCCTATCAGAATTTGATAATCCGGGGGGCATGGCTAAGCGCCCGATGAGCATGGCGGCGTCTCTGTGAGGCTCCCCTAACCGGCGCGGCGGTATCGCGCTTAGAGGACACATTGCGCGAAGCCGACCGGAAGAATGTACATCTGAAAAGCCGCTCACCTCAAAGGACTCTTTTCCGACTCTCTTATCTTCATCTAACAGGCATTTCTGTAAGGTAAATGCCCAGCTTCGAGGCTGCTCAGTCACGGCCATCATCTGTGAATCAAGCTACGTCGCGGCAGCCTGTCTCTCCGTCATGCAGCTGTAATGTTTATCTTTCTGCCCGAACGCCAGCACTTGCATTACGCACCACATACTTTTGCCTTACTATGATTGGCTCTGAATGTAAAGGAGTGCCCCGTTTTTCACCTCGTGGTTGCGTTTGCTCTGAGGATATGATTAGGCAGCCGCCATTTTGTGAAGCTTCACCGCTAACAAGATAATGAGCCACTATGTTTTCAGGTGGAGGCTTACTCGTTTTTATTACTTTTTCACATTCTAAGCCTTCCTTATAACACCAATATACTTATCCAGCATCACTATCTTCATGATTTTTGTGCTCTTTGGACGGTACGATTTTATACCTTTTGCTGCAGATGAGGTTATACTAGACACAGATGTCTGGCTGCAAAATCTTCGTTTCAAGTGCTTTTTCTCAGGATTAACTGACTTTTGACCTGGTTACTTGTTTTCTTCACTCTGCATATCTGATATGTAAATGGACAGACCAAAAGGATCTCTTTGCACTGCATCCAAGCCACATCGTTCTTTCATCAAAAATTCAAAACTTTTCTCAGAGTTCTCTAAACTAGAAGATTCAGGTCTGTTTGAGTCAGAAGACACCAACACAACAATGGATTCCACAGTAGTCTTGCCAGGAAAGTCTAAAGTTAAACGTCTGAAGAAAGACCCCCCTCGCCACCCAAACCACCCACTCCAGTCTCAATGGAGCTGTTATTGCAGGAGATAAGAGCTCTCAGACCTTTCGTCGAGGAAACCAACTCTAAATTACCAGCTCTCTCAGACAACTGGTCTCAACTCAATAACAGACTTACAAGTGTTGAACAAAATGCCTCCTCCCTCAGCGAAACTATCAAGGGTGTCAGATTCTTCCAGTCTCAGGTTGTATCACTCCAAAAGCAGGTTGAGGACTTGGAAAACCGAAATAGGAGGAACAACGTTCGCATTTACGGGCTGGCGGAGAGGGCGGAAGGTGCAGATCCTATAAGCTTCTTCAAATCCTTTCTCCCCAAGATACTTAATCTTCCAAAGGACACCTTGTTGAATATACAACGTGCTCACAGACTTGGCCGAGCTTCCACCAATACAACCCTTCCACAGCGTCCAAGAGGTGTTATCCTTTTTTTTCTTGAATACACAGATTTATTGAAAGTATTGGCAGCCGCTAAAGTCATCAAGCGGATCTCTTGGTCTGGCTTCACACTGTTTTTTGCACAGGATTATTCAAGAGCTACAGCAGCCAGACGCAAGACTTTCCTTAGTATGAGACCTGATCTTCACTTCATGTTGACCAGATATGGTCTATACCACTCATGCCTATTTAAAGTCACTGATAACAACAAAATGACATCATATGAAGATCCTCTACATCTACAAAGTTTCATTAATTCTCACAGCACGATCCATATGGATTCTTCAGGACCTTCTTCCTTTCATGTTCCCTGACTCTTCTGAAGTCTGCACATGAGGGTTTATTGCAATTGTAATTGCTAGTTAGTTTGATGATGTTATTCTTATTTATGCGTTGTTAGGTCTCCTCTTTTAGTATTTAATTTGTTTGAGGTTCACACTAATTTTGGTTCATTTATCATATCTTTTTATTATTGTCTTTTTGTTCAAATAACAACTTGTTCGTTAATATGTTTTTCTTCGCTTTTTGCAGTTATGTTTACGTTTTGGCGTGACATCACCCCGGTACGGTTTAGCCTTCCCTAGACGGTTCGTCTGCTCCGTGTGGTTCTTCCCACCCCCACATCCTTGTTTCGTTTATGTAGGTATGTTATTTGTATTGTCCTTTGTTTTTTGGTTAATTCATTGCATTATTTGTCTTTCTCATGGTGTCTATACTTTCTCTTCTTTTTTCCTCATCCCTACTTCCCTACTTTTTTCTAATACTACATATTTAATCTTTTTCTCTCTCTCGATCCCTGTATTACTTGCACATTTTGTCTTTTTCCATGGTTCTATGTCACCTGAGTTCTATCTCTGGTATCTGTCATCTGCTATTTTTCCTCTTCTTTGGCTCAGGTTTAAATTGCTCATTTCTTTCTATCTTCTCGATTTTCATACTCCCTTTTTCCACCTCATTGAATTGGACTATCATTTCATATTGTTATTTCTATTCTTTTTTAATATTTTATGTCACTTAAATTAGTTTTCCCACTGCCATTTTTTGCTGTTTCGTTCCGCAGCGCCCGCCTGCATTACCATGCCTGCATTCTGGCTGGTATTGAGATGCCATTTGGACTAACATCCTTCAAGCTGACCTGAAAGGGGACGCCCTCATTGTATGTAATAGTTTTAGGTGCAACACGATTCTGACAGTATTTGGCTCACACGGTGTATAAAAGGAATCTCCTTAAGAGCGCTACGGATTGCAATTTGAACCGATTTGAAAGATCTTTGATACTTGTCCCTCAGGTGTAAAACAGTTCCCACTATATTAGGCGCATATCCTGTATCAAGGGATCCCTTCATGAGCGCGACGAGATGTAAATTGAACCGTTTTTGTAAG
Organism: Lissotriton helveticus; assembly: GCF_964261635.1. Lineage (NCBI taxonomy): Eukaryota > Metazoa > Chordata > Amphibia > Caudata > Salamandridae > Lissotriton > Lissotriton helveticus. Next base: position 1,017,829,882 of record NC_136070.1, on the reverse strand, counting down.
ATATTTCTCCCAGCTTTCCCATTATAGAACCTCGTTTGAGATTGGCTGACTAAGACGCCTTTATAATTTGGACGTGGCCCTGCTGGTCAATTTAAACCTTTATCGTGATATGCTCAGGGTCACATCTTATAAATACAATAACCACTCTTTGACAGGGAACGACACCTTTATATGGACGTGGCCCTGCTGGTTAATTTGAACTTTTATCGAGATACGTACAATATAACATCTCTTAACACAATACTGCTTTTTGACGGGGGGACATTATCCAGAGAGAAATCCCCCGCTCTTTTCAAAACGCCTGGAGGGGCTTTACCCCATACTAATCCTATGCCCTGAAGAAGTCCGTAAATGGATGAAACGTGTCGGCTGTCCATTGTGTTGAATGCTGTGTTTTTGCTGGAATAAAAAGAAAGAAAAAAGAAAGGAAAAAAGAAATACCGAAGTCTTCTCTAATTTTTGGTTATGGACAATTGACTTGATTGTGTTGATTGAATTTTTGGGTGGTGCACCTTTTCTTCATTTAAAAATTGTTAAAGTCCCGGTTGGGAACTACTACTGTGACGGTGGGTACCGAACTGTGTGCACACAGCTCCCACCTTAAATAGTGGGCAAGTTACTAATAGAGTAGAAAGATCGGGTTAGATGCTGCTAGACAGGAGGTTCCACTGTCAGTGCTTATTTATCTACTAGTTTCATGGAACATTAGGGGATTACATTCTCCTATAAAGAGACAGAGGGTTTTGACCCACTTGGCCAAGTTAAACGCTGATATTGTTTTTTTTTACAAGAAATACACCTCACTGTTACTGAATATTTGAAAATAAAAAGACGTTAGATGGGAGAGTTTTATTTTTCTCCAGGGGATGGTAAGCGAAATGGAGTTGTGATATTGTGTCACAATCTCTCCCAGTTACATTATTATCGCAGGAATCAGATGTTGATGGGAGATGGCTTATTGTTAAATTGTCACTAAAAGGTGTTCCAGTTTCTCTTCTTAATGTTTATGCCCCCTTCTGGCCTGCTTTAGCCAAGCAACTCTCTCATTGCATTGAAGATAATTTTATAATGGCCGGAGTCTGTAACCAGGTGTTTGACCCTTTTATAGACAGATATTCTAAAGTGCCTTTTGTCCCCAATAAATCACACAAACCTTTCACTCATAGTATCACTCAACATAAATTGCTTGATGCCTGGCGCCTCTGTAACCCGACCACCAGAGAATACTCCTTTTACTCCTCAGCCCATCACACTCAATCAAGAATTGATTATATCTTTGTCTCCCATAACATTTCGCAGTCCCTCACACATGCAGAAATTGGTCCTATTCTCCTATCGGATCATGCACCCATTTCAATTGGCTTTGATGTATTGCGCAGAAACAAGGCTCCTAGAAGATGGCGTTACAACAACGCACTCCTCTTAGATCCAAAGTTCACTGCATCCTTTACCTCCTTCTTTAGTGATTACTTTGATGGAAACCATACAGAGTCCCTACCACTCTCGACTATTTGGGACGCTTTTAAAGCTTCAGCAAGATATTTTATTATTGGTTTTGTTGCAAAGAAATGAAAAATTGCACGTAAGATTACCATGGACATCCTCTAAGACATTTAAAACTGGAACACTCATATTATGCATCTCACTCGGAGGAATGTTTACAGACCCTTATTAATGCTAAAAGGCAATTTAGTAAGAAGTCAACAGAAGATGCCTCACTTTACTTGTTAGACTCCAGTGCAAAATTCTATGGTGGTAGAAATAAAGCAGGAACATATTTAGCCAACTACTTAAAGATTTGCTACAACAAATGAAACATTGATTCTGTCTTTGATGAACATTTGGTCTTAAAATTTAAAGACGCCGAAATTTTAAATGACCTCTCTCTTCTACAAATCTTTATATTCATCAGAAACCCAACCTTCGGATCACTCATTAGCACAATTCTTTTTAAACATCCAAAAGCCCCAACAGATCCCTCTGGATCTATCTCCCTTAGAATCAGATCTTACCCAGCTTGAACTCCTAAAAGCTCTTCAAAACCTTAAAAAGACAAAGCACCTGGCCCGGATGGTTTAACCATCGAATTTTATATCCATTTTTCTGAATTTTTAATTCCCATATTACAATCACTTATAAACTTTTTTTTGTTCCTCAAATAGTTCTTCGGGTTCTTTTTCGGAAGCCCATATATGTCTTATCCTAAAGAAGGTAAAGATTCTAAGTACTGTAAAAACTACAGGCCTATTTCATTGGTCAATATTGACTGCAACATTACATTACAACATTACAGACAATGCACAACTCTTTTTTGATGTTTTATCCAAATCCTCACATCTTAACCATGCTCTGGCAGCAATTGCGTTGGATGCCAAAAAGGTTTTGATAGAGTTGAGTGGAAATATCTATTCTACACTCTTAAATGGTTTGGTTTCGGCCCCAACTTTATAACTTTATTATCCCTCCTCTACTCCAACCCCCGTACTGCAGTATGCGCCAATGGCTTAATTTCCCCATTTTTTAACTTAGGCAGAGGTGTGCATCTAGGCTGTCCTCTCTCTTCCTTCCTATTCAATCTGGCCCAAGAACCATTTTTGTCCAAACTACGTCAAAACCCAAGCATATATGGTTTTCAAACATCAAATGTTCATATCAAACTTGCAGCCTATGCCGATGATATTTTGCTCTTTATGTCCAGACCACAAGACTCAATTCCGGCTTTTTTAGTGGAGGTGAAGTCTTATTCCCTCATAAACGGGTACAAATTAAATTATGATAAATGTGAAATATTGCCTTTAACAAAACATACTTTTAGCTCAGAATTTCAAGCCTCTCAATTCAAATGGAGTCCAAATCATATTGAATATCTAGGTTTACACTTCACATCTTCAATCTCAGAAACAGTAACATTATGTATGAATAGATGTATTCAAAAGCTTTCAGAACTGACGTCTAAATGGCATCCTCTTCACCTGTCTTGAAGATGATGTTATCGCCCATAGTTTTATACACTATTTCTAACATCCCAGTCCCAATCACAACTAAATTATTTAAGAAAGTCAACTCTATTTTATCCTCTTTCTTGTGGAGTAATAAGAAGCCTTGAATGTCTATACTAAAATGAATTTGCCCTAAATCAGAAGGTGGAGTTACCTTTCCGGATTTTCAGGCTTATCAGAAAGATTTCTTGTTACGTCAGGCCTCTCTTTGGTTGCTTGACTCTACAGATGATTGTCCTCTCTGGACTTTAACAGAGTGTCTTTTTTATCTCCATACTAATTTCGTGAATGTCTTTCTTTTTCACGCAAACCACAATCCATCTCAACTCCCATAATAAAACATACTTCCGAATTACTCAATCTACCTTATCACTCCACTCACGTTACTAAGGACTCCTTTCTAAACTCAACAATTTGGCATAAAAAAAATTTGTTGATCCAAAACAAACCTTTTTATTGGAGGACTTGGAGAAATAAAGGTTTAATATGGATCTATCAGCTATTTTCAGAGTCAGAATTTTTGCCTTTTGCTACACTCAAGCAGGTATTCAATCTACCGGCCTCCTTTATCCATAAATACAACATACTCAAAAAAACTGTGCTGGAAATTTACACCCACTTCCTTACTATACACAATGCCTCTACTAACCCAGAAACCTCCTCACGACATCATACTTTGTTAATGACCACACCCAAAGCCTCTACTATTTACAGCCACCTGCAAGGCATTGACATTGATAGACAGAAGACAACAACTGAAGAGGCATGGGAACGAGATTTCACTACATGCTGGCCATTATCACTTTGGAAAGGCATATGGACCAAAATACGTAAATCCTCCAGGGCAACAAATACCACACAGACATTATTCTTTGTTTATAACAGACTTTTATTCAAGCCAGTTACATTATGCAAAAGATTTTCAACCATTCCGGATACATGTTGGACTTGTTCATCCCATAATGCTGACCTATTTCATATGTTATTTACATGCTAGCAAGTACACAATTTCTGGAAGCAAGTATGGTCTCAAATTAACTTAGGGGCATATTATCAAGAAAGGGCGTTACATTATCGCCGCTTTTATCGGCAGGAAACTGCCGATAAAGGGGCGATAATGTGCTTGATAATATGCTCTATGAATTCCAATCGAAGCCCATGTTAGATGTGAAGACATCTAACATGGGCTTCGATTGGAATTCATAGAGCATATTATCAAGCACATTATCGCCCCTTTATCGGCAGTTTCCTGCCGATAAAAGCGGCGATAATGTAACGCCCTTTCTTGATAATATTCCCCTTAATTTTTGACAGTACATTTTCTTTTACTCATATTTTCCTAGGCAGTCTTTCCTCCATTTGGGACAATGTTTCACTTAATGTCAAAATTATTGATTTATTATTAGCGATTGCCTTTCAACAAATTACCATTAATTGGAAAGACTTTACGAGAATCTCCTATAAGGCTTGGTGGTATATTGTTTGTCATAACCACAGGTTAGATACTGCCTTTGTTTATCCTACTCATATGGCTACGAAACACGCCTGTCACAATATATATTGATGCTAATGCCAATCGATGTTCTCTACTAAAACCTTCTCAACAGGAAGTTCTCAAATCACCTTGACTTCCCTAATGGTTCCATAAGTTTCATTTGTGTACCTTAAAGGCATTTATGACTCACTTATTTAGCTTTTTTCTGTTTCAATTTTGTATTAATTGTCCAATTCTAATACTTTTTATGTAGTAAGCTTGGTAGGTACTGATGTAAGATTCACGTTGTATACTTTGCATAGACACCTTGTTTTCTTTTCAATAAGGCAATGATCTCATTTTAAAGGTATACATGAATAAGTAAAATACAGAAATGCATAAGCTGGGCCATCAAATAAGATAGCCATTGAGCATGCAGATCATAAAGAACAAAGCAAAGCACTTAGTAAAGTTTTAATGGAAATCCAGCATAGAGTCAACTTCTAAGAATGGGGAAAGGGTTTCCTCCTAACATGGAGAAACCACACTCTTTTATAGTATTTCAGACAAAGGCTTCATACATTTACTACATCAATATGTGGTTCACATGGTCTTATTTAATAGAAAACAAGCAAAATAACAACAGTTGCAGCACTATACATTCTAGGATTTTCTCACTATTCTATTACATTGAGTTCTCCGATACATCACATCTGTTCTCGGCACATACTTAGAATGTTATTCATTCAAGGACAGTCTCTCTGTTCTTGAGAAAGTACACTCCATTTAATTAGCTTTGAAAAATCACACTCTTGCGGTAGCACTCTCGTCATTATGACTAAGAATAAACAGCGGCTCAAGTCAAATGTTAAACTGCTGCATCACACTGAAAATAAATGACAGGGCCTAAATTGTCCTTAGTTTGGAAAATACTACATGTTTACATTCTGTGCACCAAATTTTAAAATATCTGCTATTACAGAGCTATTATTTGTCTCACCTAGAAATGGAAGCAGGTAAGGTCTAGTGAATATGGGAACGTCTTGGAAAGAGCTGGTTCTTCACACCATTCATGAATTCCTGTTGTTTAATGATTGTTTTTATCACTGTCAGAAGGTAGCTCCATAGTTTAAGCGCCTGTACAGAAAAGGAGGATCCACTGACGTGGTTCTTTACTTAAGAAAAGATAGTCAGCTTTGGTGGTGCCATCTAGGGTGGAATGTTCTCTTTTGTGAATATCATTAGTTTTACTGGATGAAAACTGGGTGTTGGCTGAAAAGGGCTGATGTAGCCAATGAAGTTCCTCTTGGGTCGGTGAGATGTGATCAAGTAGATGCACTTGCGAAAGTTGTCTTGTCACAGCATTTTATATTTTCTTCATTGCCTAAGAAAAGATAGTGTGTCCGCCTATCAAGATGTAACAAAAGGATGGCCATGGAAGCCTGAAGCTTCTGCAGGAACCCTAGATGGAAAGACATTGACATAGAGTATGCATGGTGTACAAGGAGCACCTTGTAACTTGGTTTGCTTGAGGAACATGCAACCCATGCTCTCTCACATGTTTCTCCCTTCTCTTTATGCTTTTGCCTGTACTTCTAATTCCGCTACACTGTTAAGGGAAGGTAATTATTCTGTTCTGCACATGTCAGGATTACTGTTTTGGATACATTTAAGGTTACTGGCATCCTTTGGTTGACAAACTCTGAGATACTACTCTTGTTTTGATCTTTTAAGAGCCTTGGATTGTATATGCAGTTTTAGCATGATCTGGAAGCAGTTGTGTAGTTGTAGCTCGTTAGGTTGAAGGATGTGGTGATATTCATTAGTGGATAGAGGTAGACATTGAACAAGAGTGGAGCAATAACAGATCCAGTTAAGGAATTTTCCCATGATGTCAAGTTTCTCCTGTTTCTCCATTATAATGCACAGGCCCAGTAGAAGTGCAACCGTGTCATTCCTGGCCGTGGTGGTCTTTGGATCCTTCCAAATGGAGATGAGCTTGAATTCTTTGCCTCTCCTCTGGTAGAATCTGGTTTGTTCATCTGAGATTTGTTTTCTTTCAGGAAGTCACAGATCTAGGTGACCGTCCTAACTCCGTGTGAAGCGGTCGCTCCCCACGCTCCCTGACCTGGGTATCGTTGCACTTTGCCCGCATTGCTAGAATTGAACTGGTGCCTGCTTTAGCTTACTACTGCCAAGCATTGTTTTGCCCATTGCTCGCTTTTAAATCTGCGCAAATTAGAATTTGTACTTTGCCCGCATTTTAATCTGTGTAACTATCGGAGCGCTCGCATTGCTTTACTTGATTTAATAGTCACTGCCTGATTGTGCTGGTGCCACTTTGTGCCCCAATCTCGTCCTGTTTTCGGTTTTGCTTTCGCTGCCATCTTTGTTGTTATTCCTCGTAGCCAGCCTCTCCACCCCGCTCCCGCCTCCCAGCTGCCCCTCCCTCCCACTGACTGATAAGGCTCGTTCCGTAGGCAGCAGCGCTTTGACCGTCCTAACTCCGTGTGAAGCGGTCGCTCCCCACGCTCCCTGACCTGGGTATCGTTGCGCTTTGCCCGCATTGCTAGAATTGAACTGGTGCCTGCTTTAGCTTACTACTCCCAAGCATTGTTTTGCCCATTGCTCGCTTTTAAATCTGCGCAAATTAGAATTTGTACTTTGCCCGCATTTTAATCTGTGTAACTATCGGAGCGCTCGCATTGCTTTACTTGATTTAATAGTCACTGCCTAATTGTGCCGGTGCCACTTTGTGCCCCAATCTGGTCCTGTTTTCGGTTTTGCTTTCGCTGCCATCTTTGTTGTTATTCCTCGTAGCCAGCCTCTCCACCCCGCTCCCGCCTCCCAGCTGCCCCTCCCTCGCTCCGCCCCCTTCCACCATCCTCTTATGACAGATGCATTCACGCGCAGCGTCCACGCGCAGCGGGCGCGCCAAAGGTAAGCCCGTCTACGCCCGTCCGCGCCTGGACCGCGCCCAGCGCCAAACCCCCTGCCCCCGCAAAACCCACTCCAACTGCATAACATACGACGCCGCAACCCTCTCAGCCCTTAACCCCGGCCGGCTCCCAAACTGCTACCAAGCCGCCCCAGGACACACCCATGGACCCTTCAACTGCCACTCCTGCAAGTTCGACTGCACCATGACCCACACCCAATCCACAAACCACAAACAGAGCTCCGACACTAACCACCTCAAGTGCATCCTGCTCAACACCTGCTCAGTCCACAGACATGCCATTGAACTCTGGAACCTACTCGACACTACATCACCGGACGTCGCCTTCCTTACAGAAACATGGATGAACGCCTCATCAGCGCCCGACATCACCATAGCCATCCCGGACAGCTACAAGATCATCCGAAAAGATCACACCAACCAAACAGGAGGAGGCATCGCCATTGTCCATAAGAACACCATCCGCATCACAACTAGTTCCGACGATAACCTTCACTTCCAGATTCACACCGACCCCAAAACAACACTCAGAGGCACCCTCATCTACAGACCACCAGGACCCCGCACACAATTCAACGAAGACATCACTGACTTCATCAGCCCACATGCCCTCCCCTCCGAGAACTACATTCTACTGGGATACCTCTACTTCCACCTGGAAAAGAAAAACGACAGCAACACCACCACCCTTCTGGACAACCTGGCCAATCTCGGACTCAAGCAACTCGTTAACACCCCCACCCACTTTGCCGGACACACGCTTGACCCTATCTTCACCTCCAGCAAACACGTCTCCTTCGACCACACCACAGCTCTCCATTGGACGGACCACAGCTGCGTTCACTTCAACTACAAAAAGACCATGACTCACAACCCCCCACAACCCATTCCTCGAAGAAATTGGAACTAAATCACCACCGACTAGCTCTTCACATCGCTTCACCAAAACCCCCTGCCAAATCATCGGACCCAAACCAAGCAGCCACCAACCTCACACAATGGATCGCCCACAGCGCCGACGAACTAGCACCCTTGAAAAACCATCTAATCAAGCAAGGTAGCAAAAAAGCCCCCTGGTTCAACGAGGACCTTAAGAAATCCAAGAAGTTCTGTCGTACTCTCGAGAAAACCTGGAGAAAAAACCCAACCACTAACAACCTATCCACCTTCAAGAGCGCCACCCGCAAACACCACCAACTGATCCGATCCACCAAGAAATCAGCATTCAAGGATCGACTTGACAACAATGCCCAAAACAGCAAGGAACTATTCAACATCGTCAAAGAATTTACTAACCCCACCGCCGGCACCAACGACATCACCCCCTCCCAAGACCTCTGCGACTCTCTATCCTCATTCTTCCACTACAAAATCGCCGAAATACATAACAGCTTTGAAAACCAGTCCGAAGACCAGTCCACCCCACCCACCTCCAAACCAAAACCGCACTCTAACAACCTTTGCACCTGGAACCCAATCAACACCGAAGACACCATCCGCCTGATGAACTCCATCCACTCAGGATCGCCAACCGACCCATGTCCCCACCACATTTTCAACAAAGCAGACTCCATCATCGCACCCCATCTCCGTGATGTCATCAACTGTTCCTTCAACTCCGCTACCTTCCCGGAAAACTGAAAACATGCCGAACTCAGCGCCCTTCTGAAGAAACCCACAGCAGACCCCACCGAACTTAAGAACTACCGCCCCATCTCGCTCCTCCCATTCCCTGCCAAAGTCATTGAGAAAGCCGTCAACAGTCAGCTCGCCGCCTTCCTCAAATCCAACAAATCCCTCGACCCTTCACAGTCCGGCTTCCGAGCCAAACACAGCACCGAAACCGCCCTCATCGCAGCAACAGACGACATCCGAACTCTACTGGACAACGGAGAAACAGTTGCTCTCATCTTACTTGACCTCTCCGCAGCCTTTGACACAGTCTGTCATAGCACCCTTATACAACGCCTCAGCAACATCGGAATACAAGGAAAAGCATTGGACTGGATCATCTCGTTCCTCACCGGAAGAACCCAGAGAGTCCGCCTCCCACCTTTCAAATCAGAGGCCACCGAAGTCATCTGCGGCGTACCACAAGGATCATCACTCAGTCCCACCCTCTTCAACGTATACATGAGTCCCCTCGCATCCATAGCACGACAACACAACCTCAACATCATCTCCTACGCAGACGACACCCAGCTGATACTCTCCCTCACCAAAGACCCAAACACCGCCAAAACCAACTTACACGGAGGAATGAAAGAAGTAGCCGAGTGGATGAAGAACAGCCGATTAAAACTAAACTCGGACAAAACGGAAGTCCTCATCTTAGGGTCATCCCCCTCCACCTGGGACGACTCATGGTGGCCACCAGCCCTGGGCACCGCGCCCATACCTACGGACCACGCACGTAACCTAGGCTTCATCCTGGACTCCTCCCTCTCGATGAACAGACAAGTCAACGCCGTCTCATCATCATGCTTCAACATCCTACGCATGCTCAAAAAAATATTCTGTTGGATCCCCACCGAAACAAGAAAGACAGTCACCCACGCACTGGTCACAAGCCGACTGGACTACGGAAATACCCTTTACGCCGGAACCACAGTCAAACGACAGAAAAAACTCCAACGCATCCAAAACGCCTCAGCCAGACTCATATTGGACATTCCTCGGCAAACCCACATCTCCGGCCACCTGAAAGACCTCCATTGGCTCCCTGTCAACAAGAGAATAACGTTCCGTCTCCTCACCCACGCACACAAAGCCCTCTACGACCTAGGACCCGAATGCCTCAACACGCGACTATCCTTCTACACCCCCCCTCGTCCAATCAAGCCCTCGCCGCAATTCCGCGCATCCACAGATCCACCATGGGGGGAAGATCCTTCTCCTACTTAGCGGCCAAAACATGGAATTCTCTCCCCACCCACCTCCGCCTTTGCACAGAATCACCTCTCCTTCAGAAAGCAACTAAAAACCTGGATATTCAATAAGTAAAGCACCTCCCTCCCTCAAGCGCCTTGAGACCCTCTGGGTGAGTAGCGCGCTATACAAATTTTCGAACTTGAACTTGAATGCCCCTCTCTGAATCAGTTTCTTAAGGAATGCACACTTTAAGATCGATCTGTAGCTGACAGGTCTGCTGTGTCCAGATTGTTCTTCATGATGATTGTTTATGTATAGGGTGTTTTCAGAGCTGAGGGGAAGATGCCTGATGATAGAGAATTGCGTACAATGGGCATCACAGTGGTTGCAGACATTGTAGACAGAAGTATCTTCTTGACGGTTTACAGTGGACAGGTGTCTCAATGAGAGTCTGCGGGTCCACTAGCTTTGATTTGGCACACAATTCCCATATTGAGAAGGACACACGTCCTGGAAATATTCTGCTAGGTTTCATCCTCAAATATTCACTATTAGCTTCTTGCTGGCCAGATGAAATATGCGGTGCTTTAAGGCTCAGTAACTGGGATATTGCTCTTTTGATGGCATCTTATGCCACTACTACGTCCAGTGTGAAGATTTCTGGCCTATCTAATCTTGCTATAGAGACTTACTCTACAAAACTCTTCATCTCCTCCCCACCACCCCTCAGCTTGGTATGTTAAAATAATTATAGGTATACACTATCTCTTCCTATCCTTATATCATTGTCCCATTCATCCCTGGATCTCCTTGACGTGTAGACATTTCTGTGCATGGCAACAGTTATTATGCTTTTTTTGCCCATATCATATTTTCTCCTAATTTAACTATGATAATGTGCCTTTGCATTATTCTGTTCTAGGGCCCGATACTTCATCTGCAAGACTATCATGTTCCATCCAATTCCTTGTTCAGAGCTAGCAAGTTATGCTTTTCTAATTCTTCTCCCTCTCCGTCCTATTGTAGTTTCTCATTCCAGCCATTTCTCAGTTATTTTAGAAATGGAATGTCCTTTAATCGCTGTTTTGTAGACCTTCAACAACATTTAGTTTTTAAATCAATAAATCTCTGACTCATTTAAAGAGAATTCACACAATTTTTCATCATATATCTCAGTGTTGTATCCAGAGGAGAATGATCAGAGATCTATGTAACTAAGAACTCAGTGAGTTAAACCTGCAAACATTGTCTCCTGATGTGAAACAATAATATGGAAAATGTTTTGTGTGCATGTGATAAATATGTTTTGTCTTGTTTCTATAAGGTAGTCCTCCAGACATAGTGTATCCAAAGATTTTTCCAGTCTCGGTTGATCTTCGCTGAATGGTGAACTTTCCCTCTTTTGTATATTTCTTCATTCATTTGCACTTTATATTCTCACTCTATTTTCAACATGACATCAAGGACCTGCAAAATCAAATTCCCTAACTTTTCTAGTGGAACGCCTTGTACTTTCGGGACTGGACACATTGATATCTACACTTCAGAATTGGCATCCTATCTTCTAGATGCTACTTAGACCCATGTATATCTTGTTAAGGTACCGGAATCTCCTTAACTAAATACCATCTGACAAAAATATTGTAAGCTAAATATAGTTTTAAAACATATACCACACTGGAGTTAATCATTGCTTATCTACCTCCAAGATGACATGATTTTCAGAAAGGGTGCTTAGAACACAATATTTATGTAATTCAACAATTTTGTCAGCAGTATTTTGACACTTACAACCTGTATCTGCTTTTACAAAATCAATTGAAACAACTTTTGACAAATAAAGCCCCACACTGGGATCTTGTTGAAAATATAGGATGGTCTAATAGATTATATTTCCCTGTACCTATGAAACTACACATATTCACGACCAGATGCAATTTGCTTTAGTAACACAGCACATGAGTGTATGTTTACCATTTAAGTCATGATCCCGCTTTTAATTTTATAACCCAATCTATTTGCATTCTGAGAGTAAACCTTCATCTCATCTTACATTTTGGTAAGGGTAGCATACCCATTGACAACTACTGTCCCATTTATACACTCTTTCTCTTCAGCAAATTATAATTTCGGTTATTTTGTATTATGTTGGACATAACATACTCAACTCTCACCACCCCATCACTCTGTGTGGCAGTGCACAGATCATCTGTCTCCTCAAAGATAATTATCAAACTGACCTAGTTCTTCATTGTAAATAAGGCGAACTAGCAGATAGGACTGATGACATAAACAGGAGCTCTTGTCACCTTGCCCTGATCAAAGCTCCGATGCTGAAGATTAGTCAATATATTCAGGATTCCGTACTGAAGATTTGTAATCAATCAATGTGTATCCAATACTGAAGATTCGTCAATATATTCAAGATTCCATACTGAAGATTTTTAATCCATCAGTGTGTATCTACAAGCTTTTTTACGTTTCCCTCTTAGACTAGTCCCTTCAAGACAGACACATGACCCTTTCAGTCTTCCATTCTGTCCCCGACGCCATTTCTCAATGTGACTTTCAGTTATACTTGTCTGACTTTATCATAACCTCGTGATGCTGTATTGTTCAACCATGAATCTTATGAATCTCCTTGTGCACTGTTGTAAACATTACCACATAACATGTAAAGCGCTCTGATGGATTTGGGTTTAGCTAGCGCTATATATAACTCAAAATAATAATAATAATCCTCTTTTTTCCTCATGGGCTGAATGTTCCAGTATCTCTAAGCCACTTATTGCATTTGCAATCAATTTATAGTTGGCAATTTTCTCTTCCTTGTACAGTTTCCCTTAGTACCTAATTCTGGAACTCTATGGGGCAGATTTACAAGCCCCCTGCTCCACCAGTACGTCACTTTTTGTGATGTACTGGTGGCGCATGTTACTGCTCCATGTTTACAAGGACAGGAAAAGCCACGCTGCGTGGCTTTACCTGTCCTTGTAAATATGGCCTCTTTACACGCAGCACTTTGCGTGAAAGGGGCATTCCATGGTTGTTGTTTTCGGTGGTCCCACGCAACACCCATGGAACCAGACACATTTCCAGATTTATGAGGAATCGTGAATCTGGAAATGCGTGAGATTGCTATGCAACCCTAGAGGTGGCATAGCGAGACGCAACAAGGAGAAATGTTTTCATTTCTCTTCGTTTTTTTCCTCTGTCAATGCATGCTGCATTCTACAGCAAGCATTGAAAGGGGAAAATGCCCGTAGTAATTGTTTTTGTGCAGGAAGGTTCCCCTTCCTGCACAAAAACAATCTCCCTATGACGCAGGTATCCTTGCACTATGGTGCAAGGGTGCCTGCGCTGGCGCATGGCAGCAGTTTGTGCGCCAGCGCAGGGGACAGCACACAAATGCAACATATTATTGTAAATATGTTGCATTCCTGTGCTTTGGAAGTGCCGCAGCGTGGCACAGCCAAAGGGCTTGCATTGCTGCTGCAATTCTTGTAAATCTGCCCCAATGTTTCTGGATCTTCTTTGTAAGTATATGTAAACCTCTTTTTTCATTTAAAGTTACAAAACTATTCAGCTTGGTATATCTCTAAAGAACATGTCTCCAATCCTCCGACTCCTGCCCAACTGACCTCCACTCCTAGCACCCAAGACACCACAACGCCGTCCCACTTAGCCAACCACCCACCTCCCACCTCACTGCCAGCTAGGTATTCAGAACCTCGCGCCTCCCTCACCCTACTACCCCACCCCACAACAGGACCTTTTCCCCTCCCACCCTTAGTCCCCACTCCCACACCACCACCCCCCAACCCTAGTCCCCTCTCCTCCCCCACCATCCCTCCCCCTCCTACCACTAGTCCCCCCACCTCCCCACCATCCCTCCCTCTACCCTAGCACCGCATCATACCGACACACCCCTCCTCCCTCACTCCAGTATCTTAGACACTCACTCACCCGCTATAGTAACCTCACCCTCTCCGTTTCCAGGCAGAGGTCACTCCTCTTCTTACAACGCCCCCACCCTCACTCCCCCTTCCCCTCCCCATACACCTTCCCTTCCACTACCAGCTAGGTACTCAGAACCACACGCCTCCCTCAACCCTACTTCCCCACCCCACAACAGGACCTTTGCCCCTCCCAGGACCTTTTCCCTTCCGAACCTAAGTCCCCACTCCCACATCACCCCCCCACCCCTAGTCCCCCCTACTCCCCCACCATCCCTCCCCCTCCTACCACTAGTCCCCCTACCTCCCCCACCATCCCTCCCGCTATCCTAGCACCACCTCATAACGGCACACCCCTCCTCCCTCACTCCAGTATCTTAGACACTTACTCACCCTCTATAGAAACCTCACTCTCTCCGTTTCCAGGCAGAGATCACTCCCCTTCTTACAACACCCCCACCCCCACTCTCCCTTCCCCTTCCCATACACCTTCCCTACGCCACTTGCTCACCTCGTACTCTGAACCCCCCCATTCCAGCCAACCCCCCTATGCTCCCATCCCCAACACACCATTCCTAACACCACTTTGGACAAGATTATGTCCACCCTTCTCCAAATCAAAGAGGATCTTCATACCTTCAAAGAGTTGTTTTCTAATCAACCCAGACACCCCTCACCCACCAGTACCCTGTCACCTAACAAGTCCCCCACCCATCCTACACACTCTCGCAAACAAAACTCTCCGTACTGGACCTCAATCCCAACCTGTAAATCTACCACACGCCCTCGACGAACCATCAATCCACTCTCCGGGTATGACATACGCTCCCTCCTACGTTCTTATGATCCTGTTCGCCTGACCCACATAGCCACCACTCACCTTCACATCCCCACTATCCACTCCAACCCGCAAAGGTCCCCCACACATAACAATAGAGGTACCGTCCCTAATAACCTTAAAAAAGTCTCCCTCACTCTAGACCCCTCCTCCTCCTTCGTCAACCCACGGCTCAAGTACACACTACTCAACTGCAGATCTGCCGCTAGACATGCTTCTGACATAGCTGACCTCATCAACGCACTGGACCTTGACCTAACCATCCTCACTGAAACCTGGTTAACAGAATCCTTATCGCCACTCATTGACATTCTAGTACCCCCCAACTACCACATCATCCGACTGGATAGGACTGGCAAGACAGGCGGTGGAATCGCATGCATTTATCGGAGCGACCTCTCAGTTACTAGAGCCACTTCCCCTATATTCTCCTCTTGTGAACACATTTGCCTCGACATCATTAGTGAGGGCAAAACAGTATGCTCTCTACATATTATTTACCACCCACCAGGGGACAACCTCACCTTCACTCAACAACTCATGGACATGATCACAACTAACTCCGGTCGTCAAAACACTCATATATTGCTTGGTGATTTCAACCTTCACTGGAACGATCACAATGACTCGGTGGTAAATAGTCTCAAAAACGTCCTCAACGCTCTAGACCTCACCCAAATCTGCAACAGCCTCACTCATGACAAAGGCTCTATCCTAGATCTAATCATCTCCAAAGAGGAATCCACCCAACTTGGGTCAATCTAACCCTGTAACTGGTGGTCTGACCACCACATTATCACATTCTTCATCAACGAAAATGTTAAACTCAACTCGGTTCAATCCACCAAACTTAAAGTCTGGAAAAGAGACCTGAAGAAACTCAACCCCAACTCATTACCTTCCCCCAGCTACAATCTTCACCTACCCCCTACCAGACGTTCAGGCTCTCACCGACCACTACCTCAACTCAATGACCACAATAATCAATGAGGTCGCCCCCCTGCAGTAAAAGATCGTCTCCTCTAAGAACTCAAAACCATGGTAGGATGGTCTGCTTAACGACGATAGACGAGCCATGAGACTGGCAGAACGCAACTGTAGATCAGCCCCCTCGGCTATGCACCTTAAAACACTTAAGAAAAAGAGAAACGCCTACTTTAGAAAAATCAAACGCACGAAACCAGATTTCTTTAGCCACCAGCTTGACCAAGCAAAAAACCGGCCTAAAAAACTGTTCGAGTTAATCAAAACTCAATCCAAGGAACAACCTCAACGAACACATGACACGACTAGCACTCTACCGTCATGTGAAAAATTCTCTACTTTCTTTATCCTAAAGACAGATAACATCAGGAACGATCTTCTCAATGATCTAAGCCTTTACTCCAGCCCCCTCAGCAAAACACCCATTGAATCAAAAAACAATGCTACATGGTCGTCCTTTGACACCTACACAGAAGAAGAAATGATAGGCAAGATGCTCAGTACCCTGAAACCCTCTAATCACCTCACGGACTTCCTACCTGCAAACGCTGTAAAGGACTTCATCCCACTGCTTCTCCCGCTTTGAACCAAAATTATTAACAGCTCACTTTTACACGGACTCATCCCAGACTCTCTCAAAGTGGGACAAGTTTTGCCCATACTTAAGAAACCCACAGCAGACCCTACGGACCTAAACAACTACCGTCCTATTTCCAATCTTCCTACCCTGGCCATATTGCTGGAAAAGTGTGTACATCTCCAACTGACAAAACACATCGATCAGTTTGACCTCCTCAACTCACACCAATAAGGCTTCCGAGCAGGACACAGCAACGGAATCAGCTATGACACACATAATTGATGACGCACTTCAAATCTTAGATAAGAACGATACCTGCCTCCTCATCCTACTCGACCTCTCATCAGCCTTTGACACCGTCAACCACTAGAACTTACTCGAGCTGCTGAATATCAGAATGGGTCTATCAGGGACTGTACTCAAGTGGTTTACCTCCTTTCTGCATAACCGGACTCAGAAATTCAAGATCAACAACACGATGTCCTCACCCGTTCCTGTAACACTAGGTGTCCCACAAGGATCCTCCCTATCCCCAACATTGTTCAATCTAGTCCTGGAACCACTCACCGCACTCCTGCAAGCATCTAATGTACAATTTCACATGTACGCAGACGCCACCCAACTCTACCTCAAAATACAATCCCCTGAAGACATCAAACTACTCAACACAACACTTAGGAACACACAGACATGGCTGGCCGAAAATCATCTCAAACTTAACGCTCTAAAAACGGAATTCCTTCTAATAGCACCTCCCGCTAAAATCCCCATCACTCAGGCTTGGCTTAAACACCTAACTGCACTCAACGTCCTACCTACCATCATGGATTCAGCGAAATCTTTAGGCATAACCCTTGACGCCAAACTAAATATGCAACATCATATCAGCAAGGCAACTGAGGGAGCTAACTTCCAAATCAATACTTTGAGGAAGCTTAAACCCTTCCTCCCAGCCAAGGACTTCCAGACCGCAGTACAAGCCCTAGTTATTCCTCTGATAGATTATGGAAGTGTCGCCCTCTGTGGTCTCCCCATATCAACAACCGCACCACTAAGAGCCTCTATGAACGCTGCAGCGAGACTTATCACTGGATCAAAAAAGCGCTCACACATTTCTCCTGACTTAAAATCTCTGAACTGGCTGCCTTACGAAGCTAGAATCCATCTGAAAATCGCTTGCATGAAACACATGGCTATACACCACAACTCGCCCAGCTACCTCATTCAGAAATTGACAATTTCAGGTGGTTCAAGAGCCACAAGAAGCACAGAAAATCTTCTTTTGAAACCACAAAGATTCCACAAGGAAAAAACTTATAAACACTCCTTCTCAGGGATGGCACCCAGGATCTGGAATGCCCTTCCTCCAGAAACCAGACTTATCTCCTCCACGGCATCTTTCAAAAAAGAAGTAAAATCGATCCTCATGGCTAAATTCACATGAATATAACTCTCGATACTCATCATCTATCCTTTTACTACATTTTCTGGACTGACCAACTATGTACCTTGTTACCTTACTTTGCTCTCCACTGATAACCTTCTGCTCCTCTGTGCACAAATCGTCTGTTAATCACTCTTTTGCTTTTCTGATCCCATATATGTGTAAAGCGCTCTGATATCTGCAAGGATCTTGTTTGCGCTATATAAAACTTTCAAAATAAAATAAATAAGTAATTCTGTGAGGATTCCACGGGGTAACTTGACAGGGTACTTCAGGTTGGGGATTTGTTTAAATAAGTGTAGTCTTTTTGCATTTTTCAAGGAGGATTTATAGAATTTGCTGTGTCACTGAAGTCAAATTTTATCAAAGCTGCATAATATTTTTTTCAATTGTAGTAAAGGTGCATTGATATTTGATTTTGGTTTTGGTACTGCTTTATTGATCAAAGGTTACCTATTTCATTACTTAGAGTGTGTGGATGTTCAAGAGAGAATGTCTTTTTCAAAGCCTGCGAAGAACCATTTGAAGAGCTCTCTGGCTTGTATTGTTTGATTGGGTGCTGAGATAACTGAGAGGTGACCTTCCAGTTGGTGGTGAAAAAATGGTGATGATGGCCACTTATAAAGAGGGTTGCCTGCCTGTGACATCAATGATCCCAGGTAGGGCAAACATTTTATTGAGGATGAGGCTTGTTAGATATATAGGTTCAGTGACCAGGGCAGTTGAGAGGTTCCAACTTTGTTGTCATGATTTCAGGCTGGAGGGAAGAAGATTAGTTAAGCCAAGTTAATCCTAGCCTTCAGGTAACCAACATTGCAAATGTTGGGATGTTTTAAGGAGATGCCTGAGATAGCATAAAGAAAGGGAGCAGTGAAATCTCTGTTGTTTGTCGGTGATGGGTAGATGAGCGCAATGCTCATTGGAAGGTAGATGAAGCAGAGTATGCCAACAGAGTTCACAGTCTGTCAAGACAATATATTTCTTGATGGCAGTTTATAATGACGCCTTCGAGATAATAGCTATTCCTTCCACTGGAAGTTGAGTTTAAGCAATTGATATCCTGGAAACATTGCACCTCCAAACTTTGTTTCTGTAATGAAGAGTAGCTCACATTTTGAGTCTGAGATGAGATGCAACATCTTTGGATAGCTCTTGTTCATTGAATGAGCATTGATCAGCAAACAGCTCACATGAAGGGATTTTCAAAAGCAAAATGAGAGGGGTCGATAACAAGCATTTCCTAGGGGCAAGAGGTGGTAAGAAAGAAATAAAGGTAAGAGGAAAGGATGGGAGAAGGATATCTAAAATAGTAGAGATCCAGGAAGTTGAAGATCAAAAACAGTAACTGAGTGAAGGTTCTTCTTCTTTATTGATAAGTAGAGACTATTCTGGGTGAGGATAGGTAACGATGTGGTGAGGTTTCTTAGTGTGTGAGTAGATAGGAGGAACATATTATTTGTTTAGCCCTCTTGCTGTATTCTATGACCCCTTTGGTTCTCTGCGGTGTTGTGTTGTTCTGATCTTGTTAAAGCGCCAGGACGCCCCTTTGCTGGGGCAGCTGTCTGCGATACAAATAAAAATAACATAACATAACATAACATAACATTAGCAATATAAACCAAGAACACACAGACACACACACACACACACACACAAACGCACAAGTAAAATCTCACACACATTTAACCTTTGTGAAATACGTGTATAAAATGTCTTGGTAAAATTGCTTTATTATGAAAAGAAAGTATGCCTATATATTTTAAGTGTGTTTGGATTAAACATTTCTATTTATGTTTCTAGCAAATGTACCACAACATTGGACAAATTCACAAAGGCCCTAATTACGAGTCTGGCGGTCCGGGGACTGCTAGATTCGTGGTGGCGCAGTGATGGTAGTCCAGCCATCGCCAAACTTGCTGTCTGACTGACCCAATATGAGTTGGGCTGTTGGACCGCCCTGGGGGACCGTGGCTGCACCAGTGGTACTGTTCCCTGGCAGTGTTGCAGTGGTCTTGCGTCCGCAATATGCTTGGTGGGACCGCCGTGGTCCGACAAGCATATTACAAGTGTTGTCTTTTATTTGCATCTGGGTTATATGTTGGTTGCTGTAGAGCACATTGAAGTCAACATGTGTTCATTTACGTAGTCTCTTTTACTTCCACCTATTGTACCATATAATACGTATAAACATAAGTACTGAGATGTTACCTATTTAAATTTTATAGACTTTTCATCTCTCTTCCCTCTTTATGGTATCTAGAGGACTGAGCCCGCCCAGGTTACGACTTGAAAATATAAAACAAATGTAAATGAAAAATAAAATGCACTTCTCACACACTAAGAACAGGTCAAGTGCAAACAGAAGGGACAGTAAACTGCCTTCTAACAAGCAAAACAGGTATAGCACAGGCAACAGCAGTGTAAGATTACTCAGAGCAGGTACAGCACAAGCGTGCCTGCTATAATTTATAATGTATCATACAATAAATCATTTTTTTCGGGCAAAATGTGGACAAAGTTGTTGTTTTGCTTTGCAGCAGGAGGTATTAATTATACGAGGTCCAAGCGAATGCCCCAGACTGAGTTCAGGTCTCTTCTCCACCTGCATTGTTCTCCATTCAGTTGTAATCCCTTCTCCTCGCTTTTGAATGTTCCTATCGCTGTTCCCCCAAGGATTTAACTTTGCAAAATCTATTTCCTTTTTCTTTTTTCTCTCGCTCTTTTCCGACCGCTGGAAAATCCGCTCGAGAGAGGCCAAGCCTGAGCAGCCAGTGTAAGATGATTAAAAAGCATAAGAAATTAATCTCCCGGATAGGCACAGGCTTCCGGATTTCAAAGGGCCCAACTTCTTATTTTGTTGCCAAAAAGCTTTATTGAATAAGTGAGCGCCGGAGGGTATTAGGAATGCAAACAAGGGGCAGTAGCAGAGTGGAGAGAGGAGAGGAAGGGGAAGGAAGAGGAAACAAGGGAAGCATTTAGAATCGTGGAGACAAGGAAGATAGGAGGGAGGAAGCTGAGGGGTATGAGAGGTCAGCAGAGGAAGCAGTCCGACAGGAAGTAAAAAGATGAGAGGATAGGTAAGGAGCCAGAAAGACAAAGGTGAACGCAATGGGCAGTAATAGCACAGAGTCAAGATAGCCTGGAATGAAGAGGAACGAAGCGAAGATGAATTATGGATTGTGGGCAAGATCAAAGTGGAGGAAGTGGGTTGTAAGTAGAAGGAAAATTAGAAATATGGAAATACAGAAGACAGTATATGTGAATTAAGAGGCAGGTGTTAAGGAATGAAACCAGAATACAGGGGCGTATTCACAAGAAAGTGATGCAGCGCAGCACTGCACACCATTTGGCTGACCCGCGCTGCGTCACTTTCAAAGCACAGGGATGCCTCGTATTTACAACAATATGTCATATCCATGTGCTTTATCCTGGGAGAGCACACAATTGGGTGCCATCTGCCACTGCAGGCACCCTTGCGCCAAAGTGCAAGGATGTCTTTGCTTTAGGGAGATTGTTTTTGTGCAGGAAGGGACACCTTCCTGCACAAAAACAATAATGTGTTGTGGCTTCCTCTTCCTGTGTGTAATGCAGAATGCTACATGCATAGAAAGAGGAGAAAACAAAGAGAAATAAAAGTATTTCTCCTCGTTGCACCACCATACACCTCCCCTGGGGAGGCGTAGGAATCTGATGTATTCCCAGGTTTCCAAAATGTTGTAAATCTGGGAATACGGCAGAATCCATGGGTGTTGCGTGGGAACACCAACAGCAACACCCATGGCATGCCCGTTCACGCAAAGTGCTGCGTGAAAAGGGGCCCTATTTACAAGGCCACGAAAAGCCACACAGGGTGGCTTAACGTGGCGTTGTAAATTTGAAGCACCACACTGTGCCGCCGGTGTGTCAAAAAAAGTGACGCACCTGCTGCACAAGGGGCTGTTAAATATGCCCCACAGTATATATAGGATTGAGGTGCTCTAGAAAGAACCAAGTAACTCTGAAAAGAGAGAGGGACAAAGATAAGAAGCTTATAAAGGGTAGTAGGTGTGTGTACATATGAAAACGTTTTTTTCTATAACTTTGCGACGTTTGGACAATAGATTTATGGTTTTCGGATGCACTAGAAACTGCTATGGCACAATTTAAAGTATAGTCTGAGCCTTTCCGAGACAGCAGCACCTTTACTCTGAAAAGGTTTGGAACGCTTTTCTATGATGTTTGCTAATAAATGTGAAATTAACTTGCACAAATACATACATTTCCAGCATAAACCGAGCATGGGACGGCAAGAACTGTTGCAAATCAATTAACAATGTGGCAGTGATTGGCTATCATGATCCCCATCACTGATCTGCCATTTTGCCAAAAGAAGCGTTGTTTTTTTTTTATTATGAGTTTATTGTTTTTGTGTGTTTTCAAACATTTTTTTCTTTTCTAGTTGTTTTTTCTTAACGTTTTTAACAAAAACTAAAAAACCTGAAGATTTCAAACTAAATGCACTAAACTTGTGCATGACTTTGTTAAACTCAAAAATCAATTTACACTTATGGCTTCTTTTTGCCTCAATCACTGCTGGAATGGACTGCGCACCAACAGTAATAACAGTTTTGCATTTTATTCAAAAAGTTCCAATGGCCCTAAATTCAGGGATTGTAGCAGACATATAATCTGCAGATGTAGATGGCAGCTGGTCAGCAGGCACCACAGTAGATGTTGATGCCTGTGATGCCTAATTTTCACTCTCATGAAGTGGCGAGGATGAATGGTTCTCATGTGTTTCATCATGATGCTCGTATCGTGACTATTTTTTTAGCAGTGCCCCTTGATAGTGTTTTGTTTCAAAGGGTACATTGGACTACCTTTGCTACAACCTTTTTCTTTCCAGAAGGGATATTGAAAAATGTCCATACTATTTACTCTATCCTTTTGGGTGGTTTCTCATCCTCAGATGAAACATCTCTGCATTCCTCTTCTGTATGTCCTGCTGATGCCATGTTCCAGAAACAAAAGCAGCAATGCAATTGCAGAATGAACAACTCAAGACCAGCTCAGTCTTTGTGAAGGTGTGATATCTACCATCACACTCGAAAGCATGCAAAACAAGTGGGGGAGACATCCTGTACAGAAGCATGAAAGGTGTTGTAATCAATGTAATCTCTCTGTTGCTCCGTCACACGGGATTCGCATTGATGTCTCGATGACGTCATGGTGTCCCCACAAATATAGACATTTTCATAAAACAACGTTCTAAAGTAGAATTACGTATTGGGATATCAGTTTCTATGTGATTTTATTAAATTACTTACCTCAAACTAACAAATAGAAATTCACTGAAAAAACCAAGGGGCATATTATCAAGGGCTTTATCTCCGCTTTTTTGGCTTTAAAAGCCAAAAAAGCGGAGATAAAGCTATTGCCCTGTTAAAAAGAGGGTGCTAACATGCATAATTGCATGTTAGCACCCTTTTTTCCCTATGCCTCCCTTTGCATCTCTAATGAGATGCAAAGTGGGCGTTCCACACCTAAATAACGTGAGAAATGTCGCTAACCGTCATTTCTCCAATTAACAAGCTGCACGCTAAACAGCATAGCGATAAGAAAAGTAGCACAAACCAGGCCAAAGTCTGTTCCCAGCAAGGGATTGGGTGCATACAGCCAGGCCCTGTGACCAAGCTCTCCTACACATGGCCAAAGGCTGAGTGCAGTCAGGTTGGATTAACATAAGGTAAATAAATATGACTTAACATTGGACCCTAGAAATTCACTGCAAAAGCTAAAGGTTACAGGGATGTTATAGTTAGGTAATAGAATTAACAAAAACCTTAGCAATTCACCAAAAAAACAAAGGTTACAGTGACATTATAATTAGGTTCAGATTTTACATGCACAAAATCATAGCAATTCAATAGCTAAACTTATAGTTTTCATAAGAAACTATAACTCGTGCCCTAAGGTAACTATAACTCACAACCTCACCATGCACTGCTCCTTACCTTCCATATTACATCAGTAATAACATCTTCTATGACAACTATTTTTTGACAATCGTTCTCAGGTAGCAAAATGAGACAGATCCTTATTCCTGACGGCTCCGTTTTGGTCTGGCAGTCATTGCGGGATTCACGTTGTGCCTGTCCACAGCCTGCCTGCTCTGAGACTCAGATGAATGATGTCTAGTCTCCGAATGGATTGTTATAAGTCAAGGACCTTGATAGTCACCCAAGGAACTGGATTCAAAGTCCCACTTTCTCCAAAAGGAACAGAGCTGACCTGCTGAGCTGCAGAGCAGGGGCTACCGGGTTTACAGTGTCCACAGATCTGCTCCACACGACGGAACTGGTGGCTCCGGCGGCCTGGATGACTTAGGATCCGGGGGCTCGTCAGGTGCTCACACCGAAGGAGGGCAGAGTGGTGAGCCCCTGTGACCGCCCACCTGCTGGCTGAGAAACATCTACTGCAGAGGCAACGCAGGCCAGGAGAGGGGCGGGCCTGATATCCTAAAGAGGCTGCAGCAGTGACACTGTGTTCATGCCTCTCCATCCGGCCTCAAGAGAGGGCCTACAGATGCCTGGGCCAGTGAGGACTCCACCGCAGAAAGGACAAGCAAGACACACAAGTACCTGTTTCTGGCCACCGTAGGAGTGCATGCCTGCAATCTGAGGAGTTGGTGATTGACTGCGACATACTGGACACACTGAATTTAAGGAGAGTTTCTGCTCTGTTGCTCAGATAGGAGCCTTGTACTGCAGCCTGACGCACCCTTTGGAGGCCCTGTGGGGGCAGGGGCCACAAGTGAGCCTGAGGGTGGGGTCCCAGTGCTCTGAGTGCTGGGTCTGGAGCACTTGGTCCTGGGGCTTAACCTCCAGTTTGATTTTGCCCCCGTGCGAATGCTGCATTGCCCGGCCTGAGCCTGGATCACCATTTCTTTCACCTAGCCGTGGTGTGCCATGGCTTGGAAAGCCTCTGGCAGCGACTTTACGTCTTTGCTTCCTTGCCCAGTGCTCGGCAGGACCTATTTGCCTTGGCAGTCTGCTCTGAAGGGTTGGCCATTATGCTTGTTTGGACTGCACCGTGTAGAGGGTGGCTTGACTAGAAGGCCTGACTAGAGGTAGGGTGCAACATAGCAGCTCACTCATGGCCCCTGCTCTACACAGCAGTCCTGAACACGTGGTGAGGGTGTGCTCTCAGTGTCTTGTTCTGTTACCTTCCTTGCCACTCTCCTGCCCTCTCACATGATTGACTGGCTGCATGTTATTCATGTTTCTAGTGTCACTCAATAAGAACTGGGACTAGGATTTGGGCTGTATGGTTCGGAATCACTCCATTGGCTGCACAAACCAGGCTGGAGCACACTCATCTGTTTTCCACTGGCTGTCTGGGGTGGGGCTCGGTCCCCCAGCACTCTGCACTCTCTACAGCGCGGTAGGTGGGAGGCAGTCCCGTGGTCCGTAAAGGCACCACAGTCCTCTCGCAGGTTAGAAAGGCCAGTCTGGGTCACCCCCCTTGGCCTTTGACCCTGCCATTAGATTTAAGCTCTGGGCGCAGGGAACATTGTTAAACATTATCACCTACTAGAGGCGCGAAGATGGATAAGAGGACATTAGGAGGGGGCCAGAACACCGCACAAACACCCTCAATGCCTACTCTTTGGATAGAATGCTTCAGAGGGCCATGACGGCAATTAATAATGATTAATCACACAGAGAGAATGTTATCCCTTACTGCTGCCAGTGTTTCCAATAGCTCTAGGGTCTTACCCAAGCCCATAACATCTTTACTAACTAATCAAGGGCAACTTTCCACTGATACTGGGGTACAAGGTTTGTCTACTGCTTCATTGCCACTGAGAGCTCACCTGACAGCCCACCCCATGTAAGAAAGCAAAAGGCCCGGATAGAATTCTAAAATCTAAGCCTATTAAAAAAATGACTTGAAGCTTTTTACCTCCCAAGTCCCCTGATGTTGCCCTGTTCCAACAGAAAGCGACTCTCCACTAATACCTACATCATATCCAACACACCCGGATCAAGCTGGGGGAAAGTAACTGTTCTAAGTCTTTCCTAAACGTATACACTCAAAGGGACCCTATATCATTCAATAGTATATCCAGAAAGGAAGAAATCCCCCATTCCATGAAAGGGTCAAAGAAACAAGAAGAATGAAGAGTGGGGAGAAGGCCAAGTAGAAGTACAGCCAGTGATAGGACTGCCCCCAGCCTTATGCCCAAATGTGATTATCCTCGCAGGTGTCCCCGGCCTAAGGATGGGACAAAAGGAGTCTTATGAACAATTGTTTAACAAGACCTGGAACTGGTTGGGCCGCTAAAGACATTTTCCGCCCAGACTTGCTTACAACATTTTGATGCTAAGGAGGATGTGATGGATTTTGAGGGTCCCAAGGGGAACAGCAAACTTCTCAGTGCATGAAGAGCTGGGCAGGATAGCCATAAATCCTTTACTTTGTTGGCTAAACTGTTGGCTAAATACTGATATACCCCTTACACAACAAATCTTGCAAGAAGCCTTAACATGGGATAACAGGTTCAAAGTCCCTTGGATTAAATATATCAGTAACTGTTTCTCTGAATTAGGGCGCCCCGATCTTTTTGTAACCCCAACGTCTATAACTAAATCTGATGTTATCTTTGTGAAGAAGACCTTTATTACATCCAGGTATCTAGCCCGGGAGGAGGGTGAATTAATGAAAGACAGTGTTCGGAAACATGTGCTATTAAAAACATCCTTGTGCATGCAACCGTACCTGTCATGGCCTTTGTCAGGTTATGATCGCTTTTTGCTGACGAGGTTTCGCCTAGATATATTCCATCTTCTATTAGCCGTACCTAGGGGGGCCCATCGTGGCCAAGTGCTGCCAGCTTGAGGCTGCGACGAAAAGTCTCCGCAAGACCTGGCACACTTTCTTTTCATCTGCCCCTTTTATACTGTACCACGGAGGCTATATCTAAAACCATGCCTCAAACAGCTGAATTTTGCACAAATCAAACGAGCACTTTACTACCTCCAACTTTTAAGCGGTGACTGTACTTTATTTGTATGCAGCTTTTTAAAATTAGCACTTAAATTCAGGGAAAGTATGGAGGGGTAATTGTGCTGTTGATAGATATATTTTTAATTAATATAACTTATATTTTTTAATGTGTATCCTGCTTGTGACTTTGTACTAGATGTTGCTTTTAATAATGTTTGGATTTTATGTGTTAATGTATGTTTATAAAATGCACTTTTATGGTTGCTACTATGAATAACCGAATAAAGTTATTTGATCTGATCTGAGTCTTATGAACAATTGTTTAACAAGACTGGGAACTGGTTGGGCCGCTAAAGACATTTTCCGCCCAGACTTGCTTACAACATTTTGATGCTAAGGAGGATGTGATGGATTGGGCTACTGAGGCCAGACACACATGGTGATTGCATCATAGTCAACTTTAATACTCACAATTTGGCTAAAAGTCAGTTACATGGGAATCTGAGTACTCTGGTGGAATGCAGTAAGATTGTTTTATTGCCTTTGGGTTATGATCCAGCTGATGACCCCCATCAGCTGGATCCTAGAGACGATGTGAAATGAAATGAAAATAGGTATTTTTAAGAGCACAGCTACTCCACGGAGTGTCCGGGCGCTAAGGACTACCAGATAACAGGCAAACACGGCCCAGAGGCCAGTCTGCCCACGGAGGACTATTGCTGAAACAGCCAGGTTTTTAACTGTCTCCTGAAGGAGAACAGATCCAGGGCCTGCCTAAGATAAAGAGGCAGACGGTTCCGTGCACGGGCAGCCTGTACTTGAAAGGAGCGACCGCCGGTCCGGGAACGGGCACATTTCAGAATAAGCAATGGAGCATTACCTGGGGACCTCAAGGCATGTTTTGGCTCCTAGTGCAGGGCCCTTCTCTTGAGATATACAACTCCTGTGCCATGAAAGGGCCCAGAAGGCCAGAACCAGGGCCTTAAACTGTATCTTCTTCCGTACTGGTAACCAGTGCAAGGCCTTCGAATGGGTTGTCATATGTGTTCTGGGTCCCACCACGAGTGTAGCTCTGGCCGCCCCATTTTGCATCACCTGCAGACGGTTCAGTAAATACTCAGGTAGGCCCAGATACATAACATTGACGTAATCCAACCTGGATGTGATTAAGGCCTGTGCTACGATCTTTCTGTACTCAACCGGTAGCAGGGGAAGGAAGTTATTTAGCATTTTTAACATGCCGAAACAAGTGCCAGCGACAGCTTGAATTTGGGCTTTCATTGTTAGAGTATCATCCAACTTGACCCCCAAATTCCTCACCATACTGACTTGGCAGTGGGAAGGGACATGTTGCGAGGCCACCATTGTTCGCATTGTGGGCAACCAACGAAGATAATCTCTGACTTTTCGGAATTACATTTTAATTGGTTAAGCTGAAGCCAAGAAAAGACCCCCTTCAGACAGATAGTAATCTTGTTGCCCTTAAAGTCCGTCCCTTTGTCGCACGTAAACTGCAGTTGAGTATCGTCAGTGTAGGATACTGTCTTTGCACCATACAACTCAGCTAATAGTGTGAGCGGGCCATATACATGTTAAAAAGAGACAGGCTTAATATAGATCCCTGTGGAACCCCGCCTTTGGCTTGGTAGGGTGGGAGACCAGTTTCCTGCTGCTAGTCACTCAAGAAAAAAGCTAACCAATTAAATATCGTGCCCCAATCCCACAGTACCCTTGAACACAGTAAAAAGTAATTTGTCCATTTTAAGTTGGAACATTGCAGGGCTAAGAACACTTTTAGCTGACAAACGGGGGTGGATTTTTGTCAAACATTTGGGATAGTGTGTTTTCAAGAAACCTGGGATATAGAGAGGAACCTATACATGGATAGGTTTGTCGCTTTCCAGGTCAAAGCCGAGCCCTCTCAGTTTGAAGAGCAAAAAGGGGGCCTGGCAACTTTTATAAGTTTAGGATTAGACTGCACTGTAGAACTAATAACACTTGACTCTGGAATTATCTTGGGAGTACTATTATCGTTTACCCATCATATTAAGGTGTTGGGGCCGGATGTACGAACATTTTTTGGGCAAAATTGGCCCGTCCCGTGTGCAAACCCTATTTTGTGAGTCTTAACCTATTAACAACAAAGAATGAAACCTGGGGTGGACAATATTTAACGGGGTCCAGTGTACATGTCCAAATCACTAGTAACAAAGAGAGGTATAAAGTTCCCCGATAGGATTAAGTAGAAGGCGTCTGTGTGTGTGTAGTGTAGAGAGAAAGAAAGATATCCAAGAGGGAAGGAGGAAAGGGGAATTTCCCTCTTGGGAACTAGAACCCTCACACACCCAGCAAGCTAGGTGTCATGCTTCATCATATGGGTCCTGCTCCTCATCAGACTGGCGCTGCAATGGCTGATGGGCACCCGCGAAGGGGCTCTTTAGCGGAGATTTTTTGTCCCAGCCATATGGTGCATGCGTGTGAGAGGGCAGGTGAATGTGTAGTGGTGAAAAAGGGGACCAGTCGCTCCCGATCCCTTACGGATTACGCGTGGGGGTAGGTTTGCAGGCAGAGACCGCACACCGCTTGGGTGCCTGACTCTACTGTGCAGGTCCCACATGAGCAGACTGCGGGGCACCTTAGGGATTTACTTAGGGTTGCGCCATCCAAGGCAGGACCAGTTGGCCTGCCCCACTAAAGACCTTAAGATTCAAGGTTGTATTTTTAATTCACTGTGTAGTACTGATTACTGAGGTCCTGAGGAATTGCTAGAATAGCAAGAAACATGTCGACCTAGTTAGAGGGTTGCAGGTATTTCGCCACAATTACTCGTGGCGTCTCTCTCCCCTCCCACTATTTTAACCAAGGGAGTTAGCCACACCATTAAAGTTCTTTGTGGACTAACCCACCTTTTTTAATTCACTTTCACTTTTTCACGACTACACATTCACCTGCCCTCTCACGGCCATGCACCATAAGGCTGGAACAAAAGAGCCCCTTCGCGGGTGCCCGTCAGACATTGCAGCGCCATCACAATCCGGTTCTGGCAAAGTTTGGCTGGAGTGATCCTGTAGCTACGTCTGCTAACATCTATAAACACCCGCTAACACTCAAAATTCAAGGGAAGCGTATTAGTTGGGGGAAAGTCATCCCTGAGGACTTTCTAAGGAATTTGGTCCAGAAGTGCAGATGTGAATTTGAAGTGTGTCTGAATGTTGATGCGCATGATTATACCATTTTTGATTATTTCACTATTATTTGAAAAGAGGCCCAGCAAGCCCTGACTGGACATAACATCAAGACAATTAGTCCAGGACCTAAATGTTTCAATAGGAACTGTTCAAGGGCCCATAAAAATCCAAAGATAGACCTTGAGACAAAACCCAGGCAGATCTGCGCTGTTAAAGCGGCAAGGAGGGCCTATGCATTAGCCTGCAGGGATAGACTAAGCTCCCTAAGGAGGGGAGCCTGGGACAAGCTTGAGGAGACCTGAATTACATTGAAAACAATCTTACCCTGCATACAGACACCCTTGCACTATGGTGCAAGGGTGCCTGCGTTGGCGCTAGGCTGCTAAGTGTAGCACTAGCACAGGGGAAAGGGCAGGGCTGCACCGTGCTCTTGTAAATATGGTGCAGCCCTGTGTTTCTGAAGTGGCAAACACCTCTCTCTGCCACTTCCCTTGTACAGATGCCCCGAATGAATATCTTTTAATTAATAAATACACTGTGGTTAAAAAAGAAAGTATACATTTAGACTTCATGAACCTCAGCACGGCCTGTGACACAGTGATACGATCCAAGCTGTGGGGTGTGCTGAGGGAAATGGGTGTGGAAGAGGCCTCAATCAATCAATCAATCAATCAATAAATCAATCAATCAGTGATTTGTATCGCACGCTACTCACCCCGAAGGGTCTCAAGTCGCTGGGGGGAGGGGTCCGTTACTGCTCGAAAAGCAAGGTCTTGAGTTGCTTCCTGAAGGAGAGGTGTTCCTGGGTCAGCCGTAGGTGGATGGGGAGGGAGTTCCATGTCTTGGCCGTCAGGTAGGAGAAGGATCTTCCTCCAGCGGTGGCTCTGCGAATGCGTGGTATGGCGGCGATGGCGAGGCTGGCTGATCGTAGCTGGCGGGTGTGTGTGTAGAAAGAGAGGCGGCTGTTGAGGTACTTTGGGCCCATGTCCTGGAGAGCCTTGTGTGCATGGGTGAGGAGGCTGAACGTGATCTTCTTGTTGATGGGGAGCCAGTGCAGGTGTCTCAGGTGGGTCGAGATATGGCTGTGGCGAGGGATGTCCAGGGTGAGTCGTGCGGAGGCGTTCTGTATGCGCTGGAGTCTTTTCCTTCGTGGCCTTAGGGCTTAGTGGCATTTTTGAACAATTTGCACTTGGGGCTTGAGGCATCGGTAAGATATGGCCCATCCGGGGACTGCACTAAGCCCCTTCCGACTCAGACTCTCGCTGATGTCGTGAACCCAGCGGTATCTTTCCATTCATAGTAAACCTCTGAATTTACCCTGGGCACTGTCATTATTCATTACACAGGTAAGTAAATAGTGAGGTACTCCTCACTGATACACACCCTTTTCACCTTGCACTTTGAAATTTGCACTAACCAACGTCCATCGCCCATTTCTCAATTGTTTTTCCTGGTTTGAGTCATCTGCCCTGATGTCTCCATCATGAGACCAGCTACGCCCCCCCCTCGATTACATCGTCATACAATATCTGGACGCCTGGACCCGAACACCGGCTCCGTCTCTTCTTCATCAATCGGTGAGTCTCCTCAGTCAGTTTTCCGCGTATGGCCACCTCGGCTTGCAGCCTCCTGCCATTAATTAGCCTGCCTCCTTCCCCCGTGGCAGAACTTTCACTTAGACTCAGAGGGATTGTTACCATTTTGTTACTTGACCCACTCGCATTATGCTCAATTTCTGTGATTTGAACCTCAGTTGTGGCTCTTAATAATTTAGACCTGTCTTTTTTCGACCTTGCGGAACCATCCTCACATTAGGGCCCGATTGACCCTTACTTGTTCTCTATTCACTCCCAGAGGGCATTCTCCAAGTGGCCATGACCAGGACCATCACCTGCGTACCAGTCCCTACACCCACTCTCCCTCTAATTATTTCCTTAATTTCACAGAAATTCCCTCAGCACACCAGATGATTGTGCCTTCCTCTCCATCCATCTACCTGGATTACCTGCACACCATGCTTTGGGTGCATTTTCGGAAGTACTAGCAAATGGATTTCCTTCCTGCCTCCCACAGAGGTACTTTGACCTTTCTCCCAACCCTTGACCTTGACTACTCAGGTGACCAACACTATTCTTACTCTATCCCCTTTTATTCTCCCCCTTGTACAAAATCAACAAATTCCTTTGTAACCTGGTCCTGAAGATTGCCTGA
The DNA here is from genome assembly GCF_964261635.1 of Lissotriton helveticus. Classification (NCBI taxonomy): domain Eukaryota; kingdom Metazoa; phylum Chordata; class Amphibia; order Caudata; family Salamandridae; genus Lissotriton; species Lissotriton helveticus. The sequence goes on along the minus strand of NC_136070.1, from coordinate 1,017,797,390 downwards.
AATGATCAAAGGTCAAAATGCAGTTGATCACCCAGCGCAACGTTTTGCGCACTTTTGGCTCTTTTACTTGACTCTATCTAATTACCTCCCATATTACATCACTCACAACATATTCTATGACACCATAGATAACATCAATGCAATATCTGAAATGACTTGATTGAAAGTATCACTGTGCATGGTGAGGGAGAGAGTTCTAGTTACTTAGGGTACGAGTTATAGTCACTTAAAATAACTATTACTGGTGAATTTCAGTGAATCTTTTCCATTTCAAACTATATGTTTTACCTGCATTTTAACCTGACTATAATGTCCCTCTAGCCTATGTTTTATTCAGAGAATGTTGACGTTTTTTAAAAATTTCAAGTAAGATGAATTACATTTTCTAACTATTATGTCACTTTAACCTTTGTTTGTTCTGCGGATATGTGTGTGTGTGTGTGTGTGTGTGTGTGTGTGTGTGTGTATAAACATATATACACACACACACTCTAAACATCAGGACAATATTGAGTGACATTTGACTTCTTCAAATTTCAAACAATTCAGCGTCCTTCATATACATAGTTAATCATTCCAAGTAGCTTCAGCAGTATATACAGCAGCAACTGAAGCTTGAGTAATGTCACTAAGATGTTTACCTTTTGCAAAACCTTTTTCATCTTCATGAATTAATGATTGCATAATTTTCTGTAATTGCTTGGCTAAAATATTAGTAAACACGTTTTTTGTCATTTGTTAAAGAAATCAGATGGTAATTTCCACAATAGAGAGGGCTTTTGCCAGAATTTTTAGTTAGACAGATTACGGGCTTTGACCACGATCTAGATGGTCTATGCTGTTGCCATACATCATTGAAGCTATCTTTCAATACTTTATACATTTCCTCTGGAAGCACATTAGGTCCAGCCAAAATTACAACATTTCTGGGGGCATATTTACAAAAAAATGTTGGGGCGCAGAGCTGCGCCATAATGAGCAGCGCAGCACTCTGACATTTCTAAAACGCAGCAATGAGCCGTATTCACAAGAATATGATGCAACCCATTATTTCCTCGGGCACTGGCACAAAAAAAGCTGCCTAGCACTCGTGCAGGCACCCGGCCGCCATGTTGGAAGTGTACCTGCACTGTAGGAGTGATTATTTATGAGCAGGAAGAGGCACCTTCCTGCGCATAAACATGTATTCATGGAGATTTGTTCTTTCTATGTTTGGTGCAGAATGCAGCACACAATGGAAAGAGCAAAATATGAGGAGAAATGAATGCTTTCTCCTCGTATTGCCATTCGGCATTCTAGCACGTGGTAATCCATGGTATTCAGATTACGCTGTTTTTGACACTGCCTCAGCCTTGTCAATCTGGGGCCACATCAAAAAGCAATGGGTGTTGCGGTGGAATGCCAAAAGCAATACCCATTGCAAACCCCTTTGCCGTAGAGGACTGTGGTGGAAAGGGGCATTTTTAGAAGGTCAACCCCTACCTTAGAGCAGGACACACCCTCGACCACATCTTCGCTGCAGGAAACAGCGTCCAATTTAGCCACACAACGCAGCCACCTTGGACCAAACATCATTGCCTACACTTCGCCATCAACACACTCAAGGCACCCATACCAGCCCCACGCCCACCACAAAAGAACTGGAGCACAGTTACCGATGAGCAACTTAACTCCACCCTCACCCGAGACATCCACACCTGGGGACCCGATACAAACAACGCAAATGACGCTGCCAGAGAACTCCACAACTGGATCTCCAACTGTGCAGACGAGCTCGCCCCGCTACGCAACCCTGACAGACAATGCCCCAGGAAAGCAGCCTGGTTTACCACTGCTCTCCAAGAATCCAGACTCACCTGCAGATGCCTGGAGAAGACTTGGAGAAACACCAAGACCACCGAAAACCACACCACCTACAAGGATGCCATGACGGACTCCCACAATCAGATCAGAGCCACCAAGGAACTTCATCCACAACAAAATCCTGGCCAACACCACCAACTCCAAGGAACTTTTCAGTGTCATTCAAGAATTCACCAACCCACGCAGTGAAGCCACAGACATCACCCCATCCCAAGACCTCTGCAACAAGCTTGGAACCTATTTCCACCTCAAGATCAAAAACCTCTATGACAACTTCATCGACCATCCACCAGGCACCACAGACAGCTCCCCGCCCCCCCATAAATACCAGCCAGCCCACAATCTCCAAACTGGACACCAATCACGACCGAAGACACTGCCTCGACCATGAAAAGCATCCACTCAGGGGCCTCCCACTGACCCCTGCCCCCTTCACATCTACCACAGAGCCATGGCCACCACCTCACCGAACTACAATGCACCAGCATCACCACCTTCAAAACAGGCACCTTCTCAGATGACAGGAAGCGTGCAGAAGTCAGACCCCTGCTCAAGAAGCCCACAGCTGACTCCACCCACCTCAAGAACTATCGGCCCATCTCGCTCCTCCCCTTCGCAGCCAAAGTTGCAATGAAAACAGTCAACAGGAAACTGACACAATTCATTGAAGAGAACGCCAACCTCAACCCGTCCCAATCCAGATTCCGAAGCAATCACAGCACAGAGACCGCAATACTCGCCACCACAGACGACATCCACTCTCTCCTGGATCAAGGCCACTCCGCAGCCCTCATCCTACTCAACCTATCAGCGGCCTTCGACACCGTCTTCCACCGCACACTGGTCGCTAGACTACATGGCGTAGGCACACAAGGAACAGCCCATGACTGAATCTGATCATTCCTCACCAGAAGAAGCCAAAGGATCAGACTCCCTCCCTTCCTCTCTGACCCAACAAAAATCACCTGTGGAGTCCCACAGGGTTCATCACTGGGCCCCAGCCTCTTCAACATCTACATGGCCCCCCTCAGCCATCGTCTGACAACGCGGCCTCAACATCGTATCCTATGCCGACGACACGCAGCTCATCTTCCCCCTCACAAAAGACCCCACCACTGCCAAACTCAGCTTCCAGAAAGGAATGCAAGACATCGCAGTCTGGATGATCAACAGCTGCCTGAAGCTCAATGCCGAGAAGACAGAAGTCCTCGTCCTCAGTACAAACCCTTCTGCATGGGACAGCACCTGGTGGCCGACCGCCCACCTACCCCCTCAGACCACTCCAAGAACATAGGCATCGTACTCCACTCATCACTCACCATGAACGAACAGGTCAACACCGTCACCTCCAACTGCTTCAACACCCTCCTCATCCTCTGCAAGACCTTCAAGTGGATCCCCCCTGAGTCAAGGAAGACAGTCACCCACGCACTCTTCACAAGCAGACTGGACTATGGAAACACATGCCACCATCAACAAGTCCCTATTCCACAAACTCCAGACAATACAGAACACTGCCACCAGGCTCGTCCTCGGCATCCCTCGACACGAACACATCAGCCAACACCTACGAAGTCTCCACTGGCTCCCTGTGGAGAAAAGAGTCACTTTCAAAATCCTCACTCATGCCTACAAATGCCTACACAACAACGGACCCAAATACCTCAACGACAGAATCAACTTCCACGTACTCAAAAGAAACCTCCGATCTTCAAACCTCGCACTGGCTGAAACTCCACACATCCACAGAGCCAGAGCAGGCGGAAGATCCTTCTCTCACATTGCAGCCAAGACCTGGAACGAGCTACCAGCAGACATCAGATGCGCCCCCTCCCTGAACACCTTTAGGAAGATTCTCAAGACCTGGCTCTTCGGCTAAACAGATCTGCTGACCTCAGCGCTTTGAGACCCTCACGGGTGAATAGTGCGCTTGCAATTCCCTGATTGATTGATTGACATTAAGCCATGTTAAGTAGCTGAATGCCACCTTGTAAATATGGGAAATGGCGCAAAGCCACTGAGGCTTCAAAAAAAGTGACACTTGGGGCTTGTAGATATGCCCCCTGTTCTTCCATGACTTACTGAGTCGTAATATCCCTTTCCTACCGTTCTAGTGCCTCCGATTTTAGTTTCAGAAACCCTATACCTGATAGCCATCTATTGTTATAGTCCACATCTGGATCCTTTCAATTTCCATAAATGTATTAACAGAACTGCCTAAAATCTTCTATTATTGCTCATTCTTAGGAATTGCTCTGGGTACTTGTGGTTTACTTTTTTTATGGGAGAACATGGCAGCCGCTAGGCAGAGTGGTCAGGAGGTATTCCTCCCATATAGGACACCGTCTTGTTCCATCTGCTGAGGTTTTTTGTGGCGTAGCTGTTGTGCATGAGCTTTCTTATTGCTGAGTTCATTTTGCAGCATGGCATGTGGGGAGGAGTGTGGCTCTCTGAATAATCAGTATTTACTGCCGAAGGTTGTGATGGAAATGGCCTGAGAGGTCCTAGACAGGTGAGATGAGAACTCAACTGCCTTTTGGCTAGGGTTGCATTATAGAAATAACATATGCGCACATGCATCCATCTATCCATACATACATACATGCAAAACTTCCTAAGAAAAACTGCAATTTTGTATCCCTGTGTATAATATTTAGCTCATGAGAGTTCTGCAGGACAGTGACATCTATTGCCAGAGTGTACTGATCTGTAAGTTGCCATGTCCGGTAACCATCCTCCAGGTATGAACTGTCTTGGGTATGTCTGGAAATTGTGGACACTGAATCCGTGGGTATGTCACTCTGGTTAAACCTTTGCACTATTATATTAAAAGGGTGCCCCTGAATCCTTGAAATAGTCCAACTAGGCTGAACATGTGCTTGTACAAACAAAAGAAGCCCTCCCCTGTGTGCCTGTCTTGCGGCTTACAGATTACGCAAAACCCTTTACTCTGTATTGTCACGAACTAGATGGACTTGCCATTGGAGTCCATAATATTCCTCTGCCCTAGCTTTTGTAGTGGCAGATCTGCCTCCATGCCTCCGGTCTGTGGCCGCTGCTGCCATTTTGTAGAACCATTTGAAAACATTTCATCGCTTCTACCTTGATTTTGGCTGTTCCTCATTCTGTTGCTCTCCTTGCACTACTAAGACCCACACCTTTCCACTGCCATGCTGTCTCAATACAAAATCCAGTTATTGTCTGCTGCCCACATTACTCTATTTGAATGTCCCATCCTTAACCCTGCATCCCAAAACCCACCAACGGTAAGGGAGAAACCCATAATTGTCTTGTAGTAAGCAAACATCTTACAAAACTCTGTACTGATCTTACAAATGCTCTTATACCAAATTGTGAATAAATATTTTGTGGATGGATCATGTCTTAGAAATGATGAAGGTCAGCGTGTTGCCGGTTTGCCAGTATGTACAATATATCCAGTTGTTAAGAGCAGCTGCCTGCTCAATGTCAGATCTGCTTAGGTTCTGGTGTGCAATGCTCCTACCAGAGTTTGTCTCCTTGCCAAGAAAAGGACTGTAACTATATTGAAAGATTAAAGTAATTCTTCTGGCATCACTCATGACTTTGGGCTTCATTGGATGCAGTGAGATTTCCTAACTACTGCCTACACCTCAGTTAAAATGGCATCTATGCCAAGAAACCTCGGGCTGCCTTGCTTTTCCCATTTAATATAGTATATTTCAATGCCGAAAAACACACCAAACTGCTGGTAGATGCCGGCTCAGTCGGGTTAGGAGCCGTGCTTGCCCAAGAACAAGAGCCAGGATGATGGGCATCCCTACCGTTCGCACGTAAGGCACTGATACCAACGGATACACGGTACGCAAAAATCAAGTGGGAAGCCCTGACAATAAACTGGGCCTGCAGGCACTTCCACCTGTACCTGAGCAGCCAGCCATTTAAGGTTGTCACTGATCACAAGCCTCTGGTACCACTCTTCAGAGGATCAGCACCTCACCCACCTCCGCGGATTGAGAGGTGGGCAATCCATCTGCAACATTATCAGATGGAGGTGGTCTAAAGACCAGGATTGAAAAACCCAACTGATTTTCGGTCGCGCCACCCCATGCCCTCCAAGAAACATGACAGCCCCAATATCTTGGAGTAATATTTGATGAAAAAGGCTCATTCAAGCAGCATAAAACAGAGTTATAAAGGAAAGGAAATTCCTTCCTCTCAGCTTTTCGTTCCCTACAGAGGTCACTAGGAGGTTTCAGTCATCAACCACTACTTAAGATATTACATGCAAAACATTTACCAACTATTTCGTATGGGAGCAAGGCGATGCGGGGTAAAGATGCAGCAATATTAAATAAAATTGGCACCAAAATATTTTGATCTCTGTTTAAACGACCATGCACGCAAACCAATCCCAGATATGATTTGAATTTGGTCTACTAAACCAAATCATTGCACGAAAGGGATTGTACGTTAAAACCTGGAAAAGAATAAAATCAAATATTTCAAACCGGTTAGATTAAGCCCTTTGGCATGAAGTTCAAACAAATCCTATTTCACCAACATGGAAGAACTTAACTGAAGCAATAGAAGATCTGTCTATCGATTCTCTATGGGAAACTCCACTGACTCCAGCAATTTTTTAAAAAGTATAACGGTTTACTGAAAAGAACATCAATGTTAATAGACAAAGAACTATGTATATGTAAGTCACATGCCTGGATGGTTATGAATGAATATAAAATCCTTAAACCGCAGTTTTATTTAGAGTCTGGATGGTCTCTGTGACAAAAAAAAGGTTCATAAGAGCAAGATTTGGAATTCTTCCAGGCCTCGTGCACGCAATGCCGTGGTTGAGACAATCAACAGTAACTTCCTGTAGACTGTGTAAACTTGGCGAAGAGAACATAATTAATTTAATTTGCATATGCCCGGCCTTATTAAATCTAAGGCACAGATTGTTAAGGATAGCATTTAACAAGCGGGACATCCACCCATGCAAACAAGCGGGGATAGCATGTCTTAAATCATCTGACACAGGATTGAATGGTATATTTATAATATTTATGAGAGCAGTGGAAACGAAAATGGCAAAAATGATTTGATCTTACTTTTAGCCTTATGTGATGAAAACGTATTTATTCAATATATTAGGGAAACATGTAGGAATATTGTTCTTTGTCGGTTCCTTATAAATATAAATATGTAACAGCTATGTTTTTTTAACAATGTTAGTGATTTTTACAGTAATGATTAAATTGATCTCTGTCATAATGTTTTATTCTTTCAAACTCTGCAAGATTTTTTTTTTTTTGGTTCGTAAGAGTTTTATTGACATTTAACATCATTACATCTATTTCGCCTACAACCCTCAGGCCGGCTACGTTTTCAATCACGTGTGATGGTTATATTGTACACAGCTGTTTAGCCGACAACCATCGGTCCGGCAGCGAATGAATCGGATTTACTTGCACATCAAACCATATATCATTGCTGATCGTCAGTATCTCTTACTTTTGTATTTTATAAACATAACTTTAACTCTTGATCCAGTATTGCGAAGAACATCCTTCAACTCTGCCCTGTGTATGTAGTTTACCCTTCCGGCGGTCATTCATGCTCCCTCCTGTTATGACTATGTACAGTTATCCCCCCACAATTCCTCCCCGTTGTGTAATATTTGCTTATGGGCCCCCTAGGTCCACATTCATTACCTTCAGTCATCCGAGTCCTCACCCTCTGAACTGTCATTATCGTCTTCATCCAGCGGTTCACATAAGTCTCCCCGGTATTTATTCCAGGGTGACCACACTGCATTCCATTTGCGCTGGTTGGCTCTCTTCTTATATACCACCCTTTCTGTCACCATAATCATATCCATATTCTTGCACCACTGGCCTAGTGTTGGTGTCTCCACCGCCCCCCACTTGTGTGCTATATCCCGTTTAGCTACCATGCATCCCACAGTCGTCCATACCTTCCCCTGACGTGTCAGGTTCGTCGGTCCCCATATATGTAGTAAGGCCATACGGGGGTCCGGCACCAGTGTCGTTTCTAGCGTCTGTGAGATGGTGCGAGTTATACATCTCCAATATTCTGAGATCCTAGGGCACTCCCAAAGTGTATGCAGGAATGTACCCTCCCCACCACAACCCCTCAGGAAATGCGGGTTATCTGCTCTGTGTAGCTTATATAGGGTTGTCCTTGTGAAGTATATTCGGTGTATGACCTTCAGTTGGACCAGACGGAACCTTGCCGAAATACCCGCCTCTCTGGGGGAAGCTAGCGCCGCATTCCAGTCTGTTTCGTCCATGTCACCCAGTTCCTCTACCCACTTCTCCCGCAACAACTCTGATCTACAATAAACTAAAACTAAGCATTGGGAATGCTCAATGAGGTTGATGACTACATCCAGATGATCTCGAGTGCTGTGTGCCCCCGAGCATTAAGACTGGAAGACATCATGGAAGCAGCCGAATCGGGCCCATTATTGAGTGAGTGCGCGATGCAGTACAGAGTGGAACATGGAGAGACTTCCTCTGGAACGCCAACGATTGGGCGCCCGAAGACAGAGAGACTCTGACAAAGATGCGGAGGATGCGGGAAGAGTTCAGAGCCACCCATGAAAGAATCCTACCGCGAGAATCTCGCATTGTAATCTTGAAGGCACTCAGACACCAGGTCACACTATTGGCGCACGGAGGACATCAAGGCATCACGAAGATGAAGTCAAGGATGCGGGAAAAAGTGTGGCTCCTGGGGCTGAAGGAAATGGCTGAAGATCTCATGTGAAGGGGCTCGGCATACCAGATGATGAGCACACCGGATAGGCCGGCACCGGTGATCACTGAAGAACTGTGTGCCGATCACTGGTCCTAACTTGGCATGGACTTTGGACGTTTCCCCGATGGAAAGACTACTCTCGTTCTCATGGATGCCTACTCCAAGTATCCTATTGTAGACAAAATTACCTCCACAGTGTTTATCCAAGTGGCTCCTGTTCTGGAGAAGGTGTTTGCAACCTTCTGCCTCATGGCAGAAATCAGGAGTGACAACGGGCCCCGTTCCACGGAGTACAATTCACCGAGTTCCTCAAGCAGCGAGGGATCTGGCACCACTGTATTACCCCGCAGTGGCTGCAAGCTAACGGAGACAAGGAAAGGTTTATGTGCACGCTAAACAAAGCACTTTGCATTGCCACAGTCGAACAGGCTGATCCCAAACGACACCTCCACCTATTCCTCAGGGAATATCGGAGCACCTCCCACTGCATGACTCAACAAACACCATGGACTCTGATATTCAACGGGCCATGGAGGGACCTTATCCCCACATATCCCGGATGGGCACCACTGCCTCATGATGCCCAGAGAACACAAGCACATCACAAAAGGTGCAACGTGCAAGCCAGCGTACGGTGCCGGGCCAGGCCACAATCACTTCGGCCCAGAGGCTCCATCATCATCAAAGACCGCCGACCTGGGTGGAAGTTCAGGACACCATATGAGCCTGGAATATGGACAGTCATTGCTAACGATGGCACCATGGTGATGGCTAGGTAAGGACAGGAAGGAGTATCAAGAAATATTTCATGAGGTCACACCATCACCACTCTCCTCACGCTTGGGTAACGGTGAAGACAATGCCGGCTGGTCAGAGTACGAGGATGGCAACACCGTTGAGAGAGGTACCGGGGGTCAAAGCCCAGTGAACACCAACGTAGACCAACAAAGCACTCCGCCGAGTGTAGCCCCCGCCAGTGAGCTGCTCCTTCGCAGTCAGTCACACTGATATAGCCCCCAGCCAAACCCTCAACCAAGCGGATGGCTCAAAGACTTTGCATGTTTTCTTTTTTTGAGGAGTTTTATATAGCGCGAACTTGACCCGGTATCGGGTATCAGAGCGCTTTACATAGCATCAGTTGCGTTACAGAAGGACACATTCATTTTTGTTAGGCACGGGGAGATTAAGTGATTTGCCCAGAATCACGGGATGTTCAGCGTCATTGCCGAGACTCGAACCCGGTTCCCCAGATTCGATGTCGACCGCCCTAGCCTTTATTCTTAAAGACCGAGTTGGAGAGGGAAGTAGCAGATCAATGGTCCTGCTATTAGGACAACAACCAGATGTATACATGTAGGCCTGAGGCATATTAAGATCTCCATAGGCCTAGACAACGTCACGACAGCCTGCACTATTGCAGTCTTCATCGTTAGTTCCCTGATGATCTGATGATACAGGACTGCATGAATTTAGTGATCACTGCCCTGCAGTTTTGCCACAACAAATCAGTAGCTCTTTCAGCAAGCATAATGCAAAACACCTACTACTTAATTAACATGACTAAAGACAAACGTGTTGCTGAGCCTCAATTCTATATAATGCCCAGTGCTGGAATTTATGTGGAACCAACAAGATTATGATGCCAATAGCTACTTACCCAACTGTGAGCTGGTACTGGGTTCTATGATGGGGACTAAAAATCATCCCTTTTGTGTCCCTGTGTCCTGTGCCAACATCAATACAGAGGCAGCGGCACCCGTGTGCATTCTATGTGTTGCACCAGCGGGAGTTGCAGAACACTGATTTTAATTTCCAGCACAACCAGCTGCATGATGCCACACTTGTTGGTCAATCTCATTTGTTTAGTGTCCAGGTATTGTCTCAGATGCAAACAGTTGGAGGTCAAATGCAACACATCTGCAACATGCAAACATGGTTGCCACACTGAGATACCCTTCAAGCGAAATGAAGACCCACATGAGTTTAACATCGCAAGTTGTATGGAGGTAAACTGAGACGTTAATGTGTTCTTGACTTTCTTAGTATCTGGTACTTTGTAAAATATGTAGATCTAGGCTTGCTTTGCAAATACACTCGATATGTGTTTGTGTATGTTTGTGTGTGTGTGTTTTTGTGTATGTGTGTGTGTGAGAGAGAGAGCGAGTACATATAGACTAATCTTTTTTATAGCACTTAATTCATGCTATTTTTGGCTCTTAATAGTAAGGTAGAAATGCGCCATCTTGCAATTGAAACCCATTATAGCAACCTTACCATAACAAAAGTTAACATTTCTAAGGCTTCTAATGTATGCCTTGTAGGTTACATGGAGATTTTTTGAAATCTGTAACTTATGCTTGTATGAAAGATTCTGCAGCAGGCACATTTACTCTGTGCTATTCTATGATGATTTAAACTTGTGACCAGAGAGTGTACACAAGTCACTCTAGAAAATAGATTAACCACCTAAAATGGACATCTTTTAACCTGTTTTTCACCCATACCCTCAAATGGACCATCCTTTCTACCCACAGGTGCCCGGATAAATTTAGATGTTTCGTTTTTCTATAGTACTTAACACGGGTGGGGGCAGGGGTGGGGTTCGGGGGGTTTCTCCAAGTGGCAGATAATGTGACACTAAATGAAGCATAGGGAAATAACCAGGGTCGGACATGAAACCAAAATCTGCCCTTGCAAAAATGTCACACCAGCCCCAGAGTACAGAAGACACCAAGTATAATGGAATCGTGGGAAATGGCTGGGAAAAACTGCAGCCCATCCTGCATTGAAAGCGGTCCGCAGCCGGCAGCCTACTGCTGAAATGTTGGGGTAGCAAAATGGCCAGTCTTACTCTGGAGGTGACCTGATTTTCCTAAGATCACACAATTTGATTAGTCGAGGAAGCCACTTTTAAAGTCCAAGGGGCAGATTTACAAGCCCCTAGAGACGTCTTTATGACACCGTTGCTTCACTTCTGTGACACAGCGGCATCATAAACAATGGCCACTATGCAACATATTTACAACGTGACGCATCTAGGGAGATACGTCACATTGTAAAGCCCTAAGCTACATTATACCTGCATCAGGTATAATGTATGCAGGGTGGGCGTTCCGTCGCAAGGAAGCCTCGTAAAAGTGACGCAGTGAAACCCGCAAGATTTCACTGAGTCTCTTTTATGATACCTCTGCGTCAGCACCTTAAGCCTACTTGTAGCAGGACGCAGCACAGCAAGTATTGGCCGCCCCTGAGCAGTGCGTCGGGCTTGCATCACGACTCCAGCATTGCATCACCTGTACGCCGACAGATGCATCACTCATCTGTCTATCCTTGCGCCATGGTGCGCCGCATTTTAAATGCGGCACATCCAGGGTGGCGCAAGGGTTTTTGTAGGTCACGCAAAATAACTGGCGCGTCCCTGCTAATATGCAGAGATGCGGTACAAAAGGGGGTGGGAAAAAAATATGCAGAGATGCTCCAGTTATTGTAAATCAGACCCCAAGTCTCCCAGATCAACTGCTAAAAAGATTTGAGGCGAGCATTTGTGCCCTCAACTCCTACTGCAGAATGAGGGGTGGGGGTCGGGGGGGGGTTAAGCAGGGCTTGCAGGCCGCCTTGAGTGTACCTCTAGCCAGAAGGCAAGCGTCAATGCCCAGGAAAGATGGGAAGTGACAGCTGGATTGGAGAGAGGGACACAGATTTAATGACTTCAGACTGTCAGTGTTGGCCACGGGAAGTCATGGCCCCGCTTCACCCATGAGGAGGAAGAGAGAGCTTCACGTCGGTGCATGTTAAGCAGTTCACTCAATTAACATTCATCGGAATGAGCACAATGAGGAGAAGGGAGAGGAGGGGCTACAGCGCCCGCACAACCTCCTGAGACCGCCAAAGGACCAGGGCATCCATAATCAGGCAGTGGCCATCTCCGCGCAGTCAGGGTACCCGAACATCGAACACTGGCACTGGGTCGACCTGGGAATAACCCTGGGGCACTGAATAGATCTGCCAGCTCTGATGGATCCTATAATTGTACCATTTGCGAACAAAAGTTTTCATGAATGGCTGGCATTTTAGTCTGCAAAGGTCAGTATCATATTAGCACAGGTAATGACTAAAGTTTAGAATTCCTACAGAAGCAACTGAGCCTTTTTCAGACTTTGATAAAGTATTATAAAATTGGCTCCCAGCATTTGCAGTTTCAGTACTAAAACAGCAGGATGCGCAGCCAGAAAGGTCTGGGGGGTATTTACTAAGATATCACGCAGCGCATCAAGTCACATTGCAGCACAATCATTCACCTTGCAGCGCTACGTGATAAGGAGACAGAAGAATGACTCATACTGAACAATATACAGCACATTCCTGTAATTTCCCAGCGCTGGGGCACAATGTGCTGCCTAGCACCAACGTATGCACCATGGTGCAAGGCTGACTGCGTTGTAAGCAAGATTGTTTTTGTGCAGGAAGGGACAACTTACTGCACAAAAGAAATCCTCTGAGGCTTTTTTCTCTTTCTATGAAAGAGGATCTAACAAGGAGAAACACAGACATTTCTCCCCGTTGCCTCACCTGGAAAGGCGTAGCATTCTAACACATTCCCAAGACTAGCAGTATTGGTAAATCTGGGAATGCTTCAAAATCCATGGGTGGATGTGTGGGAACACCCACACTCCACCCATGGAATGCCTTCCCAGGGCTGAGCAACGCAATGCAGAGATCTGCTCTCCATTGTGTTACTCTGCATTTATCAAGCCACTCACTGCCACATAAGGTTGCCTTGCATGGCTTTGTAATACTACTAGATTTTACTGTGCCATTGCGCCCCCTTGCCTGGCGCAAGGACAATGCAAAATCTACATAAATATGTCCCTCAAGGTATGATAACACAATGGCAAGTTGGTGGTAAAGACACAGGCTATTGTGTTGGTGGGTAACCAGAGCATGCCGGTTGCGGATACCAAATAAGAGCCTTACACAGGTAGAGGTATTTTATTATCTACCACACACCCTTCCAGAACCATCACACCTTTTTCCTTAGAATGAGTCCCCTGGACCTGACACAAATGGCACACCCTGTTATTGTCATAGGGACATTACATTCCTCCTAAAATATCCAAACTTTTAGAAACTCATATACATTTGTAAATATGCATAACCCCACCATAGCATTTACCAAGACATCTTACATCACAAATCACATCCCAAAGTCTTTCTAAAGGGTAGTAGGGGCTGAAGTCACCCGCAAATGTTATCAAGGGTGATCACTTCTTCATTCAGTCAGTAGGTTCACTGGATCTCATCTGGGACATATCTTCTTCCCTAGTGAATTCTCCATTGTCTCTCTATCACTGGCATTGCCCCGGATGGCGAATGAGACGCCTGGATGTAAATTCACTTTCCCTTGCAGGTGCACCAGGGCCACTTATCTTGCCTATTAAATGTTCAGCCACTGAGAGGCTTAATTACAAGCACCCTGGGCTGCCTGAGCATCACTTTTTGTGATGCTCCATTAGCGCTGATTAAAATCGTGGTTTTGAATGGCCTCATAGATATGGAGTAAGGCAAGGCAGCGTAAATCGCTACGTTGCCTTATTGTGTGCTCGGGAGGCATTCCATGGGTACTGCGGTGGGGTCTCCCATGCAACACCTATGAATGTTTACGCTGCCCCAGATTTACAAGAGCATGTAAAGCTAGGAAAGTGCCAAATCCTTACATCTCCTGAAGTGAGGCATAACGAGGGAACATTTCTCAATTTCTCCTCGCTATTTCTTCTTTCTATGTGTGTTGCAGAATATGCAGTGTTAGACCTGACACCCTTGGCGTGGTTTTCCCCCATCTTTTTGCCTCTGTCTCCTGTATTTTTGATGCTGTGCTGGATTTCGTTTTTGCTGGTTTAGATGCTTTGGACACTCTGCCACTGCTGATCAGTGCCAGAGTGTAAGTGCTCCCTATGTAAATTGTCATATTGATTGGGTATACCTGATTGGCATTTTTGTTTCACCATGAACTCCCTAGTAAAGTGCACTGTGTGTGCCAGGGCTGGTGATGACAGATGCTACTAGTGGGCCTGCAGCGCAGATTGCGCCACCCACATGAGTAGCCCTAAAATGGTGTCTCAGGCCTGCCAGCGCAGTGCCTGTGTGCAGTCAGTGGACTGCCATGTCCGCCTGGCCAGTGTCCCCACTGGCTGGGCCTAACCCTTCCCTGTCTGTGCACATCAGTCACCCCTATGGAAGGCTCAAGGTACCCCCCTGGGCAGGGTGCAGTGTATGGGTAAGGTAGAGCATGTACTAGTGCAGGTCACATGCTCTGGTAGTGAGCAGCAGCCATTTTGTGTGCTCACTGCTGTAAGGTTATCTTGCTCCATAGAATAACATGGGGGAGGCTGGTCCCAATGGATACCAGCCTATCTTCTCATAGGAACAAGATGGGACATAAGTGATTGATATCCCTGAACTCAGAATTTAATAACACATCTTTTAGTAGAGGTTGTTTTTAAATTCTGTGTTTGAGAATAGTACTTTTAGAAAGTGGCTGTTCTCTTGTCTAACCTTTCTGTGTGCCTGGGCCTGCTTGTGGATTGACTGTCTGGTTTGAGGGTGACAGGGGCTGCAGGGCCCCCAGGAGGTTGTCTGAATCAGCCCGTGGATGAAAGGCTGCATCTGCTGCCAGGGAAGTGGGAGGAAATAGCACCTGGGAGTGAATAGGGCTGTGCCTGCCTGCCACAATGCTGGCTCCACCTCCCCGCTGGGCGACTGTCACCTCTGTCCCTGATACTGAAAGAAAGAAGGAAGCCAGGAAAGCCCCACTGCTCCAGTAACACCCAGAACTGGTTTAGACCGGGCTCAGGGCCCACTTGCACAAAGACTTCAAAGGAACTTCAATGAATTTTTTGGGTATAAAAGAAGGACCCCTGACAACAGAAAATTAGATTCTACAATCAAGAGGAACCTCTGCTGGAAGAAGGACTGCTGGAGAACTGAAGGAAGATTGCCTTGCTGTGTGCTCCAAGGGCTGACCTGTTCTGTTGTTCAACTAAAAGCTGAGAAGAAGAAAGGGACGTTGCTTGAACCAAAAAAACTTTGCTGTGTGCTGTGTCTTCAACTTGAATCTCCAAGGGCCTGAGAAGAGCTGGCCTCCTGTTCCTGGAACCCAGGGTTAAAAGGTTCCTAAAGAAACTGAAAACGCTGTAAGGATCGTGCTGTCTTGGCCTGGTGCGTGATTCATCTTTAACTACTGATCGTGGGCAGAGATCGGCGTGTTCATCGGCACTCATTCTGCAAAGGTCGGAGGTCCGCGGTGCCTTCCCTTGTGAGTCCTGCCCCAACAAGATCCTGTGGCCGTGAGGGCGGTCTCGTGGTGACCCGCGCCCTCAAGAATCACTGCGCCGTTAAAATTGCCGCTGCCTGAGGCCTGAATTCGTCCTGCGATCTCGCCGTAACTTGCCGGGACCGCAGAGCCAGAGATCGAAGCCGCCGTGCGCTCATTGGCTGTGAGCGTCGAGCCCCCTCAGCAACGCCCCGCTGGGATTGGTTCCCCGGCCGCCGCGCCATCGGGATAGCCGCGCTGTGAGTGGCTGAGGTCTCGTCATCCCTGAGGGCTTGTCCCGGGAGCCGCACTGCCGTTGGCTCACTCCCGGGTGTTTGCGAGGGCTCGCCTGCAGAGCCGTGACCTGATTGGCCCATCCAAGAGGAGCTGCGCTCGAAGACGCCGGGAGCCGCGACGCGAAGAAGAGCCTTCCCGGAGAAGACCCGTCCTCGCCGAGGGAACCGCGAGTGCCTCTGTGACCCCCGGCCTGCTGTCCCAACTACCCAGCGTCTGCATACCTCCCCCGCCGCTCGTTGGATTGCCGAGAGCGGGCGGGAGAGCAACCGGGACCGGCCGGGGCTGGCATCAGAGGTCTTCTGTCACCGAGGCTTTTGGGGTGAGCGTTTCATCACCAGGAGCGGGATATTAACCTGCTCGTGTCCATGAAGGTGTTGGCACGACTACCTGTGAGGCGCTCACATTGACGGGGCTTAGTAGTTTGAAGAGCCAGTGCATTAGGTTGCTTACGCTGGCATTGCTTGGTTTATTCATTTTGAGAGCCAATTTGAGATAAGTCAGTAACGTTATTTTTACTACTGATTTTTAGAGACTTGAGACTGATTCTTATGTAAGAACTTCCTGAAAACAAGTGCAACCAATTAAGATTAAGTGCAACCTTTCTTCAAATAAGCAACCTTAGTGTATTCTTGATTTTTACTGCATAAATTAGATAAAGCTATATTTTTATAAAAATACTTACCTGTATGGTCTCAGTTTGTGGTGGATGGGGAGTCATTGTTTGTGTTAAGTGCATCTATTATACACATTGCCTTAGGGATGAGCCTGTCTGCTCGTGCCAAGAGGGTGAGCAGGGGATATCTACTGTGTGTATTCCTTCACCCTGACTAGAAGCAAGGGTCCCTACTTGGTCTAAGGTACTTACCTCTGCCAATTAGAGACCCCAGATCTAACATGCAGCACACCCGGAAAAGGGGAAAATGCAGCTTAGGATTGTTAGGATTGTTTCTGTGCAGGAAGGTGCCCCTTCCTGGACAAAAACATGCCTAAAAACAACACAGGCACCCTTGCATCATTGTTTCCGCTAGATAGCTGAAAAGGCGCCAGTGCAGAGAGAACGGACAGGAATGCACCGTATTGCACAAATAAGGTGCATTCCTGCCCTTTCACTTTGGTGTAGGTCAGAGCACCAAGTTGACTTGCTGAGCTGCCCTACGGCAAATCATCATAAATAATGCCCTCAATTGTTACGTTTTTAAAAAGCAACACATTCCGAGTGACTTCCTTTCCATTCCACTGAGCTGTCATCATGGTGCCCCGTCAACCAGTCACTCTCCAGAGGCTCTGCAATAAACATTTGCTGCCAGGGTAACAATCACACGCTAGCACTACATTTCCAATTCCCAGGGGCTTATTTACGAGCCCCCTGCGCTGCTGGAGCATCTCTTTTTGTGATGCTCTGGCGGCGTGTAGTACAAATCATATCTATGAGGCCAATGAAAGCCACTATCTGTGGCTTTGAATGGCCTCATAGATATGGAGTAAGTCAAGGCAGCACACCAAAGCCTCATGCCTCCCTAGGTGAGCATTAACAAGGAGAATTTTTTTTATGTTTCTGCACCACACATAGAAAGATGAAAACACCTCTTTGGATTGCTTCTGTGCAGGAAGGTGTCCCTTCCTACACAAAAACAATCATGCCAACAACACAGGCCCCCTTGCACCATGGTGCAAGGGTGCTTGCGTTGGCGCTTGGCAGCTGAAACGGTGCGAGCACAGGAAGAAAGGACAGGAATGCACCATATTGCATAAATATGGTGCATCCCTGCCCCTTAACATTGACGTAGGGCAGCGCAACAAGATGTCTTGCTGTACTGCCTTACTTCAAATCCCCGTAAATAAGGGCCTCAGTTCACTGGACTTGACTTCCCTCTTTTAGCAGTACAAAAGGGGGTGGTGATGGACGGAGCATCTGAACCAATCAAACACTCACACCCAGTCAAAAGATCTGGGTTTGATCCATCACCGTTCTTTAGCCCACTCTGCCACCCCAGTTCAGACATGGATATATGCAAATCAGTCTGACCCTGTGCCTCATGGGAACATTCCAGCTGTCTTCAGCCCGGCTTGCTTGAATCCAGTGGCAAAGTGAGCAAGGGACTCACGTCTGAGCATACCCTGCCACACTTATGGCGGCCAAAGCGGTACAAAAGGGGGTGGTGATGGACGGAGAATCTGAACCAATCAAACACTCACACCCAGTCAAAAGATCTGGGTTTGATCCATCATGCAAATTTCGTTTTTGACAACTCTTTACCACCTGCTTGTCCTCTATTGGGCTTGGTAGCCAGCTTGCATTGGTATGTCCAAACATCTTATGAGGAGTTTGTCACTATTCACAATAGAAGGAATAGATTGTCCATTCAAGGAAATGGTGATTTGCATGTGCAATTCAATTCAGTTTTGTTCATTGTTCAACCTGCCCATTCACCTGGGCAATCTGGGCATTGCTTTTTGGTGAACAATGTCCCACGATTCTAGATACTCCACCATTTTCTGTCCATAGAGCAGAGGGCTGCTGTCAGTCTGAATTTCTTGTAACAGACCATATGTGTCAATAACCTGCAACTTTGGTATCACCTCAATGTCCACCGTCATTGATACTATCTCGACTTTGGGATATTTTGGGAAGTCATCTATTACCACCAACATGTAGCAGCCATGTAGTAAGCTACCAAAGTCCATAGTGGCTCAGTCCCACCGGTATCACAAGGAGAATAAGAGATTTGCCCAGAATCACAGGACGTTGAGCGTCGTTGCAGAGACTCGAACGCGGTTCCCCAGCTTCGAGGTCGACTGCTCTAGCCATAAGGCTACATCCTCTCCCTTTAGGATTTCCCACTGTCCTATGTTCACAACATTCAGTGCCATCTACAGTCATCATTTTGTGTGACATCCATGATTTTGTTCACCGGAATAGGCAATGGGTGTGATCTTTAGACCACATACTGCCCATATTCTTCTATCATCTGAACTGCTCACTCTTCATTCTGAGTGAAGGGAGTCCTGGATAGATAGTCTGCTAGATTGTGAGAGCCAGGTTTATACTCAACTCTGAAAAAATATTCTTGCATCTGGAGCACCAACGCCTCTATTCGAGGAGGAGGTTTAGTGAATGATCCCTGGAACAACAGATCTAGGGGCTTGTGGTCAGTGTGCACAAAGAATGATTCTCCATATAGATATAAATGGAAATAACAACATGCCCAGTATATTGCTATGGCCTTGCATTCCATCTGTGAGTTCTACTACTCCATGGAGGTGAGCATGTATCTAGCATATGCCACTCAGGCCCACTCCTCACATTCTTCAGTCTGAGACAACACCCCCTGAATCCAGTTGGGCTGGCATCCACTGACAACTAAGTAACCCTGGCGGTGTTGATGTTTACCAGAGTAGTGTCAACAGACTGTGCCTTTTTGGTAGTTGGAAAGCCTTTACATGCTTAACACGTCATGCCCACTGTTCAGATGTCATATCAAGCTCTCAAAGTGGCTTGGTCAGACAGTTAATATTTTTAGTGACTCGCTACCTTAATGTCCAGCACCCTGGCCAAATACGGGAATACCCCTTCCAATGTAAATCAGTATCTGAAGAAACAGATCAGATTCTGTGTTGCAAAATTGTTTTTGTCCATTTAATAAGCCATATTGTTTGCTCTTTGTATCACCCGGTTTTGGACTTTTTACTGTGGGTCAGTCTCAGTACATGTGTCTCATCCACGGTAACCACACAGTAAATGGACTGTGCATGTTTACCGCCAGTGTCTGCCTTTTAAGATAAGGCCACTGCGATGCAGCTAGGGCAAAGAGAAATAGCCTGTCAAGCAGAAAAAATAAGCAGCAGACAGGTATATAAATGGAGGAGATTAGAAAGATCTGAACAAGAAAGGCACCAGGAGAAAAATGTCTGTCCAGAAGTAAACCCGCAACTACAGTTATAAATCCGCTTGGGAGAACTTCAAGAACCAGGAGAAGGAATTGGTACAGAATAACATGTAGGACAACACAACAGAAAGCAACAAGCCACTCAGTGATTTAAGAAGGGAGCGCTGTAAGAAGTGTGGCTGAATAAGAGTAACTAAGAGCCTTCTACTAGAGTTGTGATCTATGTAACTAATGGCCTCAATCAATCAATCAATCAATCAAACTTTATTACCCCGATACAATACCGGCATAAAAAGTATTCTACAGACATAATTATAAAAAAAAGATACATTACAGGTTATGCTAATATATATCTACGCCAATTTAAAAAGATAACAATTAAAATGATAAAATATAAAACAGTCATAGACTAAAAACAATAATTCATACATATATACAAAGATTTTAAACAAGCCAGCACCTTTAACTGCGTCTTAAATATCAGTTTAGGGATTTAATCTGCTCCTGCTTAGAGCTGATGAAAAAAAAACGAGGCCAAGTAGAAACACGCCAAAGGATCCTGTAGTGACTGAACATAATATAGGGCTGGACGACATTATCTGAAGTTAAATTTTCGCATGAGGGGGAGAATATATCTATTTCTTTCATTAGTATACAGTTTGGAAAAGAATAGAAAATGTAGGTCAATCTGAGTAGACCGCATGTCACAAGGACAAGAACGGAGTGCGGAGATCACATAGGTTTTTGACGGATGACCGAATTAATGGCCTCACCCATGAGTGTTAGAATGCTTGACAAATATATACATGACTGCTTTCTGTACAAAGAATAACCAAAATAGGCAGAAAAGAAGATAGGTATTTATACTTCTCATGACATCATCATCCTCATGAGTAATGTTATGTTATGTTATGTTAAATTGATTTGTAGAGCGCGGCTAACACCATTAGGTTTCTTGGCGCTGTGCTGGAGCGTAGTGAAGAAGAATATGAAGCAGAATCTAAGGGTATGAGACAGTGAAAAGAAAGGTTTTAAGGAGTGATCTGAAGCCAGAGTATGAAGGTGCAAGTCTAAGGGAGAGAGGAAGGGAGTTCCAGAGGGATGGAGCCAGAAGGAAGAACCTCAGGCCCCCGTGTTTTTTCCTCTTGAACCTGGGGACGGATAGCAGGGCCATTTGGGATGAACATAAGTTGCGAGACGGGGTATAAGAATGGAGGAGGGAAGAAATAAAGGAGGGCCCGAGACCAGAGAGAGACTTGAAGACAGTGCAGCCTAACTTAAATTTGCAGCGGGCGGATACCGGCAGCCAATGAAGACTCTTTAAGAGTGGACGGACATGCTGATCTTTTGGATGGTGGTAGATCAGGCGGGCAGCTTGATTTTGTATCAGCTGGAGTCTTCTCAGTTGGTACTCGGGGATGCCGACGTACAGCGCGTTGGCATAGTCGAGTCGACTGATCACTAACGCCAGGAGTGCTAGCGTGAGCGCTTCGGTGGTAAGTAGGCGGGAGATTTTCCGGAGTTTCCTGAGTTGGAAGTGGCTGGCGGACACCACTGCGCTGATCTGGGGTGTCATAGAGAGGTCATTACTGATAATGACGCCCAGGCTTTTAGCAGAGTTGACTGGAGACGGAGGGCTTCCAAGGCTGGCAGGCCAGATGGAAGGCTGCCAAGGGTTGGAGGCTCCCCCGACAAGAATTAGTTCAGTCTTGTCGGGGTTGAGCTTGAGGTGGTTTTGGCTCATCCAGTTGCTGATGAAGCAGAGTGTATTTTGGAAAGTAAAGACGGAGTCCTCGGAAGAGTCGATATTAAAAATCAATTGAATATCGTCCGCGTAGTTGAACGCGGTAACGCTCAACCCGCGGAGGGCACGGAGTAACGGGGCTAAATACAAATTAAAAAGGAGAGGGGATCATGAGGAGCCCTGGGGGACACCACAGGACAGCTCAACCTGAGTGGTGGAAAACTGAGACAGCCTGGCGGCTTGTTGTCGTTCCGTCAGGAAAGACTGGACCCAGTCAAGAGCAGTCCCTCGGATGCCGGCCTCTCCGACACGGTCGACCAGGATCCCATGGTCGACCGTGTCGAAGGCGGCCGATAGATCCAGAAGGACAAGGGCTTGTCGGGTGTTAACATCAGCCCCTCTGCGCAGTTCGTCCATCACGGAGAGAATGACAGCCTCCGCGGAATGCGCAGGTCTGAACCCTGCCTGCTTAGAGTATAAAACACACGAGTCCTCGATAAAGGAACTCAATAAAATACTTGATGATTTTAAAAGTAAGCATATTACTCTAGGAAAGTCAAGTAAAAAAGAGATATCTTTGTTAGTCAATTGAACTGAAACAGTATCCATGGCTCTGGGGCATCAACGGTAAATGACAGTGCCCACCTCGGATGGTGCACAGTAACCACAATCCATGGTAAACAACTGAACCAGTGAATATTGTCCTTTAGTCAGTCGGTCAAAATCTTTATTTGATTGTTAGAAAATCATAAAAGAGAAATAAATTACAGAGTTCATGGATATATAATGAACACATATAATACCTAAGGATTTCCGGTATAAAATCGCACATTTCAGAAATTGACCAAATGCAGAGCATACTAACGGTTACTTAGGGAGGGCAGAAAATAAAATGCAGATTTAGATTGAATAAAAATATTTGCTTTATTTTCAGTCACTAAAAATGATGAGAAAAATGCCAGTACAATGCGAAAAAAAAACATAAAATGTAAAAGCGATTGGGGAGAAATGTCATCACAAGGGCAAGTCATGACCGTATTAAAGTCAAATTGTCTCAGAGGGAGATTGAGTAGGCATAACATGTTCTGAATCAAAATTTCGTTAAAAAGAATGTCACCCATGGGTTAGGGATCCATAACAAACATGGTTCAATATCCCGGTGGTCTGAATTATGACATTGTCCTAATAGACGGTTGAATTAGTTAATCGTCCTCTCTATTAGTTATGTTATGTTATGTTATGCACTTTTGTATTGCGCACAGCTGCCCCAGCTAAGGGGCGTCCTGGCGCATGGCAGGCAAAGTGCAACAGATAGCAGAAACACAACAGAAATAAGAAAATTTATTTAAAAAGGAAAGTTTTCAGCGCTTTGCGAAAGGCCAAAAGGTCATCCAATAACCGCAAGTCCACTGGGAGGGAATTCCAAAGTTCAGCCGCCCTAACCCGGAAAGAGCGACCCCCAGCCCGACACAGCCTGTATCGGGGGACCACCGCGAGCGCTTGACTTCCCGATCTCAAAGCACGGGAAGGAACATACCATGCCAGGAGATCATCAAGAATTGGCGGACCAACTCCCCTCAAGATCTTAAACGCCACGCACAACACCTTAAACTGGATGTGTATTGGATTAGTAGTGTAAGTAGGTAAGTAAATTCTTTATTGTTCAGTTAATTAACACCATTACAATATAAAGCATTCCACGACATATAAAACAAAACTTTTGGGGCTGTAATAAAGGAATAATAATTAGAAAAACGGAAAGGGAAAGGGGTGTGTAAAAGCATAAAAACTATGTAGCAAAGGGTCTAACACCAAGTTCAATAAAGTCTTCCAGAGCACAAGTTAGTCTTACAGGCACTATTCTTAAGTCTCTATGAGGGTCAAGCCTGTGTCAGCGGGCCTCGTTTTTTCACAAAACTGTCCAGAAATTTTACTGACCTACAGATCAATTGGGGGTCTGCTGAGCATAGAATCTGGACTATCGCGGATCGGCAGGTGCGGACTCCTTGCTCGTTGAGTTTGTCCTTGAGCCAGTGCCGCCGACCCTGGTACATGGCTGGGCAGATGCAAACTATATGTATCATATCTTGTTTACCTGCACCTCAAAGGTCACATTCCGTAGTGTCTTGTTGTCTCCATTTGGGTTGGTCTAGCCTTGAGGGCAAAATGCCCAGCCTTAGATGGAGAAATTTACGTTTGAGTATCAACGAGAATGCAGTATCTAGGTAGGGTGCTGGGGCAGGCCTTGTATACGATTTGATGGTCATCCAGGCATGGGTTCGGGTACTAAAGGTTATTTTATCGCTAAGGAACGAGTGTTTCTTAACCATCCTTTTAACCACCTGGTTAAACGAAGGAACTGGCTGTTTTGTTTCCCACAATGTTCCCAGCTCGGTTACCGCTAGTGAGAGCTTTAGGTACTTTGAGTGCTCGGAGTTCGGACTTGTCTGGATCGCTTCCCAAAGTGCGCCATTCATTTTATTCTCCTGTTTCCTCCAGACGTTGTACCAGAATTTGATGGTCTCGTGTTGTTTCAGTAAAACTTGAGATTGCAATCCAAATTCAAGTCTGACTTGCGCTGGAGAGGAACTGTTCGATAGCAAGAAAACCCGTTTATAGACTTTAGTTTGAATTTTATCCAGGAGGGTGGCGCTTTTCCCATGGTGCAAGACACTCCCATATGCTATTGTAGGCAGTAGTTTTGATTTCATTGCGATTAGCAAAGGGGAGACAAGGGGACCCTTTAGCTCGACTGCCAAACTGGCGAAGGCGTGCAATAAGGTGGACCCTTTTCTTTCGATGTCTTTGTAGTGCAGTCAGCAAGCACTCAGGCAGAGTGTTATCTTCTGCTAAATACTCTGTGAGAGGACGTTTCTGAATACTTTGTTGTCAGAGGACATTCTAAACTGTTTAAGCGAATTAATTGATTCGAAAATTTTAAAATTGCATGTGTGTTCAAAAATTGTATTTCATGTTTTAAAATCATTAAATTGCACTCAGCAGACCCGTCGCTCACACGCAATCACCCCAGCACACACACGCTCGATTCCTGCCGATTTAGGGCAAGGCACCGAGCAGCAGGGAATTTGTGGCGGCCATTTTAGGGTGGGACAGAGCGGTGAGAGCGCTCTAGTCTCGGAGATAAAAGGAAACAGTCCCTTTCCGCGTTAGCGGACGCGTATCAGCGGACGCACCTCGTCTTCGCCAGAGTCCAGCCAGAGTCGGCCCGTCTGTGCCCATCCGGGCCAGGCCGGGTCATAGGGCATAATTCTCTGCCCCTCCTATTTCAGGTATGTTAACAGGTGCTCAACTCAGGGTGTTACGCCCTAATAGCCATGATACCTGCTTAACCCTGAACCCGCTTCTAGCTGGTGTACAAACATGCCCTGAATGTACCCTCTCCTTGACTATCAGCCCTATCCTAACACCCCACTAGGTACTGTTTTCAAATCTTACCAGCAGAGAGAGAGCTCTAGCAATTTCACATTCTACCTGATAAACTGTCGTTCATTACCACAACACAAATTAGATATCTTTCACCTATTGATTGAAAAAAAGCCCACCGCCATATTTTTAACTGAGACGTGGCTTCACGACGGATCAGGTCCAGATGTTGCTACCGCCCTCCCCCCGAGTTATGCTATTGCAAGGAGGGACCGGGTAGGCCAAACAGGAGGGGGTATCGCCATTATTTACAGCAGAGATTATGTGTGCAACTTTGAACCTGCAGATATCCCTAACTGCGAAGCGGCATCTTTCAAAATTACCCTCAGTCCAAACTTCACCTTCTCTGGCTTATTGATCTACCGACCGCCAGTAAATAATTCTTCTTGGTCAGATAATTTGCCTAATTTCATCCTACCCCAACATCTGAAAGCCCAAAACTTCACTGTACTTGGAGATTTGAATCTTCATCTAGAAGATGACAAAAACAAGTCCTGTAAAAACCTAATAGACGACCTCATGGTTTTGGACATGACGCTACGTAATAGGGGTCCAACTCACAAAGCTGGACATTTGTTAGACCCTATTATATCAAATATGAAAGAACTCTCATGGCTTAACACCACGCCTGTTCTCTGGTCAGACCATTTCCTATTAAGTTTCGCCATTTCACTTAAACCTACTAAATGTCCAGTTACAACTCCTTCAGAATCTTTTAGGAGAAACTGGAAATCCCTAAACTTGGAAGATCTCAACAATGCTTTGAAGAAAGATCACCCATGTTTAGAAGGAGATATGGATAGCGTTGCAGAGTCTACACACACATGGTTAACTGGCGCAGTTGACACTTGCCTGCCCTTAGCCCGTTGCAAAGGAAAAATACATCGTCCTCCTGCCCCCTGGTTTACAGAAGCTCTTAAGAAAGAAAAATCTACCTGTAAGACTCTAGAGAGGCAGTGGTGAAAAAATTACGAACTTCATCAAAAAGAAGTCTATCGAAAGGCCAGAAATAGTTATCATTCAGCTTGCATGAAAGCCAAAGCATGCTATGTCACCATTACTATTAACATGGCCGTAAATAAATCCCAGACTCTCTTTAATACTGTAAAAGAGTTGGCTGGTGAGAATTCTAGAGCGGAACCTACCCCTCTCAATACCCAGCAATGCCAGGACTTGGCTTCTTTTTTCACTGATAAGATTGAGAACATTGTCTCTAATATCAAAATTGACAGCAGGATCACAGGCAAGCAAGAAAACACCTCCCAATTTCCCAGTGGAAACTGTCATCTTGAAGCCTGGCCTCCCATTAAATTGGACACACTGAAGGAACTATTAAAATCGATCAAATCGGGTTCCCCACGTGACCCTATTCCTATCAGTATCATAAACAAGTTAGAGGACGCTGCTTTGACTTCCATAGCAGAGATATTGAATGCTTCCATAGAGCAAGCCACAGTTCCTGCCCTATGGAAACATGCTATGGTCAGCCCTCTACTTAAAAAACCAGGCGCAGACCCTATGATATTGGCCAATTATCGTCCAATTTCATTACTGCCTGCCTTTTCTAAAATTTTAGAGAGGCATATCCATAAGGCACTTTCAACCTGTGTGGAAAACAACGAGCTCCTTCATTCGTCCCAATCTGGGATTAGGAGTGGTTATTCCACCGAGACGGCCCTGCTCGGGGTCTCAGAAAAGATCAGGGAGCTTATGGATGATGGCCAAACGGTAGCGTTGGTCTTGTTGGATCTTAGTGCGGCCTTCGACACCATTTCTCACTCCATACTGCTTGGCAGGCTGGGGGAGAATGGTGTCGAGGGCAAAGCACTGGAGTGGATTAGATCTTACTTATCCCTCCGCACTTTTCAGATCTCCTCTTCAGAGGCATGCTCTGAGGTATTCCACTCTCCTCATGGTGTGCCACAGGGATCAATTCTGAGCCCTTTGTTTTTTAACTTGTACCTGCGACCGCTGGCCAATCTCGCAGAAAACTTTGGTCTTAGTTTAATGACTTATGCAGATGACTCACAAATTCTGTTTTCACTTCCTAAATCCGACTTGTCTGCTCCATCTGCTTTAAAAGAAGGCCTTCAAAAAATATTTAGTTGGATGTCAGCTAACCAACTTAAATTAAATGGGGAGAAAACAGAGGTTCTCCTCTTAGGGAACAGTAAAGATCTCTGGAGTGATCCCCACTGGCCATCGTCATTAGGTAAACTTCCACCTCCAGCCTCTCAGGTTAGAAACCTTGGGGTCATCATAGATGACAGTCTATCTATGACTCAGCAAGCAAACAAAGTGGCAGGTATATGTTTTACCATTCTTAAATGGTTACGTAAAATTGTCTGGATGTTGCCATCTACCACCCAGAAGACCGTAGTCAATGCCTTAGTGACATCTCGGCTTGATTACGGTAACATCTTGTACCTGGGCTCAAACAAGGCAGTAATAAAACGTCTGCAACTGGTGCAGAATGCTGCGGCCAGACTGCTCTGCAGAATCTCTAGATCCGCTAGGATCACCAAACATCTTAGGGACCTGCATTGGCTCAGGGTTGAGAACCGAATTCATTTCAAAACCCTGAATTACCTATTTAAAATCAAAGCTGGCACTGCTCCCAAATACCTACAGGACCTTGCTAAGCCCTACCTCCCAAATCGCAGCCTTCGTTCAGGCACAGCTGCGAACTTTGTGGTACCGAGGTTCAAACGGGCCAGAATAGGTGGGAGATCCTGTTCCTACCTGGGCCCAACGTTATGGAACTCACTGCCCATTCATATACGCAAGGAGGAAAGCTATATGAATTTTAGAAAAAATTTAAAAACTTGGCTGTTCGACAAATAAATGCTTTGACTGTTCTCTCTCCAGTTGTACTTTTGTGTCTTGCTGGTCCGGCGCCGGGAAACCCTTTGTGGGTAGCTGTGCGCCTTACAAGTGTTATAAAATAAATAAATAAAATAAATAAAGTGCACTTGGAAGTTTAGGCGCTTGTCTAAGTGTACCCCCAAATATTTATAGCTGTTTACGGCTTCCAGCTGATCATTGTTTATTCGGAAGGTTGGCGGATTTTTGCGTCGACGTGTTATGAGCATTGTCTTTGTTTTCCTGATGTTTATTGTTAACAGGTTCCTTTTTGTGTAACTAGACAGGTCGTGTAGCAGGCGTTGAAGGCCGATTCTTGTCTGGCTCAACAGTACCACGTCGTCCGCGTACGATAAGTGCGTTAGACGAAAGGAGCCTAGCCTTGGAGGATGCGCATTGACCTTGTCTAGGCTTTCTGCCAAATCGCTCATAAATAAGTTAAATAGATGTGGGGCCAAGACGCAGCCTTGCTTTAATCCATCGACAGTGTGGATCTTCCTGGTCAAGCGGCGCCCATTATCAATTTTTACCTGCATCCAGGTTTCAGTGTAGAGATTAATAATAGGCAAGAGGATTGAGTCCGGTAGGCCGAGATATTTTAATTTTTCCCACAACATTTGCCTTTTGACGCGGTCAAATGCCGCCTTGAGGTCCACGAAACAGGTGTAAAGCTCCTGGGAATTCTGTAGGCTTTTCCCAGCGATCAAGCATAGGGCCATAGCATTCGTCATAGTTCCTATAGCGCGTCGAAATCCGGTCTGGTTCAGTGGAATTTTACTGTTAGTTTCAGACCATTCGGCCAGATCGGCTAGTATCAGTGACGCATGGTATTTTGCTTCGGCGTCAAGGAGGGCGATCATACGATAGTTGTTCGGATCCTTGCGGTCTCCGCCTTTATAGATTGGTGTTATGATCGCCCCCCTCCAACTCTCGGGAACGCCACCTGTTTTGCTTACCGTTCGAAACAGTAAGTTAAATTTACTAGCCCAGTACTGTGGGTCCTCCTTGTAGATGGCTTGCGGAATGCCGTTTGGACCTGGGGCGCTGTCTTGCCTACTTTTTCCAAATATTTTTAGGATGCTTTGTTCGTCGTCTTGCCTGAGGCATAATGCCATAGTTCCATGAGCCTTTGCGCTGTTCCCTTTGGGCACTAGGGCGGTGTCTTCCTGCTCTGAGTTGACTTTTGCTTCGGTGACCAAGGTTGTAGCTGTGCTCAAGTTGTTAATTGAGAATGTGTCCGTTAAGTGTTGAGACCCTTACAACTCAGGTATATAGGCCATGCTAATTGGTTGGACTGTCCGATTTACGGAGTTAACTTGCAGCCAAAAGGCCCGCGAATCGGCTTTCTTTATGTTGTGCAGTAGTATGGACCAGAACTCGTTTTGGAGATTTTGTTTTCAGTCCATATTAGTTTCTTATATTGAGTCCTGGCCTTGCGTACTGCTGCCCAGATACTAGCGTTTTGGGTTTGCCCACATGCTCAATGTGATAGTTTATTCAGGTGCCTCTTTAGTAATAGTGCAGATCTGTTAAATTCGGTGTTGAATTTGAAAGAGGTTCTTGAATTATTGCTTGAATTAGACCTTGGAAGTTGCTTCAAATAGTTATTCCAGGTGTCTGGGCTCAGGGCGTTCTCTGTCAGGAACTCTTCGAGTAGATTTTTGGCGTCATTAGCTATCCGCGGAAGGGAGTCACTTGTCCACTTGAGCCGCTTCAGGTTGATGGTCGTGACATTTCCTGGTAGCGTCGGAGCTGGTGCGTATTTAGGTATGTCCATCATGATCTCGAAATGCTGTTTAGCATGGTCGCTATCCAGAGAACAGATGGTGTGGAAGTCTTGTATTTGGCTAAGCAGGGGTAGTGTGACAAATGTGTAGTCCAGTGGGGAGCAGGAGTTATGGCCAATGTAGGTCAAGGAGGGAGGGATGTGTTGATTGGTTCTTCCGTTTAAAGCTCTTAGACCGAGATTTTCAAGGTCCCATATGAGTTGTTTACCCTCCTTGTCGTTCTTCCTTGCCTGAGGGACCACCTGCGGCAAGACGTTCCAAATTTCATTTGCAGCGTTGATGTTAGCTTCGTCCTCCGGATGGTGTAGGAGGTTTGATTTGAAGTCGCCCGTGAGAATTATCTCCCAGTCAGAGTGTTCCAAGCGCATGTTTGAGAGCACAGAGATGATGCGCTGGAAGAGTGGTTTTTTTTTAGAGATTTTTTGGGGTTTGCGTGATTATATCCCTAAATTGTTTTTTTTGCCCAGTGAAATCCATCCCGAATGGAAGCGAGCCATGGTCATCCCTTTATTGAAAAAGACCGGAGCAGATCCTTCTGTACTATCTAACTTTAGACCTATATCTCTGCTTCCGGCTTTCTCCAAAATTTTGGAGAAACATATCAATATTCAACTGACACAACACATAGACAAAGTTGGCTTTCCTCGTTATTCACAATCTGGGTTCAGAGCCAACTTTTCAACTGAAACCGCTCTGCTTGGGGTCACTGAGAAACTGCGCCAGCATTTAGATCAAGGGGAAACTGCGGCACTCATTCTATTAGATTTGAGTGCCGCATTCGATACTGTGTCGTATAACATCTTGCTCAATACTCTTAGGTCTCTTGGGCTGGACGGCACTGCCCTATCCTGGTTTGCTTCATTCCTTGATTGTTGCACTTTTCAAGTCTTTTCTGCTAGGGCATCATCTAAGATCTGCGTATCAGCATACGGAGTCCCACTGGGATCCATTTTAAGCCCCCTGCTCTTCAACATCTATGTCAGACCTCTGTCAGAGATTGTGGAAGAGGCGGGTCTTTTCCTATATTCGTATTCGGATGACACGCAGATTGTCTTTTCGCTGTCCACCACTAAAGACGCTACGACATCTGCCCTTCAGTACGGTCATCAGCAAGTGACAGAGTGGATGTGCCTTAACTTTTTGAAGTTAAATGGGGATAAGACTGAGGTCCTTATCCTGGGCAAGCACAAGGACCTATGGGGCCCTCACCACTGGCCCCAGGAAATGGGTTCCTTTCCCCTACCTAACACCCATGTCCGTAATCTGGGCATCATTATTGATGATAGTCTCTCTAAGTGGCGAGTGTTGCTGCCATCTGTTTCACGATCTTGAGGTGGCTTCGTAAGATCATTTGGATGCTTCCTGCCTCAACCCAACTCACGGTAGTCCAGGCACTCATCACCTATCGCCTTGATTACGGCAATGTTCTCTATCTCGGTAGCTGCCAAACGGCATTGACAAAGCTACAGGTAGTCCAGAACTCTGCAGTACGCCTTCTTTGTCAAGTTCCTAGACATGCTTCCATCTCGCCGTATTTACGTGACCTTCACTGGCTTCAAATTGATCAAAGAATTAAATTTAAAACCCTGTGTTACATCTTTAAAATCAAACAAGGTGTGGCACCAGCGTATCTGCAAGAGCTCATCCATCCTTACATTCCTTCTCGTCCCCTGCACTCTACAGCCCATGGAGACTTTGTGATTCCCAGATTTAAATTTGCAAGAATGGGAGGCCGTTCCTTTTCTTGTCTTGGCCCTAAAATCTGGAATTCTCTTCCGGTGTCCCTGAAGAATGACCCGTCCTATCTCAGTTTTCGAAGAAATCTTAAAACCTGGATTTTTTAGTAGCAAATGGTTCTTGACTGCTCTTTTTTAACGATTTGTGTGCTAGGCGCCGGGAAACCCTTTTTGGGTAGCTGCGCGTGTTACAAAACTAATTTAATAATAATAATAATAATAATAATTCTTTTAGACAGCTGAGGGATTAGAATATAGGTCCGGTCTCTCCAATAAATCAACAATGTACTTAGTGGCATATCTACGAGCCTCTTTGTGTCGCTCTTGCACCATACAACGTGGTGCAAGAGAAACGCAAATTAAAAATTAGGGGGCTTATTCACAAGCCCCTTGCGCCGCTAGTGGATCACTTTTTATGTGATACAAAGTGACGCACCGGTGGCACCAGGGGCTTATAAATAAGCCCGAGATTCATGAAGCCACACAAGACCACCTTGCGTGGCTCTGAGTGGCTCCATAAATCTCGTGTACTGCAATGCAAATCGCTGCGTTGCATTACTCTGCTCCAGGGTGGTTTTGCTATGGGCGTTGCCTGGGTGTTCCCATGCAGCATTAATGGATTTTGACACATTCCCAGATTTACCAGAAGTGGTAGACCTGGGAAAGTGCCAAAAACCTACACCTTCCCAAGTGAGGCATAATGAGGAGAAATAGTTTTTTTCTCCTGGTTTCTTCCTCTTGAGGAAAAAAACACAGGGGATTGTTTTTGTGCAGGAAGGTGCCCCTTCTTGCACAAAAAAACACCTTACAATGCAGGCACCCGTGCACCATGGTGCAAGGGTGCCTGGCTTGGTGCTAGGCAGCAAAAAGGGTGCCAATGCAGGGGAAAATGTTATGTTTTGTTATGTTATGGGCGCTTATATCGCGCACAGCTGCTCCAGCGAAGGGGCGTCCTGGCGCTTGACAAGGTAAACAACACAACACAACTGACAAGCAGAAAACTAAAAAGACTTACAAGCTAAGGAAATAGGAAGGTCTTGATGGCCCTACGAAATGAAAGAAGATCATCCAGTGCACGGATCTTTAAAGGAAGGGAGTTCCACAGAGCCGCAGCTCGCACTCGGAAAGAGCGGCCGCCCACACGGCTAAGCTTGAACCGGGGAACCACTGCCAGTTCCTGACCCAAAGATCGTAAAGAGCGGGCAGGAACATACAGAGACAGAAGGTTCATAAGGATCTGGGCAGAGGAGCCCTTGAGGATTTTATAGGTCAAGCAAAGCACCTTGAACTGAATCCTCTGCTTAACCTGCAGCCAGTGAAGGGAGTGCAGAGTGTTGGTGACGGAACAGAACCTAGGCAGCCCTACCACTGCTCTGGCTGCCGCGTTCTGAACCCGTAGCAGACGGGTGATTTCAGCCTGATTAACCCCTACCAAGAGAGAACTGGCGTAATCAAGCCGCGAGATCACCGTCGCCTGCACCACTAGCTGCCTAGTCGAGGCATCGAAGAATTTTAAGACTGGTTTTAGCCCACGCAGAATGCCAAAACAGCACGCAGCAGTTTTTTTAGTGTGGCAGACAAAGTTAAGGGCCGGATCTAACCACACCCCGAGATTTTTTATCTCCGTTACCGGAGTCGGGGTGGTCCCAAGTTCAGGTGGCCACCACATGTCACCCCAGAGTTCCGCCTGCTTGCCGATTATCATAATCTCATTTTTTTTTGCGTTCAGCTGAAGACAGTTGGAATTCATCCAGCTGGCGACCGCCCGGAGTCCATTCTGGAACCTTGGGGCATCCAAACACGAGTCCCCGCTGAGCGTGACCGCTAACTGAGTGTCGTCAGCATATGAGACCGTGGTCATGCCCCACTGCTTGACGACATCAGCCAGCGGCTTCACGTAAAGATTGAACAACGTGGGGCTCAGCGAGGAACCCTGGGGGACCCCAAGGTCCAGAGGGTGGAAATTGGACTGATGGGGCGGAATGGCAACGCAAAAAGATCGATCGGCAAGAAAGGAACGGAACCACTGGAGAGCCGACCCTACAATGCCAGCTTCCTCCAAGCGCTGAAGAAGAATCGTGTGCGAGACAGTGTCAAAGGCAGCGCTAAGATCTAATAAAACAAGCGCCGCCGTTTGACCCGAGTCTAGCACCGTGCGCAGGTGTTCCACCATGGAGAGTAAGGCTGTCTCTGTGCTGTGACCAGCCCGAAAGCCGTTCTGCGTCGGGTCCAAAATGTTAGCCCGCGAGAGGTGGTCAGAGAGGGCCATATTCACATGGGCCTCTGCTACTTTCGCGGGCCACGGAAGAAGCGATATCGGGCGGTAGTTCTCAGGTTTGAGAGGATCTAAACAAGGCTTCTTCAGGATGGGCGTAACCACCGCCTGTTTCCACTTGGCGGGAACCATACCTGAAGCAAGCGAAAGATTGATCAGAGAACGCACCGGTAGGAGACCGAAGGATGACAGGTCCCTAAACACCGCTCGTCTTAACGGGTCAGCCGGCGAACCAGACTTAATTTGCAGAGCCAATTTATTAAAGCTCTCGGGCAGCAGACAAGGAAGCGTGTGCAATACATCGTGCTCTTGGGAGCTAGGCGAAACCCCAGCATACGGCATGGCAGTGGGGAAGGCTCGATAAATGGCTTGAACCTTCTCAAGAAAGAAGGCCGCCAGGGCCTCACAGTGTGCAATGGAACTGGTTTCAATGCTAGGGGACTTTTTTGACACCAGATGTTTAAGAGCTTTAAAGATGGATTTCGAGGGGTTCGGGCTATTGCGGAATTCAAAGGAATAGAACGCCGCACGAGCTCTACAGACAGCGCGGTGATAGATTTTAATGGTGGCCAGATACGCAATTTTTTTACTGGAGTCATAAGTTTTCCGCCATTCTCTTTCTGCGCGTCTGCACGTACTTTTTAGAATGCGTAGAGATCCATCATACCAAGGGCTGGAGTCCCTGGAGCCACATCTACTAAGAGTCACCGGAATTAGGCAATCCAGCGCCCGAGTGATCCACTCACAAAAGAGGCGATAGCCCGTTTCCACATTGTCTAATGGGCCCAACGGGTCCTCGGACAGAATGCGGAAAAGATCCTCTAACTTAAGTTTATTCCAGTGTCGTCTAGGGACGACTCTGGCCATAGGTTTAGGTGAATGCTCATACAATGGGCACCGAATCGTCACTAAAAAATGATCAGTCCAGGCCAGGGGGATAGAAGTTTCAACCCTGGCCTCGGCAAGATTCGTAAAAAAGGGGTCCAGGATATGTCCTCCCGCATGGGTGGGAGAAGTGACCAATTGGGACAGTTGAAAGGCCTCCAGGTCAGCCAGAGTGCTACTAACAGCAGGGGTGATCAGGTTATCAAAGTGGAGGTTCAAATCCCCAAGGATGGAAAAATTAGCGCATCCTACAGCCAGCGCACTAATGGCGTCTGGAAGAGCCTCCCTGAACGCCACGTCACTACCCGGAGGTCGGTATATCAGCATACCGGAGAAAGAAAAGTGGGGGCTAATAGAGATCTTAAAAGAGGCACTTTCGCAGCCAGAAATTTTTAGAAAAGGCAGAAATGCGCCATATTGCCTTAAATACAGTGCATTCCTACCCTTTCACTGGCACATAGCTGCACGGCATGTCTTGGCCATAAATATGTCCCTTAATATGTTTGAGAAAACCAATAGGCAGCCCATGGTCGCATCTAAGACAGTCTATTTTTTTTTTTTTTTAAAACCTTTATTGTACAAAGAAAGCTCACAAATACGGGCCTACAACCCCACGGGCTGGCCACCACACGGTAAAAAACGTAGCAAAGGAGAATAGGTTCTTCACAGGATATGGCACCAGGAGCACAGGAGAAACCACAAAGGCCATCGAGCAATCAGCACAAACAGGATAACAAAAGGTTAATTTTCTAATACGGGGCGGGGGAACAGAAGAATAACGGGCCGTGGAAGAAACAACAAGGGAGGGGCCGCGGCAAGCCGCCATTTTATGAACACAGGATGAAACAATAAGCCATACAAACATAGCTACCAAAGAATATACACATAATCGGAGTACAAAGAAGCTACGATGGCATCAGTCAAACCGCGCTCACCCGTCACCGCCCCCACCCAAATTGAGGAGACAGAACCAAAAAGGCCCCCATTGCACAATACAATACGATACGCACCCCAACGGAAATAGAGAGACCCCCATAAAGGAGGAAGGGGAAGAGGGAAAAAGGGGACAAAAGAAGGGACTCCCACCAAATCACGCACCCCCAGGAGACAAGACAGAACAACATGACCCGGCAAGTGATATACCAAAAAGTCGATACCAAAATAACCAGCGGGCCACAATCAGACACACACCGGAATACGAACGCCACAGAAACTCCCCAGGGGGACACATGAGGAGACAGAGTCCCGAAAAGGTGAATACACAAGAGCCATAGAACAAAAAAAGGAAGAAATAAGGGGGGAAAAAGACCCCCCAATAGAGACAGACCCCCCCACCCACCCCTAAGCCCACCCTGCACCCCTGCAGAAGGCTACGGCCTACCCCCCCGCAGCGTGCCTGTCGCCCTAATTAGAACCCGAAATATAGCGGAGCAAAGTGAAGTCGGAAACAGAAGACAAAAACGGGAAGGGCAAGGGAAGGGAACACGGGATGGGAGACACATACACACACATACACGGGGGAGGGCCGGAAAACAGGAGGAAACGCACCCGGCCACCCGCCTGAGTCGAAGGTCCAAGACCCCGGGAAGCCAAAGATTATCAGGTTACAGTCCAAGAGCACCAAACAGTCACACATAACCATACCAGGACACGTTGATCATCCAAACCAGTACAAGACTACCGCACGCAGATGCCAGTGCATATCAGCCCTGTCCCTGTTTGTCCAAAGTGGGAACAGTCCGATCCAGCGAGGTCCAGGCCACGAAGAACAGAAGGCAGACAGCAGGAAAATCCAACGGCAGTCCAGAAAATACACGTGAAGGACAACACGGAAGATCCAGGAAAGTCACGAAGTGTAGCAAACGATGCAGGCACAGGTCCAAGGATATGTCCAAAGAAACCGACCCATCTGGGCCAGCACAGGAGAGATCGCCGGGCAGCGGCGGCAAAAAGGAACCGGGAGAGTCATGAAGGTCAGGCCGAGCAAAATCCAGCTCCCGGGCCAGAGGCAAAGGAGGCAGAGCCGGAGGAGGAGGCACCATCAAGTTCCGCACACCCACGGACGCGGTCGTAGCCGGGGCCAATTCCGCCAGGATAATTCCAGCCGCACCCCACAACGGCAAAGTCACATCCGGCCGTGGGGGCCCGGGAGGCCCGTAGCGAGGAACCATCTCCGAAGTAATGACAGGCGCGGCCACCAAGAGTCGCCAGGAGAGCAGGGCATCCAGGACCTCTTTAAGTGTAGGAAAACCTTTACAGTATTCATCACCCGGGCCATGCGGCGGGCCTCCAGCGCTCGTCCAGGCCCGGCCAAGACAATTGGGGTCGGTCGCCATTTGAGAGCCCAACAAGGCCGCGCGGCCGCCAACCTCCGCCGGGGCGACGGCAAGGCAAGTGTAGTTGCGCCGACCAGCGGCAGAGCACCCCGGGCAGGAAGGGGGGCCACCAGAAGAAAGGGACCTCACCGGCCACCCAACGCCGCCGGTCCCGTTCTCCGAGTCCGGGCGGCAAAATCAAAATGGCCGGGCCGGAGAACAAAGGGGGAGCAAGCCGGATACACGAGGAGCTCCGGCAATGGAAGGCAGCGCCTCCACCAAAGGCCTCCTCCCCACGGGAATCAGCCAGGAAGGACCTCCGGCCCACACGAACAACGGCCTTCCGACCACCTCCACCGCGCCCCGAAGGGCAGCACCGCAGGCTCCGTCCGGCCCGGGAGCCAGCAAGAAGATCCAGGCCAGTCCGCCTCCGACTCCCCAAAATTATCGTGGGCACCGCACCGGATCCACAGCAGCCAGGACAACCGGAACAAGAGGTAAGTGCCTGCAGGGCGTCGTAGCACTACCACACAGCAAAGAGGGCTTCCCGGGGCAGGATAACAGCAGGATAAATGTGAAAATACAGGCGGGCGAACGGAGCCGAGCTAAAACGCGGCCATCTCGGTCGCGAGCTAGGCTCCTCCCTCATCTAAGACAGTCTAGAATGTTTTTATGATTGAGGGAGGTATTGGGGCTCGATCTGCAGACAGCCAGAGCAGAATGGGTGCCAAGGCAATAAGATCTAACACATACCCCAACCCTAATTCATCATACATGCAAAAGGTGGGGCTGCTGCTAGGAACCCCCAGCAAATGCTTACCGAAGCAGTTCTATTCCCTTGGAATATATTTAGTTTTGTAGTAGCCACCCAGTGCTGCCTCAAAGGTTAGTATGTCCCAGCAATTATGTTTGCATCCCTCCAACATGGGTTGTACAGGCTTGTTTCCTATGTTGGTAGCAAAGTTCAGCAGAAGACCTATTTATTGTGTTAACTTTATGGTTTTAGTGGACATACACAGGCCACATGTCCCTTGGAATTCGAAAATAACGCCCAAGTAGGAAAAGTGACTGACTGACGACCCTTTTCGCCTTAACGCTAAAGACTCTAGTTTTGTCGTGTATATGACCGCAAAATATATAGAACGTTTTAGATGGGTTGGTATCAAGATCAAGACTATCCATGAACTCAATTAATTTATCAGTAAGGATCTTCAAGCCACTGGGTGTCCAGGCCAGTAGTACCACTTCATCAGCATATAACTGGGTGAGTAAAATAGTAGAATTAACCTTTAGCATATCTTGGCCGTGTGAAATTAAAAAGGGACAAGAGTGTTGATGTAAAGTAAAAATAGAATAGAAGCCATCACAAACCCTTGCTTAACTCCTCGATTTAGGGCAAAGGCCGGCGGCCTGTCCAGTAACCAAATTCTGCAATAGACTGTTGGACTGGCCTGTCAGGCAGCTTCCCACTCAGGAACTCCCAAACTGACCAGCATAAAAGGGTCAGTGTGTGGGCCCTCTTTTTGGTCCCCCGGGGCTGTAATATGTCAACTGGTCAACATGCTAGCCCTTTCAAGCTGGCCCATCTTGCAATGATAGACTGCTGGAATGTCCTCTTGTCCATTATCTGACAACATTGGATGTGCTAAGAAACAAGCTCAATTCAAGTAGTGAATGTTCTTAAAAACTTTAAGCTCTATTCACAAAGAGCTTCTGCAGTCCTGGTGGAATCACTGCACCGCAGTTCCGATTGCGTAGATTCCACCAAAGCTGCGGAAGATATTTCAGGGACATCTGAAGGATTTTGGGGGCCCTGGTCCAAACGTATTTTGGGGTCTCTGGTCGGAACCGTTTTGAATTTATGATCCAGTTTCAGCTCTTTAATGCCCTCTTTGGCCAGGTCACTAACAGTACACAGGCACACCTGTCCAAATTCTAAATGTGTTTAAATCTATTATTCAGGGATAGTGATGTGTATTTTCAATATTGTAACACAGCAGCAGGTCACTAATAATACTGCTTATAATCTCTGTGACGCCCTCCCATTTCTCATATGCGAGGGCCGGCTTTGATCTAAAAGAAACTTTTTTTCGAATGGATGTTGCATGAAACAAATACAACGTTTCTTTGTAAAATGTATGTAATAGACTCTAACACATCACCCACATTAAAAATAACTTAAGGGAATGATGGCATTTACAACAATCTCTTTAGAATTATTAATGATCACCAGGGCTAGACTGTCTGCAGAAGGGAGCTGGTTCTATCGGAGGGTTCCGAAAGGCTGGGGCCCTGGACCAGAGTCCACTTTGCCCATGCCTCAAAACGTCTCTGAGTTCTTTGTGAAATAGGCCCTTTGATTCAGCACCCAGCAAGGCAGGTATGTACTGGGGTCGGCAGGGAGACCACACCAATTGATATGGTCTGGTCAGCTTGACGTCTTGCAAATGCTGGCCAGCCATTGGAGGAGAGGAGCGTCACTCAGTTCAGGCCCTGCCTTGACGCGATTCGGGGGCGTTTTTCTCTCTTTTTTAAGCCCCGCCCCTTTTCTAGTGGTGGCGTTACACCCCCCCTCTCGCCGAGGTCCCAGTCTATTTCTCCTGTAATGTACCCTTTGCTACCTCTTGTATTTTGTTTGCTCACAATTGTCACTTTTGCCTAATGTAACTTAACGTCTGCTTTTGTAACGTGTTCACTCGTCTCATGGATCATTTTTCTGTTATTTTTAGAGATGTTATTTTCGTTGTTACTATTATCACTGTTCACTATAGTGGTGCAGGCGGTACGGTTGTCCTAGGTTTCCAAACTAATCATGCAGGTTTTAGAGAGAGTGCACGGAAGTTGTCCCTTCCAGGCCTCGCCTCCACCCGCACCTGGCCGTGGTGGTCAGGTTGGATACGTGCGGGTCACTCTGCTGCCAGGAATCCGGGGGAGGGGAGGGACGAGGAGTAACATTAAAGTGTTTCAGTGCACAGGTTCAATCACGGCGGGACCCTGCCACCTCTTTGCACCCCCTCCCCTCCCCTCCTTGGAGAAGTCGCGCTGCATGTCCGGCCGGCGCGGTCTGGGTGTCCGGCTGGCTCTGCCTCTCTAGTTGGTGGCGGTGCCGAGGGTCATTAGGGCTGTGCAAACAGCGCTGTGCATGCAGCAGAAGAGCAGAAGTGATTAATTATTGCACTCATATTAGGTGGACACTGCACACGTCCTTTGCACTGCACTATTCACCGAGCTCCCCCGCCTCGAGGCGCTGAAAGAAGCAGCCAAACTCACACGGCCTCACACGGTCTGCTCTGCAGAATGCTAAACAAAAGCACAATGACTCTTTTTAAAGGGCTGCCCACTCCAGACATGGCATTCAGTATAGACAAAAAGGTTTGAAAGATATTTATCACACACGGACATTGTGTGCGGTTTCTGGAGCTGGTCAGTGTGGCGCTCAGAAATGTATGTGGAGTACTAGCTAATACTACACAACCGGCGCTATATAATACACAAGCGCCATCGATGGCACATCCAGCGCCATCTAATACTACACAACCAGCGCTACTACTAGACAACCAGCGCTATGTAATACTACACAACTAGTGCTATTAATACTACACAACCAGCGCTATGACTACACAACCAATGCTAATACTGCACAACACCTCTATCTAATACTGCACAACTAGGGCCATCTAATTATACACAAACAGCGCTATCTAATATAGCAATGAGACCAGTAGTGCAGAGGGAGAAAAAGGTATCCGAGAACCCTGCACAATAATTGTGCACTTTCTCTCTTAGCAGCAAAGTGTGATCTTGGCCAAATCACATATTCTGCCTATCCCGTGTTTGATAAAATCGACAGTGCCTAAACAAAACATAAGAACTAGACGATCACTTCTGCAATGCATCACAATGTGACTTTACAGACGAGTGCGCGGGACACCGGTGTGTGGCAGAAGCAGCAGAAAGCACACATCAAACAGTATGTGTCTTGCTTTATCCATATTTAAAATTTTTAAATAGCGTCCACTTGAACTGAATTGCCTCATGGCACTGTGGATAGCGAATGTGTTTGTGAGAGGCACTTAAGCACTGTCCGGAGAGGGCAGGGGGCGGTCAAGTTACTGTTTCATTATGCCATACCCGGCCTCCGTTCGATGCAGACTCCGTCTAACATTGGACATCACAAGTGGCCCCTGGCTAGGTGTGAGCAGCGACAACAAGCGCTGCGCTGACACTTCTTTACATCTCTTCAAGGACCGCATATTTTGAGTCCCTACTCACAACTGAGCTGGAGGATTGTTAGATATCTGCAACAAGTTCACCAGGCAGCTTAAGTTCCTATGCCAGGGCTGAGTATCTCACCAAGGTCTGTGTTTTAACTTTGCATTCTGGGGCTTGTAGTTCGGAATGGTGTTAGGCACCGAAAAGAGTACAAATAATAAAAAGACTGGAGTGGACAAACCGCTCCTACCCACGTGCCATCTTTAATCTTGTGCCTGTTCTTATTGTACGATAAATTCCAGCTAACCCATCCCCCCTTGCACTGTGGCCCGTGGTCACATCCTAATCAGGTGCGGGCCACTAAAGACAGTTAATGGCCTCCCTATGCACACGCTGCCAGGCTCGTTTGGGGAGAGTTATTTGCCCCTTTTAAACAGGTCTCACTCTCAGCTTTCGCAGCCTGAATCTCGGCCCAATTTGTCCTTCGGAAGATTAAAAACGTGAGGTTGGGGCGGAAAATGTCACTTCTGAGGCCTGGACACATCCCCGGCCCCTTAAATTGGAAATTGCCGGAGTGAGCTGTCCTATCTGGGAGATTTACGCCTCTGTAATCCTCGGGCGCAGGTCTCCTTAATACATTTCACTTTGGAAGGCAGGCAATATGCCTCGGTAATTAGTGCATTTAAAGCAGGTTCCTCCTTTAAAGTACCCGTCCTGCCTGGACCACCCGCAAAAACCGGGCTGTGTTCGTGAGATCAAAAGGAGACCTTAAAGGCAGCTTTTTTTGTTGATTCACTTTTTGAAATGCTGTTCATTAATTTATTTATTTATTGCTAATATGGAACGGCAGTTCCTGCTCCGCTATCCTTGAAGGATTACTTTATAAACTACTTTAAATCCCACGGTAGGAGACCCTGGATGCAAAATGCTTCACTGGCTTTCTCTGAACCATTCATGGTTGCTCTACACGATCCACTGGTGGGTCAGTAGGAAGTTGGTGTGGAGAGCTTGGACTGGGTGTCGTATTCTCAGGGTGAATATATGCTGATCCTTAAAGTCCTTTTCATTAATGTCACACGTATCCACTGCTTCAATGGAGAGGTGATACGGGGCACACGTTTTCCATTGGCCCTGATTTTGCAGTGAAACTCTTGCCTCTGTTCCCTGCCTGCGCTCGCCCGGGTGCATGAGCACCTCCGTGGCGTACGTGGTGAAGGAGGCCAGCCCCGGGGTGTAGGCCTGCGAGGGCGCGGCGCTGGAGAGCCTGCGGGAGACGTGCGAGGGGGCCGGCGTCCGCCTGGAGATGCTGCCCTTCGGCAAGCTGGACTTCGGGGAGACCGGCGTGCTCGACCGCTTCTACAATGCAGGTGAGAGGCCCTTTTCTGCCCCCCCTGTTCCCTCGTTGTGCTTGCTTTTCTGCCCCCCTGTTCCCTCGTTATGCTTGCTTTTTCTGCCCCCCTGTTCCCTCGTTGTGCTTGCTTTTCTGCCCCCCCCTGTTTCCTCGTTGTGCTTGCTTTTCTCCGCCCCGTTCCCTCGTTGTGCTTGCATTTCTGCCCCCCTTTTCCCTCGTTGTGCTTGCTTTTCTGCCTCCCGTTCCCTCGCTGTGCTTGCTTTTCTGCCCCCCCTGTTCCCTTATTGTGCTTGCTTTTTTTAACGATTCTGTGTTTACCTGATGCTTTGTTATTCCCCGTTTCCTTTTCCTCCTATTGTTTGGCAGTCTTTAATCAGCCTCATTGATTGCTCCTCTGGTGAACCCTGACTACCACATCCCCCATAATGGAAGTCCCCAGTGTTCGAGACCCCTCGCAGTGATCAATAGCATGTTGCGCATCATGCAGTCCAAGAAGGGAGGTCTCCCTTGGGCTGATTCCAACTATTCCATTATTTAGTGGTATCTCTTATCCTTTGATGTGTTGTGGAAACAGTCATATCTGGATTGGTATGTTTACTTTTCACAATTAGGCCTGTTACAAATTGCCATCAGTGTGGCAGTTGATTGGTGTCCAAGGCAGTTGTACAAGTCCGGATAAAGCTACTCTTAGACTTGTATCACTCTATAGTAGGCATTGGAAAAACTAGTAGGTCCGGCGCTGGCTAGTTGCCTTTTGCCTTTGTTGAATTTTAGTTTTTCTTGTTTTTTGTTCAACTTTTATTTTTGGGGGAGCTGCTTGTTTTTTCTTGCCTTTGTTACCTGGGACGTTACTGGGCAGAGATGGGCCTGTGGCTCACCTAGACTGAGGGATGTCTGTGTGTGTGTGTTGGGCTCTGTGTGTGTGCGTTGGGCTCTGTGTGTGTGTTGGGCTCTGTGTGTGTGTGTTGGGCTCTGTGTGTGTGTGTGTTGGGCTCTGTGTGTGTGGGGGGCTCTGTGTGTGTGTGGGACTCTGTGTGTGTGTGTGGGGGGGGCTCTATGTGTGTGTGTGGGGGGCTCTGTGTGTGTGTGTGGGGCTCTGTGTGTGTGTGTGTGGGGCTCTGTGTGTGTGGGGGGGCTCTGTGTGTGTGTGGCTCTGTGTGTCTGTGTGGGGCTCTGTGTGTCTGTGTGGGCCTCTGTGTGTCTGTGTGTGGGGCTCTGTGTGTCTGTGTGTGGGGCTCTGTGTGTCTGTGTGTGGGGCTCTGTGTGTGGGGCTCTGTGACCTCTGTTCCCTGCTTTTGCTCGATTTTCTTGCCTC
Source organism: Lissotriton helveticus (assembly GCF_964261635.1). Classification (NCBI taxonomy): domain Eukaryota; kingdom Metazoa; phylum Chordata; class Amphibia; order Caudata; family Salamandridae; genus Lissotriton; species Lissotriton helveticus. Next base: position 1,017,753,346 of record NC_136070.1, on the reverse strand, counting down.
TGTTTCATGCCTGTGCTCGATTTTCTTGCCTCTGTTCCCTGCTTCTGATAATTTTTTTCTTGCCTCTGTTCCCTGCTTCTGATCGGTTTTTTTCTTGCCTCTGTTCCCTGCTTCTGATCGCTCCCTGCTTCTGATCGTTTTTTTCTTGCCTCGGTCCCTGGGGCGTTACTGGGCAGAGATGGGCGTGTGGCTGACCTAGACTGAGGGATGTCTGTGTGTGTGTGTTGGGCTCTGTGTGTGTGTGTTGGGCTGTGTGTGTGTGTAGGTGGCTCTGTGTGGGTGGCTCTGTGTGTGTTTGGGTGGCTCTATGTGAATGACTGTGTGGGTGGCTCTGTGTGGGTGGCTCTGTGTGGGTGGCTCTGTATGTGTGAGTGGGTGGCTTTGTGTGTGTGGCTCTGTGTGGGTGCAAATGCAATAGGTCTCGCATTTGCGAGAGATTAAGCTATTGGCATTGTAAATGATAATGCCATTTATTTATATGTTTTAAAAACAAAAACATTAATACAAATAATGTCATGAGCAATGCCAATAGCTCTAACTTTAACAGTGCCGAGACCATTGCATTGTAAATGCTTGTTTTTCCTTGCCATTGCTGCTGAGCCCTAGGATGCTCTGGTCCGGTTAGAGGAATGGCAATAGAGGTAGAGATGTCATGATAGGTTCGAGACTTCGTTGAGATGAATGTTTGGCTCTGATCATGGCCCTCGCACTACCAGGACTGAGGAAATTAAGTTGAGACAAGCTTCCCAGGCACTGCCTGTTTCCTGCCCCACTTCAACTTAAAAAGATAAGCATGATAAGCACAGGACAGTCCAGCACACAATCACACATCTGAAAAGGAACATTATAAAAACATAATACCCCATGAACAAAGATAGATGAACATTTAGAAAAAAAGTAACATTGTATACTCGTTGCCTTTTTGTTGAAAAGACCACAAATATGGCATATTCCTCTGTTTACAAATTGTTTCAGCTATCTGTGGTCAGCGGGGCCTTGGGTGGGTATATTTTGGTTATTTACATGTATACTTAGCTCGAGTACCCCACTGTGTCCTTACAGTACCCTTCATACATGACATCTAAAAAGTCTGATCTGTGCCTGTCTCTTGACAGCTGAGCTGCAATTTACATGTTTCTCACTGAAAATCTGTAATAGAGAGCAAATTCTGTGGGATGTCAAAATCCTTTTTGTTTTGCCAATCAATGTAATGGCTGTCATTGAGGTGCTGACTCTCTCCCTCTGTGCTATTGAGTCAGGAGAAGATAGTGTTATTAACCAAAAATTACCTTTCTTCTTTTATGCGTAATTTTGTGCTTTTTTGAACTAAAGACATTTTGACATCTTAAACATAAATTGTCTAACATGTGATAATTGTATTTATTGTAACTAGAATTTATAAAATATATAAACAAAAATCATTGTCCTTTGTTGATAAAAACAGATGCAGAAGGATGCATTCATTCAGTGGCTGACTTACGTGACGGGTAAACAGAAAACGTAGGTTGAAATCCTGGCTTCCTCAACTGACAAAACTGTGTGATCCTTTGGGAAATCACTTTACTTCATTGCATTTCATTATGACTGAGTGTCCCATCTGAGAGCACCATGAAGAAATTTAGTTTAGGATGGGCGTTATGTTAATGCCTCATTTGTGTATGGTTTACTGGAAAATAAGGTTGCAACACATATAAGAACAGCATATCTATACATAGAATGGACACGAGAAACCGACATCTCTTGGTTGACTAACGGCAGCGGCATCTGGGTATGGTGGAAAGGTCAGGTTTAAAAAGCACTCATTTTAATAGATGTCAATGGAGTGATATGGTCTAATGCAATAAAGTGAAAAACAAGCATTCAGAAAAATATAGTTTTAATTTCAAGGAATCTCATTCTTATTTTCAGATGTTAGCTGTGTCATTTACATGACAAATCTTTTGATGCCTCAGCTCCTCCGTTGGGTCTTATCGCCAAATTCTAAAACTGTCTCTGCTCCCCTTTCGAGTTTCTGGATTACCTACTGCTCCCTGACGCCTGTGCTCTGATGGACGTTAATGCAAGAGTAGGACATACAGAAGTTTCAACCCTTGGAGAAAATTCATTTCAAATTGACACAGTGCAGCACAGCAACCGCACTTTTGGGCAGATTTACAAGCCCACTGCGACCCTATTAGTTATAAGGCCCCTTAAAAAGGCCTTAAAAGAGTCCCAAACGCAGCCCGGTGAAGCGGAGCCGATATTTGTGTTCATAAAATACTCAGCTTCCGTTACTAAAAACCCTATGTCCTCTGGTGCTGAGAGAAATGATCAATCAAATGACCAGGTTCTAGGGGAAGCTTTAAAAAGACCTTCCATTACCATATAAACTGCAGAATGATCTGATATATGGGACGGTAAATATAAAATATTTTTAACTAGGTTTTCCAATTTTTGACTAATCAGAATGATATCAATTCGTGATTGATGGTGATACTTGTAATTACGAAATGAAGAGGCCATTTGCTGCCCAGTCCTAGTCCTCCAAATGTCCAAATAGCCATACAGCTTCATGATATCAAGTAAAAAAGCTCTGGTTTTTGACGACGTTAATGCCCGACTATTAGGTGATTTATCTAAAGAAGGATCCAAAACTATATTAAAATCTCCAGCAAAAATAGTGGGCTCTGGAGCAGATAGTAGATGTGCAAAAATAGTTTTTAAGACCGAGGGGTTGTCCTGATTTGGACCATAGTATCCAACTATTGTAATTTGTATGCCTGTGATATTTACTGTTACAATAACCCATCTGCCACCTGGGTCTACTAATTTGGATATGAGACAAGCTTTTACGGATTTCTTAAATATAATCGTAACTCTCCTATTATTCATGGTTTGAGTTGTTGGAATACATAGATCGATCCATCTATTCTTTTCTGTTCAGGGAAAGCATCTCCAGCTCTGTCAGATGTGTCTCCTGGAGAATAATGACCTGCGCATCCGATTCATGAAGATATTGCAAGATCTTGTCCCTTCTAGGTCTGGTGCGCAGGCCATTAATATTCCAAGAGAGGATCCGCAGAGCGGCCCCCTGAAGTCTACTCATAGGTTAACGATACATCCCTTTATCTTCGCATTTGCCCAATCGGACCCCTCAAACCCAAGCCTATGCTGTAATAGGTTGATAAACACACCAAACCTCCAGCACAATAATACTATATTAAAGCGATCAGACGTCACCCCAATAAACAACACAAAACCCGATACCAAGCAGAAAATGATGACATTTTTATATTTTTTCCCTTACGACACCCACCCAATACCTCCGTGCCCTAAACTACCCAACCTCCCCCCCTGGGAAACCCTTGCCCTATCTATCCGGAACTAGTCCAGAAGATAGTGCCCCCCCGACTCCCACCAATTCTACTCCTTATAAAAAATCAATAGTATTTAAGAGGAGACTCAAAAGTATTGTCCTAGGAATGCCTATAATCGAATAAACCCCCCTTACATTCTTATAACTCATCTCTAAAGCAAACACCACTTTCCCACCTCTTTTCCTTTACTTATTCTCTTATTCTTGCTCCTTTTTAAGGGGCCTTATAACTAATAGAGTTTCGTATAGGGGCAAACTCTATAGAGAAGAGGTATCGTCTACTGAGGCTGAGATCACCAGGCTACAAGGGGAAATTGATCAGTATTCAGCTGCTCCTATTAATGTCTTACAGGAAATACAAAAAAAACTATTACAGGAAAAGGGGCACCTAGGTTCGGTCCTGAATTCCCGTTTACTTCAGAAATGGGAAGCAAGTAAAATTGCTCATTTTCAGTACGGGGAAGGTGCAGGTAAACTTTTATCCTGGAAGGCAAAAACTGACCAGGTTCGAAATAATATTGATTTGATTACCCAGGATAGTGTGTCATATTCCTCAGACGAAGACATTAGGAGAATTTTTTGATCATTTTTTCAGGAGATTTACCATGAAGATAAGTGTATAGAGCTGGATCGTATCGAGCATTGGTTAAAAGAAACCCATTTGCCATCACTCTCCATGGAACAACGAGCCTTATTAAATCAGGTTATTACACAAGAGGAGGTTAAAACCGCTATTTTGAGTAGTAAAAAGGGGAAGGCGGCAGGTCCGGATGGCCTCCCGGCCGAGATATATAGAGCTTTAGAGCAGGCAATTGTCCCTTTTCTAACCACCCTATTTAACCAGATCCTTCAGGAGGGTATGTCACCTCCTGTCTCTTGGGATAGTGCATCCATAACTCTAATATTAAAACCAGGAAAGTCACCACCAAATTATGGATCGTATAGACCGATCTCTATTCTTAACGTCGATTATAACATTTTTACATCAAATTTGGCGAATACATTAGGGTCGGTTGTCGGAGACATTCTACATCAGGATCAGAGGGGCTTTGTTAAAGGTTGACAATTGTATAAATTAACCTACGATCTTATAGGTGCGATCGACATGGCATCCACTGATTCTCTTCCCCTGGCGGTTCTCACGCTTGATGCGACTAAGGCCTTCGACAGGGTGAATTGGTCATACCTGTTGGGGGCCTTGGACAGGTTAATTGTTGGGGACCGCTTCTGTAGAGTAGTGAAGTTGCTATATCAGAATCCATCTGCCTGTCTTCTGGTAAATGGTTCGTTATCAGACCCATTCAATATCACAAGGGGTACACGTCAGGGCTGACCCCTCTCCCATCTCCTGTTCGATTTATACATCGACCCTTTCGCCCAGCGCTTGAGAGATGATTGTAACATCAAACCTTTTACGTACAGGGGATGGGAGAGGAAGGTTGCCCTATACGCTGATAACATCTGGATCTTTTCATCGGAATTACGTTCAGCTCTTCCCTCGGTTATTAAACTGGCTCAAGAATTTGGGGACATCTCTGGGTATGAGGTTATTGCCTCAAAAACTGAGATTATGGAGTGGAATGACACCGATTTAGGGGTAGGGGTGATGCCCAACCCAAAAATGCGGTACCTGGGTCTAAATATCGTTCACGATATTGATAAAATTGTGGACAACAATTTCTCTGCTGTAGCTAAGGATTGTCGTAGATTGATGTGTATCTGGTCCTCTCTGCCCTTATCTATTTTGGGAAGAGTAAATCTCATCAAGATGTCCATTCTACCAAAAATTACTTTTCTGTTCAACACAATTCCCCTTTATTTTGAACCTTTATTATTATCTAAGTTACAGAGCGATATTAGTTATTTTATTTGGGCCCAGCACATACCCAGGATTGCATGGAAAAAGATCCGGCGACGAAAAGAGAAGGGTGGCCTAGCAGCGCCAGATCTTCAACTGTATGCATGGGCCTTCCAGCTTACCCACTTTCGTACGCTGTTGAAGATGCCGACTTGTGTTGGGATTGGATGCATGTTTAAGGCCATGCTTAGTGGGGTTAGCTCAGCACAGGTGGGGTTTTTGTTTAAATTCGGTGACCCTAAATTTTTTTTAAAGATAAAATTGAAGGTATTGCTGGGATTTGCGAGAACATGGGTTAAGCTTAGAAGCTCTATAAAGTTGGGATATTTCTCAAGCAGGGCTCTCTTATGTGATTCACCAGGGAGTCCAGGTTTGCTGAGAGATAGTCTTGCTCGGCTATTGAGAGAGACGGGGCTGGAAGTATGGGGTTATCTGTTCATAGAAGGAGTATTGGTTTCATGGGAATCTTTGAATGTTAGAACAAGTTCAAGCTTATCTAGGTTTACATTTTTTCAGATTTCTATTTGGGCTAATTCCCAGGCCATCGTGAAGAGCAGATACCCAGTAGGGGGAGCTGTCACCTGGAGTCTTTACTTCTTAACAAAACCCCGGCCAGAAAGGAAGTTTCACTTTTGTACCATTCAATTCTAGAAGAAACTGATGGTGAATTCCACCTGCCTATGCAACTTTGGGGGACCCCTTTTGCGGCACTTGACCTTGAAAATCTTTGGCTCTCCTCCTGCAACATACTCTGGAGTATCGTCAAGCCAGCCTGGCTCCGTAGAAATCATCTTTTCACCTTACATAGGGCTTATTACTCGCCCCAGCGGCTTTCAAAATTTTCTAAAAACTCATCTGTCGCGTGTGCTAGGTGTGGGACCAAGGCAGCCTCGGATTTACATAAGTTTTTTGACTGTCCTTTTTTGGCATCTTTTTGGGACTCAATAAGTTCATTCCTTACCGCTTCTCTAGGTTTCCAAATTACGATAAACTCTGCTCTTGCAATATTTGGTGTCTCTGAAGGCATCACAGGTCCTGCTAAACATCTTCTCTTTTATTCCATTCTGTTGGCTAGGAGGGAATCTGCAAAAAATGGAAGGACTCGATACCACCCTCTTTCTTTGACTGGCGAACAGCAGTTTTGCAAGTATCAAAGTTGGATTTGGCAAGAGCAGGTAACCAAGCTAAAAGGCTTTTTGGCACCTTCTGAAGTGGGATTAATTTAATACAGACATGTTTTTTTTTTCCCATGGTCCAATGATTCTGCTGCTTTGGTTTTCGTTTGTTTCCTTAAAAAGTGCACATATTCACACCAGGGTGGTCCAGGTAGTAGGTGTGTAATTGCAGCAATATTACCCCACAAAGGTTCCTGCATAAAGGTCGCGAAATATTTGACATTACTGATTGGCGGTGTCATCATTATAAATGACTTACCATGCCATCCAGCTTGCTGAGGCAGCCTGTCGCTCTCTGTGTACTCTGCAGAAGGTACCAAAGTGGGAAATGAGGACATAAAAAAAAAAGCCCACTGCGACCCATTTACGCTGCTGTTGCGTCACTTTTGTGATGCAGCGGCAGCGTAAACCATGCGCCAAGTTGCGACTTATTTACAACATGACACGTCTAGGTAGATGCCCCATGTTGTAAAGTACTGTGCCACATAAAACCTGTGTCAGGTTTCATGTGGGCGTTCCGTCGCAGGGTGGGCGTTGCGTCGCAGGAAAGCCATGTAAAACTGACTCAGTGAAATCTACAAGATTGAGTTAGTTTTACGACGCCGCTCCGTCAAACCCTTACGCCTTCCTGAAGCAGGCGTAAGGAGTTACGCATCCCGTAAAGTATGGGCAGCCCCTGTGAATTGCTGGAGTTGCGTTGCAATTGCGACACAACTCCAGCAATGCATCGCCCTTACGCTACAAGATGCGACATGCATCTACCTATCCTTGGGCCACGGTGCGCCGCATTGTAAATGCGACGCATCCATGGTGGGACGTGTCACATCTATTCTGGCCCATCCCTGCTCATTTGCAGAGATGCGCCAGATATTTTAAATATGCCCCTTTGTGCGTTGCTTCCATAAAAGGGAGAGTTAAGGACATTGTCAAGGAGTTAAGGACTGTCAAACTCGGGCAGCTTATTATGCTACTGAGTTCTCCAATAGTTCCAATCCCTCCAAGCTTATCTTCAAGGTACTTAAAGATCTGATGGGGAAACGGGCCACCTCGATAGAAATCTGCACGGATTCACACTGTGAGAGCCTGGCATCCTTCTTCGTGGAGAAGGTGCAGGCAATCTACCGAGGTTTTACATCTTCCGTCCCCGCGGAGGCTCCGAGTACTGTGAAGACTTTGGTTGTGGAGACCTTGTCCTTCTTGCCGGCTATGTCTGTTGAGGTATTTGACACTCTAAGCCTCAAAATTAAATCTGGCTCTCCCTTAGATCCATTGAAGCCGGAGTTCTTCACTCTTCTCCCGCCGCTGTGTCGTGAGCCCATCCTGGATCTTATCAATCTTTCCCTTACTGAGGGCGTGGTTCCTCCATCCTGGAAGCAAGCTGTGGTCAGCCCTATTTTGAAGAAACCCAATCTTGACCCCTTGCTCCCGGAAAATTACCGGCCCATCTCCCTCCTGCCTTGGACCGCAAAGGTCACTGAGGCACACGTGAATACCATTCTGTCTACCCATCTCTCTCGTAATAACATTCTTGACGAGAGTCAAAATGGGTTCCGCACTCAACACAGCACTGAAACGGCCCTGCTCTTCATGACCGAGCACTTGCGGTCAGTGCTGGATGCGGGGCAGACAGCGGCGCTCCTGCTGTTAGACCTGAGCGCCGCATTTGACACGGTGTCTCATGACATTTTAGTGCGGCGTTTGGAGGAAGTGGGTATCGGAGGGAAAGCTCTTGAGTGGTTCCGCTCCTTCCTTTCGGACCGGTGTTTTAAAGTGGCCATTCCACCTGGCCAGTCCTCGTTCCACTCTCTCGGTCTGGGAGTTCCCCAGGGCTCCGCTTTAAGTCCTACACTGTTCAATCTGTATGTGAAACCGCTGGCTGCTGTCGTCAGGGAATGTGGCCTTACCATGACATCGTACGCCGACGACACGCAGCTGGCGGTAACACTTAGCGGAGACCCTGAGGTGAATGCGCCCAGATTTCGAGCTGGACTTATAGCTGTGGCTAAGTGGATGCGTTGCAACTGCTTACAGCTTAACGCTAAAAAAACCGAGGTCCTGATTCTAGGGAGGCAGACGGAACTTTGGGGAGACCAGTGGTGGCCTCCCGAACTGGGGGTCTCTCCCACTCCAGCGGCCGAAGTTAAAAACCTGGGGGTGTGGCTGGATTCCCATCTTTCTTTTGCCAGCCATACGAAGAGGGTAGCAGCTACCTGTTTTGGTATCCTGCGGGGACTGAGGCCTGTCCTTAAGTTCTTCGACCCCCCCACGCGGCAACTGGTGGTTCAGGCCTCCATCTTGTCGCGATTGGACTACGGGAGCGCTTTGCTACTTGGAGTGAACCAGGCTGAGGCTTCTAGGCTTCAGATTGTGCAGAATGCTGCTGCACGTGCCATTGTGGGCCTTCCGAGGCGGTGTTCTGTTTCCACTGTTCTGACTTCCCTTCATTGGCTTCCGGTCAGACAGAGAATCAAATTTAAGGCTCTCTGTCTGACATTTAAGATTCTGAAGCTTTCCTCCCCTCCTGCCCTTGCGGGCCTTATTGCTCCGTATCTGCCCACACGTTCCCTCAGGTCTGAATCTCACCACCTGGCGATTAAGCCTAGGTTCAGACTGAGTAGGATGGGAGGGCGCTCCTTTCGCGTTCTGGCAGTTGACCTATGGAATTCTCTCCCTGTACACATCCGTGCCCTGGATAGTCTTATTCTTTTCAGGCGCGCTATTAAAACCCACCTGTTCGCTTCTGGCAATTGATCTCCTCTTTCCCCGGCTCTGATCTGTTGTGTTGTGGTATCTGGACAGGCGCCAGGACGCCCCTTCGCTGGGGCAGCTGTGCGCCGAATAAAAGTTATTAACATAACATAACATAACATTGCCAAATCTACTGAGAAATTAGGCTTTTGCTCTTTCTTACTACCGTGGCTCACTTTCGGCTGCTTTGCCCAATGGACACACTCTTGCAACATGGTGGAAGAATGTATGTGATGTCTAGCGTGGTTTTTTAAAGTTTTATTATCATTTTGCAGTGGATGCATTTACAACATAAATTTCGCAATTAAGTCAGGTTGGCAGAATACAAGCTAAAAACAGTAGTCACAAGCCATTAAGTGGCAGAAAATGATACAGACAGTGCATCAATGTCTTATTGCGCGCGCTGTACCTCGTCCTCAACTATCTCCTTATCCATGAAGGAAGCGTCCGAGTCTGAGTGCTATTTGAGGTAAGTTCAAAGTAAGTCCCAAAAATCTTTAGGATGATACATGGGGTGAAGTTCCTGAGCACAGAGTTCGGCTTGATCCATACAGTATATTGGGGCATATTTACAAGCCTGTAGTGACGTTGCTGTGGTGATAGTGGCTTCTCCTTATTTACAAGGTAGTGTTAAGCCACTTAATGTGGCTTAACGCTACCTTGTAAATAAGGCACCTTTTCATGCTATACTTAGCGTCAAAGGGGTGGGTAATGGGTGTTGCAGTGGGCGTTACACTGCAACATCCATTGATTTTGATGCTGCCCAATGTTTACAAGGGTGGCGTAAATATGGGTAGCGCCAAAATTAAGACCAGGGAAAACCTGGTGTTGAACAGGCACAACAAGAAGAAATGCTTAACTTCTCCTTGTTTTTGCTATTTCTTTGTGTGCTACGTTGTGCAGGAAGGTGTCCCTTCCTGCACATAAACATTCAGTGTAAAAATGACGAGTTGCAACTTCTATGTGTGCTGCTCAATGCAGCACACCTAGAAGATTACAATTCGCCATTTCAGATTGCTTATGTGCAGGAAGGGACTCTTCCCCGCACATAAACGATCATTTCCCTCAAAGCAGACACAGTGCATTATGGTACAAGGGTGCCTGCATTGGTGCTAGGCAGATGAAATTAGCGCCAGCAAAGGGGAAAAAGCAGGGCTGCACCATATTGTTGGAAATATGGTGCAACCCTGTGTTTCTGAAGCGGTGGAGGGCGGCGTTAAGGCAGCAAGGCTAATGCCACTCTCTCTCACTTCAATGCAAATATGCCCTATAATGTCCTGTATCCAGTGATTGTGTGGAGGCACCACTTTTTGCATCCAATGCATAGCCACTCTACTATTGGCCAGTAGGAGAGCCATCGGAGTGAACCGCTGTGTACATGTGGGTGACTCAATAGTAGCACCTAGCAGAGCTTTGCAGGGTGAGGGGTAAAGAGCGACACCCACCATAACACTGAACAGATCTAGCCCTTCAGTCCAGTACATAGACATTCTGGGGCAACTTCGTGCAGAGTGCAAAAATCCCACAATAACCCCAACACATTTTTTTGCATTCCACTTCAGAATCAGAAACAAACTTAGCTATTAGTTCGCGGGTAATAGTAATGTAGAGTCAATGTAGGAACTTACACTGAATGAGTTTATGGCGATATGTGAGAGTAACATCCTGCACCTGTGCACAACTGTAGTACCAGCATTTATCATTTATTTGGAACCCCAGTTCTGCCTCCCACTACGATCTACTGGTATAGAATGGGACGGGCATTCAAGATCACTTTTCCATGAAGTAAAGAGTTAGGTCTGGCCAAATCTTCTCGCTGCATATAGTCCGTGAGCATACTAGGCTCAGGAAGCAAGCTGGGGAAGTCTGTAAAGGCCCTAGCGGCAGTACACAATTGGTGGTAAAACAAGACTGTCCAGGACATTCTCGAAACTCTAGAATGCTAATAAACCCCCATTCGGGAAGAGGTCTCGCTGGGTGTCTATATTCTTTTTTTTTTTTTTTTTTTTTTTATGAATTTTTATTTATACTTCATCAACTGATACAGCACGCATCTATCTCCCCTCTTGTCCCTGGAGGGATGGATAAATCAAAAAGGAACACTATGAGAATGCAGAGTCTCAATACATTGTATATTTTAGCTTGTATGTGTTGCCAGTCCAGCATAGCATGTAATACCCTAATGTCCAAATGGCCATATAAGGTCACTCAAGCCAAAATGTTGGGCTCAGCCCATTCTGCATTACGATAGTCCATAGAGCTATCATGAAAGATGAACAAGCAAAGAAGGAGCTCAAATAATGAAAAAAAAACAAGGAGGGAAAAAGAAAAAAATGAAACAGAAGGGGCTGAAGGGGGTGGGGGGGGAGAGGGGGTAGTCTCTCCGCCATCAGATGTGAGACAATCAGCGGTGCGCCTGCAACGTACAACAGCTTCCATCTTATCCCTGCTTAGTCAGCATTAACGGGCTCCTCTGACCTATCGGGCGGCTGAGCAGTGAGGTACCTCTGTAGCGGTTCCCATATGTTTTTAAGGCATGCCTGCACGGGCAATAATTCCCAAAACTCTGATAGCTGGTTATGGCAAAAAGATGCGTGTCTGAGCTAGCCAGCCATTCACGGTTTCCGCCATCTACCCCAGCACATCGCCACTCTCCTCTCAGCAAGTAGTAGAAGCATAGCTGTCAGCTTCCGGTTTTCTGACGGCACCTTTCGCACTTATCCAAGCAAGGCAACCAATGGGGATCGCTCACATCTAAACCCCCTCACTTCCTCCATAAGTCATACGCAATGCAGCTCTGAGCTGAAAGTATTTCAGTCGGTCCATTAGTCCAGTGTGGTCGTCCTCCAGTGCCTCATCCAAACCAATAAACATGCCATCAGGAAATGCACTGCCCAGCGTATGCCGCTGCATCTTCCGCCGTCTTTGACATGCTCCTGCTTCAGCCGTGAAAGTGAATGCTGGGTGTCAAATGAGTGGCATGGAGGGTGCAAACATAGGGTCTAGTCATGCCCTGCGTTGGAGCTTCTGCCATGCCCAGATATTGCACTGGGGGATCTGCTCATTTGAGTAGAAACTCTGATTGCAACTCGTTGGTGGCCGCAGTTAGCAGAAAGATCGTGGACTTCCCCCTGTTGACCGTTACACCAGAAATGCCACCAAACCTGGTTATTTCACGAATGAGTGGGTCCAAGTTTGCTGCCGGGTGGTTGAACATACAAAGTTACATCATCCATGTACAGTGATACTGGGATCACCTGTGGTGTAAAATTGAGGCTGCGGTGTGCGTGGTGCTGCCGTAGTCTGGCTGCAAGTAGCTCCATGGCTATGGTGAATTGGAGCGGTGATAACAGGCAGCCTTGCCTCGTGCCAAGCGCCACCCTGATAGGGGGTGAGATCTCACAATTTATTTGCAGTTTCAGGATTGGGGACATATACACAAGAGCAATGTTTTGTAGGAAGAACGAGCTCAGGCTGATACGGTCAAGAAGTTTAAAAGGATAAGTCCACTCCAGGGTGTCAAATGCCTTAGTTGAATCCAGAAAGATGGCGGCCGCTGGAAGAGAGGGATCAATTTCTTGCATGGTGGCGAAAAGGATGCGGAGATTATGGGACATACTCCTACCAGGATTTAAGCCACACTGGTCAGGTCTAAGCACCGTGGGGATCAGGGGAAGTAACCAGGAGGCAAGTAGTTTGCAGAGTATTTTATTATCAAGATTATTCATGGACAGTCTGTAGGAGTTGCACCACTGTGGGTCCTTGTCTGGTTTTAAAACCATTACAATCAGTGCCTCTCGGAGGGACGGGGGGAGAAATCCCTGCTCCAATGCTTTCTCATACATGTTGAGGAGATGGGGCACGAGGAGTGGCACATAATCCTTGTAGAAGGCAGATGTGAGTCTGTTCGGACCAGGCGCCTTGTCTCCTGGCATCGCTCGGATCAGGCCTATCACCTCCTCCTCAGTGAACGGCTTGTCCAGGTACTTACGGTGGTTATCACTGAGCCACACCATTTCAAACTAATCCAGGAAAGAAATTAAACCGGGGTGCATCTCAGCTTGGCGTGCAGCGTACAGCGAGGAGTAAAAGGCCATAATTTCTCTTTGTACCGCCTCCCTTCCTATGGCTTCGGAGTCTTCCACCACCCCTACCTCACTGATATAGTCATTTGCCTATGGGTTTTTGAGAAGGCCAGCCAGCGTTTTCCTGGCCTAGTCTCCCCCGCCGTATTGGTGGGCTTCGACCTCCTTACCTAAATCCGGTGTCTCCCTATGTGCTGCTTTTTTTAATTCGTCCATCTTGCCCCTGATTTGGCTAAGAATTGCCAGCTGGTTAGAGGCAATGTACTCAGATTCAAGTTCCAATATCTTCTTTTCCAGGTTGCGGAAGTCGTCCCTAAGAGCTTGCAGGACCCCTGACTGTTTAGCAATACACTTGCCACTGATAACGGTCTTGAAGACCTCCACAGCATGGACTGGGACTCTACTGATCCCACATTTAACTCCAAATATTCAACGATTGCGGACCTTATCTCTTCCCGAAAGACCTGGTCTCTGTAGGGAGCCTCCAAGTGAACGCTCTGCTAGGAGCGACAGGCAGCGTAAATTTCAGCAGGGCCAGTGCATGCTCCGAAAGGGATCTAGCAAGAGGAGCACTATTACATACCCAAGTATTCACGCCACGTGACATTAACCAGTTTTCGATTCTAGACCACGTGTGTCCGGCAGTCGATAAGTAGGTTCCATCCCTGCTATGGGGATGTCAGCGACACCAGACATCCACCAGATCCTGGTCCCCCATGAGGGTTTGCAGCTGCTCTGCTGCCCGCGGGTGAGGTCTATGAGGTCCACCTAGTCTGTCCATTTCCGGGTCGAGAGCCAGATTAAAATTCCCTCCCCAGAGTGTCGCACCAGGGGCCAAGGGATTCCGCCAGCCGCCAAACGTCTGCAAGGAAAGAGGGATTATCTGTATTGGGGCCATACACTGATATGAAATTCAAAAAACACAAGAAAAACCTCTCCTACAACATTATATAACAGTAGGTAATATATCCATTAATTTTTATATAACATCATTGTCCCACACTGCAAGAATTATAAGAAAAACATATACATTTATTATTTCAAATCCATCAGTGAGTACAAATTCATAGAAAACATTTATATATATAGAATAGGCTATGAGACAACTGTCTGACGAAAGATGTTACTGTAAAGTAGATAAGCGGTACATAGTGAATCTACGAGAAGAATACTACAAACAACTGGGGCACTGGCGAGATAAAGGTTTACTAACATGGGATGAAGAGAGGTTTCTCCACAAGGATAATCCTAAAACCCCTACCTTTTATCTGTTGCCAAAAGTGCACAAAAATATATCGAAACCACCGGGTAGACCAATAGTCGCATCTATCGATAGCCTCTTTGAGCATACCAGCATTTATATAGACTATTTTCTTTTCCCATGTGTCAAGGAATTATCTTCCTATGTGAGGGATACCACCGATTTTATCCACAAAATTTCAAGTATTGATTTGGACGAACAATGTTGGCTGGTATGTTTGGATGTCGAGTCCCTATATACAAGTATAAGGCATAAGGATGGCATTAAAGCGTGTCAGTTCTTTTTGAAACAACGGAAATTAGAATATCTTGAACATACTTGTATGGTTTTAGAAATGATTAGGCTGTGTCTGAATGAAAATGTATTTCTGTTTAACAAAGAACACTACAGACAACAACAAGGAACTTCCGTGGGCACCTGCTTCACCCCCAGTTATGCCAACCTCATGGTGGGCTGGTGGGAGAAGCAGGTGCTCTGGAATGACGAAACGGAAAAATAGGCATTGAACGTAGTACGATGGCTAAGATATATAGATGATGTCTTTTTTGTATGGCGGGGAACGGAAAATGATCTGAATTGTTTCATTGACTGTCTAAATGATAATCATGTGAATTTAAAATTTACAAGGCACTACAGCAGACACTCCGTAGACTTCTTAGATGTCAAAGTCACCAATACCAGTAACCAACTAGCCACCTCACTTTTCCGTAAGGAGACAGCAGGGAACTCTCTACTCCATTCTTCCAGCGCCCACCCCCCTAGTTTTCGGTGGGTAATCCCTTTTAGTGAATTCCTGAGAGCTAAAAGAAATTGCTCAACAGAATCACACTTCCAAAACGTTAAGGAGGAGATGAAAGAAAGATTCAAAGCCAGGGGGTATTCCTCCAAATCCCTCAAGGTAGCTGAATCTAGAGTTGACAAAATATCAAGGGAGAAAGCCTTAACACCTAAAACTACTAATGATTTGATTTCCAAAACAGAAACCCCAAAAGTGAGGTTTATCACCAAATACTGCAACCAGTCTAACCAGATAAGACAAATACTGAGAAACAGGTGGGACATACTGAGGCAAGATCCCATACTAAGAAACGCCATTGGCAGCTCACCTGGCATTTCGTACCAACATGGCCAATCATTGAGGGATTGCATAGTACAGAGTCACCTAGCCCCCAAAGAGACTGACTGGCTTAAAACAACTAAGGGTTTCAGGAAATGTGGAAATTGCAAGGCTTGCAAATATAGTCAAAATTGTAATGAGATCCTCCTTCCTAAAACGAAAATGAAATGGAAGATCAACACCTTGATAACATGCACCACAGAATACGTTGTATACCTGATTCGTTGCCCATGCGACTTATGGTATCTTGGGTCAACTACAGCACCTGTCAAGAAACGTATTCTTGAGCATTTCCGAGCGATTACTAACCAAGACTACTCTTGCAGCACAGGTAGGCATTTTAGTCGATTCCACCAAAGTGATGCTTCTAAAGCAAACTACATAGGAATTGCCACCATCAAAAGTAGCATCAGGGGTGGTGACAGATTGGGAGCACTACGCAAATTAGAATCAAGACTGATTCTTTTGGCAGGCACCCGTTTCCCTGTCGGTTTAAATATGGACGAGGAATTACATTCCCATCTTTAAATAAATTGATTTCCCTTGTGAAAAATAGGACAGCTGAACTCTCACCTGAAATATTATACCACTTGTTTTATTTACCCTTCCCGCACTTCCTCACCCCCTAAACCCCTTTCTCTTACATGTGAAACCAGTCTCTATTTAGCCATGATGTAGTTTGTGTAACATACAATTGAGTAGGTCCTCTGAGTATAATCATGAACTCTATAGACTGCCCTTCTCTTGCACTGGATAAATCACCGAATTTTTTCCTCTCCTTCCTTTAGGTTGTGAAGAAGAGAATACTGCTTTTGAGCGACGTCTATACATGAGATATTTACGTTCTTCCCACAATGTTTTTTGTGTGTATTTTCACAGTTGATACCTGTAGAATCCAATAGAGTTATCTGCATGGAATAGGTTTAAAGGTACTATACCATAATTGTCCTTGGAGTAATCATGCATTACGATGTATACGGGTACTATA
The DNA here is from genome assembly GCF_964261635.1 of Lissotriton helveticus. Classification (NCBI taxonomy): domain Eukaryota; kingdom Metazoa; phylum Chordata; class Amphibia; order Caudata; family Salamandridae; genus Lissotriton; species Lissotriton helveticus. The sequence goes on along the minus strand of NC_136070.1, from coordinate 1,017,736,759 downwards.
CCGAAATTTTTGGGACCTGCTAAATCTCACATGTGAACGGAGTTTCTCCCTCATGTATGAAAAGAGAGATGGTTGTGTTAATTTGTATCTTATTTAAAAAAGGGGCATTTTCTCTTTTATTTTCACTTTGTTCACATTTAGAAACTTTGTATATATTTCAGCCAGTGATTGTAACTGATACAGAAGCCTAAACACTGCTCTGAGTCTTAAAGAGAAATGTTGTTTATGTCTATGATTAAACGTGTTTACACCTTTAAATAGTGGGTTGAGAAATAACGCGGGTCATGTGACCAAGAACAACTTGTTGTTCGAACCGCGTTATCTCTTGACCTCTGTGCCTGCCGAATAAAGAACTTTTTCGAATGAACTGTGGGCTTGTCTGAATTCAGTGGATCGGATTCTATCTTTGCATATATATATATATATATATATATATATATATACAAGACAGGTCAATCAAATAAACACATCATATAGCCCCCAGCCAAACTCACACATTCAAACATCCTCTCAGTCAGTCACAACGTCATACGCTACAAGACAAAAGCAATGCAATAGTAACAAGACCAAAATACACAGGAAACCCAAAAACAGAAAATACAAACAAAAATAGGGCGCCGACGTGCGTTTTGGAAAGGACAATTATCCACAGTTCCTTCGTCAGGGCGCAAGGACAGCCAAAATATGTAAATAATTTCTTCCAAATCGAGGATTCCTTGAATTTTCAATAAGTAAGTCCTTTAGAACGAGTTATCAAGGGCTATATCTTGACGATGATTAGAACCAATCTATAATACAAAGTCTGTGGGGACAATGAAAGGGAACATTAGGCAAAATATTTAATGAGCATAACACAACGCTGCTGGAGAACCCACCACCAAGTTCAAGACAATGTTTTAAAACCAACAAGGGCGCGAGAAGAAAAAATGAGTGCATATAAAGAATTAAGAAAACCAAGAGACTGGAGGGATACAATATAAATATAATAGAGATCGTAAACCCCAAATAAGAACCCAAAGAAAAAAGGGGAACAAAGTAGACAGACAACCTACAACCATTCCTAACATACACTTCTTCAAATAGCCTACCCAAAGTCTATAGGTAGATCACGCAGATTCTTAGGTACAGCCAGTCGCTATACGGAGTCCAAGAGATCATGCCTAATACAGACAATCAAAAGTTAGTAGATACACAATTATCTAAAGGAGAGACTAAACCTTATAGCCCAAAACTACAGTCTAATAGCCCATTATCTAGAACAAGGGCCTACTTACTCTCAAGAACAAAATAAAGAGTACATAAAAGATGCCAATGATATCCAAAATGCTGATAAGCAAAAGTTTGTCGGGCAAGCTAAAACAGAAAAGAAAATATAAGAGGTACAGTTGTTCCCGACAGGATAAAGAAACAGAAATAGAACAATCCTAAATCCCTAATTGATGAAAACAAGGGCGGCGGGCATAGAAACATTGTTAACGTATGTATATAAAGTACCCACCTATGATCAACCACGGTGCTCTACAAGTAACTCCTGGGGGGCCCCAAAACAAGATATAAGGCAGACTACACGCGCTTCTTCCGTGAATTCAAATAATCCTAGGTAATGAGTTGCAAGGAAGTTCTTTGCTATCAAATAGGGGGGCTGCAATAAAGGGAAAGGAAATACTGGATGAAACACTAACCGTGTATCTAAAGTCCTCAGTGTGCTAGCTCCCCAGAGGCGGACCCCCCCCAACACAGTTAACAAACTTACCTGATGATCCTGCACGGCATGCCGGTAGGGATACTCGGCACGATGACAACACCACGTCTCTCTATCTTCCGCCGTTGTGAGGTGGCTATGGCCGGAGGAACGCCCTTAGAAATACGGAACACGGGACCGGTCAAACCGCATCAGCTGTGCCGAGGGGGCAACAGAGAAAGGACTAATAAAAGGAACACGTTTCCAGCAGCCATGATGGAGAGGGCTACAACATCGCCCGACTTCGTTTTGAAATGAAAGGAAATTTCATACAAACAGGGCACAAAGGAGAAGAAATAATTTAGAAAAATAGCGCGAAATAAAGAGAGCGTGTCCGATACTGTAGCCTTCTAAGGGAAAAGGAACCTAATGACGACTTCTACATGAGCCCGAACGAAATAGCAAACGGACTAATAGACGAACCTGGCGCGGCCATGATGGAAAAGGAAGTAACAACCATGGGCAGGAAGTCCTGGTAAAACCTCAATAAGAGGTGGAGACAGAAATATCAAACCACAGTCCCTAAAAGTGGTGAACCGATGTACAAATTAAGGATAGGGGATATACACCGGTCCATACAGAACAATTTATGTCACCAGGAAATACAACAAGGGAACACATAAGAAAATGAAACCAAAGGGCGGGTTCAGAAAGCCAGTTGACAGCCGTCAACAGGACATCAAAAATGTATAGTTTACAGTACAGCACTATGCCAGGGTATAGATTCATTAAGCTCTGTAGCCGCCGTCTGCAAGGTAAAGATCCAAAAGACTTCTCTTTTGGCTTGTAGGCCATTGATGTTATTGTCCTGCAGATTATGGACCTTCTAAAGAATTCTCCATTTGAGATCATTGAGAGAATGGTGTTTCTCATGCCAATGTGTCACTAGAGGTGCTCCCCTTTTGTTATTCCGTATAGCTGATTTATGTTCGCTGAGACGAGTTCTAAACTCACGACTAGTTTCCCCTACCTACCCAGCCGGGCAGGGGCAAAAGATCAGGTAAATAACATTGGCTGATCTGCAGTTCGTCATTTCTTTCATGGAGAACTTTCTCTTGCCCCATATCAAGACATCTGACACTATCGCTGATCCACAGGCATGACAGTTTCCACACCTGGGAGTATCTAGAACGGGATTCTCTCCAGTGATAGATTTCTGGAGCGGTAGAATAGCATTCTTAAACTTAGAATGAACTAGATGATTTTGAAGATTCCTGTTCCTCCGGAACGCAAACACTGGTTTTGGTAAGACTGTTCCAGGGGATACTGAGTTCAAAATATGCCACTGTGAACAAACAATCTGACGTAATTGATTGTTGATATTTGAATGGTGTGTGCAGACGAGTTTAGGATTATTGGTCTCTTTTTTATTCTCCAACAGGGCATCTCTATTATAGTAATTTGCCCGTTTGTATGATTCTTTGGGCAGCCTTGGAGGGTAACCTCGTTTGAGTAACTTGTTTCTAAGTTCTTCCGCATGAGTCTCAAAATTAAGCATACTGGTGCAATTACGTCTCAGCCTCAAAAATTGGCTGAAGGGTATGCCATCTTTCTGGCTACGAGGATGGAAGCTTTGATATTGTAAAAGCGTATTGCACGCAGTAGGTTTCACATAAAGCGAAACTTCAATCACTCCGTCCAAGGCTTGGATCCAAATGTCTAAAAACTCAATGCAATTTCTGCTAATATTGGTACTGAATTTGAGATGGGGGTCACATAGGTTAAGCCATAGAGTAAATTCTTCCAGCTGTTCTTCCGGTCCAATACACTGATATGAGCCTCACCGGACGACCGCCAAGCACCCTTGCCGCCACAACATAGAGCCCCTGAGGGTTGCATATCACTGCTCCAAAGTGCCATGGGAGCCTCTTCCTCAGAATAATGGCTGTACTTCTGGCGTAGTTGCAGTGCCCTGCAGTAAACCTTTCCCCCATCGCCCCCGCGTGCAGGCGCATGCAGTTAGTGTTTGTTATATGTAGCTCTTGCAGAAAACCAAAGTCCCCCCGTGGCGGTTGAGATATGCTGCTACCATTCGCATCTTTCTGCAGTCATTCAACCCACGCACATTCCACGTTACTGCTTTCAAAGTTGTTTTGGTAGCATTCCCAGTCCTGCAGGCATTCTCAGAGGTTGGAGCGAGTGAGCTATGAGGCATCTTCCTTCATGTATTGGCGTGAGGCCGGAGAGGGGAACAGAAACGAAACAGGGAGCCAGAAAAACAATCAATAAAAACACCCAACACCCGTCATACCCACCCCCACCTACTACAGTTACCCCACAAGGCTGCAAGGCATTTCCCGTATCCCAAATGGGCCACAAATGGCCAACAGTATAGCAAACAATGGGACTCATCCCAGAGGGTGGCGCCAGGAAGCTCAGCGTATCACAGCAGCTTTAGTGCTGGGCGGCTGGAAGTGAATTACAGAGATGGGCCACCTCTCTTGCCATCGGTCCATCTTGTAGTTTTCTGCAAGGTCCACCAGCAAGGGCAGAAGTCGCAGAAAGAGGGGCAGAGCACTTATTCCACTGCCAGGTGATACACAGCTGAGTTTTTAGTCGTTGTCACTAAGAGAGTTCTCTATTGCCTGTTCCTTGTCTTTAGGTGCGGCAGGTTTGGCCGGCCAAAGGCCTCGGACAAATGTGGTGGCCAGATTAGGGTCAGTAAAAAATAAAATCTTGCCAGAGTGAAAAATTCAAAGCTTCACGGGGTATAGAAGAGAGTACTTGATGCCTTGCTGTTGCTGCAATCACTTTACTGGCACAAACTCTCTTCTGGCTGCTTGGACGGAGAAGGTGAAGTCTGGGAAAAAGTAAATCACGTTTCCCTGACATCTGGTTTCTTGCAGGTCCCTGGCTTTATGTAGCACCACATCTCGGTCCCTGTAGTAGAGTATTTTTGGGCAAATATAGGTCTTGCCAGGGCTCCGAGGGGGCGTGGGCTGAGCGATCTATGGGCACGTTCAACTATGCAGACATGTGAAAGGGCGTCGCCAAAGAGGGAACAGAGCATTTCTTCGATGTAGTCTTTGCCCTTGGTTATCACAGTGGTCTTTGGAATCCCAAGAATTCTTAGGTTGTTACATCGCGACCTGGCTTCAAGGTCTTCGGTCTTGTTTCTAATTACTTACAGCACCTTCTCCATTTGCAGCCATTTCTCCTGGGTGGTATTGTTTTTGTCCTCTAGCGAGGAGGTGCATTGTTCAAACTCAGCATGGAGCTTGTTCTGGTTGACACCTTGTTTCTAAGCCGGTCCAGTCGGTCAGACATGGAGTCTATTTTATGGTCGATTGCAGACAGGGATTGTTTCAATTCTGAAAACATATTGCAAATGTTCGGTTCGCCTTGCGAGGAGGGTTCCACACTGGTCGCTGCCTGCTCTTCGGCCATCTGGGTGGTTCCCCCGGGAGGTTTACGCTGCTCAAAGGAGATCTTGGGTTGCCTTGCGGTGAGTTTGCCCATGCTTCGCTATGTGCTTCACGCACAAGGGCGCGCTACCATCTGGATCAGTGGCCAGCGGTGTAATCACTCTGGGACAAAGGGCGGCAGTTCAGTGCTGGTGCTGATGCCCGTGTAGTCGCTCTCCCCCTCCAACAGTGCTGAGGCACAGCTTGGCAGTTTGGTCTGGACTGTTCCCATGAGGCACAGGGTCAAGACTGAGGAGTAGTGGGCAAAAGAACACTGGCTGTAACCCAGATCTCTTGACTGGGGGAGATTGTTTGACTCATTCACCATTCCGTCCATCATTTGTTGCAGTTACACTTTTTGTCCTAAGTGGGACTGGTATGCCCAGACATGGGTCCCTTGCTCACTGTGCTACTGGATTCAAGCTACCCTGGCTGATGAAGGGTGACATACCCCGAAACCGGTCCCAGGGTGCTTGTTTCTGGTCCAGGGAGGACCTGGCTTGGCAGTTCGGTCTGGACTGTTCCCATGAGGCAGCGGCTCAAGACTGATTTGCATATGACTGGGTCCAAACTGGGGTGGCGTAGTGGGCAAAAGAACAATGGATTTAACCCAGATCTCTTGACTGGGGGGAATATTTGAATCATTCAGCATTCCGTCCATCATTTGTTGCAGGCACAGCATGTTAGCGCTGCGGTCGTCGCAGTCTTTTCCACCCTGGAGCGGCTGAGGCTGGATATTCCCTCTCCTTGTCGCTTGTTCGACGGACACCTACCTCACCCCCAATCTTTTTCAAGGTCCACAGGCAGGAAAGACATGCCTCTACTACGCCCTTTATTCCTGGTGCAGTGCGCCACCACCAGGTGCCTCTTCCGTCAGTGTCACAGGTGGTATGCAGCATTTCCAACAGGAAAGTCTAGGCACAGAGCTGTGTGCCCCTCTACAAACCCACTGTATTTGGGCCCCACTCAGTGGTATTAATGGTGCACCCTCCTAGGAGGCATCTTGGACTGCTGATCCGCTTATGGAAAAGGTCAGAGGGGGAGGATGTTGCTTATTTGATCCAGTTCCGTCCCCCCTGTCACCTTTGCATGCCTCCTCCAGGTTCCTAAGTGAGTAAGCAACGGGCCCACCTTACGACTGGCCAAGCCTCCAGTGCACTGGGTCTGTCAGCACCACAGGGCTTGCATGTCTCAGCTGAAAGGGCCGAAGCCCAATGTGGTCTCTGCTCTGCAGTCCGAGCCCCTCGCAACAGCAGCACACTGGCACCTACATCCAGGCCACAACTCTAAGCCCAGGCACACACTTGCTCACCGCAGGGGGCCCACGCACACCGTTGTCTAGCGTGATTCCTGTCCACAGCCCTCCTGCTTCTCAGGGCTCACCGCTCCACGGCAACAGGGGCCCAGGGTGGAGCGCGACTGCCTGCATCGCTTTACCGTCAAGGTGCAGTCAGGATCCTTGGCTCCCACGCATGTCCTCTCTGCTCTTCTCAGAACAGCTATTGCACCACCGACCAGCTGGCTCGGTGCATACTATGCAGTCAGCGTGGGGACCTCCCTTCAGCTTAGGTACTCCAGCCCGCCATCTTGCCACTGCAGGCCACGTACCATGCTCAGCTCTCCTGCGGTTTTCGCCCTACTCAGTCTGCCACCATTGACGGAATTGCTATCAGCCACTTACCTGACATGTCAGGTACATTTCCTATCTTTTGCAGGCGCCGTCAGTGGCCCGAGCTGCAGGATAAATGACGGATAGTCCGTCCAGCAAGTAGAGCCTCACTAGGTGGTGGCCATCTTGCAGCCGGCACTCTAGCTCCCCCCGAGTGTCTATATTCTCTGTCCTTAAGATACACGCCACCAAATCTTTGAGCAGGTGGTTGAAATAAACAGGCCAAAGTGGGCCATATGGTAGCGGACAACCCTCTTTTCTTAGACAATATCCAGCATGCATGACATGCCATGTCAACCACGTCCATGCCATCCAGAAACACAGAGAGATGTCAACAGATCATAGCCAGACGTGGCTTGGGGCATGTCACAGTACGTTCTATAAAAACTCGAATTGGCATTCCAAAATCAGAGAGCCAGGACTTAACATAGTGTGCCTGTGCCAGTAAGGGGATTGTTTATGAGAAACTAACTCATCGTGGTGCTGCAAGTAATTTTGCTGCACCATGCTGCGTTAGCTTCGAGGCACAGGTATGCGACATATCAACAACAACATGTCACTTTTCCCTGCGCTGGCGCACAAACTGCTGCCATGCGCCGGTACCCTTGCTCCATCGTGCAAGGATGCCTGCGTTGTGGGGAGATTTTTTTGTGCAGGAAGGGGCACCCTCTAGTCGTTCACCCATCCCTTTCCCCACCCAAGCAAGCCCCAATCGTCGGCCTGTGCCTAACCCGATGCAAAAAAAAAAAGTCATACTAGGTGGGAATGCATGCACTCAACACATGGGGGTGCCATGCAGCACAACCAATCTGAGCAATAATTCCACATATGACCAGGTACAGCAATGGTAGTTCTGCCGTAAATTAGCATGCATAGATAACAGCAGTGTACCATAACAACAGATAACAAACTACCCAGGGTGCAAGTACGGTGCAACAATCAATGGTCTATAGTCACACAGTTATACACGTTATATAATAATTTTGCCAGTAGCCAGAGGTCCTAGTTGTATTCACTGAGAGCAGAGGCCGGGCTTTGAAACCGATTTTGGCTGAGCTGGGTGCCAAGCCATAATGGTAATTTCACCGTAGGCAGGTTACAACTAATTCAGTTGCTATCGCAGGGTGGGTGAAAAAGTCAGTTTTCTCTTCGTACTTCACCCGAAGTGTGGCCGGATATATCATGGAGCTCCTGTTAGCCTTAGTACGGAAGGCTTGCCTAACTGCGGCAAACGCTCACCTGTCTTCCAGTACTGCTGGTGTAAATGCACAATACAAAGCAATGGGAGTGAAATAATAGCAAAGATCCATTTGTGCCCTCCTAAGGAGGAAAATCTGATCACGCTCCCTGAAGTTTAGCAGGTGAGCTATGATAGGTCGGGGGCTTTGCCCTGGCCATGGCTTAGGTGTTAGGGAGTGAGGTGCTTGCTCAACTATAAAGGTGATAGAGAAAGCATCCAACCACACAGGGCAACCGACATGTCCTCTAAAAAGCTGTCCATATTGTCGGTGTTAGATGAGATGATTTAGCTACTCCGACAATGCGCACATTGGGCCTCATTTATGAGAAGTGACACATCGCTGCATGAAAACAGTGATGCGTCACTTCTCAGTGCGCCCCCTTGTGACATGAGGCATGCGTCATATTTACTGTATGACGCATCATGTTGCAAGGAGTTACAGGTATGTTAGTGTTTCTGAGGTATATGTAGGCGCTAAAGTGACGCTTGCTGGAGTGTGTCTGAAAACAGACGCAACTCCAGCAATGTGTCCTTTCACATGGGCCAAGCCCCATGTGAAAGGGCATGCATCAGTCTTATGCCTGTAGTGAGGCAGGCGTTAGATATTGACACAATGGCGTCCTAGAAGTGGCGCCCTGAAATCTCATAGATTTCAATGCGCCACTCCTTCGAGGCTTTTTGGATTGGAACGCCCACGCTGCATACAATATACCTGGTGCAGGTATGATGTGGCTTAGGGGTTTACAAAGTGACACATCTGCCTAGATAACGAACGACGGCATAAAATATGCACCATGTTGCACCCTAATTACAAAGTGATGCATCTGCCTAGATGCATCACTTTGTAAATAGGGCGCAACATAGCGCATTTGTTACGCCATTGGTGCATCACAAAATGTGACGCACCAGCGACCTAAAAGTGGCACAAGGCCTCATAAATAAGGCACAATATTGCAACTCGAGGGGCTTGCTAGGTCGTCATTCTTTCCTCTGATAATAGTAAGTTCACATTTGAGAGCTGTAATATGAATAGGCGCCTGGCCTTGCAGGTCCTATATCAGAGATTTATATTTAAACTTGCATGAACCTGACATCCTGCCTGTGGAATTGTTTCTGAAAATAATCCTTGCACTCTCAAGTTTTGAGAAGTTATAAGAGAGACTATTAATTAGCATAACAAATAACATCACAGGAAGTGATTTCCCACACGTTTTGACACCAGTAAGTGGAAAGTAGCCTGAATAAAATGATCAAGAAATATAAAAAAAATTACCAAAATACTAAAAGAAAGATAAACTCTGAAAATGCACACCAAATTGATCATATTGGCAACATCTGGGTCTAGATTAAAATGAGGAAAATGCAATTAGTCATACCCATTTAATAGGCAAGAACTTTGATATCTCTATAGTGACCGCTCTGATAAATTAATGGGCCAACTGGAGGGCTCCCTATATGATGGGATGGCTCCTTGAAGCTGTTTCCACAATTAATTAATTAAAAAAATTAATTACATCGAATTGGCATTTGATTAAGAACCTACACGAAGACTTTGAAGCACTCCCACTATTTGCGTTTCGCAAAGAAAAAAGTGTGGCTAACCACATTGTCCGTGCAGCATTACCTGTGAATCCAGCACCAACATTAAGGAGCATGTTGGGTATGAAACCTATAACTGGACACCATAAGTGTGGAACTTGCACATGCTGCGACCAAACCATAGAAAGTGCAACTTTCTCCTTCCAGAATATCCATTGGAAACATGAATCATTTTCCAACTGCAAAACCAGGAACGTAGTCTATGGTGTCATGTGCCCCTGTCCAAACCTATACATTGGCAAAACAACCCAGGAAATTAGACAGCGTATTACACAACATAAGTCCCGCATCAGGAGAAAAGTCGTGAATGCGCCACTCGTGAACCACTGGATTAGTAAAGATCACAAGGAGAACGAATTCCAGTGGACTGTCCTATCCAAAATTGAAAAGGATCCTCGAGGGGGGGACCTTGAAGCACGCCTAAGTCAAAGAGAAGCTTTACTTATTATGAAGTTTAATACTGCCACGAACGGGCTTAATGAAATTTCTGAAATTTTTAAACCGCTGTAAAAACATGGTGGTTGCACCTGTTCTGTTTCCGCGTACCTTTGGCTGAAGCCCATTGAAGCTGCCTGTCTGTGGTGCCAAATTATCAGTACATTTCTCCGTCAGTCAATGTATCCAGTGAACAAACTACCACATCCAGCATCCCATGCGGTAACCCCGCGAGGAAACAGGAAGTATAACGATGCACACTGAACATCGCGTTTCCATGACACACAGCTAGTGGATTCAGTGGCGTTTGGAACTTACATCCGCTCGGTAAGGCGGCAGCGCTGCAAGTTTGATCAGTTTCGTTGCAGCTCCCAGTTCAACTAAAACGCTGAATGTTTTCTGTCCCCGACAGGAGAGACGAAGACTGCCAAGTAACGAGGGACGCGCTTGAGAACCATTGAGCAGCGCAAACAGATATACCTACGGTAAGCGCAGATGAGGTATAAATGTCAACGTAGCAGCCGTGTCATTCCTGTGGGTTGTCAGTAAATTGACCCCTTGTTTTAACATTAGAGTTGGAGAACACGAGCAATTCAGACGAAAAGAAACCGCCTTCATTCGGCAGGAATCTGTGCAAGCACCGCATTTGAACATTGGGTAAGCCACTCCAATGGAGCTGTTTAGCTTCTTTTCGCGACTTTGTCTAGGTAGTCTTTATCCGCTACATGCTGTCACCTGAGCTTTTTCAAACTTTCTCCTCTTTTTAGTGTGGTCATGATATGATACTTGGAGCGTGGCATAATTGGAGTACAAATATAAGCTGGAGACTTTCAGGTATGAAGGCGTCTAGGGGGACGCAGTGTTGATCTAAGGATATCGTTTTTGCTAAACGTAGTCAGTCTAAAATTGTGTCATTCTGTTTTTTATAGATAGTTATTGGTCCTGAGGAGAACCCATTAATCAGCCGGGGTTCGAAACGCGTCGACCAACGGGGTCCCTGCACACATAAAAAAAGTTTCTTTGTATACATAAAGGAAAAAGATTCCTTGTTACAGTTCTGATTTGTTGAAATTTGTGACATATGGTACATTAATTGTGTTACACACGTAGTTGTGTTAAAGGGACCTCCCTTTCTTCTTTTTTTATATATAATTTTTCATTTTTTATTTTCTTCTTTTTTGAGATGTATGCATGAATGTTTGTGACATGAGTGTGAAATTGGCCAAATGAAAGGTGTTGAGATTGTTTTTTCACTGGTTTGTTCTCCAATGTGTTGTTTGGTTACGTACATAAATACACTTTTATATCATGTTGTTCTTTTGAAAAAAATGTTTTGAACAATTAAAATGAATATTGAATAAGGTACATTTGACTAAGTTGCAATTTTTAAAGCAACATTTCACGTTTTCTTTCATGAAATAATTAGAAATATTTGGTTAGTCAGTCTCAGCATTGGCAATTGTGTTGTTCTATTACGATATTGGCTCAGCCTTGCTGAGTAAGAGCCAAGACCCATTACAGTTTGGTGCTTTTAACAATATTGGCAGGGGTCTGGGCAATGCAATTACCTTAATGCAATTATCATTGAGGTAAATACATTGCCGGCCTCTCACAATGGTCCTAACATCTACTGTGTTGGGCTTTTTGCTTTTGTCTGCCTGAGTAGCAGCTCTGATTCCAAACAGAAACAAGCTTTGGCAATGTCAATAGGTCTGGGTTTAAAGGAATGTTGTACGGTAATGTGAAGCATTAAAGTAAATAGGTGGGAATAGATATGTACCTCTGTGGAAGCAAAGAACCGTAGAATAATATTTGTGAAGGTTGAAAGGTCCGGTCAGGTGACAGATGCTCTCTCAAGCCAGACCTAAAAATCCATGTAGGTTAATGACTGCTCTCCTCCCATCTGTACTGCTGCCAGAGAAAAAGCAACATAAATTGGCTAGTTAACTAAGGATGCATGAAATTGCGTGTCTGTTTCCCAAAAGAGAATTTTAGTGATTCAATATTAGGAAATCGCAAACTGCTATGTACAACAGTGTTTTTCACACTGTTAGCAATTCACAGTGGGTCGCAAATGGACCTGCCTCATCAATATTCGTGAGACAGGTCGCAATTTGCGACCCATTTTGAATGGCTGGTCTGCTGGGTCAGCTGACAACCATGTCTGTGATTCCTTTTTAAATTAAGTAATTATTTTTTGGGCAATGCAACCGTTTTCCTTAAAAGAAAACAGGATGCATTAAAAAATAAATAAAAGCTACCTTTTCATTTTTTAGGAGTAGGCCGTGCAACCACTGCCTGCTTTTAAAAAACGTTGGTGCCCACATTCAGAAATAAGAAGCTGTCCCTTGGGGACCCCTTCCCGTTTGCGAATGGGTTACCACCAACTTGCAGTTGGTGGTAACTGCAAATGTTTTGCGACCTCATTCCCACTTACAAAACATTCATACATACCGGTGGTATTCGGGATTAGGAAGGGATGCCCTGAACATGCGCCTTTCTAATACCGAATAGCAAAAACTAAATGTGATTCGGTAATAAGTTAGTGAAACACATTTTGCCTTCAGTACATGGTAAAATGCATATTACTGGTTGCAAACAACCCAATCGGCCATTTGCAACCGGTAAAATGTTTTGTACATCTGGCCATAAGACACTATAATTACATTCCGAGGGCATATGTGTGCCCCTGAATGTTCACCCTCAGGCAGCTGGAAAAATAAGCACAATGATCACAGTTGCATGGAGGGGAATCACTTGTTTTTTGTAGCAGCACACAACTTCTGCCCAATCAAAACATGTACAACTGCTTCCCAAAGAGGGTGGAGCCAAAGCCACTCTCTAGTGATGCTCAAAAACCTGTCTGGAGGCAGCTTTGCTGTCAATCAACACCATTAAAAGGAAGAACACGGCATGCTTTATAATTCCCCCGAATATTTTTCCCACCACTGAAAAAGTTTTACATTGCCTTATGAGAAGTACTGGTAACCTGTATCGGACACTACAAGCCCGTTTAAAGTTCTGGTGCAGTCAAATTAAAACAGGGAACTATTTCTGTCGCTTAAAATTCATCTGCTTTTTCAAGCTCTAGGCTCTCACTTGTGTTAAAAAAAGTCATAATGAATATGCAGAGCAGACAGAAATAGAAAGGCTGAGATGTTCCACAAGTCGCAGCTTCTCACTGTTTTCCAGGCTGTGAACAGCAGAGGGCCTGTCCTGATCTAGTCTGAGCTCTTGATGAGGATGATGCTCTGTGTGACTGAAGAGAAAATCTTGTCCCAAACACACAGGCCACCGCTGCTCTCTCCCTCATGACCTGAAGGGCTGGTGAGGCAACACACAGATGAACACCCTCACTGTGGGCTCTAAATAGCAGACCGTCTGTACTGGGTTATCTGACTCTTTGCGTTCAAACGAGCCACCAAGGTGCTGCACGCCAGGCAAAAGCACCACATTCCTCGACACGGCTACCTAAATATCCTCAGGCAGGGCTGTGGTGTCGTGAAGTATAAGCTCCATCACGTTTGATGACGGGACACTGTTGTGACCCTACTTCCTGGTGAGCAGATTCCTAGGCCAGTTTAACCCCCTACAAAACTGAACAAAGTCTCAGGCTAAATGCCCACTCCCAGAGGTGCATTTTTTGGGACCAAATATTCAGCGCTTCTCCCCTAACTGGATTAGTCTCTCCTCAAAACATCCCGACATCACCACACCACTCACTCCCAACCCTCCTTGGCCCTAACTAAACTGCAGAAGAGACCAACATTCACAGACACAAGATTTGTGAAATAGGTGGCTGAATATGGATATCTACCTTCCAACAAGTTACAAGTTGAAATGGTGGAGGGAGTACCACCCATCTGCTGCGGTCAGCAATGCTGGCATGGACTCTACATATAGAATGAGGAAATTTTAATTTGTAATTTTTTTTATTTTAAAAGTTTTGTATAGCGCTAGCTAGACCCTTAGGTATCAGAGTGCTTCACATACACATTGTGAAAAACAGAAGGGCCTTACATTACCTAGGAGGCTGACAGTAAGTAAGCAAACCACAGATAAAGAATACAGCATGAACAATAAATAACTGTGCAACGGAGGGTTAGAAAAAAAAGAAAAAAACAAGGTGATTAGCATAGTCCGTTCAACAACAATCCTTGAATGGGAGTCAACTCGGAGTATTGAGGCACCCATAACCTCATAAACACCAACAGTACTTACACCCATGCTAGTTTTCAGGGATACAAAACTAAGACTAGAAGACCATGTAGTGCAGGTACCCATTACCTCATAAACACCAACAGTGCTTACACCCATGCTTGTTTTCAAGTTACAAAACTAAGACTAGACGGTGCTAACAGGTGAATAAGCCAATGCGGCTGCAAGAGCCCCAAGGTCTCTCCGAAATGGTTAAATCGTAATATACACCCATTTACGATCTCACCGTAGAGAATCCTTTTGGTTCCTGGAGAGGTTGTTGAACTTTTTTCATGGTAGGTGAATTAGAGCTCTCCCAAATCAATTAAAAACAATAATGTGAATTAGAATTTAGGATCAGTCGATGATGAGGGTTGGTAAAAGTTTCAAAACCTTTAAAGCGATATATGCGATGTGAGGAATGGCAGAGGCAGACTCACATCACCGAGCTTGAGGCTTAGATTCTTGTCTTCGAAGGTGTAATGGAGAGATCCGCATCAGAGCCCACTGCTCGCTCTTTGGAGAAGGAGCGGGCTGAGCTTCACCCGGATCTCCCTGGAGAAGGCACAACGATGTTAGAGGGAATCTACTCAAAGAGTGTATGCCCACGGAGACAAATCAGGTAAGTTGCTGCACTGGCTGGCAGCCAGGGAGTTGTACAGTAAGGTGGTCCCAGCTATTAGAGATGATTTTGGTGCCCTATGGGAGGAATTGCCTGCTGTAGCCCAAAGGTTTGCTATTAAAATGTATATGCAGCCTGCCCACCTCCTCCAGAGGAGTCCTGCCGCTCTCTTCTTGGGGATATTCCCCTACCAGCTATTCCTCCCTCCTTGGCATGTGAGCTGGATTTGCCGCTGTTGTTGGAGGAGGTGAGGCAGGTGATCATTGATCTTGAACCGGGGAGGACTCTCGGCCCTATAGGTTTTTTATCAAGTGTTTATAAAGATATTGCAATCTCCTGTCACCACATTTAGTGGCTCTTAATGCTGATGGTTTGAAACGTGGTTCCTTTTCCTCAGACCTTGATGTCGCCACTATTGTGGTCCAGCTTAAGGCTGGCCAGCTGGCGGACTGTTGCTCATCTTATCATCCCATATCATTTATTAATGTAGATATTAAAATATTTGCAAAGGTATTGGCAACCAGGATTGGCCAAACCCTCTCCTATTTGTTGCACCCAGATAATGTGGCTTACTTACCATCGTATTTGGAGGGTACAGTTGGCCCACGCCAGAGTGCATCACATGGGGGGAGAGCTTGCTCTAGTCCTGATTGATTTTCAAAAGGCCTTTGACACGTTTCCAGGCTGTTTCTAGAAGCAGTACTACAGATTGTGGATCTTGGCTCTGTGCTCTGCAGAATGGTAACATTGCTCTATATGGCTCCATCGGCACAAGTTCGAGTCAATGGGATCCTAGCTTCACCTTTCCCTATCCGTAGGGACATGCGCCAAGGCGTCCCTTATCGCCGCTGCTTTTCGCTCTTGCCATAGAGCTGTTATCCCGCCTAATACGACGATGTTATGAACGGGTTTGGCTGGAACAGTGGGGGAAATATAGAAGATTGCATTGCCCTATATGTGGATGATTTTCTGCTTTTCTTCAGTGATGCTCAGATGACGGACCCCGATGCCTTGAGATCCTTCAGTTGTATGTTGAGGTGTCAGGCCTTCGGTAAATGCAAGTAACTCAGCTCTGGTATCAGTGTCTGGCGATGAAATGGGACCAATCTGGTGCCCTGGCATCCCTACTAGACAGAACTCTTTTCAATATCTTGGGGTCCATATCTCTTGTCTTCCTGTCCTGGCATGGTCTCTCAAATGTCATCTTCTTCAACTCACACTAGATCAAGGCTTGCATAGGTGGAATCGCCACGCCCCTTAATCCTATGGGGTGTATTGCTCCGCAGTACCTTTACGTCCTGCCAAATTATTCCAACCCTGTTTTCAGGGCATGGTTCCGCTCCCTCACAGTAAAATTATCCTCTTTTATTTGGCAGGTGCTCTCCAGTGAGTGGCTTTTGCTTCAGCCAGGAAGTTGCTGTTCGACTGGGGCCTGGGTGCCCCTGATATTTACGCTTACTCTATTGCTGCTCATTTGGTCCAGATGATCAAGTGGTTCACTGAGGGATGGAATGATCCAGGATATCGGCTTGAGTTACATCTTTTGGGCTTTGATGGATTACTGGACCTTTTATGTAAAGTTTCTAGGGCTACTTCAAGTCTTTTAGCAAATCCCTATTTATTAATTAAGGGAAACACACAACAGTAACACTCCAAACTACAAAATTTTAGAAAAGTACAAAATATTTATTAAATTTTTTGATATCAGTTAGTTATCGGATATATTTTTTATATATAATCATACACATATATTGGCAAACTAATGTGACAGACCTTAGCTACACAAATTAGCACAGATGCACAACATTCTTAATACTTTCATACAAAAACATTTATCCTTCAAATTTACACATACAGATAAATATCATAAAAAATTGTGTCACACCAAAATTGGTGTAGCTAAGGTCTGTCACATTAGTTTGCCAATATATGTGTATGATTATATATACAAAATATATCCGATAACTAACTGATATCAAAACAATGAATAAATATTTTGTACTTTTCTAAAATGTTGTAGTTTGGAGTGTCACTGTTGTGTGTTTCCCTTAATTAATAAATAGTGATTTGCTAAAAGACTTGAAGTAGCCCTAGAAACTTTACATATTTGTACATTCCCTGTCTAGGTATACTTCTCACTAGTTCCAGGGGTCCCCTTCTCTTTGCAATTACTGGACCTTTTATACAGCACTGCGTTGACCAAGGAGATTCGGTCCTGCCCTCGGGTAACTGCGCTTTGCTGGTGGGAGGCCTTGCGCCTCACACACTGGGATGGGCCCCTATGGAGGGGCATCTGGCTAGGCCAGGTGGCCGGCCTGGCAGGATTCTCCCAATGGCATCCCATAGGCATTGCCTACTTTGTTGACATCCACAAGAGAGGGTCTGATGTCCCTTCAAGAATTGCAGAAATGCTACAACTTATCACAAACACAGTTTTTTCACTACCTACAGATGCAGCACACCCGGAAAAACTCACATCCTGGCAGAAGTGCAGCTGCCTGAATGCAGACCTCTTGAAACAAAGCTATTTGAGGGGTCACCTGGGTAAAGGAGCAATAGGAATGATTTATCGGTCTCTGATAATTAATGCCCCAAACCGCTTCGCACAGTTATACCAAAGGTGGGCGGTCTGGGTGGGACCACTAGAGGATGAGGACAGGAGACTGGAGAGATACATGTCTTGGTCCATGAGAGCTGGCCATTTCCTCCAGGCTGCGAATGGTACAGGTCAATTACATTCATGCTACATACTTAAGTCTGTCCAGCATGTGACAGAGGGGTGGGGAGGGAGCAGGTGTGCATGCTGTAATACCGCATGTGCTGACTTCATTCACATGACATGGTCCTATCCGCACCTCAAGCCCTTCTGGGAGGGAGTGACCCAGGAGATTTCTGTAGTCCTGGAGAATCATAGCTAGATCCCCGAGAGGCCTTACTGGGATTATTGGTGGAAATTGGTGAGTACAGGGATGAGAGGAGATTCATTGGGGTGGTGCCACTGATGGCGAAGAAAGATATTGCCCACTGCTGAAGGCACCCGGAGGCCCACTCCCTGGTGGTATGGTGGCGGGGTGTCGACTGGTGTGAGTGACAGGAGCGACCTTTAAATGAGGCCCGTGGTTGCCCTCAAAAACACCTAAAGATATGGGGAAATGATGTCTGTATCATGGACTGCCTTTGTAAAGCTGTATTATTACTAGGGAATTGCCAGTGCTCCTAGGTTGGACCAAATGGAAAGGTGTTATTTATACTTACATGTGAATGCAGCTGTGTAATGAAAAATGTAATAAAAAAGTGGTTATTAAAACAAAGTTTCAAAACCTTTATCTTAAGGTGAGAATATCTAAATCTTTTTATTTGGGTTAGTAGGTTTACAGAAATATATAATTGATTTGATTAGAGTCAGCATTAGAGAAATTCACAGTGTTCCATAAATAATCCCCATAAAGAAACTGAAAGAACCTATTCTAAATAGAACACATGAAGAGTTCCTATAGAGAAGAGCAAATAAGAAAAATGGATTTCTCATGAAGAGTAGTTCTGGAAATTTAGCCGAGTTCCCTACAGTTGCAGTAACAACAGTAAATAAAAGTGTGATCCTTGCCGGAGCATTGATCACCAAATTCCAAAAGTCGTCACCTCAAAGGAATAGTTAGAGGAAATCAATTCTCCTTAAAGAAGAGTCCCGGGAGAGGGAGATCTAGTGGTAAAAACGAACAGAGTAGCAGTAGAAAGTAAAATTGAAGTGGGATGAGGGAAAAAAACAACTAACTGACTAGGAATACTCATTAATATAAATTTTCACTTTTGTAAAATTTCTACAGCCATTCTTTGTCGATATCCAATAGGAAAGGTTCACAAGATGCTGTAGTTGGTCACACAATGCTTCTTCTTCTAATTCCCACAGTCTACACTTTTGATGCCAGTAGTCGATACAATTTATATTGTTACTTGTTAGATGAGGGAAGGTTCTCATGAGAATCCTCTTACCTAAGCTAAAGGATGCTCTATGAGCTCGATGCATGAACAATAGCTAGTCAGTAACATGAAATCATCTATCAATGTTATTCGGAAGCATCGTTCAAAAAGTTTCTAAGTCATCATTTAGCATAAACGATTTTACAGCTCATTGAATTCTAACACATGACCTAACATGCATGGGGTGAGGAGCTGTATAAACATGATGTTACAGTCAGCACATTTCTGAAAGATGTCACTAATGCTAAGCAGTTTTTCTAAATCTTCCATTCACGTAGCTGTGAGCAAGAGTCGAGTTAGAAGACTTTTGAGCCTTGTTATTATACCCGTTAGGAAATAATAGCGTAGTGCCAAAAAATCTTTTCTCTGAAGCATGCACTAATACACATGCATTTAGTTAACGTACTTTCACCGTTTACTTTAGTATTCTAAAAATGATGCATTTATTGTCTACTAATCATTCCCTACATCCACATTTCAACAACATTTAAAGCATTTTACGTGCAATCGTAGAAAGGTGAGTAAGTAGGTTTTCTAAATTCATGCTCATTTCTCCCTCGACCAAAGGGGTAGCCTATCGGCTACACCAAAAGCGTTGCCTATTGGTTTAGCTACTCCTATAACCAGCTGTGCAATGGGCATGCTTCTATTCTCCAGCACATACAGGATATGGAGGCTTAGTTTAGACTAGTGACAATTACTCCTACTTTAAACACACTAAAGAGGATTATACGCTGTATGTGAATCATCAATATATTGGTTATATAAAACAATAATATTTTTGTTGCTTATGAATACACATTTTGTGCCCTTATGGCCAATAAGACAAATTGTCTTAGAAGTACCTCCCCGAATAACACACACACACATACACACATCCAGCCCAAGCAGAATGTTGTAGTCTTCCCTCCAGTGGTACAAAAACTCCTGTGAAAAAAAGTTGGATAATTCCCCTTGGGCCTTTAACCGGCACTAGTCCTTGCAAATTTGTAACCTATCGAGGCACTTCTGTTGGGAACCCTTCTAGCAAGGTGTCACCCATGATACTGTTTCTGGTCGCACTAATGGATTTCATTTTTGATTTCACACTTGTAAGAAGAGCATTCATTCCTCATGGCCTTTCTCCATCCCAGATATCTTGAGAGCTGTCTTTATCAATGAAATAAACAATCATTATGAATTAGCAGTACTTCCCCCTCTTCTGAACTTGCCACCAGCCCGCTGTCCACCCTACTAGACAAAGCTTCAATCTCACCTGTGCCTCCTGAGTGACCCAATAATAGCCAATACTAGAATGATCAATTTTGGACCATGTCATTTTAAAACCCATCTTTTCTTCTTCCAGGCAGCATGATTTCCTCTCTGTTACCCAATGTGCTTTCACATTCCACCTGGGCACTACTTTCTCACAGACTTTCAGTGTTTCAAAAAAATTTGCATACATACATTGGATCAAAAGAGCCTCTTACCGCGATGTACACAGTTCACACAACACACTCACCTCAACCTCTATCCCTATTAATACAACCCCTTGTCCTTGGGAGCCACTCCAGTCTCACCCATTGGTATGATAATTGACATATACCCCTACCCTGAATGCCACAGACAGATTTTTCGGCATTAGCACACACGGATCATGCATGTGCTCCATGACGCAATGCCTGACTCACAGGGTGCAGTTTTATTAGACTGGAAGCAGCACACAAAGCATTATCCTGATTATGGTAAAGGGCTACTGCCTTTACCCAAAGTTAAGTAACATGAGTGCAGCGGTGGCAGCATACCGTTTTTTATCACAGTGATTAGTAAAGTGAGTAGGCCTTTTATACCTGTGTCACTGGAGTGAGGACTATCAGCCCGCATATGTACAGTTCAGCTGCTGTATGCCTAACTCACTGTTGGCCTACATCATGTTAGTATGTAGCAATATGAAGTGCACATGTGAGTGTTTCTGTATAGAGGTGTACATTCACTGAAAGCTCAAGCCAGGTTCGAACCTAAAGCCCGGCTTGAGTTCAACTCGAGGTCCTGTTGGATCCTCAAGCGTATAATGAGACAAGCTTTAATGTGGCTTCTGCCTGCCACACTCTCTCAACCCAGGATGGGATGTTAAGGCCAAAGCTGTCAAATTTGGAACTGGGAAACCAAATTTGAGTCTCAGCATCAGCTCAACATCCTGTGATTCTAGGAAAATCACATAATCTCCCCATGCCTACAAACAATGAATATAACCTTGTGTAATGATACTGTGCTCATGTAATGCGCTGGTGGGAAATTGGGTTGGTGGTTGGGGGGGTGAAACCCTGCCCAGGCAACAGCTGACGGTTGTCAGGGTAATCCACAAAAAGTCACTAAATTAACCTGTGCTTAGCCCTCTGATAGCTTGACACAAAAACAGAGAAGCTTAACTTAGAGGCAATGTATAAAGTAATTATGCAAAACTTACACAATAACAAAGTGAAAACACAACACAAGAAATATTCTGCACTGATTAAGGAAAGTAGAGTAAAATGCAATACATAATTTGACACCAAAACAAAACAAAATCCAATCAGTAGAACCGGAGATAACAAAGCCTTAACATCAGGAAAAACAAACACATCATCATAAATTGTCTGATTTGTACAAAGTGAATCCAGAAAACCTGGATACATCACGGCTTCCCAGTTTAAATTGTGTGATCTCAGGCAAATATTTTATTTTACAAAAATTCCCTTTTCTTCTCATTGCCACTGCTATAATGTAACATATTAATGTAAAAGATTCCACCTGTTAAGGAAATAAACTTTTTTGAGTTATCAAGCGTCTTTATCATATTTTACATGATATATGTTGTACTATTTACATAGCAAACAATTTTCAGGGCTCAGCTTGTGCACTGGCTCTAAGAGCCAAGCCAGACCCTTGGCTTGGCTCTAGCTTGGCTTTCCCTGTTAATTTGTTGGCACACCCGCCTCCAGGACCGGACTGGGAACAGAAACCGGCCCTGGCAATCTGCTCAGCGGGGCCCCCTGGGGTGAGGGGGAGTGCAGCCGAGCAGATTGCGACGGCCGGTTTCGGACAATTTTGTTACAGGGGGCTGATATTGCCGACCCCCGGTAACAAAAACGGCCCCCAGGGGCCCAAAAACGCCACCCACCCTAGCGGCCTACCGGGGAAATGCCCGGTGCCCGCTATGGCCAGTCCGGCCCTGCCTGCCTCTACCTGTGTATGGCACAGTTCATGGAGGCCTGTAGGTTCCATATTGGATGCCAAGTGCCTTTGAGAGGCCCATGGAGGTGGGCAACCAGCCCATACAGATTTATGATCTGCATTCCTGAGAGCTGGGTGGAACACATATGTTGGAGGAAGGGAGAGCCAGGCTCTCTAGTGAAGTTCAAAAGAGTTCTTTGATTCTGAAAAGGCCACTGGATAGTGGGATTTGGCTACATCTCAGGGAGGAGATGAGGCTGAGAAGGCAATCAAAAAGAATAGGGCTGGTGGCCTTCATAGTCTTTTGATAGGCATATATCAGTGAGGCTGACAATTTCGGGGTGGGTGGAGTTCGCAGAGTTTCATTCCATGGAACTCCGCAGAGTTCCTGAAAAACGCTACCAAATTCCATAGAGTTCCGCTTATGGGCGGAGTATAGCAATTTGCCCAAACATAGCAAATTTTCGTTTTTGTAAAAATAAAAGAGGAGCGTTTGTTGTTGTTGTGGGGAGGGTCCTGTCGTGGCAGGGTGGGGAGATGAGAGCTGCTGTGCGCTCGGTGAGCATCTGCTGGGAGCAGCGTAATGCAGTTCGGCTGCTCCACACTGGCTCCACCGCTCCTGCCAGGGCTGCCTTCCTGGCAGTGACACACATTACAAAGCCCCAGGATCACTGGTACATTGCAGAATAGCTGAGCATCAGCTCCCACGTGACAGATCCCTTAGCCCTCCCTTTCAACACCCCCAGTCATACACTGGTATGCGCAGTGTGCAACCAAAGGCAGGCAGGCGTTGGTGTCTTACCCTCACCTTGATTCGTCACCCAGAGGAGAAGGTTGGGGCAGGAGCCAGGTGGACAAGCTGCATTTATTGGACAGAAGACAGTCCCACAGCATGCACGACACAAAGCTTACTCACAGCGCTACCATAATACTAAAGGTGAGCACCCTCACCTCAGTCTCAACAGCCTGCCAGAAGGATACCACCTACTTCTATGTTGCCACTGCTGTCTTATCGTCCAATGCATGCTCATTAGAGGATGTCCCAGACAATCTTTCACCCCCTTTACAGGCACACTTTTTGGAGGCTGTGAAGGGTACCCGGATGAAGACACCTAGTAATGAGGCTCTATGGTCTATGTCTCAACCATCTATTGCCTGTAAAGGCCAATTAGATAAGGTTCCGCAGCTGGGACTGGCAACAGCACCAAGTTTGGGCAGGTGTCTCATGCAGGCTGTCACCATTAGCCTCCCCTCAGCTCTCTGCCTCTACGTGGCAGTAATTATAGGTGTCCCTGAATATTTGTATGGTCAATCTTAGACCGTTGAACAATTTACTAACAAGGTGTTGAATTAGTTGGTTAGAAACAAAAGTTTTCCTTTTTTTTTCTGCTTTGGGGATCATTATTGTAAGTAGGGTAGCTGGAGTGGTGTATCCCCAAAAAATTGTGGAGTCGACTGTGTCATTATCAATTTTAGGTGCCCCGAGATGGGCCGCAGTTTGTTGACCTGTTCTTCTGACCAGGCAGATAACGAAAGCAAGATTCTGATGGTCTTGTTGGGTTATTTATGTAAACTTTTGTTTGATTGTGGCTTGCCAACTCTCTGTACATCCCAGTACCCTCAGGGCCTATTGGATGGCAAGGTAGCCGTTGTAACCTTAACAAGAAACCTGGTCAGTTTGTTGCCACTGGAGTGTACAGCAACATTATGCACTTATCTGGGGACGTTCCTTCACCTAGTTGCTATGCAGTTCTTTCAAGTTGTGGTCAGATTGACTGACTGTTTAGTTCTCCTCCAGAGGACATAGCAAAGCCTGTTCCTGTTACTTCTTCTTTGTGGTAAATAAACTCGGGACCCGAAAGGGCACCTCCGCACTTTGGCACCCTGGTCCTTGGTGTCCTCCTCTTTTTCATTGATTAGTTGGAACATTGCAGGGATTAATCATCCAGATTGGTTGGCAGCGGAGAACAGCCATGACAGCTCGGGGATTACCCCGCACTGCCATTACAACGCGGGGATTACAACAAAAGTTGTTATAACGACTTTCGCTGGAGGGCGCTGTTGGATAGGGAATAGTTTAATTTTGTATCCAACACCTTCCCTACTGTCAACGTGGGCTGGAGTTGGAATAGAAAATTAAACTATTCCTCTATCCAGTGCCCTCCAGCGAAAGTTGTTGTAACAACTTTCGCTGTAAACTGCACGTTGTAATGGCATGCAGGGTAAAAGCCCGCGTTGTAATGACATACAACCGTTGGCAGCTATTAGTAGTTTTGATATTACTGTTTTCCAAGACACCTGGGCTACCTGCCCTGTATCGGGTGATGGGTTTCCATGCTTATCAGCTGCCGCCCCTTTCTCTTGTCATGTTCGAGCTAAGGGCGGTCTTTTAATTTGGATGAATCTGACTCTTCAGTCTCTGAATTGGATACCCGTTGCTTTGCTTTTCAGACTGTGTTGATTAAGGACCCTCTGAGTTCTTTTTAATTGATTCATTTTTATAACAACGATTTTACTAGTGCAGCCTGTGAGAATTTTGTTAAATTGTTTTCTTCCATAGACAAACTTAAGGTTCCGAGGTATGGGAGGGAAGCACAACCAAACTGTATTATATGTGCTGATTTTAATTCTAAATTATGGTTCAATTCAATGAGCTTGGGGGTGTGATTGCAATTGGCCATGCTGTAGACTCAGACTGCAGGGGTGCTGAGCTAGGATCTTATATGTATGCGATTTAATTAACATCGTCCAAGTTTCTGACAAAGATGATCCCCGGTGCCAACTTTTAGCGGGCGGGGTCGGCCTTCTACCATTGACTATTTTTTTCGTAAGCATAATTTATTCTCAGTTTTCAAAGTTGGCTACAGCCTAGTAACTGACTGGGGTGACCATAATGCCCTAGTGGTAAAGTGGTTTGACCCGCTAGCAGGGGCGGCTTTAGGTTCATGGTGGCCCTGGGCAGGGAGCGTAGGTAGTGGACCCCGGAAGAGGGGGTCCGGGCGGGGCGGAGCGCGGAGGCCAGTGAAGAGGGGGAGGGTCAGGGTGTTTGGAAGTGCAACAGAGCCGGAGGCTGCCAAATCTCTGCCAGGGGCTGCCACGCAAATATGTATCCATCCTCAGAGGATTATTATATTAAATATATATATTGGCGTGGTGGCCCCTGGATTTGGTGGCCCTGTGCAGGTGCACAGCTTGCACATGCCTAAGGCCACCCCTGCCGCTATGAAGCTTGTGCTACCATCTTCTTCTAGTGATGGCCGAAGGCTATGTGGGTCCCTTTAGGCACCTGAGCACTTTATTATTTCTCTTATTGCTAACAACCTAGGGTCCTTTCTTGCCTGTTTATCAGACGTTGCATTAAAGAAAGCCTTATGAAGCCAGTGAAGGTTGTTCCTGCTCAGCCTAGATGGTTCAGTTCTGAATGCTCCACAGCTGACAGTAGGTCTTAGGAAGTTTGTGGCGGCTAAGCCTAGAATTCATGTTGAGGTTATAAATGCACAAAAATGTTATAAAAACATGTTAAAAAAGGAGGAGAAACAACCTACCGATGTCAGATTTGGAAGTGATTGGGGCAGCATCTCTCCACAATAACAGTAAACTCTTTTGGAGGTTAGTTAATGGAATTCATCAGAGAGATGCCCCAGCCAACACGCTGAGATCCAGCATTTCTGGCTGAGAATGAGTCTCCTATTTGCAGGCTATTTATTTCATAAAGTAAAATGAGAGGCTAACCCAGATTCTGCTAAGTAGGTGATATACACTGCCAAAGTCACCATGGCTATTAAGCTAAGTCCAGGGGGTAAGTCAGCTGGGCCTGATGGTATGCCCATTAAGTTAATCAAGTGCAAACCTGAGGTCTGGGGCCTTCTTTTTACCAACGTGTTTAACATCTTTGTGAGTAACAGGTTACCAAGTTCATGGTCTCTCTCGGTGATCGTCCCAATTTTTAGGAAGGGTGACATAAAGGCCCCTAGGTGCTATAGGCCCATCTGACTGATTGACAGCACTGAGAACATTTTAGGCAGGGTTGTGTTTTCTCACTCTAAATTCTTGTGTAAGAGAAATAAAATCATTAACCCCTGTCAGTATGGGTTCAAGACATAGTTGGGTACAGTAGAGTTGTGCCTGAATTTGCACCATATTTTGGGTATGTATAACATCACTAGGCGCTGCCCACTGTACATCGCCTTTATGGACCAGTCGCCTGCATTCAATTGTGTCAATCAAACCAAGTTGTGGCTACTCTTGTTGGATATGGGGGTTGAAGTTTCTTTGGTACGTTTGTACCATACCCTTCATGTTAACTTGTCAATCAGACTTTGTTGTGGCATTATGGCCAACCTGACTGGCTCTTTTGATTTATTTCGGGGGGAACATCAGGGTGATATCCTGGCCCCATTTTTATTTGCTCTTTATATCAATTACCTTGTCCCCTGTCCAGCCAATGCCTCAGTTCGTGTTCCAGTTATGGGAAAGACTCTCATTCCAGAATTATTTTATAGGGATGACGTACTTCTTATGGCCAGTATGGCTGTCAAATGCTCTTTGAAAACTTGCAAGGTCTTTTGTATCTTTTGTGAGGGAACTGGAGCTAGTCATCAACTTCAGTAGGTCCCATATCATGGCTTGCGGCCCAGGCAAAATTAACAATTTTGCTTCACCTATTGGTGGTAACATCTTGACAGCCGTTAATAGTATCCAATACCTAGGTAAGTATTTCGACTTTTCAGGCACTTGGTAAACTCAAGTCTGGACCACTTGTCTAAATATGTCTAAATCTGCAGGTGCAATACTTAACCTTCTGCAGTCTCAAGGCGCACTACTATGCTGACTTTACTCTACGTGTGTGCCAGCTGCATCATATGGTGATGGAGTGTGGGGCTACTCTCATCTACCATTGCTCCAATATGAGGAAGATTGAGTCTGTAGACAACTCCTCTCAGTCCCACAAATCACCTCACACTTTATTATATTATGCATACAGAGTTATCAGTGTAGTATGTTTCAGATCTACTGCGTCTAGCATCTTTGATGTTTTGAGTGTCTTTTTGGTCCTCAGGGGAGACAGACCTGAACAGAGAGAGTATGAATGACTGTTTTGCTTGAGAGAACGGGCTTAGGCTACCGTGGCTTGCTTACCTGAAGGATTCCTTATGTTAGGTCGACCTTCTGCATTTTTTTGATATGCCAGAGTCCCTTTCTAATAGCGATAAACAGATTGTCAAGCTTACTTTTTTGAGTTTATTTTGACAGAGAGGTTGAGGGGTGAATAAGAGAAGCTCTCTATTTAGGATTGCATCCAATTTAGGGGGATCAGCACTACTATTTAGTATTTAGATGTCCCTTTAACTCGGTGGAAATATTCCCATTTAGTTCGCTTTAGGGCAGGGACTGTTAGGCATTTGCTAGGCTTTCCGCCTGGGACGGAAATGTTTACTAGCAGCCCACAGGTTTGCCCGTGTGATGATTTGTCTCCATTCCTTACTACATTTTATGCTTTTTGTAAGTTTTTGAGACTGTATTTTTAACTATTTTGAAAACCTTTTTTAAGCCATTTAGCGTTCAGTCAGTGTATAATTTGGTTGCTTTATTTGCAGCTTCTAGATAACACTGAGGCGTGTTTTAGAGTAAGTTTCTTTTTGAAGGCGGCATTAAGAGCACGTAAATCAATGGAAGAATAAATAGCTTTTAGTTTCGTATTTTAATGTTTATGTCTGTTTAGTCATATACAGCCTGATTCATCATTCTCCCGTTTTGCGAGCCCCTAATAGCGATTCATAAGGAATCGCTATTAAGGACTTGCAAAACGGGATTTATGTAGAAATTGCATAAAGAAATGCGATTCCTACACATTCCTTATTTGCGATTAGCAAATTGCTAATCGCAAATAAGGAATAACTCCCCATTCATTCCTATGGGCCTAAAGGCTCATAGGAATGAATGGGGAGTTATTCCTTATTTGCGAATAGCAATTTGCTAATCGCAAATAAGATAGCGATTTCAAGGGTGCCAGGGGTGTCCAAAGGACACCCTGTAGCACCCCTGAAATGTAATCTACATTGGTGTTGCGCACACACATGTCCAAAGGACATGTGTGTGTGTAACATGCAACTTAGAAAAATGCATTTAAATGCATTTTTCTAAGTTTTCGCTATTTACCACGAGGTTTGACCTCGCGGTAAATAGCGGCCCAAAATAGCGATTTCGGTATTTTAAAATGGTTCAGGAATCGCATTTAAGGAATCTCAAATAGAGATTCCTTAAATGCAATTCCTCGCAAATATGCGAATTCTTTAATAGCGAATTTTCAGCCTGATTCATGTACGGGCCGTTTTGCGTGTCCCTAATAGCGAGTAATAGCGACTCGCTATTGAGGAAACGCAAAACGGCATTCATGTAATTTTCGGGGAAAAAATAGCGACTCGCACGCGGACGCTAAATCCGTTAGCGACCAACTAAAAACGCAGAAAAATCGCTATTCCCGGCTATCTGCGTCGGGATTGCGACTCGCAATCCCATGCAATCGGGAATGCGACTCGCAATCCCGTGCGATCGGGAATGCGACTCGCAATCCCGTGCGATCGGGAATGCGACTCGCAATCTCGCGCGATCGGGAAAACGGGAAGTCGCTTTCCGAGCACAGTGATGACATCACAACCAGGAAGCAGGCAGTTCCCACCCCCAAACACCACAGCGAGGCAAACCTCCGAGGGAGCAAGTCGGCAAGCAGACGCTAAACCAGCGATAGCGACTTCTCTACCGACTGAAATAGCGACATATCTGCTGCCATGGCTGAGGAACCTGTCCCTGGCCCCAGCAACAGCGCAGGACGAAAGCGAAAGCTCAAGTTCTCAGAGCAGGAGCTCGAGAACCTCATTGAAGGGGTGGTGGCCAACCATGACCGGCTGTTCAGGACCAACTCCAGAAAGGTCCCAGAGCAAGACAAGCGCAGGATCTGGCTGGGAATAGCCTCCAGCGTAAACTCGGTGGGTGTGGCCGATCGGTCATTGGAGGAGCTAAAGAAGCGCTGGTATGACCTCCGAGGTCGTGCCAAGGAGAGGGTGGCGGAGCGCCTTGGAGAGGCATCGGGCACTGGAGGTGGCGGACCGACAGTCCCACCCAACACACCTCTGGAGGACCAGGTCGAGGACACCCTTGAGAGGGAGGCGTGCGTTGGCGTGACCCCTCTGGACTCCTCCCGCCCCACCCAAGACACCCAAGGTAAGTGGCATGCGACTGCGACCCTGTCCCCTATGACCGTCCCTGACTAAATAGGCTCACTTATTAGCCCTTAGTCATGCCTTTGTTGCGCATCAGGGAATGCCCTGAAGCATTGTGGGAGATGTAGTATGTCCACAATGTAGTAGTACCCCAATGCAGCCAGACAGGTCCCAAATTACGCAAATCCACTGCCATCCAGGGAATGTCACCCAGCATGCATGTAACATCAGCACGTCTGACAGTCACATGCAACTAATGAGTATCCACTTACCCTCACAGGTGGCGCAGACAGCAGTGACAGCGAGAGGCTGCTGATAGATGAGGAGGCCCAGGAGGAGGAATCACAACCAGAAAGCCAGGCACCAGCCCCTGCCGCTCAAACAACACCAGCAGCCAGGCCCCCACCAACGTTGTGGCCCCTGCATCTAGCATCCCACCCGCAGCCAAGGCCAGTCCCCCACCGTAGCTGCATCAGGATCTGCCGCACCACCCGCAGCCAAGGCAGGCCCCCCACCGTAGCTGCATCTGGATCTGCCGCACCACCCGCAGCCAAGGCCAGGCCCCCCACCGTAGCTGCATCTGGATCTGCCGCACCACCCGCAGCCAGAGCCAGGCACCCCACAAATGTGCCCCCAGTCCCTGCCGCACCAGCAACGCCTGCTGCAACACCACCTGCAGCTGGTGCCAATAGATCTGGGCCTGCGACAGCGGCAACACCGCGGGCAATCAGCAGGAGGGGCAATGGACATCGCTATGCCTGCATGAGCGTTGAGAGACGCATGCTCCGTATCCACCAGCGCCAGTCACAGCAGCAAGGTGCCATCCAGCTCCAGCTGCACAAAATTGGGCGCAATGTGGCGGGAGTTGGAGAGCGCATGGACCGCATGACGGCGGCCATGGGCCGCATGACAGCAGCCATGGAGGAGAACACTGCTGCGCTGCTCAAGCACCGCAGTGTAGCGAGCCAGCGCCACCACCAGCTGATGAGCCGGCTGTTGGCCTATAGCAGGTCGAATTATGTGGCAGCAAATGCCACCACCCAGTTGTCGCGGCGCTCTCTCACCCAGCAGCACCAACTAGTGCAGTGCTGTGAGGACATCACCAGGGTGCTGGAGCACCTAACCACCGCCGTAACGGCACTACACACACCTGCGCTACCGGCCATGGAGGAGAACACTGCTGCGCTGCTCAAGCACCGCAGTGTAGCGAGCCAGCGCCACCACCAGCTGATGAGCCGGCTGTCGGCCTATAGCAGGTCGAATTATGTGGCAGCAAATGCCACCACCCAGTTGTCGCGGCGCTCTCTCACCCAGCAGCACCAACTAGTGCAGTGCTGTGAGGACATCACCAGGGTGCTGGAGCACCTAACCACCGCCGTAACGGCACTACACACACCTGCGCTACCGGCCACTGTAGGGGGCGACGATGCCAGTGAGGGTGCCTCCAGCGTGAGCAGCCAATCGGCCACACTGGTCCCGCCACCTAGGCGCAGCACCAGGGCAACGCCTGGTACAGGAGCCCAGGAAGAGGAAGAGCCTCAGAGGCGCTTGGGCATTACGAGCAGGAGGCGCCATTGACACTGTCTGCATAACACTGGCACAGGCTGACGCTAAGCCTGCCAAGTACATGCACACTGCAGTATGACGCAATACTGGTATTTGTAAATAGTTGGAGTGATTACCTTTTTGTTGTGAATGAAACAAATATATTTTTTTTGCTGCACACATTAGCCTTGTGTAATCATTACATTTTGCATGCAATTGTGATATGTGGGGTGGGGGAAGAGGGTGGGCTAGAAATTGTTCACTGTGATGTGGTTGCGACATCTGTGGCCTTCAGCTGGGTTCTCCCCGCGTGCATGGTGCACATGTGCTGGTGGCCGGTCGTCCCCTTCAGATTCACTGCCTGAGATGTCAACAGGTATCCGGCGCTTGGTTGCAATGTTATGGAGCATTGCACAGACAGCCACAATGCGGCAGCACGCAGCAGGACTGTAATACATGGCCCCACCTGTCTTGTGCAGTATACGGAACCTGCTCTTGAGCAGGCCAAATGTCCTTTCTATACAGTTCCTTGTCCGGATGTGCGCAACGTTGTAGCGCCGTTGCTGAGGTGTGGCAGGGTTGAGGTAAGGGGTCAGGAGGTATTCCCGTAGGGCGTAGCCACTGTCACCTGAATGAGAGGAGCAGATGTTGATTGCCTGTGCAGCGCAGTGACTTCATTGCAATGTGACATTGTCGACAAAGTGTACTTCCCCAAACTCTCCTCTGAGCAGTCGTGTGTGGAGTCCACTGTGCCTGAAGATAAAGGAATCATGGGTACTCCCTGGGTACTGTGCGACAATGTCAGTGATGATGGTCTTGGCATTGCAGACCATCTGTATGTTGAGGGAGTGGTAGGACTTCCGGTTGCGGTACATATACTCCGTGGCAGCTGGTGGGCAGATGGCGACGTGGGTACAGTCGATGCAGCCGAGGACATGGGGAAAATGGGCTATATTGTAAAATTGTAGTTTTGTCAGGTCCAATTCCTGTTGGCTCGTGGGAAATGTGATGTGGCGGTGGAGCTGGGTGAGCATGGCGTCAACAAAAGTGTGGAGGCAGCGTGACATGGTGGGCTGGGATATCCCCCCAGCAGCCGCTACTATGCCCTGGAAACTGCCGGAGGCCAGGAGGTGCAGGCTGCACAATACCTGCACATGTGTAGGCACAGAATTGTTTCGCCTTGTTGGGTGCTGCATGAGGGGGTCAAGTTCTTGTATCAGCCAGGTGATCATTTCCCCATTCAGCCTGTATTTGGCATAAATCTGTTCTCTGGTTTGGCCCAGCAAGGTGACCCGCTGCCGGTAAATCCTTTCCTGCCTCATGCGTCTCCTCCGTGCTGCTCGCTGTAGCCTTCGCCGCCTCACCACCATGTACATTCCTGGCATTGTGGAACGCCTAATGCTGCTGCTGAATGTCCTTATGTGTGATTGGTCAGGCCTGGACCTGTTGGTGATTGGCCAACTGTTTTTCAAATTTTACTTAATCATGGCTTTTATGGTTACCACCTGCTTTGAGTTGTCCTTAATTTGCGCCGCGCAAAAATGCGATTTTGGGGTTTTCCGCTATTGTTTCTTTTTCATGAATGCCGATTGAGAATAAATTGCGTTTCGCTATTCATTTCGCAGATTCCGTGGTTGGTCGCTATTTCCGTATCGCTAATGCGCGACTACCGGGACTCTGCGACTATTATAGCGTAATCGCTATTTAAATCGCTATTCTGTGTTTGCGAATTCGCTATTTTGTACTTGAATGCCGATTCCGTATTTTGCACCCGCAATTGCATTTTCGCAGCCATTGCGGGCGCAATTTCGCTTCATGAATCAGGCTGTTTGCATTTGGGATGATGAATCCCAAATGCAAAAATTGCACTCGCAAAGGGCCAGATTCTCAGAATCTGGCCCTTTGCGAGCGCAATTAAGCTTGATGAATCAGGCTGATAAGACCCTTAGAGGCTTGTGATATTAGGGTTGCTGGTTGTTGGTGGGCTCTGTTGTCTTTTTTATGTAATTGTTATCTATTACATGTAGTCCGCATTTTAAAGCTGTGCATTGTGTTTGCACTTTATCATGCTCCCTGGAACGTTTATTGTCTCATTTATGATATATTTTGTAAATGCGCTTTATTCTTCTTCTTAGAATCGAATAAAGGGAAACTGACTGCAGAGGGTACTTATCAGGCTTGATTTCCGTCTAATTTCTTTCAAACTAAGTGAAATATCACTTTTTCTATTGTTTAGCGGAGCATGCGGCCCTTCTATACCAGGAAGTGTTTTACCGACAGCTATTGGTAAATGAACTCACATGGGTCAAGTGCATTGGTCGGTTCTAGAGTGTGAAATTATCATTTCTAAGCAGTGAGCCTGCTTTTCAGGTAGCAATTTATTATTCATTCATCTGACACACATTACAGTGTCGGCTCCTCCACTAAGGCGGAGGAGCGTCGCCCCAGTGCTTAAAAGGAAAAATAAAATGATACGAATGCATCGTTATTGTCATTTTATTTTTCCTATTGGAGTCAGTGGTGAGGCGGGGCGGGGAGGGGTTGGCCAGAGCAGGTGGAGGAGTGGTTTTCACTCCCTGAGTGCACATGACTGTAGGCCGACCCTCTTGGGCCGGCCAAACAGTCATGATCACTTTGCATCTTCCCCACCAGGCTGCATTACACAGCCTGATGAGGAACATGCAAAGCCTCCCCGTCTCTGTCTTAGCGCCGAAGCATGGCGCTCAGACCAATCACAACACTGCACTCCAGTGTTGTGATTGATTCAGGGGATCCCGGGTGCTTCCTGCTAGCAGCTGGACTGCAGACCGGAAGAAGTAAGAGGATGGAGGAGAGGCGGCGGCTAACCAGCCGCCACAGGTGCGCCTTTTCTTTTCTTTTTCTCCCTCTCAATTCCTCCCTACCCCCGAAAGGTACCAGCCACTACTGCATTCATATACTCCTGATAGGTGCAAAAAGAACAATTGATGGACAGAGTGCAGAACAATGTCATACATTCACCCCAGTACAGAAATCTGGGCCAAAATTCATAATTTGTTTGTTCCCCATGGCATTCTAATTTGAACACAGCCATATGCAAATCAGTCTTGACCCTGCGTCCAATGGGAACAGTCCAGTTCGAACTGTCTGGCCAGGTCCTCCCTGGACCGGAAACAAGCATCCTAGGACCGGTTTCAGGGTTTCATCCCTCACCAGCCAGGATAGCTTGACTCTAGTGGCATGGAGATCACGGGTCCCATTGTGTACCCCGAAACCGGTCCTCGGATGCTTGTTTCCAGTCCAGAGAGAACCTGTATGACATTTTTCTGCAGTCTGCCCATCAATTGTTCTTTTTGCATTTGTCACCCCGAGTAGGACAGGTATGCCCTGACGTGGGTCCCGTACTCTCCATGCCACTGGAGTCAAGCTATCCTGGCTGAAGAGGGGTGAACCCCCGAAACCAGTCCTAGGATGCTTATTTCCAGTCCAGGGAGAAACTGGCCTGGCAGTTCAGGCTGGACTGTTCCCGTTGGGCGCAGGGTCAAGACTGATTTGCATATGGCAGGGTTCAAACTGCAATGGCATGGGGAGCAAAAAAAACAATGGATTTAGGCCCAGATCTCGCTACTGCAGGGAACGTATGACATTGTTCTGCATTCTGTCCATCAAGTGTTCTTTTTGCACATATCTCTTTGGAGATCAGAGTCCTCTTACCGGAGCCATCACAGTCAGGGGGAGCCTCTCGATTCAGGCTGCAGGCGTCATTGTGGAGTTCAGGAGAGGTCAGCCAATACTGGATTTGAGGTCAGGATCGCTGGGGAGACATCACCGGACAGGTGAGCCACTCAGACTCGGGCCGAGGGCATCGGGTGCAGAGTGGGCAGGAGTTGCGGTTCCAGCTGGAATCGAAGCCCTTGGAGTTTGATTCTTCTGTACAGGGCTGCTCTCCTCAGGAGATCTGGTCTTTGTTGAAGAGTAGGGAGGCTTCCTCAGGATTCTGGAGGTCGCTGCCGACAGGACATGCATTGTCTTCTGCAGAGTCTTTATAGCTGGAGACAGGCCAGTAGGGCCTAGGCCAAGTCAGTAGTCATCTTCAGGATTTGCTGCACAGTCTCTTCTTCATCCTTCTTCTTCGTAGGTTGCAGGAATCTAGTTTCTAGGTCGGGGGAAGCCACCTAAACACTACATTAAGTAGGATTTTAGGGAAGTAGTAAGTAGGGTCAATGGGCACCTTACCTGCGGTGACTACATCCACTATTATGCCAGCCTCCTGTGGGAGGGGACAGGACCTAGCCCTGATTCGAGAGTCCCCTAATCTTCAAGATGGCAGGAAGGAAAAGTGTGCTTAACTTTGCACACCTCCTAGTCTTTTGAGTTTTCCTGCTGGTTTTCCTGCCCAAAGTGGAGGTGTAACCCGGGGGCTGCCATCTGCTTCTAGCAGCAGAGGCTGGGGGTCACATTACAAAGGCGGAAGGCCTTTGACTCATCCCCTTCGAGCACTGGCCCATCCTTGGGAGGGAGGTGTGATACCACTGCCCAGGATGTAAAGTAAGTAAAAAATGTTATTGTTTTTGATTAATTAAAACCATTACAAAAATAGACGTAAAAAAAGACTTCGTAAGTAATAAGACAAGAGAAGTGCAATTCTAAAAGCTTAAAAGTCGCTGGTAAAAAGGTGGCTTTGTTCAGCTACTTATGGAGGGGTTCAAAGGTCTGTGCTCTAAGTTCCCGATTATGTGGATTAAAACTACCTTATGTGGTTCTTGGGTTGATGCGATGCGCTGCCCTCCCTTGCTTTGATCCTACTAGTGACAGGAATTTCACGAGCTTCGCATTTAGCTGCCGGTCCTTGAGGTCAAAGCATGCATCCACAGCCTGTCTCCGGGTTCGAATCCCTCGTTCATTAAAGTGGGCTTTGAGTAATCCTGTCCTTTCATCCTTTAGTTTGGTACAGGAGCAGTGTACATGTTCCATGTCTTCAGTGTCGTTCCCACATATTCTGCATGTGTTTTCCCATTTCTCCCTCGGCCAAGGTGGAAGATGCTGGATGGCTGGCAGAATTCCAAGCCTATGTTTTAGGAATTGTTTTTTGGTCTTCCTGGAGTATCCCAGATTGAAGAATGACTGTGGCCCAAGTGATTTGTAACCCCCCAGAGTCATCCAGGCGTGTCTCCTGCGGGCAAAAGCGACTTTGTCTTCGACAAGGGAGATTTTTTTGATTACTCTTTTTTACTGCTTGCTTAAAAAGCAAGTGGGTAGTTTGAGTTTCCCATAGGTCCACTAGCCCAGTAGTAGCAGGATGTGCATTGTTTCTGTTTGCAGAGAGCAGAGGCTCTCCACCCAGGGATCCAGAAACATGTCTGTCTGTATCAGGCTGCCTAAAGCCAGTCAGTGCCCACACCAGGGTCAGTAGGTTTTCAGGAGCACCTCTGAGGTGCCCTCTGAGTGGATGTTTTAATAAATCTCCCGTTGGCATCAGGGCCAATTTATTACAAGGAGCTGTTTGATACCAACACTCCTGGATTCAGTGAAGCCATCATGGTGTCAGGGAACTTGAGTTGTCAAGTTTAGAGCCTATGTTCTCCTCATGGCTTCCCAGAGCGACCGCGCAGCGGATGCGCGCAGCGGGAGCGCCGATTGAGCGCCGAAGGTGCGCCAAAGGTAAGCCCGTCTGCGCCCGTCCGCGCCTGGCCCGCGCCCAGCGCCAGGACCCCTGGCCCTCCCCGCCGAGGCAAGACGACCCGACTGACCTACGACGCCGCCACTCTCAACGCACTCAATGCCGGCCGGACCCACGCCTGCTGCCGAGCCACCCCGAGACGCACCCACGGACCCTTCACCTGCTGCACCTGCAAGTTCACCTGCCTCCGAACCTGCCCCGCACCCGCCAAGACAAACACCAGCAGCAACCACCTCAAGTGCATCCTGATCAACACCCGCTCCGTCCACAGACACGCAGTGGAACTCTGGAACCTCCTCGACGCTACATCACCGGACGTCGCCTTCCTCACGGAAACCTGGATGAACGCCTCCTCTGCACCCGACATCGCCATCGCCATCCCGGACGGGTACAAGATCATCAGGAGGGACCGCATCAACCAGACCGGAGGTGGCATCGCCATCGTCCACAGGAACACCATCCGCGTCACGACCGACGCCAACGACTCCTTCGCCGCAGCCGAACATCTCCACTTCCAGATTCACACCGACCCTAAGACGACCCTCAGAGGCACCCTCGTCTACAGACCCCCGGGACCACGCACACAATTCAGCGAAGACATCACAGACTTCATCAGCCCGCACGCCCTCCCCTCCACTGACTACATCCTCCTCGGGGACCTCAACTTCCACCTGGAGAACAACAAGGACCGCAACACCACCGCCCTGCTGGAAAACCTCGCCAACCTCGGATTCAAGCATCTGGTCAACACCCCCACCCACTACGCCGGCCACACGCTTGATCCCGTCTTCTCTTCCAGCAAGTACATCACCCTCAGCCACGCCACCGGACTCCACTGGACCGACCACAGCTGCGTCCACTTCAGCTTCAAAAGATCCACAACCCACCACCATCCGCAACAGGTACCTCACAGGAATTGGAGCAAGATCACCGCAGACCAGCTCACCACCTCCCTCAGCCAGAGCCCACCCGCCAACACAACGGACCCCAACGAAGCAGCCCGCAACTTCACACAGTGGCTAACCGCCTGCGCCGACGACCTCGCGCCACTAAAGAACCCTCCCAGCAGACCCAGAAGCAAGAAGGCATCCTGGTTCACCGACGACCTCAAGGACTCCAAGAAGACCTGCCGCACCCTCGAGAAAGCCTGGCTCCTCGACCGGACCACCGACAACATGACCGCCCTCAAACACGCTACCCGCAAGCACCGCCAGCTCATCCGCACCACCAAGAAGAAATCCCTGAAGGAACGACTGGACAACAACGCCCACGACAGCAAAGAGCTCTTCACTATCGTCAAGGAGTTCTCCAACCCCAGCACCGGCACCAACGACATCACTCCGTCACAAGACCTCTGCGACTCCCTCGCCTCATTCTTCCACCGCAAGATCGCCGACATCCACAACAGCTTCGGCGCCCCACCCACGCACCCAACCGTCGAACCAACGCACCCCACCGCCACCCTTCGCACCTGGACCACGGTGACCACTGAAGACACAGCCCGCACTATGAACACCATCCACTCCGGATCACCGACCGACCCCTGCCCACACCACGTCTTCAACAAGGCCGACTCCACCATCGCACCCCAACTCCGGAACATCATCAACGCCTCCTTCAACACCGCCACCTTCCCGGAGAGCTGGAAGCACGCCGAGATCAGCGCCCTCCTGAAGAAACCTACAGCGGACCCCACCGATCTCAAAAACTTCCGCCCCATCTCGCTCCTCCCTTTTCCTGCTAAAGTCATCGAGAAGATCGTCAACAGACAACTGACCGCCTTCCTCGAGACAAACGGAACCCTCGACCCCTCGCAGTTCGGCTTCAGAGCCAACCACAGCACCGAGACCGCCCTCATCGCAGCCACCGACGACATCCGGACCCTGCTCGACAAGGGGGAAACAGTGGCCCTCATCCTCCTGGACCTCTCCGCTGCGTTCGACACGGTGTGCCACCGCACCCTAGTCCAGCTCCTCAGCAACATCGGTATCCAAGAGAAGGCACTGGTGTGGATCATCTCGTTCCTCGCCGGAAGAACACAAAGAGTCCGCCTCCCCCCGTTTCGCTCCGAGGCCACCGAAGTCATCTGCGGCGTCCCGCAAGGATCTTCACTCAGCCCCACCCTCTTCAACATCTACATGAAACCTCTCGCAGCCATCGCACGCCAGCACAACCTCAACATCATCTCTTACGCCGAAGACACCCAGCTGATCCTCTCCCTCACCAGAGACCCCGACACCGCCAGAACCTGCCTACACGAAGAGATGAAAGACGTCGCCGAGTGGATGAAGGACAGCCGCCTGAAACTGAACTCGGACAAGACGGAAGTCCTCATCCTGGGATCTTCGCCCTCCGCCTGGGACGACTCCTGGTGGCCCCCAGCCCTGGGCACTGCACCCAAGCCAACCGACCACGCACGCAACCTGGGCTTCATCCTGGACCCCTCGTTCTCGATGACCAGACAAGTCAACGCCATCTCCTCATCGTGCTTCAACACCCTGCGTATGCTTCGCAAGATCTTCCGCTGGATCCCGACCGAGACCAGGAAGACTGTCACCCAGGCACTCGTCACCATCCGACTGGACTACGGAAACGCCCTCTACGCCGGAACCACAGCCAAGCTACAAAAAAGACTCCTGCGCATCCAGAACGCCTCCGCCCGACTCATCCTGGATGTCCCCCGACGCAGCCACATCTCCAGCCACCTGAGGAACCTGCACTGGCTCCCCGTCGACAAGAGGATCACGTTCCGGCTCCTCACCCATGCACACAAGTCTCTCCACGACCTGGGCCCCAAGTACCTCAACGACCGCCTGACCTTCTACACGCCCACCCGCCAGCTACGGTCCACCAGCCTCGCAGCCGTACCACGCATCCGAAGAGCCACCGCCGGAGGAAGATCCTTCTCTTACCTGGCTGCCAAGACTTGGAACTCCCTCCCCATCCACCTTCGGCTGACCCAGGACCATCTCGCCTTCAGGAAACAACTCAAGACCTGGCTGTTCGAGCAGTAGCATACCCCTCCCCCCAAGCGCCTTGAGACCCTCCCGGGTGAGTAGTGCGCTATACAAATGGCATGATTGATTGATTGATTGGCACTTACAATATTTTAAAATGTTGCTAAGTATTGTAGGAACATATCAACTTATGCAGATATACCCTCACCTGTGCATAACAATTTAACAGTGATACAAAAACGGAGTTTCTGCACTGGGGGTTGGCAGAGTGCCGCCAGCTTTATCCTCTGACTTCTGGCCTATCTCCACGGATGCACCTTTGGTACCTGTGAGAACGGTACGCAACCTGGGGGTTAGCTTCAATGACAAGCTTAACCTGGAGTTGCATGTGAACAAAGTAGTCAGGAATTGCTATATGCTCCTTAAAGGACTCCGAAAGGCACTACCTTTGTTACCTCCTTAGGCCAGAGGCATAGTGGTTAGGAGTTTGGTCCTTAGCTGCCTGGATTACTGCAATGCTTTGTTACTGGAGTCCCCGAAGTATTTGATTTCCCGGCTCCAGAGTATCCAGGCTGCAGCAGCAAAGCTTGTCCGAATGAGAA
The DNA here is from genome assembly GCF_964261635.1 of Lissotriton helveticus. Lineage (NCBI taxonomy): Eukaryota > Metazoa > Chordata > Amphibia > Caudata > Salamandridae > Lissotriton > Lissotriton helveticus. The sequence continues at coordinate 1,017,696,699 of NC_136070.1, read as the reverse complement.
CTCGTGGATCTTCAACTTCCCAGGCACTTGCCGAGCTACTTTGGCTCCCTGTCAGCCAAAGGATACTGTTTAAGTCCTTGTGCATTGCTTTTAAAGCGATTCACAGATTTGGATCCAAACCCCTTCAGGGCAGGTTTGGCTGGTATGCCCCTCCGCGAAGTTTGCGCTCATCGGCAGCCAGCCTGGCAACTGTCCCTAGGATCAAGAAAACCACATTGGGGGGAGAGTGTTTGGCGTGACAGCCGCCTAGTTATGGAACAGTCTTCCCTTGGAATTGAGGCAAATACAGGATTTATTGCCGTTTCTGAAGAAAGTTAAGACCTGGCTTTTCCCCAGAGTGTAACCAGCAGCTGTAGCCCTCCGCCACCTGTCCCTATCTATCTTTTATTGTGTCTCAGCACCAGGATGCCCATAGGGTTACAGTGTGCTTTATAAATATTAAATACATACATACCTGTGATATTGGGCTGTAAGGCCTGCTTGATGGTAACTTACCTATACCTACAGGCAGTGCTGGCTGGCATGGCACCCAGGCTGGTTGCCAGGTTGACTTTGTCATTTTTTCACTTCACAAGGGCCTGGTACTTGTAGGGGGGAAACCCAGGGGACCCTCTTCAGCTTACCGGCCTTAGGTACCCACGGTACAACTTACTATGGACTTATAGGGGTCAGAAGTACCTATTGTGGATATGTATTAGGGAGGAAGCGCTGGCACAGCAGCCATGATTGGCAGGGACCCTGTGCACTACAATCGAAACTGCATCAAATACCAGGCAAACAGTGGGGGTTAAAAGAGGCACTTTCTGCCACTCCCACTGAGTCTTCTTGGGTGTAAATGCAGGCCTATCATGGCCCGGGCATGTGCCGCAATCTAAATAGCAACTAGGAGTTTGCGCTGCTTGCCTGAGAATTTGGAGCTGAAGCACAACCACACTGAATCCTGTCCTCTCTATTGTCCAGCCATTGGACTGAATCACCTGATAATACTGATGTGTAACATCAAAACAAAGAATTGAAAACATGATGGACATTAACCCCTTCCGTGCTTGTGGCGGAACCACTCCGTCACGAGCCACGGACGCTCTGTGCTGTTGACGGGGTGGGTCCGTCACGGTGCGGCCGCCCCGCCCACGCTGCAGGAATTCCGCGCCTGCGCGGCCGTTCTAATGAGCGGGCGGGCCCGTGACGGAACCACTCCGTCACAAGCACAGCACGCCCGTGGCTCGTGATGAAGTGGTTCCTTCCGCGCATGGCGGCGGCGCCGCGCGACCCCCCCCACCCAGCGCCGCGGTGGAAATACCGTCACGGCCAAGTGGTTAACAGAAGGAACACGAACAGGACCACAGTGACTTTACCTTGCTATACTTATAAAGACATAATTAAAAGGACAGGATGTTTACAACCCCATATTGAATAAAGCCCTGAAAAAGTATCTGCCTACTGGTATTGGATGGGGTGAAACACTTTTGGCTACAGAAAGAACAGCAATAATCATATTTAATACAATCTTGAAAGCAGATGACACAGTTACTGTGGATATCTTTTTATTAAGAATACTCTGCAATGTATTGACAGCGACTGCCTTACAAATAATTAAAAGAAGAGTTAGACACTCAACACTACGAGCACTCTGGGAGTTGTAGTTATGGGCTGCTTCCATTGGAGTGAATCACCTGATAATACTGATTTGTAACATCAAAATAAAGAAATAAAACCATGATGTGATGTCCTCGTGACAAGGAGCTACGTGGCAGCCCTTTAGCTAGCCCCGGCGCCCTGCCAAGGACACCTGATCCAGGTGCGCTGCTTTGCTTGATTCTTTCGGTGGAGCAGAAAATGAGCAGGAAGCTCTCCCCGCCCTCCCCTGCTCACCTCCTCCGGCGCAGGGAATGAAACTGCTAATGGAGCTAATTGAGTTCTGTTTCACCCAATTTGCCTGCTGTAGAAGTTCATCTGCAGCCAGCTGTACTGCAGCTGCCGTCTCCGCAGCATCCTCGGGAAAAACTCTTCATTTGCTCCAAATTCATTACTGCCCCTGAAACGGCAGTGTTGGCAGCGCTGAGTAAATTAGGCGCTAGCCAGTGTGTGTGCTGCGCGGCTGGCTCGGCTGGCAGTTGTGAATGAATACTGTGTGGATGGTGTCTTTTGGGCTGGCGTATAGACGGAGGCACTCGTTCCTGTGTGTACCAAACAGTGACTACCAAAGCGCGGGCACAGTATGCACCAAGGCTTTAAATGGGATGAAAACAACTGGGGGCGGTCTCTCAAAGGGGCGTGGCTTAAAACACGTAAGACAAAAAATCGGTGCTCCACTCAGCTGGTATTTTGTTGCTGCTGTCATAATTTTTTATTTTATTTTTCAGATATATATAGCGCGAACTCGACCCGCAAGGAACACTTTGCATGAGCTCGCATTACATTACACAAGGACACGTTCATTTTTTGGTGGGAACTGGCAGATTAAGGGATTTGCCAGTCACAGGATGTTGAGCCCACGCTGAGACTCGACCCTGGTTCCCCAGCTCCAAGGTCGCCAGCTCTGGCCGTGAGACCACATCCTCCCCCCTTTTCACTGCATTGTAATGCAGTGTCATTGCATCTGCATATATAATACAACAAGTAACATTACACATACAACAGGCCAAGAGTGTTGATCTTTGTCAATGGTTGTTAGTTGCAATAGCAACAACTATGGCTCCGTTGTATATAATATGAACATCCTTCAGTTCTGTAATAATAAGACTATGAAAGAACTTTAAGGAGTCTCTTAGACTCCTTAAAGTCACATCAAAGGCAGGGGAGGGTGGCACTGCTGCAGAGTTCAGATTATTTTTTCACCCTGAGGGTGAGGTCAAAAATGGAGAGCCCGATAGGGACTCGTCTCAGCACCTGCTTTTTGGAACTGCTGGTGCTGAGACCTGGCCCACTTAAAGCCCAGTGTGCACCCTGAAAATCGACACCAGAATATCGATGGGACGCAATATCGAGGGCAGAATAAAATATCTTCAGGGAATGAGTCTCAGGCGCGCAACACCCATTGGGCTTGCTGGGCTTCAGCCACCCCCCCCCCCCCCGTCGCCCCCCCTGCCCGGGCTAAGATGACACGCACTGAAATCATTAAACTAACGCTGCGCATCGGAGCCGAGAATGTGATTTTTATTATGCATTCTGAGAGGCCCAGCAGCCCGAGCAGACAGCCAGCCTCTGAACAGTTTCCTCGAGTGAACCCCCCTGCCCTGACCTCTTGTTTTCCTTTAGAGTGGCACAGAGGTGAAATCCTTGCCTGAAGGCAGGGATTCACCTAAGCACTTGATGGGTTATAAGCATGGGGTGTGAAGTGCACAGCAGGGAGGAAGGCATGGCCAGTGCAGGTGACGCTTTTCTTTTGTATGGGAATTTCTGCTGGCCTCATAGCCAGGGTGTGCTGTCTGTGCACTTGTAAGGATGTGTATTCCATACAAGTGCACAGACAGCAAACCCTGGGCTAAGACACATGCAGAAATTAATTTTCAAAGGAAAAGCATCACCTGCACTGCCATCCCTTTCACCCTGCTGTCTGTGCACTTGGATGGAATTCACATCCACCGCACTGCTCCCCAGATAAATGGTGAACAGGGCCATGGATCTTTCTATTTTCGCATCCAAGGGCAGCAGCGAAGAAGCAGAGGGGACCCAGGCAAGGAGAATCCAGGAGACCTATCTACTCTGAGACCTTCGAGGGGCTGGATGCCAGGACGCAGTGCTGCTGATCAGCCCGACTCCACAGTATAGTATCAGAGGAGCAGTCAGAAGTTTTTTATGTAAGTTCCAGTAACTTTAATGCATTTTTCAGCACATCATTACCTTTTGGGGGTGCTAGTGGGTAACTTTAGAGTTCAGAGTGGGTGTGGGTTTTAGGGAGCCAGTGAGTAATTTTATGGTTCATGGTGGGTTACAAATTGGGGTGCCAGGGTTTAATTTTAGGGTTCTGAGCGGGTATGGGTTTTGGGGTTCCAGGGGGCAATTTTAGGGTTTAGGGTGGGTATGGGTTTTGGGGTGCCAGGGGTCATTTTAGGGTTCAGCGTGGGTATGTGTTTTGGTGTGCCAGGGGTAATTTGAGGGTTCAGGGAAGGTGTGGGTTTTGGGGTGTCAGCGGGCAATTTTAGGGTTCAGGGTGGGTATGGGTTATGGGGTGCCGGGGGAATTTATGGTTCAGCATGGGTATGGGTTTTTGGGTGCCAGAGGGTAATTTTAGGGTGTGGGGTGGGTATGGGTTTTGGGGTGCCAGGGGTGGGGGGGATACTTTTAGGGTTCAGGGTGGGTGTGGGTTTTGGGGTGCCATGGGATTAATTTTAGGGTTCAGCGTGGGTATGTGTTTTATAGTGCCAGGGGTAATTTTAGGGTTTAGGGCAGGTGTGGGTTTTGGGATGTTAGGGGGCTATTTTAGGGTTCAGGGTGGTTATGGGGTGCCAGAGGGGAATTTATGGTTCTGCATGGGTATGGGTTTTGGGGTGCCTGGGGTAATTTTAAGGTTCAGGGTGGGTATGGGTTTTGGAGGGCAATGAGGGAATTTATGGTTTAGCATGGGTATGGTTTCTGGGGTGCCAGGGGTAATTTAAGGTTCAGGGTGGTAATGGGTTTTGGGGTGCCAAGGGGTAATTTTAGGGTGTGGGGTGAGTATGGGTTTTGGGGTGCCAGGGGGGGATAATTTTAGGGATCAGGATGGGTATGGGTTTTGGGGTGCCGGGGGTAATTTTAGAGTTCAGGGCGGGTATGGGTTTTAAGGTGTGAGGGGGCATTAACCGATCCTGATTATCTGCCATTTGAGCTCCGCCCCATTGATTAACATTAGCCACGCCCCTTCTTTTGCCATGTTAGCCCCCCCCGAAATGAAGACCTAGTTGCGCCCCTGATGAGTCTAGGGGGCATATTAGCAAGAACCTCGTTAAAATTATTGCCGTTTTAGCGGCAGTAAACTGCCGCTAAAACGGCGATAATGGGCTTGCTAATATGCGTTATAAAATTCCAGTAGAAGCCCAGGTTAGATGTGCAGGACATCTAACATGGACTTCTATTGGAATTCTGTAACGCATATTAGCAAGCCCATTATCCCCGGTTTAGCAGCAGTTTACTGCCACTAAAACAGCGATAATTTTAACGAAGTTCTTGCTAATATGCCCCTAGATTTTCTGTATCTAACTATGCATCAACGTACCTACGCGGTACTTATATCTTCAAGGTTGTAGCTGTGAAATTTGGGGGTCAATAGTATTCAGCAGCACGACCGCAAGTACAGGTGCATCAGAATAGACAGAAATGCATGCTTAAATCCCGCATTTACAAGAACTGATGCTGTATAGTACAGGCACCACCAGAGCAAGCTTCAAATAGGTACATTATGTGTATGCACAAGAAACACTTAAGGTTCTACCACAGAGCATGTGACTAGCACAGAAAAAAGTAGTGTGTGCTTACCTCACACTAGAAACGTATGCGCGTGGGAACGGGTCAAGCTTCCCTGACACATGGAACATGCTGCCTATGCACAGGAGACATACAGCCTGATTCATCAAGCTGAAATCGGCTCGCAAAGGGCCAGATTCTGAGAATCTGGCCCTTTGCGAGCGCTATTTTTGCATTTGGGATTCATCATCCCAAATGCAAAAATCGGTAATAGCGATTTCGCTATTTTGCGAGGAATTACATTTAAGGAATCTCTATTTGAGATTCCTTAAATGCAATTCATCATCCATTTAAAAATTGCGAATTCGCAATTTGGCCCGCTATTTACCGCGAGGTCAAACCTCGTGGTAAATAGCGAAAACTTAGAAAAATGCTTTTAAAAGCATTTTTCTAAGTTGCATGTTGCGCACACACATGTCCTTTGGACATGTGTGTGCGCAACACCTGTTTCAATTTGCATTTAAGGGGTGCTACAGGGTGTCCTTTGGACACCCCTGGCACCCTTTAAATCGCTATCTTATTTGCGATTAGCTAATTGCTAATCGCAAATAAGGAATACTCCCCATTCATTCCTATGGGCCTTTTGGCCCATAGGAATGCATGGGGAGTTATTCTTTATTTGCGATTAGCAATTTGCTAATCGCAAATAAGGAATGTGTAGGAATCGCATTTCTACATGAATCCCGTTTTGCAAATCCTTAATAGCGATTCATAAGGAAACGGGAGATTGATGAATCAGGCTGATAGATGCACATCGGAAACATTAGGGCAACATCCCTTCCACAGGAAACAGCAGGGCAAGCTTCACTCACTCAGGTGACGTGAATAGCACAGAAAATACAATGAAAGTGCTTCCCTCGCTTTGGAAACATGTATGTGCACGAGAACAGGGGCGGCTCTAGGCTCATGGCGGCCCTGGGCAGGGAGCGTAGGTAGGGGGCCCCGGAAGAGAGGGTCCGGGCGGGGTGGAGCACGGAGGCCAGTGAAAAAGGGGGGGAGTGTTAGGCTGTTTGGAAGTGGAACAGAGCCGGAGGCCGGCAAATCCCTGCCTGGGGCCGCCACGCAAATATGTAACCATCCTCAGAGGATTACTATATTAAGGATATATATTGGCATGGTGGCCCCTGGGGTTTGGTGGCCCTGTGCAGGTGCACAGCCTGCACATGCCTAAGGCCGCCCCTGACGAGAAACATAAAGGGAAGCGTTCATTACAATGGGAACAGTAATGCAAGCTTCAGTCACAGGGCGGCGTGAACAGCACAGAAAATACAATTATAATGGGAACAGTAATGGAGGCTTCAATCACACCGCGGCGTGAACAGCACAGACTCTAAAAGGACGTGCTTATGCCGCAAGGGAAACATGTATGTGCACCGGAAACATAAAGGCAAGCGTCCCTTACAATGAGAACAGTAATGCAAGCTTCACTCACGTAAAGGGCTTGAACAGCAGGGATAATGAATACAAGGGTGTGCTTAACTCACGCAAGGGACGTGAATAGCACGGTGAGCTTGCCTCGCAACGGAAAAATGAATGTTCATCGGAAATAAAAAGCGAAGCATCCTTTACAACATAACAGCAAGGGCAAAACCCTCTCATCTGTGAATGTCACAAATAAATGCAAGGGTGAGCTTACCTCTCATAGGAAATGTGTGTGCATCGAAATAGAAAGGCAAGTGTCGCTCACCCTGGGCACAGTGGGGCAAAATTCCAACATACACTGCAGGTGCCTTCCTCGCACAGCAAACAAATGCTTGTCCGAGATATTAGGGCAAGCACCGCCCCCCCTCCCCCCCAATACAGGGAATAGTAGTGCAAGCCACCCTGACACACGAAACATGCTGGCTTTGCACAAGAAGCATACATGCGCATCAAAAACGTTAGGACTAACCTTCCTCATACAGGGAACAGTAGTGCAATTTCCTCCCACACAGGAGACATGCTACCCTTGCACAAGAAACACATCCACATTACACATAATATGGCAATGACCTCTCACACAAAAAGAGTAGTGCAAGCTTCAGTCACACAAGGCATATAAATAGCACAGAAAGCACAGGGGTGTGCTCACCTCATATGGGAAAGATGTATGCGCATTGCAAGCATGAGGGCAAGCATCCCTCATACTGGGAACAGTGGGGGAAACTTTGATTTGATTTTGAATTTATAAAGCGTGACATTTACCCAAAGGCGTCAAGCCTCTATTACTTTCAACATACGCTGCAGGCACGTGCCTTGCACAGGGAACATATGCTCAACGGAAACAAGGGTAAGCAGCCCTTAACACCTCACTCCGCCACTTCTGAAACGCAAGGCTGCACTATAGAAGATAATGGTGCAGCCTTGCATTTCCCCCTGTGCTGGCGCTACACTTAGCAGTGTAGTGCCAACACAGGCACCCTTGCTCCATAGTGCAAGGGTGTCTGAGTGCAGAGGAGGATTGTTTACGTATAGGAAGGTGCCCCTTCCTGCACATAAAAAATCCTAAAATGCCATTTTGTCACTTTTATGTGTGCTGCTTCATGCAGCACACATGGAAGTCACAAAATTACATTTTTGTTACAGATTGTTTATGTAGAGGAAGGCAGACCTTCCTGTACATAAACAATCCATGGCAGTTTGCTTTTTCCATGTGTGCTGCACAAGGCAGCACACATGTAAAAAACAAAAATGAAGAGAAATAATGCATTTCTCCTCGTTATCCCAAGTTATTTTTGGTGATGCCTCCTATGTATGCTGCCCTTGTACATAGGGGGCAGTGTCAAAGTCAATGGATGTTGCAGTGAAACGCACACCGCAACACCTATTGCCCACCCCTTTCACGCTAACCACAGCATGAAGGGGGCCTTATTTACATGGCAGCATTAAGCCACGTTGAGTGGCTTAACGCTGCCTTGTAAATAAAGCTAAGCCCCTTTCGCCACCACAATGTTTGAAAAAGTGCAGTTGTGGTGGCAATGAAGGCTTGTACATATGCCCCATTGATGGTAGACTGCATGGCGTGGCACTGCTTTACATTTGATCCAAACAAGACCAAAATATATCATTTATTCTGCAAGTTTTCGCTTTCCCTTTACAGTCATGGCTTCAGGAACTTAATGTAGGTGATATCAGCCTTGCAGATTGTTCATCAAGCCAAGCCTTTGCGTTTTGTCCCTTGATTCCAAATCATAAGCGATCCCGCATTGAATAGATTTGCGAGTCGCCTCCATAGCATCACTATCACACGCAGACCTCTCAAAAGGGCTGAGTCATTTCTGACAGGTAAAAGAGAATCAATACAACTTGTCTGTTTCACTACACCTGTCAAACTCGTCCCCTGTGGCGTGCTGCAAGGGTTCTGTCTAGCTCCGCTGCGCTTCAATCTATATGGATCACCCTTAGGGCGTGTGGTACATGATTCAGCCATGTCCTATTAGATGCACCCAGATGACCTACAGATTTTGCTGAACATTGTTAAGTGGAGAGGAGCCCGTGCCAGCAGCGCTCCTGGGAAGTCTGGAAGCACTGCAGTGCTGGAGGAAGGCCGGGTACCTGAAACATGACCAGACTAAGCCACAGACTATCCTCACGAGGTGCTCCTCGGTTGGTTTTACTCCCAACTTCTGGCTGACAACTGTGGGTCGTTGCCTGCCCACTGTAGAGGTGGTCAGAAATTTTGGGTTTATAGTATGTTGAGCTATCTTTACATGTCCAAATTTCAGTGGTATCTAAAACATGGTTTTATAATCTTTTAGGAGCTTGGCTTCGCAAATTTTTCACATAAATTACTGGACATTGGAAAGAACTGTGGATGCAGATGAAAGTGAAGATGTTTATTGACTAGTTATGCATCCTTCAATCAGGACCCCACACATGCACTTACCAGAGCTATAATCTTGACACCAGAGCTTCAATGGCACTCTTTTTTGGGCCATTATATTCTCATGCAACACAAATAAAATGTAACATATCCCCTTTTCCTAAACCCAAATTTAAATCTAGTGACACATCCAAAATCTCAGATTTGAACAACATTGAAACAAAAGTATATAAAATACTTATCGTGTATTCCGATTAATGCATAGATGAATACAAGAATATAAGGCTTGCTTCCAGGTCTGCTTTAGCTAGCTTGCACTGGCTGTCATTTAAATAGAGAATCTCATTTAAACTCATGTGCTTCTGTCACCAAATCTTTAATGATAAAGGTACCGGGTACCTCGGCTCTCTGGTGAAATGCCACAAACCAAGCCGTAGTCTTAGATCCTCTTGAACGAACCAGGCAGTTATTCCGCAGGTAAGGAAAGCTAGATGGGGTGGTCGCTCCTTTGCCTTTCTAGCGGCTCAGGCATGGAATTCCCCTCCCCTCCATCTGAGGGTGAAACCATTGGATTGACTGTTCCGAAGGAGAATAAAACATGGCTATTTCCCCTAGATGCCAGCGCAGTCATGAATCTCAGTTCGTCAAGTATATAGACATATGGCATTATATATTTTTTTCTTCTGGTCACTCTCTGGCTGCGATGCGCCGTTAGGCGTAACCCAGCGCTTTACAAATAGCATTATTATTATTATTATTATTATTATTATTATTATCAAGGTTGCATCACTATGACACATAAGCCACCAATTTTGTAGGACATACTTTTATCTTTTCACTGCTTTTCTCTGTACATGGATATAACTTTTATTGACATTATTACAATTTGATGTCAGATAACAATGTGCAATTCCCATGGCATTCTACCTGTCTCCAGGATACAACATTAGCATGTTTCTATGTGTCTCACATACTCATTTTGATTCAGAGTATTTCGATCCAACTTTCCTGAAAAATGCCTATGCTTCTGTCATTGTGCAGATTCTTGTATACTTCTTGCATTGCCTCAAATCTCCTTATCTGTGCATCAAGTCTACTGCCTGATTATGCACAAAAATGGGGTACACCACACCAGAAGGTGAACGCCTTCTTTTTTTAAATAACTATCCTCAGGACATCTGAGCATCTTTGAAGCGAGAGCGATAACTCTTTCACATCGTTATCTCCTTCAGAGCTTATGGGATGCTTAGATGGCTTAGATATGAGCTGGCATCAGTCGCTACCCTTATTAAGCTCCTGGGGTGATATTGCTTTAAAATCGGGGCACTAATTACAGACATTTCTATGTCACCAAACCATTATTTGCTTTGCTTTGACCATTCATACCTTTCCCTTCCTCAGCAAATTTCTCATAGCCAGTGTTCTTTCTAAAAAATGATCGACAAACTTGATGTAATATACAGCCAGACCATGAAAGGACTTCATCCCTCATTCAAGGAAAATGTTCAATCTCATTCAACATTTTCAACTTAGGTTTAATGCCTTCTTTAGTTGTGACATGCCCCAAATACTCTACCTTGTCCACTGTAAACCTGCACATGTTGATACCTAGCATCGGTCTAGCTGATATCAATTTACCCAGCACCTGACTCATCACTCTATTATGATTATCCTTCCTACTGACCAGAATGTCATCCTGAATGCATGCTACCAGCAGATACTCTTCGGACAACCTTCGGACAACCTTTGGATAACACATTAAAAGACTGCAGAGGGTGACACAAGTAGAAATAGCATTCTCAAGGTCAGCTGGTCAGATCAGATCAGCAGGAATGAAATGCAACATGGTGGTATGTATTTCACAGATCTATGAAAGAAAGACATTTTGCCTCACTCAGTTTTGCCAACATTTGATAGATGTTGAGTAAGAGATGACTGTCAACCTAAATACAGCGACTAAAGTACCTCAAATCAATGCACATTCTTAATTTACCATCAAACTTGCAGGCCAGTACAAAAAGGCTTAACCACTCAGAAGGATGTGTTGGGACAGTGAACTGCTCTTCACACAACCCTCTTCATTTCTCCCTCCAACGAGTCTCTTAGGAGAAGAAGGACATTCCACACTTTTGTGAACCTTTGATAATGATCCTTCTTTCATAATGATATGTTCGGAAATCATCTCAATCATCTAAGCATTCCCCGAAACCTGAGATTCAAAGTTCCACCAGTTATTTCTGATTTGCATTACTGAAACGTGTGCTGGATGACTCAGATTTAACACTGTCCCTAGACCTCTTTGTTCTCTCCAGCCTAATAATACTCTCCCCTTTTTCAACAAGTAGACTCTTCAATTTGCAGTTTTCCCTTATTGTTAAAAATATCTTTGAAGAACCCCAACGGTCTCAGTTTGATTCCACAATATCATACCAGTCTCACATTGGTTTCTTTTATGGTAATCTCAATAAACGTGTTCCTAGTTATGAGAGCAATCAGTCTCTAGAGAACACATTGCCCACATGTACACTTTACATAAAGACTTCATCCCCTTCAATGTCCACCCAGCACCATGATGGAGAAATAAACCTCCACCAACTTAAGTTGGACTTAAGTTAACAGATATGCTTCACAACATTCATCAGCTCCATCCCTTCATTCATAACCAACACATTGGGCCCTATTATGATGTCGGTTGGACGAGCGTCTGACCAACACCGTAGTGGGATGGAATCTGCCCGACTAGTAGTGGGTGGTTGCACCCGCAGTATTAGGATTCACTGCCCTATTGGCAGTTGAAAACATCAATTTTTCGATTGCAGCTTGTGTGGCGGCCGGAAAAGAGCCACAGCGATGCCTGCCACATAGTGCAGAGATGTTTAGGGGTGCACCACAGGTGCCCCATGCCCTATAGTGGCGGGCCAGGGGGCAAGGGGGCCCATCTAGGGGCCCCCTAAGTCACTTTCCGCCTGCCTTTTTTTGGCGGGCGAACCACCTTGAAAGGGCAGGCGGAAAGCGACATTGTAATCCTGACGGTGAAGCTGAGGCTGGCTCTGTTGCCATTTTGGGATTACAATTCTTCCTGCTGACCCAACGGGCTCCGTGAGCCCAGAGTGGAATTCCCCCGTGGGCTTCCCTCCGACCATCAGTCACATAACATGGCTGTCGGACAGAAATCTATGATGTCGGGCAGAAAGCTTTGGACGAGCTGTTGGATGGCTTTTAGCCCTACATCATAATGAATCCCATTGTCTTTCTCCTCACTACTTGTTTTCTTCACTATCTGGACCTATCTTCGGTCTTTGTGCTCACTTCTAAATAGTTTTTTCATATAATCTTTATTCAGCAAGTGCTGCCATAAATTTTCACATAAATACAATTCATATTAAAACTTTAAAATAGACAAAACCAATAAAATCCTTAAAAAGCCATTAATGAGTAGTACTCAGGTAGCAGCATAATCTAAAAACATTTTAGTCATGAAATGACACTGAACAGGCTACAGTAAAATAACGTGGACTTCTGGATTCCAATGGAAATTAGCACCTCATTGAAGAAAGCATTTAGTTAGAAGGAGGAGCTAAAATAATTCCGATTGATGACATTACCATTAACAAGGGTCAGTGCAATACAGTATTCAAGGCCCTATACTGCCCTGTCTGGTTCTCCACACTCTCAGTTAAAAACGTGACACAGTAAATACAATCAAGGGTGGTGTATTGGATCTGAGGATTCTAGAAACAATCCTATAGTTCCTAATCTCCATAATCGGACAGAGTGGTAATATCCACTTCTTCCTGTGGTTATAATAACGTTGGAAGAAAAATAAAATATGATTAATACATTCCTTTGTCTGGGGACAGAAAGGACAGGTCATGTGTGGGTCAGTATCATGTTGCCCCATTTAGTGGTAAATGTACGCAATGGTAAGGTCCAGAAATGAAATTTGGTGTACAGGGTTTTTGCCAATGGAGGTTTAATGGAGTCCATCTATTCTTCCATAAAGAAGGTATCTTTAAATTCCAGTAAAGCTAGAGTCAAATCTCCCATACTCCTGCTCACTTCCCCATCTATATACCTCCAGTAATTCCCCTTAAGTACAGCCTTTGACACACCAGTCATAGCTCCCTAATTAGTCCACAGGTGTTCAAATCTAAGCTTTATCAGGTAGGTCTTCATTTGCCCGACTCCAGGCTGCCTAAGTAGCTCCTCCAATCCCACCCAATACGAAACTAAGTCCACAGAAGCCCATAGTCATCTCCAATACAGCAAAGGTCTAAGGGCTGCTTTATGGGTGATGACCTGTGGCCTAGATCCAACTGTAGTGGCGGGAGTTGGGTACTAGATGGGAGATTCGCCAAAGATTCGAAAGAATTGGTTCTCACTCACGTCCAATACAATGACCTTGACGTGTCCCCACAATTCTTCCCATTATAAAGACCCGCCGAGTGCTTGTAGGTTGAAAATTTGGATGGCCAGAGATACTGGTCGAAAGCTAGAACCCTTGAAACCCCTCAAGATGACCCATGCATAATGTTCAAGCTTCAACTAATGTGCAGACCAACCAAAAATTATCCATCAGTTTGAGACCCAGATACTCAAATGTGTGAACACTCTCAAGGGGAGCACCCTTCTCAAAGACAAGTTTGAGTGGGTTGTGTGGCTAGGATTAAAGTTCATATACTTGGTCTTTTGAAGGTTAATCTCAAGTTATCTCTACTCACAGAAGACATCGAACTGGTCAAAGAGATTTTGGATACCCATAGGGGATTTGGATACCAGCAGGTTGTCATTTGTGAACAGGAGGGGCGGAATATTCTTACCTGCTAAGCTCGGGTCGTCCTGATTGTTTTTTCACACATGTGAAAATTGACCTGCCTTCTAACAACAGTATCACCTGACCTTCACAGAAATGTAAATGTTGTAGTGTTTTACACTCTCCCAACTATAGCACTTTGTTTTGCCCTTAATCTCCATCCACACATCTGGATTTGTTTTTCTACTCCCTTTCCGCATTCACATTGCTCACCTACTCTAAGCATATCTTAGTTTCTTGTCTCTTCGTTTCATTTCTAGGGTATAAATATGCAATATCAGAAAAAGCACCAAGGCTTTCACTAAGGTTGGACAGCAAAATTATAGAATATTAATATAGACAAACCAAGACCATGATACCATTTCACCATATAGCCTGAAGAACACTCATAGTGCGTCTGGCCTGCAGGTGAAACATGACTTGGCTGTGTCTTCTCTAAAGAATATTACCTGGTAAGCCAAAGACTACATGCATACTTACAAAACTGTTGCTTTAAACTAAAAGGCAACTCAAATATATTGCAGAAAAGGATTCTTCCTTTAAATCTATCAGGATGGGAGTCTTAAAAGGAATGCTGAACTAAAAACAATTGAGGTGACACATGGTTAAACATACCACTGAGGAGGACCCTATTTTGGCCTTATCAGAAGCACTGTCTTCACCCAGATCTAACCCCAGGACCACCACACTTGGTGCTCACTGCAGCCACAGTGTTACTCAACAATTACGGCTATGGCTGGGCTGGGACAGTGATGTTGATGGATAGCAGCGTGGAGGTGCATGTACTGTTATTCAGGTTTCCTTGTTCCATCTGGTGACCCCTTCCATATTGAAATCAGGCTGTGAGTACTGCTACCCCGTCCCAATATAGTAAACGTTTTGAGGGGGTTAGTGGTGTGGGGTGAGGCAGTGGTTGGTGAAACCCTTGCTCTATTGAAACATGTATTTGGTGGCATAAGGGTATTTGCAGGACTTTGCTGAGAGAGGATGCTAACTCCCCCCACCAAGGTAAAAAAATGGAAAGAGAAAGAGTGAATTGGGAGGAGTATTGTGTCAAGAGAGAGTTGGGGATAATCACTGTGTAATTGGTAGGTACGAAGCGTAAGGTAGACAATGAGAGGTAGTTAGAGAGAGAAAAGTATTGTACAGCCATTCAGCTATGCAGGTAAATCAAATCACTGTGCATGCCGTGAATGAGACTTAATATGACAAAGCATTGTTCAGACTCTGAGTGAATTGATGGGAAGTGCTTTCCAGAAAGTGATCCAGCATATATCAGTGAGTAGTATTCTACTAGTAGTTAGTGAGCAACTGTGGCAGAAGTATAGTATCTGGCTGCTAGTGTAGGAGAACAAAACACACAAGATGATGGACGGAATGTTGCACAGTGGCAAAACATTCACTCCCAGTCACAGCCCGGCTTGCTTGAATCCAGTGGCAAAGTGAGCAAGGGACTCACGTCTGAGAATACCCTGCCAACTTATGGCGAACAAAGTGGTACAAAAGGAGGTGTTGATGGACGGAGCATCTGAACCAAACAAACACTCACACACAGTCAAAAGATCTGGGTTTAACCCATCACCGTTCTTTATCCCACTCTGCCACCCCAGTTCAGACATGGCCATATGCAAATCAGTCTGACCCTGTGCCTCATGGGAACAGTACAGCCCGAACTGCCAAGCCATGCCTTCCCTGGACCGGAAACAAGCTTCCTAGGACCGGTTTCTGGCATTTCAGCCGTCTTCAGCATTCCGTCCATCATCTTGTTTGGTTTGCTGTTCACCCTATGTGGGAAGGGTATGCCCAGACGTGGGTCCCTTGCTCACTAAGCCACTGGAGTCAAGCTATCCTGGCTGAAGACGACTGATAGCCAGAAACCGGTCCTAGGATGCTTGATTCCGGTCCAGGAAAGACATGGCTTGGCAGTTCGGTCTGGACTGTTCCCATGAGGCACAGGTTCAGGACTGATTTGCATATGGCCATGTCTGAACTGGGGTGGCTTGTGAGCAAAATAACGATGGATTAAACCCAGATCTGTGACTGGGGGTGAATGTTTAGCCATTATGCAACATTCCGTCCATCATCTTGTGTGTTTTGCTGTTCACCCTATGTGGGAAGGGTATGCCCAGACGTGGGTCCCTTGCTCACTAAGCCACTGGAGTCAAGCTATCCTGGCTGAAGACGGTTGATAGCCAGAAACCG
This sequence comes from Lissotriton helveticus, assembly GCF_964261635.1. Taxonomy (NCBI): domain Eukaryota; kingdom Metazoa; phylum Chordata; class Amphibia; order Caudata; family Salamandridae; genus Lissotriton; species Lissotriton helveticus. The sequence continues at coordinate 1,017,680,440 of NC_136070.1, read as the reverse complement.
GTCCTAGGATGCTTGATTCCGGTCCAGGAAAGACAATGCTTGGCAGTTCGGTCTGGACTGTTCCCATGAGGCACAGGGTCAGGACTGATTTGCATATGGCCATGTCTGAACTGGGGTGGCTTGGTGAGCAAAATAACGATGGATTAAACCCAGATCTGTGACTGGGGGTGAATGTTTAGCCATTGTGCAACATTCCGTCCATCATCTTGTGTGTTTTGCTGTTCACCCTATGTGGGAAGGGTATGCCCAGACGTGGGTCCCTTGCTCACTAAGCCACTGGAGTCAAGCTATCCTGGCTGAAGACGGCTGATAGCCAGAAACCGGTCCTAGGATGCTTGATTTCGGTCCAGGAAAGACATGGCTTGGCAGATCGGCCTGGACTGTTCCCATGAGGCACAGGGTCAGGACTGATTTGCATATGGCCATGTCTGAACTGGGATGGCTTGGTGAGCAAAATAACGATGGATTAAACCCAGATCTGTGACTGGGGGTGAATGTTTAGCCATTGTGCAACATTCTGTCCATCATCTTGTGTGTTTTGCTAGTGTAGGAGAGCCATTGTGCTAATACTGAGTGGGAGACAAGAGTTCCATAGACCGAAAGTGGGTGAGACACTACAGAGTATGGGAGAGAAACATTGAAAGGACAGTCAATGTAGAGAACCACTGTGTTGTGGGAGAAAACACACTGTTAGAAATGAAGGTCTCTGGTTGACAGGTTTGTACCCTGTCCAAGTAGAGACCCCTCCTTATAGTCAGGGTACACTTCTAAAATACTCCCTGCTCATCCCTTGGCAGCTTGGCACAAGCAGTTAGGCTTATCTCAGAGGCAATGTGTAACGCATTTGCACATAACAAACAGTAATACAATGAAAACACTTCAAAAGGACACCACATTACTTTTAGAAAAATAGACAATATTTATCGGTGTAAAACAAGACCAAAACGATAAAGATCCAACATATAGTAATCAAAATATGAATATTGCAAAAATAAACTTAAAATACAAATTGATAGCGCCATCCAGGGCTATCACGGTGTTGAGACAAACAAATCCAACAGTTCAGGCCGCTGCGGTGTCTTTGTCCAGCTACAGTGTCGGGAAGTCCCGCAAACAGTACCTTGGAAATGCAGGGCGTGGTAGACCCTGCAATGAGCTTCGAAGCGGTGGCATCAGAAGGCATCAGTCCTGGAGGTCGATGCAGGAGTAGTCGGGCCCTTAAAGTCAAACGCGTTGCAGATCGAACTCCATGAGGTTGAAGTCATTAGCGTCAGCCGGCGTCAAGGCAGTGGTTTGAAGTGGAGCGTTGGGGCGTGCAGTGCCCTGAGGTCGTGGTGCAGACAGCGCCTCAATGACGATGTCCAGAGGCACGGGTAAGAGCAGGACTGCGGTGGGAAGTGGGGCAATGCTTGTCACTGACAGGTCACAGTGCAAGCAGCTGCGACGTGGTTGCTCAAGCAGTGTCGTTAGTAGACGATCTGGAGTCAATGGCAGTCCGTCAAGTAACTTACGAGCAGTGCCCTGATGCCATGATGCAGGCAGTGGCGTCGAGGTCGGCGTAGAGCAGCGTTGTTGGGGATACCAGGGAAAGGATGCAAAGCAAGGTGGTGTGAAGTGCAGTGCCCTCAGGTGAAGGTGCAACCAGTGGCTCGGTGGCGGGCGTCATTGACGGTGAGATCAGGGTTGCAATGCGATGTGGGGAGGTGCTTTCTGTAGTGCCAACAGGTCACAGACCCAGCAGCGGAGTTGTTGACAGTGTTGGGTTGCTTTGTCTTCTGTTGCAGCACAAAACACACAGTTCCCAGTGCTGTAAGCAGATGATCTTGAAGTCTTTGTTGTTCCTGGGAATTCTTGAACAGGGGGAAAGCTCTAACTCAAGCCCTTGGAGAAACTCAGGAAAATAAGTTGCAGAAAGTCCAGTCCAGTCCTTTCACTGCCCAAGACAGAAGCAGCCACTGCAGGCCAACACGGCAAAGCACACTGCAAAGTGGTAGTTCCTCCTGACAGGTTCTCTAGCTCTTCTTCTTGGCAGGTTCCTTAGTCCAAAAGAGTTCTAAAGTCCTGGGGACATGGCCCAATATTTATACAACTTTTCCCATTGAAGATGTAGGCAACAATTCCCTCGTGTAGTCCTGTCCTCTCTAGCCCAGCTTCACTATAGGAGGTGGAGACAGCATTGGGCAGAGTAGACACAGCATATGCAGGTGCTGGTGAAAACACCTCCCACTACTCTAAATGCAGACCATGTCTATTCCGCCTGGCTATGAGTCACCCAGGAAAGGCAGGAAACAACTCAACCCCCTTGTGACTGTCTACTGTGAATGCACATTCCCACCTCCTGTCACTCCAAAACCAGACAGTGAATACACAAACAGGCAGAGTCACACATAATGGTTAAACAACAAAATACCCACTTTCTAAAATTGGCATTTTCAAACACACAATTTAAAAAACACCTTTACTAAAAGATGTTATTAATTTCTGAGCTCAGAGAGCCTAAACTCAATTTCTATATTTCCCCAATTGAAAGTTATACTTGTAAAATGTTACAAGGCAACTCTAATGATCACCTATAGGAAAGTCAGTCTTTCATAATGAAAAACAAAATGCATAGTATTTCACTATCAGGTCATGTAAAACATACCAGCACATGTCCTACCTTTCACATACACTGCACCCTGCCAATAGGGCTACCCTGGGCCTACCTTAGGGGTGCCTTCCATGTAGTAAGAGGGAAGGATAGGGCCTGGCAATTGGGTGCACATGCGATGTCGACATGGGAGTTATAATTGCAAATAGACACTGCAGTGGCAGGTCTGCAACAGCTTTGAAAGGCTACTTGTGTGGATGGCACAGCAAGTGCTACAGGCCCACTAGTAGCATTTGATTTAAAGTCCTGTGGCACACGCAGTGCACTGTACTAGGGACTTACTCGTAAATCAAAAATACCAATCATGGAAAACCAATCATAACATAATGTACAGGCCCCTGAACTTTAGCACTGAATATCAGGCACAAATGGGCAAAGAAACACTAAACCAGCCAAAACAAAGTCCAGCATTACCATAAAAAACTGGAGGTTAGAAAGCAAAAAGACTTGGAAAACACACCAAAGCATGCCAGGTCTAACACACACTTAGGTGGTGGTCAGGTTTCTGCCCTTATCTGCTCTCTCATCATGTCAGAGCCTACGGACCATAAGCAAAAGAAGAGTAAAGGATCCCTGAAATGATCTAAGCAGGAACCTCCGGACCCTGACTCCGAGATTAATGATAAATCTGATTAGTATTCGACACTGGACACTAAGCGGACGCAATCCTGAAGAATGGTAACACGCTGCACGAGGTAGCCAAGAGCACTGAGATTAACATGGACTTGTTTCATGTCAAGGTAGCTGGCATTAGAAAGGATCTCAAGGAACTGAACATAAGAATTACCAATACGGAGAACAGTAACAGCATTGACGAAGATTGCTACAACCTCAACTCCAGACAACTCACAAAATCTTAGTCTCTAATCTCCAGCCTATAATTCGTCATCACTGAACTGGAGGACCACAACAGATGGAGACATCTCTGAATTCTTGGCCTGTCAGAGGGCTCTGTGGATGGATCCAGATATACAGTAGCATTCTTAGAGGAGCAGATACCGTTGACCTGAATGGCTCTTTTTCTAGAGAATTTGAGCTGGAATGTGCCCACTGCGTCCCATCATTCAAACCCAAGAACGTGAAATCTCTAAGAACTATGATCTTTAAATCATTGAGAGAACAACACTCAAAGCTTATCCTGGCCCACATGAGGAGGGTCAACTTGATTATATGGCAGAGCGCTTGAATCTCCATCTCGTAGGAATTTGCCAGAGACACAGTCACTAGAAGGAAAGGGTTTCTTGCATTAAAGAAGACACTCGTAGCCAAATCCATTCACTTCTATTTTGCCAACTCCTCAACATTTAAAATCATCCTTAAAGGCCAACCTATGTATTTCAATGAACAGGCATGCCTGCAAAAACATCTAGTGAATAGATCAGAGACCAGATGGATCATGACACCAGTCCGCCCAAATGCACACTCTTGAGCAGGATGGTGCTCTTAATGATGATGATCTCACACTCTTTCTGGGTTGGTGTGCCCATTTCATCTCAACACTGTCTACAGTACCTGGGTTCATATCTCAAATTACTAAAGGTCCTAGTCCTATTCGTTGGCCTTACAATTGTGTATTATAATGCCGCTAATGGATAGATATTCCTACAATGTTTGTTTACTGTTCCACAAGGGATGCATGTTAGGTGTGACTGCTGTGAGTTGCCTTTGACTTTCTCAATGCCTATTATACATGATATTCTGATTCTAAGTATTTTTTGTTCTAGACATGAGAGGTCTTTTAGGACCAGTGTTCGTGGTTGTTGTCACAAAATGTTGAACTATATATATTTCTTTATTGTTTGTGCTTCTTTTTCCCCGTAATTTGGGTATCCGGGATGTATGTCACGTTTTGTATCCGGTTGTCAGGCTCCGCCTTATGTCTCTTCGGAGCTGTGCTGAAATACCTGCACCTTCCCCCGAAGAACGACCCCAATGTCTGAATGAGAACACAGACCACTAAGGCAGTTTCACTGGGGAAGGAAAGGAAGGGGACAGCAGGGAGGGAGATCTGCAATGACAAAGAACAAGCTATTAGAACGAATCCCCCCGTACCCTCCTTAGTCTAGCACTCCTACTAGCTACACACAAGGCACTTAATATGTATACATCCTCATACCTGTAAAGGTAAATAAGGAGACTAGTGCGAGGAGAAGAGATACGAGGTGGTACCAGGGATTCTGCTCAACTGTATAAGAAAACAAAAGAACATGCATGAAACCCTATTCCAAGAACAACTATGCTATAAGCTCATAACTCTCCACACATACCATATCCTGTGTGTACACACAGCAGTAACAAAATCCCTCGAACTTGATACCCCTCACTCGTTTCTCCTGCTTGGATGAGAGATAAACAGGGTTGTGGCGAAAAAACATATAAACAGACAGGGTTAATTCCTCCTTAATGTTGTCTGCAAACTAGAATCCTGGACGCCTCTATGTTAGTGTCACATGTCAAAACACCAGTAATTCCGGCTATCGATATAGCCTCAGGGCGACGCTGCACCACAACGCCATGAAATGTAAAAGAAGCAATCCCCGGTCAGGTATTACCAAGGTTCGTCTGAAGCACTCAGACGGTAACAGCTCTCTCAGCCGAAAGAGACCCGGTGAGTTCGTGACACACGCTAAGTGCGTGTACGAGAGTCTGGAGCTCGAACGGTTCTGTCCAAGGAACCCAGGATAGAATGGAGAAAGAATACAAGTGCTTACCGCATCCACAGCTTACCGCCCATACCTGAGGAATATCCTGAATTATCGGCGCTGCCGATGTTTCTTGTGCGGTCTTTATTTCCGGGTATGGCGTGCTCTGCGTCTCTTACGTGACGTGTTTCTCGGCATGCCGGGAATTGTAGTTTTGTGTTCCCGAACCTCGGAGGCTTGTTGATGTTCTGCGGTGCTCCGCTGATAGAGAAGGTGTTGCGGCGCCCTGGCTCCTTGTGGTGGATTCTGACAGTACATCCCCCTTCACAAGGGGCGCCGACCCTGCACGGGTTTGTCCGGACAGGAGCTGTGGAATCGTGCCACCAGCCGGGGGGCATGCACAGCCCCAGCAGGCTCCCAGGAATTCTCCTCCGGACCGTAGCCCTTCCAGGAGATCAGATATTGTAAACGCCCCCTCACCCACTTGGAGTCCAGTACCCCCTGCACTTCATACTCCTTGTCATTGTGAACCCAGATGGGCAAGGGCAACCGACGTTGCGGGCAATGAGAAGGCTTCAAAAGGGATACATGAAACACCGGGTGTATCCTGAAATGCGCAGGTAAGCGCAATTGCACAGCCACAGGATTGACATGTTTCACGACCTTGTAGGGCCCTATGAACCTTGGATTGAACACGCTGTGTCTTTTGAATCTAATGTGCTTTGTAGACAACCACACCAAATCACCACTCTTGTACACCGGACTTGGCCTGCGGTGTTTGTCCACCTGCTTCTTATAGCTAGCCTTGGCATGCATAAGATTCTTGCGTGTGGCAAGCAGCACCTTGCGAACACGCAACAACCTCTCCCTGACGTCTGGCAGCTTACTGCACGTGCTAGGTAGCAACAATGGGGTGAATCTTAGATGGTGCCCGTAAGAACAAAAGAAAGGGGTGTGCTGAGTGGATGAATGCTGGGTGCTGTTATAAGCGATTTCTGCCTCCCACAACCAAGCCACCCAAGCATCCGTGTTACTTTGGACGTAACAACGCAGATACTGCTTCAGAGTTTGGTTTAGCCTCTCAGTCTGCCCATCAGTTTGCGGGTGGAAACTGGTGGACAAAGAGGACGCTATCTGTAACTCTGCACACCAAGTTTTCCAGAAGCGAGCAGTGAACTGTGCCCCCCTGTCTGACACAATAACCCTCGGGAGACCTTGTATTCTTACAATATTAACCAAAAGAAGGTGAGCCAACTGACTAGCTGTGGGGACCTGATTACAAGCTACGAAGTGACCCATTTTTGTCAAGTAATCTACAACCACGATGATGGCGGTTTCCCCTGGTCTTTGGGGAGGCCGAATATGAAGTCCACCAAAAATCTCTCCCATGGGTATTCCGTTGTGGGCATAGGTTGTAAGAGCCCCTGCGTTTGCTGTCGATTGGACTTCATCTGGGCACATATGGTACACTCCATCACCCATCTCCGTAAGTCCGGCCTTACTGAAGGCCACCAGAACTGCCTCAACACCTTCTCCAACATTTTCACGTACCCCATGTGTCCCGCACAAGGGGTATCATGGCACCAGGAATACACAAGTTTTCTTAAAGTGTTTGTAGGAACGAGTACCTGGTTTCCTCTCATGGGTACTCCGTATTTTATCTTCCATTCAGGATGATGCCTAATCCAGGTTCTCCACACACAGGTATGTATGCCTTTTTTCACTCCAGAGAGTAAATCCCTAGTTTGCGTAACACCGCCCACTTGAGAGGGTTCAATGATTGCTCTGCTCGGTTTCATGGCATGCATTGTTGGGTGTTCTTGTCTGGTCAAGGCATCCGCCTTTTTGTTGTTCGAGCCAGGTCTGAAAGTGACGATAAACCGGTATTCTTCGAAGAACAACATCCAACGCAGTTGTCGTGGCGTGAGATGTCTTGCGGCACGCATGAACTGTAGGTTCCGATGGTCAGTATAAACAGTGACTAACTGTTTCGCACCCAACAACCAATGTCTCCATTCCAAGAAGGCATCCCGGATGGCCAACAGCTCATTCTCAGCGATCGTGTAATTGCACTCAGCCGTGCTTAGTTTCCTAGACATAAATGCGATGGGGTGTAACACGCCGGTGGCTTTATTTCTTTGAGACAGCACTGCACCAAACGCAACTTCGGAGGTATCGGCCTCCACGATAAACGGCATTTCGGGATTGGCATGAATCGGTATCGGTGCCGTGGAGAAGGAGTTCTTCAACTGATCGAATGACTGTTGTGCTTTCTGATCCCAGACAAAAGGGACATTCTTATGTGTGAGTCGGGTTAACGGGGCCACCAATCTGGAAAATCCGTGGATGAAACGCCTGTAAAAGTTGGCAAACCCTAACAGGCTCTGGATGTCCTTGACGTTACAGGGACGTGGCCATTCTTTCACCGCCTTGACCTTTCTTTCTGCCATCACCTGTCCCGACGGAGTAAGCATCACTCCCAGAAACTCCACGGTGGTACCGTGGAATTCACACTTGATGATTTTACAGTACAAATGATGAGACAACAGGACCTGTAACACCAGACTCACATGTTCAACAGGTTCCTCCATGGTATTCGAATAGATCAGGATGTCTTCAATGTAGACAACAACATGATGGTCCAGGAATTCACGTAGGACTTCGTTGACAAAAAATTGAAATGCGGCCGGGGCATTACACAATCCGAAGGGCATCACTAGATACTCGTAAAGCCCATACCGCGTCTTGAATGCTGTTTTCCACTCATCACCTTGTCGTATTCTGACAAGGTGATAAGCCCCCCTCAGGTCTAGCTTGGTGTACACTGTGGCTGATCTTACTTGCTCCAACAGGACCGGAATCAATGGCAAGGGATATTGTTTTTTTATTGTAACGGTATTCAGTGCCCTGTAGTCGATACATCATCTCTTCTCGCCATTGGCCTTTTGGGATAAAAAACAGCGGTGATGCTGCTGGAGACCTAGAAGGCCTGATGTATCCAAGGGCCAGGTATTTATCCAGATATGCTCGTAGTATTTCGTTCTCGGGTATCGTGAGGGCGTAGATTCTGCCATTGGGCACCACTGCTCCTGGAAGAAGGTCTATCCGGCAGTCGTACGCACGGTGAGGAGGAAGCGCTTCTGCCTTAACGTCGCTGAACTCTGCTTCATAAGCTTTATAACAAAGAGGGAGTGATACTTCTTTTTCAGCGGCAGTGGCGATTTGCAGTACTGAAGCCAATACTCGCGAAGGGTCTGTTCTTTCATAGCTACAATGGTCTTGGCAGAAAGTGGACTTGAACTGAACTGTACCGGAAGTCCAATGTATATGGGGCTCATGTTTTTTCAACCATGGAAGCCCCAAGATGACCCTGTACTGGGGTGCTTCGATGATATTGAACGACATCTTCTCATGGTGTGTTCCCGCGGAAGAGAGAGCGTATTCTGAGTATGATAAACTTTGGGCCCAGCCTTCAGCTCTTTGCCGTCAACAGCATATACCGTTTCTGGATGTTCCTTGGCGATCAAACATACCCCCAGGCGTTCTGGTTCCGCTGAATCCATGAAACAGCCGGTAGCGCCAGAGTCCACCATTGCTCTGATGTTCTTTTCCTCCGACGCGATTACCAGGGACATACTTAAAAACAGGTGGTTCTTCTCGGGTTCGTTTCCCGGCGTAATGGAAGGGATGGTTTTCCTGCTTGATGGTTCCCCTTCACACACCTTCAAGCTTTGTAGTTTTCCTGTTCCTTTTCAGTGATTCCTGCTGCGGCCTGTCCTGTCCTGATCCTGCCTGGCTTGGGTTTTACAGGACATTCCCGCAAGAAATGCCCTTTCTTCCCACAATATAAGCAAAGACCTTGTTTCCGACGGTAGTTCTTTTCGCTAAGCGTCAACGATGCCCGTACTGCTCCGATTTCCATAGGTTCCGGCACCAAGGAAGTCTTTTCCCCGTGCCCTGGGTGTTCGTAGGGTAGAACAGGCCGTTCTTTCGTCTTATGATCCCCCTTTCGCTCTTTCATCCTGTGATCCAGGCGCAATGCGAGCTCAATAAGTGCGGAGCAGGTACGGGGTTGCGGATCAATTTGTGCTAACACATCCTTTAGGTCATCATTCAGGCCTTGGTAAAAGAGGGCAGATTGTTTGACTTCAGGCCAGTCCGTTTCAGCCACCAAACGACGGAAGTAATCCAGATACGTAACCAAGTCCGAGTTGCCTTGCTTTAGTTTCAGAAGTTCCCTATCAGCTGTAAAGGTCTCAGCCCGTCTATCAAAAGTTTTTTCGAATTCGGCACGGAAGTCATCCCATTCGTATAGCAAAGGGTCATCTCTTCTCACAACAGGGACTGCCCATTGGGCCGCCTCACCCCCCAAGTAGGAAATCAAAAAGGCCACCCTGGCTTGGTTGGTAGCGAACATTTTCGGTTTGCACATGAAGTGCAGCAATACCTGTGTCATAAACACCTGTACTTTACTATTGTCCCCATAAAAATGTTTAGGGGGAGCTAGGGGTATCTGAACGGGTATCTCCACTATCACTGAGGTAGAAGGAACCTGACTCCCCCCTCCCAGGGTCTGGGGCATTGGAGTTCTGTCCATCCTAGCTTTTAATTGGGCATTCTCGGCTCTGGAAGCCGCCACTTCCCTATTGGAGGCTGCAAGTTCGGTTTGAACCAGCGCCAACGCTGCCAGTACGTCGTCTAGAGTTGTCATGGTATAGTTCAGCACAGCCAGGAAGAGAGAATATTCTTGGGCCGATAATTCTGTCAGGCTCCGCCTGATGTCTCTTCGGAGCTGTGCTGAAATACCTGCACCTTCCTCCGAAGAACGACCCCAATGTCTGAATGAGAACACAGACCACTAAGGCAGTTTCACTGGGGAAGGAAAGGAAGGGGACAGCAGGGAGGGAGATCTGCAATGACAAAGAACAAGCTATTAGAACGAATCCCCCCGTACCCTCCTTAGTCTAACACACCTACTAGCTACACACAAGGCACTTAATATGTATACATCCTCATACCTGTAAAGGAAAATAAGGAGACTAGTGCGAGGAGAAGAGATACGAGGTGGTACCAGAGATTCTGCTCAACTGTATAAGAAAACAAAAGAACATGCATGAAACCCTATTCCAAGAACAACTATGCTATATGCTCATAACTCTCCACACATACCATATCCTGTGTGTACACACAGCAGTAACAAAATCCCTCGAACCTGATACCCCTCACTCGTTTCTCCTGCTTGGATGAGAGATAAACAGGGTTGTGAAGAAAAAACATATAAAGCAGACAGGGTTAATTCCTCCTTAACGTTGTCTGCAAACTAGAAGCCTGGACGCCTCTATGTTAGTGTCACATGTCAAAACACCAGTAATTCCGGCTATCGATATAGCCTCAGGGCGACGCTGCACCACAACGCCATGAAATGTAAAAGAAGCAATCCCCGGTCAGGTATTACCAAGGTTCGTCTGAAGCACTCAGACGGTAACAGCTCTCTCAGCCGAGAGAAACCCGGGGAGTTCGTGACACACGCTAAGTGCGTGTACGAGAGTCTGGAGCTCGAACGGTTCTGTCCAAGGAACCCAGGATACAATGGAGAAAGAATACAAGTGCTTACCGCATCCACAGCTTACCGCCCATACCTGAGGAATATCCTGAATTATCGGCGCTGCCGATGTTTCTTGCGCGGTCTTTATTTCCGGGTATGGCGTGCTCTGCGTCTCTTACGTGACGCGTTTCTCGGCATGCCGGGAATTGTAGTTTTGTGTTCCCGAACCTCGGAGGCTTGTTGATCTTCTGCAGTGCTCTGCTGATAGAGAAGGTGTCTCGGTGCCCTGCCTCCTTGTGGCGGATTCTGACACCGCATTAGTGCTGTTTGTTTTTTAAATGCGGCTTTTTTGGTTGAATTGTTATCCTCCTAGTTCTTCTCCAGTTTCTGACTCCATGATTATCTCTAACCAGCTACTTGCATGAGTTTCTCAAAAATGCCAATGGTCAGCCCTCATCTCCTTGGGACTTTCACACCCCAATCTATAGAGTACTGTTTCCTGTTTCGGGTATACTTTTGTGTGTGTTTCTCTTTCACCTACCAGTTTTGCCCTCTTGCTCGCTATTCTACTTTTCCCTATCTAGCTGTCTTTCTGTTCTTTTTTCCTTTTCTCGTCTACGTCTCTCTTTAATCCCCTAGCCAGTATCACACCAAGTAGCTTGTGATCCATCCCTGTCTCTTCTATCACCGTGTTCTGACCCAGCTCCATTACCTTCCATCAACACTGCTGTCATGGCTCATACTTACCTTACAATGGCCTCCTTGAAAGTTATCTCGCTGAACTGCAAGGTCCTCAACCACCCGGTGAAGGGAAGCAAATTCTCTGATTACTGTAACATTCTCAAGGATGACATAGCTTTTCTTCAAGAAACAAAAATAAGATATGAGCTGGTTGGGTCCATGACTTGATATGTTCCACTGCAATAGCAAAGAAAAAATGTGTTATTAGACTTATCTGGAAAAACTCAGCTCTTTCCATAATTGCTTCAGAACAGGGCAATGAGGGAAGGTGGCTTATTTTTTAAGTCTATGCTATAAATATTTATGCACCTAATAATGATGACCATCAGTTTTGGACTGCGTTAAACTCCAAAACCACACTTCTCTCTCAATCTTCCCATCTCATATCGGGTGGGGACTTTAATCTACCACTGGATCACAGTCTTGACGGATTAGACATTAATTTTATATTTCATTTTGTAGCTCTCCCTTTGTAATGTATGACATGTACTTGAGTTCAACCCCTCTCTGTACAATGCTCATATCGTGACCATTGCTATGTAGACGTACACCACGGCATGTAACTCACAATTTTATTGCTTTATTATATTTCATTATCCCTGTATTCTATTTTCTCTCCAAACTCTACAAAAAAACTTACTGAAATAAAAAAACATGCACATAAGTGAACAAATAATAATTTGTATCAAATATACAATCAATAGGTAAATAAGCCACAGAATGTCTTCCCGTTATCTGGTCAGATGCCTGGCTTATACTTTAGTTAATAAAATGTAATATTTCATGTAATAAATTCTAACATTTTACTGTGACAGGCTGCCTTCCTCTTTCCAACTGCCAGTGCTGATACTGATGGGGGACCAGCTGGGTTCCGTTCCCCGCATTTAATCTTATGATGGGATCCGGCTCCGGCCTGGAACATTCCTGAATCTTTCCAAATGTATACTAGTGCGGTGCCCAGACACTGGTACGCATACGGGCATATTTAAGTAGGGGTGGGTGGAATTTGTGTAGTCGTGCTAAGCAAAGTTCCCCGAAACGATAAAAAAATTCTGCGAACACGTGGAATTGCTTGTTCTGCACGTTCGCGTTGCTTTTTCCCTGTGCTCGGGGAGAAATATCTTGCGAACTCACATTTTGAAAGTGCTAACAAGCAAAAATTACGCAAAGTCGCAGATCGCGGAAGTTTTGGCAATTCCGCGAAACGCGAAATTACCCAAATTCCGCAAATTCCATGAGCGGAACGGACTTTGCCGCCCAGGCCTATATTTAAGGGTGGCTTGCATGGCGTTTGCACCACATAATGTGGTCCATGCGCTACACAAACCTCTAAGTCACATTTATGAAGCCCTGCAAAGCCACTTTGCATGGCTCTGAGTGTCCTCATAACTCTCGAGTAGCGCAATGCAGTGCTGATCACTGCGTTGTGCTACTCTGCCCTGGGTAAGTGTTCTATGGGTGTTGTTGCAGTGGGTGTTACCAAGCAACTGTCATAGATTTTGCCGCATTCCCAGATATACAAGGATTTGTAAACCTGGGAATGCGCCATAAACTTATGCCTTCCCAGGAGAGGTGTTATGAGGAGAAATAGCTTTATTTCCCCTAGTTTTTTCCTCTTACTATGTGTGCTGCAGAAAAAGCTGCTCAGGATTGTTTTTGTGCAGGAAGGTTCTCCTTCCTGCAAAAAAGCAATCCTGCCTACAACACAGGCACCCTTGTACCGTGGTGCAAGGGCGCCTTATTGGCACTTGGCTACCAAAATGGCACCAGTGCAAGGGAAAAGGACAAGAATGTGCCGTTTTGGATAAATATGGCATATTCCTGCCTTTCCCTGTGACGCAGGGCAACACAGTAAGTTTATTTACGTCACAAAAAGTCATAAATATGCCCCATACTTTCCAGTTCTACAGCTGCTTCTCTGTTCGTAAGCATTTGCATCTGGTTGCCAAAAGCCACCTTCCACATTCACAAGTTTTGAGAGGCCCTGTGAATATCTACTTTGCGATGCCAGTGATTACGTTAGTTTCATCGCATTATGCAGCCGTGTTTGAAAGCCAATCGTGTACAATTTGCAGGTACCGATTTTTAAACTACCCCTAGTTCATTGGGTCCTTATTTTTCTGGACAATTTTTAACAGAAAGTTGTAATCTAATAGCTCCAAATCAGGTTGGGCTCTTGCCAAATAGGAGTTACGTTTTACTGGTTTTTGTAAAATGCTCAAAGTGACAACATGTCCAAGGGTGTTTACAGGGAAAGGACCTGGCACAGAAAGATGATACAGGAAGGACTGCTTATTCTATATCTCTGTGTTACTGGTGCAAGAGGATAAGACTGCCCAATCCTCAGGATGTGAGGCATGGACTGCGCACAGAGATTATAGGCCATAGACGATACAGAAATCAGGGTCTTTATTCATTTTCTGAAGTTCATAAAGTTGTCCTCCATGTGGAGATGAAGGGAGAGAGAGTTCCATAAGAGTGATCCTTTTGAACGCAGAGAGCTTATTTATAATCCCTTGCGAGACTTTTGCGCCGAAGTGCGCCACTTTTTTTACAAAAAATGTGCCACGTTGCGCCCTATTTACAAAGTAACGCATCTAGGCAGATGCGTCACTTTATAAACCCCTGTGACATGTTATACCTGCGCCAGGTATAATGTATGTAGGATGGGCGTTACCCGGCAAAAAACCGCGTAGAAGTGGCGCATTGAGATCTATAAGATTTCAGTGCGCCACTTCTAGGACGCTACTGCGTCAATATCTTACACCTGCCTCAGAGCAGGCGTAAGACTTACACAGGCCCTTTCACATGGTCTTGCTTCAAGTGAAAGGAGCATTGCTGGAGTTGTGCCACGCTTGCGACACAACTCCAGCCATGCGTCAGTTTTGCCCCGGCAGATATGTCAGTAATACTGACGTATCTGTCATTCCTTGCGACATGATGCATCATACAGTAAATATGACGCATCAATGGTGTTGCAAGGAGGGCGCACTGAGAAGTGTTGCATTGCAGCTTTGTCGCAGTGATGGGACACTTCTCATAAATAAGGCCCAGAGTTTTTAACCAAATTCTCCTAGGAATAGTTGTGCGTGCCTATCAAGAAATACTTTAGAATCCACGTTGACTGCCGATGTGCAATACGTAATGCTGCTGTCACTAGATCAATGCTTCCAAAATTAAATAATAGCATATCTTCAGTAAGAACAAGTGTGCTCTGAGGTAGGCCTGCTTGAAATTTTGTGAAATTTCATTCTCCAAAATTGTTTACGAGATTCCACAGTATTTTACATAAAAATACAACACCAGGGTTGGGACAATGCAGGAGGCAATGCGGTCAGTTTGGCACCTTTATGCATATTATCTGGGAATGCGAGTATATCAATGTTTACTGGCGCAATATACACAACACTATGCACAGAGTACTAGGAATGTCCCTGTCTCCCGAGGCAAGGAGATGCTTACTTAATATATGGGAACCGACTGATTTAAATACTTCGCAGACGCAATGGGTCACTCTAGCCTATATGATTGCCAAGCGGAATATTGCCCAGCTATGGGGAGCAGAACAGCCCCCCTCCGTGGAAGGATGGGAAGACGATTTGGATTGGTGTATGTTTAGGGAGAAACCCACATACCTCGCGAGGGGACGCCCTTGGAAATGGTCTTTGATTTGGGGGCCTTGGAATAGTTACAGAGGAGAAATATGTGCACCGCCTATTCATGTTACCCCTAATGATTCTCCCTCCCCGTGAAGTTCTGATGTGTTTTTACTTTTGCATCTTGTTAATCCTGCATCCTCACGAAGTATGCGCAACTGCTATAATTAACCCTCTGTAATGTGATTTCTGCTGATGTTCGTTTCAATAAAAAGAAATATAAAAAAATATAAAAAAATAAAACACCAGGGAGTACCTAGTGTTCAGGTCACATGCAATACAAGCAAGGGCACTGGTTTGAGAAGAAAATGTCTCACTAGATAGTTATTCTCAAACCAATTTCTTCTGAACACAAATTGTGCAAGATTGTGTGAAATTACTCCACCGGAAATTGGAGGAATTTCACGTAAAATAAAATTCATGAAATTGGAGGGCTAAACACATATTTTACAAAACCCAACGCTTGAAGTCTTGGGGAATGTTGAAATAAATGTCAACCTGATGAACAACAAGTTCAAATTATACCTTGGAGGAGAGCCTGATCATGCTAGAGTTTGTAGTAATCCTTTCCTTAATTGATCAAGGAAACAAGCACAAGTTTACGGGTTCTCTTCAGAATTCACGAAGTTGTAAAGTTTAGAAAGCTGAAAGTTAACAGATGTAATTACTTTTTTTTAAAGATCTTTTGAATCTGCCATGCAGAAATTCTATGCTTTTATCCTTTAGAGCTGGGACTAATTCTGGCGCCATTACATGGTGGGAGTCTGGAGAGAAGCCCTACTTTTACATCTGTGTTGTGAAAACAGCAACGGTTCTCTGTTTAGATTCCATTTTCTTGAGAAAATTCTCAGCCTGTTAATTGTGTGTAGGCACCCAAAACAGGGGATATTGTACATAAGCTTAAATATAATTGGGTGTCATTCACGCTGGAGCGTAACAACTCGTCCCTGTGGGTGGCTTGTGATTCAAAAATAGACACTGAAAGAAATATGTGCTAAAGCGAAGGCTATGTCCGCCCACAGGGATGATTTCTGCTTTCTTGCAGAACACTTTGATTGTTTTGGAGCCTTGAAGCCTATTCTTCAAGGTACCTAAGTTAGGAGATAAAGATGCCATTTTAATTTGGCTTCAAAAGGAATTTGAGGCAAGCCCAGAACTTAAATTGAGCCAGTGGTTGCCAGTGCGGGCCACCAGCACTTAATTTTGGGGACAGGCACATATTTTTCTGCCATAGATATTTAGGGGAGCAAGAGAGGGAAATGCACAAACGCACAAAACGGAAAAACCAGCACAAAGCAGGAAAGCAGGAACCTGCAAGAGTGAGATAAAAGGGAAGGGGGTGTCTGGAAGTAGATTAAAGAGGCCTAAGGTGGGTCTAAGGCTACAGGGCCTTGGTATAATGTGTGCAATATTTATTTTGAACCAATCGCAGGCTTCTGAGCAGATTTTCGGGCACTGGCACTCATTCTTTTACAAATTAGGCACTGGGCAAGCACAGCATTCCACAACACAACACTTGGGGCCAGATGTAGGTAGGGT
The DNA here is from genome assembly GCF_964261635.1 of Lissotriton helveticus. Classification (NCBI taxonomy): domain Eukaryota; kingdom Metazoa; phylum Chordata; class Amphibia; order Caudata; family Salamandridae; genus Lissotriton; species Lissotriton helveticus. The sequence goes on along the minus strand of NC_136070.1, from coordinate 1,017,663,667 downwards.
TTTACCGGTCGGTAACGGCCGAATTCGGCCGTTACCGACCGGTAAAAGGAATTTGAGATGTAGGGGGCAGAATCGGTAATTTTACCGTTCTGTAATTTACCGATCTGTAATTTTACAGAATCTGTAAATATACCGGTCGGTAAATTTACAGAACGGTAAAATTACAGATTCTGTAAAATCGATATGTAGGTGGGACTCTGATGAGTCCCACAAGGCCTAAGAAATCGGTATTTTACCATCAAATTCAATTTGATGGTGAAATACCGATTCAGGTGAGCATGCAAATGTGTGCATGCACACCTGTGCCATATGACAGGCAGACCTGCCCTTAGGGCAGGTATGCCTGCCATATGGCCCCCGAACCTTTTTTGGGGGTGCTAGAGGGTGTCAAAGTGACACCCCCTGCACCCTTGCCAAAAATCTGTATTTACCGATCGGTAAATACCGACCTGTAATGCCCCATTCATTCCTATGGGCTTCAAAGCCCATAGGAATGAATGGAGCATTACAGGTCGGTATTTACCGAATCGGTAAATACCGACTTTTAAGGAATCGGTAAATCCACATCTGGATTTACCTACATCTCGGTACATCTATTTTACCGACTCTTAAATACCGAATCGGTAAAATTCGGTATTTAAGTGTCGGTAAAATAGATTTACCTACATCTGGCCCTTGATCCCTTAATCCTCATACCCTTGTCCTGCATAGTTCATTTATTTTCAACGCCATTTACTCAATCTGAGGTCTCAGAATACACATCAAATATTTCCACAATAATTGATAAGTATTTTAAGCCACCTGCAGGTGGAATATTAATTCTGTTTTTGGTCTGGGTGAAATGTAAATTATGCCTGCATGAATCAAGTCATTTCACAAATTTCGTGTTAAGCCTGTAACACATAATTCCTCAATTTACGCTATTCACATGATGTCATTCACAGCAAAATTATAGCACATGAACAACACCAGCAAACAGAATGTGAGTGGCTACTATTTGCTGCAATTGTGTTTTCCACTCTTTTTTTTAGTAAGGAATGGTTGCTTGCTCAAAAATTAACACAAGGATGCATTTGGCACAAAAATATAGCGCTAAATGACAGATTTTCATTTCACCTCATTAGAGGCAATTTCAAATTTTCCTGAAATTTTTTGTAATTATGCAAAAGCAAATTACACTAATTTTGCACACCCATATTCTGATTGCATAACAGCCAGCAATTTGAAATATGTGGTTACTTTATATACTTAAGACGTGTTATAATATTCCAGCAAAGTAGCATTGTTCATATCATTAAATCATGTAAACACAGACATAACTAGATCAAATAGGGTACCCCGGATTTGAACTATATGCCAAATGGCACTTGACAAGTGAGTGAGGCTATCAAGCCTGGCATTCTATCAGAGGATTGCTTATCTGAGGAAACTCTGAAAACAAAGTGGCAAAATGGTGCATGTTACATTTCAATTCTCAAAGACATTTGGCCAAAAAGTTAGTGCTACTCATGCACGAGCAGCCTAATCTACTGAAGCGAAATTCAGAGGGGTTAGGAAGTTTCCCCATAATATATCTATCATTCATTTCAATTTTGTATTCTCTTTCTTTCACCTTTCTGTATGGAAGTCTTCTCTTCTTGCCATCATATTTTCTTTGTTATTTTTTCTTTTATTCCTTTTTTGTTTCTTTGTTTCAATCTGTTTCCTTCTGTCCTTCTTGCTTTTTGTGCATATAGTTCCATCTGTCTTTCATTTTCTCCTTATTACTTTCCTTATTCCTGTCCTTATTTCCTGACTTTCAATGTTTTTTATCTTAATATCTGCTCATCATTTTCTACTTTACGTCATAAGTTTTTCATCTTTCTGTTCTTTTACTTTACAGTTTTTCAGCTTTCTTCTTCCAATCCCTCTTTCATATCTCCTTTCCTGTATTTCTTTTGCTCTGTTTTTACCTTATTTTCACCGGGGTCCTGTTTCTGCCCTCCACCTAGCTGTCTTAGACAGCTGGGTGAAGAGGTTTACACTGCGCATGTCAGGCTGGCCATCGCAAGGCAGCCGGCCAAAGTGACATACGCAGTGTAAACTGGTCGAGTGAGCTTCACTCCTCTGCTTCCAGTCAGCAGCAAAAACTGCGCAGGCTAGGAGCAGTGAAAAATGCAATGGTAATTCACTTTATTGCCATTTTATTTTTTTACTTTTGATGCATGACAGCAGGGTTGCAAAGCTCCTCCGCCCTAATGGGGAGGGGGTGTTGCTGCTTATTTTCCTTTGTTTAAGTAATTCCTTCATTATTTCCTTCTTTGTTTCGCAGTTATGCCTTTCTTTCTCTTGATACTTTGACTCTCTCTTCTTTCCATCTTTCTGTCTTTTTTTCCATTTTATCTATTATTCACCTTTCTTTTTTTCTGACCTTCCTTCTGTCATTCCCTGCCTATCCTCCATTCTTCCCCTATCATTTGTTCTTTCTGTCTTAATTTTATCTATCCATCCATCCATCCATCCATCCAACCTTTCTTCCATCTATTGACCTTTGCAAAATCTAGTTTACCTCATCCTTCCTTCTTTCACACCCTCATTCATTCTCTCATCCATTTTCATTCTCCCACTTTCCACAGCCATTGAGTTATCTATTCTGCTGTACATCAGCCTAAGCATCCATCTCTCCCTCCTTCTTTCCTCTCATTCATCCATTTTTTCTTCCACCCTTCCTGTTTTCTTCCATTCATCCTTCTCTCAATATTTCTCCCATTCACACTTATTTCCACCAACTCATCCTTCTCTTCATCCATTTCTCCACCCATCCATCTATTCTTCTCTCATCTAAAAAATATATAACTAAATTAATAAAAATATAACAAAAAATATATTGCCATTAACTACAACCATTTATAAATAAATCTTATACATCAGATTGTAAACTACAGTGCATACATCAGATATCTTGGGTCACCGTTGTCTATGTGTCAAATACATCAGTTTTACTAATTGCAAAGGTAGCAACTAACAATTTACAGCCTGTGCATATCCGTATTATTTAAATGACCGCTGCCTTATCATAACTGAGCTTTGAATTCTTGTGACCACGTTTGCATAATGTGGCCCCTGTGGGCCTAATGCTGCTATATACTTATTGTTGCAGTTTGTGTAAAGTGCTGTAATGCAAAAAAGTGCAAAGTGCCCCTTAATAAATGCTAAATCAATTGTGATAAAACGTATTAATATGTTAAAGTGCAGGAGGTAGTAGCATACATTTTAAATCTTCCTATTGACTAGTGGCATCCGCATATCACCTATTATCTTAATGGGATTAGTCTGCAAATATGAATTATCCTAGGTAATATCAACTGTGAGCTATCCTAAAGGGGTTTGGAGGGGATATGGGCTTCCAAGTATTTCATATAAGTATAGACATCCTCACTTGGTGTATCTATGCAAGACAGTACTTGTGGATATAAATGTGGGGGCTGGTGGCATTACAGGTAGGTGTAAAGATCCTCGCTAGAATTAAGGCCCTGAGGAGTTTTTGTATCAAGTTCAATGATATATCGAGTTTCCAATTTTCTTAATGCAGCCTCTCGGTTTCCCCCTCACATTGGATTTAAGAGTGAGTCTGGCAAATAATATTTAAGATGTTCTAAGTTGTTATTATGGGTTTCTTTGAAATGGCGAACAAAAGGGTAGGTCGAATCGGAATTGGTGATTGCCCTGATGTGCTGGAGTATTCGCTTGTGGGCTTGCAATTTGGTGCTGCCCACGTAGTGCAGTCCACATGAACACTCCAACACATAAACTGCATGGTCTGTCTTGCATGTTAAAACATTTTTTTTATTGTATTAGGTCTATCCTGAAATGGAGTTGAAAAAGTTGATTTGTTTATGCCAAATTTGCATGCACAACAAGTGTTACATTTGATAAATCCTTTTCTTTGTATCAGCCAATTGCCAGTTGTCAGAACTTCCAGACTGCTTGACTGGGTGTGAGTGTTTTATTGGTTCAGATGCTCCGTCTATCACCACCCCCTTTTGTACCACTTTGTTCGCCATAAGTTGGCATGGTATGCTCAGACATGAGTCCCTTGCTCACTTTAAAACTGGATTCAAGCAAGCTAGGCTGAAGACGGCTGAAATGCCAGAAACCAGTCCTCGGAAGCTTGTTTCCGGTCCAGGGAAGGCATGGCTTGGCAGTTCGGGCTGGACTGTTCCCATGAGGCACAGGGTCAGACTGATTTGCGTATGGCCATGTCTGAACTAGGGTGGCAGAGTGGGCTAAAGAACGGTGATGGATTAAACCCAGATCTGTTGACTGGGTGTGAGTGTTTGATTGGTTCAGATGCTCCGTCCATCACCACCCCCTTTTGTACCACTTTGTTCGCCATAAGTTGTCAGGGTATGCTCAGACGTGAGCCCCTTGCTCACTTTACCACTGGATTCAAGCAAGCCAGGCTGAAGATGGCTGAAATGCCAGAAACCAGTCCTCGGAAGCTTGTTTCCGGTCCAGGGAAGGCATGGCTTGGCAGTTCAGGCTGGACTGTTCCCATGAGGCACAGGGTCAGACTGATTTGCATATGGCCATGTCCGAACTGGGGTGGCAGAGTGGGCTAAAGAACGATGATGGATTAAGCCCAGATCTCTTGACTGAGTGTGAGTGTTTGATTTGTTCAGATGCTCCGTCCATCACCACCCCCTTTTGTACCACTTTGTTCGCCATAAGTTGGCAGGGTATGCTCAGACGTGAGTCCCGTGCTCACTTTGCCACTGGATTCAAACAAGCCGGGCTGAAGACGGCTGAAATGCCAGAAACCGGTCCTCGGAAGCTTGTTTCCAGTCCAGGGAAGGCATCGCTTGGCAGTTCGGGCCGGACTGTTCCCATGAGGCACAAGGTCAGACTGATTTGCATATGGCCATGTCTGAACTGGGGTGGCAGAGTGGGCTAAAGAACGTGATGGATTAAAACCAGATCTCTTGTCTGGGTGTGAGTGTTTGATTGGTTCAGATGCTCCGTCCATCACCACCCCCTTTTGTACCACTTTGTTCGCCATAAGTTGGCAGGGTATGCTCAGACTTGAGTCCCTTGCTTACTTTGCCACTGGATTCAAGCAAGCTGGGCTGAAGACTGCTCAAATGCCAGAAATTGGTCCTCGGAAGCTTGTTTCCGGTCCAGGGAAGGCATGGCTTGGCAGTTCGGGCTGGACTGTTCCCAAACCTAGATCTGTTGACTGGGTGTGAGTGTTTGATTGGTTCAGATGCTCCGTCCATCACCACCCCCTTTTGTACCACTTTGTTTCTAACTAAAGCATCACTCATGCAGGTGGCTTTCGTAAAGGTGATAGCAGGGCTTTTGGGCAAAAGAGTACCAATGACGGGGTCACTTAATATAAGCGGACAATTCTTTTTGATTATATTTCCTAATCTGCCTTCTTGTTTGTTGTAAATAAGGATTAGTCTAGTTTCTTGCTCTCCTTTTTTTCTGTACTGCTACAATAGTGTCTACCCTGTTTTCTCTGATCCCAAACAACAAATCTGATCAACTTAGAATTTGTGATTTTCCGATTGCTATGACTATTGTTTGTTTTGAGTATCCTCTTGGTCGAAACCCAGGGCCGGACTGAGAGCCAAAACCGGCCCTGGCAAAGTGCTCTGCAGGCCCCCTGGGGGTGCGATCGAGCTCTTTGCCGGGGCCGGTTTTCGGCCGATTTTGTTACAGGGCCGATTTTGCAGCTATGCTGCAAAAACGGCCCTGTAACAAAAACGGCCCCCAGGGCCCAAAACCGACCCCCACCCTTGCGGCGCACCGGGGGATTGCCCGGTGCCCGAAACGGCCAGTCCGGGCCTGTCGAAACCTTGTTTTGCTGTCCCTTTGGGCTGCCCTAAGGTCTACATCATTGCTGCAAATTCTTTCAAGTCTTAGCATTTCTCTGTAAGGGATGAAATGTATCAAGTGCTTTCGATGAAAGCTAGGGGCGTGTAATACTGTGTTACGGGCCATCTCCTTTCGATGTAACCTGATTTCTATTCTCCTATGGGCAATATAAACCTGTACATCAAGACAATAGACCGATTCTGCACTTATAGATGCTGTAAACTACAAATTGATGTCATTAACATTAATTTCGGATACAAACTTTAGTGCACTGTCTTCGGATCCCCGCCATATTACAAAAAGATCATGTATGTATCTCAACCATACATTTACATGTTTGCCCAGTGTTTCCTTGTAGTTTGCCATGAGGACCAGCTCCTCCCACCAGCCCATGTGGAGATATGCATTGCTGGGGGAAAAAACTGTCCCCCTTGGCAACCCCCCGGACCTGCTGGAAGATCTGATTCTGGAACATAAAATAGTTATTTTCTAGGCAAATTGATGTCATTTTGTTATGTTGAAATAACCAAATTGGTCTGGTGCTCAGAAAATTCTAAAGTGCTCTAATGCCATATTTGTGGTTGATGCTTGTATAGAGCTCGAATATATATATTCACAAAAAACATAGGTTTCAGGGACATTATAGTTAAAAATTAGCATTTAAAAAACCTTAGAAATTCATAGAAAAAAATGTAGGTTTCAGGGACGTTATAGTTAGAAATTAACATTTAAAAAACCATAGAAATTCACTGAAAAAACCATGGGTTTCAGGGACGTTATAGTTAGTTGGACATTTCACTCGTACAAAACCAGAGAAATGTGGCCATTATAGTTAGTAGAGCTAACTATAACTCGCGCCCCCGCAATGCACTGCTGATGGCATGACATATTACATTACTCATGACATGGTCAGTGACATCACTGATGACATCACTGAAGACATCTCAAATGGCATCACTGATGACATCATGCAGTGACTGTGTTTCTATAAAGTTTAAATATGTTTTATATATATGCCAAGGTGTATTGAAGAATGAGTGGGTGTATACGTGTCTGGGTGGAGGATTTAATAGTTGTGTTACTGACTGTATAAGTGAGTGATTAATTGTGTCTTACTGAATGCATGGGTTAGTGACTAAAGTGTGTGAATGTCTGTATCAGTCTTTCTGTTGTTGTGTAAGCTGCTGCATGGGTTGGCGAGTAGCTAAATGAGTGTCTATATGGGTTATTTATTGGTTGTGTGAGTATCTGTATGGGTGCCTGAGTGTTTGTGTGGGTGGGTGGGGGTGTGTGACTTTCTGCATAAATGTGTGAGTGGGTGATTCACTAAGTGTATGGGTTCAAGAGTGCATGTGGAAATAGCTGTATGGGTGGGTGAATGTGTGTATGGGTGTGTTGGTGAGTGAATGGATGTCTCAGTGGCATATATGTGAGTAACTACATATGTGAAAGGCAGTATATGTGAGTGTTGGAGAATATAAATGACTATACGTGAGAGTGTGTGATTGTGAGAGGGGCTGTATGAATGAGTGTGTGCTTGTGTCAATGATTGTATAAGAGAGTAAGTCTCTATAAAATCTCTATAAAATCCTCCAATTATTTGTTAAACCTGTGGCCTGTGAAGGCCTGATGATTTTACACAAGTCTTATGTGATGATATCTCCGCATTCTTCGAAAATAAAATTGAGTCAATATACCAGAAAATAACACAATCTTTAAACGGTGAGAACAATGTTGACCTTTCTTCCTCTAGAAAACCAAAGAATGAAAGCAGTGGTTTTACAACGATTCCAGAGGTCAGTTTGCCTGAGGTAACTGCTTTATATAGTTATATTAAGTCAGGATCAACAAACGACCTCCTGCCTGCAAAAATGATAGTTTCTCTAGGGAGCCTGCTTTCCCAAGGTTTTCGCACATTAATTAATCTCTCTCTTAAGGAAGGACAAGTGCCCAGTGTCTGGAAAAAGGCGATTGTGAACCCTATTCGTAAAAATGCAGCGCTGCCATGGTCAGATTTGAACAACCTCCGCCCGATCTCCCTCTTGCCCCATCTGAGTAAGATGACTGAGGATAGAGGAGGATCCATGATTCTGTTGCTGTTGGATTTGTCCGCTGCCTTTGACACAGTGTCACATGACATTCTCATCAGTCGTCTGAAGAGGGTAGGGATAGGTGGAACTGCTCTGGCATGGCTAGAAAGTTTCATCACTTGCCGCTCACAAAGTGTTCGACTGGGCTCCCATTTTTCCATCTCTAGGGAGCTCACCAAGGGTGTTCCACGGGCTCATGCCTAAGCCCCACATTGTTTAATGTTTATGTGGCCCCTTTGGCTGAAATTGTGAGAGAATATGGGTTCACACCAATATCATACGCAGACGACACTCAGCTGCTGTTTCCTTTTCAGACAATGACACCAGCAGTTAAAAACTCTTTTGCTGCAGGGATGAGAGCTGTATCCCATTGGATGACCTCCAATTGCCTGCAATGCAATGTGAGCAAGACGGAGGTCATGCTTTTCGGAGAGGCCCCGCTCTTATGGTCACCAGAGTGGTGGCCTCCCGAATTAGGCTCTGTCCCCAGTCCTAAAGAGATAGTAAAGAACTTGGGAGTTCGACTTGATCAATCACTGACACTCAAAGATCATGTTAATCAGGTAACTGGATCTTGTTTTTGGGTCATTGGCCTTCTGAGAAGGGTGTTTCCCTATTTAGCGGACAGCTATAGGAAAACTCTAGTCCAGGCATTGGTAATTAGTAGACTGCACTATTGTAATGGGCTGCTTATTTCTGCCAATGAGGAACAACTTGGTAGACTACAGGTAGCCCAAAATACAGCTGCCAGACTGATCTTGAATGTTCCATCTAGATCCCCCTCCCGTCCCCTGCTGAACAGGCTACATTGGTTGCCTGTTCGCCAGAGGGTGAAATTCAAGATATGCTGTATAATTCATAAATGTCTGTCTGCTGCTGGTCCTAAGTACCTATCAGAAATTTTTAGCCCTTATGAGCCAGGTCGTTCTCTGCGCTCCCAGACCCAATCTTTGCTCCAAGTACCACGGATCAAAAAGGAAAGACAGGGAGGCCGAGCTCTATCTTATAGAGGCCCTACCCTCTGGAACTCCCTGCCTCTCACCCTTAGGCAAAATCCTAATTTGACCACCTTTAGGAAATGCTTAAAGACTCACCTGTTTCTGACCATGTAGATACCCTTTCCTGCCTGACGGTCTTTTATTTGGAATCAGCTTTGGTAAGAACACAAGCGCGGAGATACCCCTTCGGGGGTCGAATTCCTGCGCTATATAAGCAAATTAAAAAGTATATGTTAGTATCTGTATGAATAGTTGAGGTAGTAAATGTATAGCTGTATAGGTGAGTAAATGGCAGTGTTATTGATTCTTTACATGACTGGCTAGGTGTGTGAATAACTATGTATGAGTGGCAGTGTGTGAGTGTCTGTATAGGTGTATGAGTGCATATGATAGTGCTAAATTGATGAGTGACTGCATGTATGAGTGACTGTATGGGTGAATGAATGGATGTGTGTATATACCTAGGAATCAGCCAGTGGGTATGAAGTAACTGCTGTTGGTTTGTCTATGGTTTCAAAAATGGTAGTCTGTATTTTAGAGTGGGTGTATCAAAGCTTATATTAGGGTGTGAGGAGGTGCATACAATTATCACATGGATGACGTCATCAGTGATGTCATTTGAGATATCATGAGTGATGTCATCAGTGGTGTCACTGACCATGTCATGAGTGATGTAATATGTGACGTAATCAGCAGTGCATTGTGGGGGCACAAGTTATAGTTAACTCTACTAACTATAATGGCCGAATTTCTCTGGTTTTGTACGAGTGAAATGTCCAACTAACTATAACATCCCTGAAACCTATATTTATTTCAGTGAATTTCTAAGGTTTTTTAAAAGCAAATTTCTAACTATAACTTCCCTGAAACCTATGTTTTTTCCTATGAATTTCTAAGGTTTTTTAAATGCTAATTTCTAACTATAACGTCCCTGAAACCTATGTTTTTTGTGAATTTCAAAAGTTTTTAAATGCTAATTTCTAATTATAATGTTCATTAAACCTATGTTGTTTTCAGTAATTTTGAAAAAACATTTAGTGATATTATGTAACTTTAATATCCTTAAAAAATAGTTTTTGTAATTTTTTATGTTATTTAAAGTATATAATGTCTTCTTTTTTATTAAATACTAAAATATATATATATTTTTTCGAAAAGTGTAGTTGCGCATCCATTCTGTACCTATCTCAGGGGCTCATTAGGATGGCGGACGGACTTGCGTCCGTCCGCCACCCTAGAGTAGGAGGGACCGTCCGCATGGGCTGCGGCGGTCCCTCCGTGCAAATTAGGATGTGACCGCCACCCTGGCGGTCACATCCTGGATATTTAACATTGCGGCGGGTGCAGCTTCAAGCTGCACCCGCCGCAATGTTAAAAAAGCATACATTGCATATGTATGCAGCAAGCAGCAGGCACCGCGCGGTGCCTGCCGCTTGCTGCATACATATGCAGGGGGGTACCATAGGTACCCCCCATGTGCACCCCCCACCCCCCTTCACCCAGGGGGCCCGCAACGGGCCCCCGCAGTGAAGCACCATATGCTTTTACACGGCGGAATATCCGCCATGTAAAAGCATTTCTTTCTGTGCATCCTAATATGGTGGACGGTGTCTGAGAGACACCGTCACCATATTACAGCTTTTCCGCCGCGGTTGTAAGCCAACCGCGGCGGAAAAGCTGCGGACGGAAAACAGGACCCACCAGCCATCCTAATGTGGTGGTGGGTCTTTGGTCGGTCCGCTGCGTTTTTTCCGCATCCTCCGGGCCGGCGGTGGATTCCGCCGGCCCAGAGGATGCGGAAAAACCGCAATCCTAATGAGCCCCTTAGTGTGTGCGTGGATTCAAACCTTCATATTGGTGAAGTCGTGAAGGATGCGCGTTTCAGCCAGCCCACTCCGCTTACGTTTACAGGGAAAGAACAACAGCGCTACATGTCCCAGGTCTTCCCTGTAGTGATCTGCTGATCACAGGTCTAGTTGTCAGCATGCCACAGCCACTCCCTCACGGCTGGTTTACACCCACACCCATGCAGCACAGGACATGTGACCCTGCCAATAAAAAGGGCCGGCGCACGTGCTGGAGGCCATTTCCATTCTTTCCCATGACTTGAAGTACACAGAGTTGGTGGCAGCCGAGGCACTTTGCCCGACACGGGCCTGCCGTCACATGGCGATGACTTTAGTTTCACTGAATTAGTGCCACCAGAGCTAAGCGGGTGTGCAGCCTGCGATGATACGTAGGCCTCGATACACCATTCTGGCAATCAAGACCCGATTTGAATTGTGCGCTCGGTTGGACCGCGTGAATGCCACACAAAGATTTCTCCTCCGTGCGGTGCATTGATATGTTCTCGGCCATTGCAATATCAAGACCCAGAATCAAATGTGCGGCGTTCTGGCTGCCAAGGACGCGGGCCCCGGCCTTGGAGCTCGCTTCAGCACATGGCGGGCACTCTTGGACACACGCCGGTAGTGGAAGGTGAGCAGAGAGGCTTGTTTGCGCAGCAGCGGGCAGTCACCTCTGGGCGGTGGGAGTGAATGGTGTGCAGCAGTCTGGTTGTACAGGGGGGCAGACACCTCTGGGCGATGGGAGTGGATGGTGTGCAGCAGCCTGGTGTGCAGGGGCAGGCAGACACCTCTGGGTGGCAGGAGTGGATGGGGTACAGTAGCCTGGGTGCTCAGGGTCAGGCAGACACCTCTGGGTAGCAGGAGTGGATGGGGTGCACAAGCCTAAGTGCGCAGGGGCGGGACAGCAATGAAGGCGTGTGCAGTTGTATGTACTCTGCCATTACTGATTCTATACTATGTTTCAGATGAGTGAGCTTGAGGGCTGCAGTATGTCCCGGCACATGGTTGGAGACATACTGGTGGCGGAAAGGTGAGCTGTGAGTGTTTTTGTCTGCGGTGTCAGCACTCACTCTACCTTTCCATCTCTCCCTTTCTCTCTCTCACACTCTTTCTCCCTCTCTTCCTCTCTCTCTCTCACTCTTTCTCTCTCTCTTCCTCTCTCACTCTTTCTTTCTCTCTGTCTTGCTCTCTCTCTCACTCTTTCTCTCTTTCTCTCACTCTTCCTCTCTCTCTCACTCTCTCTCTCTCTCTCTCTCCCCTTTGATGGGCGCATGAGGCACAATCTTATCTTGCTTTTTGTCTTGCAGGCTGTGATTCACAGATTGTCGAGGGATGACATGCCATGGCTTTACCTACTGTTATTTTGTTGACATCAGCTGATTTGTTACGTTACAGATTTCGGAAGGTTGCTGTCACATTTCTTTGTCGGGGGTCAGACGGGCATGGCGGAAAAGAGGGTGGTGGTGGGGGGTGGCGGGGCACTGATGGGTGTCCGAGCTGCATGATCGTTGGCTCCATGGCATCTATCCAATTCTACTAATTTCCTCTGCGGGGAAACATGCATTTTGATTTGGTCTGACCACTCTCTGGTGAACTTCCAACTCAGGAGTCCTAGAAACCTTCCCACCCCCGCACCTCACACCAAACGCTGGTATAGACCTTGGCACAAACGGAAGCCTGACCAACTCCTGTCCCCTTTTTGCTCCTGGGACATCGACACTAGCACTTATAGTGTGGAAGAACAGCTAGCCCATTTTAACTCCACTATTTTAGACACTATAGATAAAGTAGCCCCTATGAAGCCACAGACCCACTCCCCTAAACCCACTCCCACTAGCTGGTATTCCCCAGCCTTACGAACCAAAAAGAGTCTGTGTAAAAAACTAGAGCGGATATGGCGACACTCTCACAGTGGGCAAGATAAAGAGAGATATAAAGCTGCACTGTCCTCATACCATAAAAATATTAAATCTGCCCGCAAGCTACACATCACTCTTCAACTGGAGCAAGCTAGAACCTAAATCTCAGAGCCTGGGAAACTGCAGAATATCCATCACAGCCACTGTGCGACAATATAGCTTTCTTTTTCATCCAAAAAATTGAAGACATCTACCAGAAAATTATCTTGTTCAATGTAACTTCTCCCCATTCTACAGCAGGATATCCCGGCTCCCTCAACAATACCTCACAGCTCCACTGCTTTCCCCCTCTCACTCCGGCAGAGGTTGAATCCCTTCTTACCAAAACTAAATCTGGTTCTCCCCTTGATATCATCCTTGCTAAAATCTCATCTAGATTTTCCGCACAGCTAGCCACACCCATCTGTTCCAATCTTAATAGCTCATTGAGTACAGGCAGACTCCCCCTAGAATGGAAAGCTGCTCAAGTCGTTCCTATTAGTAAAAACCACAAGATCTCCACAACTGAGCATTCAAATTACCGCCCCATATCTTTGCTCCCCCTTCAGAGCAAGCCTATTGAAAACCCATAAACAGACATCTGTCTGACTTCATCGAAACCTCTCACTGCCTCGATGTCTCACAGTCAGGCTACCAGGCCAAGCACAGTACTGAATCTGCTCTAGTTGAGGTAACTGATAACTTCAGAATGGCCCTGGACAATGGTCAGGCGGCACTTCTGGTGCTGCTTGACCTGTCAACAGCATTTGACACCATCTCACACCAGATCCTACTGTAGAGACTTCGAGACATTGAAGTATAGGGGCTTGCACTGAAGTGGATGACGGACTTTCTTACAGATAGAACCCAGAAGATCACTCTGGGGACCTTTAGATAAAAAAAAACAAAGTTACTAAGGGGGTACCGCAGGGCTCTTGTTTGAGCCACACTCTTTTTAACATCTATGTTACCCCTTGGCTAAACTTATGAGGAATTTAGGGTTCAATCCCACCTCATACACGGACAACACCCAGCTCCTCCTCACCTTTGATAAGAACAGACCTGATATACAATTCATCTTTTCTGAAGGCATGAAGATTATTGCTGCCTGGATGAGGACTAACGTCCTCCAATTGAACGGCGAGATATCGGAGATCATGTTGTTTGGAGGAGCAGCTATAAGCTGGACCACCAGATGGTTGCCAGAGGATCTGGGCAATGCCCCGTCCCCAAGGAAGTGGTAGAAAATGTAGGAATTAGGATCGATCAGAACCTCACTCTTGAAGCTCACACCAATACTACTGCTGGCACCTGTTTCTACACACTCAGTTTACTTAGAAGGATCTTCCCCTGGTTACCTTCCTCTACCAAAGAAATTGATGCAAGCTCTGGTACTAAGTCGATTGGAGTATTGAACCGCACTGTTAGCATCGGCCAACTAAGCCTCCTTAAACATGCTACAAGTTGTGCAGAACACAGTTGCAACTCTGGTAGCAAACGCCTCACCTAGAACGGCTTCCATTCACCTCCTCACAAAACTTCACTGGCTCCCTGTTAAAAAGCGGGTGAAATTTAAGATAGGCTGCACTGTTTAAAGCCCTTAATGAACAGGGGCCTTCCTACCTATCTGCTAAACTTATCAAGTATACCCCCACACAGCCTTTTAGATCGTGCTCCAAGCTCCTCCTCTGCACCCCTAGAATTAAAAAAGCGCTCAGTGGTGGCAAAGCTTTTTCACACCTTGCCCCTGCTTTCTAGAATGAGCTGCCCCTCCAGCGTCGCAACTGCCAGAGCCTCTCTCAGTTCAGGAAGCCTCTGAAAAATCATATCTTCTGATCCCCTCGGATCTGGCTGCAGCACTCCGTCCTGAGCGCAGAGGTACCCCTTTGGGGTGATTCAGCGCTTTATAAATTAATAATAATAATAATAATCTGTTGTCGTTCAGGTGTGGCTGTGGGCTGGGCTCCCTTTCATGTTTCATGTTGTAGTCCGACTTTACACAAGGTCAGAGCAGGTATAAACTTTCTGGTGCTAAAGCACCCTATCGCCTGTTTTGTGTTCTCTTCGCCGATCTTGCTAGTCGTTAAGAATGTTGCGCAGTGGTGTGTTTGCTGTTTTTTGCACGGGAACGCCTACTCTGCATCTCATTAGCGATATTTGCCGGGGTCATCTTTAACAATGCTTTTTGAGGCTGCTATCGCTTGTAAACTGTTGATATGGGCTGTTTGCACCAGCTTGTGAATGGTGCGTAAAATTTATCACCATTTTGGCTGTGATAAAGTGCCGCTAACTCGGCGATGTGTCCTTGTGAATATGCCCCTCGGTGTTTTAAAGACCTGAGAAGTACTTGAGTGCCAAGATGAGAGCCACGCACCCAGAAGTTCAATTTAGGGGGCCGAGCCGCGCACCCTATGTATTCACACTAGGGGGCAACACTGAGAGCCGCGCACCCTTCGTGTTCACACTAGGGGGCACTCTAGGGTCACGGCTTCAAACTTTTTTGAAAAAAAAAGTTCACCTCATTAATTTACATTCTCCTTGGGGACCCCATCCCCAGAGGCATGCCCACATTTACATCATTTTTTTTAAGGGGAGGGGCCTGTGTGCCCCCCTCCCAGGCCTCTTCTGGCCTCGGGGACCCTATCCCCTGGGTCCTGGCCTCTCTGTTGGAGACCATGGGGGAAGCCCCAATGCCCCCACGGTCCCGCCGGCTCCCCGCCTGCTGTGGGAGCCGGCATTGCTTTTAGGCAACGGGAGATGCTTACATGCAGCTTCCCTTGCCCAAAAGCAATTCTCCTTTCCTTTATTGAAGTTTTCCTCCTCTCGCCTCAATGAAGCAAACCAGGGTTTGCTATCACAGGGTGGAAGCCATGCTCTCGCCCTGTCATAGCAAATGGCAATGTTCGGGGGGTGGACACCCCGGGACATTGCAGGAGCCGGCCGGGGGCGGGGGGGTGATGGTCCTTAGGGCCATCAAGCGCTCCAGGAGGGGGGCCACGCGGCCCCCCTCTCTCTATTTTCAAAGCCTCGGGTGGTGGTTGTCCCCGGGGCTGCGGAAAGGTCATGTGCCCTCCCCCACCTAATTTACATAGCCCAGAGGAGTTGGCGGTATAATTATACAATTGCCCTAGGACCTGGCCCACCTGCGGGCTCATTTAAATGAAGTAGGGAAGCGTCCTTGTGGGACCCCCTGAGCACGCCTAGTGGGTCAGTGTGTTTCTACCCAGGCCCCTTTTCTTCATTTTTCACTATCTTTTACTGTTTTCTTGTGACTTGGTTCTACTGAGTCACAAATGGCTGCCAACACTTCCTGGTTTGGAGTGTTGGCAGCCAATTAGAATGAAGGTTGTGGTCGGGAGGGTTCGTGAACCCACCGCGTCCCTAGATATCGATATTTTCATTTTCTGATTTTCTCAGCAACTACTGAATGGATTTACACCATTTTACAAAAAGGTTGCTTTCTGAACCAAGCGCTACTAATTGCCAAATTTGCTGGATTAGCGTTCAGCAGTTCGGTTTGTAGCCTTGGCTAAAGTTTCCTATGGAGAAAACACTTTTTTGGACCCCCTTTTTTCTCAGCCCGTGCTTGACGAATCACCCCCAAACTTTCAGGATACAAACCGACCTGGATAGACCTTTTTTTGGTGAATTTCGCAAAGATTCGTCAAACGAAGCCAAAGTTATTAGCAAATCAAAAAATGCTTTCCCTATGGAAACTAGGTTCTAACTATAACTACCTACTGGCGACTGCCAGTAGGTAATATATATATATATATATATATATATATATATATATATATATATATATATATATATATATATATATATATATATATATATATATATATATTCACTGAAAAAACCATAGGTTTCACACCAGTTATAGTTAGGTGGAAATTTTACTCGCATAAAACCATTGAAATTTCCACGTTATAGTTAGTTGGACTCACTATAACTTGCGCGTGCAATGCACTGCTGATGACGTCACATATTACATCACTCATGACATGGTCAGTGACATCACTCATGACATCACTGATGACATCTCAAATGACATCACTGATGACAACATCCTTGTGACAAAGTGGCAGACCTCCTATCAGCATAAAATAACCTTTGACACACACATTCAAAAATAGAAACTAACATTTTCTTAAAAAAGGAGAAACCAATACCAAGTACAACAACTTATTAGGTAATTCCAACATCTACATACACATCCACTCATTCACCAACAGTTCTATATAGTCACTCATGCATGTACTTACTCATCATATGTACTCATACACCTATACATCCTGTTACACACTAATACTCATCCATATAGTTACTCACACACAAATTCACACATGCAAATAAACTATCAAAAAAACATTTACTTGATTATACCGCTAAATACACACCACTACACATACTTCTACAGAAACGGAAACATATTTACTCTCTTAAACAATCAATTATAAAAACACATACTCACTAACCCACCCATACACACAATCATCCACCCATACAGTCTTGCACACATGCTGTCTTCAAAATACATACAAATAGTGAGTCACTCATTCATGCATCTGTGCTCTAAGTAATATCCCCCACCGAACCATACAGACACTGATACTGATACTCAAAAAAACAACTAATAACCCATATACACACTCATGTAGCTACTCACCAACCCATGCAGCCACTTATACACAAAGTGAGACACAGATACAGATATTTAAATATTTAAACATTACTCGCTAATATATGTATTCACTAAGATACATTTAATAAGCCAGTTAACCAATCAATTTTACACATAAAAAACATCCATTTAGACATTTATTTACCCATTTATTCTTCCATCAACCTTTAGATATACATATATAAAAAATATTTATTTTTCAGAAAGATACACATTCACTGGATGATGTCATCAGTGATGTCATTTGAGATGTCATCAGTGATGTCATGAGTGATGTCACTGACCATGTCATGAGTGATGTAATATGTGACGTCATCAGCAGTGCATTGCACGCGCAAGTTATAGTGAGTCCAACTAACTATAACGTGGAAATTTCAATGGTTTTATGCGAGTAAAATTTCCACCTAACTATAACTGGTGTGAAACCTATGGTTTTTTCAGTGAATATATATATATATATATATATATATATATATATATATATATATATATATATATATATATATATATTCACTGAAAAAACCATAGGTTTCACACCAGTTATAGTTAGGTGGAAATTTTACTCGCATAAAACCATTGAAATTTCCACGTTATAGTTAGTTGGACTCACTATAACTTGCGCGTGCAATGCACTGCTGATGACGTCACATATTACATCACTCATGACATGGTCAGTGACATCACTCATGACATCACTGATGACATCTCAAATGACATCACTGATGACAACATCCTTGTGACAAAGTGGCAGACCTCCTATCAGCATAAAATAACCTTTGACACACACATTCAAAAATAGAAACTAACATTTTCTTAAAAAAGGAGAAACCAATACCAAGTACAACAACTTATTAGGTAATTCCAACATCTACATACACATCCACTCATTCACCAACAGTTCTATATAGTCACTCATGCATGTACTTACTCATCATATGTACTCATACACCTATACATCCTGTTACACACTAATACTCATCCATATAGTTACTCACACACAAATTCACACATGCAAATAAACTATCAAAAAAACATTTACTTGATTATACCGCTAAATACACACCACTACACATACTTCTACAGAAACGGAAACATATTTACTCTCTTAAACAATCAATTATAAAAACACATACTCACTAACCCACCCATACACACAATCATCCACCCATACAGTCTTGCACACATGCTGTCTTCAAAATACATACAAATAGTGAGTCACTCATTCATGCATCTGTGCTCTAAGTAATATCCCCCACCGAACCATACAGACACTGATACTGATACTCAAAAAAACAACTAATAACCCATATACACACTCATGTAGCTACTCACCAACCCATGCAGCCACTTATACACAAAGTGAGACACAGATACAGATATTTAAATATTTAAACATTACTCGCTAATATATGTATTCACTAAGATACATTTAATAAGCCAGTTAACCAATCAATTTTACACATAAAAAACATCCATTTAGACATTTATTTACTCATTTATTCTTCCATCAACCTTTAGATATACATATATAAAAAATATTTATTTTTCAGAAAGATACACATTCACTGGATGATGTCATCAGTGATGTCATTTGAGATGTCATCAGTGATGTCATGAGTGATGTCACTGACCATGTCATGAGTGATGTAATATGTGACGTCATCAGCAGTGCATTGCACGCGCAAGTTATAGTGAGTCCAACTAACTATAACGTGGAAATTTCAATGGTTTTATGCGAGTAAAATTTCCACCTAACTATAACTGGTGTGAAACCTATGGTTTTTTCAGTGAATTTAATAGGTTTTTTAAATGCTAATTCCTAACTATAACTGGTGTGAAACCTATGGTTTTTTCAGTGAATATATATATATATATATATATATATATAAAATTTCTATGGCAAAATGAAACCCCTCATTTTGTTCCTTTTCATTAAATGTATTAAGTGTTAACACTTTATTCCAATCAAGATGACTTCAGGTGTGCCATACTTTTGTCATAAGTAAGACTGTTAGCGTTCTAGTTGTTCTTTAGAACACTCTGGGACATTCTGTCATTGGGCTATAGTTGGGCTACATCTGGCTGATATTTGGGCTACATTTGTTTTTTTTGTCTCTGGTGGCCATCTTTGGGCTACATTGGGCTACATTAAGCTACATTGGGCTACATATATATAGCCCAATGTAGCCCAATATATATTTTTTCAAAGTTAATTTTCGTAAAAACCACTGGAGACATAGCAAAGGCACATCGGGGTACCAGTCCCTACAATTTTGCCAAGTTTGGTGGAAATCCATTCAGCCGTTCGGGCTAAAAGTGAGTCCAACCGCCCTATGGAAATTAACATGGGGAAAACACGTTTTGGGACCCCCCTTTTATCTCGGCCCTCGCTTGACGGATCCCCCCGAGACTTTCAGGGAAGGAGCGGATCGCAGCGAGGCAAAGTTAAGGAAAATTACAGGCAGATCCCTCATTCGGCGCCAAAGTTATTCCCAATAGAATGTTGCGGATTTCCTATGGAAAACGATCCTAACTAAACTACCTACTGGCGACCGCCAGTAGGTAATATATGTATATATATGTATATATATATATATATATATATATATATATATATATATATATATATATATATATATATATATATATATATATATATATATATTGTCCAAAGGCTCTGCAGCAAAAGGATCACTCGGGAGCAGGTTGGTTACAAACCATCATATTTATTGCATGCGCAGGAAGAGTCAGGTCCCGTTTACTTAATTCTTGCAATCCCGACGCGTTTCAGTGCTCTCCTCACTTTCTTCTGGGGAAAGAATGTACATGTGGTATTTCAAGGCAGTTTCCGCTTTCTTTTGTAGTAAAGCTTCGTTGAACGGGGCACACTGATGTGCCTTAACAACGTGGTGGGGCCACTACAGCCACTACGAACTTGCTCAATCAAATGCACATGCGGGACCCACTATTGGGAGACAAATGATGGCAGGCAATACTACAGATCCCAGAAACCAGTAGGAGGGATCACGTGCTACAAAGCAACAACGAAGCTTTACTACAAAAGAAAGCGGAAACTGCCTTGAAATACCACATGTACATTCTTTCCCCAGAAGAAAGTGCGGAGAGCACTGAAACGCGTCGGGATTGCAAGAATTAATTAAACGGGACCTGACTCTTCCTGCGCATGCAATAAATGATGGTTTGTAACCAACCTGCTCCCGAGTGATCCTTTTGCTGCAGAGCCTTTGGACAATAAATATATATATATATATATATATATATATATATTCACGAGCAAATGTCCCAGACGGGGGGAGCTGCTCGTAGCTGGTGCTGGCAGCAAGGTTAGGACAGCCTTGTAAATAATTCCGAAGCAATTACCCTTCAAAAAAGAAGATCGCCGCACACCACTCCATAGGTTCTTTACGTTTTATTTCATTTGGGTATTCCCCACCCTACGCGTTTCGGACAGTAAATGTCCCTGTTCACGGTTAACAAACATTTGTCTCTTGTTTGTTTCACTTATTTATACCATAACTACCACGTGGCAGAGTTACGTTGCATTGTGGGTTTGGTAGTTTAATCATACATTCCCATTCTCTGGGATCATCCAAAACCTTTGTCAGACCTGGGTTTGACATTTTCGAGTCAAGTTGGGACATAATTTAATTTGGTTGACACAATTGTTAATGTATTGTGTAACGTTATAGGGCTAAGTGCCCTAATACAAAGGGTTGATAACTATTAATTTTATCAGTGTTATATTAATGATGTGTCATTGAAAGATCATGGCTAAGTGCCTTGATAAATATAAATAGTCCACTTGATACGGCCATGTCAGTCTACTGGTCTGCGCCGGTTGAGGATAATAATTACTTTTCATAAAATTCATTTAGCAAGTTTGTGGATCTTGATTACATCATATTAGAGTTCATAATTAGTATATTTACTAAAGGTCCCAGTTTATAATTGTAGCAGAAAGCCATATATATGTTGTTGTCAAAGATAAAATCATAAATTTTCAGTTCTTAATTATTACAGTCTCAAAGATGTACGTACAGTTCCTCATCCGCGTTCATTCCCCACGGGCTGCGCGTTTTGAATTTGATTATTAGCTTGGATTCAAGTCGTCTTAGTTTCTTGTTTTTATCCCCACCACGTTCACTTTCTTTTAGCATTGCAATCCCTGCATATTTTATGTCTTTCCAAGTTTTTCCTGGATGGCTTTTTAGGTGTTTAGCAATCGCATAGCTGTTGTCATTATTTTTGATTGCTCGAATGTGTTCAAGTATTCTTTTTTTCAGAGGGCATATGGTTGAACCAATGTATTTTAAACCACAAAAACATTGGAGTTGGTAGACCACAAACTGTGAGTCGCATGTTATTTTGTCTTTTATTTCAAAAGTTCTTCCTTTAGGATCTTTCAAACTTTTTAAATTTTGTCCAATTTTGCAAGCCTTGCATGTTTGGCATTTGGTGAACCCCAGTTGTCTTTTTTCCAACCATGTTACAAGTTTGTCTTTTATGAAATGGCTGTTCACCAATGTGTCTTGAATTGAGGGGGCTATACGAAACGTGATCAACGGTCTCTCTCCTATCAGTGATCCTATTTCTGTATCCTTTTTTAAAACACTCCAATATTTTGTCAACATTTGTCTTATTTTAAAGCTCTCCTTTGAGTAAGTTAGAACTAACCGTGGTTTGTCTTCAATTGTTCTTTGATTCTTGTCTTTTGGTATAAGTGTTTCAGGTCTTGTTTTTACCCTTGCTCTTTGTTCCCCTCGTAGTATGTCTTTGTGTTTATATCCACGATCGGCAAATCGTTCTTTTGTTTCCTTGAACTTTTTCTCCATTTCCAATGGTTCTGAGCAATTTCGTTTCATGCGTAAAAATTCGCCATATGGGATGCTTTGTATGAGTGATGTTGGGTGGAAGCTAGTGCCATACAGGACACTGTTTGTTGATGTTTTCTTTCTGAAGACTGTTGTCTCTAGTTTGTTGTCTTTAACATAGACCTTAGTGTCTAAAAAGTCAATTTCTGCTTTTTGAATATTCGAGGTGAATTTTAAGCCCACCTCATTTTGATTGAGTATTGTTAAATACTCAATCAATTTCAATTTTGGACCCTTCCAGATGAGGAACAGGTCGTCTATGAACCTTAGCCATAACACCACATCCGTGGTGTAATTCTCGTTTTCTTCTCTCCAAGCTATGTTTTTCACCCACCAACCCATGGTGAGATTGGCATAGCTTGGAGAGAAGGAAACACCCATGGGACATCCGCAAGTTTGTTGATAATACTTCTTGTTAAAAAGAAAGATATTGTTAGATAAACCAAAAGCTATCATAGTCAACAGCATATTGGTATGTCTCAATTCAGATATAGGTCTTTGTTTCAGAAAATATTTAATCGCTGTTATGCCTATGTCGTGTTGTATAGAAGTATACAATGAGACTGCATCGATAGTAACGAGCCAGTAATCAGAATGCCATTCGGTCTCCATTATAATCCTAAGAAAATCTCCGGTATCTTTGATGAATGAGTTAAGGGTGGGAACAATTGGTGCCAAAAAGTGATCAACGTATAATGCTACAGTTTCACAAAGTGAGCCACAACTAGATATTATAGGTCTGGCTGGTGGATTGATTAATGTTTTGTGAATCTTTGGCAAAAAGTATATGGTGGGGGTGATTGGATGTTTCACAGTGAGATATTCTGCTTCTTCCTTGCTTAATAGTCCCTTTTCTTGCCATTCATGAATCAATTTGTGTAGATTGATCATTATTTCTACAGTTGGATTTTGTAGTAGTTGTTTGTAGTTCAGAACATTGTCTAGTTGGCGGTTAGCTTCATCTACATAATCTGTTTTGTTCAAGATGACTATGTTCCCGCCCTTATCAGCCGGTTTTATTTCAATTAGAGGATTTGTTTCAAGTGCTATCAGGGCTAGGCGTTCCTTTTTCGTTACATTTTCTCTTTTTGTCAATATGTTGTTCATTGATTCCAAATCTGTTTTAACTAGGTCATGATATGTGTCAATGCGGTTGCCAGGATATAAAACAGGACAGAACCGAGATTTATTTTTTTAATTTGTTTTGGTGCTGGAGTTAGTAGATATGCCCAGTTCAGATATTACTTGAGTATCACTTTGTTCAGTTTCTTCAAGTTGCTGGGCCAATTCATAAGCTGTTCGTAAGCCTGATACATCACCCACTGTAAATTGTTCTTGGTCGATGTCGGAATAGCATTCAGTTGGTATTTCTTCATTGGTTTTGCAATTTCTTTTTTTTGAGAAGAAGCTTTTTTAGTTTTAACTTTCTAATGTATTTGTATACATCTATTTTCGTTTCGACCTCATCCTGATGTTTGTCAGGGCAAATGGTTAGACCCTTTTTAAGTAGTGTGACTTCCGATTCTGTTAATGCATAGTTTGATAAATTGATAATCACATTTGAATCCATTTTGGTAGATTTTTTTGTAATTATTTCTTTGGCACTGCCCTGTTTCTCAGAGGATACCTTTGATTTACGACTTCTCCTGGTTTTCCTCCTTGGTTTTGGTTCATCGTTTGTCCTCTTCCCCTTCCTCTTACTTGGAAGTTTCCCCGTCCTCTTCCCTTTGTTTTTGGATTTTGTTGATCCTTGTAGAGGATCTGCATCTCCTCCAAAAAAGTAAAGTTATTCACCCCTGCTGTTGTTTGTTCTCCATCACTGGCTTCTGATTCTGTCACACTAGGGATGGTGTCGTTTTCAAAAGATTGAGGGTTTACATGTTGTTGTTTTTTGAGAGCATCAAAGTGTTTTGCGAAAGGGAAGATCGTCCCGTTGGCAAAGTCAGATTCGTCACGTCTGAATTTTCTTTGTTTTCTTTCTTGTATCTCTTCATCATGCTTATCCAGAATTTTTTCCATTATTTGACGTAAATTTTTCTTTATTTCTTCACTGTCTCCTAAAGCTTGTATTTGATCTTCCAATTCTTTTATTTTAGTGTGCAATTCCTCCACATTCTTTTTTGCATGTTTGATTATGATTAGGATCAAAACCTTTGTCTTTCAATGACACATCATTAATATAACACTGATAAAATTAATAGTTATCAACCCTTTGTATTAGGGCCCTTAACCCTATAACGTTACACAATACAGTAACAATTGTGTCAACCAAATTAAATTATGTCCCAACTTGACTCGAAAATGTCAAACACAGGTCTGACAAAGGTTTTGGATGATCCCAGAGAATGGGAATGTATGATTAAACTACCAAACCCACAATGCAACGTAACTCTGCCACGTGGTAGTTATGGTATAAATAAGTGAAACAAACAAGGGACAAATGTTTGTTAACCGTGAACAGGGACATTTACTGTCCGAAACGCGTAGGGTGGGGAATACCCAAATGAAATAAAACGTAAAGAACCTATGGAGTGGTGTGCGGCGATCTTCTTTTTTGAAGGGTAATTGCTTCGGAATTATTTACAAGGCTGTCCCAACCTTGCCGCCAGCACCAGCTACGAGCAGCTCCCACCGTCTGGGACATTTGCTTGTGAATTAATTAAAACACGGGGGAGAGCCCAGCATTTGAGCATTTCCAAACGGTGATACTTTGGGAAGAACGCGGAGTATCGACACCGAGCTGGATGCCACACGGGGTTTTGTGAACTAACACAATACTCACACCGTGAACTGAATTTGCATTTCCAGCCCGTAAGGAATGCGCTCTGATTCGAAGTGGAAAGGAAAGTAGCCTGAGTTAACCGGTTGAGCGCCGAATGGTAGTGTCGGAGGACACCAACAGCGACGGGAGTCTCTCGGGTGAGTCAACACATTTAACTTCAGTGCTAACATTTCCATTTACGATTGAATGCTGCAGCGAGTCTTATTATGAGATTATGTCTTTGACTTACAAAAGCTGATCTTCTTTGTGCCGCCAAGCAAGCCAAATTAAGACTCACTCCAATCTACAATTTCATCGAAGGCGATAATTTATTCGCCTTCATTTTGGACTAACACTAATTCCCTACAATTTTAACGAGCTTGTCACGCAACAACAATTACAAGTTTGTGTCAAACATCAGAAAAAGTAAAAATTGTTTATTTTCCCAGGAACTCGACCTTATTGATTTTATAATGGAAAAACGAGCAGCCCTACGTTTGGAAAAAGCGGAAAGCATGTTTACAATAAATGCTTCAACGTCAAATGCAATAGGAGGAAAACAAACAAGCACTTCCAAAACCACTAACCCCAATGCCAAACAACTATTCCAACAGATGGAAAAATTACTGCGTAAAGAAATCTCTCGCAGCTGGGAGATAATTACCTTAGAAAAATATACGAAGTTAGGCTTGGTACCACGAGGGTTACGAATCTTTACACTGCCTAATCACCCAGACACCACTGCTGAAATGTTGGAAGAATGGGGTCAAAATAATATGGACTGCTCGCGCAGAATGATCCTAATCATAATCAAACATGCAAAAAAGAATGTGGAGGAATTGCACTCTAAAATAAAAGAATTGGAAGATCAAATACAAGCTTTATGAGACAGTGAAGAAATAAAGAAAAATTTACGTCAAATAATGGAAAAAAATCTGGATAAGCATGATGAAGAGATACAAGAAAGAAAACAAAGAAAATTCAGACGTGACGAATCTGACTTTGCCAACAGGACGATCTTCACTTTCGCAAAACGCTTTGATGCTCTCAAAAAACAACAACATGCAAACCCTCAATCTTTTGAAAATGACACCATCCCTAGTGAGACAGAATCAGAAGCCAGTGATGGAGAACAAACAACAGCAGGGGTGAATAACTTTACTTTTTTAGAGGAGATGCAGATCCTCTACAAGGATCAACAAAATCCAAAAACAAAGGGAAGAGGACGGGGAAACTTCCAAGTAAGAGGAAGGGGAAGAGGACAAACGATGAACCAAAACCAAGGAGGAAAACAAGGAGAAGTCGTAAATCAAAGGTATCCTCTGAGAAACAGGGCAGTGCCAAAGAAATAATTACAAAAAAATCTACCAAAATGGATTCAAATGTGATTATCAATTTATCAAACTATACATTAACAGAATCGGAAGTCACACTACTTAAAAAGGGTCTAACCTTTTGCCCTGACAAACATCAGGATGAGGTCAAAACGAAAATAGATGTATACAAATACATTAGAAAGTTAAAACTAAAAAAATTCTTCTAAAAAAAAAGAAATTGCAAAACCAATGAAGAAATACCAACTGAATGCAATTCCGACATCGACCAAGAACAATTTACAGTGGGTGATGTATCAGGCTTACGAACAGCTTATGAATTGGCCCAGCAACTTGAAGAAACTGAACAAAGTGATACTCAAGTAATATCTGAACTGGGCATATCTACTAACTCCAGCACCAAAACAAATTTCAAAAATAAATCTCGGTTCTGTCCTGTTTTATATCCTGGCAACCGCATTGACACATATCATGACCTAGTTACAACAGATTTGGAATCAATGAACAACATATTGACAAAAAGAGAAAATGTAACGAAAAAGGAACGCCTAGCCCTGAAAGCCCTTGAAACAAATCCTCTAATTGAAATAAAACCGGCTGATAAGGGCGGGAACATAGTCATCTTGAACAAAACAGAATATGTAGATGAAGCTAACCACCAACTAGACAATGTTCTGAACTACAAACAACTACTACGAAATCCAACTGTAGAAATAATGATCAAACTACACAAAGTGATTCATGAATGGCAAGAAAAGGGACTATTAAGCAAGGAAGAAGCAGAATATCTCACTGTGAAACATCCAATCACCCCCACCATATACTTTTTGCCAAAGATTCACAAAACATTAATCAATCCACCAGCCAGACCTATAATATCTAGTTGTGGCTCACTTTGTGAAACTGTAGCATTATATGTTGATCACTTTTTGGCACCAATTGTTCCCACCCTTAACTCATTCATCAAAGATACCGGAGATTTTCTTAGGATTATAATGGAGACAGAATGGCATTCTGATTACTGGCTCGTTACTATCGATGCAGTCTCATTGTATACTTCTATACAACACGACATAGGCATAACAGCGATTAAATATTTTCTGAAACAAAGACCTATATCTGAATTGAGACATACCAATATGCTGTTGACTATGATAGCTTTTTGTTTATCTAACAATATCTTTCTTTTTAACAAGAAGTATTATCAACAAACTTGCGGATGTGCCATGGGTGTTTCCTTCTCTCCAAGCTATGCCAATCTCACCATGGGTTGGTGGGAGAAAAACATAGCTTGGAGAGAAGAAAACGAGAATTACACCACGGATGTGGTGTTATGGCTAATGTTCATAGACGACCTGTTCCTCATCTGGAAGGGTCCAACATTGAAATTGATTGAGTATTTAACAATACTCAATCAAAATGAGGTGGGCTTAAAATTCACCTCGAATATTCAAAAAGCAGAAATTGACTTTTTAGACACTAAGGTCTATGTTAAAGACAACAAATTAGAGACAACAGTCTTCAGAAAGAAAACATCAACAAACAGTGTCCTGTATGGCACTAGCTTCCACCCAACATCACTCAAACAAAGCATTCCATATGGCGAATTTTTACGCATGAAACGAAATTGCTCAGAACCATTGGAAATGGAGAAAAAGTTCAAGGAAACAAAAGAACGATTTGCCGATCATGGATATAAACACAAAGACATACTACGACTGGAACAAAGAGCAAGGGGAAAAACAAGACCTGAAACACTTACACCAAAAGACAAGAATCAAAGAACAATTGAAGACAAACCATGGTTAGTTCTAACTTACTCAAAGGAGAGCTTTAAAAAAAGACAAATTTTGACAAAATATTGGAGTGTTTTAAAAAAGGATACAGAAATAGGATCACTGATAGGAGAGAGACCGTTGATCACGTTTCGTAAAGCCCCCTCAATTCAAGACACATTGGTGAACAGCCATTTCAGAAAAGACAAACTTGTAACATGGTTGGAAAAAAGACAACTGGGGTTCACCAAATGCCAAACATGCAAGGCTTGCAAAATTGGACAAAATTAAAAAAGTTTGAAAGATCCTAAAGGAAGAACTTTTGAAATAAAAGACAAAATAACATGCGACTCACAGTTTGTGGTCTACCAACTCCAATGTTTTTGTGGTTTAAAATACATTGGTTCAACCATATGCCCTCTGAAAAAAAGAATACTTGAACACATTCGAGCAATATAAAATAATGATAACAGCTATGCGGTTGCTAAACACCTAAAAAGCCATCCAGGAAAAACTTGGAAAGACATAAAATATGCAGGGATTGCAATGATAAAAGAAAGTGAACGTGGTGGGGATAAAAACAAGAAACTAAGACGACTTGAATCCAAGCTAATAATCAAATTCAAAACGCGCAGCCCGTGGGGAATGAACGCGGATGAGGAACTGTACGTACATCTTTGAGACTGTAATAATTAAGAACTGAAAATTTATGATTTTATCTTTGACAACAACATATATATGGCTTTCTGCTACAATTATAAACTGGGACCTTTAGTAAATATACTAATTATGAACTCTAATATGATGTAATCAAGATCCACCAACTTGCTAAATGAATTTTATGAAAAGTAATTATCATCCTCAACCGGCGCCGACCAGTAGACTGACATGGCCGTATCAAGTGGACTATTTATATTTATCAAGGCACTTAGCCATGATCTTTCAATGACACATCATTAATATAACACTGATAAAATTAATAGTTATCAACCCTTTGTATTAGGGCACTTAGCCCTATAACGTTACACAATACAGTAACAATTGTGTCAACCAAATTAAATTATGTCCCAACTTGACTCGAAAATGTCAAACACAGGTCTGACAAAGGTTTTGGATGATCCCAGAGAATGGGAATATATGATTAAACTACCAAACCCACAATGCAACGTAACTCTGCCACGTGGTAGTTATGGTATAAATAAGTGAAACAAACAAGGGACAAATGTTTGTTAACCGTGAACAGGGACATTTACTGTCCGAAACGCGTAGGGTGGGGAATACCCAAATGAAATAAAACGTAAAGAACCTATGGAGTGGTGTGCGGCGATCTTCTTTTTTGAAGGGTAATTGCTTCGGAAATATATATATATATATATTCACTGAAAAAACCATAGGTTATAGACCATATATAGTTAGGAATTAGCATTTACAAAACCTTGAAAATTCACTGAAAAAAACATAGGTTATAGACCATATATCGTTAGGAATTAGCATTTAAAAAACCTTATTTTACCCACACAAAACCATTGAAATTCCATATATAGTTAGTTGCACTAACTATATATCGCGCACCCGCAATCCACTGCTGATGATGTCACATATTACATCATTCATGACATGGTCAGTGACATCACTGATGACATCACTGATGACATCTCAAATGATATCACTGATGACATGACTGATAACAACATCCAGTGATTTTTTGTTTCTGTAAAGTTTAAATATGTCTTACATATTGAAGAATGAGTGGATGTGTAAGTGTCTGGACGAAGGATTTAGTAGGTGCATGACTGACTGTATGACTGAGTGATTAAATGTGTCTCACTGAGTGCATGGGTTAGTGACTAAACTGTCTTAATTTGTGCATCATTATGTCTGTTGTTCTGTAAACTGCTGCATGTGTTGATCAGTAGCTATATGAGTAACTATATGGGTTATTGATTGATTGCCCAAGTATTTGTATGGGAGACTGAGTGTGTGTGTGGCTGACTGGGAGGTGTGTGACTCTGTGCAGATCAATGTGTACTTGTATCAATGATTGTATAAGAAGGTAAGTATGTGTTAGTATATGTTTGAAAATGTAAGGTGCTCTATGTTTAACTGTATAGACAAGAAAATGGAAGTGTCATTGATTCTTTACAGGACTGACTAGGTGTGTGAGTAACTCCATGGATGAGTGGCAGACTGTGAGTGTCTGTATAGGTGTATGAGTGCATATGATAGTGTTGTAAAGATGAGTGATTGTATGTATGAATGATTGTGTGGGTGAATGAGTGAAGGTGTGTGTAGACGTAGGAATCAGTGAGTGCGTATGTAGTAACTAGTATTGGTGTGTCAATGGTTTCAAAAATTATACTCTGTATTTAACACTGGGTGAAACAGAGGTTATATTAAAATGTGAGGAGATGCATTGTATTGTCACATGAATGATATCATCAGTGATGTGGTCATTGATGTCAAATGAGATGTCATCAGTGATGTCATCAGTGATGTCATTTGAGATGTCATCAGTGATGTCATCAGTGATGTCACTGACCATGTCATGAATGATGTAATATGTGACATCATCAGCAGTGGATTGCGGGTGCGCGATATATAGTTAGTGCAACTAACTATATATGGAATTTCAATGGTTTTGTGTGGGTAAAATAAGGTTTTTTAAATGCTAATTCCTAACGATATATGGTCTATAACCTATGGTTTTTTCAGTGAATTTTCAAGGTTTTGTAAATGCTAATTCCTAACTATAGATGGTCTATAACCTATGGTTTTTTCAGTGAATTTTCAAGGTTTTGTAAATGCTAATTCCTAACTATATATGGTCTATAACCTATGTTTTTTTCAGTGAATTTCAATGGTTTTTTAATAGCAAATATCATAAGCTGTCGAATGTCAAGTACGTGGTAAGTAAAAACATTTTCGTGTTTATGCACACTGATCTGCTTTGAATGCTGCCCCCCCCCCCTCATTTCTATTAGGAGTACTCTCTCTTTGCAGATAGTGAAAGGTAGTTAACGCAGGCCTTTGCCCCCGTTGTAATACGTCGTGCCTGCTTCTCTCTCCATTTGATTGATTGTTATCCAAGCATTTACTGCTTTAGAATTGGTTCTCTTTGGTTCATTCTCTATTTACAAACAAACACAGAGTCGCAATACTCTGTTTAGTCTTTGCAGATAACGAAAAATCGTGTAAAAAAACAAAAGGAATCGAGCAAAATCAGTAGGCCACTAATGGGATCTCTTTTTGACCTCGCTAAAATAGAAACATTAGGAACAACCCCTCATGACAAATACGAAACTAGTGAGATGAACTGAACTCCACACCATGATGGCTGCAATACAGCTCGGCTCCGCCACCCACCCCGCCCAAAATAACGATAAAGAGCGGCTGCCATAATTGCTCGCGGAATGGCCACGACGGAGCTACGAAATGGTGGTGCTCTCATGCTAACCCCAGCTTCAGTCTGAAACATCCAGAAACACTGTAGACTACCAATTCGATCAGTTCCGGTAGCGCCCCAATGTAACCCGGTAGAGAAGAACTAGCCCTCCCCTCTTTGACTGATGGTTCTTGTTGCCTGTCCCTTCTGTTGTCATTTAACAGAACTATTTAGCCTGCTGAAAGGGGTTGTGTTCCGACCGCTGGTTGGTGGAGACATTTTGACTATATTCTGGACCTGCGTTGTCGCGTAATGCGTCATATGACGCGCCGCGTTAGCGCATCCGGAAGTCATCCGGGGCGCGACGCGCAGCGCGTAACGTAAGCATAACAGGTCATGTGACTTGTTAATAAAACTTTTCATTGGTTCATTTTACTTTTCTTATTCTAATGATGAAAGGCTTGGTCATATGACCTAAAAATTACGCTTTTTATTACTTCCGAACATTATTTTTTCTTAAATATATGTTATAATGTTCCAGGCTAATGTACTTTCCCGGAAAATTTACAACTGTCCTGCAAGTAAAATATATTCTTTTTTCGAGAAAAAGGGCGTTTCTTCGTCCCATGACGGAGCCGTTGAGCAAAAAAGGGTCGACCTGCTGTCTTAGTCGCCGATACGCCTGAATATGAGATTCTTATCGATCACTTTATGTTGCAGGAGTAGAAAACACAACAGCCCTTGACCATTTATCTTTACTGCGTTCCTGCGTATTATACCTTTTACCCTTCATGTAATTGGTCTGCTTTATTTCACTTGCCTTTTAATGATTCTAAAACAGTGACTATTATTAAAAACTTTACCAATGTATATACTACTACCATGTTTTCTTTTAAAAACCTTTATTGTGAAAATTTCATTATACAAATACGAGCCTATAACCACGTGGGCCGGCCACGGAGCAAACTGTAATCGTATATGATGAGTAGACATTTACACTGTAGAGGAACGTAACGGGCGGGCCATTAGGTTGCAAGAACTAAGGTGTCTAACAGTTGCGGAATCGGTGGACGTACATTTTATAATTAAAATACGACAGGGCCAGTTACAATAAAATTATCTAGATATACATTTGCGGGCAAGTACCATGGGTGACGTTAATTCGAACTTTCAATAGTACAGTAATCAATAACACATCAGAACTTAATATCAATAGGGATGTCGAAATACTCAATCAATTCTCGTCCCCGCCCGCCATGTGCTTCAAAACTGCATACGTATCTCGTGATTTCAAGGTTCTGCAACCAGTACACAACAAGGAGTTACGAGTCCCATTTATTCCGGCGCCATTTTGGGCGAGGACGGGCAGGTCCAGGATATAGTCAAAATGTCTCTACCAACCATCGACTATGATGATGTTCATATGCTGTATTTATAGAGTAACACTCATCTGTCCACATGAAATTAATTTGCCACAATCTAAACATGTCATTTTAATCTTTCCAAAGTTCTTCTAAATATTTGGGACCGTTTCCCTTGCCTCTGATGCTGTCAGTGCCACTTCTTTGATGAATGTACTGGCAGGTCGGGGGTTCTCCTCCAAATCTCTCTTTTATGCAGCACTATAATTAATTGGTGCCACCTCTCCATATGACGATGCATGGTATAGTTACCATAACTATATTTTTTTTCGGTTCCTCTGGAGAGTACATCGTGGCAGATGAAGCGTATAACGTACCGGGCATTTACCTTTTTTTGCATGTAGAGGAAAGGAAAAAAAAATCGAGCGTCCGAGTTCTAAGGTGTCCCAGGGCCATTTTAGTGGACCAGGCCCAAATCCAAAGAACAGGCCGCCATTTTGAGAGTCCTGTTGCAGCCGCCTGTCGCTGTAGCATTAAGAGCGGCCGAAACTCAGCTGAATGGCAACTGAAACGGTAAAGGGGCGCCCCACTACAGCAGACGAGCCTCCACCTAGGAAGGCCCGTTCACGCCGCCTCCCCTCCACCTTCGGGCACCCCACGCCGGTATTCGGAGCAGTATTGTAGGATGGCCACACCAGTGCAGCAACTTGCTCGACACCACCTCGGTGGTAACCGAATCTCAGCGCCTTGTGGTGTCTTCTATTCAGAAAACATTGTTGTGCTGCCTTCGACCTATTCGCCGCAAGTGCGCACGCAACTCAGCTGCATAGCTTGCTAGACACCACCTCGGTGCTAACCGAATCTCAGCGCCTTGTGGTGTCTTCTATTCCAAAAATATTGTTGCGCTGCCTTTGGCCCCATTCGCACATCGGTCCGCTACTGACGCCATCTCACAGGCCAACGGGGCGCCCCACGCCGACTTTCAGCATTGTAGGATGGCCACACCAGTGCAACTTACTAGACACCACCTCGGTGCCATCCGGATCTTGGCATCTCAGCGCCTTGTGGTGTCTTCTATTCAGAAAATATTGTTGCGCTGTCTTTGGCCCCATTCGCACATCGGTCCGCTACTGACGCCATCTCACAGGCCAACGGGGCGCCCCACGCCGACTTTCAGCATTGTAGGATGGCCACACCAGTGCGGCAACTTGCTAGACATCACCTCGGTGGTAACCGAATCTCAGCGCCTTGTGGTGTCTTCTAGTCAGAAAATATTGTTGCGCGGCCTTTGGCCCCATTCGCACATCGGTCCGCTACTGACACCATCTCACAGGCCAACAGGGCGCCCCACGCCGACTTTTACCATTGTAGGATGGCCACACCAGTGCCACAACTTGCTAGACACCACCTCGATGCCATCCGGATCTTGGCATCTCAGCGCCTTGTGGTGTCTTCTATTCAGAAAATATTGTTGCGCTGCCTTTGGCCCCATTCGCACATCGGTCCGCTACTGACGCCATCTCACAGGCCAACGGGGCGCCCCACGCCGACTTTCAACATTGTAGGATGGCCACACCAGTGCGGCAACTTACTAGATACCACCTCGGTGCCATCCGGATCTTGGCGCGTTGTGCTGCCTTCGGCCTATTCGCACATCGGTCCGCTACTGACGCGAACTCACAGGCCAACGGGGCGCCCCACGCCGACTTTCAGCATTGTAGGATGGCCACACCAGTGGTGCAACTTGCTGGACACCACCTCGGTGCCATCCGGATCTTGGCGCGTTGTGTTGCCTTCGGCCTATTCGCACATCGGTCCGCTACTGACGCCGCCTCACGTGCCAACGTATTTTCTCCGCATTTTATACCCTATGCCGCATAACAGGTCATGTGACTTGTTTATAAAATTTTTCATTGGTTCATTTTACTTTTGGTTTCCTAATGATGGAAGGCTTGATCATATGACCTAAAAATAACACTTTTCATTGGATGAAAACTTTTTTTTTCCCAAACGATGAAAGCCCCACCTTGTTTCTGGATATTTCAGACTGAAGCTGGCGTCAGCATGAAAGCACCACCATCTCGTGGCTCCGTCGTGGTCATTCCGCGAGCAATCATGGCAGCCGCTCCCCACCAGAAGCCTGCAGGAGTCGGGGGCCCCCAAAACTTTTGTTGAATCCTCAAGGCGGAGGGGACTCTTTCGAGAATGGGGTCCAAGACCTAGCAGACAAGCGTCCGATTTCCAAGGTGTCCCAGGGCCATTTCAGTGGACCAGGCCCAAAAAGGAAAGAGCCTGCCGCCATTTTGAGAGTCCTGTGACAGCCGCCTATCGCTGCACCGCAAGAGTGGGCGCAACTCAGCTGAATTGCGGCTTTTGACACAGTGGACCAAAAGCGGACGGAATGGCAACTGAAACGGTAAAGGGGCGCCCCACTACAACAGACGAGACTCCACCTGGAGAGGCCCGTTCACGCCGCCTCCCCCCCCCCCCGGGGCGCCCCACGCCATTATTCGGAGCAGCATTGTAGGATACCAAAACCAGTGCGGCAACTTACTGGACATCACCTTGGTGCCATCGTTCTGCTGCCTTGGAACTATTCGCACAACAGTTTGCTACTGATGACCCACCCCCCGCGACGCCCCACGCCGGATGCCGAAATCAGTGCGGCACCCAGGCAACATCACCTGGGTGCCGTCCAGAAATCTGGACGTTGTGCTGCGTTGGGACTATTCGCACAGCCGACCGCTACTTCGTTGTTTTTCCCTAAAAATGTTTAAATGTTTTTACTGTTTTTGTTTTGTTGTATATATTTATAAGTTATTAAAGTTTTATAATCTTACTACTTTGTTGGAGTGCTATATATTTTTAATGTGACACATAATTGTAAAAACTTTGATGTACAAAGAGTCATCCCTGGAATCTTCCGCTTCAGGCTCGGTCCCCTCCCCAATCACAATACAGGATGGTTTTCAGATAGTAGGAACGCGTGTGCTGTGACGGATCTCATCGAGTGTGGGCCTTGATCTACTATAACTCCTTTGAAGAGGGGTGATTCTTTACAGCTGGGGCCATAAACTACATCTGCAGGGCTAGCTGATAGCCTAGGACCGGCCTGGACAATCGGACTCAGAGGAAAAGGAGTGTCAGAGGGTGCGGTAGTGAATAGGGCGAAAGGGAGGTGTCGGGCGGGCACAGGGTGTGATTCTCAGGGAAGAGCAGCGCAGATGGGGGAGGTTTATTACCCATGCATAAGACAGAGAACGGGGGTGACCAGTGCCTGGGGGAGATGCTTGCGAGGGTGGGGAGCCATGCTAAGGATCGACAGCGTGCAGAGAGTGGGTCTGGTCAAGGCATCTAAAATGACTGCCGTGCACGACAAAAGTGTGGCATTTGAAAAAAGGCAAGATGGCGCAGACAATGTTTTTCAACACTTCCTGATTTCCTTCGAATCGAACGTTAACAGACGTTGGGGCATATTACCAAAGTTAAGCGATATTTATCCCTAACGATGCTTAGCAACGAATTTTTTACCGCTAAGCATCGTCAGAAATTATCGCAGATAAACCTTGCTATTATCAAGGTTTATCGCAAATGCGATAAAAAACGACCGCAATGCATTAATATCGCTGAAAACTCAGCGATATTCATGCATTACCGAGCTAATGCTCTTAGCCATGTTATCCACCTCCCATTGGATAACATGGCTAAGAACTGCTCAGGGCAGGTGGTAGCTTTTGGAGATATTCGCGCTTAGCGCGAATATCTCCAAAAGTTGGTAATAGGAGATAGCGATGTTAGCGACTGTTTCCAGTCGCTAACATCTTGGCATGCCCACTTTGCATGTCATTAGTGATAAATATCACTGACATGCAAAGTGGGGCCCAAGATGGTCGCTATCTCCTACTAGCGGTCGCTAACTGGTGTTAGCAACAGCTAGGTAATACAGAGATAATTTTATCTCCGCGAAGCGGAGCGCTATTACAGATATATATCTTTTTTTGAACGTTAATTTCTCAAAATCCACTGAAGCACATATATTGAGACCTAGCAAAGGCACATCGAGCTACCAGTCCCTACAATTTTGCCAAGTTTCGTGCAAATCCATTCAGCCGTTCGATTATTATTATTATTATTTGTTTTGCCCCGCGGGGCCCTTTTAAAACCTCCACATCAAACCTAGGGGGTCAGGGAGGATCTACTATGCCCCCTTATGGTCATTTGCCCCTTCGCTTTGGCCTCCTCTTGGTTCTCGATCCTACCGAGAGACAAGATGGCGGCTGCTACGGACTGTTTGGAATGTTTACAGACGCCGGAGAACCAATCAGCTTCGCAAAGCTCCGTTACGCGAAAAGTACGCGAAGCGGAGCGCTGTTACAGATATATATCTTTTTTTGAACGTTAATTTCTCAAAATCCACTGGAGCACATATATTGAGACCAAGCAAAGGCACATCGGGCTACCAGTCCCTACAATTTTGCCAAGTTTCGTGCAAATCCATTCAGCCGTTCGATTATTATTTATTTTTTTTTTTTTGCCCCGCAGGGCCCTTTTAAAACCTCCACATCAAACCTAGAGGGTCAGGGAGGATCTACTATGCCCCCTTATGGTCATTTGCCCCTTCGCTTTGGCCTCCTCTTGTCTCTCGATCCTACCGAGAGACAAGATGGCGGCCGCTACGGACTGTTTGGAATGTTTACAGACGCCGGAGAACCAATCAGCTTCGCTTCACAAAGCTCCGTAACGCGTAAAGTCCGCGAACCGGAGCGCTGCCTGGTCCGCTGTTACAGATATATATCTTTTTTTGAACGTTAATTTCTCAAAATCCACTGGAGCACATATATTGAGACCTAGCAAAGGCACATCGGGCTACCAGTCCCTACAATTTTGCCAAGTTTCGTGCAAATCCATTCAGCCGTTCGGGCTAAAAGTGAGGCCAACCGCCCTATGGAAAACTCAATGTTAAAAACACGTTTTGGGACCCCCCCTTTTTTCTCGGCCCCCCCTTGACGAACCCCCCCCAAATTTTCAGGGGCTGCTCAGAAACAAAATGTTCCATTTTCCTGAAAATTTCAGCCAATTCCGTCCACAAACGCCAAAGTTATTAGACATAGAATTTTCAAAAATCCCATAGAGAAAAAATCCTAACTATATATACCTACTGGCGACCGCCAGTAGGTAATATATATATATATATATATATATATATATATATATATATATATATATACATATATATATATATATATATATATATATATATATATATATATATATATATATATATATATATAAATATATATATATACAGTGTCAGTCTGTTTTGAAGAACGTCCACATTTTGAACATCACATCCATTTGGCACTATATAACAGAAAATGACACCTCCAGACAGTTTTCTGGAACATGTTTATTTGTTCATTTCACCAAGTGCTACAGCAGCGTGAACTGGCCTACGTGTTTCAGCCATAGCCTTCAACAGGGCCACAGAGATGTGTGCGCAGAGTGCTAATTTACGGAGCTAGTATAACAAAATACACCCCAACAAAACTTTATTTAAAAAAAGAGACAAGACCCAGGTGTATCTCAAGTGCCAAGCCACACATTAAAACGCACCAAGTTATCCACATTTCATATCTACTATTGGAAGCAGAATGTCTTAAAGGAACAACAAAGAAATAATGGTAAAGTACCAAAATAATGAATCAATCTCCCCTACATGTTTTACAATTTCAAAATAATGCCCAACAGATGTCGTATAAGACATGTTTCCATTTCCAAGAGAGCAAGAATTCGATTTCATGCAAGCAGTTTAAACAAAACCAAATCCATTTCTTTCAAATTAAATGTTCTACAAATCAAATCAAGTAGAATTCTATTTGCAAAATGTAAACATGTAATATGAGTTCCACTAAAGCTATACGGAAAACATAAAGTGTGTAGTGCTTTTTAAGGTGCCAGAATATAGTTTCTACACAAAGTGCTCTTCAAAGACAGTCATTAAGTAATTTTCAGTTCCCACTGACAGTTTTTCTCATTCACCCAAAGCTATGAGGTAACTTCAAATTGCATGGTGTTCTATTAAAGTGCTAGTTTGACATCAATCGTATAATGCATATTGCCCAGTCAGAAAAGTCATTGTTGCAGAGTGCAAAGGTTTGAGCTAGATTAAAAGTGCCTTGTGCTATCTTAAAAAGTTGAATTGAATCTCTATATGCTAATAGCGATTGTACGCTATACAAAGATAGCTGATCTTAAAGATTTCACTGTGCAATGTGCTCATTTTAAGACCTATTTTATATATAAAAAGCTATTGTAAAGTGCATAGTACATAATACAGCATTATTACACAATGTAAATGTATAAGCCAGATTTAAAGTGCATTGTGCTATCTGAAAAAGTTGACTCGCTTCAGTCTTTATAAAGTGCTAATAATTGTAAACTATGTTATATAATTTGAAGTAAGCCAATTCAAAAGATTTTAAAGTGCATTGTGCAATTTTTCACGATTTTTTCTTAAAAACATTCTCTAAAAGATACACTAGTAAAGTACCTGGTATTATATGAGCAATCAGAATCAATACAATTAGGATAGTTGTAATCTATTGACTCATTGTTGAACATTCTAAAACAATCCAACATGCAACACGTTGAAGATATAATACACTATCATATCAGATGTAAGCTTTCAGGTCTATAGCACCATTTGAAAGAATCCATCTTGATTCCACCCTCCATAGTCTAAGTTCTCTGTCACCACCTCTCGGTTTTGAAAATATTTGTTGGATTCCATAGTACCCCAATTTACTACTATCTCCATTGTGTCTACCTCAGATATGCTTTGCAATAACATAAGTAAAATCCTTTTTCATAAAATCTCGAATATGGTGTTCATCCCAAACTTTAAGTTATTGATAGTACTTCCTATGTACATTATTTCACACTCACATTCCAGTGCATTCACTACATGGGTACTTTCACAATAAAAATGTTCCATGATCTTTTTCACTCTCCCATCAAATAGTTTGACCTCTGCCCTGTTATCACTCCTTTGCAGGCTTTCCATTTGATACATTTATGGAAACCTAATTTCTTCGGTATTGACCAATTGCATGATTGCTCTTGAATTCGCATGTAGCTAGGGGCCATTTGTACTAACGTTTTTTACAGGCGCAAATGGGTTTTAGACCTGTTTGCATCTGCAAAAAACGTGTGGCCCATGTACTAATCCTATATTGCGAGTCACAAATCAATTTGCGACTCGCAAAATAGGATTAGCTACTAACTATTAGGAGGGGGCATTCCAAAGGCGACCCTTCCTAATAGCAACTCTTGAAGCTATGTATGACTGTTTTGCAACTGCAATTGCGGTCGTAAAACAGTTGCAGTCTAAGGGTGGTAAACCACTCGCAAATGGGAAGGGGTCCCCAGGGCACCCCTTCACCTTTGTGAGTGACTCTCAAAATATTTTTTTAAGCGCAGGCAGTGGTCCGTTTAGACCACTGCCTGCCCTTAAAAAGATGCGACTGAAAAGTTTCATTTTTATTTTTTAAATGCATCCCATTTTCCTTTAAGGAAAACGGGCTGCATTTTAAAAAAGACTGCTTTATTTTAAAGCAGTCTCAGACATGGTGGTCTGCTGACCCCAGCAGGCCACCATCCCTGGGACTGCCAGCCATTCCCAATGGGGTCGCAAATTGAGACAGCCTCATTAATATGCATGAGGCATGCAATTTGCGATCCCATTGGGAATCGCAAACAGTGTCTCAGACACTGTTTTGCATTTTAATTTGCGAGTCGCAAATCCGACGCAATTTGCGAGGCACAAATTGGTGGGTCGTACATGTGGCCCTAAAAGATCTCCTAGTGAATGCATCTTCTGATAGGTTATGTTTGCATGATTCCGTACAACATCCTTAAAGTCTCCATTTTGTTCCAGAATCCTTCAGTTGTTTCTAAGGAATGTTTTACATTACACCTTCGTCGTTTTGGGCTTTTTTTCGGCAATAGGAGATCATTTCTATTTTTCTCTTTTGTTCTCTTCAAAGCACCCATCAAGACTGTTGTTCGGTATTTACCTCTTATAAATCTCCAATGCTTGTTCATCAAAATCTTTTTCTTCAGAACAATTTTTTTTAACCCTCAGATACTGGCCACAAGGTATACTCCATTTCAGAGCTGCTGGGTGTGCACTGTTTGCAAAAAGTACATTATTTCCGCTTGTGGGTTTTCTAAAGACCTTAGCACAAATCCTTTCTTGTGACATCTTTCAGAATTCCTTCCAACCCAAACTGTTTCAGTTTCCCAAAAGCCCGTGGCTAGATTGGCATACTTTGGGGCAAAAGAAGACCCCATGGCAGTCCCCTGTTTCTGTATATAATATTTCCCATCAAAGATGAAAATATTATTCATCTGGGAAAACTTAATTATATCCAGCAACATTTCTGTAAGGTTCAGTAAACTTAATGAACTAGATTTCAAATAAAGTCTGCTTGCTGCCAAACCACCCTTGTATCTTATAGATGTATTTAAGGAGACAAGATCAACTGTTGCCATTATGTAGTTTTGTTTCCACGGAATGTCATTAATTCCGCTTATAAAGTCCAAGGAATCTCTGATATAGGATGGGAGACTGGAAATAAATGGGAAGGGAAATATATCCAAAAATCTTGAAGCATACTCCAATAAGCAGTCTGATGAACTAAAAATGGGTTGTCC
Organism: Lissotriton helveticus; assembly: GCF_964261635.1. NCBI lineage: Eukaryota > Metazoa > Chordata > Amphibia > Caudata > Salamandridae > Lissotriton > Lissotriton helveticus. The sequence goes on along the minus strand of NC_136070.1, from coordinate 1,017,622,068 downwards.
TGGAGGGTAATAAAATTATTTTATGGACTTTTGGCAAAAAATAAATGGTAATGTTGGATAATCTCCCTTCAACTAGAGATATTCATTGTAATTCAGGAGTTCCAAATGGTGCCATTCCTTAAATTTGTTATGAACAACCTTCATCACTTCTTTTAATGGATCCCCTGGTAATCTCTCATAGTGATCACAGTTGTTAAGTTGCCTTCTTGCTTCCAGTATATATTTACTCCTATCCATAATTACAAAGCCCCCCCTTTGTCAGAAGATGTATTATTATGTTTTTATTCTCCTCTAGTTCCATTAAAGCTGACCAATCATTGTTATCGTATTCTCTCTGCATTTGTTGGAATGTCCTTTTGCAGTTTTCACTGCTATCTTCTTCAACCCATCAGAGATCAGCTCTTGGAAAACAAACACTTTATTGCCTGGTGTCAATTGAGGGCAAAACTTTGAATTGTTTTTGCTTCCACTACTCACTGAAAGGTCGGTGTCAATATTAAATCCCACACAAAGGTCTTTGTCTTTAAATTCACTTCCATCAGTTGCTATTTCCTCTTCTAAACTCACAAGTGTTTGTAAATGTGGTAAATCCTTTTGTGTCAATATGGACAGTGTTTGTGTAGTTTCTCTAGCAGGTGATCAATAATATATCTTCATGGCAAAATGCTTCTTGAGTTTGAGTTTATGACAGATTTTATAGAGGTTGATCCTTACATTCGCTAGATCCATATTTAAGTTTAGACAAAAAGACAGCCCTTTATTTTTTTTATTTTTTTTATATTTTTATCGAGATTTTATTGCAGCAGAAGAAGAAAAAAAAGAAAAAACAGCCAACAATGTTACATAGAAGTAAAACACAACAAATTATTATGTATTCATGCGTTTCCCTTATTAACCTTACTTCGTTATCCATTTAGCAATTGGGGACCATAAATTACATCCATAAGTTTTCTTTCTAATACCCTTCATTTTATATAGTGCAATTTCAAAGTGATATATAGACAGAAGCTTGCTTTGCCATGTAAAAAAGTTTGGTGGTTCCTCATCGAGCCATCGTGATGTAATACATGAGCGATATACGGATATGCAGATAAAAATAAATCCTTCGTTCTCATCTAGACCCGGGTTAGCCATATTCTCTTCGCAACCAAAGATAACCAATGGTGCCGTTAATTTAATTAAAATATCTAAGGTTTCAAAGAAAAAACGTTCCACATCAGCAATGAATTGCTCCAATTTCGGGCAGAAAAAAAACATGTGAGCAGCATCAGCTGCAGTATAATTACACCGGTTACAATTTGTCCCCCGCCCTAAACTCCATTTTGCTAATTTCTCTGGTGTATAGTATAGCTCAAAAATTGACATAAAATGCTGGCTTATCAATGGCCCATTCAGCAAAACTTTACCGGCACTTGCAATACTTCTCTCCAAATCAACACTTTGAACATTTAATTTGTTTTGCCATCTAGCAGCTCTTACTTCTAACTCATTTTCTACACTTTCCAAAAGTAAATGATATAAAGGCCCTATTTTATGCCGGTGTTTAATTGCTTCAAAAATCGTAATTTTCCCCAAAACAATCATGTTTTTTGATCATTTCTGTAAACAAAAACTTCGTATCTGGAGATACTTAAAGAAATCCAAGTGAGGAACATGGTAAGTATTCATTAAATATTCAAATGAAACAAAGTAATTCCCATGAAATAGGTCTCCAATCTTATTAATCCCTAATTTAGACCACCTATGCATCATGCCATCATGGAATATTTCTGGAATAGAACAATTCTGCAAAGGGGTATATATATTAAGATTGGCACCTAACTGAAGTCTCTTTTTAATGGTTCTCCATATAGCATAAGCCGTGTCAAAGATCTTGAATTTAGTTTTTTTGTAGTAACTAGGCTCGATAATCCGATTTAAACACTGTTTAGCTCAGAGCCTAGGAGCATTTAGAAAATAGATGGTGTCAGGAAGTCCTCTATAAGGACATCTGGTAGTATTAAAACGTCCATATACTGCAGTATTGCCATCCAATGATAATATTGAAAATTCTGAATACCCCATCCCACTCTCTTTCGAGGCAGCATACAGCTTTTTAATCCTCTCCTAGACCGATGATACCCCCAGAGAAATCTAGAGCACATTCTCTCTAGGCGAACAAAATAGCCAGAGGGTATCAAAAAAGGAATAGCATGAAATAAATATAAACATTTGGGGAAATTAAGCTGCACCCTAAAAGTGAAAGCTTTAAGTTGTTTAATCTTTCAAAGATTTTGTTAGAAGATGCTATAACAGGATCTAAGTTAACAGGAATGATTTCTTCGATATTGGCTGTGATCCTTTTACCCAAATAAATAGCCTCTTTTTATAGTTTTATATTCACAGGGCGGCCTGTCACCGAATGGATAAGTTGTGTTTTGTCGACATTGAGTTTGTATCCTGATAGTCGACCAAATTCCGCCGCGGAATCTACAATGATGGGTAGTGCAGTGTTAATCTCGGCTGTTACCACTGCGATATCATCTGCATAAGCACAGACTTTAAAATCATGATTATGTAGCTGAATTGGCCTAATTGTTAGGTTCCTTTCTAGATTCATAATAAACGGGTCGATATATAGTGGGAACAGCAAGGGCGAGCAGGGACACCCCTGTCTCGTTCCCCTTGCTATTGCACTGCCCCCGACATCTTCCCAGAAACTCGGACAGCAGCGGTCGGCGGGATATACAATGTCCGTATTGCATTAATAAATTCAGCAGGAATCCCCTTTTTCCCTAGAACAGACCACAAAAAGGCCCATGTGACCCTGTTGAACGCTTTTTCGGCGTCCAACAGGGCCACACCAACCGAGGAACAAGTCCCCTGTGCCCAATCCAGTAAGGATATAATCCGTCTAATATGGTCTGTGGTACCTCTACCCTGTATAAATCCGTGTTGTCTTAAAGAGACGAGTTCTGGCATCAAATCATTTAACCGATTGGCTATAAGTTTCGAATAAACTTTGCTGTCCGAATTCAGCAATGAAATTGGTCTATAAGACCCCATTTCTTACGGAATTTTGCCTTTCTTTTTAAACACAACTATTATTGCCTCCGCCCATGAACGCGGGGCCTTCCCCGAAAAAGCTTGCTGACAAACGTCCACTAGTTCCTTTTTTAACTGGTTTCTAAATTTCCTGTAAAATTCCAACGGGATGTTATCTGGCCCCATGGCCTTACCCTGAGCCAACCCTAAAATCGCTATCTCGATCTCTTGCCAATCTGGAGGTGCCAATAGATTCAATCGTTGAGCTTCAGATAAAGTTACCTGAGTTACTTCCATTAAATTTTCATCCAGCTCAGCCGAAGCCGCAGCCACATCCTCACTATAAAGTTGTTGATAAAACTCTTGAAAGGCTATTAATACCCCCTCTTTGGTCTTCTGCACCACACCCTGCAGATCCTTTATTTTAGGAATCTCATTATACGCCTGTTTTTCCCTTGTCCTTTTGGCTAACATTCTGCCTGTTTTTTCTCCAAATTCATATGCCTCTTCCTTATACTGAATATAATTGGCAGCAATTTGATCGGCAATGCTGGTATAAACATTTGCTCTTTTAATGGAGAGATCATTCAGAACAGTCCAGCCCGAACTGCCAAGCCATGCCTTCCCTGGACCGGAAACAAGCTTCCGAGGACCGGTTTCTGGCATTCCAGCCGTCTTCAGCCCGGCTTGCTTGAATCCAGTGGCAAAGTGAGCAAGGGACTCACGTCTGAGCATACCACGCCTTACTTATGGCGGCAATATAGCCATGTCTGAACTGGGGTGGCAGAGTGGGCTAAAGAACGGTGATGGGTCAAACCCAGATCTTGTGACTGGGTGTGAGTGTTTGATTGGTTCAGATGCTCCGTCCATCACCACCCCCTTTTGTACCGCTTTGGCCGCCATTAGTGTGGCAGGGTATGCTCAGACGTGAGTCCCTTGCTCACTTTGCCACTGGATTCAAGCAAGCCGGGCTGAAGACGGCTGGAATGCCAGAAACCGGTCCTCGGAAGCTTGTTTCCGGTCCAGGGAAGGCATGGCTTGGCAGTTCGGGCTGGACTGTTCCCATGAGGCACAGGGTCAGACAGATTTGCATATAGCCATGTCTGAACTGGGGTGGCAGAGTGGGCTAAAGAACGGTGATGGGTCAAACCCAGATCTTTTGACTGGGTCTGAGTGTTTGATTGGTTCAGATGCTCCGTCCATCACCACCCCCTTTTGTACCTTTATTAATGGCAAAAAAATCCTCGATTGTTTTAGACATAAACTGGCAATATTGCTCATCCAATAGTAATTTCCGCTCAAAGGACCATCGTGGGAGTTCTTTTTTACCATCCGTATCAAAAGCCAGTTCTAATACAATAGGATTGTGATCAGATGCTAGTTTAGGGTGAATTTGAATTTTAGCTTTAGTTAGAAATGCGGATGTAATAAAAAAATAGTCCAATCGCACACATTTTGAGTGGGGGGCTGAAAAAAACGTAAACCCCTGATCATTCGGGTTCTTAACGTGCCATGCATCATAGAGACCGTGATCCATGAGCAGTCTGCGCAGGGCCGTATACACTAACTTCTTTCTCCCTACATATACTGGTTTGGATCTAACATTCCAGCCTGCCCCAATGTTAATGTTAAGATCGCCGCACATTAACACTGGAGTAATCCATTGTGCCAGTTCTAAATTAAGAAAGTTAAAGACTTCTGCGTCGTCCAAGTTTGGCCCATAAATATTGTAAAGTGTAAATCCTTGCTGCCCCACTTTGAATTCAGCAATAGCCCAACGACCCCACTTATCGGCAGCAGACTTTACACAGTCCACCACCCCCCTTTTGACTCCAGTTTGCTTAGAGCAGACTACCAATTCCATTCCCATGTTCTTTAAATATTCTCTATTGGCCCAAGCAATATGAGTTTCCTGCAAGCAAAGGATATCTATGCCCAGAATCTGAATAATCTTGGCTAAAATTTGGCGTTTCCTTGGGTCATTTAGGCCACAAATATTTAATGTGCAAATCTTTATTTTCCTATCCATTGCCCTTGTTGATCAGAGTCAATTCTTTGCAAAGATACATTTTTGATTACCTTAGATCTTCTACTTTTTTCTATCAGTTTTACGCAGTGCATATATTGTTTCTTCTCCTGAACGCCCATTATACATTTAGGGAGCAGATCTGAGTCTCCTCCTGCTGCCCTTTCCCCCCCCACCACCAAGAACTCGTGCCCCACCCGAACCCCCTCCTTCCCTTCCACCCCTTCCTCCCCTCCCCCAACCCATCCTTCCCACCATATGAGGTCCAGGCACCATCCGTCCCTGCAGTGGTGGCGTACCATGTCCCCCTCCCACAATCCCCTAGGACCAAGATCTCATTATAAGAAAAAAAATAAAAATTGCAACCAAGTCAGAAAAACAAAAAAACAGAGCTCGGACCTAATCGAGGCCATATTCTTACAGCGTTACTCCAGGATTTCACCTACTCCCCCTCCCACTACAAAGTTTCCAGGTACTCTTTAGCCTGGATTTCTGACATAAAAAACTTAGTTTGGCCTTTCATCATAACTTTAAGTTTCGCAGGATTCTGCAAATACACCACAGCTCCTTTCTTTTGAAAGTCCGGTATAAGTTGCCGAAAATGCCACCTTTTAGAGACTGTGGCCTGACACAAGTCCGGTCTAACAAAAAAGTTACTGTCCTTTGCTGATGCTTTCTTATCAGGTCTTGCCAAAGCATAGATATCTTCACGGGCTAGGACGTTGTTAAAACAAACTAATATCGCCCTAGGAAGGCTCTCTTCTCCTTCATGAGGCTGTCTCACTTTGAACGGAAACCTGTGTGCCCTTTGGATTTCCCGGGTCCATTCCCAAGTTGTCAACTCCGGGAATGCTTCTTTCAGGAGATCAGCAATAAACTTATGAACATTAGGGCCTTCCAATCCCTCAGGGACCTGTGGAAAAGTAAATTTTGCCATGTTCTGTGTCCCTACGTGTCATCCATCATATGTTATGTGTGCATGATTGATATGCATATGTATTCCCCATGTTCGATTAAAGACGCAATTATAGCTGTGTCCACCTCTAGTATGCCAATTTCCAGTTCTCGTGAATACTACGAATATCAGGCCTATGTAAAGCTATGTTGCCACGTTTCTCAGTGTACACGTTATTTCATTGTAAAGTCTGTCTCCTGAGCCTCGCTGAGGAGCGATACAGCCCCCACCTGTATCCCTGACCCTTCACTTACTTCCTGCCTCGCAGTGCCCGGCTCAGCCTGGCTCTGCCTCTGAGTCTGCCAAGAGTATGTTATGATCCTAGTTATCAGTCCAGCCCTCCTTCTCTGCATTCCTAAGCTACTGAATCGCATCAATAGTTTCCGTCATTATCTAGCCTTTACGTCTCCATGTAAGAGAAATATTGCATTTAATGGTCATTTAATATTCTTCATCACGCACTACATGTAGAATAATGCATGCTCCAGTCTTAGAGTCTGTTCGCCTTTACCCCGATAACTTTTGGATTCTATCAACATGCTCTCTAAACATCAGATACTAGATACTGCTTAGGTACATGTCGCCCTGACTCTCCAGACTTCAGTCTCTGCTCCTAGCACAGAGTTCGTAGCCCCAGCTTCTTCTAGTAACACGTCATTGCCAGTTTGCGCGCACCATTAGGTCAGAGGTCCCGGCTCCTTAGGTAGCCCCCTCCATGTTTCCGCCCCATTTATGACATATTCTGTTACGTTTGCATCACATGTCTATGTATACGCCTCTGTTACACCTACTTTCACCCTTATCTTTCGCGACTGCTATTGACCACACCCACTGCTCCGCCTATCATATGTATTGTAATGCAACTGTTTTAGTATATATGTTCGTGTATTGTTATTAAATGTTAGCGCGCTCATCCCAGATCCTGCCCGGCAGCTGTCGGGGCCCCCCTGTCAGGCCCTGCCATCCTATTCCTGTGCAGGTTGTCCTGTTCCTGTCCTTTATGCTGTAATAAACCTGCAAAACTCCTACTACCTCGAATCTTGACTCTTATTTATTGAGCTATCTGTTATTCATTTATCCATTCAAAAATAGAGGTATTATTTATTTATTTACCACATAATGGCGCCCGAATAGGGACTTGCCCTTTCCCCACGCGCCGGTGAAGCCACGCCGGCCCCCTGACCCTCTGCAGCCGTGACGGAACCATACCGTGCACGTGCAGATATTTCTGCTTCAAGTATCCCTCAGGCCCACGGAGGAGACGGAGGAGGCGGTCCAGCATCCAGACGAGGCGGTGGAGGAACGCGGCGAGTCCCGACCAGAGCCCAAGCCGAGAGTCCAAGGTCCGAGGTATCCGGAGGCCCACCCGTAACAGAAGTTCGAAGTTCGTCCGTCCGGCGTCGAAGCAGTCCAGTCCAGTCCGAGGCCTTCCGTTCTTGCTGCCCGGTGAGTACCGTTGCTGGGGTAGTATCTAGACAGGGTCAATCTAATTGACTCTGGTCCGTGGGTTGGTGGTACACAGGCCCACAAACGAAGTGTCCACTTCGGTGGATGCGGGTCCTGACGTGTCTCTGTATGAGACCGGTAAGTTTCGTACTGTTTCAGCAGTGCATCTAGTTTCTGTTCTAGTCAGTTCTGTTCTCGAGAAAATTCATGTATTCTGTTTCCCGTATTCCAGGTAGTATTCTGTTCGAACTGTTATTCTGAATGTTATTCATGTATTTTAATGTCGTGGTATGAGTGTGAAGTAATTATCGTGTTTATTGTGTATTGTGTTGTGTCCAGATTATAGTTCAGTCATGCCGCTCTTTTCAAAACTGCGTCAGTTAAAAACCAGAAAAGGTCTGCTAGAAGCAGAAGTTCCTGTTCCACCTAGGGACAGTCCAGGTCATTTCATGTATCAGAAGCATGGCATAAGCGCCATATTGTATCTAGATTTATGGGTAGAGTATACCAAACAGTTAGAGGAAAAGTATAGATGGCCCGTATCGGGTACATGGGATGCCGAGTGCATCATGAGAGTAGAAGAAGCATTATGGAAAAAGAAAGCCAGACAGTCACAGAAAGATGCCATCGAGTTATGGCGCAAAGAATCTCATAAAAGAACCGAAAAAGAAATCAGAAAGTCAGAATTAAGTAGAGAATCCTTAGAACGAGCCCAAGAAAGGGAATTAATCGAGATTGGTGAACGAGTTAAAACAGAACAGTCAGACAGACAGAGGCATGCCCTCATCAAGGGTATGTATCCTCTTCTTGCCGAGGGCTTGCCAAAAGCGACCCCGGAGGCATTCAGTAATTTTCCGCCACCATTAGTTCCGACCAAGCTACGTCACAAACCGACCGCAGCTGATATTTTCATTTCGTCCTATTTGGATGACACAGTCCCAGAATATGCAAATCCTGTTCCCGCTCCGCCAGTCCCTGTAAATCAGGCACTTCCCGCTCCTTCAGACACCGGAGTACCTGTTACGGTACCCCCGGTCCAGCACATTTTGTTCATGTCTCACCCCCAGAAAGTAAACCTTTTTACATAGACAGACAGAATCCGTTACGAGAAGTGCATCCAGTTAAGACAGACGGTGGTGAGATGCAACGAGTGTTTGTTTACACCCCTATCACAAAGATGGAACTCTTAGAGATGAAAAAGTTAATTCCCTGTCATGATAAAGATCCAGCAGGGTTCCACCGAGAATTAAAAGACATGCTCCGTATGGGAGAATACACGTATCCAGATATCATTAAAATTTTAAAAGTCTTGTTGCCCGCAGGGGTATATGAGAAACTCAAAGAAAAAGAATGGGAGGTGGGAGAGAAAAAGATCGATTGGACAGTCCTAGAAGCTGAAGACAAGGCACGAGTACCAGGTACCGGTCTTGGAGATAAATGTAAAGAATTACCAGAATTATTAATACAAGTTTTGCCTAGGTTATTGACAACTAGAAAAGAAGACTGGGATGCAATCTCAGCCTGTAAACAGAAACAAGATGAAGATATTAGTGATTATTATTCCAGATTTGAGAAATGTTTTACCATAAACAGTGGCCTCAAGACAAGTAGCGAATCATACCCTCATCTTTTTGTTACTAAATTAGTCGAGAATTCAAGTCCACAAATTAAAAACCGAGTTTTGAAAGTCGAAAGTACCTGGCAAGCTAATACCCCGTCCCAGATGTTACAGATGCTTCAATATCACCAGAATAGAATCAGAGAAGAGCAAGATCACGAAAGGAAACGTATGAAAGACACGAAAATGAAAGTACTAGTTGCACAATCCGTTCCTCAAGACAGTCAGAAAAGGGGTCCGAATCAAGCCAGTCATCCTGCAGCTCCCGTTAAAGGAAACTGCAATTATTGTAAACAGCCAGGTCATTTTATAAACGAGTGTGCAGTTCTGAAACACAACATAGCTACCGGTAAGACTAAAGAAAGACCACGTCCGCCGAGACAAGAACAAGTTACACAGACTCCTCAGTCACAGAATGCACCACAGACAGTTACAGTACCGCAGCCTATCGCTGCAACACAGCATGTTACACAGCAGATGTACCAGTATGCACAGTCTGAGTATCCAGAGTATCAGCCATATTCATGAAACAGCCTAGAGAGGGAGGTAGGCTTGCCTCTCATCGAGATACCTGTAGATCAAGAAGGTCCCTATGTTCATAGTCAAGTATTAGGGAAAGACAGAAAGTTTCTGATTGATACAGGGGCAAGTAGGACCACCATCAGTCACGCCGAAGTTCCAGGGGCTCCGCTCTCAGGCTCAAGAAATGTTTCCCTTGGATTTTCAGGAAAACCTATTGTGAATGAAATATCAAAGCCAGTTACTCTAGAAGTAGGTCCATTGTCCCGCACTACTGATCTGCTACTTACTAAGTCATGTCCAGAAAATCTATTAGGCATTAAGACACTGAAAGAGTTAGGTGCAGTTATATGCTGTTCCCCAGAGGGAATACGATTGTTCCTACGTGACTTCAAGGGTCACTATGTATTACGAGATTTTGATCCCAGATTGTCTAATGTTCCGCAGCATCTATGGGCGCAAGGTCCAACTGATGTTGGCTTTATGCAAATCACACCCCATCGTGTGACTCTCAAGCCAGGTGTAGTCCTGCCACGAATAAGACAGTACAGACTGCCACCTGAGGCTGTAGCAGCCTTATCCAAAATTATTGACGAGCTCATGGCTCAAGGAGTAGTTGTAGAAACTGACTCCAATGTATGTAATTCTCCGATCATTCCTGTTATGAAACGTACTGATCCGAATGCACCTCCAGTATATCGTTTAGTGATTGATCTCCGAGAGCTTAATAAATGTATTATTCCCCAGTACCCAGTTGTCCCAGATATCTCTTCCCTATTGACAGCCATTGATTCAGAAGCCTCATTTTTTACAGTCATAGACCTCAAGAACGCATTTTTTAGTGTCCCCATTCATCCAGACAGCCAGTTCCTTTTCGGATTTTGTTTAAATGGAAGGAGCTATATGTTCACACGCGCTCCTCAAGGTTTCACAGAAAGTCCTAGTATTTATAGTCAAGCACTCAAGAGACAACTAGACAACATTCACATGCCAACTGACACTGCCCTGCTCCAGTATGTCGATGATCTCCTGATCACAGCCCGTTCTGAATGTGCTTGCGAGCGAGCATCCCTTACAGTCTTGTATTTTCTAGCCGAGATGGGACACAAGGTGTCCCCTTCTAAGCTTCAATTCTGTGTCCAGCAAGTGGTCTACTTAGGACACTTACTGTCCAAGAGGGGTAGGCAGTTGACACCAGACCGTATCCAGTTAATAGCGAGTCTTCCTCAGCCCAAGACCCAGAAGGAGGTACGTGCTTTTATTGGCCTTACTTCTTATTGCAGACAATGGATTCCTCAGTATGCATTTCTAGCCAAGCCACTGATACAGTTAACGACACAGGAGGCAGCCGTATCGACTGTCCTCCCTTGGACATCTGAACATACACTCAGTTTCAATGAGTTAAAGAAAGCCCTATGTCAAGCCCCAGTTCTAGCAACACCGAACTACAGTAAGTCTTTTACACTTTTCGTCACAGAACGCGAAGGTACAGCATTATCTGTTCTCACACAAGATCAAGCAGGACAGTACAAGCCTTGTGCTTATTTTTCGAGCACATTAGATCCTGTAGCCCAGGCTCTGCCTGCGTGCCTTAAGTCAGTTGCAGCCACAGCACTAGCTATCAGACAAAGTGATTCCATAGTATTAGGACACTCCCTGACAGTACAAGTTCCACACTCCGTGGAAGTTCTTTTAAACCGAACACAAACTCAGCACTTGACAATTGCACGTTTAACAGGTTATGAATTGACACTGTTTCAGCCACACATAGAAATCAGGCGCTGCAACGTCCTAAATCCTGCTACACTGTTACCATCAGCTAATCCAAATCCTGCCACACACGATTGTGTGGAAGTAGTTAACATTATGACTAAGCCAAGACAAGATCTGACAGACATTCCATTACCAGATCCCGACCTGACACTTTATGTGGATGGTTCATGTATGAGAACTAGTACAGGAGAACTAGTAGCCGCGTATGCAGTGACTACTGACACTGAAGTTATTGAAACACACCGCATTGACACCCTGTCTGCTCAAGCAGCAGAGCTAGTTGCTCTGACTCAAGCCTGCATACACGCCAAGAACCTGAAAGTTAATGTTTACACAGATTCACGTTACGCATTTGGAGTTGTACACGACTTCGGAGTGCTCTGGCAAGAGAGAGGTTTCATGACTTCTCATGGAACCAAGATTCAGCATGGTCTTCTTATTCAAGCCCTGTTAGATGCAATACATTTACCGACATCCATTGCTATCATGAAGTGCAAAGCACATACGAAAGTTACTGACACTATTTCCCAAGGTAATGATCTAGCAGATCGCACAGCCAAGCTTACAGCTCAGACTCCAGACATTTCAGTTAATCCGACACAGACACACACTCCAGATCCGACTACATGTATGACAGTTAAAGACCCTACTCAAGATGTCATAGATATCCAGTTACATGCTACTCCCGATGAAATCAAGAAATGGTCCGAACAAGGAGGGGTACAGACAGATCAAGGATGGTTAACGAAGGGTAGAGCCACATGGTTTCTCCCCGACTCTATGGTTCAAGTCATTATTAATAACGCACATAGTCCAGCACATTTAGGAGAAAAAGCTATGTTAGACAGTGTCCAGAATATTTGGTTCAACAAGCATTTACGAGCTGCAGCCAAGCAGAAAGTCCGTACCTGTATGATATGTTGTCAGTTTAATCCAGGTAAAAGTGTCCCGGTGGAACAAGGTGGATTCTAGCCCCCTGACCACCCTTTTGAAGTCCTCCAGATGGATTACATTCAGAGGGAGCGATGTCGAGGTTTCAAGTATGTCCTTGTAGTTGTATGCGCTTTGTCCAGGTGGACAGAAGCATATCCAGTTCCAGATTATACAGCCGCGACCACTGCCAAGCAGTTGGTTCGTGAGTTCTTCCCCCGTTATGGACTCCCTAGAGTCGTATATTCTGACAACGGCCAGCCATTCTCATCTGAACTCATGAAGCATGTGTCCCTTTTGTTAGGGTACCAGTGGAAGTTCCATTGTGTACGCCATCCAGAAGCAGCCGGTCTCGTAGAGAGACATAATCAGACCCTGAAAATTCGAATTGCAAAAGTTTGTCAAGAGAAAGGTGTGGACTGGCTAGTAGCTCTGCCGGTCGCCCTGTTCTATATGCGCATGGTCGCACATTCCAGATCAGGTCTGTCCCCGTATGAGGTCGTTTTCGGCCGCCCCCCTAACATGTGGGGTACTCCTAGACCCCGAAGTATTACCGATGTTTCAAGTAATATGCTGACAGATTACCTAGCTTCCTTGATGTCTGCCCTCAACTCTTGTCGTTCACAGGTTGCTGCCGCATTTCCAGACAATACCGAGGTGGCACCGCATGAAATCGTTCCCGGATCCATGGTCTTAGTGAGAAATTTTGATCGCTCAAGTCCACTGGAGCCTCGCTGGAAGGAGCCCCGACAGGTCCTCCTGGCCACCCGTACAGCCGTGAAGTTGGAGGGACGCAAAGGCTGGGTGCATCTTTCGCATATCAAAAGGTTTTATGGATTGAAACCAATTTCAAAGAACATTTCCGAGGATTTAAAGGACTGCCAAAGTACTATTCTTAAGGACTGTCCCGCAAAAGACAATGTTACTGCACCCTCCCTGTTAGAGACAACTCCGCAACAGGAGTATAAACTTAAGTTAAGGTCTAGTAAAATAAGTCAGCCAGTTTGATTGTCTAAGTCCTCCCCTAGGTGAAACGGTTAGACCGGTTTCTGACATGTATAAAATAGACCCCCATAGTGAGAGAGTTAGTCAAAACTCAATCCGATGTATCGTTTTTCTATGTTTCATATTATTTCTCAGTATTATGATTTCCTGCACCAGTTATGCGTTCTATCTGTATTTTCCAGTTTCTCATGTAAATAAGTCCTCTAATGCTACAGTAGAGCACACGTTTAGTGATCTGCCTCCTCATGAACTCTCTTACCGCCTAGCTATGCGTAATAATTCTTATATCCGCATGTTACATTATTCACACCAGACCAGCAATGCCACAAATTGTTGGGTGTGTGGTCGACTCCCCCCTTTCCAGACCCCGAAGGGAGTTCTGCCACTCTTTCCTTATCCATTTTCACATAATGGTTCGTGTGGAGCATGGTCCACGTTAACGTCATCCTCAACAGATATGTCTTTTCTTAACAGTACATGTTTCCCAGACAAGCAAGGTCTTCCCCACAGAACAGGGTTAGATCTAGAAAACGAAGTTTACAATTTAGGTAATTATTCTTCGAATGTCATGGTCCTGAATGTTCAGTCTGATTCCACTCCAGACTTACCTGCTATTTCAGTACTACCAGTCAAAGGCGAATTATGTGTTAGAAATAATGGTTCCGTACATGTAGGACATAGCGATTGTACTACTATTGTCAAATATAGTGACAGTGGGAAATCTATTTTCAAAGCGTCACGTCATTCTTATTTTATTTGTGGTCAGACCGCATATGTTCGTCTGCCCCTCGATTGGGAGGGAACCTGTTACATTGCCTTCCTACTGCCACCAGTTTTCCTAGCCCCATCTGATTATCATAGAAACACACATCTATTACACCTTAAACATAGAAGGGAGATCGAGTCCCCAATTGTCGATTATACTGAAACTGCTCTAGAACAGTATACAGATTTCAATAGAGGTTTCTTCTTCTTTATAGGACCTATCCAGAATAGTAAGCTAATCCGTAGGTTAACCAGAACCCTTGAAGCTGTAGTAAATGAGACTGCCTCTGCTCTAGGTAACTTAACCGAAGAGCAATCTGCTATGAGATTTGTCGTTTTACAGAATCGTCTCGTCCTTGACGTCATATTGGCCGATAGGGGCGGGGCCTGTAGAGTCATCGGATCTAGTTGCTGCATTTTCATTCCAAATAACGCACCGTCTGTTTATTCAGCTATAACCAGACTCCATAAAATTGCCCATCTGTTACACCAAGACCCAGGCACCTGGACATGGTCCGGTTGGTTCTGGAATATAATTTCCGCTTGGGGATGGAAAGTCTTGTCCTTTCTAGGTATTGCAGTAGCGATCATATTCAGCTGCTGCCTCTGTATACAATGTGGCCCTGCGATTTGCGGCATTTGTGCTACCTCTTGTATTCCTAGTCCCAAGTCCCATTCTAAAACCCGTTCCCAGAAAATTCGAGACGAGCAAATGATACTGTATGAAATGATAGATGGTATCATGAATATTGATGTTTCCTGATGGAAACGTAGTGACAAGGAGGGAATGTGGAAAAGTAAATTTTGCCATGTTCTGTGTCCCTACGTGTCATCCATCATATGTTATGTGTGCATGATTGATATGCATATGTATTCCCCATGTTCGATTAAAGACGCAATTATAGCTGTGTCCACCTCTAGTATGCCAATTTCCAGTTCTCGTGAATACTACGAATATCAGGCCTATGTAAAGCTACGTTGCCACGTTTCTCAGTGTACACGTTATTTCATTGTAAAGTCTGTCTCCTGAGCCTCGCTGAGGAGCGATACAGCCCCCACCTGTATCCCTGACCCTTCACTTACTTCCTGCCTCGCAGTGCCCGGCTCAGCCTGGCTCTGCCTCTGAGTCTGCCAAGAGTATGTTATGATCCTAGTTATCAGTCCAGCCCTCCTTCTCTGCATTCCTAAGCTACTGAATCGCATCAATAGTTTCCGTCATTATCTAGCCTTTACGTCTCCATGTAAGAGAAATATTGCATTTAATGGTCATTTAATATTCTTCATCACGCACTACATGTAGAATAATGCATGCTCCAGTCTTAGAGTCTGTTCGCCTTTACCCCGATAACTTTTGGATTCTATCAACATGTTCTCTAAACATCAGATACTAGATACTGCTTAGGTACATGTCGCCCTGACTCTCCAGACTTCAGTCTCTGCTCCTAGCACAGAGTTCGTAGCCCCAGCTTCTTCTAGTAACACGTCATTGCCAGTTTGCGCGCACCATTAGGTCAGAGGTCCCGGCTCCTTAGGTAGCCCCCTCCATGTTTCCGCCCCATTTATGACATATTCTGTTACGTTTGCATCACATGTCTATGTATACGCCTCTGTTACACCTACTTTCACCCTTATCTTTCGCGACTGCTATTGACCACACCCACTGCTCCGCCTATCATATGTATTGTAATGCAACTGTTTTAGTATATATGTTCGTGTATTGTTATTAAATGTTAGCGCGCTCATCCCAGATCCTGCCCGGCAGCTGTCGGGGCCCCCCTGTCAGGCCCTGCCATCCTATTCCTGTGCAGGTTGTCCTGTTCCTGTCCTTTATGCTGTAATAAACCTGCAAAACTCCTACTACCTCGAATCTTGACTCTTATTTATTGAGCTATCTGTTATTCATTTATCCATTCAAAAATAGAGGTATTATTTATTTATTTACCACAGACCCCAAGGAAACGTAAGTTGTTCCTACGAGAATTGTTTTCGAGTTCCGCTAATTTGTGGCTCAATCGTCACGATGAGCCTTGACGGATTCCAATTCCTCTTTCTGTGCAGCGGCATGGTCCTCGAGAGCAGATATTCGAGCCTCTGCTTCTGTGACTCTAACTGCTGTTTCAGCTCCTAATTTTATCGCCCGCCTCACTGCATTTTTTACTTTGCTGCAGGTAGCTTGTACTCCAACAATTTCAGCTTTACTTTCGGCTCTATGGCCCATCATAGTCTCATATATAGATACCAAGGTGACTTCTTGTAAAGGCGGTGTCTCTACTAAGCTCGGAATCTCCTTCTCACCTGCCCGACCTTTGCTTGAGCTAGATATTTCCTTGATATTTTCATTTGTAGCTGAACTGGGTAATTGTGGACAGTCTGCTATAGGCTGCGGCGACCTTTTTATTGTTGTTTTCTTTCTTATAGTGGTAGAACTGCAGTTAGGAGACATCTTTCTATCTCCCGAAACCTCCCCCAGGCTGCTGCCTTCACTCACGCACTCGTCATCCGCCCAGTCTTTACTCAGGTGTGAGCCCTCATCCGCTTATTCTTCCGACAGTGAATAGAAATTTTCAATAGATTC
The DNA here is from genome assembly GCF_964261635.1 of Lissotriton helveticus. Classification (NCBI taxonomy): domain Eukaryota; kingdom Metazoa; phylum Chordata; class Amphibia; order Caudata; family Salamandridae; genus Lissotriton; species Lissotriton helveticus. The sequence continues at coordinate 1,017,605,432 of NC_136070.1, read as the reverse complement.
TGGTACAGATAAAGCCTCCTGGGATCCCACCTCATGGGCGAGTAAGTTAGACTGCCGCAATAGAATATCATCTTTTTCCTTGAGTAAATCCCTCTGTGTACAGGCATCAATATTAATCCGCTCCACTTGTTCGACTTGAGACTGCTCAGCAGTTGGCACCGCAGCAAGCTCTTCAGATATTACAGGGACAACCGAAATATCAGTTACTGCTTCTATCAAAGGGGCCGGGGGGTCTGGAGTTAAGGTGGCAGATGGTGCCTCTACCTCTACTACTAGGGGCTCAGCTACGGAATCAGCGTTACGGGCACTCCGCCTCTCAAACGTGACTGGAAGGGTCAAACTCTGCATGCCTTGCTTCATCGAGCGAATACTAACAGCTCCTTTCCCCTTACTTTCTTCATTCTTCTTACGGCCCCCTGTTCGATAACATTCTCACCATCTTTTTCAGTTTCCCCGTTTGTATTACCAGTCATTCTTTCAGTATTTTCCCCCGTACCTGTCTCTTTGTTCTTTACACTGCGGGTAATATCTTTCATGATCTCATTCGCTTTACCAACACCTTTAGCCGGCATATTTTTTCTCGTGGCGCCTCCTCGAACACGCAATGTCCACTCAGGAGGGGGAAAAGAGGGAAAAGGGGAAATCTCCAAAGTGGCGTGTTGTGCCGGAAAACAATCAGGTCTCCCAGCATCCGTGCAGAATCCAAGTAAGAGCGATTTCCTCATCGAAAATGTGCAGCAGCTGATACTTTTTTTTTCCTCCCCTCCTTCACCACCGGGAAAAAAACACTCTCCGCAAGCTGACCGCCAAGTCCCAGGCTCCAGCCAGCTCCAGCTCCCTGCCCCGCCTCCTACTCCACCGCTGGAGCCCTCCGCGTCCTCCAAATCGCAGACACTGCAAAGCACCGGCCGATTAAATTTTCCGAGAGCTAACACGCCAGGTCAGTCTCGTGCTTCATGGGGCTTCCTTCCTCTTTGCAGAGTTTTCGCTTCGGCCGCAGCTGAAAGGGTTGGTCCGGGAATGGGAGAGAGGACCCGAGCTGTTACACAGCCCACGCCACGGACGCCATCTTGCCTCTCCGCGACAGCCCTTTATTTAAGAGTTCTCTGTGCTTCATGCTTAGGTCCATGCTTGAGAGATTGATTACCAAATCTTCCTCCATTATGATTTTCTTCTTCTTCTTCATCAGTCCTTATGATCTTTTTTTCTCCTCCTCTGCCACATTTTTCAGTTCCTGCTTCTTGTTCTTTATGGTTTGTTTGCTTTGTTCCTCCGTTGCCCCTCCCCCCCCCCCTTGTTGTCATCTGGAAGAGAAGCAGTTCCCAGAAAAATCCAACTTTGGTAAATTTGCAGAGGCTCCCTTATCTCCAGAGCTCACTTCCAAACTTTTTTACACTAGACGGTAATTCCACTCTGCCTCTCATTTGATCCATTCTTTGTCTATTGTCACATTGTCTACCAAATGTATAGATCCTTCCCAGTGCATAGTCCGTTTTGTCTCTATTACATCTTTAAGCTTTTTCATTTGAACTTCTTTCTAATGTTTGTCCATTTTCTTGTCTAATTCCTCCAAAAATCTTTTGCCTTCTTCTGTGTCCCCACATTTTTCCAAGGTTTTTTCCAAATCCTTCACTTTTTTTTAACCTTCATCCCACCAAGAGTATCTGCAACTCCCAAGGGACCGCGCTGTCTATCTGTCTACCCAGCGAAAAATGTATTCGGCCAGGGTCCTGACATAATACAGGACCTTTACCGTTGTTGGTGCCTTGGGTGTATTCATTGGAATGTATGGCCGGTACCGAAAGGACAAGGGCGGCTCATTTTTATACCCTGATCTAATTGCCATACCCTGGCAGCCGCCCTAATCCAATCTTCAACTTTCTGAGGTGTAGGATCCCTCCACCTCATACAAATGTCTCTTCTTGCAATTAATATCGGGTAGAAGAGGAGCCGCCTCTGCGATCGGAGGAGATTGCTTGTAATCCCATCAACTCCAAAGAGGACGAGTGATGAACTCAGAGTAGTCTCCACCCCAAAAATATATTTCAGAGAAAGTTCAATATATCACGAATAGCCCCTTAACCTAAGGCATCGAAAGAAAATATTAACATCATCGGCGCCCAAATGGCCACACCTTACACACTTAGGAGGGGGCTGGGGGGCAAACTTTGCGATTTTAGGCCGAGTCCAGTATAGTCGGTGAATAGCGAACACGTGATTCCTCTTCAGATTAGCAGGTATGACGGTGGAATCCATGAGCCTCAGGGAATTGTCCCAAGTCAATTTAATATCAGTCTTCAAGGGGGCTTCACACCATACTAAATGAGGAGGCGATAGCTTCCTCTCCTCAGCCTCCCGTAGTTTCTCATATGACTTAGCAATCTCCTTGCTCTTTGGTCTTGTATCCTGAAGAAGAAGATCTAACTCCCAGTCACTTCATATCTCCTGATTTGATGCCAAAAACTAAGAGGACAGTTGGATAAATTTAAACTTGGACAAGGTGTTTCCAGCTTTGGCTTTTAATACTTCCCAAGGATATAGTCCCTGAGTTATCATCAAATCTGCCCATGTTATAAGACCTGCCCTCCTGAATGGGAGAGTTAAACTGTCTTTTAGGCATGTTACGGTAGCAGGGGAGTCGCAAACTGTGGCCAGATCGGAATATTAACCTACGACACACGATCTGCTCATTTTGTACTATCATTTTAGTATGGAGCTCAATACCTTTAATCAAACTTTCTTGAAAAATCTGAGGTCACCAAACTTATATAGAAATCTCTATGCACTCCTCCCTGTAATCATTTACCCTAATAGCTCCCCCCACGTGTAATCATCATGCTTCCCCAACAGCATCTGAATATTTTTAAATTGGAATGCTGTACAATATAAATTAAAATCAGAGAAGGCCAATCCCGCCTTGTCGAGCCTCAGTCTGAGTTTTTTCCAGGTCAACCTGGCTCCCTTATAGGCCCAAATAAAACTGATGACCTTCCCCTGAATTTTATCAATACTTGATTTAGAGAACTCAAGAGGAATAGCATTAAAAAGGTAAGTCAGTTTGGGGAGTATCACCTTTTTTATCAGGTTAACACGCCCAAAAATCGTTAACAGTAGATTCTTCCACCTGGTTAGTAGGCACTCCATTTCTCTGGTGACCCTCTGCAAATTAATCTGGTGAATTTTATCTACGTCCTCCACGATTGAGATCCCCAAATATCTAAAACTTAGGGTCACTCTCCCACCCCAACCTCTGACATTCCAACACATTACCTCAGTTTTAGAGGTATTTACTGAATAACCTGAGAGGGCCCCATATTTGGCTACAAGATGATTTACTCTTGGAATTGTTATGGCAGGATCTGCTGTATAGATCAGCAGGTCATCTGCATAAAGCGCAACCTTACTGCTATGAGGTGGAGAACTAAAAGGGACCACCTGGGCATCTGATCTCAGGAGCTGGGCCAAAGGTTCTATATATATGTCAAACAGTAGGGGAGAGAGGGGGCAACCCTACCGTGTCCCTCTTGATATATTAAAGCTAGAGGTCAGTGAGCCGTTTAGGAGGATCTTAGCTGACGCACCCTCATACACTGATTGGAATGAATATAGGACACGAGGGCCAAACCCCATTGTTCTCATGACCTCTCAGAGAAATGTCCAACACACTCGGTCAAAAGCCTTGGCCGCATCCATAGCAATCACTGCCAAGGGAGCAGAACGTTCATTGGCAAGGTGTATTGTGCTGATAAATTGTTGGATCTGCTCCTGTATTTGTCTCTTAGGGATGAAGCTCTTCTGATCCGAGTGTTTCAGCTGTGGAGCCAACTTCGCACGTCTCCTTGCTAAAATACTCATAACAGTTTTATAATCTGCATTCAGCAGGGAGATCGGTCAACAAGAGTCCGCACTACTGGGATTCTTAGAGCGCTTCAGTATAAGAGCTAGTATGGCCTCTCTCCAAGATCTTAGAATGGGACCCTTCTCTCTATATATTGAATTAAAAAGGATGTTCTAGGTTGTAACCAGTTCCTCAGTTAATAAACTGTATACTTCATTAGGGAGGGCGTCCGTGCCAGGGGCCTTACCCTTCTTACTATTAGCCAAGCTTAGACAAATCTCTTCCTTAGTCATAGGGCCCTCCAGTATCTCTGGACTCTCCATAGTTAGGGTTGGCAATTGTATCTTATTAACCAGGTCTGGAGGAGATCTTGATTAGGACGAGTCTCCTCCTTGTAGAATGTGGGAAATAGAGAAACTAGGCAGGCATGCATATCTTCAGTCATATCTGAGAGATCCCCTTTAGCATTCACAACCTGTTGTTTGATAGTAGTCCTTCATCTATCGGCTCTAGCTTTCCATGCCAAAAGTGTACTTGCCACTGCACTCTGCACTTTTGATTCACTTTAATCCTGTATTCTTGCCTTGCCTCTTCTAGGACTCTCTGTGCCTGCTCCCTTGCTTCGGTGGCCCCTGAACCAACCCGGAGGAGGGCAGCCTCAAGCGATCCTACACTGTCCTCAATTCCCTTTAGGCTTGATCTCTGGGCTTTGGTCGTAACTTATGCTAGATTTTGCAAAACCTCTCAAGTATGCCTTAAAGGCATCCCACACGACATCTAGAGTGGTAGACCCAATATTATCATTGAAAAAAGCCACACTGACCCGTTTTAGTGCCTAACCTGTCTCAGGATCATAGAGGATGGTCCTCAATGGTGTCCATCTTGTCCTAGACCCACTACCATAACCTACTAGGGACATGCTAATCTCAGCAGGATCCGAGATATGACCACGGGAGGATGTTTATTGTCTTTATTGCCTCTGTGATAGCTCTATCCACAAAGAGGTAATCTCAGCTGGAGAAGTAACCATACTTTTTACTGTGAAACATAAAACCTTGACTGGCTCCCAATCTATGCCTCCATACACCTACAAGCCCCGAATCATGTAAAGTGTTCTTTATAGTTTGGCACACACAGGGAGCATGGTCATGACTCCTCCTGTTTGATCTATCCTATATTGGGTCTAATAAAACATTAAAGTCCTCCCCTATTATTATTGGAGATGCTACTTCCATCAAATTCCATTCTAAGTCAGATAGATGGGAAGGGTCATCAATATTTGAGCCGTTAAAGGTGGCACAAACCAATTCTGCTCCTCCACATCCCAAGGTTACAATTATCCACCTCTCCGCTTTATTCGTTTTGGAGGATTTAATTACACATCCTGCCCCCCTTCCTATTACAGTAGCAGCACCCTTACAGTGTACTACCTGCTCTGAAACTGAGAAACCCTCTATCCAGGAATACTTTGAGTATAAAGTTCGACTTCCATTAGTCTCTAAATGAGTTTCCTGGAGCAAGCATATGTGCGCTTTACTCTCCTCCAGATATTTCATCACCAACCTCTGCCTACGCTTGCACCTGAGCCAATTAATATTCCAAGTTAAGAATATAAGCTTATTAGCTCCCCTCGTCATAATGAATTAATGGTGACCCTGCATTAAACTGGCGCTGTAATTCAAATAATCCATACATTCTGATGCTATAGAGGACATTATGTTTAAGTTTTTTCCCACTGCTCCCACCCTGTGCCTCTCAACCCTTTCCCCCACCCATCCAAACCCTGTACCCTTCTCCCCCCCAACCCTGGGGAACCCTCCCTGATGTGAAAGGCAGACAGCCTAATGGTCTTCTCTCTCCAGTGAAGTGTAGAGCATTGTGCATCGAGCCTATCCTCACCCTGGCCCCCCTGCTTTTCCTAAGGACCTGCTTCCTTCCTAACGTCTTCAATCAGGGCATCAACTTCCTCAACAGTGTGATAGTTATACATGTGGTTATTCCACATTATTCAAATCGAAGCTGGATAATTTAACTGAGCTTTGGCACCAAGTTTATTAAGCTCCTCCATCCTCTCTCCCAGCTCGCACTGTTTCCGGGCAGTGGCATGGCAGACATCTGATCTTATGGAGAACAAGTATGAAGCAGCTGTATAAGAGCCTTCTTTTAAGGCCATGGTCAGGATCACCTCATTGGTTCTGTAAGTAAGGAAGTTAATTAATATCTGGGTGTCTGCTTCCCTGGATTTCTCTTAAAGGGGTCTTGATGAACCCATTGGATCTCGGAAGTAAGGTTGATGTCCAGCCTATTTTTGAGCACCGTTTGTTGCAGCAACGAAATCACAAGGGCCTTAATATCTGAACCTTCCAATGACTTGGGAATATTAAGAAGCCTAAGTTTATTCCCTCTCAGGACTGGTTTTCCAGGCATTCTAGGTCATCTTTCATCTCCCTATTTTGCCTAACTAGTGGACAAACACTAGCAGTGTTCACATTAATGGCCTGTTTCATTTTTGGAATTTCTTGCTCCAAGACATTGGTTCTGGCGGAGATTTCTTCAAGCTTCGAGGCTAAGGCAGCACAAGAGGCCTGTATCGCTGCTTGATTCTGCTCTGATATTGTGAACTTACTCTTCATCTCCTCTTTAAAGGTCAAAAGGATAGAAGCCAATGAAGATCCAGCTGCTGCTGGGGAAGAGCATGCAGTGTCCAAGCCTGAATGTGGAAACTCCTCCTGCTCGCCCTACTTATCCTCTTCATGAGTCTCCAAAACTTTGAACCTATTTGACGTTGGAATTGTTACACGGGGGCAGCTTCCATCAACTGGCATATTGGCCTAGGCCACCGGAAAAGGAGGGGGGAGAGACGCCAAAACATTGACCTCCGGAGTTTGGCATACCCCTTGTTCCATTCTGGTAGAGTTGGTACCCTCACTAGCAATGACTCCAGTGGCCAGGACAGGGTCTGGGGAAGGTAGCAACTTATAATATGATTTTAGAGAAGGGGTGACTTTCACCTTGGCTTGTGGTGTCTTTCTTACTCCGCCTCTGCTTCTGGGGCTCTTACCCACACATGTGGACCCACCTTTCTCCACATTCCCATCTAATCCCTTTTCACTCCCAGTCCGTCCAGTGGATTTACTCTGAGCTTTCGCAGTAATAGCTGTAATATTCACAGATGCCAGCTCACTAGGTGAAAGGGTTGGTGTTAGCCCTGCTATTCCTTGTGCTGGTGTGAGAGAGCCCCCCCCCCTAGTGTGGAGAGTATATCTACAGACTCCGCCCATAGGTAAAAGGCTTCTATTCTGGGGGTTTCCACCCCTCTCCACAAACAGAGGAGCCTGCCCTTTCCCTGTTGAACTAAAGCAATCTACAGGAGCCCCCCCAACCTTGTCACACGGGGTCACTGGAGAAGCAATCACTATAGTCTTAATGTGGCCAAGGGTCTCAGTCGCGGTCCCTCTTATTAAATTTCGACTTACTTGATGTTATGTGTCAGCAGTCTAGTAGCTGGGTGGGAGGAGCTAGGTGGTCAGGGAAAGGAAGAGGCGGAGCAGGGACAGGATGAGGGCAGTTAGAGTAGGGACAGGGAAGGTACTGGACGTACATAATAAAGCTACAGTTATACCACCAGAAGTGTCTGTGTTTATTTGTAGCAAGATGCTACAACTGGCGACGAGGGTGGGATCTGCATGACTGCACCCCACAGACCCTCGTGAGAGTGCCCTGTCCCCAGCAGCGTCGAGCAAAGTAGCCCGCTGCCGTGTGGTGCTGCTGCCTGAAGAAAGAGGTCAGCAGCAGGCGACCCTGCTCCTCCAGTGACCGTGGGGAGCCCAGAGGGAGCCACTGTGACGAGCGCTGAAACGCTCGAAGAGAGAAGCTGTTTTGCGCCGAAAGCGCGAGTCCCGCCGGATGCGTGCAACTTGGCATCCGTGAAGAACCGGAGTCGGGAGCCCACTCCGACCCGGCCTAGCCCCAGAGCGAGACAAAGGTATCTCGGCGTGGAGGACGCTGTCCCCGAGAGACCGCCAGCAAGCACCGCCGAACGCGCTGGAGCTGGAGCCCGGGTGCCGTCGGAGGTCGGAAAACCCCACGCCCGATGCGTGAGCTTCGGCACGCTATCGGCGCTGAAGAGCGGGAACTTGGAAAGTAAGGTGGGAGCCCACCCCAACCTCACCTGGTGGTAGCAGAGGCTAAAAAGAGTGAATCCTGATGTGTGCTACCCTGCAGTCGACCGCCGGTGAGTTTTGAATGAACTGAAGGTGAATGAACCAGGAGAGAAAGCCTCGTGTGGGCCTGCAGTGACGGCGGCCATCTTGAAGTCAGGCGACTTTCAGGACAAAACCCTTGGTTGTTGTAGAGCGGCCATCTTGAAGTCAGGCACCCAGCAAAAGAAACAAGCACTGACTGAGACAAATAAACAAGCATTGGCGAACAGAAAGAAACAAGCTATGCCAAAAGCAAGTAAACAAGCATTGGCGCGCAAAAACAAACAAGCATTGGCGAGAAGAAACATACAAACATTGACAAGAGCAAGCAAACAAGCATTGGTGAACGAAAAGAAACAAGCATTGTCAAGAGTAAATAAACAAGCATTGGCAAGAAGGAACAAACAAGCATTGACAAGTACCCAGCACAGCACTTCGCGGTCCCACGATGTCAACATCACCGCGACGAAATGAGGTCAAGCCCCTCTTTGCAGGAGGATCACATTTGAGGGCCCCAGAGCCAGTCACCCTAACGACAGGTGGAAGCATGGGCCCCAAGTGGCAGGAATGGCTTGAAGACTTCGAGGACTACCTTGAAGGGTCCAAAGTGACCGTTGACAAGGACAAGCTAATAGCTCTCCGGAATTTGGCTGGGCGTGAAATAAGTAAACTTATCAAGGATCTCCCTGCTGCAGATACCGGAACGTATGACAAAGTGCACGACGCACTAAACAAGAGATTCCTCCACAAAAAGAACGTGGACTATGAGCGCCATGCTTTTCATCAGGCACGTCAAGGGAAAGACGAGGCAATGAGCACATTCATCACTCGACTGCGGCGACTATCGAGGCACTGCGACTTCGATAATTTTTCAACCGACGCTGCCATCAAGTCACAGATCATAGAGGGGTGCCACTCAGAATCCCTCAGAAGACGACTGCTGAGAAAGCCGCAAGAACTGGACGACATTGAGGAACTGACTCGCGTATACGATCAAGCTGAGGAGCATGCCACCACCATTGAATCTGGGCGCAAAGTGAGCAATGAGCAAGCACATCGAGTTCAAGACCGTGGTGGCGGGCAAAGACGCTCGAGGGACAATCGTTGGACATCGCGACCGTCGTCTTGCTCGAGGCGATCAGATCACAGGAGGCGAGAAACCGGCCGGAGAGAGAAGAGACCAGAGAGAGCAAGGAGGTGCTACAGGTGTGGATATGACTATCCTCACGTGGACGTCTGCCCTGCCATGGGCCAGGGGTGCAGAAAATGTGGTCGGACAAACCATTTCGAGGCGATGTGCGGCGAGTACAACAAAGAGAGGCGAAGTGGAACTGGGAGGTCGTCTCGATCGAGCACCAGAAAGCACCATATTAGAGCCGTCCATGACAAAGACACGGGGTCCTCCAGCTCGACACATTCCAGCAGGGAGTCACACAGATCGCGATGGGAGCGCAGATCTCCGTCCCGAGGCTCCAGGTCTTCATCTCGAGACTCCGAATACACGACCCACCGTGCATACATGATCGCAGACCCAGATCAGTTGAAGAAGTATCCTCGGTTACACATTAAAGTAGGGAATCACAACACTAAATTTGTTATGGACAGCGGAGCTTCGCTGAACTACATCCCCGTCACCGAGTATGAGAGGATGCGCCCCAAGCCGACGCTCACTCATGCACCTGTACGGGTCTACACCTGGATGTCAAGGAAGCCGCTGCAATGTCTTGGCAAATTCCCGACTACACTTGCACATGACAATGTCACTATTGATGCCGTCATTCATGTCATCAAGGGCCCCGAAGCTGACTGTCTGCTGAGCCTGCCGACTGCGGAACGTCTCCGTCTTGTGGAGATCCTCTTCAAAGTCTGTGATGACCAGAACATCGTCGACCGTTTTCCTCGCCTTTTCATCGGGCTGGGGCAGTTGAAGGATCGTCAGATACACCTGCATGTCAACAAACAGATCAGGCCTGTTGCTCAGCACCCCCGGCGTGTTCCTTTCCACCTTCAAAAGGCTGTCGAAGAAGAGATCAATGACCTCCTGGCTGCCGACATCATTGAACGCACGGACGGCCCGACCCCATGGGTTTCGCCAGTGGTCGTTGTACCGAAAAAGGGCACCACCCGCAAAGTAAGACTATGTGTCGACATGCGAATACCCAACACTGCGATAGAACGTGAACGCCATCCAGGGCCACTTCTATGTGACATGATCTCGGCTTTGAACGGAGCCAAGGTATTCTCTAAACTGGACCTCAACAAGGGCTATCACCAGCTGGAGCTGGATGCCCAATCACGCCCCATCACAACTTTTGCTACACACCTAGGACTTTTCAGGTATAAGAGACTAAGCTTTGGTGTGTCTTCAGCTGCCGAAATTTTCCAAGAGGCTATTCGACAGATCATCCAAAACATCCCCAATACGCTCAATTACAGCGACGACATCCTTGTATATGGCTCCGACACCCGTGAGCACGACATTGCACTCAACCGTGTCTGTCATGCCCTGCTTGATGCGAACTTGACCCTGAACAAGGACAAATGCGAATTTCATCAATCAACATTAAAATTCTTCGGTCACATCTTCTCAGGAGCAGGAATGAAACCTGACCCGGAAAAAGTGGCATCCTTGAACAACGCCAAGTGTCCTCAGGACGTCAGTGATCTACGATCGTTCCAGGGAATGGCCAGCTATTGCGCCCGGTATATCCGGGATTATGCGACCATCAGCCACCCGCTCCGCACCTTGACCAAGCAAGGACAACCCTTTGAATGGACTCCTCAGTGTGAGCAAGCATTCACAGAGATCAAGCGGGCCGTGGAGTCAGCCGATAACCTTACCTACTTCAACCCCAGACGCATGACTGAAGTCACAGTTGATGCCAGCCCCGTAGGGTTGGGGGCCATTCTGGCACAATATGACCATGACTCTGACCAGAGACGTATAGTTGCCTATGCCAGCCGCAGCCTGTCCGATCCCGAGAAGGCGTACTCTCAGCCCGAGAAGGAGAGCCTTGCAGTGGTTTGGGCATGTGAACATTTTCATGTCTTCCTCTACGGCAAGCACTTTACCCTGATCACTGATCACCAGGCGCTAGTAACCATCTACGGCAACCCCTGATCTAAAATGCCCCCCAGAATTGAGAGGTGGGGCTTGAGGCTTCAGGAGTATACTTTCACGATCGTATACAAGCCGGGAAAGTCTGAAAACCCGGCAGTCTACATGTCTCGGCATCCGCCTGCATCAACCAATTCTCATCCTTCAATTGCAGAGGAATATATCCATTTCGTAGCTGACCAGGCGCTACCTCCTGCCATTCCAATGGATGTAATCCGAGACGCCACCGTGCAGGATGCCGTCCTACAAAAGGTACTCCGCAAGATTCAAACCAACAGGTGGAGACATGACCCTCGGGATGAAGACAGTGAGCAGGACACCAAGCAAGAGCTACAAGCATTCCGGCACGTCCATGATGAACTGTCAGTGACCTCAGATGGAATCATACTGCGGGGACAGCGAATTGTGATCCCCAGCAATCTACAGCAAGGTGTCATTGATCTTGCCCATGAAGGCCACCGGGGAGCTGTGTCCACAAAGCGAGCACTCAGGGAACGTGTGTGGTTTCCCCTGCTCGACCAAATGGTGGAATCCACCCTGAAAGACTGCCACCCGTGCCAACTGACAAGCAAAGGTGATCCCCCGGCCCCATTGCAAATGACCCCCTTACCGGCCGGAGTTTGGCAAGAAATTGCCGTGGACTTCTATGGACCATTACCTTCCGGCAAGTATGTGATAGTCATAATCGACGAGTACTCTCGCTTCCCATTTGCACAGTTCGTGCCCTCCACTGGTGCGGCCAGTACTCTTAAGGTGCTGGATGAATTATTTGCAACCTGGGGTGTCCCTAGAGAGGTGAAGACAGACAATGGTCCCCCCTTCAATGGACATGAGTTTGATGCATATGCCCGACACTTCGACTTCCATCATAGGAAAGTCACACCCCTTTGGCCACAAGCAAACGGCACCGTTGAACGCTTCATGGCCACGATCAAGAAAACATTTCAGCAGGCCTGTGCCGAAAAGAAGGACCTACAGATCGCCCTCAACGAGGTCCTCAGAGCCTACAGGACAACTCCCCACTCGACCACCGGCAAGTGTCCTGCCACGCTGATGTTAGGTCGCCCCATGAGGAACCGAATTCCAACCTGGGATGGAGCCCTGCGTGCTATATCACCCACCCACAACCATCTAGAGATGGCAGACACGGATAAGCGTAACAAGGACAAGATGAAGTTGTATGCAGACGCCAAGCGAAGAGCAAGATCACCCTCTGTACATGAAGGAGACTATGTACTAGTGAAACAAGACCAGCAGAAGAAAACGGACTGTCGTTTCCGCGATGAACCACTACTGGTCACTCGGCAGAAGGGCACTATGCTGACGGCGGAGTCTGACCGCCGTAGAGTTACGAGGAACGTGTCTCACTTTAAGAAGTGCTCCCGAGACTCGACCGGATTGTTGCTTGACCACACTGCGTCACTAGATCCTGAGACCCCTGAACGGGACGCTTTAGAGGATCTGGGCCAATTGGATGCACCTCAGACTGAAGAGAACTCTGATGAAGTGAACGCAAGGCCACGCCGCAATGTCCAGCGACCAAAGAGACTCATTGAAGAGATATGATTGAATATGCCGTTAGTTTTGTTAAGAAAGGGGGAGATGTTATGTGTTAGCAGTCTAGTAGCTGGGTGGGAGGAGCTAGGTGGTCAGGGAAAGGAAGAGGCGGAGCAGGGACAGGATGAGGGCAGTTAGAGTAGGGACAGGGAGGGTACTGGGCGTAGATAATAAAGCTCCAGTTATACCACCAGAAGTGTCTGTGTTTATTTGTAGCAAGATGCTACACTTTCCCACTTGCTCCCCCATCCATTTTAGAAATAAGCTCGCCCTCTCCTACCTCCTGGGGGAATACCTGTCCCCCACCACAAACTGCTGCAAGTTGACTCGTGTAGCAGGCAGTCTCCTGTGGATCCCATCCGATGCTGGCTCTGCCTCTGTTGACCCAGAACAGGAGCACAGCTCCGCCGGAGCAATGTATCTTCCTCGCCGCGCCTTCCCAACGCGGAGCCCTCAGCAGGGGAGTGCCATCAGACGCCATCACCATTCAAAGCCATGCTGCCCCACTGACCGCGGTGGGGGGGGGGGGGTGGCGAAAACAGCAGACAACAGGTCCAGATGTCAGGAGCGGGCGGTGGGTGCCTGATGCAGATTAGCGATAGCAGTGGGGGTGGCGGGAGGGAAGGCCCTCTCGATACTGAAACAACCCGTGAGCAGACCAGCGGCTGGTTAGCTGGCGGCCGCCATGTTCCCCTCCAATCCTTCACTTTTTCAGATATAATTGACAACTTCCTTTCTACCTGAGTAATGAGGGTTTTCATAAGTTTCATTGAGCATTCTGTCATATCGGTTTGCCACTGAGTTAGTAGATCTGGATCCATATCATTCAAAGTGGGTAGTACTAAGATCCGCACACCTCTAGGTATTCGCTGACATTCAATGTATCATTTTAATGTAGCACTTTCCCACCATTTATTCATTTCTGCAACCCACATTTTTTCAAGTTCTCTTAGGATTTGTTTTGGATCACTTCCTCGTACCCTATCCAGGTCATGTGTGTTAATTCTGGTTTGATCACATGCACCACAGTCTGCAAACATTTCGTTTGCTGTTTTTCACGTCTCTGAATCTATTTGCCATGATTTATTGTTCTCCTTAATTATTACGAGCTGTAGTGTGTATGATTGTTTTCGTTATTAAATTCCTCCAATCTCTGGTACGGATTTCCCTTCCAGCATTACCTGTTTAATTGTTAATTAAACAGGTCATTTATTTATTTAGGTAGTTTATTCTGCACAAATCAACACACCTCATTTGCTCTCATTGACACACTGTTATGACTGTCCTTGTGTCACCCCGAAAACACATTTTTATATAATCATCATTCATGTTAATAGTCTGGATGAATTTGATTTTGGTGGATGGCTTTTTTTTAACAATTTTAATCAATATTTATAATTAAAGAGGTTAAATTGTCTCACTCATTGTTGCTGCCGGTGCTTATTTTGTGGTGGCTGACCCACATCTCTACTAAAAATCATCTGAATTGGACCCTTGCAATAACTTTTCTCATTGTGTCTATTTTTCAAACATACATTTGTTTGCAAAGTTCAATGGCCAGAAATATGCCCTTTTGTAATTATTTCTGGTCGTTCCCCGATTGTCAGCGACGCCGCGGGGAAGATCAGGGATGGTATCGAGACTTCCCGCCATGCCCCCTCCGAGACCCCACTGAAAATCCACTCCTCCCCGCACTGCCAGCGTCGCACTCACCGAGTCAAGGCCAAGGGCTTCTTGAATTCTCTTTCACATCCCTTCATCCGAACTCAGCGTCTTGAATTATCTTTCACGGTCATTTAACCGAGTCCAGCAGGGCTGAGGGCAGAGATCCAAATTTGTAGCAAACTCCTTCTTCTCGCACTGGATTGAAACCTTGGGCCCACTTCTGGGTGCTCGCTTGAGCAGTCTGGTCACCACATATTATTTGCAATGGCAGTCTGTTTTGAAGAACGCCCAAACTTCAAACATCACATCCATTCGGCGCTAAATAACAGAACCTGAAGTTTCCTGGAACTGGTTTATTTGTTCAATTCGCCAAGTGCAGCAGCAGCATGACGTGGCCTATGCGTTTCAACCTTAGCTTTCAACGTGGCCATAGAGATGTGTGCAGAGTGCCCACTCAAAGGAGCAAGTGCTCAGAACTGCACCCCAACAAAACTTTATTTACAAAAAGAGACAAGTACCATTATATATATTTAGTTATGAATCCTCCCAGAAAATTGGGGTGCCCCCCTATCCTGAATTCGATCCCGCTGGAAAAAGTTGCAGAATTCGACTATCTGGGAATTCGGCTGAGCGACAGTATGTGTTGGGTACCCCATATCACCAAAATGACACTGGTCCACAAAAGGGTGGGGGGAGCCCTGCTTAAGGAGTACAGCACATCATCGAAATATTGTGTATCACCAATCATTGATATATACAAGGCTAGAGCGGTACCTGCATCGCTATATGGAGCAGAGTTATGGGGTTTGGGCTGCTTGGAGTCCTTGTCCAAAGCAGAGAACAAATTTATTAAAGATTTAATGGCTGTCCCGATGAGCACCCCGACTGTACCGATGCTTATGGATGCAGGTTGTAAACCAATTAAAGACCTGGCCCGCCTTCGGCCCCTCCTACTGTGGGCACGACTCTGGAGAGTCCCGGAACTAAAATCCTATGCAGACGGGCTGGCAGAGATAATGCATTCGGTTGGTTGGTCAAAGATTAAGTGGCTCAGGGACATTAAATACCTGCTTGGGGAACTAGGTCTGGTCAACTGCTGGCTTACCCATACAGCTCCCCCAAAGGAGATCCTGAAAAAAATATACTGGGGTTGGGTGTCCACAAAACTTATGAGCAACCAACACCACTGCAATTCCACCGCAGTATATTTAAGGATTAAAGATGTCACTGCCTTTGAACCCTTTCTGGACATTATCACCATCCCAATGGATCGGGCTCTGTACATCAACTTCAGACTAGGAACCTTACCTCTAGCTGACCTCCTTTCCAGATGGAACTCGCAAAAGCAGGTATCACGCTTCTGTGCCCTCTGTTCTGACTGTTGCAAAACTGTGGCGCACTTTCTCCTTGATTGTCCAGATTATGCGCGCCCAAGATCTTTTTGGCTTAAACCGCTTTGTAATGAGATGGGTATCCGCAAGCATTCTGAGGCTCTACGCATTTTATTAACTAACACTGCCCCCCCTATTGTCTGTGCTGTGTCTAAATTTTTAAAATGGGCCTGGTTGATACGTCTTAAAAGACTGTCTTTATCGATTTAATGCTTTTTTAACAAAGTTATCTATTTATTCTGTTTTTATTATTGATGTTATGTACAGTCTATGAGTTCTGATATGTCGTTTTTATATTTTTGTGTAATGCTTTTATGATATACGCATATCGAAATAAAGCTATCAATCAATCAATCATATATATATATATATATATATATATATATATATATATATATATATATATTATATACATATATATGACAAATAAACTATATATCAACATTGTTAAATAAAACCTAATTTATCATTACCATAAGAAGGACATAACTGATCAAATAAAAATCGAACTGGAACTGAACTGAAACTAAGCAATAAAGACAAACTGTAAACACCTTAACCAATCTGACAACTAAATCAATAATATAAGAGGCAGGATGAGGAAACTCTTATAGATTCTCTAACCAGACCCTTAAAGAAGGAATATACACATCTCAACAACCCAAGTATGTAAAACTTATATTTAAGCTAAAACTAAGGGCCTGATTATGATCTTGCCGGACAGGGTTGTGACGGATATCCCGTCCACCGAATTACAATTCCATTATATCCTATAGAATTTATAATAAATCAGACGGTATATCTGTCATGTTTGTTACAAAGAAAACCATGCGCTAAGACCGTATTCAGGCCCTAACTCACGAATAAACTTAAATGTAAAATAGCAAAACACTCTCCAACTTCTATCACTTTACATGAACATCTTAAAAGAAAACTGTGCAACTTTGAAAAGTAATAAGCTGCCAGAAAAAAAAACACCTATCACAAATCAGCAAAAAGACATAACAAAGTAACTCACCCCAATAGCAAGTACAAATAAACCTTACAACCTTAACCTCTACAAACTACCAACAATTAAATATTTAAACTTAAACTGACACTTTTTTCCTTCGGACAGAAAAGGAAACACCTGGTCCACAATATTAAAACCCCCAACAGAAAAGTAGCAATGCAGTATGAAACATCTAAAAAGAACACAGGTGTAAGTATAAAAAATAGATGTAGTTTCATAACTTTATGTGAAAGGATGAAACGTAAATACATTTTATTTATCTATACTATTATACTACTTTCAGATACAATGACACAGCAAGCCAAAAATATAACATCCCAGAAAGGAAAGCAATTGCTAAGTCACATGGGTTACACCCACAACCAAGAAAGTGCATCAACAGAAAATGTGAATTGGAAATGTAACAAATATTACTGTACTGAGTGCTAAAGGAGGGCCACTTCAAAAGATGATGTTGTAATTCATGTAAGAGAAAACAACCACACTTTGGGCCTGATTAGGATTGCGGTTTTCCCGCATCCTCCGGGCCGGCGGAAGCCACCGGAGGATGCGGGAAAACCGCTGCGGACTGAAAAAGACCCCCGCCAGATTAGGATGGCTGGGGGATCGTATTTCAGTCCGCAGCTTTTCCGCCGCGGACGGCTTCCGTCCGCGGCGGAAAAGCTTTAACATGGCTGGCGGTGTCTATCAGACACCGCCAGCCATATTAGGATGTCTGCTAAAAGATGCCTTTACACGGCGGCATTTCCGCCGTGTAAAGGCATACGGATTTGTGTTTGGGGCCCGTTGCGGGCCCCCAGGGGTGAAGGGGGGTGGGGGGTGCACATGGGGGGTACCTATGGGTACCCCCCTGCATTTGCCTGCACAAAGGGGCCGATTATGATGGCGGATGGACCTGAGTCCGTCCGCCACCATAGCGTAGGAGGGAACCTCCGCATTGCCTGCGGAGTTCCCTCCTGTGCAATTAGGATGTGACCGCCACCCTGGCGGTAACATCCTCTATTTTTACCATTGCGGCGGGTGCGGCTTCAAGCTGCACCCGCCGCAATGGTAAAAAATGCATACATTGCATTTGTATGCAGAAAGTGGCAGGCACGTGCGGTGCCTGCCGATTTCTGCATACAAATGCAGGGGGGTACCATAGGTACCCCCCATGTGCACCCCCGACCCCCCCTTCACCAAGGGGGCCCGCAACGGGCCCCCGAAGTCAATGTCCAAATGCTTTTCCACGGCGGAAAAGCCGCCGTGGAAAAGCATATGATTTCCGCCATCCTAATATGGCTGGCGGTGTCTGATAGACACTGCCAGCCATGTTAGAGCTTTTCCGCCGCGGTCGGAAGGCGACCGCGGCGGAAAGGCTGCGGTTGGATTCTGAGACCCACCGCCATCCTAATTTGACGGTGGGTCTTTTGTGCCTCCGCAGCGGTTTTCCCGCATCCTCCGGGCCGGCGGTGGTTCCGCCGGCCCGGAGGATGCGGGAAAACCGCGATCCTAATCAAGCCCTTAGTGTGGACCTAAGATATCTTAATAACAATATCTTGGTGGACCAATTCCCTTTACCCAAAATTGATGAGATGCTTTCTTTGACACGTGGTGCTACATATTTTTCTATGCTGGATCTGTCTGCGGCGTATCATCAAGTGGTATTGGATAAAGATAGCAGACGATTCACCACATTTTGCACACCGTTTGGCTGCTATAGATTTAAACGAATGCCCTTTGGTTTGGCATCAGCCGCTGCAGTATTTCAGCGGCTGATGTCAAATCTATTTGGTCACATTCGGGAGGTCGTATTTTTCCAGGACGACATTTTACTTATGGGGAAGGATAAGACACATCATGACAGCATTTTGAGAGAGGTTGTTTCCATTCTTAGAAGTAATGGTTTAATCGTTGAGAGTAGCAAGAGCAAATTTGCAGAAACATCTGTCACGTATTTGGGGCATGAAATTGGTGGTTCAGGCATTAAGCCTAAGAGTTGTTTGGTGGAAGCCATACTTAACGCTCCTGCCCCAAAATCTAAAGACAAACTCCGATCTTTTCTTGGGTTGGCAGAATTTTATTCGAAGTTTGTTAATAATTTTTCGCAAAAGACGTATGACATGCGCTCTTCAATGAAGGACAAAGTTCCTTTTGTCTGGAATGAGGCGTGCCATAGGTCTTTCAAGAGTATCAAGGAATCTATTGCCAATGCACCCACTTTACAGGGTTTCGATCCACTTGCTGATACTATCGTGACCACTGATGCCAGTGGAACTGTGTTAGGGGGTGTATTGTCGCAAGTTGCTGAAGATGGAAAAGAGGTTGTTGTAGCCTCTCACTCACTCTCTGTCTCCCACTGAAGAGAAGTGTTCGGTGATAGAACGAGAGGCGTTGGCGTGTGTATGGGCCTTGGAGCATTTTAGGATATTTATATGGGGAAAAACATTTGTCTTACGGTCTGATCATAAACCCCTCACAAAACTACTAACCACTGAGGGTCTCTCAAGGGCGTCAGCAAGAATTGCTAGATTGTCAATGAGACTGCAGGATTTTGTTTACGGTGTACAATATGTCCCAGTAGCGAAGAATGTGATTGCAGATTTTATAACTGGCAGATGCATCAAAGTTATGTTTTGTGAGTCCTTAATAGCTAATTCCTAAAAATTCCTTATTTGCGATTCGGTAATAGCTAATCGCTAATAAGGAATGGCATTCCCATTCATTCCTATGGAATGAATGGGAAAGCCATTCCTTATTACCGATTAGCTATTACCGAATCGCTAATGTTCCGCTATTTCAAGGGTGCCAGGGTGTCCAAAGGACACCCTGTTGCACCCCTGAAATGGACCTGTGCACAAATGTTACACACACACATGCCCTAAGGGCATGTGTGTGCGCAACATGTAACTTTGAAAAATGCACAAAAGTGCATTTTTCAAAGTTTTAGCAAATTACCGAGAAGTTCAACTTCATGGTAGTTTGCTCCCCCTATTAGCGAATTCACTATTTTTTGGGGTTTCATGCATTGCATTTAAGGAATCTCATTTTGGGATTCCTTAAATGAAAGAGCAATTTAAGGAATCACTATTTAGAGATTCCTTAAATTGCGTTTTCTGCATTTGGGATGATGCATCCCAAATGCACAAATACCGGGAGCAAACGGGCAGATTCTGAGAATCTGCCCGTTTGCTCCCGGTATTTACTTTGATGCATCTGCCAGTTAGTCGTTTGCCTTTACCTATGAAGGAAGTGGATCCGGATCCTTGGTCTGACTTTTGTGCTGCGGGAATCTTTGATGACACGGTTGGATTATGTAAGAATGATTGGAATGAGGAGTATTTGAAGGATGAAGTGTTGTTAACTGTCAAAGACAGAATTATGAATAGCTGGTCCAGTCAGTGCAAGCTGGATCCCAAATTAAGGGCATTTTGGGAAGTTTGTGATGAATTAAGTTTAGTCGGAGATTTTATTTGCAGAGGAGGGAAAATTGTACCTCCTTCAGGCATTCGAAGTAAAATTGTAGTCATAGGCCATGAGGGACATCCGGGAGTTTCTCGCACTAAGAGGAATATCAAGGCTTTGTATTGGTGGCCAAAAGTTGATTTAGATATAGAAAGATTTGTTTGTGCTTGTATCAGTTGTGAGAGTTCTGATAAAGCTCATAAGACACTTAATCCTCCTATGTTGTCTCTTGGTTGTCCAAACTTGCCTTGGCAAAATGTTGCTTTAGACATTATGGGACCTCTAGTTTGGCAAGATGGGGTCACTAAGTATATTTTAGTGCTGGTTGATTTGTTTTCTAGGTGGCTGGAAGTTGAAGTAGTCACTAAAGTTGATACGGGGAATGTAATCAGTTTTCTTGAGAAGTGTTTTTTTAAGAGAGGGTTTTCCAGCATCCATTTTGACACTGGAGTTCAGTTCAAATCAGATATGATGAAAAAGTTTATGCATTGTACTGGGATTGAACAGAAGTTTACTGCTTTGTATCATCCTTGGGGAAATTCTATTCGGTGAAAGAACGAGAGGCGTTGGCGTGTGTATGGGCCATGGAGCATTTTAGGAAATTTATATGGGGAAAAACATTTGTCTTACGGTCTGATCATAAACCCCTCACAAAACTACTTACCACTGAGGGTCTCTCAAGGGCATCAGCAAGAATTGCTAGATTGTCAATGAGACTGCAGGATTTTGTTTACGGTGTACAATATGTCCCAGTAGCGAAGAATGTGATTGCAGATTTTCTTAATCGTTTGCCTTTACCTATGAAGGAAGTGGATCCGGATCCTTGGTCTGACTTTTGTGCTGCGGGAGTTCTTGATGACACGGTTGGTTTACGTAGGAATGATTGGAATGAGGAGTATTTAAAGGATGAAGTGTTGTTAACTGTCAAAGACAGAATTATGAATGGCTGGTCCAGTCAGTGCAAGCTGGATCCCAAATTAAGGGCATTTTGGGAAGTTTGTGATGAATTAAGTTTAATCGGAGATTTTATTTGCAGAGGAGGGAAAATTGTACCTCCTTCAGGCATTCGAAGTAAAATTGTAGTCATAGGCCATGAGGGACATCCGGGAGTTTCTCGCACTAATATCAAGGCTTTGTATTGGTGGCCAAAAGTTGATTTAGATATAGAAAGATTTGTTCGTGCTTGTATCAGTTGTGAGAGTTCTGATAAAACTCATAAGATACTTAATCCTCCTATGTCGTCTCTTGGTTGTCCAAACTTGCCTTGGCAAAATGTTGCTTTAGACATTATGGGACCTCTAGTTTGGCAAGATGGAGTCACTAAGTAAATTTTAGTGCTGGTTGATTTGTTTTCTAGGTGGCTGGAAGTTGAAGTAGTCACTAAAGTTGATACGGGGAATGTAATCAGTTTTCTTGAGAAGTGTTTTTTTAAGAGAGGGTTTGCCAGCATCCATTTTGACAATGGAGTTCAGTTCAAATCAGATATGATGAAAAAGGTTATGCATTTTACTGGGATTGAACAGAAGTTTACTGCTTTGTATCATCTTTGGGGAAATTCTGTTGTTGAAAGAGTCAATAGAGTTTTAAAGGGTGCTTTACAATTGGCAAAGAAAGGGAATAAGAACTGGGATGACAAGCTCAATAAGTTGATTTGGTCATATAGGATTACGGTCCATGATCCTGTTGGAGAGAGTCCTTTTGGATTGATGCAAGGAAGATTTCCTCATTGCAAAATCAACCTAGCATGGTTAGGTTGGACCAAGAAATATGATTGGGATCCTGAACAGGTTAAATATGCTATTTTGCACTCTCAGTGTAAGAATAAGCTGTATTTTGATGCAAAGCACAGTACCAAAGAGGTTAGTATTAAAGTTGGACAGATGGTTAGAGTTAAATCTGCAAAGAAGACTGGTAAAGTACAATCTAAATTTTCAGATCCCAGGACGATTACCAGGGTTATGAGGAACACAGTTGAACTTGATGATGGTACTGTACATCATATGAGTCGGATTTCCATTTCTGGCGATTCTGCATGTAAAAAGGCAACTGTTTGGGATAAAAAGAAGGATTATTGGTGGTGTGATGTTTTTCCTTTTTGTGAAAAGGGGAATGAGTTGAATCTGAATTCAGATAATTCTGATATGAATTCCAATTCTCAGAATCCTCAGTCTTTGGTGTTTCCACAGGTGGCACAAGGTCCAGAGCTTGGAGGTAGTGGTAGTGATTCTAAAAAGGAAGGTAGTGGTGGAGATCTGTTGGGGTATGATCTGGATGCGTGTAATTTTGACGGTGTTGAATCTCATAAACTTGTTTTGAGGAGAGATTCTGATGTGCGTAGTGGGGATGTTACTAAGGACAATTCAGTTGCAAATAGGTCTAGCAAGTTTGGTAGATGCATTACGTTTTTAATTTTGTTTTTTGTTTTGTTGTGTAAGAAGGGGGATGTCTTGTGAGTGGTTTATCTCTTTAAGAGTTAAGGTGGAATTGTTCTGATGTAATAAGAATGTATGTGCCTCTTGTAATCTAAGAATGTTATGATTCACTTTAACTGCAGTTCCTCTCTGAGCTGCATGCATTTTTATGTACCGACTTAACTTAATAAATTGGAAGATTATTTCTACATATAAGTGTGTGCTTACACTTATTTATTTTTCTGGAAGATATTACTACAGGCCCCCAAGGTGCTTATACGAAGTAAACATTCAACTTTTGTGAATTCCCTGGACATATAATGGAAGTTATTTATGCATGTACATTACATTTACACACATAAAGGGCTGTGTGATTTGAACCCAGGCATTCTCTTTAAAAAAGGATTGGAACAATTATATCCTTTGATACTGCTTGTAATATTTATACTTTGCTACCACTTGCCACATCTATACTCTTGGAAGCTGTGGAGGGAACCTGTGCACAGACATCTGTCTTACTAGAGGGGCAGTTATGAGAATTAAAAAAAATAAAAATGCATACTATTGAATAAGCACATGGATGGAGCAGCTTCAGTAAGTTGCAGCCACAGCAGAGATCAAAATACCACATGTCTAAAGCAAGATGACAGGGGAAAGTTGCAACAAAAAAACTTTGGGCGTGACTTAGATTTTGGCAGATGGGTTACTCTGTCACAACGGTGAATAATATCCATCCCCTGAAATGTAAATCCCATAGGATATTGTGGGGTTTATATTTCGGTAGACAGGATATCTGATATCTGTCCAGGGCCGGACTGGCAATTTCGTTTTGCACACACAGGTCCCCATCAACGAAAGCATCCCCCTGCTCGGCAGCACACACAACTGCCCGGTAGCCAGTAGCCTGTATCTGTCACTGTTGTGATGGAGTAACCTGTCTGCCGAAATCTAAATCAGGCCTTATACTTAGCTTTTCAAATTAATATAATTATTTTGTTGATCTTCTCAGTCGACATATATTTCCTGATTAACACTTTGCAAGGCTTCTTCTATCATGCTTACGCCCCCCTTCTGTAACTTCACAGACACACAAGAAACTCATGAAACTGAGGCACGAGAAGCCTTGAAACAGCATTCATGCATGAAACTTGTTGATTGGCAATACAAAAAATGATATTTGAAGCCTAATAAATTAGTTCTGCCACCATTTTCTAACTAATTCTCAGACTTTGTTTTTAGGTGGTGCTAGGACAGTTAAGAAGCCCATGGTTTCTTATGGGGTCATTGTTTGTGTATGGAGGACAGCCGGTGAACAGGAAACCACCCTGCACCAAGCCATCCACAAATCACATTCACGATTAAGGACCTGATTTAGATCATGACAGTAGGGCCCCAGCAGGGGCGGTGGCGGTCCCTAGTACTCTGTCAAGCTGACGGCGGACCGTCAGTGAAATTTAGAAGGAATGCGGGCTGCTTTGCAGCCACCTTCAATGGAGTGGTTTCTATCAAGACTCACAACAGCTGATGCGGCAGCTTCCAATGTTGGTGAATAGTACTACATAGCCATCAGGGTGGCGGTGTTGCACCAAGCCTATTTAGATTATACAGTTAGCCTGGCGGTCTCATAGCGGAGGTCTGCAGACATGGTGAGCATTGCACTGCTTCTGTGGCTGTAGTGGTGATGCTAACATTCAACACCCGATGTCAATTGCACAATTGTGAACACCTGGCTACTCCATTATAACACACACACAATTTTGGACCATGATCCTTTACCATTCAACAGCACCACAACATTGAAGCTGATTCCCAGAAGTCAAGCAGGTTTTTTTGTTGCTCTCCCTGTTTCTTCTCCCTCTTTTTTAAATTTCATTTGTTCCCTTGTGTTCATGTAATATTATTTAGGTATATCATTTTCTCCATAATAACCACAACATGGCTAGTCCATTGCATCAGCCTGGGCAGATCGCTCCAGTAAGTCTCACTTGGACCACAACTACACCTTCCACACCAGCTGGAACAACATCACAGCCAACAGATCCCTCCACTTCTTGGTGAAGAAGTGCAAGAAGCACCATCTTGTGCCACCCAAACCTGCCTGGTGGTGAGACAACACCGCCACCGGGAAACAACCTTTACAACGCAACTTTTACAACGCACTACCATTACAACGAAACTTTTACAACGCAACATCCATTACAACGCATGCATTCACAATGCAACAATTACAACGCATAAGACTACAACGCACACCACTACAACACATGTCATTACAACGCAGCCTTTACAACGCATACCATTACAACGCGTAGCATTACAACACATAGTACCCCTACACTATCCAACACTTACCCTACTGTTGCACCCCCTGGAGTTAGAATAGTAATTTTTACCCCTACACTAGCCAACACTTACCCTACTGTTGCACCCCCTGGTGTTAGAATAGTAATTTTTACCCCCTACACTATCCAACACTTACCCTACTGTTGCACCCCCTGGAGTTAGAATAGTAATTATTACCCCTACACTATCCAATACTTACCTTACATGCAAAGTAATGTTATGCGTTGTAATGGTATGCGTTGTAAAGGTAGTATGCGATGTAAGGGAATGCGTTGTAAAGGTAGTTTTTAAAATTTCGTTGTAAATGCATGCGTTGTAAAGGAATGCGTTGTAAAGGATGTTGCGTTGTAAAAAATGCGTTGTAAAGGTAGGCGTTGTAAAAGTATGCGTTGTAACGTCATACATCCCCGCCACCACCATCACCTCCAGTGCGGCCAGGAACCAGTGGGATGGGGCACACTGTACCAAGGCCACAGGTTATTGGGGCTAGGGGCAGTGGGATTGGCTGTGTGGGCCAGCATAGTGAGGCCACTGTGATCAGTATCACCCAGGCCAACATCACCCAGTTCTTGGAATAATTACAACAGTCCCAAGAAATGATGGACCATGTCCTTTCCGGGGTGTACCAGATGACGCAGTTGCAGAGAAAGCACAATGTTGATTTTGAGATGCAGAATCTGACCTCCAATATGGGCTCCCTGACTGGGGTGCTGCAGGACATGTACACCCATTGTGCAGGGCTTTTCCTGCATCATCTTCCCCTTTCTGTGTGCCACCTCCATCTGGTCCTACACCATCAGCCACAGAAAGGGAGGCCATGCCACCAGAGGCAATACCTGCAGCCATCTCAGTCCCGGTAACTGTTAGTTCACTAACCACCCATAGGCGCACACGTTTTTCCAGAACACCAGGATAGGATGGCAAAAACCCCACCACTAGCAAGAAACCACAAAACTAATTTTATCCAGTGTGTGACTACCATCCACTCTGTGGACTATTTCTGGTTGCATTTCCCTTTCTGAGGACAGGTATCTTTTGGACATTGGACAACAAATAATTTTGGATCAACAATTATGGTTTGATTCACCATAACTGACGTTTTCTAATTTTGTTTGCTTCACTACATGTTTGATTCATTTCTCTTTATGCAATAAAATAAAAAATAACAAAATAGAACATTGGTGTTGAAATTATTGTTTAGTATTCATGCCATTGTTATACATTCCATCATACTTTTCAAAATGTTTACAACAAAAGGTTTATGTATTCATAGGGCGGTCGACTTCGAATCTGGGGAACTGGGTTTGAGTCTCAGCATATGACGCTGAACATCCTGTGATTCTGGGCAAATCACTTAATCTCCCCGTGCCTACCAAAAAAAATTAATGTATCCTCATGTAATGCAACTGGTGCTATGTAAAGCGCTCTGATACCTGATTCAGGTCAAGTTCGTGCTATATAAAATTCTGTAAAATAAAAAAATAAGGTTTCTCATTAACTTCTAACATGACAACCAAATACAAATACTCCAAATTAATCAACTAGTATTTCATTCCATTTGAAACAGATTGTTCTGTGAAACAATACTACGTGCCATTTTTATATTTCCAGTTCCACACCTTGCCACCATGGAAGAAGGAGATATAATGAAAAGATACAGATTCAATAGGCAAAATAGTATTGGATTATGTCATCAGCTGGAGCCAGATCTTCCACCTTACTGTAGGATTAGCACAACAACAACACCAATAGTCCTAAATCCTGGCAGAACTCAATTGTGTGGCCACAGGATCAGTCAAAAAAACGTTGTAGCAGTATCTGTTTATGAGGTGTGGTACAAGAAGTTCTTTCTACAGTGATGAGATACATCAACATATTCATGCACTTGACACAAAATGAGTCTTTTGCCAATGTAAAGTGGGATGACTATACTTTTGGTTGACTACCGCATGTGGTTAGAGCAAATCAAGCAGCACTTATTGGCTTGGTGCCCCCATTCAACGGAAAAAAAGTCCAATGCAATCTTCAAAACGTTCATTCTATGACTGTGCAAGTTGTCTCAGTACACACTATGTACATCCAAAGTCTTTAACAACCAATCTTGATCTTCCTGGATTCCCGTCATTTCCTGGCAAACTACCGTTCCTAGCGGCAAGACGCCCACGGGCATTTGTCACGCTTTACAAATACATAAATCAAATCAAATCAATCTTCCACAGGATCAACCCATGTTCGGTTTGCACTTCGCAGCAGCAACATATAACTGCAAATGTCCCAACTTTGGAATGTCCAAAAGAAGATGACATGGCGAGGATCCTAAAAAAAAACAAAATGCAAATTTTCATTTTAAAGTACATAACACATTAGACACATTACAAATAAGCACTTTAGAGATCACATTTGCTAAGAACAATCAAAGAGAAGCATTTGAAATTAACCCAGCAGTCAATGTGCCAGCACATTGAGCAACAAATATCCTGGGCCTGGACGTCATAAACAAGCCCTCTCTGAAAAATGCCCTGCACCTACTGTACTTCTAATGAGATTAAAAGTTGGTTTAAGCTTAATGTCACAAAATGTAGATGTGTACTTACACTCAGGTGAAGAAGCTGGCAATCCCCTGGTGTTGCTGAACTCCTGAGCAGTGCCAACAACCAGGGTCGGTTAGGATAAGCTGAGTCACCTAAATGGAAATGTACAAACTGGGCAAAATAAGTAACACAATTACAGATGATTCACCTTGTGATTACCCAAACAGTGTCATGTATGATTGTACTTACCAACAGGCCAGGCCCTCTCAGGTCCAAGTTAGGACAATTGCTAGGGTATGCTGCTGTTTTGTAGTAAAAAGGAATTGTGGGCAGATCTGGGGAAATAGGCACAGACACTTGAGATGCACGAATCAGGTAAGCAGACAACTTGCACAGTGATTGAATGGAAGAGCTTCCAATTGCGTTATACTTGTTCCCTGGCGCTTGGTGGCACTGAGGAAATTTGTGTGCCATCAATTGCTCCAACCACATGTGGGAGGTGGCTCACAGCGCAAAAGTCCCCCTTAACATTAGCCAAATCCTGACGTCATAGGAACTGGAGGAAGCTGTTGATCTGTCTCATCATTGATGTGGCTACAAAATGTAGTACTGCCATGACTTTGACAACTGGAGTAATAGCTGTGGCATTTCTGGTGCGTTGCAGAAGATCAGGCTCCATCTGATGACATAAAAGGAGTATAGTTTGCCTATTCAATTTGTACTCTCTTTTATCATATCCTGTGCCTCCATGGTGGCCAGGTCTGTAAATGGGCCTTACACTTGAGGCTGTCTTCTCCTAACTCTCCCAGGGTTCAAATGTCAGCAATTGAAAAAAGCAATGATATTTACAGAACATTTTCCACATATACATTATGCTAATTCACACAAATGTCATGGTGTGCATATATATGCTTTCACTTCTTTGTCGCTTAACATCTGAATGTCCTTTTTTGTCTTTCAAAATGAATAAAAAATATGATTTTGAAAATAATACATTTGCAATGTATAACTTACACATCTATTTTCTATTTAAATGTCACTAAAATAGCGTCTACGGAGTTGTTAACATCACACTACTCTCACATGTCACAACACTATGCATCACACATAAATGTAGTTTTAAAACAAACATGATTGTCCTGCGATGTAAAGAAGGTAGCCACCTTACTGAGTTGTGGTGACACACTTAGCCGTCACCAAAGATTATTTGAAGTCCTAAAATGGTCGCTACCTGACTTCGTCATCAGGATATTTGCAGGCACATGTCCGCAGCACAATTTTTTATTTTTTTTTAATATGTCTTTATTGGCATTTTTGTACATGAAAATAAACATGCTTAGAAGAGCAAAAGGTAATGTAGCAGACAGTCTTCAAGCCTCTCGTCAATACAATTGCAACACACTGGCAACTCAAATGGAAGAAGAATGCAATGCAATACATTTTGGGTACACATTATCTGAACATCATGAAACAAAGGTCAGCGGCAGTCCATGTATACTTCAAATCAGTATATAGTAGGTGTCTAGTTTTATGGAATAACTTTTGTTCCATTTTTGACTAATCTGCCACCTGCTAACATGATACAATAACATTTCCCACCACTCTACTCTGATAAGGACCCCCAGGGAGTCAAGGTGGCAGCCGCATTACTGACATTTTAATTATTCAATAAACAAACTATGCAAAATAAACAACTACTAAGGTGGAACAATTGTGTCATCCAGAGAGTCTATAATTAGGGCACATTGTCAGGATCTCTACTTTTCTAGAGGGGATGATTCCATAATGCACAAATGTATATGCTTTAAGGAGCCGGGGGGATTAGGGGCGTTGTATGTAGCTAAATTCTCATATAAATCATGCCTTATTAAGTTAGTGGTGTGTCTCGGGCAAATACCACAGCCTGTTCGGTTTGTTGTGTCCCATTAGTACTTCATCAGTATTACCTTCTCCCCTGCTGTCCCAGGCTCATAACACCTCTGCCCAGAGCCCTGCCATAGGGCGATGACGTACCCCTCAAGTGTCTTCTCTCATCAATGACCTCTCTTCTGCTCTGGCCCACACATCAACATCTCGTTCCCAAGCCACCATTGTGGTCCCATCTCAGCCATCCACTTCCATACTACATGCCGCCTTTCCAGGACTAAAGCACGGTCCACAAATCTGGAACCTACTTTATTTGCCTTTGTTCTAGGAAACAGACCCAGGAGGCAAACCACTGCTGTACAGGCGAGCGAGCCAGCGAGCCAATACTTCGGTAATCATGGATTTTACCATAGTTTAAAAGCCCTGTAGCCTTCGGCATCCTCATGCCAAAGGAGCAACCCCTGCATCCAGTTCCCCACATCTAGGACAATAACGGTCATCGCCCCTGTACATAACTTTTAGTCTGTGTGGGGTCCGATAGGTCATGTGTAGGTAGTTAAATTGGATTAGTTTATCTTTGGTATTTCTAGAAACATGTTTTTCTGATGTCATCACCCCCTCACGCCAGGCCTCGATGCTGGCCCAACCACCCATGCTACACCGGGCCTCGATATCAGCCCCAACATCCCACGCCGCCACAGTACTCGCACCTTGTGGCTGTGTGGGCCCGCCATCCGTTTAGCCACCGGGATGTTTCTGCCACTGTTGTCTTTCCCTGCTCTCTGCTCTGGTTCTCGGACCCACCTCTAACGCTCAGTGACCGGGGTGGCCACTGCAGGCCTCTGGCATCCTCTGTGAGCTCTGCTGTCCCCATCGGGCATCCGCTGCCCCGCCACATGCA
This sequence comes from Lissotriton helveticus, assembly GCF_964261635.1. Classification (NCBI taxonomy): domain Eukaryota; kingdom Metazoa; phylum Chordata; class Amphibia; order Caudata; family Salamandridae; genus Lissotriton; species Lissotriton helveticus. The sequence continues at coordinate 1,017,575,153 of NC_136070.1, read as the reverse complement.
AAGCAGCACTCTGATGCTTACTGGGAAGGAACCTCGTTGCCCACAGTCCTCTGGGTGATCCTCTGCACGCTACAGCCTCTGCTCTCTGGCAAGTCCTACACTTACTGCAGACGAGCCCCAGAAGCATTAGGAGGCAGTTGCCCATCGTCCAAGGCATCCCACCGGCATCCCCGTTAAGGTCGTCTTAGGAGCCCCCTCCTCATCCGCAATGTCGGACGTGCTGCTCGATCTCACTAGCTGTGCCCCCTGGGGCAAGCTGTGGCCAACCAACAAGCCAATGTATCAGGATAATTGCTGGGCCTGTGCGGACCTGGCTAGTCACACGTCCGCCATCTTCAGTGTCGTAGCCATGCACCCCGCCCAGACTGGAATTTGAGTGCCTAGTGGGTGTTGTACTCCACAGCCATAGGCTAATGTGTGTGAAAGCAACCAATGGCTGTGTCCATCACTGCTGACAATCACTTCCATCTCATACATGTATGTGGCGGTTTGGAAAAAGTTCAATTGCCTACTAAAACTGCAGCCATCAAGACCTCCTCTACTTTTGCTGCTGTTTCTGATCTCTTGGGGCTATGATGGCACAAGTTTCTGGAGAAAGGGCCCCTGCCTTCACGCCTGAGGAGCTGGAGAAGCTGGCCAGGGAGCGGTCCTTTCTCTGCATGGCCAACTCTATGGCTCACCAGAGGAAGAATTACATGTTTGAAATGTGTATTTGAATCAGTCTAACATTTTTTTTTTCTGAAACACAGGCTGCAGTGTCCCTTTGCCTTCCTGACTGAAAAGTACTGAATTATGTGATGTGTCATATAGTCAGTTCCTCACATAGTACAAGGATCTTGGGGATTTGTAAGCACTTTCCCATAAATCAAAAGTCCCCATTAAGTATTATGTGTTCAAAGTGCAAGTACGATTTTTGGCTGTACATGTAGAGATATATTCATGTATACTTCTAAATACATGTGAAATGTATTAATGTCACATCATTTACATCTGACAAAACATTCTAATGCTATTACGATTGTACATGTAAATGTTTTCTGTAGCTACCAAATTAAATTGATGTTTGCTATGTGCATGCATGTCAATAGACCCAATTCAGGCTTTATTTTAGCTCTCTCCCGCCTGAAATTCTATCTTCATCAATGGAAGTCAATGGGAAATTCAATTCTTCTGATTTCTGTTTCAAAATCTCCCACATCCTTGTCCTAAAATGTTGGCATGTATGTATGTATATAGCACCACAAGACCCTCAGCCTAGATCAGGAGTCTCAACACAGCAGTGTGGGAGCTCCAGTAGCTCTCAGACTCCTCAAGAGCGGCACACACCCTTAATGTAAGTCAGTAGATGGGCACAAGGTCAGTTTTCCATATGAAAATAAAGTGAAGGCTGTGTTAATGTGACATCATGATCAGCACCCTGCAGAAATCAGACCCTGACAATAAGCAGTGCTCAGTCAGAATCATGGGTCGGGCTGGGGTTGAGTCACAAATGCAAAGCACTGAAGCACTGAGGTCTCAATGTCATTAAAATTGGTTCCTTGACAACAGAAGTTTGGAGGTGTGTGCCAAAAAATGTCCCTGTGCGCTAAGATAAGGACGACATTTGAAATGGAGCGGTACCTCGTTTCTTGAGGAAACACTTTATTTCAGTTAGACTCCCATTCAGAAGTGTTTCCTTTCCAAACTGCAGGCCCCTTACTCCCAGTGGCTAGCATTCACTGTGCCATATGTACTAATGCAAGACACAGCCCCTTTATAGATGTGATATTTTTGAAGTGCGGAGAATATTTCTGAAAAACACTTCTTATCATGGTAAATTTGTCTACATTTCAAACATGTCACATCAAAAATGGGATGTGTCTTACATTAGTACTGATGGCACAGTGAAACTGAACACTGGGAGGAAGTGGGCTGCACTCAGACAGTGCAGACAGTGAGTCTATGTGGTAAAACCTGTGGTACAGTTGTTTAGGAAGTAGGGGACCCCTATATTTGAATGCACTAGCTATACATAGGGAAAACTTACTAGTTTGAAAATGTCTATAGCTAGTAAATAGTTGAATAAACCTAACTTAGGACATACATCTATAATGTTTTATATATATAACCCACTACATACAAACTTTTCACCAACTCCATAATGAGGTTTTGTAATTTTATTATTTAAATACATATATATTTTTTTAATGTTATATATATAGCAATTTTTTGGGGAGTATTAATATACTTTTTTTTAAAATACAAAATGTTTTGATATTTTTGAGATAATATATACAGATTAATTCATAAAAACATATAACACACACATAAATGAGCATGAGACAAGAAAAGCGATGAAGGCAAAGCGGTAGATGACACACTACGCGCGTTTCAGCTTGTGCCACAACATTTCCCCACACAGACAGTGTCATCTGTACAATGTTAACCCATCCATAGGTATTTATGTTCATAAACCCCCAAAGAGCACACTATCACTGACACTCCTGGCAGACCTTTCATAGTGCAAGTTGCTTGCCTGTGAGTAGCTCACAATATTTTGCAGTAATCTGAAGTAGCTCAGATCACTGAACATGTAGATGACTCTGGCCTACATGATGTCACTGTGCTGGATTTGTGAGTGTAGGAAGTGACAAGGAATAAGAGCAGTCGAGGTCACTTTAAAGGTGTGCATTTCGATATTTGTTTTGGTCAGCACGTGAAGATGAACATGGGGTATGTTAACTGACTCATGCTTGGGATAGTGTAAAGCAGCGTTTCCCAAACTGTGGTCCGCGGACCCCAGGGGTCCGTGAGACATTCCCAGGGGGTCCGCAGGACTAGAGTGCCTGTCGTCGTAGTGAAAAATGAAACGCCCATGTGTCCTCACAGCACACAAGAGCTGTGAATGTTGGCGCAGGGGCTGCAAGACCACAACAATACAATCGGGAGGCAGGGGCAGCGAATGGGCAGTGGGCAGTCAGGGGGCGGGGCTGCAGGGGGCACAGCGGCTGGTGAAACGAGTGGAACAGAATCCAAAAGGGGCACAAAAACAAACAAAAAACGAGGGGCACAGAAGGCAGAAGGGCACAAAAAAACGAGTGGAACAGAGGGCAGAAGGGCAAAAAAATGAGGGAAAAATGAGTGGAACAGAGGGCAGTAAGGTACAAAAAATGAGTGGAACAGAGGGCAGAATGGCACAAAAAACGAGGGAAAAACTAGTGGAACAGAGGGCAGAAAGGCACAAAAACAAGTGGACAGAGGGCAGAAAGGCACAAAAAACGAGTAAAAAACAAGTGGAACAGAGGGCAGAAAGGCACAAAAAACGAGGGAAAAACGAGTGGCACAGAGGGCAGAAGGCACAAAAAATAATGAAAAAACGAGTGGAACAGAGGGCAGAAAGGCACAAAAAACGAGTGGAGCAGAGGGCAGAAGAGCACAAAAAACAAGGGACAAGTGGAACAGATGGCAGAAAGGCACAAAAAATGAGTGGAACAGAGGGCAGAAAGGCACAAAAAATGAGGGAAAAACGAGTGGCACACAGGGCAGAAAGGCACAAAAAACGAGGGAAAAACGAGTCGAACAGAAGGCAGAAGGGCACAAAAAACAATGGAAAAATGAGTGGAACAGAGGGCAGAAAGGCACAAAAAATGAGGGAAAAACGAGTGGCACACAGGGCCGAAAGGCACAAAAAACGAGGGAAAAACGAGTCGAACAGAAGGCAGAAGGGCACAAAAAAAGAGTGGAACAGAGGGCAGAAAGGCACAAAAACAAGGAAAAAACGAGTGGCACATAAGGCAGAAGGACAAAAAAACGAGTGGAACAGAGGGCAGAAGTGCACAAAAAACGAGGGAAAAACAAGTGGAACAGAGGACAGAAAGGTGCAAAAAAATAGTGGAACAGAGGGCAGATGGGCACAAAAAACAAGAGAAAAATGAGTGGAAGAGAGGGCAGAAAGGCACAAAAAACGAGTGGAACAGAGGACAGAAAGGCACAAAAGACGAGGGAAAAACAAGTGGAACAGAGGGCAGAAAGGCACAAAAAAGGAGTGGAACAGAGGGCAGAAAGGCACAAACAATGAGGGAGAAACGAGTGGAACAGAGGGCAGAAAGGCACAAAAAACAAGTGGAACCGAGGGCAGAAAGGCACAAAAAATGAGGGGAAAATTAGTGGAACAGAAGGCAAAAGGGGTGCAAAAACAAGGGAAAAACGAGTGGCACAGAGGGCAGATGGGCACAAAAACGAGTGGCACAGAGGCAAAATACAGAATACAGAAATATAGGGGCAGCTAAGAACAGAAGGCAGAACGGGCAGAGAGGCGTGGGGGCAGCGAGGGGAACAGAAGGGAAAACCGGGCAGAGACACGGCGGGGCAGCGAGGGGTACAGAAGGAAAGACCGGGCAGAGAGAGCACGGGGACAGCGAGGGGAACAGAGGGAAGCAAAAGGGGCACGGACCACGTACAGGCAGCGGGGGAAGACAGACAACAGCAGTCACAGACACAACAATGAAAATACAGGCAATACAATAAAAGCAATAAAGCGTTGAAAGGCACATGTGTATAGGTTACCGTTGCTTGGCAGGCAGGTAAAAATAGATGCAGCCAGGATCAGCAGTAGGATTTTCGTGCTGCTGTCTGATTGCTCACTTTCCACAAGCCCTTGGGTGAATTATGTGTGCTCTCAAACTTTCATATTCAGACATATCAAGCTCTTATTTTGTGTAGCCTTTGCAGTTTGTTGTTGGCAAGGGACGAGGCAGTGGGCAGCCTAACAGGAGAGGGTCATGTCAGGTGCCACGCGAGACCTCTCTGAAATATGCCTTAACTGCACTGCTCACCCCTTGGTGGTAAAATGTTGTTCTGCTGTCTGTGACTAAAGATTATGTCTAACAGGGGTTTATGGTAATTGGCATAGCATTGTTTCATGATCTCGCTGAAATAATATGCCTCCTGTGCAGATACCTTCCTGCCATCTCTTGCACTTCCATGATGAACTCCTAATAAAGACCTTGAATTTGCTCAATACACTGAACTCATCGCTTTGTGCACTATCTTGTTAGAATTTTCACAATATTCGTTGCTCTTTGGGGCACGTTTTTATTATAAAATGCTTCATAATTGTATAATATTTTAAACCTTCTTGGTGCTCTCCGTTTGGGAGAACATGGCGGCAGACGGCTGAGCTGCCGTGGTGCTCTGGGACTCGAGTTCCCGTCTTCTCCTCCTAATGCCTGACGAGCTCGGATAAACATTGTCCTTTTCTTCCAACTAGTTATTACTGCCTGGAGAGGTTGTATAAGTTGGACATTGAGCATATTCTGTAATTTGTACCGATTTCACAGACCTATTTTATGATCCTGGCGTGAGGGTCTGTCTTTAATCTCTATGACGGTGCTCCACGGCAGTGCTCTCAGCGTTCCCTGTGTTGGAGGAGGCAGCAGTGGTGTGGTGTCCGTTTTCGTTTCTGTCCAGCCTACAGGAGTCCCGTCCGTGTTGCGGTTGTGGTCCGCGGCCGCCCTAGAGCTGCGGCATGGTAGGAAGGCACGAAGCTTGGTGCACACGTCGTGCAGCGGTCTCGCAAAAGCTCGGCTCGACCCGAGATATAGTGGAGGGTGAGGAGGTCGCCGAGGAGCCCGAGGGCGGTAAGGAGAGGGAGAGGAAGTGTCTGGAGTGTCTGGTGGAGAAGCTGTCGGGGGCTCTGAGGAGGAATGTTCGCCCTTACAACAACAGGAGCAACAGCAGGCTAAAGGTAAGGGGATAGGCGGGTGCAGAAAGGGTAAGGCGCTTCTCAAGGCACAGTCGAAGGAGCCTCCCCCAACGCTAAACTGGTCTCCAACGTCTCTTCACCCCTTGGAGGTAAGAAAGCCTCTTCTTACCTATCAGCAGAGGTTAAATCAAAGTCTATGCGGCCCAATGGTGTTAAAGGCAAAGCTAATTTTAAAGGGAACTCTAACGCTGTGCTTGAAGTAGGCTCCAAGATAACTCCTTCTTTACGCTCATTTTTTAAAGTAGTACCACAGGTGCTCCGTCTCTCGGGGGCTCAGGAGATGTCTACATCAGTGATAGATCCAGAGTCCGATGTCCAAGATCTTTCAGTTCCGGTCCCTGTTCTTCTTTCTTCTCCTGACGGTGATTTGGTCTCAGTACTATCTTCGGACGGGACTACTACGGCACTGTCAGTCCTCCCCTTACCTACATCTACGGGTGGGAGTTTGTCTGCCCCGGGTCTGAGTGGGGCAGTGGTGGAAGAGCCACAGGGGGGTGGAAGGTCTCCCGCCAGAGTAAAAATCAACAGTTTGGTGGTTGCCAATAGCTGTGAATCCTTGGGTACAGGGATGGGAGGCGAAGAAGTAGAAGAGTTCCCCCTTGTCCATGCCCAGCAGCAAATCCCAGACCCCGATCCAAGTTTGGATGGAGGAGGTATAGTGTCTGGTATCTCGGCTTCCTCTTTACTGGCAATGTTCTCTACCCTATCCCGGGATATAAAAAGGGGTTTTGAGGAGTCCTCAGCCAATCAGTTAGAGATTCGGAACTATTGCGAATCCCTCGATAACAAGATTGATGGGCTAACATCGAGGACGGGGAAGCTGGAAGAGACCGTTGCTGTGATGTCGATCCATTTGGATAAAGCGGAAGAGGACATTGCTAAACTTAAGAAAGAGGATCAGGCCCTTCTAGACAGAATGGAGGTGTTGGGGAACAACGCCAGAAGGTGTAACATTCGCATTGTTAATATGCCAGAGGGTTCAGAAGGTTCCGATGTCAAACTGTTTGTCGTCCATTTATTGAAGGACTCGTTATGTGTGGATCAATCCTTGGAGGAGCTGGCTATCGACATTCAAAGGGTTCATAGAGATCCATTTAGGCGGAACCCCCAAAGGTCCAAGCCTCGCAAAATACTTGTCAATTTCTACACTTATGCCCTTAAAGAGCAGATCCTCAACTTAGCTCTTAAACAGCTTGGTAAGTGGGAGTTTGGCAGGTGGTTGGACGCTTTCAGGAAGTTGGGTGCTACTGCTCAACTTATGTTTCCGACTGCACTAAAGGTGATGCACAATAATAAGATGTTTAACATCAGGTCGGTGCAAGCTACTGATGAGCTCCTTCTAGATCTGGGCAATAAGGCGTCGTATAAATAAGATATGGTCCCTTAAGTATACAGGCTAACTAAAGTATAACTAAAGAATGTGAATGATAACACATAACCGTAGATATACATATTCACTATTAATAAATATAAAATAAAACGAATTGAAATCTAAATCTATAAATTTATAAAATACCTAAAATAATTTTTTCTTCTTTTTGGAACGCACATATTTAGTTGTTCTAGTACACTTAGGTCACTTTTGGTAGAAAAATGAATTCAGGGTTTTGGGAGGAGTAGCGGGAGCTTGGGGTGGGGTGCCATCTACTGGACTTGATCCGGTTAGATACACCAAGGGTTCTCCATGGGAGGGGGGGAGGAGCTTGGGAGGGCACGGGGTCACAGGGTAGGTTGGGGGGGGTAAAAATTCTACAAAAAAATTCCTCATTTGCCAATTTGGGGTCTCAGTCTCTTACATTGCTTCAAACTCTTGCTTGATGTGCTGCCAAATTATATAGGGGGTAGGTCAAGCGAAAGATGTCTCTTGCACCCAATTAAGGTTGGAAGGTGTCTGGCTCAGTGCTTATGGATCAATTGAAAATAATATCTTGGAACGTCAATGGCCTACGTACTAAGCCTAGGGCCAGAAAGTTGCTACAGTATCTGAGAGATTCAGATGCACAGGTCATCATCCTTCAAGAGACGCATTTGATCCAGGCTGAGATTGACACGCTAGTTAAGGGGAACAAGTGGATTGACTTTGCAATTTCTACCTCTCAGTCATTTTCTTCTAGAGGGGTATCGCTTATCTTTAAGAAACGTTTAAACTCTAAGGTGTTAGATTTTAAGGTGGACCCAGCTGGTAGATGGGTTATTGCTTCTCTCTCTATTCTGGCGCTCAACTTACGATGGTTGGGTATTATGGCCCCAATCAAGACGATTTATCATCTTTGGAGGTAATTGTTTCCCATCTTTTGTCTTTCCCTGAGCCTGTAATATTTGCTGGTGATTTCAACATTGTGTTAGACCAGGTTTTGGATAAATCCCACAATAATCGGTCCCGGATTCCTTTGCAATCAAGATCCTTCTTGTTGAACGCAATGAAGCAGTATGGGTATGTGGACATTTGGAGATTAAGGGCAGGCAATCAGCAGGGTGTCTCTTTCAGAAACTACAAATATCACCACCAGTCCAGAATAGATTTTGTATTAATCAGTCAGAGGCTCGTTGATTTTGTTAGGGACATTAAATATCTTCCACCACATTTATCCGATCATTCGGCAGTAGTTCTGGAACTTATAACCCTTCTGAATGCATCGGTCAGGAGTTGGTCTTTCAATCCATCGTTACTTTCTCACCCTGACGATGTACGGTTTTTTAAGACCGAGGTGACACATTTCATAAAGGTAATACGTTTACCTTTATGAAATGTGTCACCTCGGTTCGGCTGGTATTGGAGTGGTGTTGGACTCTCTTAAAGCTTTTTTAAAAGGCCTCATCACGGGTAAAGTGGCTTATAGAAGGATGGAATATAGAGAGGCCGTGACCTCGGTGGAGGCGAATATAGCTAAGATCCACCTAGATATTGATGCTGACTCCTCCTCCTCGGACGCTGTTTTAACACCTCTGCGTAAAAGACTACTTTCCCTAAAGGGGCACTTAGCTTCAATTCTTAATCAGCGGATACAGGAAAGGTGGGAGGCCAGTAAACTTGCACACTTTCAATATGGGGAGGGTGCCGGGAAGTTATTGGCATGGAAAGCTAAAACGGATCTGGTCCGTAATAACATCGAGCTGATCAATGTCAATGACTCCCCACTTTCTTCAGATATTGATATTAGATCAGCTTTCAGAGAATTTTTCCAAACTATTTATTGCGAGGATAAGAATCTGAACTCTGACATTACTAAAAACTGGCTTAGTAAGGTCACTCTCCCGGTCCTTTCTGCTGAGCAGAGCAAGATGTTGGATAGTGAAATCTCGGAAGAGGAAGTTAGGAAAGCCATTCAGAATGCTAAGAAGGGGAAGGCGTCTGGACCAGATGGCCTACCTGCTGAAATGTATAGAGCTTTGGAGCAGGAACTTGTTTCTTTCTTGGTAGTGCTATTCAATCAGATCTTACTGGATGGCGTGCGTCCCCCTGAGTCATGGGACAGCGCGTCTATGACGCTAATTCTAAAACCAGGGAAGCCGCCCACGGCATGTAGTTCATATAGACCAATTTCGGTCTTAAATGTAGACTACAAGATATTCGCTTCAATTCTTGCTAATAGATTGGCTTTAGTCGCCCCCAACATATTGCACCCGGACCAGAAGGGGTTTGTTAAGGAGCGGCAGTTCTACGAACTAACCTTTGACTTAATAGGGGCTATAGATTTGGCAGTTTTGGAGTCCCTTCCCCTGGCGGTCCTTACGTTGGATGCCACCAAGGCCTTCGACAGGGTCAACTGGTTGTACCTGTCGGAGGCCTTGGCTAAGTTCAACGTGGGAGGAGGATTTCGCCGGGCAATCAGCCTTTGATACCAGAGCCCGAATGCTTGTGTCATTGTCAGTGGTGTTCCATCTGATCCCTTTAACATCTCGAGGGGAACACGGCAGGGCTGTCCGCTCTCCCCACTCTTGTTCGATCTATATGCTGAACCATTTGCCCAATCTTTGAGGGACAATGTTAATATCAAGCCGATCGCGTATAAGGGTTGGGAGAGAAAGGTGGGCCTCTACGCCGATGATATTCTCATTTTTACCTCTGAGGCACATACGGCCCTTCCGGTAATATTCAAGCTGGCTTCGGAATTCGGGGAATTGTCCGGCTATGAGATCAATGCCTCAAAGACTGAGATAAATTACTACAGTCTTGGGCACATCTCCCTTTGTCACTATTGGGAAGGGTTAACTTGGTCAAAATGTCCATTCTGCCCAGGATTTCTTTTTTATTTAATACTATTCCTTTATATTTTGATCCTTTTTTAATTAAAAAATGTCAGGCCGAAATTAATACCTTTATTTGGAATAAGCATCTTCCAAGAATTTCTTGGAAAAATCTTAGGAGGCACAGGGAAAAGGGGGAGCTTGCTGCCCCGGCCATCCAGGTGTATGCCTGGGTGTTCCAGCTATCTCATGCCAGGATGTTATTAAAGAAACCATCAGAGTATGGAGTGGGGACTCTGTACTCTACTTTGCTTAAGGGAGAGGGAGTTAGCCAGTCAGGGTTTCTTTTCAAATTTGGGAACCCCAAGTTTAAAAAAAAAAAAAAAATTAAAGATCCTACTGGGAATGGCAAGAATTTGGGCTCAGCTATCTAGGTCTATTAAAATAGGGTACTTTGGTAGCATGACACCTTTATGGAAGCTTCCAGACAGCCCGGCTTGGTTGAAGGATACACTTGCAGGGTTGGAAGTCTGGGGAGACTTATTTGTCGATGGGGTCCGGCTCTCTTGGGAGTATTTGAGCAATAAGATCTCGGCCCAAACTTTGCCAGGCTTAAATTCCTGCAAATATCTAGTTGGTCCTGTTCCTATACTGCACTGCCCTCTCGAGGAAGTAAATTTCCCTTTGGTGGTTATAGCTACCTTATAACTCTTCTAGCGATCATTGGTGGTTGAAGCATTATTGCTGAGGGATGAGGTCTACGTTCCATTTCTGTCCCTACCAGTTGAAAGAAAATTGAGGCAGCATGTTGCTTGTTAGCCTATCAATTGCACATTTAGAACCTAGGTGGCAAATGAGGACACAAAAAAATATATATATATATTTTAGACCTTCTTAAACTGTGAATAGGTAAAAATGCTAATAATTCACAATCATTCAACCTGTTGCTGTAAGGAAGGATCACCACTCCAAGGCTGTGGAATGAGAATGTAGAGGTGCTGCTATGGCTGAGAGCAGGAGACTTGTACCACTAAATAATACACTGCTGTATGCATACATGTCCATGCCAATAGACCCAATTCAGGCTGTCTCCCTCTTGAAATTGCCTCTGCTTGAAAAGGCATTTTTAAAAAGAACTTTAAATTGTACAAATTGCTTGGGGGTCCCCGGCTTCCAGTAGTGATTCAGTGGGGGTCCCCAGGAGTCAAAAGTTTTGGAACCACTGGTGTAGAGAGATTGTGTGACATCGCTTTAGACAAACAAAAACTCACAAACCCATTATTTTTACTTTTTTTCTTGTATCTATACAGGCCAACGACCGTCAGAAGCGGGATATCTGGAAGGCCGTCGCCAGGAAAGTGCGGACCCTGGGGGTCTAGAGGCAGTGCGGCATTCACTGCCGGAAGAGGTGGAAAGACCTAAGACACTTGATCTGAAAGTCTGCTGAAGTCCAGCTCAGACAGTCCTCCCAACGTGAGTAGAGCACGTGCCTCACTCTCACCCCCTAATGGCCCGCATTCTTGCAGTGGCCTATCTGGCATTTGATCGGCAGATGAGAGTCCAACAGCAGAAGCAAGGGTGTGAGTTGTAGTGTGAGTTGAATATGTTAACAATTTAATGTTACAATAAATTGTTAACATCTACATGAAGGTTGACATGTGTCCAACCCTGAAGAGTTTTTGAAGGTGTAAGTTTGGAACAAGGTATATGTTGAAGTGTTTAGTACATGAATTTGTGGAAAAGGATACTGCGTGCTTTGTGTTCACTACTAATGGACTGGTTTCAGCTGATACCTGCCTGCCTAAACAACAGTTACTCACGAATGTTTGTTTTGATCTAAGAGGAACAGTTGTTCTTAACAGGCCGCAAGTTCTTCATGTGTCTGGTTTGATGATCCTTTCCAATTGTGAATGATTAAAATGCTAAGCCCTAATGCAGGTGACATAGTATACAATGCAATCATGATACAGTGGATGTTCTAGATGTCACCTTGGTAAATTGGTTTTCATACACAAACAAGAGTGAGCAAGTGAGACAAATGTGCTAGTGCCATCTGATTCAATGGCTAGATCATACATACATGTTAATTCCTATTACAAGTGAACATTGTACATGATGTCTAACTCATTCACATGTATGGATGTAAGCCAGTCTGGTTTCTCATGAAAATCTGTGAGAGGCATATACATTTAGAACAACACAGGCAGAAATGTGTACACATTGGTGACACAGTAACAGATACACAAAGCCATTGGTCATTGACCATTCTTGTGCCCAGAAGCAACATCTATTATGGAGACCAAGGGCATACTTACAAGGCCTTTTGGAGATGGAGTGTTCCACCACATGTATATAGTAATTTCCCATCTTGGAAACACTGAATCAGGCCCAACTTAGGACTCATTAGTCAAAAGTAGAAATCTATCAAGGTATAATATGGAGCATATTGTGAGAAGTGATCATGATATATATACATATATCAGTGCTGTACTATAGACTGTCATGTTGTACAAATTTCTTTTTTTTTAAATAAACATTTTTATTGGGTTTTTGTAGATCAGAACAAAAAGGTCACAGTTGGGTACCCATATCAAACAAAGAAACATAGTGGAAGGACAATGGTGCATCAGATATTTCACAATAGTGAATGAGGACAATAGGAGAAAAAAATACATTTGCAAATTGGTGGATATGGCAGGTCAAAGTATTCACCTCAATGATTTTGTGATAAAGGCACAACAGCAGCATCATCATCCCCATCTAATCCAAAGTATGTAATCCAACTACCCCATACTTTACGAAACTCAGGCGGACACCCCCTACTCTTATATGTCACTTGTTACGCTGCCATATAGAGGTCTATTCCCCTTCTCCATTCAACCATGTCAGGTGTGTCAGGGACTCCCCAGTGCTTGGCCAGATCCTGTTTAGCTGCTACTAAACCAAGTTGCACAATATTAGTTTCGTCTGTGGGAGGTCTATGTCATTGGGTATGCTTAAAAACGCATATTTAGGATCCTCAGGCAGTGTCGTCCCAAATATTTTGCTAAGTTCCAGAAGCACCTTTTGCCAGAATGAATGTATGACTAGGCATGTCCATAATGTGTGAAGGAATTCCTCTCGACTCCCCCGACGGCGCAGGCATTCTGGAGAGGATGGTCGACCCATTCTATGGAGGTGGACCCGATCATAGTAAGTACTATGCAAGATTTTGAACTGGATGGGTCGTAGTCTCAATATAATCAAAACTTCTTATGGGAACATCAATGCTGCCTTCCAATCTAGGTCCTCAAATTCATCCAACATCAGTTTCCCATGAGGACTGTAGTTTCAGTAGGGTGTTGGGCATTTTATTGTTAATAGTTTTGTAGATGTAAAAGGATGCTTTCTCCTGCAATTCACCCATTAAGAGCCTACCCTCTAAGTAAGCATACTCTGGGAGGTATGAGGGAATATTCTCTGCCCTCCAGGCATGGGCGATCTGTAAGTATTTATGGTGTTGTCAGTTATGGAGTTGGAACTCTCTTTGGAGAGACGAGAAGGGCAATAAGACACCCCCTTCATCAGGTCACCCACTTTAAAGGTACCGATATGCAAACTCCTTTAATTTCCCTATTTCGTCAAGGCATCCTGCCACCCACAATGGGGTTTCCGGGTGATACTTTGCTTCCATCCCAGGCAGTTGCTAGCCCTGCTCCACACTTCAAGAGTCACTTGGGTAGCTGTTAGTAGGCCTTCCGCTCCTTTTCCCCATTAAGATAATGATGGTATTGGTGCGTTTGAAATTACGTCCTTTGTTGTACCAATTTCCACTTAAACTGTAGGTTTTTACACGAGTACAAGTTTTTCCACTTATGACTAGAGAGATTCATGAGTAAAATGTGAAATTGTTTATGTTATGTACTGGAGTGTATTAGCAGTGTATCAAGGCATATGTATTTACTTATGCTGTGGAGGTTAAATGATAATCCAGTCAATAGAGCATTACAAATAAATCGTATACAGTATAGGTATCGGCATAGTCCATGAGATATTGATTAGCTCTTTCAGTACAGGATGCATAAAGTCATTTAGACATTTGACATATACTTGGAGTAAGTGCTAGCATTGTGCTTGGCCCACACAAAGCAAACAGGCTTTCAGTGCATACACATTTGGTTACAACATTGCAGTGTATGTTGACACATATTGATATATACATATTGATATATATATATATACCCTTTCTATGAATGCAAAAGATGCAGATTTTTGGGGATTGTCAATACACTGTTAAAATATATTTTAGGTTGATGTCCTTATGCAGAACAAAGTTCATTATTATTTGCAACAAAGGCCAAATATTCAAGGGGTTAGACGGTTCCTGTAGAAATGTAAGGGATAGGTGAGAGCCAAGATCATCCATGATATAGGAGCTATCATTTGTAATGACCATCCTCTGACCTAATAGTTTCACAAAATGTTACCTACATGCATGTGATTATGATAATGTCTAAACAAAGTTGTAGAGTCTTAAACAGGTGTAATGTGAAATCATGTTAAATATATTATGATCTAAGTTCATGATCAGTTCCATTTTCACAGATACACTGATCTATTGTGTGTGTCTTCCCAACATCTTCAGCAGAAGACGAAAGAGAGTGGACCAACAAGGCGGGGAAGCAGCTAGCTCCTGCGGTTATGGTGCTGCCAACACCAGTGACAGTGAGGGACCCTGTCTCACGGAGGGTGAGAGGAGTGCTGTAGAGGTCTCCAGCTCTAGTACATCTTCTTCGGTGGTCTAAACCAGTGAGCATTCCCAAGTGGTGGCGGACCTGCCAGGAAGTGCAACACTTGCATCCTTGTCCACCACCCGACTCCCATCTCCACGCTACATGCTGCTCCCCGACATTTGGCCACCCTGCACTCCTAAAGAGTACGGTCTCCTTTGCCCCAGGCACCTCACCCTGTGCCCCTGTCACCTTGGCTGCACTCAGCTGCTGGCCTCCTACACATGATCTCTGTAGGGCAGACTGCCCTGCTGAATGTCATCCAGGGGCTTAGCTTCCAGATGCAGCACATGCCAGTTTTCCTGGATGGCATTCACAGTGGCATTTCTGCCCTACAGTGGTCGTTTCAGGCTCTGGCCTCCTCCCTAACCGCAGCCTTTCAACCACCCAACCTCTTTCTCCACCTCCCATCCCTGCCCCATCCTCATTTCCCATGCTGAGTCCAGTCCAAAGCACATGCAAACATCTGCATGCAGTCACCTCAACAGACCCAAGCAGCACACACAAGAAAAAACAAAAGAAACAGAGGCACACTGACAATTATGCATCCATCACACCCACAACGGACACACACTACACCCACTCTACTGACACACCCACTGACAGCACACACACCACCACTGACACACCAACTGACAGCACACACCACCACAGACACACTCACCACCCCCTCCACTGACACACCCACTGAAAGTGCACTTACCATCATAAACACATCCCTCACACCCACCACCATCACACTGACACTGACAGACACAGCAACAAATACACTCACATGCAGCCGCTCTACATGAATGTTACCAACACCCTTCACCTCCACACACATCCACAAACAGATTAAGAAGCACACCTCAGAAACACAAACGCCACGCTCACCCACGCAACAGACACCTAGCAAACAACAGACGACAACACACAGAGCACCCTCAACACACAAAGCCGACATATCCACTCTCTCTCCCTCTCCCTCCCAAACCTCAACCTTTCCTGAACATACAATCACTTTCCCCAAGCAGATTTTCTGTTTACCCTTGACCTAATGCCCTCCACATCCTGAACCCCCTTCCAAATAAAAAAGAAAGCTCCCTCTCCTGAGACTACTCCTATAAAGCAGAAATCTCCCTTAAGAAAACCAAACCCACCCTTTCCCCTCCCAAACCCAAATGTTCAGATAAAAAAAAGCCAAAAAGCTCCCCTTTCAAAATCCAACCCCCTTCACCTCCCAAGTCCACACATTCGAATACAAAAAATGGCATAAAGCTCCTTTGCCAAAATGCAACCCCCCTTCTTCTCCGAAGCCCAACATTTCAGATAAAAATAGGGCAAAAAGCTCCCCTGCCAAAACCCAACACCACTTCCCCTGCCAAGCCCAAAACCTTACCTACTGACCCCACACAACACCCTCTCATATAAGATGACTGCTCTGCCACATAGATATCCATTCCTGAGGAGCTACCCATGGCAGTTCATTAGAAGGCAAGTTGTGCCAGTGTAAAAGACATCTTACTTATTTGGACTGGCACTTTGCCAAATCATTTTTGAGAGAATCATCTCAGCTTTGAAAATGAATATATTGCTTTATTTTCACTACGATTGTTGTGTCAATAATGTTAATTCACAATTGTTTGATTCCTAGTAATGTTTCTGATGAAAACGTGAAGTACTTATTTTTCTTTACCATGGTGGCACGCACTCCTGCTAGATTAGTCGAGCTGTAGTTAGTTAAGTGCATACTCTGGGTACCATATTATGTGATGGCCCTTTTCTGCAGGCTTTCATCCTATTAAGGATGTACACAAAAAAGGGAACCCAAATATAATCGGTCAGGGACCAGGGTACTAACTTTTTATAAGTTAAAATTGCGAGTCAAATAACCCCCTTTTTCCTCCTTATTTCCATGCTAAATGTACAGTAATTTAAAGGCAAATGTTTTCAGGCACTTTATCTGATAGTCCTGATGATGATCCAATATCCTACAGATAAGGATAGAAACGCTGTCAACATAGTTGCCAACCTTATACACAGTGATTCTCGTATTTAATATTGTGTAAAGGTGGCCTCTCCATATTTATTGTTTCACAATTTATGTATTACTTTATAGAAACAAACACAAGCTGCCTGAGCCTTTTTACTTTGTTTGTTTGTTTTATATGTGGGTCCATGGATACAGGCTTGTATCCCACTGTTATTTGACTCGCAATTTTGTTCTATTTTCAACTATTTTACATCTTAAAACTTCTTTTATCCAGCTGGATACTGGCTTAAATATAGTACTGACTGGGGCTATATTCATTGTATATACATTCTTCACTGTCCCAGGGACCACTGTCTCTTAAAAAAAAGTTCATCTTAGTAAGGGACACTTTTCTTTTCTCTGAGTTTTATATAGCACAAACTTGACCCGAAGGTATCGGATATCAGAGAGCTTTACACGAGCACCAGTTGCGTTACATGATGGAACATTCATTTTCAGGATGTTGCGCTTCGTTGCCAAGACTCAAACCCGGTTCCCCCGATTTGAGGTTGACTGCGCTAGCTGTTAGGCCACATCCTCTCTAATTGATGTTGAACATTTGTTTTTATCAATGTGTTACTGGAGGTGTGCTTGTTAGACCTTGTTTCCTGCTTAGTCTGAGCACATATGCATTACACCTTATCAAGTATTGTAACTATTCTTTTATACTTTATAGCTGACTGTATTTTATTTGCTCTTTCTCCTTTTTGTTCTTCTTTAAACTGTTATTTGCTCGTAACCCGTTTATGCCTAGTATTGTTAGGTCTTTTACATTACTGTATTGTTTTAATCTAATAAAAGCATTTTGAACTAAGTATTGTAACTATTGAATTGGGGTATGGTACAGAACTTGCAGTAGACAAAGGGTAAAGTTCCATGGATGTATATGTTGGATACTTCCAAATTGAAACTGACATTGATTTTAGTGCTAATGAATAAGGTAAATATTCTAGCTTGTGTAGAGCAATCTGTACATCATGTTACAGTGTACTTCTCTCAATGTGTGTTGCATATGCTTTTGATGTTACAGTGTTCTTACTTTTTTTAACCCCTTGCGTGCTGCCGACGGCCAACGGACGACGCGGCCCCGCCCATTTTCCAAGTGCCGCACTGCCACGAAATCGCGCCCGCGGCAAAGGGGTTAAACGTACCTGTATGTATTTTCAATATATTTTTCTTTGTAATCCTTTTTTGTGCTAGTGTAAATTTGATTGAAGGCAGCTTGCACCAAATATTTATATCCAATGTGCTGATTTAGGTGTTTCTTTAAATTTCTTAACTATCAACATTTCAGACATATGCAGTGCACATTAGTATGCTTTTGCTTTCAAGTATCATTTTCTGAAACAAGATTACAGTACTTCAGTTCTGTGACAATTAAAAAGGTAACAGGTAAAGGTGTTGCTAACCGTTGATTCTGTCTGTGACTGTGTTGATTTTCTTCATACTTGCTCAGGAAGATCAGGGGCGCCAACTGGTAGATCGGACTCATGGTTGCGAAGGAGAGTAAACATGAGTAAATGTGAGTTTGTGCCTGATATCCATCCCAAACTGCCAACTCAGTTGTGGTGCTTTGACCGCCACATTTACGTCGGTGGGAAGGCACATCGTGATTCGCCGCTCCAACAGCTGCTTTGGTGTATTGCACCGTCAACGCGGGTGAACATCCCTGGTGGAGTCGGCGGGACCGTGACGGTTCTTAGCCCATCAAACCACCATCATTGTAATAGAGCGGCAAGACCGCCAAAAAAAACACTCTGTCGCAGCCCGCCAACATCTAAATCAGGCTCTAAGTCTCTTTACGAACAAGTTTAGAAGTAATGCCATTCAAAATAAACGACTATGAAGAAAAGTAGTCTAAATTAACATACGTATTTCAAGTCCTTTTAGTGGAAATAAAAATTACATTGCACGAAAAATTATAAAAAATAGTCGAAATTCAAAGCACACCCCATAGCTTTTAATGCTCTTAGATATTCAGTGTTTTAATAATGAACATCAGACTTGAAATTACATAGTCGAATGAGTCACGAAATACATGATTACATGAGTCAGGCATTTAAAAGGCTACATTTGAAAAGTAGACTGTTGCATTAGAAACTAATGTGGTAATTTAGACCCTGCCAAAAAACATGATCTACTGAATGCACACTGTATTTGTGGCAACTTGAGTATTCAAACCTATTTAAAACTGAGTGCAAAGTAAGTTTAGGATTTACATTCACAATGCCCATCAGTTTGATACTAAT
The DNA here is from genome assembly GCF_964261635.1 of Lissotriton helveticus. Taxonomy (NCBI): domain Eukaryota; kingdom Metazoa; phylum Chordata; class Amphibia; order Caudata; family Salamandridae; genus Lissotriton; species Lissotriton helveticus. The sequence goes on along the minus strand of NC_136070.1, from coordinate 1,017,556,190 downwards.
GGTAAGTGTAAGAAGAAATCAGAATTGGCAGGAAAATAATGGCCACAAATCTGGTGCAAATTCCCACTTTAAGTTGGTGATGTATATGCCTGGGCATGCATTTATGGGATTTCTGGCGTAGGGCAGTGCAGCAAAGTGCCTTGCTGCACTTCCCTACACCAGTGAAAGGACAGGAATACACTGTTTTTATGCAAAATGGTGCATTCCTGTCTTTGAGATGGTGCCACTTCAGCAGCCTTGCACCAACGTAGGTGCAAGTGTGCCTCTGTTGCATGCAAAATTGTTTTGTGCAAGAAGGGACACCTTCCTTCACAAAAACAATCCTAAAAGGCATTTTCTCTATCTATGTGTGCTGCAGAATGCAGCACACATAGAAAGAATAAAAAATGCAGAGAAATAAACATATTTCTCCTTGTTACGCCTCACCTTGGACGGCGTATGGATTTGGCACTTCCCCAGGTTTACATGATTTTGTAAATCGTCAGAAGCATCAAAATCCATAGGTGTTGTGTGGGAAAACCCAATGCGACGCCCATGAATTGACTCCTGGTCGCAGAGTAAGGCGATGCATTGTTTTGCTCAGAGCTGTCTTACTCAATATTTATTCATGCAGGTACCACTTTATTTGGTGCACAAGTAATGCAGGGCTCTCATAAATAAGCCTCCTGGAGCAAAAGGGCTGTGAAAACTTAACACAATTTCAATTACGATTTCTGATTATGGGCCAGTTTTTGTATATGGATGCAAGAGACACCTCCATTGCTCAAAATATGGGTATTTGAAAAGAAGGAATGCACACCAACTATTTCATTTCACTCATCCCAATAAAAATATACTTATATTTCTAAACTAGGATTAGTGACACAATTTGGCACAAATCTCTGGCTTGATATACTCTGCAGTGGGAAGGCGTTCCTTGGGCGGAGTGTGGGCATTCCCACTCATCCACCCTTGAATTTTGGTGCATTCCCAGATTTACTAAGAATGGTAAACCTGGGAATGTGTCAAAATGGAACACCACCCCAACAAAGCCATAAATAGGAGAAATATGTTTATTTCTCCTTCAGCAGCACACGTAGGAAGAGGAAAAAGCTTTTGAGGATTGTTTTTGTGCAGTAAGGTATGTCTTCCTGGTCAGAGACAATCATGCCTGCAACGCAGGCACCCTTGCACCACAGCACAAGGGTGCCTGCAAAGGCACTAGTCAGCACTCAGTGTACCACTGCAGAGGGAGAACAGGACTGTGCCATATCTAAGTAAATATGAGCCATTCCTGCTTTCTTCATTTGATGCAGTGTAGCAAGTTGTCTTGGAGCATTGCACTACACCAAATATTAGTAAATCTGGGCCTCAGTGTTGGAATGAGGGGCATCTGACTTGGAATCACAGTCAGCTGAGTCACAAATTACTTGTTTATATACGTCAGGCATTTAAAATGCTACTTTTAAAACTGTACTCAGATGTCCGTGCTGGAGGTAACCTGTTGAACTAGATTGCAATGGTTGCATTAGGTGATAATTGACACTTAACAATTAAACATTATATAACAGTATTCGTGAAAATATGATGAATAAATTATATTCAAAATTCTAAAGTGTAAATTAACTTTATGATTCACATTAACACTTGCCATTAGTTTCAAGCCGGTGGAAGGCGCGAGAACTAATCAGGAGCTACAGAAAAATATTAGCCACAAATGTGGTGCAAATTTCAACTTTAATCTGGAGGAAAAAGATGCTATAAATGTAGCAAAACTAGGGCAAATTAAGTTTACGGGACACTTTCTATATAAAGGCTTGGATAGCCAAAAAATGGAAATTTGAAATGAAGGAAACTCATCACCTATTTCATTTCACCTACCCTAATAGAATTATACTTACCTTTGTAGACTTGAATTCAGGGATGGAAAGTAAGAGAGAGGTGGGAAAGGATGGGTGGAGCCTAATAGGCCTCGTTCTTATGCAATAATTTGTTCATGAAAGCTGGGAGCCTCAAGTGTCTCGTAAATAAAGAAACACCTGATGTTTTTTGGTTCCCAATGTAGACTGTAGACCTGCGATGTTAGCGTTGGAGGGATGAATTGAAAACAGGATTAGAATGTTGAGTTCAGACTAACACGCAGCAGAATAAAGACGTGTACAACTACTCTCTGTGTGTGGCTTAGTTATTGACGAGTACTGGGGCTGGTAGGATGCTGCAACCTGCAATGAGATAGGGGATACAAAGTATGTACACTGAAAGCAATGTTCCAGAGTGTTTGCTGTGGTCCAGCAAACCACTTGGGCGAACCAAGTGTGCCGCAGATTCTATGCTGCCATTGGAGGAGGTTTAGTGCCACGCCAGCCTGTAAAAACATGTGAAGATAAAGAAAGCTTCATTGAAAGTCTACATGTCAGTGTCCAGGAACTGAATGAAATGGCTGCAAATATAATGTACTGTGTCATTATGCAAAGTAATACCATATGGTAAACGGAGTAAGAACGCCAAAAAGGCGGATGCAACCAGGTTATGAAAGCAGCCCACAACAATATTTCAGTATAGATGAAACTGAAATGCATGTGCTATGATGCAGAGATTAACCAGGTGATTGTGAAGAAACATTTAAGCATAAAGCTGACAAAATATCATAAAGTTATCTGCTTTCTGGCGCTAGTGGTATATATGGTTCATCTACTTACAAAACCACTAACGAATCTCCTTGCAACAATGTCCTCTCCAGAGTGGCACCAGAAATAGGTTTGGGGTTGTGCTTGAGGAGCAGTCCCCAGATGAAGCAGCTCAGCACCAAAGGTGCCGCTCAAGGGCCCATAACATCTCTTTAAATAGACCAGAGATAAAGAGCTCTGATGGAGAACCAGGGTGAAACCCAAGCTCCAAGATCATTAATGCTAACCCTGGAGTCAGCACATCACAAGGCTCTAAAGAAGCTCTGCCTAATCAAGTTTCACAAGAAGCACCTGAGAAACCACTTCTGTCCACCAATGTATATATGACTGCGGTAATTCCTGAATCCGCAATGTGCATTTGATACTGCCAAGAAACACAATATTGGCAGTAGATGGACGGCATGGATAGAGACTTTTGAAGATTTTATTGATGAAAAAGATGATAAAAAAGAACATATAGCATCTGAAGAACATGGCTGGTGAAGGCATGAAAGATGATACCATAAGAAGGTGAAGTGACCTATGATCAAATAAAAAAAGCCTTGAAGGTCAAATTTAATCCAATGCCAAATTAAGGATACATATTCAGTCAGGAACGGCACAGAGAAGGTGAAACCATCAATGAGTTAGTTGAGATACTGTATGTTCTAGTGATGCACAGTAAATTCAATGAGTTTAACGATGAGGAAGCTACCGACCTCAGAGTAATTGAAGGGTGTCTGTCAGATTCCTTTCGATGATGAATGCTGAAGGAAACTCTGAGCTTAAAACAAATCCTCAAGACTGCTCACACTGAAGCGTCAAGCGACTGACATGGAATCTGGTGGCGCCCAAAGTGCTTTAGTCATGAACTTGAAAATTAAGCCAAAATATAAGGCAGAAGTACACAATATGATGTCTCCACAGAAGAATAAAACATGTTACAGATGGTGCACTGTCATTTCCACATGAAAGCAAATGTCCTGCAATTGGACAAATAAGCATAGGTTGTGGTAACGCAAACGATTTTGTGAAGGCTTGCAAGGCGGAAAGAGAAAAGTAAGTGCGTCAAGCGTGAAGACAAAATGGCTGACCGAATTCAACCTCATCAACGTTCGCATCGCTTTCACAAGGCCAAGCGGTCAAATCGACACCAAATGAAGTTGATCGTCATCTAAATCATCGACAAAGAGTTCCTCAGTATCAGTTTCTAGATGAAGTGACAATGGCTATTGTGTGTCAATGTACACTTCAGAAAGACATACACATGTGGAACTAGTGAAATGTGAGGAAAAATTAAAAGTAAAGAAAAATCGACACGGTAAGGCTCCACAACCATTCAATGATTGTCTGAATATAACTCTAAAGATAAATGGGTGTTTCGACACCATTCATAATTGACAGTGGTTTGTCGATAAATATCATGCCTGAGGAGAAGTATCAAGAGTTATCTTCGTTACCTCAACTTACAAAGTCAAAGATTAAAGTATACACATAGGTTGCCTCAATGCCCTTAAGGAGTCATGGTGTGTTTGTAGCTATGATGAAATATAAGAACACTTCATTGCAAGCACCTATTCATATACTTCAAGGAAAAGCCTCAAGTGCCTGTTTGTGGAGTTTTAACACTGCTGCTGATATCAGACTGATATCAGTGAACTACATCCAATATGAACACCCCATCATGAAATTGTAAGTCAATTTCCTTAAATATTTCATGGGCTAGGAAAACTTAATAAAATGCGAGTAATGGTACATATAAATGAGAATGTTCATCCTGTTGCACAAAGACACAGACAAATTGCGTTTTGCTTGCAATTGCTTGCTATTGAAATGGAACTTAATTCACTGCTTAAACATGACTTAATTGAACGTTCCACTGGTCCAACACCTTGGGTTTCTCTCATTGTAGTAATGCCTAAAAGAGACAGTGAAGGAACTGTACACATATGCGTTGACATGCGTCAGGTTAACAAGGCGATTGAGCAAGAGAGACATCCAGGTCCGCACATTGCTGATATGATAACTTAGCTGAATGGTGCGAAGTTCTTCTATTGACTCAACTGAAATAAAGGATATCACCAATTGGAGCTTGACGAATAATCCAGGTACATTACAACCTTTTCTACTCATATTGGTAAGTTTTGCTACAAGCAATTGAGTTTTGGTGTATCCTCTGCTGCAGAACTTGTTCAAGATGTCATTTGACGCATTATACAGCCTGTAGTAAATGCATTTAACAATAGGGATGATATATTAGTTTTCTGAGCTACACAGAAAGAGCATGACAGAGCTCTTATACAAGTATGTTGTTTACTGAAAGATGCAGGTTTAACTCCAATTGCTGGCAAATGTGAATTCCATAATAAAAGCTTGACATTCTTTGGCCATGTATTTTCCGATAGAGTTAACGTGGAAGCTTTGTCTACTGCCAGTCTCCCATAGGACATTTCTATGTTAAGATCATTTCCTGAAATGACCAATTACTGTTCGAGATACATATAAGACTTTACTATGGTCAGTGCATAGTTATGAGAAATGATGAAAAAGAATGCGTCACTTCATTCATCATGTGAAAGTGAGAAGAGCTTCCAAAAAATCAAACAAGTTATTGAGAATGCAACTGAAATGGCTTACTTTGATCCCAAACTTCATACAAAGGTTCTAGTTGACACTAGCCCTGCCGATTTAGGCACAATTCTGGCACAACACAATGGACAGCTGACTTCTCAGAGACATATTGTGGCATACGCCATCAAAAGCCCGCACAAACAGACCATGCTCGCTCTCAACTTGAGAAGAAATGTTTGGCAGTGGTCTGAGCTTGTGAATATTTCCATTTGTTCTTGTACTGAAAACCTTTCACAGTAGAGACTGATCATCAAGCATTGTTGATGATATTTGCAATACCAAAGTCAAAATGCTTCCTCAAATTCAATATAGGGGTTTGAGGATGCAAGAAGACAGCTATACAATTCTCCATCATCCAGAGAAAGATAAGAATCCTGCTGCATATTTTCCAAGAGTGCCATTGTAGTGATCTGGTATCTCATCTAAGACAACGGAGGCCCACTTCAATTTTATCGTGAAGTCAAGCACACCAGATACCGTGTCCTTAGAACAAATTGTCAATGCCATGAGCCAAGGCAGTGACATGTAAAAGTTAAAACACATTTTTGCTCATCACGTGCAAAACCAGCACTCTAGACCTCTTGTGACTGACAGTGAGTACTTGAAGTTCAAAGATGTAAGGGATGAACTTTCAGTGACTCAAGAAGGCCTCCTTCTGTGAGGTTCACAAATTTTGATTCCTGAGAGTCTACAACAAGTGATCGACATTGCCCGTGAGGGACATTAAGGAATAGTTGCCACTAGGAGAGCTCTCTGTGGCCGAGTTTGGTTTCAACATGAAAGCTTCCAAAAAGAATTAAAGACTTGTCATATATGCAAGTGTCTTTCGTCTCAAGTCATTTAGCACCATTTGAATATTTAAAGTTTGCCACATCATGCATGGGAGAGAATTGATATTCATTTCTTTGGTCCGCTTGAGAATGGACATCATCGTTGAAGGTTATTCAAATGTTAGATGGCATCTTTGCGACATGGGGTGCACCTGCAATCTTGAAGTCTGACAACAGCCCACCTTTTCATAGTCAAGAATTCAAAGACTTTATAAATCACCTCATTACAAGGCATCAAAAAAGCACTCTGGTTTGGCCCCAGGACGATGGTCTGGTGGAACAGTTCATGAGCACTCTAAAGAAAGGTGATCATTATGTTGCATTGGAGAAGCTCAACCTCAAAAGGGTTTTGAACACTTCTCTTCGAGCTTACCGTTCAACCCCTCACTCAACTACAGGGGAAAGCCCTGCAACTCTCATGTTTGGAAGAGCCAGGACGCCCAAAATGCCCCACTGGACCAACCTCAGAATCAAGAATGAGGGAGACATTTATACTATGGACTTTGGTCGCAAACAGAAGATGAAAATATATGCTGACAGACAATGTCATGTCAAAGACGTCATCTTTACAAGAGAAGATCAAGTGCTTGTCAAACAACACAGAAAAAGAAATCTGATGCTCCTTTTGAGGCTGAACCATTTATCATCAGTAATACCAAAGTACACATGGTGACTGCCCAGTGTCCTGGAAAGTCCCTTATGAGAGACTCCTCTCCCTTTTCGACATGTGGCCCATCAGTCCCCAACCATCAATATCAATATAGAAACTGGATGCAAACAAACTGTTGCTGACTCTGTGCCTGCTGATAATTCCACCTCACCTGAGCAGATCACCAACACTTTGACTGCCAGTTGCCAGTTTCCAGTGACCCGATCAGGACGTGTGACTGCGACAATTAATTGAAAATTGTAATTTGCCTGTATATCTATAATCATCCGTGTATAGATTTATGCATTTATTTGTGTATTTATTCATTTATTTAGTTGTTTATCTATTTTGAAAAGTAATAACTTTTCATTTAGCAAATTGGGAGATGAGGTGTCTTGTAAATAAAGAAACATTGTAACTCTTTTGAGTCTCACTGTACACCATAGGCCTGTGACACAAGCGTTGGAGAGATGAGCTGAAAACTGGCTTAGAATGTTGAGTTCTGACTTACACACAGCAGAATAAAGATGTGTATACCTACTCTCCGTATGTGGATTAGTTATTGGTGAGTAACGGGACTGGTAGGATGCCACAGGAGCATTCGAGGGAGAATTAAGATAGAGAGAACAAGGAAGATATTGAAAGTAAAAACAGTGTCTAAGAGAGACAGGGTGATAAAGAACCTGCAAGAGTGAAAGAGACAGAAAGTGTAGATGGCTGAAGAAAGAGATGTGAAGTGGTATTGAGACAAGACAGCCTTACTGTTCGTCAACCCTGGCATTTGGTATCACCTGATGTGGGCTCCTAAGAAAAAGTTCAGCCTTCTTCACCTATTTTTTCTTCAAATTGAGCACTGGCCGGGCCATATTTTAGAAATTTGTGGTGCAGGACATCGCAACAAGTCACCTTGCTGCGCTGCAACGCGGCGCATTCCTGTTGCACTGCTGCAGTTTTCGCAGCCTTGCCCCAACTCAGGTACTCTTGCACCGTAATGCAAGGGTGCTAGCGTTGTAGGCAGGATTGTTTATGTGCAGGAAGGGGCACCTATCCACACAAAAACATACAATGAGGCTTTTTCCTCTTTCTATGTCTGCTGCAGAATTGAGCACAGATAGAAAGAGGAAGACACGGGGAGAAATAAAGATATTTCTCCTAGTTATGCCACTCCCGGGGAGGCGTATCTTTACAGTGCTTGTAAATCTGCGAATGAGACAAAAACCTTAATAGTTGCGTAGGAACACCCACCCAACTCCTCCCTTGTGCAGAGTAAGGCAACACAGCGATTTGCACTGCGTTGCCGTACTCCAGACTTTTGAAGCCATTCAAATCCATGCAAAGTGGCTTTGCGTGGCTTCATAAATTTGACTAAGAGGTTTGCTTTGCCCATGTACCTTGTTGCATGGTGCAACCATGATGCAAATCTCTCATAAATATGCCCCTGGGTTTAGGGCCTTTAAAGAGAGGATGGGTGACATTTTGTCTTCCAGACCATTGACTTAAAGAGTCTTTTGTGACAGCAGGGCTGGTGGCAGAGAATTTTCCAAAAGTGGGTGCAGTGCACGGTCATATTGGAGGCTTGAAGGAAAATAGATATACCCTGTAGAAGGGAAGTGCAAAGCTGCAAAGTATAAGGTCTATACCTATTTATGCCAAAACCTAAAAAGCAACAAAAAAAAATTGCAGAGGTGTGAATTCATTTCCAATTGGGCTTTCATGTTAAAATCACAACTTTCTTTTTTAGGTCTCGGCTAGACAGTGCATGCGTTGTCTTGAAAAGATATGTTGTATATACTTTATGGGCTTCAGCCCACCCATAGGCTTCCCATTTGCTAGCTCCATCGATGCTCTCCTGTTCTTTCTCCTCATTTGTCCATGGCATGCATGCGTCATGCCTCTTCCTTTGTTTAGCCCTCCCCAAGCACATGGACCAATTACAACTATCCATCCATTGTTCCTATTTTAGCAACTGTTTTAGGAACTAATTTTTTATTTGATGTTGAGCAGTTCACATGAGATCTCTTGTTTCCACTCACGCCAAGGGCCATTTCTGTAAATAGGCCTGTAAACCTTGTTCTTATCTCATCACATTTACCGTACATTCAAAGACCAAGATCAAATTTTAGACACTGTTTTCCGAGGGTACCTGCTCTGTCCCCCAAACCCTTCCCGCTTTGCTGTTTACCCATCCATACACCCTTCCCTCATTGCTGCTTGCACTTTCCTTGCTTGTTTATTAAGTTGCTGTGCTGTAAATATAACATGTTGCTTTGAAGCAGTGGGTTGTTGTGGCGTTGCCAGAAGTTCCCAGCTCCACTACCATCTCAGTGACTGCTCTCGGGCATGCCCACATGTACTGTGATTCCTGCAGGGATGCAGAACTCTGGCATAGGCATGATTCTAGCACAGGCGGGCTAGGCAGTGTGTTTTGATCATACCATTTTGTCTGGTCTCTTGACACTGTTCTGTTAGTCCTTGGTGCCTGTTACACACACACACACACACACACACACACACACACACTTTCCTATCCTTGCCGTCCACCACTTTCACGACCCTCTACCCCTCCTCACACACCCCACACTCTGGTCACTATATTAAACCATACCCTGTCCCACAAGAAATGTACTACTGGTTGCATACCTACCACTGTCCCACCTTCTCCCACTGTCCTTCACTCTCCCACCATCCCTACACTCTACTACTATCTGTAAACTCGAACACTGTCCATGCACTTTACTCTGTTCCCTCACACCCGCCTAGTCGCATGTCCATGACCACAGCCTCAAGCCTCCACATATGTGTCTGCCCGATGAGGGTGAAGGTCTGCCCTGTCTGTGTAAAATGTGACTACACGATGCCTGCATGAAACATAACATGCCTGCTTGAAATGTCACTCTGCCCTGCATGTGAAGCACAGGCTACTGCCCTGCTAGTGTCAAGTCTGTACTTGCCGTCCGGATAAAATCGGTCTCTAATCTACCTTTCTGAATTATATATTGTTTGGCAAACACCCTACCTGTGTGAAGTGTACCTTAGCCCTGCATGTGCGAACTGTACCTCTGCCCTGTTTGTATGAAATGTACCTCTGCACTCCCAGTGTGAAATGTGTCTCAATCATGTATGTGTAAAACATACCTCTGCCCTGGCTGTGTGAAATGCATCTCTGGCTGGTCTTTGTGGAAATGTACCTCTGCCCTGTGTGTGAAATGTACATCTGGTTCGTCTGTGTGAAGTATACCTCAGCCCTGCCTGTGTGAAATGCACCTTTCCCCCACCTGTTAAATGTCCCTTCGCCGTGCCTTGTTAAAATGCACCATGTCCCATGTGAAAAATGTACTTCAACTCTGCCTTTGTGACATTCACGTGTTGGGACTGCGATCAGTTCCCCTACCATTCCCTTGTGTAGTCTACTTCCACTCTGCATGCATCTAACCTGCCCATATGAAACGTTTGTCTGCCCTGTACATCTGTACAGTTCTGCCCTGTCTTTTGTTTCTACCCCGCCTACCTTGTCAATGGCAACGACACTGCCCTGAGAATATGAAAAGCGCCTCCCCACTGCCAGCTCCGGCTGTCCCTCTGTTCATTTGATGGTGCGGTGCCGTGCTGTGCCAGTCCCTGGGGTTCCCAATTATCGACCACTACATATTACTAAAGGGCGTTCGTGTTTATTTCCAAGCAGAAATTTAGCAGGGTTGCGAGATCAATTTGAGAATAAACCAGGCCCTGTGCCAACGGAGGCAGAACATTGCCGGCATCTTCAGCACCTCTAGCTTGTGATGGAGAGTACGCTGCTGTAAACCTGGCTTTAGCACACTCCGGGGGTCTTCCCAGGGCCCACTCTTCCTGCACTCATTTTCCCTGATAGGTGCATATTTAATCGAAAAAACCTCTTACCTAAATCACAACAGCTGCTGTTTTAGAGTTAGTTAACACCTGCGTGGCGTCCTCGAAATATGTATTAAATGTCTTTTTCGGGTCATTTTTCGGTCTGGTGCCGGGTATATATTTTTTAATCATATGTTGTCTCCACCTCCCACGCATTGCTGTTGAAAGTGACTTGAGTGTGGTGGAAACCACACAAGACAAGTGGCCTAATGTGTTCCTGTTGTGTCATAGTATGTTCTGTGTGTGCTCTGGGCAGTGTAACCCTACCTTGGTTATAACCGCACCAAGCTGTGGAGAGTAAACAGCACAGTGTGTGTTTTGTCAAGGCAGTCCTTTTGGGCAGGTGTCTGTGTTAATTTTAGATGCTGACACTAGCTCTCGGCTAAAGATACTTTTATTTGGTGTGTTTTGGTATGTCTAGACCAGTTCCTAAGCTGGTCACTGTTTTGTTTGCCACCAGTTATATCTGAGGTTTGGAATGTCAGGCAGGGCTTAAGGTAGAGGTCTTTTTTTCAGTGGAGCATCTGTTTACATGATCGTGACAGTCCCTGGAGGTGTTTCACAGTTCATAGTTCATCTGTTTTATGTGACTGTGGAGTTACTGGCTCTGCAACTCAACTGATAGTAGCTCTTTTGCTTGACATTTGTTGTTTGTGTTTGTCAGATGGGTCAGGATCTAGTTAGCCACAGTTCACCGGCTTGCTTTGTGTGATGTATGTGATTGTGGGATGGGTGGCATTGGGCCTCAGTTAAGGTTCCTGCTCTCCTTGTTTGTTTTACTTTCTTCCATCACGGGATTGTGCTTTAACTGATTTTGTTCGTTTGATTTTTTTACTCATGTTTGATGTATGATGTGAGATAGTAGAGGATGTTGGCAGTTGATGTTTGCTGTTGGTGGTGTTTCTGTTTTGCGTGTGTAGTTTGAGTAATGCTAACATGGCAAATGTTGTCCTTTGTTCCAGTACTTAATTTGAGCCGGTGGTTTCCGGGGGTTAGTACTGGCACTTAGTTTTCTTCACTTAATTGTCGACACTGGCACCTATGACAGCTGCAACATGGTGGCACTGTTTTTTATAAATTAGAGATGAGCAGAACAGCAATTGTTTATTCAGTACATATTAAAAACATCTAATACCCACCGCCCAAGCTATTTGTAAAGCTTTGGAGGCCTGGAATAGGCTGAATTGTCACACTTGTAGTGTGATGGTTAGTAGTAGTTATGTAGGTACTGTAATTTGGCAATGAAGGCAGTGGCAATGGTTGGTGTAAGCTGCAGAGGCCTCCAGACTAGAGCCCTGACACTTATTTTGCTTTCAAATTAAGCACTGCTTTATTCTCAATTGTGTTGTCACAGTAAAATAACTTGTTTCATATCTACTGCACTTTTTGTACCTGTTTGTCAGATCATGGCTTGATAAGCTGTGGGTCTCAGCTAATGACTGCTCTTCTGTTAAGTGTGTCATTAAGTGTGTCATTTCCTCTCCAATCCTCTACCTTAATCCATATCACCCCATTCCAATCTACCCCACTCCACCCCTACCTATCCCACTCCACTCCAAACTATCTCAATTCACCCACTCCAATCCAACCCGCTCCAATGCAATACACTCCACTCTGCCCCATCCCACCCCACTCCACTCAAAATTCACCCCACTCCACTACAATCTGCATTTGTCTACCCCACTCCTATCTACCCCACCCAAACTACCCCACTCCACTCCAATCTACCCCACTCAAATCTACCCCTCCACTCCAGCCAACCCCAATCTACCCCACTCCTACCCCACCCCACTCTACCCCAATCTTCCCCACTCCAGTCTAACTCAGTCTCCTCCACTACAATCTACCCCATTGTATCTCAATCTATCCCACTTCACTCTACCCCAATCTACCCCACTCCACTCTACTCCATTCTACCTCATTCTGTCCCACTCCTATCTATCCCAATCTGTCCCACACCTGCCACTAACTTTTACCCATGCTGAACAGCAGCCACACTGGTGTACAACATGGCTAAAGCATATTGCCAAAGCCAATAGCTCTCACATAGGCGAGACCTATTGGCTTTGCCAGTGCTTGTTATATTGTATAATTCCTATTTTGACCATTTTTTATACATGTGTATTATGGCTTGCCTTTCTTCAAGTACATCAGATATTGTTTTCTATAGCATGGTGGATGGCGGAACCTTGATACAAATGCACCTGATACAAAATATTTTTTTGCCACTTATGTGAAAAAATTCCCCTTATCTAAACCCTTGGGTGGGGATCATGTGCACACCGATACGACACCCGCCAACACAATGCCAGTTCAAAAGAGAACTACAACATGAGTTAATTACAAGCACAGGTGCACCATACAATGAACATGTTATCAATGAAAATTTTACAAATATGAATGTCCAGAAAGTCCGTTTTGTTTAGATGATTTATTTTTCAATAAAGTGAGAGTAGGACAGCCGACGCGTTTCGTCCCTGCCGGGACTTCTTCAGGGCAAGAAATAAATCAATGTCCAGGATAAAGTTTGGAAACCAGTTGGGTTGCAGACAGCTTTGTCAATCTCTATTTTCAATAACAATGGTGAGTATCCACGTGAATATTCATGAAGCAAATCAGTCACTAAATCTCATGTGTACGCGGAGTCTTGGCAAAAGGTACTATATTGCGTTATTCATACTGAGGGGACGGTTCGTGTGGGCGGTTATCTCCCGCTTTTTCCCATCTTCTTCGAGAACTAAGGAGGAAGAATCATGAATATTTTCATTTGAAGTCAGGATATCCGCTGTAAGGGGCTCTTGGCCATTTGTATAGATTTTAATGCACAACGTTTTGTTGGTGCACTATATATTTATCCGATGAGATAATTGGATGTTAAATCATCCCTCTGATAAACGCTGATAGTGCTCTTATAGAACCAAGGAGGAAGAATCATGAATATTTGCTTTTGATGTCAGAATATCGGCTGTAAGGGACTTTTAGCCACCCATAGATTTAGTGCACATCGTATTGTTGGTGCACCATATATTTATTCTGATGAGACAATTGGATGTTAAACTATTTCCTCTGAGTAACGTTGATAGCGTATCTATAGTACCTTTTGCCAAGACTCCGCGTACACATGAGATTTAGTGACTGATTTGCTTCATGAATATTCACGTGGATACTCACCATTGTTATTGAAAATAGAGATTGACAGAGCTGTCTGCAACCCAACTGGTTTCCAAACTTTATCCTGGACATTGATTTATTTCTTGCCCTGAAGAAGTCCCGGCAGGGACGAAACGCGTCGGCTGTCCTACTCTCACTTTATTGAAAAATAAATCATCTAAACAAAACGGACTTTCTGGACATTCATATTTGTAAAATTTTCATTGATAACATGTTCATTGTATGGTGCACCTGTGCTTGTAATTAACACATCAGATATTGTGTGATATGGAAATATGAACTTTTTATCAAGGGCTGTGATCAACTAGGATCTCCTTAGGGAGTCCACAAGCTACCATGTTCTCACATTTATGTCTTGTGTGTGTGCTGGCTCTGGGGAATGGGCAAGGGTAATCAGAAAAAATATAGATCATAATGTGGATACTTTCCAGATATGTTTGAGAGAGGTTCATGGGACACCTTTCTGTTTTCCCCACTTGAAAGTGTAAATTGGATTACCAGCTCTGCCTGGGATCCAAGGCAGATCTATTGCGACTGACCAAGATACGCTTGGAAATATGCCCTCTGAATCAATGATGCCGCCCATCAGCTGAATGCTGTGCCGAACCCGGATGCTTAGGATCACTTCTTGCTGGGAGTCATTTTAATAGCTTAGCTCTGCTGTCTCTTTGCAGGACCAGACTGAGGAACCAAAAGCAACCCTAGCAAAAATGTTTAAACCAGCCCACTCCCTTTATCTACTTGAGCAATCTCTGTATTCTCATCCATCCTCTCTCTCTCCTTCCCACCCCTCGCTCTTATTCCTCTGGAGTCGCATTCTCTCTACCTTCCCACCTATCATTTTCCCTATCTCTTGAAGTCCCCTGTGCCTGCTTGCAATTAACCATAGGGAGCTGGGAAAATGACAGAAGCATTAGGAGCAGCCCCTTCCCAAAAACGGGTATCCTCCGGGGCTCTAGCTCACTGGGGAAATGGCTAGTGGAATAAATGGCCTGTCCAGTCCAGCAGGGGCGGCTCCTCCATAATGGCGGAGGAGTTTTGCCCCACTCGTCAGAGTCAGTCACAGAAAAATTAAATGATGATGAAACAATAACAGTTTATTTTTTGTGACTCTCTCTGGCATGCACGTAGAGTTGGGCTGGACCATGGCAGGCTGGTGGTGAGCACTTTTAAGTGTGCATGTAAGTTTGGCCGGCTTTCCTAGGCCACCCAAACAGACATATGCACTTCTATTTCCCCAACCCAGCTGTGTTCACAGCCGGTTTGGAGAAAAGCTGCAGGCTACAAGGAAGTGCCTGAGCAGCAGAGCAGGGTGTTCAGACAAATCATGGCGCTGCTCTAATAGCATGAGAACAGCGTCTGGATTGGCTGGGCAGCCTCTGCCTTCCCAGAGATTCCTGGGACTGCTCCGAGTCAGCAACAATAGGTACGTTTTTTAAATTTACTATTTTCCCATCCGTTCCCCCCTCCCACCTTCGTGTTGTGGCAGCCGCCACTGCAGACCAGTCTCTCTACGGTGTCTCTAAAACAGCTCTGTCATCAGAGTTGCTGCATGGTGGCACAATACAAAAACACAAAATATCTGAAAATGTACTTCTTTCTTCCCCCACAAACAGCAGCAGCCAAGCACCTATACCACAAGATCTCCTCTCAAACCTACAACTCGACACCATCAAATTACCTTTGGTTTGCTTTCACCAATAAGCATCATAGAAAAAGCAGTTCCAGTCATCAATCAAAGCCTTAAAGAGATCTATTCTCTCCGGGCTGCTAATGATTTCCATTAAAAATTAACAAATGTTCAGCCATGCGCTTCTTTACTCGTCAGTGAACACCAACAGACGTGAAAACGAAAGCAATGTATAGCGATCGAAATTAATTGAGCCTTCTACCTAGTTAAACTGGTGTGTACCACTCAAGCTCCAATATAGATTTAATTGTCTTTCTTGAATACAGAGAAGGTAACTACAGCTCCTGCGCCCCCTTCATGGTCTCTGTGCTGCCCATTGCTTTACACCTAGATGTCTGCTATATATTTTTAAACCATGGCAGTGGCGATAAAAGTGATCTAATATAACATGTTATTTAGAAGTACTATATTAGTAACCGTACATTCGCACATTTATTACTACAGTACAAAAGTCAAATTAGACTTTATTGCCAGAACAGTAAATAACATTAGAAAACAGTATTTGCACTATTTGCAGGTAACAATCACTTCATAAATGCAAAGAACCAAGGGGCATATGTATCAAAAAAGAGTTTTGCGATTCTCAAATTGCAATTTTTTAGATAATCGCAATGAGAAAATCGCAAAATGCAATGGATGTAGGATTTGCTAAAAAATGTGCGATTCCTACATATTCCTTATTTGCAAATAAGGAATACCTTCCCATTCATTCCTATGGGCTAGGAGGCCTATCAGAATGAATGGGAAGACATTCTCAATTTGTGATTACCAATTAGAGAATCGCAAATTGAGAATGCAATTTCAAGGATGCAAGGGTCGCAAGGACACCCTGTTGCACCCCTGAAATGAGCATTTGTGCACATGTGGCGCACATACATGCCCTAAGGGCCTGTATTGAAGTTGAACTTGAAGTTGGTGGTAATTTGCGATTTCTTAAGGAGAAATCGCACAACTTGGGTGTTTTCTACATCACATTTAAGTAATCGCAATTTGTGATTCCTTAAATGCATTTGCAAATAAGGAATCACAAATTTTGCGATTCCTTATTTTGCGAGGGTCTTTTGGGATGATACATCCCAAAAGGCTTTTTCCCGTTCACAAGCGGGCTGATTCTGAGAATCGGCCTGTTTGTGAACGGGAAATGGGCTTCATACATATGCCCATAAAAGAATCATGCAGCCTCTTCCATGTCTTTTTGACTAACACTTCAAACTTACCCCTTTGAATCCAGGTTTTGTTTAAATTCATTTTGGTAAAACAAATCCACGTAAAAAAAAGCCATGGTATAAATCATATATGTAGAGCGTAAAGTAGAATATGCTTTGTATTACCACTGGTGAGGGAGATATATAAAGAAAATACATAAAAGGTAACTGTGTGATATAGGGATAAATTACAATCGTGAGTACAACTTTATAGAGGGGATTAATTGCTAACTTTTTTCTATGCTGACTACACCTAAGTTTTACAACAGTTGCAGTTGTGACTCTGGGGCTGTTTTCAGGGTGAAAACTGGACTCGAGGCAAGTCCTCAGTTACAAGATGTGAGATACCGGCTTCGGATCTGATTCACAAAGTTAAACTTACAATTTTGTGTAAGTGTACTATTTGTGTAGGGGCCCATAGGGGCTTATTTGCAACCCCCTTGCACTGCTGGTGCCTCACTTTTAATATGGAAAAAAAGTAAGGTACCTGCGGCACACACAGTGCAATGTACTAGGGTCTGACTAGTAAATCAAATATGCCAATCATGGAATCATCAATCTATAACCACAATTTACAAAGGGAGCAATTGCACGTTGGCACTGAACAGCAGTGGCAAAGTGCCTAAAGCATCTAGACCAGAAAAACGGTGTATAACACACAGGAAAAACACAGGAGGCAAAGGCAAAATTACAGGGGAGACCCACACCAATGGTGCCAGGTCTAACACAGGAATGCGCCCCATAATGTAAATACGGTGCATTCCTTCCCTTTTCCTTTCACACAGCGCAGCACACCTGCTGCGTTGCTCTGCGTGAAAGAATAATACATCTGGGCCCCAGTGAATTGGCTGGTCATCTACATGACATTTGCTGCTTGAACCACTCTCCTGCATGCACACATTACTTGAAAAGCATAAGTGTAAGAAAATAAAATGTGAAATACATGAACCCCAGTAATCATAATGTGCCCAGGTCTACACACAAGAAGAAGAAACTGATTGGTAAATGGAAAGCAAGTTTGATAGTGTATTAAGGGAATTAGAGGGAGCTTAGTCTGACACTCTTCAAAATCCACATGACTCTTGTAGGCCACCTGATCTGGATTCATGACTACCAGTTCTATTGCTATGCCGATGACACTCAGTTGATCCTGAGCTTTCATTCATGGTCCACTTACTCTTGTCGCCTTTCAAAACTGCCTTAAAGATATTAATATGTTGATGGGTGCCAAGCAACTCAAACTATACACCATTAAGATAGATCGAGATTCTCACTTATGACACCTCTTCAACAGTCTGTTCTGATTGCTGGTGGCCTTCCAATATGTGTCAGCCCCATCGCTGATCCGCAGGTATACAATCTATGGATCATTTTCACCCTCCATTATCGTCCAAGCCTCTACTCAGTAAGTTGTCATCCTCATAATTTCTGGCCATGAGAGGGCTCTAAAAAACACCACCATTATTGCCTATGTTCTGCACAACCTAGGTCGTATGAAAAAAGAATCCATAACAGTGTATCTCTTTTGGTCTTAAGAGGGACTTACACCAGGAGCCCATATCCCACCCCCTAGGTTTCTGCCTTTAGTTAACACTTTTCAAGGCACTCTGTATTTTCCGTAAAGCCTTTCATAACATTGGCCTCAGATTTCTCTATAGTTGTCTTCACCATTATACTCCTTCACATTCTCTTAGATCAGGTTTTGACAAGCTCTTGATGGTATCTCAATTTCCTTGCTCTTGACTCTATTGTTAAGCATTATCAAATATTGCCACCCAAAAAAGGAACTCTTTCCCTCACCACTTTGGGGCATATTTATGATCCCTTGGGCTGCAGTAGCGTCACTTTCTGTGAGGTCAAGCGCAAACCTTCAAATCATATCTATGAGGCCATGCAACGCCATCTTGCATGCCTTTGAATGGCCTCATCGATATGGAGTAGGGCAAGGCAGCGCAAAGTGCTGTGTTGCCTTACTCTGCCCAAGGGAGGCATGGTGTTGTGGTAGGTGTTCTCATGTAACACCTATGGATTTTGATTCTTCTTCAGATTTACAAGACCATGTAAACCTGGGGGTGCCCCAAAACTTTACACCTCCTGAGGTGAGGCGTAACGAGGAGAAATAACTTGATTTCTTCTCATGTATTCCTCTTTCCATGTGTGCTGAATTCTGCAGCACACTTAGAAAGAAGAAAATACCTCTTAGGAGTGTTTTTGTGCAGGAAGTTGCTTTTCCTCTTTTTTTCCTTTTTCTATGTGAGCTGCAGATTGCAGCACACACAATAAGAATAAAAAGCAAGGAGAAATATAGATATTTCTCCTCGTTAGACCTCCCCTGGGAAAGCATAGCAGTTTTGGCGCATTCCCAGGCCTACTGCTTATGACAGATCAGGGAATTTGTCAAAATCCAGTGTGTTTTGCAAGGGAATACTCACGCACCACCCATCGAAAGCCTCCCTGGCACAGATTAACGCAGCAACTTGCACAGTGTTACTCTGGATTTATCAATCCACTGAGGGCCACACCAGGGGGCCTTACGTGGCTTGATAAATTACATCTTAAGGGTTGCATTACTTCTGCACCCGGTTGCGTGGTGCAAAAGTGATGCAACCCTTTGGTAAATATGGGCCTGTATATGATTATTTTATTTTCAGAATGTTTTCAAAACCTACCCTTTCACCCAGACAATTGTATTTCTCGAAATGAATACTCCCATATTCTTCCATCGCACCGGTATACATAATTGTGATCATTGTTTATGAAGAAGTACTGTTTCATTCTTTCAGGACCCAATTGAAGTGAATGGAATCTGTTCATTATTCTTAGAAAGTTAAAATTTCTGCTTTAGGCTAAGTATGAGGGAGAAGCTGTTGCTTTATCTTGCACTCTACCCAGATGTTGACATCATGTGCCATTATTCAATTCTAGCACACAACACTTTTTGTCTGTCCCAGATAGCACTGACCTTTTTTTAACATGTTAGCAGGACGGGTGCCATTGTAGGGGTAGGTTGTCAGAACATTGCGTGCTGAAATACTGTCTAACTTAAAAATTGAATTCTAAATATTGTTTACAAAAATATTAGCCAGATTTATTATTACTAAATCCAATGGGGTAATATATTTTTGTAGGTGAAATTTAAGAAATTATATTTACATCAGACGATATTGTGGATCCATGACATTGTGGCTCTTAACTGTATAGAGGAACCTGCTAACCATTTGCCCTTTAGAGTATGTATTAGGGCATCAAAAAGGTGAGCCTGACCCTCTAAAGTGTGAAGGGATTTGCATCTGTTCTCAGGTTGAAACAGGAAATACAAACATTACTCTTTAAAAGACAATGGAAGAATTCATTATTTCACAATATTAAAAACGAATTTTTTAATTAAGAAGTCCTCAGATAGCCTTCTGAACATACAATGTAGGAGTTCTTTTCACAAAAACAGTTGTCATGCATCAAGATCCCTTAGTTTCAGTATAATTCTAGGACTTGTGAAACTAACTAGATGGGACTTGAGATTAGAGTTCATAGACTATTGGCTGAATAACCACTGCCAAATACAGCTAAGAATAGATGGGCATATCATCAAGGCCAGGCGATAAAATTATCGCCGCTTTAGCGTCCGTTTTCGGACGGAAAGCGGCGATAATTTTATCGCCTTATCAGCAAGGTCATGCTATCGCGTGAATCCTTGCTTTAGCACCCTTTCCTCCAACGCCCATCTTTCTATCTCTAATGAGATGCAAAGTGGGCGTTCCACCCCAAGATAACGGGAGACATGTCGCTAAGCAACATTTCTCCTAGTATCTAGCCACACGCTAACCTGCGTTGCCCTATCAGCAAGCTTTCGTCAAACATTGTGCAATTATCGCTGGATTTCCAGCGATAATCGCACAGTTGGCAGCTTGCGCTCTGAATTTTATCACTTTGGAGATAAGCGTTGCTGATAGCACGCTATCTCCGAAATAAAATTCAGAGATGGCCGGAGATGATTATCCTCGCGCTAAAAGCGCTGAGCGATAATTATTGCCTGGCCTTGATGATATGCCCCAAAATGAGGTGCTCAACAGTGGACTGAATCTGAACCATTCTGTGGCAAATATTGTAAGCTAAATAGAATAAAAATTTGATTAAACTGATTATATTGAAAACACACACCAAAGTACTAAATAGAAAAATCAAGATAATCAAAAAGGTCACTAAGAACGTGATATTGCATGCCCTAGCAGTTCCACATGTTATTACTATCTATCCTGCCAAAGTGGGAAATTTACAATTTGTGACATTAAAGGACTTCAAAAATTCTAGACTGATACATCATTTTAAAAGAATCCTTTTTAAAGTGATCTAAATTCCAATTTTTTTCTCAAGCTGATGTGCTTTTATAAGTGTGAATTCTGTGCTAGATTCCATTTAGCTCCGCCCCACCACTGAGAAAAATCCAGAGGTATGACGTTTTTCTATGCCTTCGAAATAATCAGCCTAGCAACTCCGAAATTAGAGCAGGTAAATAAAAACCCAGGTCAGGTCTGGTGCTAATGTACAAAACAAATCAAGACAATGGGAGCACGGTATGCACATCTTTCAGTACAGCACGGGCACGTATGAGTTCCTTGGGGGCAGGAAAATGTTTTCTTTATGCATGGCTTTTATCATAAGCAATTTACAAAGAATATTTTTATCATGGTATATATTACTCATTGAATTGACCATAGGGGGATAAAAGACTGGCTTGTCAATGCCTAATACTACGCAGCTTGAAGATATATATGTCACCCAGGTACATATATGTGGAGTTAAGTATAGAAAATGTATAGAAACTTACCTTTTGATATTTTGTCCCTCGATATGGTGGCCACAATATTGTGCCCTATTGATATTCGACATTCCCAGCCCACATCATGTAGCGGTGTAGTTATGTACGGAGAATATGTGGTAAAGGACTGAAGTCTCCTGAAGTGTACGTTTTTTTATGCATGTCTTGTGTATATTGTTACACAGCGCGCAGCCTTAATGACACTTGAGACCAACTGAAGACACTGTAAACTTGCAGAACTGTGAAAACCATATGAGAGTTAAGCTAATTTCACCACTTAGCAACAAGGTGAGCGTGCAGCTTCAGCAGTGTCATCCGAGCTCTGAGCTAAGCGTCTGTTACAAGTACTCAGATGCCTTGTGGATGATCCCTTGCCCTAAACAATAAGTGGGGGCAGAGGTCGAATTAGCATTTGCAACACATAAAGACTTAAAGGATGTAACCCTGTAGGAAATAATAAGAATCTCAGAAAACCCATTCTTTAAAGAGAATGGGTCTATTTTAATGTTCTATTCATTTATCTAGGAAGCCAATTGTCAAGGCCCATGTTAACAATATTTATTTGCATTCCTGGACAAAAGGCAGACAACCTGTGCACCCTGCCTCCCACCATGTTTTCCCTTCCTTTGTTCTGGATATTTCTCCGCTGACTTCAGCTTTTACCAACAGTTTAAGGGGCTCCTAATCCTTAGGCACCCCAAACTACAAATTAGTATTTTTTTTATGTGGCCCCTTGTTTGAACCTTAAAGGCCTGATTGCGAATTTGACGTAGCGGTGGTGGGACCGCCCTGCGCCGCACTGCCAAACCTGCGTGAGAACCGCCCGCTCTATTGACTTTTTTAGTAATTGGAAGGCGGTTCCTTTGGCGTTGCCACAGCGGGCCTATAAAATAGGCACCACAATGGGAACATTAGTGGAAGTTCCAGCACGGCATGGACTCTGAAGTCCATCCCATGTTGGAACTGGGGGACCAAGCATCCCCCCACCCCTGTGTGCATCCACATGGAGGGAAGCACAAGGGGGGCCTGTATGCCTCCTTTCTTTCGTCACTGTTTTCGTCACTGTTTTTCTGGAGGAAAGACCTCCATGAAATTAGTGGTGGTGAGGAAAGTCATAATATGCTTGGCAGGACTGCCTCGGTCCTTCCAAGCATATTACTGCCTCAAAACCGCAGCGCCACTGCCAGGGAATCATGGTTCTCTGGTGTAGTCGGAGGTCCCAGGGCGGCATGATTGCAAAGTTTGTAATATGGCAGTCAGAAGACTGCCACTGCAGCATACCACGAATCTGGCGGTCCGAGGACCACCAGACTTGTAATTAGGCCCTAACATGGAAGACTCCATTTGTTGCCTCATTCATAGTCCCAAGGGGGTAGTACCATTTGGACCACTCAGATCAAGCCCTCACTCGTGGCAGCTAGTTAATAATATTTGTGGCACAACATCAGGAGTTGCTTCTCATCATCGCTGTGTAATTTAAAATGCTTATGTTTACTACAGAGTCTAAGGGGACCATTTCAATAAGTATAATGTTTCTGAACAATCTACATAATCATTGCTTGCATAACCTTTTGCAAACATTGGTGTATATGAATTATGATAAAATCAATAATCAATCAAACACTTGTAGAGCACACTAATCACTCCCGAGGGTCTCAAGGAGCTGAAGGGGGGTGGTGCAGCTACTGCTCGAACAGCCAGGTTTTAAGAAGTCTCCTGAAGGTCAGCAGGTCCTGGGTGTGTCCCAGCTGTGTCGGTAGGGTGTTCCATGTCTTGGCGGCGAGGTAGGAGAAGGATCTGCCGCCGGTGGAGGTCCTGTGGATGCATGGGACGGTGGCAGGGCGAGGTCTGCGAAGCGAAGCTGGCGGTTTGGGATGTAGAAGGTGAGACGTTTGTTGAGTTTTGCTGGTCCGGCGTTGTGGAGTGCTTTGTGAGCGTGGGTGAGGAGCTTGAGGGTGATCCTCTTGTTGACTGGGAGCCAGTGCAGGTCTTTCAGGTGGGCAGAGATGTGGGTGTAGCAGGTTATGTAGAGGATAAGGCATACGGAGGCGTTCTGTATGCGTTGAAGTCTTTTCTGGAGCTTGGCCATGGTACCCGTGTAGAGGGCGTTGCCGTAGTTTAGTCTGCTGGTACCGGTGGGAATCCATCTGTAGATCTTGCGGAGCATGCGGAGGGTGTTGAAGCAGGAGGAGGAGATGGCATTGACTTGCTGGATCATTGAGTGCGATGAGTCCAGGATGAACCCCAGGTTGCGTGCGTGGTTGGTGGGTGTGGGTGCGGCTCCAAGGGTGGTTGGCCACCAAGAGTCGTCCCAGGTGGAGGGGGTGGAGCTGAGGATGAGGACCTCTGTCTTGTCTGAGTTAATTTTCAGGTGGCTTTTCTGCATCCAGTAGGCGACGGCCTTCATTCCTTCGTGGAGGTTGGTTTTGGCGGTGGCGGGGTTCCTGGTGAGTGAGAGGATTAGCTGAGTGTCGTCGGCGTAGGAGATGATGTTGAAGTTGTGGGAGTGGATGATGTTGGCGAGCTGTGCCATGTAGACGTTGAAAAAGGTAGGGCTGAGGGATGATCCTTGGGGCACACTGCAGATGATTTTGGTGGCTTCAGATCGGAAAGGGGGAGGTGAATCCCCTGGGTTCTGTCGCTGAGGAAGGGGGTGGTCCAGTCCAGGGCTTTGTCAGGTATTTCTGCATCATGTAGGCGTGTGCGTAGGGTGTGGTGGCAGATGGTGTCGAAGGCGGCCCAGAGGTCCAGGATGATGAGGGCCGTGGTTTCGCCGTTGTCCAGTAGGGTCCTGATGTCGTCTGTGGTAGCGATGGGGGCGGTTTCGGTGCTGTGATTGCTGCGGAATCCCGATTGGGATGGATCCAGGATGTTGTTCTCCTTGAGGAAGTGGGTCAGTGCCCTGTTGATGATCTTTTCGGTTACTTTTGCCGGGAACGGAAGTTCTTGAGGTCCTTTGGGTCCGCTGTGGGTTTTTTGAGTCGGGCGTTGATCTCGGCGTGCTTCCAGCTTTCCAGGAAGGTGGCAGTCTCGAAGGAGCTGTTGATGATCTTCTGGAGTTGGGGTGCGATGATGCAGTTTGCTTTGTTGAAGATATGGTGAGGGCAAGGGTCGGATGGTGAGCCGGAGTGGATGGTGTTCATGGTCTTGATGGTGTCGTAGTCGTTGACGTGGGCCCATGAAAGCAAATGGTTGGTGAGGCTGGGGGGAGGGGAGTCTGCGGTGTCGGCGGCTGTAGGGAGGGTCTGGGCGTTGAAGCTGTCGTGGATGGTAGAGAAAGGTGGCTAAGGAGTCGCATAGGTCTTGCGACAGTGGAATGTCGTAGGAGCAGGAGCTGGGGTTGGAGAGTTCCTTCACGAAGTTGAAGAGCTCTTTGTTGTTGTGTGCGTTGCTGTCAATGCGTTCTTCGAAGGAGGTCCTTTTGGTTGCACGATGAGTTGGTGGTGTTTGCGGCTGGCATTCTTTAGGGCTGCATGGATGTCTGGAGTCTGTTTGTGGCACCACTTTTTCTCGATTCTTCGGCAAGTTCACCTGGCTTCCTGGAGATCAGTGGTGAACCAACTGGCCTTTCTGTCGATGCGTCTGTTTGAGGGTTTCTTGATCGCGGGCGAGTGTGTTGGCACAGTCGTCGACCCATTGCCTGAGGTTGCGGGTGACTGTGTCGGTGGTGTCTGTTAGTGGGATTCGGGCGAGGGTGGGGATGAGCTGGTCTTCGGTAACCTTGTTCCAGCTGCGGTAGGGGATCCGTAATATGTGGTGGTGCGAGGTGGGTTTCTTGAAGGTGAAGTGGACGCAGCGATGGTCGGTCCAGTGGAGTTTGGTGGTGTAGCTGAAGGAGACGTGGTTGCTGGTAGAGAGGACGGGGTTGAGCGTGTGTCCGGCGGTGTGGGTGGGGGTCGTGATAAGCTGTTTGAGTCTGAGGTTGGTGAGGTTGTTGAGCAGAGCGACGGAGTTGCTGTTGTTAGCATTCTCGAGGTGGAAATTAAGGTCACCGCGGAGGATGTAGTCTGTGGAAGCAAAGCGTGCGTGCTGACGATGTCGGAGATGGCGTCGATGAACTGTGGCCAGGGTCCGGGGGTCTGTAAATGAGTGTTCCTCTGAGGGTGGTATTAGGGTCTTTTCAGATTTGGAAGTGCAGGTCTTCGGTGTGCTGGATGTGTCTGCTGTGCAGGTCGAGACTCTGAGGGTGTTTCTGTAGACAATGGCAAGACTCTGAGGGTGTTTCTGTAGATGATGGCGATTCCTCTTCCTGGTTAGTTGGTGCGGTTCCTTCTGGTAATCTTGTAGCCATCTGGGATGGCTATGGCGATGTCGGGTGCCGAGGAGGGGTTCATCCAAGTCTCTGTTAGGAAGGCGATGTCCGGGGAGCCTGAGTCGAGTAGGTCCCAGAGTTCAATGGCATGCTTGTGGACGGAGCGGGTGTTGAGTAGTATGCATTTGAGGTGGTTGCGTTCTGCTCTGACGGGGGCGGTAGGGCGTGCTGGTGCTCGGCGGCTGGTAAAACTGAAGTTATGGCAGGTGAAGGGTCCGGGGTGTGTCTCGGGATGGCTTGGAAGCAGTTCTAGGATTGGCCGATGTTGAGTTCGAAGAGGGTGTTAGTGTTGTAGTGTAGTCGGGCGATGTGGTGGTCATGGGGGCCAGGGGGTCTGGCGCTGGGTGCAGTCCAGGCACTGACAGGCGCAGACGGGCATGCCTTAGGCGCGCCCGGTGCGCGCTCGCCATATGTAGGGGAGGGGTGCGGGAGCAGGTGCACGGAGGCAGGAGCTGTTGGGTTAGGGGTGGGGCCGCAGGGGCAGCATCGGTGGGAAACAGAGGGGACTTGAAAATGATAACAAAACCAAAACACAACGGTAGTAGTCAGCAAGGAAAAGTGGGAAGATACACTTTACCAAAATGGAACACTAGACATACCGGAGGGTGCCTAAGCGAACCTGTGGTGCAGGGACGGGCTGCTGGCTCGATCCCTGCATGGGAGGAGGGCTCAGTGCAGGCGCAGTCGGGGATCAGGCAGAGCTGCTAGGGAGAGTGCTGGCTTTGGCCAGAGGTCAAGGTTTCACGCGCGCTCTCCCGCAGTGGTCGCCATATATACCATTTGCGGTGTGCCCAAGTTACTGTGGTGTACATGCATAATGCTTGTGTGTACCTGCATGACACTTGTGGTGTACCTGCGGTTTGCATATCTTGGGAGAACTGTTATGCTGGCATGTTGTAGTAACTGCCCTTCGACCTCCTTTCTCAATGTTTACCAATTGTGATCAGTAGTAGTAATGTAATATTTTTTACGTGGATGTATGACATTACAGCGCATGCTTTCACTCCGCATGCCATTACGACACAACTTTTACAACGCAAGTCGTTACAACGACTTGCGTTGGGGGGCGCTGGATAGTGAATAGTTTAATTTACTATTCCAACTCCAGTCCCCGTGGATAGTAGGGAAGGTGTTGGATAGTAATTAAACTATTCCCTATCCTAGAGCGCCCTCCAGCGCAACTCGTTGTAATGACTTGCGTTGTAATAGTTGCGTCGTAAGGGTAGTGCGGAGTAAAAGTTGCGTTGTAAAGGATATTTCCCTTTTACGTTCCTTTGTGACCTGGCTGTGAAAAACACTGAGATAGAAATAAAATGGCAGCATCCTGGGAATATTCATGTACAATTAATGCAAATAGAAAGGACTTTGCCCCTTTTTGTACTTTCACTAAAAGGAAATCGGATGTTTGGAGCTCACACACAGAGCCATATGAGAGGACCTAAAAGATTACTCCTGTAGTACCACCTCCCATGCTCAAAAACGCTGACAGGGGCCATCAATTAAAGTATATTACAGATCTGTTCTTTTCAGACTGCTAAGGATTTCAATTAGAAATTAAAAGGTCAGCTGTACGTTTCTTCTACTTATCAGACACCACAAGAAACGTGAAAGCGAATATTGTGAATGAACTAAGATAATTGAGTTGGAGATGGATAAATGTCTTTCTTATTTGGAAAAGAGGTACAGGAGCCTCGACCCCCTCATGTAGGATGGTACCCACACCCCTCTTCTTATACATCAATTGCTTTGCAGCTAGATTTGTGCTTTATAAGTAGGGCTCCCACCTTTAGGATTGTATTGACATTTACATACAAATCTAAGAGGAAAACAATGTGTGTTTATAAAAAAAACTAAAAAATATAGCAAGTAGGTCTTTTTTTGATTGATTTGTAGTTCTATCAATAAAGAATGCAGCCAAAAGCTATGCAGATTCACAGCTGGGGGGAGTTAAAAAAGGAAAATGCCTTTAAATAGCTGCCGGTTTCACATGAGTTTGTGATCTAACACTAATGTTCTCAGATAGGAGTATGTTTTTAAACACAGCTTCTCATAGCGCTAAAACCTGACAGGCTTAAAGGTGTGAGCGTACCTTGATCAGTTAGAAAATGCTGAAAGGCACTAATTGGAAATGTGTTTTTTGACGAAGCTTAAAATATATACGCATATATATATATACATAGAGGCAAATGTTAAAAAAATACTTGCCACACACTGCATCTGAATGCAAAAGATTAATCCTGTTACTTTCATGTCCATAACACATACTCCTGAATGGTCTTGATTTTTATGTCACAGGTTTTGCAATCAAAAGTGCCTAAATATCAGATATTTTGATTGTGGACCATAACATCCATGGGGCAATCGGGAAGGAGCTAAGGATGACTGTTGGGGGACCCTTGAAGAATGCAGAGAAAGTGTGTCAAAGATCCCTTATATACAAATCAGAAATGGCAACAGAAATAAAGGAGTAGTTCCGGATCAATTTAGATAGAACACCTCACCTTTGATGAACTGGGATGCTTTTAAGGCCACATCAAAGGGGCATCTGTAAGCAATCTGATATCTAAAGCAGAAAGGGCTCGGAGACTACTAGATGACAGACTGAACTGAAGGATCTGTAAAGATCTAGCAAGCTGAGAAGTACTCACATCAGCCATCATTCGTCTACTATAGTACAAACTCAACAGAATTTCCTTTGAGGGACAGAGATGATAAAAACCTTTTGAAACCTGGTCGGATGCTTTATGAATGAAGGACATAAAATAAGTAGTCTCCTAGCAAGGAGGTTGAGATCCAAAAGACATAAAACCCTCAGAGGACGCTTCAATGTCCTTGGCGATAATGGAAAAAGAGAAATAGGTGGTCTTACATAAAGCCTTTTAACATGTCTTCTAATATCTGCAAAAAATAGGAGGAAATGAAAGACAACCTGGAGTCATGTAACAGATCCATATACTCACCAAACTGTTTAAAGGATTTTGAAAAACATATTGAAGTGGCTGAAAAATATACTGTAGTAAAAGAGTTGCACCCAAACAAAACACCTTACTTCCTATCTACACACTGGTCTACACACATGCTATTCACATTTCAACCTATTTTTAGTGTAAATTCGTGCATGGTTCAATGAGCTCTTCAAGTAATCAAAAGTCATTTCTGATGTTCTTGTGCTCTTTATTCCAACGATTTTGCCCAGACAACACATGTTTCGTCAAGGGGAATTACCCACTTGACTTCTTCAGGGTTGTCTGCAAAATGTAGACTCTTTTGCGTCCTCCCTGCCGGTTTTACTTCTGTCCCAGCTGTTCCTGCGCTATTCCTTTTATGATTCTGCTATTTCTATCTTCTGTCAGCTGAACAACCTCAACTATGTGCTCCTAATTGTAAGGCTGCTCTCTATTCTGGCGTTTCTCCTTTCAATGCTGAAATCTGCTTCCAGTTGATTCTGCGTGTTGTCAGTCTCTTAGCAAGTATGCTTTGTTCATCCCTCCATCTTCACGAGCACCCCTATGACCGTGAAAAGGAATAGCGCAGGAACAGCCGGGATGGAAGTAGAACCGGCGGGGAGGACGCAAAAGAGTCCATATTTTGCAGGCAGCCCTGAAGAAGTCAAGTGGGTAATTCCCCATGACGAAACATGTGTTGGCTGGGCAAAATAGTTAGAATAAAGAACACAAGAACATCAGAAATTACTTTTGATTATTTGAAGAGCTCATTGAACCATGTTCTTTTATTGTGTATTGTAACAAACAAATTTACACTTAAAATAAGTTGAAATGTGAATAGCGTGAGCGTAGGTCAGTGTGTAGATTAGAAGTGTGGGCTTTTGAAGTCCACCTAGAGGGCTCAGGGTGTTTTCCCCTCATCTACTGCACAACTCTAAGAAGACGAGTTTTAAAATTTCGCTCACTCGAGAGGCGCCAGCACCTCACAGTAAAGAAGCACCCCATCTGTAGGTTTACCCCTACTTCCTATGATTGAAAAAAACACTAGTTATCATTTTCAGCACCTTCAAACAAGACAATGGAAATACGCCATACATGAGGTATGCATACATCTACTTTATTCGTAATCTAGCAAAGTAATTAGAGTGCCTCATATAGACGACCAGCAACTTTGCTAAACACAGATGCAGAGGTCTTCACCAAGATATTGGCAAATAGATTTTAAACCTATTACCCTTGCTGGTGGAATCAGATGAAGTGGGCTTCATGAAAAACAGTATAGGGCACAACAATATCAAAGGAATGCACTCTTGGGAGAGAACACCAACAAGAAAAATATTTGAGCTGTGCTACTTATTTTACATGCTAAAAATGCATCATTTGATTGCGTGATTTGGAAGAAATTGAAGGAGTGCTCAGGAAAATAGGCCAAAACATCATGAACAATAATTTGGCAGGTTTCACACTTTAGAGACACATAACGGATGATGTTGTCTGTCACCTCTCCTATTTGTACAAGCAGTAAAGCCATTGACTCGTAGCATTCATGCACATTCAGCAATAAAAGGGATCCCTTTGCCAAGAAGGGTTACAAAATCTGCCTTTTATAGATGATATACTGCTCATGCAGATGAATCATGAAAACTCGATTCCTACAGCAGTGACGGAACTGTCTTTTTTTTGTAAAAGTCTCATGGTGTAGGATATATAAGCATAAATAAGATATGAAAAATACATATCAGTGTTGCCTGACAATGTCTCACACCAACAAAATAAATAGCCCTTTTTGCAGAGTTTCGGTGCAAATCTAAAGCTCCAGTTCTCCAGCAGCAAATATTTGAGGGCTTAAGGAGATGAAAATCCCTCTACATTTCATGTTTGGGGTGAAATAATATACTAAACTGAACTGACTGCTCAGTTTAATGTTGCACTACGCTTACATTTTAGGGGTTACACCCAATAGACTTCCGTAGCCCCAAAATTAAGCTGACACCTTTTCTGAGAAATAGATAACTGTTTTTTGTCTTCGCTTCTTATACTGAGTTAAGCTCTTGTGGACTAGGGGTGTTATGACAGACAAACCTATCCGAGAAGCTCTTACATCAGCTGGTGAACTTTCAGGCCCCACCTTGAACCCCGAACCTAATGATATTTTATAATATATCAGCATGTTCTGTTGTCAAATAAATCAGATAAAAGTTATCATGATAAAAACAAACCTCAAGCAAATGAAAATAGAAGGTAGGTCAAAGTTACTCCAAGTATTCCTCTTCTGAAATCCCAGACTGATTAGTTAAACTGTCTAACTATGTTGTATTTATTGGATTTCCAGTGTAATGATTTTATTTAAAGTATTTCATCATTTCCTATTTATGCATAGGCCCCTGCATGCCATGAGGCCTCAAATTGAAGCCATGGTTTCCAGAATCTGTCCTCAAGAACCAATCAGTTTGATTTGTACCGCCCCAATACCTATTGTTTTTATTGTTTTTTCCATCATGGGGGCCTGCGATGCAAGTGCAGCCCCTCACACTCAGATCTTAGGTATGTTATATATAGTAAAATACATCCTGTTAGGTTTTGTGAAGCATGCAGAAGTTACTGTGCTGTATCCTTCCTTGAATGCTCATGACGAGCTCAGGTCGTCAGGAGGCACAGTGGAGCTGTGCTCATGACGAGCTGAGCTCGTCATAACTGCCGCGGCACTCCCGCGCTCAGCTAATTCCCTGCCTTTGCGGACGTTCTATGGGAGTGGGCGGAGTTGTGACGAGCTCAGCTTGTCATGAGCACAGCTCCACTGTGCCTCATGACAAGCTGGGCTCGTCACGAGCACCGCGACCCCCAGCGCGGTCCCCCCGCACCGTGGGGGAATTAGCCCCGCGTGGAAGGGGTTAATTCCGCCCTGCACAGAACTTGACCAAGGCTCTTTATCTATTGAGAACTGCAGCAGAGGATGGAAACATTCTTCTCAACCTATTGCAATTTGCAATTCACTATTAGGGAATGTTTTCCCATTCATTCCTATGGGCTTAGAGGCGCTGTATTTACGGTATGGTGCACCATGGTGTAAGGAACAGGCTGCATCAAGCAAATTAGATGCTGCAGCGAGTGTGATGTTGCAGTGGAAACTGATGCATTGGGAGTAAAATTGATGTAAGGCTGGTTAACGGCATGACAAAGGACGCTACCCACCTTCACTGTACCTTTTCAGTGCTGGAAGCGTCAAAAAACATTAATAGAATGATGCTTTGGGGAAAAAACATTGCACACTTCACAGAAGTCAGCCACGGAGTGGGGAGAAGAAAGCAGCAGCCAGGACAGCAACGCCAACGACCCAAACACCATCCTGGATGTCTAGACAGACCCCCAAGGGAAGAGGAAGTGCAACTTCAGTGAGGAGTAGAATGATATCTTGATCACTGAGGTGACAGAGCACCAGCATCAGCTCTTTGTCACCTCAAAATGGCCATTAGGAAAGAAGGAGGCCATTTGGTAGCCCATAGTGGCCAAGATCAACAGCGTGGGGCAAGCCAAGAGGACAGTCACAGACTGTAAAAAACACTGGCATGTCTATAAGTGCAGGACGAAGGAGAAACTGGCCAAAAACCCGAAGGCAGCCATGCAGACTGTAGGAGGAAGCCCGGTGCTACAGGAGGAGCTGGATGCCTTGGAGGAGCAGGTGGCAGCTGTCATCCCAGAGGAGTTGGTGGCAGGAGTCCCGGGACATGGCACTGCAGCCCACAAGGAGCAACAAGACCTCCAGGGTAAGTTACAACAAGGGGCAATGTGGGCAAAAATGTCATGATGAGCTGTGCAGCTACCAAAGTCCCAGCGCTCCACTACACTGTGTGCAGGGCAAAGGGCAGGAATCTGGGATATGTACAGTTATACATCACATAAGCGTAAGTCACATTGTCCAGTTACATATGGCACAGCTTAGTTCAGCTCGTTCACATGTCTCACTTCCATGTGTGAAGTGCAGCACCAGTCCAGGTTCACTTTTGTATGCTGGCACTTGTAGTGGAATGTACATGACTCACCAGAACTACAAGTCTCGGAATACAAATTAAAAAGCATGGAATGGAACCACACATCATGCATGGACACATTAACCCTGCCCAACCTGACTGTTACAATGCAGGCCACCTTGCAGCAGGATGCCACTGTGTCTAACTTGGGCCCATGCACACAAATCTGGACTTTAAAGGAATGGAATGGGTTTGTCAGAGAAGAAACTGCACACCTGAGAGGGGGTCAGGTGTGGGGCATGTGAAGAATCAACACAAAAGAACATGCCAAGAGTCACATGTATAGTAAACTGCATTTAACTACATAGCACACAGCTGTCCCAATGTGCAGGGTGAGAGAGCGAACAGGTGTCAGCTGCCATGGTAGGGTCCTGCTGAACTCCTGTCATGAACTACATCACACTTAGTGTGGGAGTGAACGTGAGTGATGCACACCAGAGGGCCATGTGTGTTGAAAAAAAAGATGGTGTGTTGCCCAGGTGGGCCCCTGGTAGTGCAGTGCATTGTAGGCACTGGCTGAGCACTTTGAATTGCTACTGGAACTGAATGGGAAGAAATTGCAAAGCAAGAAGTTAATAAGGGATATGTGTTCTACAAGGTTGCCTGACCAAGACACGTGCACTGCTGTGTCTGACAGTGTAACAGCTGGTAATGGATGACAGAGAACAGACCATTGGGGAACTACATGCTACTAGGGATGTGGCCCTGGGTGAACATGTAGCATGTGGCAGGAGGGAGTCAGAAGGCAAATTGTCTCACCATGCCACATTTGTCAAAGTGAGAGGTTATGAGACAGAGATCTGTCAAGGTATAGGATGAACTAGTTTTCCACCACAAGGTAGGAGTCAGGGATGGTTGGAAGCTGAGGTGGATGGGCCTAGTTGTGTGGCAAACTTGGGCAGGTGTACGTCACCAATTCCAGCACTACTACCATGTGGGTTGTAGCTTGTCTCATAGCCCCATAAAACAGCCAGAAATGTCAGTCCATTGGTTATGGTCATGCATGCATATTGTTGATGTTATAGGCACATGAGAGCCAATGTATTATCTGGGTTCCAGCAGTGTATGGCAGTTAGTTGAGTGCCTGGCCCAAAATCAGGATTGCTATAGGATGCATGTACACATACAAGTGAGGGGCCAGAGTCAAATGATGTATGAAAATCTGTAGATGACCAACTCTGAAAATGATTAAATAAGCTGAGCGTCAGAGCTAGCAATCTACCTAGTTTGACTGGGCACATCCCCTCAGAGTCGCTACACAGTGCCCACTGTCCACAAATATGGAGCCAACAGTGTGTGCAGTGAAATCACATGGGTATACACAAATGGGAAAGTCCTGGTAAGTACACACCCTCACACATTCATGCAGTAAGGTTGGAAGCTGTGTAGAGGTGTGCAAGATATGTGTGAAAACTGGCCCCTTTCCCACATGAAAGCACACTGTGCATGCAAGACAGCACAACAAGATAGAGTGCCATGGTATACTGTGTGAAAGGCAGACTGCAGGATTATAACTACTTCATGACCAAACCCACATCACCTTGGCGGGGGTTGGTCACAGGGAATGTAGGCTCCCTGGGAACTAGGTGCAATATGCACAGTAGTGGTGTCAATACATCACAACACAATCAGTATAGGCATCATGAACAACAAAGCAAATAACCAAGACAGAAGTGGACCTTACCGCATATCACATGTGTATGAACGGCAGGGCCAGCGAGATGTGTAACTGTGTTACAGTAAGTGTCATGCCATGATAAGCCAGCCTTGTCACACAGTGATTGTGTGAACAAAGCAGAGATACTGCAATCTGAAAGGCAACTACTCTGTAACTTTGCCTCAAAACCTACGAGGAACAGATGTCTTAAGCCTCAATTTTTACCTGAAAGTGAATTAGTAGAAAGTCTGAACGTCAACCAGATTACTCATATTACCATTTAACATAGATCAACATCAACATATATCTATTTTATTGCAGAGGGTGTACCAACAACTCCTGGCCAGCTGCCTGTCCTGGATGAGGATCCTGCTGAGGATGACAGCCTGCCAACCTTCTACCAAATACCCTCCAGCGAATCCTGTACTCCATTCAGACACCACTTCCAGTCGCAAAAAGTACAGACAGCATTGCACCGTCTCCAAAGGATCCGCCTTTCACCCAACAAACACCACCACCCAGACCACCCCCAACCTGGGATTCCAAGGACCCCCGAAGTTAAATTCCAAAGTTTTGAGGTAGGAGTCAGCTGGAGCTGGTAGATGCAGTGTGGGCAGGGATAGAGACAATGGTGGACACCCTGTAGGGAGTCTGTTGTGCCTCAGTCCTAATAAGGATACCTCAGAGGCTATAACAAGCACCTATTCTGTGCTTCATGGCTTGGAATAGTCCCTGGCAGACATTGTTGGTGTCATGAGGCAGAGGCACTAACTACTGCCCTGCTGAAGTAGCATCATCTAGGTGCCAAACATCTGGGTCGATCCACAACATCCTGGAGTCCATGGAGCAGAAGCAGGACTCCTACATAGCAACAATGGGTGCCTTACACTGAGACGTTGTTGCTGTGCTGGCAAACCAGCAGGCCCTTCTTAGTGCTGTGCTGCCTTTCCTTGTCAGTGCAGAGAAATGCTGCTGGGGAGAGGGGATCCACATCTCCAGCCCCTGATGTGTGTGTGCCTCTGTCACTTCAGGCACCGACAACAGCCCCCTCACAGAGACACTACACACATCAAAGGACAAAGATGTGGACTTCACCTCTTTCCACCGAAAAACTAGTCAGTACCATTTCTCTGTGCCACATGGCCAGCTTCTATATTGACCTGTGCTTATGGCCATTCCAGTGTACTTCTCAACTGGTACTGTTCTCTATTCGCTTTCCCACCTGTTGATCTCACCCACCTGTGGACTGTCGAAGTGGTCTTTCTTCCCTGATGGCAATTTGGTCCTCCTCTTCACTGGAACACTCCTCTACTCCCCATGTACCATGCCATGTCTTCCCCATGGACTCAGTCTGGACATCAATGGCTTACAAACTATGTTTGGGTTGTTGCCGCATGGCCTGCCCCATGCTCCTTGGTTCACATGTCAATAAAATCACTTAACGGAACCAGCATGTTGTATGTCTGTTCATGATTGGGCTAAGTAGATCATGGTGGATATGCTGACCCTAAAGACACAACCACAAGTCTAAATAAAATTGTGTTTCATAGCCCTATTGGGTTAATCTACACAGGCCATTCGAAATAGTTTATGTGATCCCTACTTGCATCTAAACTAGCAAGCAGTTACCCACGGTCACATGCATGAAGTGCTACAATTAGCAATCCATCAGTAGTAATACTGAATGATGTTTCTGCCCAGTTGGGGGATAATTCCATGCTTACTATCTAACAAACAGCACTGATGTGACAACACAATGGTGCTTTGGAGAGTGTGTAAGTGGCTGCCATCAGTGTGGCACCCAACACATCCTAGATTAGTCACAATTGTTTGACTTAATCATCCACACAAAATATGTAGCATTACATACACACACCGTGCAACAGTAGGTTAATACCTGTTTTGGGTTGTGTGTCCATTCCCAGCAAGAGTGCCACTTACAGTGCACAATCACGTTTGGAGATTACTTAAGTGACTCCATTGAAAACTTGACATGATCTACATCTTAGGTGCTCCACCTAGTAGCACATGAATACAAAAACTGGCAGGAATTCCTATAGTATGTGCCTAACACAAACTAAGTTGATGTGACAACTGCAACATAGTTAATAAGTAAGCAGTTGTGAAAGGGCAAAAGAATATTTATTTAACATGCCATAAAAGTCTAAAAATCTAAAACTCAATAACTTACACTGACTATTCCTATGTAAACTATGCCTAAACTAGCCTATGCTAAATTATGTACACTATCTTACTTTAAAACTAACCTAACCTACCTAACCTTAGCATATCCTACTCTAAACATATACCACAACAGAAAAGTTAAACAGCAACTCCCCTCCCCAATGCACATTTGCACATGAGACAAACATTAACTACACACAAACGATCTAAACATTAAAACCTAAACAAATATATATTTTTTGTGATTTTTCTTTTTCAACACATACTAAATATTAGCCTTCCCACCCACTTAACAACGTACCCCCCCATAACCACACATAACAACAGATAAATATTAAAAGCTATAAAAACACTAAAACTAACCTAACCTATCACTATGCAAAAATCTATCCTAAATTATGCTAACACTCTACACAGTAAAAACAACCAAAATGAACACTGGAGGGTGAGAAAGTTGGAGGGAGGGCAAAAAGTAGCTGCTCAGTCCTGTCCACAGATTGATGCAAGGTGTGAACTATTTCATTAGTTGCCACCTGCAGTTCTCTACCTGCCATCTTCAACTATGTCTCTGCATTGTCCTTTGGCTGAACTGGTGTTGTGTTGACCTCCTGTGGTGCCACCACTGACGGGGAGCTGAAGGGTCCTGGAACTGAACCCAGATCAACACCAATGAAAGCTCCACTTCCGGCCGGGTGCTTGCCCTGTCCAGGGCTTTCTGTCGCCGAGGTGGTGTCAGCCATGTCCCTGCTGCCTTCGATTCCTCATACTGGCTCCCCAAGCTCAGGGGTCATGTTTTCTATTGGAGAGGAAAGACAAATGTATCAGACCAAGCTGGATTCGCCCAATTTGTGATCAATTACATGCATGAATTACTATAAGCAGCACAGGTGTTATGTCCAGCCAAAAAAACAGACATCAATGTAAAGAATCATGTCCAACCGTCATGAGAAGCATGTACTTCCCCTAAAATTGCAATGCTAAAGTACACAGGTCTTGGCCTTGTAGGTACAGGAAATGGCAGTGTCTGGTCTCATGAACTTAGACCCATGTGCATATGAAGACAGATTATGAACAATAATATTGTGCACACATGGTCCATCTATGTACTCGCTGGGGATTGTCATGCAACATGTAAGAGGGTAAAATCTAGGCCAATCACATTTGTAAAATGAGTAATGTGTAGTAAGTACACTTATTGTGCTTCAAAAATGCTTCATTATTATGGCAAATGCACAATGCCACACATTATGGGGCACAGATTGACTCTGTGGCAGGTGGTTTAAATATAGACGGAGTGTTGCTAGCCACCTCCATTTCAACAGACCTGTTGGACACTTCTCCAAGATTGACACATGGACATATCTGGACCACTTTAACCAATAGCATGTGGTCCTTCATAGAAACAAGAGTCTGTCTATACATTTCTGTATGGATTGTTACTAGATGCACATCAACTCATACTCAATCCATGTGATGAGTGTGTGCATGCATGCTGTAGATCTCATATATTTGAGTAGATTGCGCTGTACCTTGAAGGTAATAGGGCAAAAAAAAGTTAAATGGTGACAATTCCTGGGGGATACAGTATGGGTAACAGCAACAGTAGGTGGACTGTGAAATGGAATGTATGCTGACAACACAGTGCATACATGCCTGTGGTACTTAACACATTGATCTTATTCCTACCAAACACTACAATGGTATGGCATGTGTCTAATATAGGGCATTGGGTATATGAGGGCATGAGTCAGGCTTGTAACTACATTGGCATGTGTGGACTGGTGACATGTCCCAGATCGACTCGTATCTATTCAGTCTGCACTGAGGTAGGAATCACCAAGGCCTGTGTGGCCCTGCCACACAAAATTGACCAAACATTTCCATGTGCAGACATACACTAGCTAAGTACATCAGAAAGGCAGAATAAAGCTCATCCCTCGAATTCTATGTGCACATCGATTTTTATGACAACATCATGTATACCACCATGCCATTTTGGTAATTGCTCCTCTGTCACCCTATCTGACATGTCACCAATATGCAGTACTCTGAGGGATGCACAGGTACCCATGATGAGGGATGACATTTGCCACACATTATGATAAATGTGGGCAAAGGGGTGAACCCAAGCAAGTAATTGGTATGGGCAATGGACCTACACACTCACTGCAACAAATGGAGATATTTAACATGCCCACTGGTTTTGTTATCAGGAATAATACATTTTAAATATGACACATCATAAATACATATGCAGCATCTATACTAGTAAGGAATCATGTTTCAGCATCTCAAGACTGCTTACATTGGGCCCGATTCACAGAACTAACTTAAGAGAAAATTCTAAACTTACTACTTTTGGTATTCACAGAAGTTAGGATTTTGTCTTAAGTTTGTCTTAAGACAGACTTAAGACAGACTTAAGACAGACTTAAGACATACTTAAGACAGACTTAAGACAGACTTAAGACAGACCTAAGACAGACTTAAGTTAGGATTTTGTCTTAAGTTTGTCTTAAGTCTGTCTTAAGTCTGTCTAAAGTTTGTCTTAAGTCTGTCTTAAGTTTGTCTTAAGTCTGTCTTAAGTCTGTCTTAAGTCTGTCTTAAGTTTGTCTGAAGACTAACTTAAATCAAAATCCTAACTTCTGTGAATACCAAAAGTAGTAAGTTTAGGATTTTGTCTTAAGTTAGTTCTGTGAATCGGCCCCACTGAGTTCAAACTTTGGCTAGACGCTGAACTATGGGTGCATGTATGGATCCCAGAACAATTTGCTGTGTAAGTGGCATTAATGTCTGTCAGGCCTTCAATCATTTAAACAGTACCAATTTTGGTAGGGTGGCGGGACTTATTTTGCCGGCATGTACATGGTATGGTGTAAACACACAATAGGAGGACCACAAAATTGAAACATCTGTTTAAAGTGCTTATATCAACATTTGATGTGCTATTGACAATTGGAAGTATTGTCTGGGATATGTGTTACACCCTAACGACACCTGTGTCCTGTGCAAATTTGGACCCAGGCAAACATACTTTGTCAGGAAAATCACAGCCTATTCCACGCAACATTTCTGTCACATATTTCGGATGACGTTATCACTTTCTGTCCATAATATGGGTGAGATAGACATTTGAACCAATGATCATCAGTTGATATTGGGGCAAGTGATGGTGCCTGTGCCACACGCATCCACTCCATTGCTGGCACAGCAGATTCAGAACCATCCATCATGTGGGCCTGCCTACATTGGAATTTTGTCACTTACCAATTTGGCTCTGTCACTTGCACATGCAACTTTGTCCAACTTCTGTTATGAATATACATGTAAGGTACAGCTTGTTTCCGCTGACTGATGATACCCCTTAACTCATCTCACTGCAATCAATTTACAAGAACACAAACAATCCTTACAGAGCACAGGAACAATCAGGTGACACTCACTGGTAGCACTGAGGTCGCAGAAGCTCTCCACCTCGCACCAGGTGTATGGGTTTGGTCCGCCTACTAGACAAAATGATGGTACATTGTTCTGTGAATGCTGAATATTTACACTGAGTACACATGAAGCACATAACATTGACTTCACAGATGTCTGGTATTGTCTGTACATTGGACTTGTAGCATAAGGCAAATTTGGATTACTCTAATGCTTAACGTGATATAAGCCATGTTGCAGTGTATTCAGATAAAACCAGGAACATGACGTATCAGGTGTACAGCGTATAGACAAGGTACAAGACCAGCCTATCATGCTAAATGGTGCAAAGTTGCCTGGCTGTGATGGCTATGGGAGCAGTCCAATTTGACTGACCACATTCTGCATAGTATGATAAAGCTGGAGCTTTCTCAAGTCAATACATGTTCTCTACAATGCCACACACATCAGACAGTCCCCATACATGTTTGTCTTCTTTACCACACTCCTTACATGTGACCAGTGCACTGTGAATGAACAATGATCATTCAAGGCAT
This sequence comes from Lissotriton helveticus, assembly GCF_964261635.1. Classification (NCBI taxonomy): domain Eukaryota; kingdom Metazoa; phylum Chordata; class Amphibia; order Caudata; family Salamandridae; genus Lissotriton; species Lissotriton helveticus. Next base: position 1,017,515,565 of record NC_136070.1, on the reverse strand, counting down.
GTACAGGCTCATAATGGATTGATTACCATTTTGTATAATATACACTTATATATGACCATCAGGGGAGTAGACCAAAAACCCTGTGCAACGTGTGGCCTGATGACACATGAGTGCTCTTCTCTTCAACATACATGGTGGGTGCCCCCCACAGTTTGGAGTTAGTAATGACCTAGCAGGATGACTCCCCTGCACTGCATGGCATGTTTGGCTATAGTAAGGCCCTGTGAACAGGCCCCTGTGGAATGTTCTGTTCCTTTAATTGAGTTAGTTGTATCATGTCATTCTAATCCTTATACATATCTGGACCTTCCTGAAGGATAACCATTCAAATATGTGTGTGAAAGCCACACAGCTACAAGCTCCTGGAATATAGGGACTTATTGGTAGCCCACCAACTTCGATCTCCAGATGATCGAGGAGATCTGCCTCCCGGCTGACAACCTCAGCCCATCAGTTTTTCAGTTGGTGTATTGTCCCCTGGTCATTGAAGATCTGACTCATTTTGAAGTCCACCTTCTTTTAATACTCCCACGTCTCACATGTAGAGTAGCCTTGGCTCACCCTACCTACACTGCCTTTCATGTTTGACAGGTAGTGGACCAACAGCCACAGCAGGCCCTCAAACTCCTTCTCCGACAGGTTCTTGGATCTGTCCCAACCCGACATCTCCCTACCAACACTAGCCACCCTAAACACAAAAAATACAAAAACTATCCCTCCCCCCACCCCTAAAACTACTAACCCCTAAATGGACTAACACCCAACAATACAGTGTACAAAACTTTACAAAATACAATTACAAAACACAAATGACAGTTTACTTACACAACAGGGACAGCAGAGACACCAACAAGACCAAATAGCTCACCAAATTGCAAGAGTTAACAACAAACACCTCTACCTGCCAGCACAGACAAAAAGACTGTGTGAAAGGAACTTCTCACTTCCTCGTTTGCAGCATGGCTGAGCCATTGCATAATTTCCTAGATGGGTGAGTCACATGTCCTACTAGAGTGTCACATTTCCTACTAGGGTGTCACATTTCCTACTACAGTGTCATGCTTCCTACCAGAGCGTCACCTTTCCTACTGAAGCGTCACCTTTCCTACTAAAGCTTCATCTGTACTACTAAAGTGTCTTGTTTCCTAAAGCATCACCTTTCCTACTAAAGCGCCACCTTTATTACTAAAGAGTCACCTTTAATACTAAAGCATCTCATTTCCTACAGCGTCGTCCTTCCTACTAAAGCATCACCTTTACTACTAAAGTGTCTTGTTTTCTAAAGGGTCATCTTTCCTTCTAAAGCGTCACCTTTCCTACTAAAGCATCTCATTTCCTACTAAAGCCCCACCTTTATTACTGAAGAGTCACCTTTAATACTAAAGCATCTCATTTCCTACAACGTCGTCTTTCCTACTAAAAAATCACCTTTACTTCTAAAGCGTCTTGTTTTCTAAAGGGTCATCTTTCCTACTAAAGCATCACCTTTCCTACTAAAGCATCTCCTTTCCTACTAAAGTACCACATTTACTACTAAAGCGTAACCTTTGATACTAAGTCGTATCATTTCCTAAAGCGACCCCTTTTCTACTAAAGCATCACCTCTCCTACTAAAGCGTCACCTTTCCTGCTAAAGTGTTGTTTTTGCCTGACGCCTTGCTAGAGAATTGGGTAATGCATTTTTTCATTGACAAAACTTGCCTTTTGTGTGTGATACAGTGTATTGAGTGTTGCAATAAAGGTAAACACTCCCAGGGATCACTTTTGTTCCTCAAATTAACTTTGCTGACATGCTTGTAGAATTCAGATGTGTCACATGTGTAGGTTAACAGTATGCACATGTGTGAGTCCTTGACTCCATGGTGCTGACACAAGGTCAGGGAATATTGCTGTAAAAAACACAGACATATTGTCAAATGTGCATATCTTGACATATCCAATATGCATTGCATTTTGTATTATGCTTGCCTTGATGTAGGTGTCTGCATAGTAGGCATTTTTGGTTCACGGATATTTATTTTTTTGACATTTAAATAATGAATTTAGACAATCAAGGGCCATATGTATCATCAAACTATTTTGCATTTCCTAAATAGCGAATTTTAAGGAATCGCTATTTAGGAAATGCAAAACGGTATGTATGTACAAAATCGCTTTTCAATAGCGATTCCTTAGCATTCCTTTTTTTTTTTAAGTTCAAGAAGATTTTATTTGATATTAAACAGAGAAAAACAAGGTGTCAATACAAAGTACAATGAAATATATAAAACATTGAGAGTTATGATAAATAAACCAAGCATAAGGTCGTAAATAGTGTCAAAAGGAAAATCCGGGCAATGAGAGAAAAACAGGAAAAGGCATATAAACATTAATCATGAATGTAAGAAAATACCTAAAAGAAATGTAAAAGCAATACAATGAGAAAAAGAAAAATGGAATGCAATGAGCATTTAAGGAGGTTTGAGGACCTCTTGTTGCGAGGGCAGTGGACGGAACGAGCGGTTGGCACAAGTATCCAGATAAAGCGTGATAGGGAACCATAAGTCCAAGCGCTTTGCTGCCATGTGAGCGGGAAAAACAAAGGCAGTATCAAGTCTGTGGTTATGGCAAACATTAAACCACCACGCCTTAAAGGAGACACTGGTGGAGTCTTTCCAATTTACCGTTATCTGTTGAAATGCAGCGGCCAGTAGTAAGTCAATAATCTGAGGCTTGAGTTCAACATTGTCCCAACAAGACGAAAGGCTGCCTAAGAAGATGTTTATGTGAGAGAAAGGGATATTTGTGTGAAAAATCAAGTTGATTTGAGCCCAGACCTGCAACCAAAAAGCATGAACAGAGGGACATAAGAACAGCATATGAAACAAAGTTGCTTGTGGGGAGGAACAAGAACAGCAGGTATGAGGAGTGGTTGGGAAACGCTTATGGAGGTCAGCAGGTGTATAGAGAAGTCTGTTATAAATTAAAAAACAGGGACTGCGTTAAGGTCGCCGCTCTTGAAGATTTACGTATCTTGATCCAAATTTTGTCCCATAGTAAAATCGGCCAAGACACGGAGAGGTCATATTCCCAACAGTCCTCAACTTTGGATTTAGGCCTAGGAGAGTCAGTAGTGTGAAGATATTTGTAAATGGAGGAGGCTTTTGGAGTCTTGCGTAAAAATGAGTGAAGTGAGGAGATGGGAGTGAGAGAAGCAGGAGATGGAGATAGCTGAGAGAGTCGATTGTAAGTTGTCAGTGCAGCCTCCTTGAGTAAATGGTAATTACGAGTGAAGGAGGTAGGTAAATCATAGAGGGAACGGAGAGTAGCGAAAGACAAAAAAGAGGATTGAGAAAAGAGTTGGGAGATCCATATCAGCCCCTTGCAATGCCATGTTTTCCAGAAGAAGGGTTTGTTACGAATAAGTAGGGCAGTGTTATGCCAAATGGTGGAAGAAAGGAAATCAGCTATGGTTGCAGGAGGGGAATGGGAAGAAGATAGGAGCAGTTTAGTGGTGAATTTATGGATGGGAGTGGAAATGGAAGAGGGTTTACGGGAGAAGGAAAGATATTCAGCGAAGGAGAACGGAGAGAGAAGAAGGCGTTCAAGTTTGGCCCATAAAGGACAGGGGGTGCTGGGATCTTGCAGCCAGAAAGAAGCTTGTCGTAAGGAGAACGCCTTATGATAAGCTGGGAAGTTTGGAAAATTAACTCCACCCTCCACCTTAGGACGGGTCAGTCGGGCGAGAGACATTCTAGGTCTTTTCCTATTCCAAAGAAAAGACATCAGAATGGAATTGATTTTTTTTTAAAATTTGGAAGGGATGGGGACAGGAATATTGGAAATAGTGTAAAGGATTATAGGAGATAACATCATTTTAATAGTGTCAAGGCGACCCCACCAGGACAAGTAAAGAGGATGCCACCTGGATGTCAAGTCCTCCAATTTCTGGGTACATTTGGAAAGACAGAGGGAGACAGTGTCAGGAATGGTAGGGGTGATATGCAAACCGAGGTACTTAATATGGGAGGATTTCCAAGTGAAATTGGAAGCAGTAAAATCAGGCTTAAATGTGAATTTCGTTAAAGGGAGGATCTCACATTTATCATGATTGAGTTTATAGCCAGATATTTGGGAGTATTCATTCACTTCAGCAAGAAAGGCAGGGATGAAAGCAATGGGGTTAGAGAGAAAAAGAAGGATATCATCTGCGTATGCTGCGAGTTTAATTTGAGAATCTGATATTTGAAAACCCTGGATGGTAGGATTCTGACGGAGTCTAGACAAGAAGGGTTCTAACGCCAAATTAAAAAGAAAAGGAGATAAGGGGCACCCTTGACGGACACCTCTCCCTAAACTAAAAAAGGGGGAAATTTGACCATTAGCACAAACTGCCGCACGTGGATTGGAGTAAAGGGGGGAGATCAGAGAGATGAATTTAGGACCAAAACCAAACCAATGAAGGGTGTGAAAAAGATAAGTCCATTCAACTCTATCGAATGCCTTTTCAGCATCTAGAGCAATGGCAGCAAGGGAGTGGGGCAAATGACGAGACTTAGATAAAACATTAAATAGTAGTCTAGTGTTGTCAGTGATAAAGCGTCCCTTGACAAAGCCTGACTGTTCCTCACCCAGAAGATCTGGAAGAAGAAGATCGAGACGTGCTGCAAGAGATTTCGCAAATATTTTATAATCAATATTGACCAAGGAGATTGGCCTGTAATTCTTACAATGTTGGACATCTTTTCCTTCCTTGGGTATGAGGCAGATATGTGCATCAGAAAAAGAGCCTGAGGAAGCACCCAAGGTGAGGAAAGCATCAATGAGGGAGTGAAGTTTAGGGATGAGAAGGTTTGAAAAGTGAAGGAAAAATTCAACAGTAAAGCCATCCGGCCCAGGGGCTTTATCTTTCTGGAGATTCTGAAGTGCTGTGAGTAGTTCTATTTGGGAGATATTAAGCTCCAAATGAGAGAGGTCAAGCGGGAAGTGAGCTGGTTTTTGCATGTTGGAGAAAAAGCGATCTAAGGAGTGAGATGAGGGTTGGGTTTCAGAAGAGTATAGGGTTTTGTAAAAGGCAGAAAATTCAGCAAGAATGTCTGTATCTTTATGTTTGAGAACAGAGTGTGCGTCATAGATTGATTCAATATTTAATTTGTTATGCTTTACTTTCAGATAGTTAGCAAGAATCTTCCCAGCTTTATTTTTACCCCCGTAGAACTTAGCACTCGATTTTAATAAGAATAAGGAAGCATCATCCGTGGACTTTTTGTTAAATTTCATTTTGGCGTTAATCAAAGCTGTTAAGCTATCCTGTGAACGAGAGGTAAAATAAGAATGCTCCAATTTCTTAATGTCAAGAAGGAGAGTAGTTGTGAGGTTACGAGCAACTCTCCGTTTGTTTGCTACAAAGCCAATAATAAAATCCCTTGCTGCACCTTTGAAGGTATCCCAAATGGCGTGCTTGGGCAAAGAGGGAGTGTCATTAAGTAAAAAAAATTCATTAGAAAATCCAGTAAAGGAGGAAGTAAACTTGGGGTCCAAGAGAAGGGAGTTATTAAAGCGCCATCGCTTGGGTCCAACCGATTTAGGGATAATATCAAGTTGAACTAAAGTGGGGGCGTGGTCAGAAAGTAGTATCGGACCAATCTCTGCATGAGTAAGGGTTTGGGCAATGTCACGAGTAACAAAAATATAATCAATTCGAGACTGGGAATGGTGACAGGGGGAGTAGAAAGTGAATTCTCGAAGCTCTGGATTACATAAACGCCATGCATCAGTGAGTTTATGTTGGTGGATAGCCTGAGAGAAGAGTTTATGTGACTTATTAGGGACAAAGTGAGCCTTAGAGTTTCTATCCAAAAAGGGGTCAAGAGGCTGGTTGCAATCTCCCGCCAAAATAAAGTTGTTATCAATAAATCTGGTAATATGATGGGAGCAGGTATGCCAGAAAGTGGGATCACCAGCAGTGGGGGCATAGACATTTAGAAGTGAAATTGGAACAATCTTAATGGAAAGCTTAACAAATGTCCAACGACCAACATCATCTGACTCCTGAATAAGCAAGGAATGAGAGAGATTCTTACGGCATAAGATGGCTACTCCGTTACGTTTGCCATCCCCTGGAGAATAATATACATCACCCACCCAAGTTCTTTTCAACTTAACAGATTCTTCAGCAGATAAGTGAGTCTCTTGCAAAAAAGCAATATCAACATTCAAGCGTGCAAGATGTGATAAAATTCTCTGTCTCTTGATGGGAGAATTAACTCCTTTAACATTCCATGTAACTATTTTTAACGACATAGCATCAAAATGAAACAGAAAATATTGATAAAAAGAAGAGAGTAATAAGAGCCCAGAATAATAAAATGAGTAAAGAGGAGACGAAAGTCAAAAAGAAATGGAGTAATGTAAAGTTGAAGAGCGGTGAGGAGGAAATACATGTGAGGAAGCAGAAGAAATGCTAGGAGAGTGAAAAGAGACGAGGAAAGAGTAGAGAGAGAGGAAATAAGGAAAGATAAAGAAACAAAAATCAGTAGAAATAGGAGCAGGGTCCAGAGCAACTGAAGAACTACAGGGAAAGAATAAAAAAAAAGAAGAATGGAGAAAAAAGAGAGGAGTGAGTGCGAAGCAGAAGCGAATGCAAAAACTGATAAAGTAATAGCGAAAGACAGATGAGTCATAGGAGTGAAAAAATAAATAAAGGATTACAAATACAAGAAAAAGAAACATGAAAAATATAAGGACATAGAAGTAAGTGAGATAGAAGAATAGGAGACACCTTTGAAGAAAGAAGAACTGGAAATGGAAACAAGATGAAGAGCATAAAGGGAATAACGAAGAACAAGGGAAGGAAGGAAAACATACTTACGAAGGGTGAGACTGAGGAAGGCGATCACAAAAAAGGGGGGGAGACGGAGAGAGAAAGCTGAGGGGGGAGCGCCCACTGGGGAAGGCGGCACAACCGATGCAAACGAACCATCAAACCAAGGGAAGGACATACTGTAAACTGGGAAACCTGTGGAAGAAAAAAGAAAACAAGATAGTTGAGGAGAGGAAGACATCAAAAAAGTTGCTGATAGAAGCGAGATACAAAAATAAGTAGGAGAGAGGATGAACATAATATGGAATTAGAAGGGAACAAGTATAAAGGGAGAGGATTCAGTGAGGAAAAGGGGGAAGCAACATGATAACAGCAAACATATGTAAAATCAACACAAACAGTGCGAACAAGTGGATGAATCACAAGAACAGGTCATGAAAGTCAAGGAGGGAAGGCTGACGAGGAGCTGGATAAGTCCATTTCAGGTGTATGACAGGAATTGAGGAAGCTCCGAAGGCGAACAGGATCCTCATAAGTGGTCGTTTTGTTGTTATAAGTGACTTTAAAAAGGCAAGGGTGAAAAAGGCCATATCTGGCGCCAATGGATCGGAGCTCCGGTCGCATATCCAGAAAAGCTTTGCGACGGCTGGCTGTGGCTTTAGCGTAATCCTGCGCGAAGAAGAGGGTGGAACCAGACCATGTAAGGCGAGGAGAAGCTCGAGCTGCCGACAATACTTTAAGGAGATCAGTATATTCCAGGAAGTACATGATAACAGCTCGTGGTCTGGAGGAAGCCGAGGGAGAAGAAGAAATGCGGCCGAGCCTGTGTGCACGTTGGATGTTAAGCGTGGTTCCTTCAGGTAGATGGAGGAGCTTAGGCAGGAAAGATTTGAAAAAAGCAACGGGGTCATTCCCCTCACAGTTCTCCGCCAGGCCGTAAATACGAAGATTGTTGCGCCGATTGCGATTCTCAAGCTCCTCGACCTGCTTCTGGAGAGAGCAAATCTGCGACTGCATATGCGACACCTTAGAAGATGATTCCTGAAGAGAAGATACAGCGTGTTCCACAGTTGTCACTCTCGCATCCATGTGTGACCAGTTGTCGGTTAAGACCTGCAATTTCGAGTTGGTTTCTTCCATAAAGGGTCGAAGAGCACGGATCTCCTCCAACAGTAGCTCCATAGATACAGCTGAGATGGAGCCTGACGGCGACGGGGGATTTTTTTTTAGGCGTTTCGGTGTACCTTTCCCTGGAGCTTGAGCAGGACGCTCTGTGTTGGACTGTGACATTTGAACGGCTAGTGCTTGGGACGCTTCCAAGTGCGCCAATGCAGAGAAGACTTTAGAGTTTTTGATGAAAACACGCCGTGGGGTTTTGGAAACACGTCCAATTACGCCTCTCTCCATATGATGGAAGCCGTCAGCAAGAAGAAAGCAATAGGGAGACTAAAACCAGATATAGTCCATGTCAAGAACTGCGAGAGTATACATAAAAGCATACGGCAATATCCACTTGCGTAGGTGAGGAAATCCTTATTCTAGAAAATGGTGCGCAAAGAGTCCAAAAACTGAGACAGAAAAGGCTAGCAGTTGTTCAGGAAAAAGAAGAAGGTTTCCAACATGAAAACTCCAGCGTCATGGCAGAGAAAAACAGCCAGGAAAATACGCGCAGCCAGAAGGAAGCATCAGTGGCAGGAAGAAGAAGGAGTCTTATGGTGAAAGCAGTCAGGAAGGACAAAATGGCCGTCGAAATCACAGCACTGGTAAACACTGTTTATGCAGGATATGGCAGGCAAAACAAAAGCACCATTGCGGCAAAATATGAAGAAACAAGCTCACCACGAGCACATTCAGGGGTCCAGAGCAGCAGGTGGAGGCAGCAGTCGTCGATATGGTGAGCGCGTCAGATGCGCGATAGAAAAACAAAATGGCGGTCGCGGCTGACAGGGAGCCGCGACCGCTCGCAAATGACAAGAAGAAAGCCGGCGCGGGCCGAAATCAGCTGCCGCTAGTTGCAAAATGCTCTCCGCACATTCCGGCGAAGAATGCCTCCTCTTGCGAGCTGCTGGCACAGGTGAAAAGGGGTGATTCCCTCGGTCCGGTTGGAGCGCTCACATCAGCGCCGCCGTCCGTATCGGGCACTAAGCCACGCCCCCATTCCTTAGCATTCCTAATTTGCGATTAGCAAATTGCTAATCGCAAATTACCCATACATTTCCATGGGCCAGGAGGCCCATAGGAATGAAAGTGCAATTTGCGATTAGCAATTTGCTAATCGCAAATTAGGAATTTCTTCAAGGGTGCAGGGGTGTCTCAAGAACACCCTGCTGCACCCCTGAAAAGACATTTGGGGGCATATGGCGCACATACATGCCCTAAGGGCATGTATGGGCGTCATATGGCACCTTTTGTTTTTTGGAAAAAAGCTTTTTTAAAAGAATTTGCAAATTACCACCAACTAGAAGTTGGTGGTAATTTGCGAATCCTTAATGGCATTTCTTGAATATTTTTTGTTTGATACATTGCATTTAAGGAATCGCAAAATTTGCGTTTCCTTAAGTGCAATCGCAAAATAAGGAATTGCAAATTTTGCAATTCCTTATTTTGCATCAAACATGTTTGATACATACCATTTGTCAAATTAGCAGTCGCAAAGGCCGAAATTCGCAGAATTTCGGCCTTTGCGAATGCTAATTAGCTTGATACATATGGCCCCAAGTCTGTTAAAGTGCAAACAACATGATTTTAAAGAGTGTGCAATAAGAGATACAAGTAGGGCAAAAGAACCTCAGTATGCGTACCCATATAAAATGTGAGTGGGTTTTCCTGTGGACATGAATATCATGAATCAACTTCAGCATAAGCATTTTAAACAGTGCAACAATTTAGGCCTGATAATTCTGAGGGGGAATAATAGAATTTGGCTACATTTACTAGCGTTTCTGGAATAAAAGTCAGGCTGGGGTGCTGGATCTGGTGTCCACCTAATATGTTAAAAGGAGGAGTGCTGTGTTCTACAGGGATAAAATACTGAACCTGGTACAAACCTTACAATAAAAGTGCATTTTACAATTTGTCAATTACTGGATTACTGGAGTACAAGTACTGTGTATCAGCCGGAGATTCAAATGCAGTACAGTATTTAAATGGCAAGGTACTCCTGCCCAGTCCCTGGTGAAGATCACTAGTAACTGCTGCGTGAGCTGTGCAGGCTAATAAAGTACTTTCTTTAAGGCCTGGTCAACACCTGTATACACCATACTGTTCGGGTGATTGCACAAGGGTCCCCAGAGTGTATACATGCTATCACTGCGTGCCTTCAGGATCGGATCCTGTTCTGGATCGAGAAGACCCTGAGCCAGCGACGGCGCAAGTTTAGAGTAGACTTGCAGAGGCAAAAGGTGTAAGTCACGTCTTCCTTTGGTTGGCCACACAGCCTACAGGACCCTCAGCCAGGATGCTGCTTCCGTATTGGTAGGGAGAACACCAAGTCGGTGTTTTAGGAAGGTTCCCGTGATCCTGCTGCTGAAGGATTTCCCCAAGTACAGTTGTAGTTTGAGCAGTGTGTAACTATTTAGGACCATTCATGTATGGGTCCGGCTTTCCAGAAAAGCCTTGTCCTATAGGGAAGAAATTTGTTTCAACATTTTGCTGGTTGCCGTTCGATACGACGAGATAGTGGGCATTGAGGACCATAACTGAGTTAGCCCGAGCAGATCAATGGAATCTTAAAGGTATTTTCCTGATGCTGAAAAGGGTTTATTGATTTCGAGCCAGGTGTTGTAATTTATGGTGCCCCTTTCGGCTGACGGGATCCTGTAGCACAGGTTGACAGAATCTGCTCTTCTGGCTCTCCTTTATTTGACTAGACCAAGTTCTAGCCTGATCTGGGTGGCTAAAGTACATCTGGGTAGTTGGAAAATTCTCCTGTAGATTTTAATTACAGTATTGTCAAGAGTATTTGAGCCCTTCACTAAGATCGCTTTGCTACCGTATGCAGAGTTGGAGAGATCTTTGCCCTGGCTACTTCCAAGAAGGGGCTAAACAATGGCCCATTCAGGTTCCTGAAGAATATGCTTAGGCCCTCTGTCAGGGAAACCCTTTCCTCTTTATTTCTTCCTTGTATGGTTTGAAGCTACCTTTGTTGTTAAATGTTAGACCAAGGTATTTGTATTCACTAAATTCTTCAACCTTTGTGGACTCGAGGAACCAGCACATTATACTGCCTGTTCTTCCGCAGCAGTTCATGATTTCGGGTTTCATAGTGTTAATTGTCAGCCTGTTCTTTGACGAGTAATCGTAGGTGGCATTCGGAAGACACTGCATCCCCACCTTGGTACAGCTCTGCAAAACCAGATAATCAGCATACAGTAAGTTTGAAAGAGGAATAGTGCTGAGTTTCGGGGTGTGAGAATTTATCAATACTAGTGCTGCAAATAGGTCTGCCAGAAATAGATTAAAAAGCGATGGAAGCAAGACACACCCCTGCTTAAGCCCCTGGGATGTTGAGATAGATCTAGAAAAATTAGCCCTGTTTCCCAGCTTTATTCTGACCCAAGTGTCTGTGTATGGAGTTTTGATTGCTTCTAGAATCGTTGGTGGTGCACCCCAGTTCTTTCACTTGCTCCAGAGCAGGGCCGGACTGGGAAGCACAACTGGCCCCGGCAAAGTGCTCGGCGGGCCCCCCTCCCCACTAGTGGGGGTTGGAGGTGCCGCCGAGTTCTTTGGCGGGGCCGTTTTTTGGACGATTTTGGTACCGGGACGATTTTGCAGCCAAAACCGGCCCTGTAACAAAAACGGCCCCCAGGGGCCCAAAATCGGTCCCCACCCGTGCGGCTCACCAGGGGATTGCCCAGTGCCCGCTATGGCCAGTCTGGGCCTGCTCCACAGCAAGTTTCATATGACACAGTTGAAGGTGATCTTATAATCTATGAAACATAGATAGATTGATTGCTTGGTTGATTTAACTTCAAGCAGCAGGGTCAGTGCCATGACATTTGTCAGAGTTCCAGTTTTCTTTGAGATTGGTCAGGATGATTGAAGTGGTATTAGCCCGGTCAAGGAGTCGTTTCAGTAAAACGTCTGTGTAGTACTTCACCTTGTTATCGATAAGGGTTATTAGTCTGTAGTTTTCGGGTATTGACTTGTCACTGCCTTTGAAGATTGGTGAAATTACAGACCCTTTCCAGGATGCTGGGATTGTAGCACCTGACTGAGCATGAATGAAAAAGGGGGCCATGTATCTGGTACATTTTGCTGGGTTGGTCTTATAGATGGCCTGTGAGATTCTGTTTGGGCCTGGAGCACCTTGAGTTTGCCTTTGGTTATCTGTCTTATCACTGTGTCTTCATATAGGGTTAACTCCTCCTCTGAGATAATGGACAAAGGGTGGCTGGGGCCTTGCTCACCTCCTAAGACTACCCCTGTGTAGCCTAAAGTAGTAACTACATTTGTGAAGTTGTTAAAATGAGAGGTGGGAAAGGAGGCCCAGGCTTCTTTGGCCCGGTTTAATCCTGGGTGTGACGGCTCACCAGAAGGTTTTTGCATTGTGATGCTTTACATCCTAGATGAGCTTGGCCCAGAAGCTGTCTGCAACATCCTTCCTTTTGGACTAGAAGGCCCACTTTAGGTCCCTTTTCTTGTGCCTGAGATCAGATGAGAATGTTTCAATTTGTGGGAACTGCTGTACTTCTCTCAGGCCTCTGTTGACCTCATTTTTAAGATTTTTTATATCACTGCTCGCACACTTGTCCTGGCTGTGTGCTGAGTAGCAAGCTGTTGTTTGAGCTGTATAGGGTTTGGCTTTTGAGGCATCTTGATGGAAGAAATTTGTTGTGAATGTTTCCCAGTTGTTTATCGGAGAGTTCCAGTTGCTGTGAGCCTGATTCCTTCCTGTACTAGATTGTCTATGATGGTAGCTGACCCTTTTATCCTACAGGTCGTGGGTGTAGGTTAATCCCGGGTGATCTGCAGAGAGTGCGTTCACGGGCTTCTCAAGGGAAAGTTACAGCTTCTGAAGCAGGTGATTGCTCTCAAATATTTCTCCCCATTTTGAAGGGCCATGCTTGTCAAAGTGTAGTCAATCAGGGAATGGCTACAGGTGGAGTGGAAAGACATGCAGGGCAGAGTGTCATCTTGGAAACTGACGTTTAGGGCCTGTAGGCCCACATTTTCCAGTTTGTTGAGGATGGTTCAGCCCCATTGGTCCCTTCTCCTAGAAAGCCTGTGATGGTATGTCCCATTGACACTCTTGTGCCTCAATGATCTCAGTAGATGGTGAGGAGCCTAATAGATAAATGTTGAAGACACCTGTGACTATGCTCATGGGTTGTGAGAGGGATCCCTCTAATCTGAGAAGGCTGCCGCAGTTTTATCAGCGTGTCTGCATGATGTTTACGGTTTGGCAGTGCATAAAGGTTCATTATTGTCATTGAGACACCTAAAGTTGTTGTGCGCCCTTTCTGCATGGCTAAATGAATTATTTGGATGTTGTCTGAGTTAGTTGTTTGCTCCTTTGCACTCACCTCAATTGATGTGGACAGGTAGATTGCCAGACCCACTTTACTGTGTCCTTATTTCGATTTTTTAGTTGCCGGATTGCATAATGTGAGAAGCGTGGGATATATACCGGTTCATAGGCCCAGGTCTCCCGTAGTCCAACCACTGAGAAGGTTTGAAAATAAGATACACCATTGTTACCTTTGTGTTTGTTGTCCAGGCCGTGAATGTTCCAAAAGCAGAGTTGGAGAGTTGATGTTGACTCCTTCTTGGCTATCGTTGGTCATGTTGCTGGTTGTGGCTTGTTTAGTGCTCTTGCAAACCACTCCCACTCGCAGGTCGCTGGCCCTTTCTTGGGTGGTGGCTCGTGAGGTGGTGCTCTGGTTCCAATGCACTCGCTATTCCCTTGCTCAGAGGACTTGCCCCAAGGGTGTTTTTCAGCACAGAGAATGGTTTTAGCTTTAGTGGGCTGTTTGGTTTTCCTGGCCCACTTCCTTTTTTCTTTTTGAGTGGGTGTGGGTACCCTGGTTCTAGGTATTTTCCATGATCATAGCCCAAGCTAGAAAGTGGTTGCTTTCGCATTGGACCTTGTCTGCCATGTCCATTGTGCTCCAGATGACCTTTGTGGAGCCCATGATCTAAATTTACAAATTTGACATATTCGATGTCGGCTGAGGTTGGCCCGGATAGGTTTGGAATCTGTTTCAGCAATGTTATGATCTTGCCTCGATTGAGGATATTATCATTTCCTGTTGAGCAATAAAGTGGGTGGAACAGGGTTATGCTGTTGTCTCTTGTTTCTTGGACCTCTCGAGGTGTACTCTTGGGCGACTGCTGGAAAGTAGCGCAGACCGTCAGATCATTGCCCCTTTTGTGGCACCAGGGGCCACTGGTTTAGGTTGAATAATTCTCTTCAGAACCAGGCTGTTATTATTAAGTCATCCAAAGTGGATTGTTATTTTGGGGGGAGCAGGATATTGCAATCCTATGCAAATGTTATCAATATTACCACTCAAGGTGATGCCCATGTCTGCATTACTGATCTGAGTGCATATATGTTTACAATGACTGTTAAATGAAAGTGTTTACACAAAGTAAGTGTTCACATTAATTTTACATATTTGAACCCTTTTTTCAAAATAATTTGGATGTTTGGCCATCTCAATGAATTATGCTTCAGTAAAAAAGTTCAGCATAACGGTGTTCATCTATCGAGTCGAAGCAATTGAGCCTACATTTTCCCCTCTGTCCTCATCTTCATCCTCATCCGCTGCTTTCTGCTCCTCATGGCACAGGTCACATGGGTCATTTGTCCGCATGCAGATGTTATGCACGATGCAACAAATTGAGGATAATTTTGAAACTGTAGGGGGAGTATAGAAATCGGTCCTCTGACATGTCCATCCCGTGGATTGTTTTAGGATGCGCTCTACCTCGGTCTGGGGATGTTCAAATGGAGTCATGACCCATGACTGTAGACCATATCCTTGGATAGCTGAAAAGAAATAGGGAGAAAAGTTCTGTCAGTGCTCATGGTGATTGATGAAAGCACACTCAAAGACATCTGTTATGTGTACTGAATGACACTTACACATTTCAAGCACTATTGTACGCAATTGGTTCCATGAAGACTGGCACAATCAATTCCACATGTCCATTCTCGTTCTCTGTTTCACGGCCTTCTACTTTTGGCAGTGCCACAATGGGCCAAACACATTGGGTTGTGGCTTAGTGTGATAGGGGTTTTGTAGGTCCGTTGCTACAGTAAGTTAGAGTCTGTTGATCACAAATTGGGGATTATTGTCATCCATGAATAAGCTGTACCAGTAGGAACCTGTTTCACACACACACACCTACATGTGTCCCCACTACATAGCAATGACGGAGCCTTCACATTTTTAACTTCCTTTCAGAAGTGTAATATTGTGAGTACATGTGGTGCATGTTACACTTGAAAACACAGACAACAGCCCTTCCTTCAGCACAGTGTTGCATTTGTCCAAGGATTGCATTGGTCAGGTTCTTCCCACTATTGAAAGCCACAAGCAGTGGCTCAGCATGTCATGACATGTGTGACTTGCAGGTTTGCATTGCACATGTGCCCTGATGATTGGTGCACATATGAGAACCACCCCTCCTATATAGGTACTGTCTCAGGTAGCACACACAGATATGTCCATTAGGTGACTGATTATTTACTGTTATTAGGTCTGACATGTACTTCAGATGTGCTTACCAACCAGTAGGACTTTACAATATGTGCCAGTCTGGAAGCACTCATTGATGATGGAGTGCCTGAAGATGTTTGCTTCATGAACACTCCCAGGGGTATTTGGTCAACATGTCGGCGAATGTGTGTTTCTGGTTCCTGGAGAGATGGGATGTTGCTGCAAGGTGGAATAGTTGCACATGTGTGCAGTTCATGGCACCAAGCACATGTGGGAAACCGGCAATAGCATAGAAGACTTGCTTGATCTCCAGCTGCAGTTGTTGTGTGTTGGGGTAGAGGAGGTACTGCGGTGTTAGTTGGATGATGGTGTTCAGGACAGAGGGTAAGAAAGCCGAGAAAGATGGCAGGGGATTCCTGTCACTGTGGCTCTTGAGATCTGGAATGATCCAGATGTCAACATGTGTAGGACAGCCATGAGCTTGACCTGCAGAGGTATGCTGGTGGCCCTGAGAGTTAATACAACAAGAATGATGGCAGTGGATACTCAATGGCAGCCAGCACCTCTGTTTTGTTTGCACAGCAGTCAGATAAATACGATCTCTTTCAGGCGTGCTCCATGCCACTGCACCGTGCCACCCACAGTGCTAGTAATCATATACAGAATCCTCTATGTATAAACAACAATACAAAAACAATGACAGAGCACAACCAGGATAAGCATATGCTTGACTATAAACAGTCAAGGAAATTATTTAATATACAAAATGAAAAAACATATAGCACTTTGTTCAGCATGTAAATCTTCACCCCTGTTGCCTAGTTGTTACTGCAATGGTACAGCCGACATGTGTTTCGTCGGCTTTTTGCGACTTTTTCAAGGCTGTCAACAAGATAATATAGTGGGATTTTAGTTGTTTTACATTTCAAAAAGACCTGCATAAATACATTGTAGTATATTCAAGTGCTAAAGTTGAACACCTTAACCCATTGTAGTAAGGTAAAAAAAAGGGTTAGGAAAAAAAGTAGTGAAGAATCAGTAGAGAGATTGGGAAAATTCTCAAAACACCTCTCGGTGACAAAAAATTAAGCAAGAATACTTTTAATATTAAAAATATTTGCTTTAAGTAGTGCACGCACCCTTGTTGTGCCTATCAGAAACACATTGCTGTGCATGGTATCGAAAGAGAAAAAGAAGGAACTAAGAAAAAAGTATAGTAAGCAAAGCCATCGTTACCCATGTTATTCTATTTTTATAATGGTAAATTCGATAGTTAAAATACCTTCAATATATGTATGAAGGAATTTCTCGGAAAATCGCGATTGTCCTATGTTCAGAAGTCAAGAATAAAAAGTTGTGTGGATAACAATCGTCCAGATCCCTGTCACGATGTCAATTGTAGCTAATAGACTGAAAAATACATATACGTGCAGTATTTAGCCTTTGTCTGTGCCGGCAAAACACCCTATATTTATTCAATAAAAAATAACGAGTACACTCTACATTATCGCAACCTCCGTTACGCGTTCATTGTACAGATATATCCCCCAGGTCTAGTTCAAACATGGAGCTCACCCCAATTCGGTGTGTTATAAATGTCGTCCTCACTTATTAGCCGTTACATTTGTACATTCCGTCATGTTCTAACATGCTGGACATTGTCCTTTCAATTTAAATAAGAGGGAAACCACTACAAACATGCCCTGAGAGTTAATGCCTGGAGCCTTTGCACTGATGTAGCAGTTCGATGGTGAACTCCTTCCTGAGCCGGTAGTAGGTGATGACCTTATCTTCCTTGGAATCAATAAGGCAAGTCCACTGCCGATAGACACACTCCCGTCTCCTGCACTTCCTTTGTGTAGGGGTGGCTGGTTGGGTTGGTGGTGGTCGTCTCCGTGTGACTCCCAGCTGCAAAATAAGCACCTCTATGGTGTAGTTGTGCATGCCACACTGTTCAGTCTGCCTTCTCTTTATATATCAAAGCCAGTGTGTCATTCCCCATGCAAGGGTTTCCATGGCTCAGGACTTTTTATACTTTTGGGCCTTTGCACGACACTTGCCGGTGATGCGTCACTTTTCTAAAAACTTGCTATTATCAATCCCTCTGTTTTACATTGGAAATTACAATGCAGCACACATAGAAACAGCAAAAACGAGGAGAAATTAACAATTTCTCCTCGTTTCACCACTTAAGACCAGGTTTTTTTGGTCTTAATGGTGGCGCTGCTCCATATTTAAGTCACCCTTGTAAATAGGCAGCAGCGTAAAAATCAATGGGTGTTGCGGCGGAACGCCCACCGCAACATCCATTGCCAGCCCATTCACGCTAAGTGTAGGTTCAATGGGGGCCTTATTTACAAGGCTGTACTAAGTCATTGTCACGGGGCCTCTGAGGACGGCGGAAGACGGGGCTGGGGACTTTAACGATTGTTCCTTTCCGCCCCGTCTTCAGGATGATAGCGGCCCCTTTAATGCAGCCTGGTTATCGCCAGCGGAGGAGGAGGCGGCTGTGATGACGTCGGGCGTACCCGACCAATCAGAATCAAGGGAGGCGGATAAGGAAGCCCAGCCAGAGTGTCACAGCGCGCAAGCCGGAAGAAGAACGCGGGAGAAGACGCCGGAGAGGAGCCACCTGCAAGACCAGAGTCCAGGAGAAGAAGGAGAGCTGCAAGCCGGGAGAACGAGTACGCCTGGAGGCCACCGATACCACGCGCCGCCCTGCCGCACTTCTGGAGAAGTGTGGCTGGACAAGGTACGGGGCCGTCTCAAGGGTCTCTTCTCTTCACAGGGTGGGACGGGGTAGGGGAGGCTTGAGGGAGGTCACGGGACCGCTTGCCTGTGTATGCACCTCACCCCTTAAACACGCTTTCTTCCCAGCAGTCACAAAGTGTTTCTGGTAGCGGGCCCTGGTGACTCCTTCACTCCCCTCTTCCCCCCCCTCATTCAAAACTTAGTACCCGAACGTGCCAGTAATTCTGGGATTGTTTTTTTTTTCTTTTCCTTTGTATATGGCGACGCTGGAAGAGAATCCCAGCCGGAGGATTGCCTGAGACGTGAGAGGGCCGGAGTCAGGAAGGACTCAAAGACCTGGACTATTCCCTGCTTTTTCGTTTCATTGTTGTTGTTTACTGAACAAGGGGGTGTACCTGAGAGGCATCTCCTCCTTCGTTTCGTTAAGAGGACTGTTGTACTCAAAAATAAAACGCCTGCTCAGAACCTTTCGCATGGACCTCTATCATTTACACCCCCTCTAACCTGTCATCTCCCCCCCCCAATTCCACAAGTGGCGAGCCAGATAGGAGTGTGAACCACCGTCCGCTACAGGATGGAGAGCCTTCTACAACAAATGAAGGATGGGCAGCAAAAACTGGAATGGGCTATTGAACAAACCTCCACCCAAGTGGAGGCGGATCGAACAGCCTTCACTCAGGCGATACAGAACCAGTCAGAGAGTCTCCTTAGACTGTCGGAAGGACAGACTCAGCTTATGACTGTTTTGGGACAGGGTAGACCAACCGCGCCCCCCCCCTGGTACAGTGGTAAACCTTCAAAAATATGCCCCGGGGGATGAACCTTTAGCGTTCTTTTGAACTTTGAAAGGGCAGCCCGGGCGAGTGCGTGGCCCGGAGACAGGTGGCCGTTTTATCTCGCCCCCCTACTGACAGGAGAGGCACAAGCGGCCTATCAAATGGTAAACAGGGACGGGACTTGTGCGTACGCTGTTGTTAAACAATACATCCTAGACCGCTTGGGGGTGGATGAGGAAACACACCGATTGCGGTTTCGCCAGGAACGAGGGGCCCCGGGTGATCTCCCTAAAACTCTGTTTTATAAATTGAAAGAGGCAGCCGACCTTTGGTTAAAACCCCACAAAGCCAACATGGAGGATGTCATGAATACAATCTACCTGGAGCAATTCCTGGAGGCACTGCCCTATGGCACGCAGTGGTGGTTAAAACAGCACGCAGGTCTCATGCTAGAACACGCCATCGAAATGGCCACATGTTATGCTAGGGCACAAGGACGACCCTATATCCGAGAACCTGAGAAACATCCTAGAAACCTTCCCCCGGTAAAAACGGAAAAGAAACCCCTCAAAGTTGTACCAGAGCCGATACGTCCCCGTTTACCCAGACCAGATCTTCCCATCACTTCAGGACCTCAATGCTATGATTGTGGGGAGTGGGGCCACATAGCCCGATATTGTCGGAAAAAGAAAGAAAAAGAGGAAGAACCAATAGACGTGAGCTATGCACCCCGCTCCCTCCTTTTCGCTCAAGAAACAGGGACCGCATTCTATGTAAGTGTGACTATCAACGGGCCTCCCATAAGAGCATTACTTGACTCTGGGTGTAAACACTCAGTGGTGAAACAAGACTATATCATCCCTTCCAATCTCATACCAGGGAAGACTGTCCACATTAGATGTGTTCATGGGGATGTCAGGGAATATCCCTTAGCTAAGGTCACCCTTTATGGTGGGTCAGGGAAAGGAACCGAAGTCAGAGTAGGTGTCTTGTCCCGTCTCCCAGAACCCGTCATAATCGGAACTGATAATCCCTCCTTTCATTCCCTTTTACTCGAAGTCCTCCAACCCCTAGGGAAAACATACGACACCCTCCTTGTACCAGAACCATGGGCCAGAGATACCCATTTCCGTACAGCACAGTTGAATGATGCCAGCCTCACTAATGCCTGGAGTAAAGACCGTGAGGATCAGGACCCTCTCACCCGGATATATCCCTCCTTTATAGAGAAAAACGGTCTGCTATATAGAGTAGCAAAGCCTGATGCGACACCACAGCTGTTAGTACCCACAAATGTTAGGGGGCAAATTCTTTTCTTCGCACATGCCCATCTTTTGGCAGGTCATTCGGGGGCTGAAAAAACCGGACAAGCCATTCTTCTGTATTTTTATTGGCTGGGGGTTTATGCCCAAGTCCAGAAATATTGTCAAGAATGCAGGATATGCCAAAAACGGAATCCATATATTCCGCCCACTGTGCCATTGACTACGTTACCCATTATAGGCACTCCTTTTGATCGACTAGGGATGGACCTCATCGGCCCTTTGCCCAAGTCAGGCAGGGGACATCAATACGCCCTGGTGTTGGTGGATTATGCCACCCGCTACCCGGAGGCCTTTCCTCTTCGGGTAGCCACCTCCTCTGCCATAGCACAAAGACTGGTGGAGGTGTTTTCGAGAATGGGGTTCCCTAGGGAGATCATCACAGACCAGGGCACCCCTTTCGTGTCCCGCCTTATGAAGCAGGTGTGCACTCAGTTGAGAATAAAACATATAAAGACGTCAGTTTACCATCCCCAGACGGATGGTTTGGTTGAGCGATACAACGGCTCCCTAAAGCTAACCCTGAAGAAACTACTGTCTGGGGATGGGAAAAACTGGGACCAGCTTCTCCCGCTGGCCCTTTTTGTGCTACGTAGCCAGACCCAAGCTAGTCTGGGTACCTCACCATTCGAGCTCTTGTTCGGACGTAAACCGAGGACCCTGCTGGAAATAACGAAGGATAGCTGGGAAAAAGAAGGGGCACAAGAAGCGGAGGCCCTTTTGGATTATACCCGCCAATTACAAACACGCCTCCACAAGCTGAGAACCCTGGCTCATGATCACCTAGCCATTGCCCAAGCAAAACAGAAAACCTTTTATGACCATGGAAAAAAATGGAGGGAACTGAGCGTAGGGGACTGGGCTTTAGTACTGCTACCCACTTCCACACACAAATTAAAAAAAGAATGGCAGGGTCCTTTCAAAATCCTCAAAAAGATAGGGCGTACCACATATTTGTTGCAGTTGTCTGGACGAAAGACCCAAATGTACCATATCAACCTTTTAAAAAAATGGTAAGGGAAACCCCCTCAAACGGCTTCCACGGTCGCTGTGATCTCTCCATCTCACCATACGGTACATGACACCCCTGTCAATCAGGACCTTACGCTGACGCAAAAGGAAGAGATTCTCTCTCTCCTCCTTCACCACAGGAGTGTGTTTTCGGATCAACCAGGCAAAACCCATCTAGCGGAACACACCATTCCTACACCTCCTGGTGTTGTAGTGAAGCAAAAGCCTTATCGAATTCCTGAGGCTAGACGTGTCGCCTTTAAAAACGAGGTGAACAACATGTTACGGTCTGGCATAATTGTCCCATCGCATAGCAACTGGTGTTCCCCGGTGGTCCTCGTACCGAAACCGGATGGCAGCATCCGGTTTTGCATAGACTTTAGAGCGGTTAACCAGGTATCTACACAAGATGCCTATCCCCTCTCCATGGTGGATGAGTTAGTAGAACGACTTGGTGAGGCCAAATATATCACCACGATTGACCTCACCAAGGGATATTGGCAAATCCCGTTAGCCCAATCAGACAGAGAAAAGACCGCTTTTTCCACACCCTCTGGCCAATACCATTTCACCGTCCTTCCCTTTGGCTTGCACGGTGCCCCCGCAACCTTTCAGAGGGCCATGGATACTCTGTTGGCACCACAATTGGATTATGCATCTGCCTATCTCGACGACATCGTCGTCTTTAGTAAAACTTGGGAAGAGCACCTCAGTCATTTAGACAATATCCTTTCCAGTCTAAACAAGGCAAACCTCCATATCAATGCAAAAAAATCCAGGATCGCCTTCAGCACTGTCAACTATCTAGGTTATGTCCTGGGGAACGGTCTGATTAGACCCCAATCCAATCTGAGAAAGTGAAGGCCATACAGGCTATTCCCTACCCCACTACTAAAAGAGAATTGAGAGCCTTTTTGGGGTTGGTGGGGTATTACCGCAGGTTTATGGCTCAGTTCGCTAACATAGTGAGACCCCTAACCGATCTCCTACGTAAGTCTAATTCCTCCTCTAAATTACCTCTTCCCTCCCTGAAAGAGGCCACGGCCTTCAAAGCCTTGCAAACCGCCATCACCTCCTCCCCTGTGTTAATCTCTCCGGACTTCAGTAAACCCATTTTCTTACAGACCGATGCCTCAGGGGTGGGTATTGGTGCCGTTCTGTCACAACTAGACGGGGAAGGGCACGAGAAGCCAATCTTGTTCATCAGCAGGAAGCTGTTTCCCCGTGAACAGGCCTATTCTACCATCGAAAAGGAGTGTCTTGCAGTTCTATGGGGGGTGGATAAGCTCCGATACTATCTTGAGGGTCGCCCCTTCATTTTGTTTACGGATCACGCTCCTCTCACCTGGCTGCAGCGCAATCGGGAACACAACGAACGTATCCTGCGATGGTTCTTGGCGCTACAACCCTTTCAAATTGAGGTTTGCCATCGTAAGGGGGCTGACCAGGGGAACGTTGACTTTCTTTCCCGCTTTCCTATTTCCCCCGATCGTGGAAATCCCGGGGATGGGATGTGTCACAGGGCCTCTGAGGACAGCGGAGGACAGGGCGGGGACTTTAACGATTGTTCCTTTCCGCCCCGTCTTCAGGATGATTGCGGCCCCTTTAATGCAGCCTGGTTATCGCCAGCGGAGGAGGAGGCGGCTGTGATGACGTCGGGCGTACCTGACCAATCAGAATCAAGGGAGGCGGATAAGGAAGCCCAGCCAGAGTGTCACAGCGCGCAAGCCGGAAGAAGAACGCGGGAGAAGACGCTGGAGAGGAGCCACCTGCAAGACCAGAGTCCAGGAGAAGAAGGAGAGCTGCAAGCCGGGAGAACGAGTACGCCTGGAGGCCACCAATACCACGCGCCGCCCTGCCGCACTTCTGGAGAAGTGTAGCTGGACAAGGTACGGGGCCGTCTCAAGAGTCTCTTCTCTTGACAGGATGGGACGGGGTAGGGGAGGCTTGAGGGAGGTCACGGGACCGCTTGCCTGTGTATGCACCTCACCCCTTAAACACGCTTCCTTCCCAGCAGTCACAAAGTGTTTCTGGTAGAGGTCCCTGGTGACTCCTTCACTCCCCTCTTCCCCCCCTCATTCAAAACTTAGTACCCGAACGTGCCAGTAATTCTGGGATTGTTTTTTTTCTTCTTTTCCTTTGTATATGGCGACGCTGGAAGAGAATCCCAGCCGGAGGATTGCCTGAGACGTGAGAGGGCCGGAGTCAGGAAGGACTCAAAGACCTGGACTATTCCCTGCTTTTTCGTTTCATTTTTGTTGTTTACTGAACAAGGGGGTGTACCTGAGAGGCATCTCCTCCTTCGTTTCGTTAAGAGGACTGTTGTACTAAAAAACTAAAACGCCTGCTCAGAACCTTTCGCATGGACCTCTATCATTTACACCCCCTCTAACCTGTCATCTCCCCCCCCCCAATTCCACAGTCATGTTAAGTGGCTTGACACCACCTTGTAAATAAGGCGATGGCCTTAACGCCACCAGAACGTCTTAAAAAGTGACATTCTGGTGGCGTTAAGTCCTTGTACATATGCCTCAAAATCTACAGCATGCTCTCTTTCACTCTCAGCCATCACTGTGCTTCCAGGGTGCTGAGCTACGCTTGGATTTCATTGCCCATCATGGGGAGAGGGTTATGGCTGTGACACAGCATTAGGTACTTGTGCTTGCAGCATGGGGGGGCATGAAGTAAAGTATGGGCCACATGGTATGGTTTAACAGAGTCCTACCTTATTCTTTAATCCTATCAATAGTGGTACAATTGGGATTCTTTCTCCTTCTATAGTTATGACAGGCATTAGTTTTCTGTAGGCAGGTCAAAACTTCTCTTTCTCTGCCAGTTGTTTAAAAGTGAGTCTCCTGAACTCAGAAACCAGCCAATAGCAGCAGAAGTGGAAAAACCGCATGCTGCACTCACGCAGACTTTTCAGCTTTCCTTATTATCTTCTAACAAAGTATGACTGATCGTAAGGAATTTCATTTCCTAGAAGTTCTTGCATACCCATTTTCATGTCAAATAATTATTTCTCAGGTGAACCGTCCGGCAATAGTCATCTAAGTAAATTATTGAATGCTCTCAGTACCCGGTAGGTGTTATTGAGCCTAGATGCACCATTAGTTAGGACCCTCTAGTCAAGGCTTGTTTAGGCATGCTATTGCTTTTCAGTGCTATCCCATTCTAATTCTTTTTTAGGAACCACTTCTGTTTTATTAATTTTTATAAGGAAAAGAAAGTGAAACACTCAGGGCCTCATTCACAAGAGACCTGCACCGCCAAAGCATCACTATTTATGATGATTCAGTAGTGCAGGCCTGTCAACAGGGGCACCTTAGCGGAGGAGCATCCTCCAACTGCACTTTTGTGGCAGGAAAAATTAAATGATAATAACATATGTTATCATCATTTTATTTTTCGCAGGTTCAGGGCTGGGTCAGGGCAGGGTGGGGCTGGAGGCACAGGGGGAGGAGTGGTTTGCACATTCCAAGGGTGCATAACTGCTTGGCTGGGCGTCTTGGCCCGGCCAAAAAGTAATGTGCACTTTGCATGTTCCCCACCAGGCTGCATTACACAGCCTGGTAGGGTACATGACCAGGCCCCCAATTCCCATGTGAGCGCCGATCCATGGCGCTTAGACCAATCGTAACGCTGCAGCTTTGTGTTTGACTTAGGGGAGCCAATCACTATGCTGCACTGCAGTGTTGTGATTGGCTATAGGAAGCCTGGGTGCTTCCTGGTTCCGGGACTCACCAGAGGTGGAGAAGAGACGCGGCCAGCAGAAGAGTTAGGTGGTATTTTTTTATTTTGTCCCCCCTGCTAGCCCCCTTCCTGCCCGCCCCTCCACACTCATTTCCTGCCAGCCTCTACTGTCTGTCAATCATATCTATGAGGCGACACAAAGCCATCCTGTGTGGCTCTGAATGGCATCAGGTTGCCCGAAGAAGCTGGAACAAGATCACAGCCGACCAGCTCGCCACTTCCTTGAGTCAGCACCCTCCCGCCAGCTCAGCGAACCCCAGCCAGGCCGCCGACAACCTCACAAAGTGGATCAGCAACTGCGCGGACGAACTCGCCCCTCTGAGGACCCCGCCCAGCAGACCCGGCAGCAAGAAAGCCCCATGGTTCACCGACGAACTCAAGAGCTCCAAGAAGAACTGCCGAGCACTCGAGAAAGTCTGGAGAAGGGAACCAACACCGGACAACATGACCACCCTCAAGCTTGCCACCCGGAAGCACCACCAACTGATCCGCGCCACCAAGAAAACTGCATTCAAGGACCGACTGGACAACAACGCACACAACTGCAAGGAACTCTTCAACATCGTGAAAGAGCTCTCCAACCCCAACGCCGGAAACAACGACATCACCCCATCGCAAGACCTCTGCAACTCCCTCGCCTCCTACTTCCACAACAAGATCGCGGACATACACAACAGCTTCAGCAGTCAACCATCGCACACAACGACCGCAGCAACGCCGCCCACCACCACCCTCCGCGCCTGGACTCCGATCAGCACCGATGACACCGCCCGCATGATGAACTCCATCCACTCCGGATCTCCGACCGACCCCTGCCCTCACCACGTCTTCAACAAGGCCGACGCTGTCATCGCACCCCACCTGCGGGACATCATCAACACCTCCTTCGACACCGCCACCTTCCCGGAGAGCTGGAAGCACGCCGAACTCAGCGCTCTACTAAAGAAACCAACAGCGGACCCCACCGAACTCAAGAACTACCGCCCCATCTCGCTCCTCCCGTTTCCAGCCAAAGTCATCGAGAAGACCGTCAACAAACAGCTGGCCGCCTTCCTTGAGACGAATGGATCCCTCGACCCCTCACAGTCTGGCTTCCGAGCCAACCACAGCACCGAGACCGCCCTCATCGCTGCCACCGATGACATCCGAGCCCTGATGGACAACGGAGAAACAACGGCCCTCATCCTCCTAGACCTCTCCGCGGCATTCGACACTGTCTGCCACCGCACCCTAGTGCAGCGCCTCAGCAACGTCGGAATTCAGGAGAAGGCACTGGAATGGATCGTCTCCTTCCTCGACGGAAGAACACAGAGAGTCCGTCTACCACCGTACAAGTCAGAGGCCACCGAAGTCATCTGCGGCGTCCCTCAAGGATCCTCGCTGAGCCCCACCCTCTTCAACGTCTACATGAGCCCCCTCGCGCCCATCGCACGCCAACACAACCTGAACATCATCTCCTACGCAGATGACACCCAGCTGATCCTCTCACTGACCAACGACCCCGCCGCTTCCAGAGCCAACCTTCACGAAGGGATGAAAGATGTAGCCGAGTGGATGACGACCAGCCGCCTGAAACTGAACTCAGACAAGACGGAAGTCCTCATCCTGGGATCCTCGCCCTCCGCCTGGGACGACTCCTGGTGGCCCCCCGCCCTGGGCACCGCACCCACACCGACAGACCACGCACGCAACCTGGGCTTCATCCTGGACTCCTCCCTCTCCATGACCAGACAAGTCAACGCCATCTCCTCGTCATGCTTCAACATCCTGCGCATGCTACGAAAGATCTTCCGGTGGATCCCCACCGAGACCAGGAAGACGGTCAACCAGGCCCTCGTCACCAGCCGACTGGACTACGGCAACGCCCTCTACGCCGGAACCACCGCCAAGCTCCAGAAGAGACTCCAGCGGATCCAGAACGCCTCAGCCAGACTCATCCTCGACATCCCCCGACGCAGCCACATCTCCGGACATCTGAGAGACCTGCACTGGCTCCCCGTCAACAAGAGAATCACCTTCCGTCTCCTCACCCACGCACACAAAGCCCTACACGACCAAGGCCCGAGCTACCTCAACATCCGCATCAACTTCTACGCTCCCAAATGCCACCTCCGATCAGCCAGTCACGCCCTCGCCGCCGTCCCCCGCATCCGAAGAACGACAACAGGAGGAAGGTCCTTCTCCCGCCTGGCCGCCAAGACCTGAAACTCCCTCCCTCCCGACCTGCGCCTGACCCAAGACCACCTTTCCTTCAGGAAGAAGCTCAAGACCTGGCTGTTCGAGCAGTAGCAGCACCCCCCCCCCCCCCCCCCAAGCGCCTTGAGACCCTCCGGGTAAGTAGTGCGCTCTATAAATGTCCATGATTGATTGATTGATTGATCATAGATCTGGAGTGAGGTAAGGCAGTGCAAAGCGCTATGTTGCCTTACTCTACGTCAAGGAGGTGTTCCATGGGCGTTGTTGTGGGTTTTCCCATGCAACATTTATGGGTTTTGACATATTCCCAGATATACAAGGATCTGGAAACATGGGAATGTGTCAGAACTGTACGCCTCCGCAGGAGAGGTGTAACGAAGACAAATAACGTATTTCTCATGGTCCTTTCCTCTTTTTAGGTGTGATGCATTCGCAGCACACATATGCAGAAGAAAACACCTCAATTGATTGTTTGTCTGCTGAAGATGTCCCTGCACATAAACAATCGTACCAGCAATGCAGACACCCTTGCACCATGGTGCAAGGATGCCTGCCTTGGTGCTAGGCACCAATTTGTGCACCAGCGCAGGAAGAGTGGACAGGAATGCACCATGTTCAGGGCCGGACTGGGAACCGAAACCGGCCTAGCAAACTGCTCAGGGGGTTGTGCGGCCGAGCTGTTTGCTAGGGCTGGTTTAGGTTGATTTTGTTACACGGGACTAATATTGCCGGCCCCCAATTACAAAATCGGTCCCCCAGGGATCTAGAGCCAGTCCCCACCCTGGCGGCCCACCGGGGAAATGCCAGCTGCCTGCTGCGGCCAGTCCGGCCCTGACCATGTTTCATTAACACACAAATTCCTGCCCTTTCCTTTTGATGCAGGGCAGCTTAGCAAGAAGACTTGCAGCACTGCCCTATGCCAAAAAGTAGTAAATGAGGCCCTCAGTTCTGCCGCCTACAACAAGGAGGTTGCCAGTGAGTGTACAGAATGAGAACATCCAAGCCGAAACTTGAAACCCTCCCTCCCCCCAACAACCCACCTCCACTTACACTCATATTAAGAGGATAGCTGAAATGCCACCGCCATGTTTCTGTCATGAAATTCAGAGGCTATCAATGCTTTATGCCTCATGTTACCCACATCGCAACATGTTGTCAGTTAGTGTTCTCTGTGTCTCCCCATGAGGGGGGAAGCAGAGGTACTACTTAAAGGTACTTGAGGCAGGTCCATTGGGGAAATCCGGATGAAAGGAGATTGATAAAGGGGGCCCAGATATCTTGTTAAATCTCTAGTTTATGCACTGGAGAGAGCATCAATGTTTCCATACCTAATAAGCGCCACAGTTAATGAAGCCATGCAGTATAATCTGGGACTCTGTCTGAGCTGCAAAGGTTATCTTTTTGCACCATTCCCAGGGCTAAAGCCATTTGTTGACCTCTTAAGGACTTCAGTGGGTACGATAATTGGTTGATTAGACCTAAGAGGTCATACACTGGGGAGAGTGGAATCTGTGTATTGAAGAACTGGCTTATATCATCCAAGACACTCTTCCAGTACATGGCTAGTTTTGGGAAATTCCAGAGCAGATGTATCAGAGTGCCCGTGCCCCATGTCCTCCAACATTCTTTGCTGCTCTCCGGATGCCGTTTCTGTGCCCAGGTAGTGGTTAAGTACCAGTAGTAAACAATCTTGAAGACAGTCTCAGTACTAGATGTGTTGCGTTCTGTATGCCTTACTTGATAGAAAATGTATTTCCATGCTTTGTGTTTAAGTGTCTACCCTATTTCTGTTTCCAACAGCTTCTGTCCTACGTTTTTCTCTTGTTGAATGGGCTGTACTAAGAGAGCGTATAACTCTGTTATGAGATGGTTGTCTTTGTTCTTCAGGAAGATCTCTTTCTCAATAGTCTTAACAGTCTATATGCATGTAACATATGGCCTAGTTACGATGGCGGTGAGGCCACCATCAGCCCCTGCAGGTCCGTCCGCCATATGATGATGAAGTAGACGGAGACATCTGGTGGAGGGACTGTCCGCTGAGCATCAGATGGGCTCAAGGAGCCCGTCGGACCGTCAGAGGGATAGTAATCCCTACAATAGGAGTGTGCCAGCTCAGGCACCACCGTAGGGATTACAATGTCCCTTTACTACTGCCCTTTCATGGCGGTCAGGAAAGTGACTTTGAGGAACTCTAGCGTCCCCCCTTCTCCCCTGGCCCTCCGCGATGGGGTATGATGCCTCCCTAAACATCCCTTCACCGTGTGGCACGCCTGGCATGGTATCTGTCACAAGATTCAGAGATGTTTACAAACATGCCTCTTAAAAGTGAGGCTTGTGCTGCAGCCCTTTTTAGGCTGCAGCAAGAGCCTCAGTGCTAAGAGGCATGTTTCTTCCCGCCTGCATGCGGTCAGATTCTTATTTGACTGGCGGGACCATCAACTCCCTGTCAGCCGTTCCTGTTTCCGCTCGTCCGATCACCATCATAATCCGCCCCTAAATAAAAGGATGCGTCACCCAGTGCCTAATCAGTAAGTAGTATATGAGATCTGACTCTGCTAGATCTATCTAATCTATATAAAGGGACAATCCTTTTTGTTTCAAATAGACATCTGATTCTTTTTCAACCTGTCAATTGCCACTGTAGGAATGTGGTCAGTTTGGATTCCCGTGGTGAAGTCTGGTTTATCAAAGATACGGGTCGCTAACCATTTACACTCACCCACTTCATCCCAGATGTCATTGCTGTCCATGTTATGGGGGAGGATTTCAGACCCCATACCCAGTATCACTGGTGCAGCCACAGGACCTTCCAGATGTATATGCCCACTTGATCCAGTGCTTTTTGGAAATCCTGATTGGCCCGTTCTACATTATACCTGATTTGTGATATCTGGAAATATTGTGTGATGTTGGGCACTCCTGGTCTACCCTCTGTCGTGGGTCCATAAATTAAGTGGCAGTGTATGTAGGACCTCCTCCCATCTCATACAAACCGTTTAATCTCCACTTGCAATGTGTGTAGTGTGTTGTGGGGATTGGTCAGTGGTAGAGACTGGAACACAAATAGTACCATAGGCAAGATGTTCATTTTTGGGGCTGCAATTCGTCCTGACCATGAGAGTTGGTACTGTTGTCAATTGCATATCTGCGTTCACTTGTCTGAGGAACAAACAGTAGTTAATCTTGGTGGGTTGGAAGGTGTGAGAGTTAGCTGTATGCCTAAATATGAGATGGAAGTATTGGCCCATGTGTCTTGATGTGCCTGCAGGACTGTCAATTTTAGGATGTGTGTGTAGATTAACTTCCCAAAGCACTGCAGCTCATTTAATCGAGTAGGCAGTGAGGCAATTAGGTCTGTTACAACCACAATTACATCTTCTGCGTAGAGGCTGATGGTATGAATTTCTCCTCCGAATCGTAACCCTGTGATGTTCTGGTTTGTCTGGATGCACTGGGCTAGTGGCCCATTATATTGGGCAAATGAGAGAGACAGAGGGCACCCCTAGGGCATCCCCTTTGTATGTAAAAGGAGATGAAGGGCGACAGAGTGCACCCCTTTCACCCGCACCAAGGCTCTGAAGGAATTGCAACTACATAGGATCCACCACAGAACCTGCTCACAAAGCCAAAGTGTTTCCTGCTGTTGATCAGGTTTTTAATGAACCGTGTCGAATGCCTGTTGGCATCTCTTGTGAGCAGCAATGCCTCCTTCTGAGATTGTTGAACCTTATTAATAACATATAGTATTCACTTGGTGTTATCCTTACAGTTTCTGTTTGGTATGAAACCTGTCTTGTCCGGATATACCAGGTAAAGCATGTAGGGGTTCAGTTTTGCTGCTAATACATTAGTAAAAAGAATTGCATCAATGTTAAACAATGAAATAGATTTGAATGAATTGCAAAGCTGTTTATTCTTCCCTAGCTTAGGAAGGACTGTGATGGAGGCTCTAGCAAGGGTAAATATTAGACCTTTGTCCGGCTGGACAAGTCCATGAAATATAGTGACGATTGAGTCTATATTCATTTTTTGGTTTCCATCTCACTTTCTGGGGACCACTGTTGTTGTAAATAATTGACTCCCAAGGTCCCTGGCCGACTTATTTGGGTTCCATTGTTGTTACAAAATATGGATAATATTGTCCAGCAACACCCCTGCTCCAAGGGCACACTTGCTCCCTCCACTCAAAGGACAATAGACATAGGGTCATTGTCCGATAGAGGCATGGTTCTATATGAACTTTCTGGACTTTTTGTTGTGGTGTTTGTGTGCCTAAAAGGTAATCTATGCATGCATACATTTAGTCAGCAGTGGAGTAGAAGGTGTAGTCCATGAGATTGGGGTATGTAAATCACCATGGTTGCTCTAAACCGCTCTCTGAGAGCCAGGCCAGGACACTCGTAGCGAATTCCCCCTCATAGCCAAAGCGCTGGTCAGACCTGTTGAGATCAATGTTTATTACCAAGTTCATATCACTCCCCAGGAGTATTGCAGTGTCCAGAGTCTGTAAGATCTCAGAGAGAGCTCCATTGAGTAAATGTTCCTCATGCCTGCTGGGGGCATAATCCGCAGGATCTCAGTATTCTTGGTTGAGTGATTTAAGCCTCTGACGTTGAGGCAACTTAGTTTCGTGTCAAAGATATTGAGTTAGAAATTGCCACGTCAGCCCCAGAGGGCCCTTGAGTGCAACTAGTGGGGATTAGGTGGAACATTCATTATGTTAGCATACTAGTGGTGCTTCATTATAGATTGGAATGAAAATCTGTAATAAAACCCAAACCATAGAAGTAATGATATAACCCTCAACAAGCCTATTCATAACAGTAAATTGTGTCAGAAGGGCAATGCTCAAACTGGAGTCTGACCATTGCCCATCCAAAAAGTAGAAGTGTCCCTTTATCTGCTCCCCAAACATTCTTATTGGGGTTGAGAGTATTTTTCTCAATCTGACACTCTGTCATGCCTATTGCTGGAAGTCATCCATGTAGCCCAGCGTCTTAACACCTCATCTTCTCTGACAGCTTGTCTTGGACTGCTTTCCACTGATGCAATAATATGCCAGGATCTGACTGCATCTCCTTCGGTTTTCTTGAGGACACCTGCCTCTGATATCTGCAGCCAACGAGAGCCCAGTCAAATGTAATGGATTTACTTTGAGAGTCCTCATCAGTAATGCCCAGTATCCGGAAAGCCACAGAGATCGTCCATATTTGGTGCAATTGGTCTAACCAAGGAAAGACAACCCAGAACTTGGGACCCCAGCCATAAGAGACCTCCTTGCTACGTAGGTAGTTGGTGATGATCTTAAAGCCTGTACCACACTGTAGTGTCACTGCAGAGAGATCCTGGAACAGCATCAGCTTATGGTCTTTGAAAATCTGTGGATGTACGTCCTTGACTTTCCTGAGGATCTCCTCCTTCAGCTGAAAGGTGTGGACGCAAGCTAAAATATCTGGTGGTTTTGAGATGTTTCTTCCAGGCTTTTTGTCTCAGTTAAACTTAAGTTTTGGTCTTAAGTTCAGCTGAGACCAAAACTGAGACAAAAGTCTAACTTTACTACTCGTAAATGCCCTTTGTGAATACCGAACGTCGTAAAGTTAGACTTTTGTCTCAGTTTTGGTCTCAGTGAACTTAAGATCAAACCTTAAGTTTAACAGAGACAAAAGTATAACTTTACTACTTCTAAATGCCCTTTGTAGATAACGAAAGTTGTAAGGTTAGACCTTTGTCCCAGTTTACCTTTGTGAATCAGGCCCTCTCTGTATAGTCTGGAGGCGGGCTGATTTATTGTGTGATGATTGTCTTGTGAGGCTATTTTTAGGTTTATTTGGTTGCTAATTGCTACTGGTATCTTCTATATCTACTGGCAGTTTGGTTCTAGAGGAATAAGGCACTGTTGTATTGGACCAATTATAAAATATGAAGATTGTAGATTTGGCTTTGTTATCTCAAATAACAAGGACTGTCGAAATGTTGATAGTATCACACTGGGAGAAAAAAGAACTCCTGGAAGATTGGAGTGGCTTTAGAAAGCCATAAAAACATTTAGGTGCAGAAAAGGTAACACATGACCTAAGGCATAGAGAAAGATAGTTCACAAAATGTAGATGCCATTGATAGGCTTCTTCCACATGTTGAAAATATGTGTATCTCAATGCATAGTTGAGAGAATTGCAACTTTTTGATTATTAAGAGAAAAAGGAGCACACTTGGGTCTAGCGTACTGACTGACATGTTATGCTATACCGCGGATCGAAAACCTTTCCTGGAAGTACTGTAAGGGGAGAAAAGGTATTTCTGGATTTTGGTAGTACATGACCTGTATACTTACGTAACTCATCAATATCAAGGAGGATAAAAGATAATGGAATTTAGCAAAAAATAAAATAGAATACCATAGCCTTATAATATAATTAATGTATAAAAACAACAAGCATTGGCACAGCCAATAGGTTTCCCCTATGGGAGAGCTATTGGCTTTGTAAATTTCTTTTATCCATAGCCATGTCATAGAGCAGCATGGCTTCTGTGCAGCATGGCTGAAAGTTAGAAAAAGAAAATGCTTTGCCTCAGCGAGTGCAGACTGCGAAAGGCAGTGATCCATTCTCTTATTATGGGATTATTATCTGCCATTACCAAAAATGTTTACTTAACTTACATCTGAGCTGAAGTTCGATACTTTGGGCCCACATGAAAACAGCGCCAAAAAGGCCATGCAAGTGGGGAGTGCAGGAATGTTTGCAACTTTGTAGCATTTTGACACCAGTTGGTGCTTTTGTTTCCGGGGGGGAAGTAAGGGACAAGAAGGGGTGTAGTTGTGGATGGGGCAAGAAACAGCAGGGGCAGGTCCGACCTGACAGGCAACAATGCAGGAGAAGGGCGGGGGCAGGACAAGCAACAAGGCAGGAAGGAAAGAAGTGGGTGCAAGTATAAGGAAATAAAATACCTCTGAAAGCAGCGAGCAGTTTATGGACACTCGGCAAGGGAAACAGTACTTGGGCCATGCTCTCGGGTAGGGAAAAACGCACACAGAGGAAGTAAAGTCAGCTCTTGCTGCCCAAAATAAAGCAAAGAAATGAGAGTGACCTTGTAGACAACTAATGGAAAGCAATGGGTGGTCTCTAAGCTCCCTAAGTAACCAAAATGTGTTGCTAGCAACACCACAGGCATTGTCTCAAGTGAGACCAAAAGCATAGCGTGTGGGGGCAAACTGTCAAAGAGGCAAAGGTGCCCACCAAACCTACTGGAGGGCATAAAACAACTGACAATGCCCCTAAAACACTTATGTCCTGCCTAAGTGGAAACAGTCTTTACCTAACAGTTTTTACCATGCATTATCTCATTCTCTGGTTCTGTATCACATTCTTTGTGTGGGGCTTCCACCATCCCCACGCACACAATGAGATACAGAAGCAGAGAAGCTAAGTAATATGGGTGGGAACTGATGATGGAAAGCAGCGTTTTTTAGACACGCTCAGGCGTTATAGGTGGACCCTTTTGCTGAGGTGGAGCCACGCTAATAACTATCAAGTCTAATAAATGGCTAGTATTGAAAAATAGTTTTAAATATAATAGCAGATTGACATATATATCTTGGTCCTGATGAATGTCTCTTTTTGGCAGAAACATGTTTACCATATAACATAGAGTAGTTACATTATCCCCTGTCCACTCATAAGTTTTAACTCTATCCAATGGGGGCACCAGAAAAAAGGACAATTTTCTCCCACCATGAGACATTTTTATTTACACTTCACAATATTTTTGTAGTTTGCCCCTCACTCTAGTAGATCATCATTGCTCATCATAAATCAAAACACCTCCGCTCCTTCCCATTGACTATTGTAGCCCCCACTGGATACCTTGAGGTCCCAGTGTGAGGAGGGAACCCAATGATGAAGCATCTCACCCTTGGGTGAGTAAGGTTTCTCGTCCTAACAGCTAAGTGCTCTCTTTATGTGTCGGCTCATCCCTCTAGGTTACTTCCTTCCTTTGCACTTACACCACCAGGACGTACAAATTGTCTGTCAGTATTGATATAGGAGCAGTACATTGTTGGGAGGGTCACTGCTCCTGTTAGACCCCCTCGTGTGTTTATAATTACTTTAATACTAAAACCCGAAAACAGTGTTTTTCAGTGTAGAAGGAGTGCTCCAGAAAGCAAAATGTAAGTTTGATAATCCTTGCAACTCTCCAGGACATTATATTGGTCACTGACAGTGCCTACTGTAAAGCTATTGTCTAATTACAGACTCACTGCTAACAACATGGTTGATCATGGGGCAAGGTTGCCTTCCTCACCTGTATTATAGATAGAGTGGTCCCTGACCAAGTCAGAATTATTCAAAACCAATTCAGTAGAAAACCATTAAATGACAAAATTATTTAGTAAAACACTATTGTTTTATTCACATACTGTTTGTGAGTTTTATCCTTGCATTTTAACTTTTTTTACACAGAAATAAAATTTTTATCATTTTCAGTGCCCACGGTACGGGGAAAGGGGGGGGTTAAAGTGCAATGCGCGGGGATAAGTGCAACTGGAGGGAAAGTGACAAGTCAGTTGTAAATTTATTCTAACAATTGACAGTGGCTTCTCATAGGAGCCATACAGGAATGCATCCAAATTTAAAAAAAAATAGTATTCATAACATCATGTTGTAACGGGTGTTGATCGTCACACTCTGGTCATGTGTTCAAGGTCTAGCAGTCGACGTTTCGACCCTATTCGTAGGGATGATATCCCTTACATGGCGGGTTTTCTTCAGGACACGGGGGAGGGAGTGGGCATGTCCTATAGGAAACATGATTAAAATTACTAAAGACCAGTAAATGGGAAAATGTTCACAGAGGTACAGGAAGTTACAAAAAGTTCATCATTGAGAAAAGGCCGACATAAATGAAGCCAGTGTGCATAGAGCAGGATTGGACTTGGGCTGTGATCCTGTCCCTGGATGGAGTGCGTGTTACTAAAACAGGGGGGTAGCGCACAAAGTCACGCATCAAGTTTAACAACATTGTTTAAAATTGACAAAACCAAAGTTGTCATTAAATGTTACCTTGTTGGAGAACATAGAGCTGTCTCCTCACAAATACTATGTGAATAGAACAATAGTGTTTTACTAAATAATTTTGTCATTTAATGGTTTTCTATTGAATTGGTTTTGAATAATTCTGACTTGGTCAGGGACCATTCTATCTATAATACCTAATTACCCAGGTCCCTCCGACCCTCTGAGTTGACCCCTCATTGTATAACACATTCCTGACCTGTAGGAAAATAAATTAATGGTCACCCCAATGATCCATCTAATGTATGCCTGCTGTAGACCGTTGTGGAATCCGTTCCAGATATGCAAACTTACCTGAAAGGAGAAATGAGGCACTAACTTACCTCGAACACGTGCCCTTTCGCTCGAACACCTTCAGCTGTTGCCACTGAAATTATGTGGTTCTACTACTGTGTCATTAGTGATTTGCTTCATTAACTATATACTTTACCAACTGCTGCATAATCTGCAAATTAAAAAAAAAATGTGTTTGTAGTTTAAGCACAGTAAAGGTTACTATGAAGGCTGTTGAATGCCGAGTTCAATAAAAAACTAAAAATACCACAGTAGACCCCACTGATATTTGGTCCCAGGGAGTGGGAGAGGGTTTTAGAAAAGTGGACTGTTTGTGTTCTGCTTTAGAATCACAATAACCACAAAAAGACAAACAGGTACCTATATCTCTAAACCTACCTTCTGGGCTTATCACACCTTATCGTGTAGGTATTTCCTCGCTGAAAGTGCATACCAACTAACTGGCCACTCTACTCATCTAGTGTTCTGGATTTACACAAGTGTGCAAAAAAAATGATCGGGATGGCCTCACACACACCCCGGGTTTCAGACTTCATCATCCGCCTTCCTGCGAATGCCAAAGAATCCCCTAATGGCGAACGAGCCCCTGTAAATCGGTCATTAGAAGGAGAATAAGGGGGAAAAAAGGAAAGGAGTCCAGTAAAAATCCCTAGTGATCATTAAAACCAAGAACAAGTGGGACAGTAACAGCTCTATTATGATGTTAACACTACTAGTCAGGTCAACATGTTTCAGCCCTCTAGCAGCCACAGCGGGGTCGAGGGCTTTCTTCAGAACCAACTTGGACCCGATTTGACCCTGCAGTGTTTCCCTATATATATACTTTACATGCGTTCCAATTCTACGCATACAGTACCAGATTGCCATTTTGTTCATCCCAGATCCTTCTGTTCTAGGAGGTGCATTTTTCATGCAGACCTGTGTAAATCCAGAATACTGGATGAGTAGAGTGGACAGTTAGTTGGTATGCCCTATCGGTGAAGAAATGACTACACAACAAGGTGTAATAAGCCCAAAGGTAGGGCTAGAGACATAAGGTCCCGTTGGTATGTTTGTGGTTATTGAGTTCAATAAGACACCTACATATTATATTGGATAAAGAATCCCCTGTCGTACATTATAGGAATATTGCAAGTCATTGAGAAGTTTCATGCCCTAAAGCTGATTTTCTTTATAATGTCACAGTAACTCCGAGATGAACAGCAATATCGTTCAACTATATGGAACAAGTTATTTTATTCCTTATACTAGATGGTCACCCCATTGCCTTTCACACAAATCATTTTAAATTCTTGGGGCCTGATTTACAAAGGTAAAAGTTTATGCTTTTTTATGTATTCACAAAACTGTATTTTAATGGTAAGTTTACCAGTGCTGAGAGTTTGCAGGCGAGGCGTAGAATTCCGCACATAAAAAATAGGAGAGGCTTATCTTTTCACCTGTGGAGTTCCCCGCCCCACCTGCAGAGTCGTCGCACTGGTAAACTTAATATTAAAATGCTTTTTTGTGAATACTAAAAAAGCTTAAACTTGCACTAACGTCTACGTGTATCTTTGTAAATCAGGCCCTTGGTGTCTTGCTCTTTCCTATGAAGGTAATAGCATGGTTGCAGACACCAAGAATAAAAACAAAATCTAGAGCACACAGCTAAAATCAGTTAGTAATTTGTTGCAAAAGATACTCGAATCGGTTCAGTGTCAGGGTTTAAAAAAATGGTGGGGTCAGAAAGTGAAGATAAAGGTAGAAATATTCTATTTTTCATGTAAGGATGTGCAATAATAAACATATTCCCAAAAATATCTCCTTTCCATTCAACACTCTCCCTCTGAGTAAAAAAGATCAGAAGAATAAAAAGTCACTTTTTCTTGTTTGCTGCTGTCCTTATACTCTGTGATCTGTCTATCACCTAGGCTCAGGCGGCGACACAAGTCGACTGTAATAACTTATTACAGTTGAGCAGGTACATTATTTCATTATTACAGGTGAGTAGAAACCTCACAAGTCACCTCTAATAAGGGAATTAGAGATGGTGTTTTATACATGTATAACCGGCTCCCATGTATAATAAATATATAATGTACAAGACTGGTATGGGCAGGAACTTCTTGTTGGAAAGAGGCAATTCTCAAAGCCTTTTGGTGTCAGTGTTGATCAGCTCACACATTACTTCAGGGAAGATGAGTTGTAAACATGGTCATAGCGCACAAAAGAAAATGATACATGTTATTGCAAGAGGGACATGGACGTGTTCTGCTGAGTGTCACAATGTATATATTTCACATCCCTTGGGGACAAGACAGAGGAAGCGGTCTTGATGATGTTTGGCTGCAAGGGATGCCTGTGCATTTGGATAAGCAAATTATCTCCACAGGGTGCTATTAAATTTGCTATGACATCGCTGATGCTGCAGGGTGCACCTTTAGAGGTCAAATCTCACCCACGGTACTGTGCTAGGATGTTATGCACATTTGTAGAGCCCGCTATGACCCGGAATGGCATCCTGGCAATGAACATGTGTGAGACTAGCCAAACCTAATGCTTATTTACCAGCCCCTTGTGCTGCTGGTGCGTCACGGTTTGTGACGCACCTGCGGCGCAACCTGCTGCCCCATATTTACAAAGACCCCTAAAGCCGCCCTGCGTAGCTTTTTGTGTCCTTGTAAATATGGCCCCTTTACACGCAACACTTTGCGTGAAAGGGGCGTGCCATGGGTGTTGCTGTGGGTGTTCTCATGTAACACCCATGGCTTCTGCCGCATTTCCAGATTTACGAGAAATCCTAAACTTGGGAAGGCGTCAGAATGCTATGCTACCCCATGGGAGGCGTAGGAAGTCGCATCATGTAGAAATGTTGTAATTTCTCCTAGTTTTTTCCTCTTTATATGTGTGCTGCATTCTGCAGCACACATAGGAAGAGGAAATCTCGTGTTGTGAGTGTGTTGTGCAGGAAGATGTCCCTTCCTGCACAAAAACAATCGTTCTTGTGACGCAGGCGCCAGCTCAGGGCAGGGCCGGACTGGGAACCAAAACCGGCCCTGGCAAAGTGCTCGGCCGCCCCCCACCCCTCCCCCAGGGGGATTGGGGGTGCCACCGAGCTCTTTGCCGGGGCCGGTTTTCGGACGATTTGGTTACAGGGCAGATTTTGCAGCTCAAAAACGGCCCTGTAACAAAAACGGCCCCCCGGGGCCCAAAACCGGCCCTCATCCATGCGGCCCACCGGGGAATTGCCCGGTGCCCGTTACAGCCTGTCCGGCCCTGGCTCAGGGGAGAGCAAAGGGATCAGTCATATTGTTGTAGGTATGGCGCATCCCTTTTCTTCAGAATCAACGCAGCACGGCGCAGACAAATGGCTTTCTTCATTGCACTGCATAAACTCCTTGTAAATAAGGCCCCTCAAAATCCAGTTCTGCAGCCTCTTGCAGCATTCAAGAGTTGAGGAGGAGGCTCTTATGTGTAGTGGCAAGTCTTCCATGCTTGGGTTCCCACCTACTGTGCTATAAGCCATGAACATTCAGTGGCACAGGCTGCATTCCTCATTCCTAGCTGCCAATGCTGCCTTCCCAGTCCACCTTGCTCCTTCACAAATATTGAAAAATGTAGGTGAAATATTTTTGCTAGACATACAAGAGCTGCTCCAAAACACATTTATATGCAGATGTAATGGCCACAATTTTTCTTCTACTGTTTATGGTCTGTGTAGCAGAAATAGCTTCAGCAATCTCCTGTAGGTGCAGATATTTCATTATTCTACTCAAACTGCAGAAGAATTGGGCACCTTGTTGAAATGGTGTAATGTTTTATTCACATTTTAGATATCTTACCAGAGCTCATGAAGCTGAGAATGAAATTGGGATGTGACCTGTTACCTTTTCTATAATTCATACGGATGCATCTTGAGCAGTACTTTCTTGTGTTTGCCCATTGATTCATCTGTTTATTCATTGCGACATTAATCCATCAAACCATTTTTTGATTTCTTAATCTGCATACATATTTACTGTCCATTCTCTCTGCACTAGTCAATGTGCACATGTCATGCATTTGAACACACTGTCAAAGAACTATCCAGTGGACAACTTGTTTCACTGCTTGAGTCCATTTTGTCTGAGGTTATTTTCCTCTATGTACCATATTTAAAAAAAATGCCCACTGCCATGGCAAGAGGCCCACTTCCCTAAATGGACCAATCATCAATGTGGTTGACATCCCTAAACTGACCAGTCATAAAAGAGTATCTCGTCCCTAAATGACAAATCATGAATGAGGATTATGCACCTGCATTATTAAATCCCCATAGAGATCTACATACCTTACCTGGGGGCTTAGTTATGAGAGCCCTATGTCACTTTTGCACCATGTAAAGTGGTACATGCATGACACAGGGTTCTCGTAAAGATTTATTAAGCCACGCAAAGGCACCCTGCATGGCTTTGAGAGATCTGATAAATCATGAGTAAGGGGACGCAGCGCAAACCGCTGCCTCACCTTACTCTGCCCCAGGGAGGCGTTCCATGGGCATTACGGTGGGTTTTCCCAAGCAGCACCCATGGAATTCGACGCTGCCCCAGATTTAAAAGGTGTTGTAAACATTGGGAAGCACCTAATCGCCTTCTTAAGGTGAGGCGTAACAAGGAGAAATATGTTTAATTCTCCTCTTTTTTTCCTCTTCTCCATCCTGCACAAAAACAATCCTGCCTGCAACGGTGGCACAAGGGTGCCTACGTTGGCGCAAGGCTGCCAAAATGGTTCAATCGCAGGTAGAAGGAACAGGATTGAACCAAATTGCTTAAATACAGCGCATTCCTGCCCTTTCACTTTGGCGTAGGGCAGTGCAGCAAGCTGCCTTGCTGCACTGCTGTTAGACCTGATACTCTTCAGGCAGTGTTTCCCTAAAACAGTTTGCTTTTCCCTCATGGGTTTTGCTGATTCTCTTGTAGTGACCTTAGGGCTTTGGACACTTTTCCACTGCAAATGCAAAGTTGAAAGTGTGTGTGCTCTACCTACACACATTAGGAAGTGGTGCTTACCTGATGTTTTAAAAAATATGTCCCATGCACCAACAATGTGCTTAAACATGACTCCAGCCTCCCATTGCAAGCCGGTGTGCACTCCTGCACCTATGGTCTTTCTAAACATGTGTCCAGCCTGCCATTGCAGCAGGTCTGTGCGAGCGCAATTGCTCTTCTGCTCAGACTGGCCTTTCTAAAGATTAGCAATCCTGAGAGGACATTTCACTACCACTAGAGCATCTAGAGTATACATCTTAAGGGGTGAATCGAGTGATAGATGAAAGGCTGGGCAGATACATATGTGTGTTCCCTACCCAGGTAGGGAGGAATACCCATGCGTGTTTTCATGTTTGCTCTTCTCATAGACTAACATAGGAAAATGGTTGAAATTGCTTCAGGATGCAATAGTGGATTACAGTGGAGCAGCCTCATCAGGTTTTTTATCATTGGATTCACGATCACAAACCCTTTCCTGTGGTGAAGGTGGTTTTGTGGTTACTAGCTTATAAATGTCTCTCTCTGGGAAGATCTGGCTTGGCAGTTCGGGCTGAAGTGTTCCCATGAGGCACAGGGTCAAGACTGATTTCCATATAGCTGGGTCTGAACTGAGGTGGCGAAGTGAGCTAAAGAACGATGATGGATTCAACTCAGATGTGTGACTGGGGGTGAGTGTGTGAGAAGTTTCAGCACTCTGTCAATAATCTCTTTGTGTTTGCTTTGTTCGCCCTAAATTGGCAGGGTATGCCCACGTGGGTCCCTTGTTCACTTTGCCACTGGATTCAAGCTAGCCTGGCTGAAGTGGGGTGTTACCCTGAAACCGGTCCCAGGTTGCTTGTTTCCGGTTCAGAGAAGTCCTGGCTTAGCAGTTCGGGCCGGACGGTTCCCATGAGGTACAGGTTCAAGACTGATTTGCATATAGTGGGTCTGAACTGAGGGAGCGAAGTGAGCTAAAGAACGATGATGGATTTAACCCAGATCTGTGACTGGGGGTGAGTGTTTTAAACGTTTCAGCACTCCGTCCTTCATCTCTTTGTGTTTGCTCTTCTAGAAATTTGGCATTTCTCTGCTCTTAAACTGTTTGTGTGCCTTTAACTTGACTCTAGTCACAATGGAGGCTGGGGGTGCACATCTTGGCATTTCCCAATGACAGCCATAAGACATTGAGCAGTCACCTGGAATGACAGGCCTATGCCATTTGAGGGCCTGTGAGGATAGATTTATGGAAGAGGTATTGGTACTTGGCCTTTGGGAGCCAGATCTTGGAACCACTAAAGATTAAGGGCCTGATTCACAGAACTAACTTAAGACAAAATCCTAAACATACTACCATTTTGGTATTCACAGAAGGCACTTACTCATTTTGGTATTCACAGAAGTTAGGACTCTTAACTTTAGGACTCCTAAATGCCTTCTGTGAATACCGAAAGTC
Source organism: Lissotriton helveticus (assembly GCF_964261635.1). Classification (NCBI taxonomy): domain Eukaryota; kingdom Metazoa; phylum Chordata; class Amphibia; order Caudata; family Salamandridae; genus Lissotriton; species Lissotriton helveticus. The sequence goes on along the minus strand of NC_136070.1, from coordinate 1,017,472,485 downwards.
TTAAAATTGGGATTTTATCTCAGTTTAGCTGTAGTAAAGTTAGGACTCCGAACTTTAGGACTCCTAAATGCCCTCTGTGAATACCGAAAGTCTTAAAATTGGGATTTTTCTCAGTTTAGTAGTAGTAAAGGTAGGACTCCTAACTTTTCGACTCCTAAATGGCTTCTGTGAATACCGCAAGTCTTACAATTAATATTTTTCTAGCTTTACTACTACTAAACTGAGAAAAATAAAGGGATATAGCAATTAAATATCTTAGAACACTTAGACCAAATGGATTTCCAAAAATTAAAAACATTAGGGCAGAAGTATATAAAGTGGAGTAATGTGCCATTAGAGGAAAGACATAACCAGCAAAGAGAAGAATTGGAAGGATTGATTTTATGAAAAAAGTTGGGTGTACAAACCACTCTATTGTATAAGAAAATAGGGATTGAGTGATGTTAGCAGCTTTGGAGGTGGTAAAAATTGTATGCCATAATTTATCCCACTGTTGAATCTGGAGGGACATCGAGAGGTCTGGTTCCCATGCTGTTTCAATTGAGGATTTTAGTCTATCTGAGATAGGGGCAGATAAGAGTTTATATATGAAAGAAGCTTTAGGGTTAGAATCGGAAGAGATGTTGTAAATGGGAGTCAAGGGAGAAAATGGAGTAGAATCAACAAGAATGTTTTTGGCTACTAAAAGCACTTGAAGTACCTGTCATAATTGGGACTTTTGGGGAAGACAAGAGGAGGGTAGATCATATCGTTCTTGCAATGTTGTGATGGATATAACAGAATTTTGAGATACTAGATGATGAACATATTGGATATCCTTTTCTTTCCAATGCTTGAAGTAGAATGATTTATGTTGAAACCTAATGAATTTATTGAACCAGATAGTGGAGGCAAGGGAAGCTTGATAAAAGTTAGAGCCAGAAGTGAGCAGTGAGTGTAATAGGTGTTGGGAGTATTTTAAGATGGGATGCTTGGAAATAAAAGTAAAATTGGACATTTAACTAATGTCATAAAAAGAAAATCCCTTTAGTAGCGAGCGTTCAAAATGAATCCCGCTGGGTATAGGTAGGCTTGATCTTGTCTATCTAAAGCATAAATGTGTCCGATTAGAAAAGCAGTATGATATATATAGCTTAAAATTAGGAAATAGTACGCCCCCTCATTTTTTCGTTTATTAATTTGGGTAAGGCAATACGATCAGGTTTATCGTCCCAGAGAAAGTTAGTACAGCTAGAGTAAATTTTTTTCAAATAGTAATTGGGAATTTTAAAAGGTAACATAGAAAGCAAAAAAAGAATAAGAGGTACAATCATCATTCTAACTTTATCCAATCTACCCCCAGGATAAGTGGAGAGGAGACCAGGAGTAGAACACGTTTTGAATCTTACATTTTAGTGCACTAAAATTGTGAGCAAGGGTTTGAGGGATGGTAGATAAAAACCAGACACCTAGGTATTTCATCTTAGACAGACACAACATAAAATTAGTATCAGAGAACATAATTTGATAACATATGGAGTTTATAGGTAAAATTTCAGATTGGGAGAAATTCAGTTTATAGCTAGATATTTTAGAATATAAATCAATCTCCCGTAAAAAGGGAGGTAGGGAAGTTAAGGGATCCGAGAGGTAAACCAGAATATCATCTGCATAAGCAGATAATTTGGCTATGCAGGATTTGTGTTGGAAACCTGTTAGCAAGGGACTGCGGTGAATATGTTCAAGGAAGGGCTCGAGACAGAGAAGGAATAAAAGAGGAGAAAGTGGACAACCTTGTCTCGTTCCTCTGTGTAAGTTAAAATAAGGGGATAAGAATCCATTGACAAAAACACAAGCCAGCAGTTCTGAATATAATTGTTTGATAAATGAAATACATTTAGGGCCAAAGCCGAACCAATGCATAGTTTTGAACATAAATTTCCAATTTATACTGCCAAATGCTTTTTCAGCATCAAGAGATAATGCAGTGAGAGGATATGGTTACCCCCTCCCTAACGTAAGAATAATGGAGAACATCCTGGCATTATCTGAGGTAAGCCTCCCCTTAATGAAACCAGATGGACCAGGTTCAATGAGATGAGGTATACCTTCGTCCAGTCTAGAGGCAAGCATTCTTGCAAAAACTTTGCAATCATAGTTAATTAATGAGATGGGACGATAATTTTAACACACAGTGTGATCTTTACCAGGTTTTGGAATAATTACAATAAGTGTATCTAAAAGGGAGCCTTCAGGTTTAGAATTCAATAGGAAGGAGGTGAAAAGCTCAAGTAAATGTGGTGCAAAAGTGAATGAAAAAGAAGAAATTAGTTCAATGGAGGAGCCATCAGGACCAAAGGGTTTAGCTCTCTTCAGAGATTTGATCGCATCCAAAATCTTCTGAAGGGTTAAGTCCTTTTCAAGAAGAGCTATAGAGTCTGGCATGGAGGGAGGAGAAGGAAGATCGCAAAAGAATGATTGGTATTCAGATGGATGGGTACCCTCTGTGAATAATGAATTATAATAGGATTGAAACAATGTCTAAATAAGAGGTTAGTAAGTTATTAGTAAGGCCATTGCGAATAGGTCTAATAATTTTACTTGCTGATTTAACTTTTAAATAATTAGCCAACAATTTACCAGCTTTAATCTGACCCCCACGAAATATGGATTTCATTTTAAGTATGATATTGCAAGTCTCATTGGTAACTAACTTGTTCAGAGTGGTTTTAGCTTTAATAAGGTCCCGAAGGTGGGAGGAAGATTTAGAAGTATAATAAGTGTGTTCGAGAATTTTAATATGCTTGAGGATGGAAAGATACTGGGAGCTCAAAAGCTTCTTCCTTCTGGCAGTATAAGCAATGGTAAAGGCTCTAAAGGAGGCTTGAAAAACATCCCAGTTGTTATGGATGGAAGTATCACTAGAGTTGTTAAATTGAAAACATTCTATTATAAAGGAAGTAGCTTCCAATATAAAGTTTTGGTCAGATAATAAAGAGTTGTTGAATCTCCATCAAGCATGTTTGTGAGTAGCAAGGGACAAATCAGAAGAGGATATAACAGGGGCATTATCAGTAATAAAAATTGAGCCAATCTCAGAGTATTGAATGGAGGGGAGTAAAGATTTTGAGACCAAAATATAATCAATTCAAGACATGGTGTGATGTACATTTGAATAAAATGTGAACTCATATGTATCAGGATTACTAGTTTCCCATACATCATAGAGTGGATGAGAGGCAATGGCGGATTAAAATGCTTTATGCGATGTATCTGAATTGAATTTACATTTCGATTTCCTGTTCCAAAAATCCGGATCAGATTCAACTGGACCATAAATATTGAAAAAGGTGATCTGTTTATTATGGATAGTGGTGTTAAGTAATACCCATAGTCCACTCGAATTACGTTAAGTAGATAGAATTTGAATTTCTAGGATCTGTGAAATAAAATGGCAACTCCACCCTTTCGGTCAACAGCAGGAGAAACTGATGTTTAAGGTTAAGTGATTCAACATTGTTACAATGAGTTTCCTGTAAAAGAGCAATCTGACAATTAAGTTTGATAAATGTGAAAGTACCTCTTGACATTTAACAGGATGACCCAGACCACGGACGTTCCAAGAAACAACATTAAACATGTTGACAAATTCAAACAGGGGTGCAGGAACAATGATGACTAACTCCAAAAACAACAATGGAAACAAAAAGACACCATATGTCAAAAATTGAATAACATGAAGGAGCAACCAGAAAAGTAAATAAGAAGATCAAATAGACACTCATGCACTTATAGGAACAGGAGGATAAAGAAGGAGGAAGAGAGAGGAATAAAGAATCAAGAGAGAGAGGGAATGAGAGAAAAGTAAAGAAAATAAAGAAACAAAGAGACGGATCAAGGACAAAAAGCCAGATCTGAAATAAAGTGAAAGAGAAATGATAACCAGGCTTGTCAGGACCCAGAAGCAAGAACAACAATGGAGAGAGAAAATAAGAATAGATTCGATAAAATCAGGCCGTATATAAACCATAGTGAAGAACAGAATTAAAGAATACAAAAAGAAACAAGAAGCCCTGCAAAAGAATCAATTTAACATTGTTAAGGACATTTCGCATTTGTGTCCATAGGTAGTTTGGTGATTGTTTGCAGAAACAGTTTAAGTTTAGTCGGATCTTATCTTATTTATTTATAGAGTTTCATATAGCGTGGACTTGACCCTTCGGTATCAGGGCGCTTCACAGTTACATTTGGAACATTTGTGATACATTGTGAATAGCTATATATAATTCCTATACATGACATGCGACTACAACGCATCCAAAATGCCTCCGCCCGACTGATCGCCAACCTACCCCACCGCAGCCACATCACCCCCCACCTGAGAGACCTACACTGGCTCCCCGTCCACAAGAGGATTCACCTTCAAGCTCCTCACCAACGCACACAAAGCACTCCACAATGCCGGACGAGCCTACCTTAACAGCAGACTCAACTTCTACAACCCCATCCGCCAGCTCCGCTCCTCCAGCCTCGCCCTCGCCGTTGTCCCCCGCATCCAACGAACGACCTTCAGTGGCAGATCCTTCTCCTACCTCACTGCCAAGACCTGGAACACCCTCCCTACCCACATACGGCAGACCCAAGACCTACTCGCCTTGAGAAGACTCCTCAAGACCTGGCTAGGTCCATCGTAGGGATAAGTGATTTAATTTTTCTAATATACCTCAGTTGAAACCGGGCACTTTTTGTCATTGATTTGATGTGTATTTTCATGTCTAGGGGGCATATTATCAAGAACGGCAATAAAATTATCGCCACTTTAGCGGCAGGAAGCTGCCGCTAAAACTGCGATAATATGTCCTTGTGAATTCCCATAGCAGCCCAGGTTCTGGTGTTAACTTGGGCTGCTATGGGAATTCACAAGGGCATATTATCAATACCATTATCGCCGTTTTAGCGGCAATTTGCGATAATTTTATCGCAGTTCTTGATAATATGCCCCTAGGTTCTTATCAAGCATGATTCCCAATGATTTTGCGGAATCAACTAGTGAAGGGGTGCAGTTTAGTGCTGTGATCAGTTTGGTCCATTCTTTCACTTCTGTGGATTTCTTCGGTGGTGATATTAATAGGAATTCCGTTTTTTTTAGTTTAGTTTCAGATGATTACTAGTGAGCCAGTGTAATGAAATTTTTAAGGCCTCATTCATTTTCTTTATGTCTTCCAGTGACGATATCTTGATGTATATCTGAGTGTCATCAGCATACATGTGATGAGATATGCATGCGTCTCTGAGAATTTCTGTGAGGGGTTCGACATATAGGTTGAATAGTGATGGGGATAGTGTTGATCCTTGAGGGACTCCAATTGAATTTGGGCATGACAGGGAAAGCATCTGGTTGACTAGGCATCTTTGAGTTCTGTTCTGGAGGAAGGATTCAAACCATTTCAGAACAGTTCCAGATAGTCCCATCCTGTCTTGAAGCCTGGCTAGCAATTTTTCATGGTTTACCATGCTAAAGGCAGACGACAGGTCAAGAAGTACTAGTAGGCATGTTTGATTGTGGTCTAGGGCCTGCAGCGCATCATCCACTATGTGTAAGATTGCTGATTCCTTACTGTGGCCTGGTCTGAATCCGGATTGGCAGTCGTCCAGCATCTTGAAACTGGCAATGTGGTTGCTCAGTTGATTTTGTACACATTTCTCGATTAGTTTGGCAAGTATAGGAATATTGGTTACTGGGCGAAATTTGTTTCGCTCTGCCGGGTCCCCTGTAGGTTTTTGATGACCTGTTTTTAGGCAATCTGGTAGGATCCCTTGAGATAGTGAGGCATTTATTATTTTTGTCCATACTGGGACGACAATATGATTGATTCTTTTTAAGCATTTAGAGGGGAGGGGGTCATTGTTGTGGGTGCTAGGTTTGATATCCGAGAGAGTTTTATCAATTGTATTCTGGTCATATAGCTTGAAGGTTGCCCATTGTGCATTGTTTTTCAATCTATCATGATCGTTTGTCCAGGTGTCATTATTTTGTGTTGGTAGTTGACTATGAAGGTTGTCGCCTGGCAACCTGAGCTCTCTTTCTAGCTTGTTGGCCTTTTCAGTGAAGAATTATTCGCAGCTCAGTTGAGTTTTAGTAGTTTCTTGTGCGGATTTGGCCTGCTTATTTGACTGTTGCTTTAACATCTTGAATAGTTTCTGAGGTCTGTTTTTGGTGCTGTCTAGTTCCGATCTAAAGAATTCCTTCTTGGAGTTGAGTACTTTTTTGGTGTACTCGTTTCTGATCTTTCTGAGGTTTTAAGCTGGGAGGATGATGGGTGCAGTCTCCATTTTCTTTCTGCAAGTCTCAGTTTACGCCTATCTTCATTCAGAGTCTCATTAAACCATGGATTTTTATCCTTCTCAGATATTATTTTTAGTTTTAGTGGCATGGTGGAGTTAACTATATTCGTCATTGACTTAGTGTAGTGCTCAGTGAGTTTGTTAGCGTTCAGCAAGTTGTTAGGCGGACTTAGATCCTTCTCGCATCTTGCTATTAGTAGCTCAATATTAGGATCTTTGATGTCCCTGGTCCATTTTTTCAGTTTGACAGGCTGCGCGGTTTTGCTCTTTTTTATTGTGGGTATCAGGAAGGTTATGGCATGATGATCTGACCAATCACAAGGAACAATTGATTGGACTGTAACATCTTTGCTCCTTGAAATTTTCCAATCTAAGGTTGCCCCTTTCAAGTGGGTTGGTTGTGTGCACGTTTGAGTGAGGTATAGGTCTGTTAGAAAGTCTTTAGGTGCATTGATCTGTTTGTCATTATTGTCATCCCAGTGTAAATTGAAGTCACCTAGGAATATGTTATTAGTATGACTATTAGAGTTAGCCGTGATGATCTCCATTAACTGTTCTATTAAAGAAGCATTATTGCCTGGTGGGTGGTAAAGCGCTTGCAGGTTGCATCTTTGATTGCCTGCTGTTCTTACATTGAGGCCTAAGTATTCACAAGATTCAAGAGGGTCTGACTGTATTTGGTTGGTCTCTATCCGATCGGTGTATGCATGCTATACCGCCTCCTGTCTTTTTTTGTCTGTCTAATCTCACAATGTTATAATGAGGGGGCACCAGAAGATCCATGAATGGCAAAGATGATGCTTTAATCCATGTTTCTGTTAGGATTGTTACGTCTAATTCCTGACTTCCGATGAGGGCAGCGATGTCCAAGGCATGTTTTGCTGCGGACCGACAGCTGAGCAGTAGACATAGTAGCGGTTTCCCTGTGCTTCTAGAGTTCAGTTCTTGAGTATTGGTGGTTAGCTGGACTTGTTGTAGGTTGTTAAGGTTGGGTTTCCTATTCTTGGGCCAGGGTTTTCTATTGGCATCGATCGGGATTGACTTAATTTCCTCCCTTCTGCTGCTAGTTTTTGGCTCATATGATCGTAATATGGTTAAGGTTACATCGTCTAATAGGTATTTAAGATTTCTGTCTGGTCTGTTATGTCTATTTGATAATGGCATGAGTGTATCTCTACTCTTTTCCTGAGAGCTATGCACTAATTTTTGGACTTGTTTGACTTTGGCGTGGGTGCTTACTGTGATTTCCAGTATTGTTTCCAAAGCTTGTAATGCGTTTGAAATGTCAAACGAGGGAGAGACACCTTCATGAGCAATTTTGCAGAGACAGGGATGAAGTATGCCATAGCTCATGTTCAGAGATCTTCAATTGAGGACAAAGAGCTAAGAACTCTTTATGTGTGGTCATTTGCGCCCCCTATTAGCCCCCTATTAGCGAAATCGCAAATCATTTTACTTTAATGCATTGCATTTAAGGAATCTCAATTTGTGATTCCTTAAATGCAATCGCAATTTGAGAACTCGCAATTAATTGCAAATTCTCAAATTGCGAGGGCCTTGACCCTTGATGCATCGCAAAAGCAAATTTTGTGATCGCAAATGGTTCGATTCGCAAAAAGCTTTGATGCATGTGGCTGTTAATCTCCTCTGGTGACCAGTACAACCTTATCACTCAGATTTACCAAACTGACACGAAATGTAGCTCAGCACCCAAAGTTGCAGCGCTGCATTATGTCACAGGGATAGAGCAGGAAAGCGCCATATGTACAGACATGCAACTATCATGCTCTCTCTTTAGTGCCAGTGCACAGTCAGGCAGCTGTGCGCTATGCACACACCTTTGCAACATAGTGCAAAGGTGTTTGCGTGAGTCTTGCATAGGTTTGTACTAGAAGGGTAACCTCTCATTACAAAATACTGTGCTTAGAATGTCTTTAAAACGTTTCCAAATTTGTATTTGTGCTGTACAGAGCAGCACGCATGCAAAGTTGGACACAAAGGAGAGAGAATTGCAATTCTCCTTTTTTTAATGCCTGCTTTCAAGTGGCATTAATTTTTGGCATAAACCCTCTACACTGTTGTTAGTAGATAGTGTTTGCAGCAAGAACCATGAGTGGTTGCACAGGAACACCCACTTACCACATATTGACGCAGTTACGCATGGCAGCTCTTCGTGCTGGTTTCTGTTGCTCTTTCTTACAAAACAACGTAAATACCAATTTGCCTTGGGTTGTAAATCCGGAAAAGGGTTTTGCATCTGGTCCGCATTATGATAATATTGCAAACCCAATGCAAAACCTTTGAAAATTTGGCACTCCTTGTTTTTAGGAAACGAAAGACTGGTGAATCGTCTTGAAAATAGTCCATGACTAGTTTCCAAATTGCTTCAAATTTCTTTTGCTCATCTCTCAAGTCAAAGGGTAATATCTCCTTTGCCATCAATGTCCACAGGCGCTGTGCCCACCCAGCGTTGTCTGGGATTTTTGATTGCTTCCAATTTGCAACCAGCTCTTGTTTAGCTGCCAAAGCATGTGTAAAATCACAATCCATTCTGCTGAGCCAGTAAACCCCACTTACGAAGGTAAATACCTGGGGGCAGATTTACAAGCCATTTACAACACTTTCGCGCCACTGTTGCATCACTTTTTGTGATGCAGCGGCAGTGTAAACAATGCACCACATTGCGGCTCATTTACAACGTGACGCATCTAGGAAGATGGGTCACGTAGTAAAGCCCTACATCACAATATACCTGCGTCAGGTATAATGTATCACTGCGCCACTTCTATGGTGCCACTGCGTCCAATCCCTGCGCCTGCTTGGAGCAGGCATAAGAGTGACGCAGTGTGTTAGGAATAGGCCTCCCCATGCATTACTGGTGTTGCGTCATGCTTGCACTACGACTCCGGCAATGCATGACCTTTGGGCCGACAGATGTGTCAGAATTTCTGACGCATCTGTCAGTCCTTGAGCCATGGTGCACCATATTGTAAATACAACGCATCCAGGGTGGCGCAAGGGTTTTGCCGGCTGGCGCAGGGAAACTGACGCATCTATACAGGTGCATCCGTTTCTTGAAAATTAGCCCCTTTATATCACCGTAAGGGGCAGTCGCAGCCAGCACAGATCGGAGGTTGGGGTGCAAGGGTGCCCCAGGATGCAGGTGAAGCGGGTATTAAAAAAGAAAAGAGAAAGAAAAAACATACCTTCTCACCGCTTCTCTCTTCTGTAGTCCTCCCTCGCAGGCCTGAACAGGAAGCATACCCAGCTTTGTGATTGGTCTGAGCGCCGTGTTTCGGCAGTCAGATGCTGACTGGGAGCCTGGGCATGTTCTCCACACAGGCTGTAATGTAGCCTGCATGGCGAACATGTGAAATGCTCAAGACTGTTTGTCCAGCTCAAGAGGGTCAGCGATGATTAAGAATATCATACACCCTTCCAGTCTATTCGCAAGGACTTTTTATGTATATTTTTAAATCTCAGTTAGGAAGCGATATGAGTCTGTATGAGTGGGCAGTCAAAATTTCGATTTTTAAATATCGACCTACATTATTATCAAGTTTTTAATATCGTAGGGACAGAATATCGAAGTAAGTAATATCGTAAGCAAAAATATCGTTGTCAATAATATCGAAAAAATGTTTAGTGATATGTATTTTTGTGTGTATTTTATATGTAAGTTAAACATTTAGAAATTGGTAATTTTGTTAAAGTAAATTTAGCGTTTCAGTATCAGAGCGGGTTGTGGGTTTATGGGGGAATAGGGTGGGAAGTAATTTAATTATAATTAATTAATTAATATGTTTGTATTAATTGGAATGGATTATTAATTATGTGTTAATTAATTGGTAATTAATATTTATTAGTTATTTATATTAATTATAATTATTGTATTACTATTTTGTGTTTATTGTTATTGTTAATTCATTTATTGTTAATTAATAATTAATTGGTGATTAATTTGTATTAAGTGATTAATTGATAATTAATTAATTATGTGATTTTTTATGTGTAGTGGGTTGTGGATTTATAGGGGAATAGGGTGGGAAGTAATAAAATGACATTAATTAAAGAGATTGTTTTTATTTATTGGTATTTATTATTAATTAGGTGTTACTTAAATATTAATCAGTAATTAATTTTGAATAATTCGTTATTTATATTAATTATAATTAATGTATTAATAATGTTTACTTATTGGTATTGATAATTAATTTGTTGTTAATTAATAATTAATTGGTGATTAAGTATTAATTGGCAATTATTTTCTATTAATTAGTTAATGTATAGTTATATTAATTATACTTAATGTATTATTATTTTATTAATTGATTAATTGATAGTTAAATTAATTGTGGTTTTTTGTATGTGTAGTGTGTTGCGTGTTAAAGTAGTAATAGTGTGGGATGTAATTTAATGTTATTTAAGTAAATATACATTTTAATGTATTGGTATTTATTAATAATCTTTTTGTAAATTAATTATTAATATGTTATTTTTTGATAAAAAGTTATTTCATTGCTATGTATTTTAATTTAACCCCTACGCTATTCCGTGCTTTCCCTACTGTTGCACTCTCTGGAGTTGGAATAGTAATTTTTACCACTATGCTATACAGGGCTTTCCCTACTGATGCACTCTCTGGAGTGGGAATAGTAATTTGTATCCCTACCCTATCCAGAGCTTTCCCTACTGTTGCACTCACTGGAGTGGGAATAGTAATTTTTACCCCTACGCTATCCAGTGCAATCCGTACTGTTGCACTCTCTGGAGTGGGAATAGTAATTTTTACCCCTACGCTATCCAACGCTTTCCCTACTGTTGCATTCACTGGAGTGGGAATAGTAATTTTTACCCCTACGCTATCCAGCGCTTTCCCTACTGTTGCACTCTCTGGAGTGGAAATAGTAATGTTTACCCCTATGCTATCCAATGCTTTCCCTACGGTTGCACTCACTGGAGTGGGAATAGTAAATTTTACCTCCACGCTATCCAGCGCTTTCCCTACTGTTGCACTCTCTGGAGTTGGAATAATAATTTTTACCCCTTAGCTATCCAAAGCTTTCTCTACTGTTGCACTCACTGGAGTGGGAATAGTAATTTTTACCCCTACGCTAGCCAGCACTTTCCCTACTGTTGCACTCTCTGGAGTGGGAATAGTAATTTTTACCCTGTCACTATCCAACGCTTTACCTAATTTTGCAAAATGTGGAGTAAGTATATATATTAATTTATATGTAGATGTTTAATTAATTTTAACGTAATATGTATTAGTTATTATTTTTTAAATATGTTTTAATATGTATATCTATAATTGTTTTAATTATATGTATTATTTACTTATTTTTACATTATTATTAAAACAGTTAAATAAACAATATTTTTAACATCGATATTTTTGACAACAATATTTTTTTCAATATTTTTGTACATACCTTTATGTAGATAGGACTTCGATATTTTTCACCGATATTTCTGTGTCGATATTTTTGTAGGTCGATTTTCTGTCTGTCGATATTTTGTCAGACATTCGGCCTTTCCTGTTATTATGTTAGCCTCATTCATAGTAACAGTTACCTGTCCAGTGTTCCGGAAGGAGTTAAAAACCTTGATTAGAGGTAGGATCAGCAGGGGAGAAAATTGCTTGTTGAACCCTTCAGTCAAACCATCTTTGTGAGGCAGATGTGTTTAGTAACTATGACTACTTCGTCAGCTATAAAAAAAACATTTTAAGAGTTTTATATAATGCTGGCAAGACCCTTGGGTATCAGAGCACTTTACATACATTGTGAGGCCAGTGTTAAAGAAGATTGACTACAGAGTAAGAATATGCGGAGAATCTAAACATTGTCAGGCCAGTGTTAAAAAATAAAAACATTGATTACAGGATAAGAACTTATAGAAAATAGAAAAAAGAATGGTGTGTAGAGAACAAAATCATATATAATATACAAAATATAGCTCAAGAAAGAGACTCCAGTTGTGTGGTAGGTGTTATAGCCCAAAAGGCTAAAGATGCCGATTGAGAGAAGATCCTTCAATTGACTTTTGAAGCTCGTGAAGAAGGGGCTCATCCTGATAAATACTGGGAGGGAGTTCAAGATTTTAGAGGCAGTGCCAGAGAAAGAGCATGTTAGGGCTTTGTGTCCATGTTTTTTGGGTGGGATGAGAAGCAGAGTGTTGGTGCTTCTTAGATTCCTCAACTGTCCTACCTTTGTGCGTTTGGACACAAGATTAGGCTGGTTCCCCGTTGTGAAGGACTTTGTGAGTGAGACAGGCAGCTTTGAAGCAGCCACGGGCCTCTATTGGGAGCCAAATAAGATTTTTCAGGAAGGGGGAGATGTGCTCGTGTTTTTAGACTCAAGCGACCATCTTTGCTGCTGTATTTTGAGTGGCTCTTAAGGGGGCTAAGTGCACCTTTGCGGTGCCAGTGAGGGTGGCATTTCCGTAGTCCAGTCTTGATAGAACCATTGCTTGTGTGTTGGCTTTTAAATAATTCGTAGGGAGAAGCTTTGATATTGTATAGGAGTTTTAGATTGTAGAATGCACTCTTTGCTGTAATTTGTATGTGTGGGATCATGCTCAAACTCGGGTCCAAGTTGATTCTCAGAGATCTGGTGGATTCAGCCAGAGACAATTTGGTATTAAAAGCATCAATGGTATATAGCCGTTCTTGGACCCGGGGGGTCTGATCGTTGTTGAATAGGAGAAAGATTTCCATCTTGCCTTGGTTCAGTTGCAGGTGGTTATGTGACAGGCATTTTTGGACATTTATGAGGGAGGAATGTAACCGTCGTATGTCACCTATTGAGGATACTTCTAAGTAAAGTTGAATGTCATCTGCAAGTGGTATGTGATGTCTGCTTGTTTGAGTATGGTGGTGAAGGGTTCCATGTAGATATTGAAGAGTGTTGCTGAGTCAACTGAAACTTGGGGGACACCCTTGTTTATGGTATAGATATCTGAGGTTGAGTTGTTTATATTTATTTGCTGGGAGCGATTATTAAAGGTAGGAGGTGAACCATTTCAGAACCATGCAATCTGCACTGATTCATTTTTGAAGGGTTTCTAACAGCAGCTTGTAGATGACCATTTCAAAAGCCTCTGTTATGTCTTCTAGGATGAATAGGCATATGCTATGCTTAAAATAGCTGTTTCTATGCTACATCCCTTCCTGAAACCTGATTGGAGTGAGCAAAGGAGATTATTGGTATCAATGTCGTTGAGTTGCGTGAGAATACATTTCTCAATCACATTAGCCAGGAAGGGGAGGTTAGGAGATGGGGCAAAAGTTGTTGAGGCCATCTCTGTCAGCTGCTGTTTTTTATTTTTAGCAGGGGGGACTTTACCACGTTTGAGGCAATTGAGCATAACTCCACAGCTTAGGGAGCTGTTTATTATCTTGGTCCGTGGAGGTGTTAAGGTGTGGTTCAGATTTTACACCAGGGAGCCTGAAGAGGATCTACTATGTGAGAGGAGAGCTTGGATTTTGTGAGATGCCCCCCTCAGTAAAAGAGTTTCATGGCTTCCAGCTTCTGGGAGTTGTGAGAGGTCCTGGAATTTGGTTGAAATCTGAGGGCGCTTGCGGAGTGGTCATCCGTATGGTGTTCAGAGAGAGCGAAGGAGTGTAGATTTCTTCCTTTGTGATGGGGGAGATTCCGGTGGAAGGCTGAGTGTGGTGATCCAGAGGGAGTTCAATCTTTGTGATTTTATCATTGAAGAACTTCGTGAATTTGTCACAGAGTTCTTTGGAGACATGAGGGGTTTTGAGGGTTGCTGTTTAATTATGTTATGGGGTTGTTTGGGGTGGTTCTTTGCTTTATCTAGTGCTCTGCAGAAGAAGGTGGCTTTTTCTTTTACGATGTTGTTTTTGTAATTCCTGCATTCAACTCTAAGCTGTTGGAGATGGGGTATGGGTGGTTTTGTTCCCCAAATGCTTTCTGTAGCTCTAAGTTTTCTTCTTTTAGAGTTAAGGTCGTTGTTGAACCAGGATCTGGAGGGAATGTTTCAGATTTGTTTTTGTTTCAGAAGTTTCAGAGGAGCTAATTGGTCTAGGATGGCTGATGTTGTTGACTTACAGTGTGTTTTAAGTTCACCTATTGGGAGGTTACATGTTGTGGGGAGGAAGAAGTGGCCTCATTCTATTTTCCAGGTCAGCCAGGAGAATCTAACAAATGTTGAGAGACCATTGAAAAGTTTTCTGCAAGCAAATGGAGTAGTTTCCGCTTTGATGAGTTGGAACAGAATAATATGGTGATCTGACCAGTCAACTGGAAGGATGTTGTCAATACTTACTATTTTGTTATGACCTACGATGGCTTTAAGGGTTGCACCTCTTATATGCTTTTGGCCTTTGCCGCGTTGGATGTGGTCATGGCTTAGTAAGAGATCATTTAGGGAATGGGTGAATGTGGCTGTCTCATCATTCCAATGTAGATTGAAGGCACCTAGGATTATGGTATTGTCATTGAAGAGTGAGCAGTGCATTATCATTTCCATTAGGTGTTCACCGAAGGCGAGCATGTTTCCTGGTGGGTGGTAGAGGAGGTGACACTTTGTTGTTTTATTGTTCTTCATTGTTAAGTTCATGCTGAGTTAGTCAAATGTGGGGTACAAAAATGTGTCTGCTTCTATCGGTTGTATGATATTACAACGCATTCCATTGCAACGCATGCCTTTACCACGCATGCGTTACAACACAAATGCCTTTCCCATGCATAACCTTTAGCACGAATATTCCTTCACCATGGATATTTTTACAACGTTTTTCGATGTAAATGTATGCATGGTAAGGGCATACTCTTGTTAAAGGTTATTCCCCTACCCTAAACCCTTCTTACAAATACCCCTCCCCTGCCCTTTACCCTAAATTCAGACCTCTTGTTTTATTTTAATATTAAAATTCCCCTTACCTCTCCTCTTTGTCTCGTCTGTCGTCTGTTCTTCATGTTCTTCTTCTGTTTCCTCTAACAACGTCAATTGCCTTTATCAGGTAAATGTTTTTTGGGGGGGAGATCCCCCAAGCCCCTTTTCTTTTCGCCCGCTTTTTTTTCGGGGCGGAGACCCCCGCGCCCCCTTTTTCATGAATAGCCTTTACCACGCATGCTTTACTACATATCTAGTAGTAAAGGTATGCACGGTAAAGGCTATTCGTGTCAACCACGCATGTGTTGTAATGCATGCGTGGTTAATGTTATGCCTGGAAACGGCCGCATTGTAGTGTCAGTTTCCCGTTTCTATCATCTGAATGCTGCTCTTATGGATGATTGCTATGCCACCACTGTGGTGTTCCTCCCTGACTTTCTTGATGATAGAAAAGCCCGGAGGGACTACAAGGTCTAGGATTAGATAAGAAGAGGCATTTAGCCATGTTTCTGTGATGAATGCAATGCCAATGTTGTGGTGCACAGTGGTTTCTGCTAGTTCTGTTCCATGTTTGGTAGCTGATCTGAAGTTTATTTGCATGCAGTTGATATTGTTAATGCAGCTGAGGTTTTGAGAGAGGAGAACCATGGGGATATTGATGTGGATAGTTGGTGGTCTAGGAATCCTTGGGGGGCTGAGGATTCTCCCAATCTCAGTGATCACTTGGATCATGGAAATGAAGTTGTCTTGAGTTGACGTCAGGTCATAGGTTTTGGCTAAGCCTGTTGCTTCATTTAAAGACATCTTAGGGCTCAATCTTTTCAGACTGCGAGCTTGGTTGTCAAGGGGGTTTGTGAGCCAGCAATGAGGCTGGATCTTTAATAACTGAGAGGGTTGTCTGGTGATGGAGATGGAGGGGAGGTGTGGAAATTGGGCTTGCTGCAGATGAGATTTAAGGATCTTCAGGATATTGCTGATGTCATGTGATATGTTTTCTAGGTGTTTTCCATGTGTGTTATTCGCACATGGCATGGCAAAGTGAGCTTGGACATAGGGTTCAGAGGAGGAGATTCAGGAGTTGTTCAGGTGCGATTTATCCTATGTGTGGTAAACTGGATGAGCGGGGTATGAGTCAGTGAGGGGGGTTGGTTTGCCACTTGTTTCTTCCCTGCTTTGAGCAGGAATGGTGTAGGAGTTTTGTGGGCATTGTTGTTTTGTGGGCATTTAATTTTCTAGTGCAACTTGTGTAGCCTGGGTAAGTGTGGCACAGAAGAAAGTTTCCTATTGCCGTCAGTGTGGTGTTCCTCTCTGGTATGGGTACTGCTAAACGTCTAGGAAATGTGCTCTCTGCTCCTCTTCAGCTCTAGTTAAAATACCCGTCCGGCACATCATGTTGGGTATGCATGAGTTGTCCTTTGCTCCCCTAAAGCGAGCTGCCAAGAGCTTGTGGGGCATATTTACAAGAGTGTGGGTTAGCTCCAAAATTGCTATTGCTGCCCTCCTTCACTTTAGAAATGCAAGGATGCTCCATATTTACAATAATACGTCACACCGCTGTGTTTCTTCTGGCGCTGGCACGAAATGCAGCTGTCTAGCACCAATGCAGGCACCCTTGGTGCCTGCGTTGAGGGAATGATTGTTTATGTGCAGGAAGGTGTCCCTTCCTGCACATAAACAATTAATAATGGTGATTTGTAACTCCTATCTGTGCTGCATTGTGCAGCACTCATAGAAGTTGCAAATTGTCATTTTTTTATGATCATGTGCACATAAATAATAATTCATGGCAATTTGCTGTTTCTGTGCGTGCTGCACATGCAACACACATAGAAAGAGCAAAAGTAAGGAAAAATAAAGCATTTCTCCTCATTTTACCAGGTTTTCCCTGGTCTTGATTTTGGCGCTGCCTGCTATTTACACCACCCTTGTACATAGGAGCAGTGTCAAAATCATCGGTTGTTGCGGCAGAACACCCACCTCAACACCCATTGCCAACCCCTTTCACGCTAAGTGTAGCGTGAAAAGGGCTTTATTCACAAGGGGGTGGTAAGTCATGTTAAGCGGCTTACGGCCGCCTTGTAAATAAAACGAAGTCGCTATTGCCACAGGATTGTCATAAAAGTGATGTTCCTGTGGCGATAGGGGCTTGTACATATGACCCTATCTATCTTGTTTTCTCCTAAACGTTTTGTTTTAAATGATTAAATCCTCAATTAGAAGAGCTAAGGGGCATATCAGCAAGGCCAGGCGATAATTATCGCTAAGCGCACTTAGCGCTAGGATATTTATCGCCGGCTAACGCTGAATCCTATCGGGGAGATAGCGTGCTATCAGCAACGCATATCTCCAATGCGATGGGAATCCAAGCGTTAGCTGGAAAACAGTGTGATTATCGCTGGAAATCCAGCGATAATCGTACTGCGACCGGCGATACATTGCTGATAGGGCAGGGTGTTCTTAGCCATGTAATCCACCTCCCATTGGATTACATGGCTAAGTCAGATTACAAGCAGACGTAAGGAAAGTAGCGATAACCGCGGTTAGCGCTACTTTTCTTACCGCTCTGCCTGTTAGCGTGCAGCTTGATAATTGGAGAAATGTCGCTTAGCGACATTTCTCCAGTTATTTCGGGGAGGAACGCCCACTTTGCATCTCATTAGAGATGCAAAGCTGGGCGTTGTTGTGACTGGCGATATGTCAGCAAAACACGCGATAGCCTGTCTTTGTTGTTAAGGCGATGAAAATATCACCGCTTTTCATCCGAAAACGGACGCAAAAGCAGCGATAATTTCATAGCGCAGCCTTGATGATATGCCCCATAGTGACTACAGATTTTTGTAATGTCTCGCAGGAGAGAAAGTGACTTTGCCCCATACATTTTACTTCCCTCCTCTCAGCTCTGACTTCAATTTATGTTTTGTATACGACCACATTCTTTTTTGCTGGTCTTTAATGGTAATTGCTGAAACCCCTAATACTCCATGATAACCATGCAGGGCACACAAAAATATTATCAAATGAGCCATTCATGTCCTTTTTAGTTCCAATAGTTCTTCTCACTCTCGTTATCTTAATAGAATCCTATTTACGATGCATCTCACCCCTTCCTTGGTCCTGCATCCTCTGAACTGAAAAAGACATGACAAGAAAAGCACGTAACAAGAACATTTGTATGTTAAGAAAACTAATTTCTCAAAACCTGTTGAAGGGTAATAGCTCCAACCCACCACTTAGCTTAGACATGTCAATGTGGTTCCTCTTATTTCATGGGGTGCGATACCAGACCATTAATCGTGGGGCAATGCCATCCTGGGCTCCCTTCAATTCCTCTGTATGTTCGAAAGTCATTTTGTAGTTAATTTCTCCCTTTTACCCCATCTCCTCAGCTGTCTGGTTTTCCTTTGCCGCTTATGGCCCTGCTTGTTTTAGAAGGATGACAGTCCCTTTTGTGTGATCCATCTTTTCGTTCTGGCAAGCCCAACAGTTGCCTCCCATCACCACTGTCACGACTGGTCTTGTTTTACCCACCAGCCTACAGATCTAGGCGAAGTGCTGGGCCCATCTTTAGTGAATTTGCTTAGTTCAGCTGTTATTTCCCTCACATCCCTTCTCCTGGCTGGCGTAGCATGTGACAAGTCCTTGTACATCTCCCTCACACATTCGTCAAGTTCTAGAACTTTTTCCATCAGGATAGTCGCAGGATCGTATCTTTAACTTCAAAGGATGACAATTTTGCAATTAAGTCTCTAGACCAAGTCCTGTCTTGAGGGGGCCCACTTTGTCTGCTCTCCCAATATGTTTTGTTGGGGAGGGGGGGGGGGCTTGTCGTCCCTCTATAAAGTCTGGAGTTGAGGAGTTGAGTTATGCTCTTCCTATATCATGGGGCACCGCAGGGAAGCTATTTTCTCCCATGGGTTCTGCAGTATTCATATCCTTAATCACCCTAGTGATTTATTTGCCAGTGATATTTTCTTCTAGGAATTGCTGCTGCTGTAAAACAGGGTCGATTAATTGAAGCAATTAATTAATGAATCCTACATTTGCAGAGCTTTTCAAAAAATGATGCAAATGTTTTTGTAATTTCGAGCAGATGAGTTTACTGGTATCTATTTTCAACATGTATTGCTTCCAACACTTTGCATCTCTGTTCTTGAATTGAGTGGGCAGTAAGTACCTTCCAAATTCTTAAATGCAGTGCATGTTCTGCCCACTGAAGCACAGACCAACCATCCCATATACTAGTACCAAAGCTACGCACCCTACTGATAGCAATACTGTAAGAAATCCACCTTTTTGCCTGGTCATCTGTATTGTTTTGCCTTCTACTGGACCCTATATTTTTGCTGGCTTAAGAACTAGGTGGACTTTAACCCTGCTAGCCACTGCAAAGTGACTGTGCTCCTGTTTTTTAAATATAGCTGAACTGGCATATTCCTACTTGGTATATTTACTTAACTGTAAGTCTCTGGTATATGGTATAAAATGAACCCAGGGTTTGCAGGTTAAATGTCACTACTGGACTGCAGCACCTATTGTGCTGTCTACTACTGTGACAGGGTAAAACATGGCTTCAGGTCTACCATCGCTACCTGGCTACATCAGGCTAAACATTACAATTCAACCTGTGAAAATAAGCCATTTTGACAGGTCAAAACTTTCCTTTTGAATATTAATGTCAGCTTAAGTAGGCCTTGTATCCCACAAGGCAATGTGCACAGTATTTAAAGGAAAGACATGTAGCAATCTAATTTTAACATGTCCTTACAGTGAGTAGCACCTAAAAGCTATGTAACGCTGTGACAGGCCTAGCTCTCCCATATAAAAAAACATTATACAGATTAAAATCTGTTGGAAAATGGCCCTCCCTGAAGAGTCATCTCAAACTTCTTGCCTTCCACCTTCTCTTTTTGCTGAATCATTTTTGATTGCTTTAGGACTATGAGCACTTTATCAATCACTGCTAACCAGTGCTAAAGTGCATGTGATCTCTCCTCTAAACATGGCATAATTGTTTTACACCTGTTAGGCATATTTAATTTGCTTGTAAGTCCCTTGTAAAGTGTAATAACATATACCATATACCCAAGGCCTGTGAATTAAATGCCACTAATAGGCCACCAGCACTGATTTTGCCACCCACACAAGTAGCCTTTTAAACATGTCACAGGCCTGCCACTGCAGAACCCATGTTTACAGTTTTACTGCCACCTCGACTTGGCATTGAAAAACCCTTGCTAAGCCTTAAACTCCCCTTTTATTACATGTATGTGGCAGGGGGCTATGTAAGTAAAAGGTAGGACATACACTTTCATGTTTTGCATGTCCTGATAGTGACAAGCGGCTAAATTTAGGTTTCTCTACGGTGAGGCCTACTCCTCTCATAGGTTAACATTGGGAATTCCTTAATATACTTTTAAGTTGTAATTCCTGATTAGAAAAGAGAAGCTGCAATATGTTTAATATGTTTGGAATGGTAATGATACATCTGCTTTACTGGTAAAGTAGGATTTAACATTCATGTTTTAGAAATGCCATTTTTAGAAAGTGTTTACAACAAGGGGTGGTGATGGACAGAGTCTCTGAATTAAGCAGAGTACTCTCACCCAGTCAAGAGATCAGGGCTAGATCCAACACCGTTTTTTAGCTCATTGCACCATCCCAGTTTCAGAACCTGGCTGTATGCAAATTAGTCTGTCCCTGGCCCAGTGCATCATGGGAACAGGGCAGACCAGACTACTATATGTCTGGGTGGGGGACAGCTACACTTTGTGCATTCCCTCTAGAGAGCCACAAACACAGAAAGGTTAGGTGTGTCTGAATACTCATCTGCATTCTGATAGTTCTTACTGGGGAGGAAAGGAGGGTAGCTGACACTTACACCTGAATAGTCAGTGCTGTGTTCCAACACAAAGGGCTGTTTACCCCCTACTAATAGTCTAGAGCCCTGCTGGGAAGAAAGGACCTCTGCGCACTTCAAGAATCCTTCTTTGAAGTCACCCCCAATTTAAAAGCACAGCGCTGTATAAATACTCAGTCTCTTACCCCACCAAGACAGTAGACTTTAGAACCTGTGAAGAACTCTGCTAAAAAAACAAAGTGCTGTACCTAGAAGATCTGTCACCCTGTGGGACTGCTGCACTGTAAGAACTGAATTTCTGCTCTGATGTGCTGCCTGTTGCCTTCTACTTGCTTCCCTCTGCCCTGCTGAGTAAAAGGACTCCATCCATCTCATATGAACCCAGAGTCACTCCAATGGATTACTGGCTTGTCCCCTGTTCTGACTTTTGAATGTGGATCATCACTTTTGGAGCTAAAATGTTTTTAGTAATTTTCTTGCTTCTAGGGAGCCAAAAAACAAGATTTGTGGTATGGATAAAAGTGAATTAAAATGACCCAATTGCTCAATTTGAGGCCTTAAAAGATGGTTATTCATTGTGGGAGATGATATGAACTACATTTGGAGTTAATTCATGTTCAAGTGAGAGTCCGATTGTACTTGTAAAACAACCAATGAACCACGACCTGAGGAAATGCCTCTGAGAGGTCCAAAATGGTCTGTTTTCAAACATTGCATATTTCAACTATTTTTGACTTTTGCATGTGGATCATCACTTTTGGAGTAAAAATGAGCATGTTTATAGTTATTTTCTTGCTTCTAGGGATTCAAAACACGTGATTTGGGGTAGGAATAAAAGTGAGTAAAAATGATCTACTTGCTCACTTTGAGGCCTTAAAACATGCTTATTCACTGTGGGAAGTGATATAAACAACATTTTGAGTTAATTCATGTTCAAGCGAGAAAGTCTGATTATGCAAAAAGATCAATGACCTGCGACCTGAGAAAATACCTCAGAGAAGTCCAAAATGGTCAGTTTTCAAATATTGCGTATTTCAACAAATTCTGACTTTTGGATGTGGATCATCAAGTTTGGAGCTAAAATGAGCATGTTTATAGTCATTGTTGTGCTTCTAGGGAGCCAAAACACAAGGTTTGGGGCAGGTGTAAAAGTGAGTAAACATTACCCAAATGCAAAGTTTGAGGCCTTAAAAGGTATTTATTCACTGTGTGAAGTGAAATGAACTACATTTGGAGTTAATTCATGTTATAGCGAGAGAGTCCGGTTTTTCATGTAACTCAATCAATGACCAGTGACCAGAGGAAATCCCTCTGAGAGGCCCAAAATGGTTTGCATCTTTCAAATAATTCTAACTTTTGGATGTGGATCATCAAGTTTGGAGCTAAAATGAGCATGTTTATAGTAATGTTTGTGCTTCTAGGGAGACAAAACACAAGATTTAGGGGATGGGTAAATGTGAATTAAAATGACCTAATTGCTCAATTTGAGCCTTAAAACGTGTTTTATCACTGCAGGCAGTGATAGAAACAACATTTGGAGTTAATTCACGCTCAAGCGAGAAAGTCCTATTTTTCATGTAAAACGATCAATAACCCACAACCTTAGGAAATACTTCCATTTCCTAATATTGCATCTTTCGACTTTTGAATGTGGATCATCACGTTTGGAGCTAAAATGAGGATGTTTATAGTGATTCAGAAGTCTTGGGAACATCACAGACTTCCTACAACCCTGCAACAGCACCTGGACTCTGCCATCTGTGTGTCCTGCCCTGCCAAGTGTTGCCAATCCAGTCCTGGGTCCTTGAAAGTGAGCTTTTGCTGTGCTGATCTAATAAAACCGAAACATCAACAACTTTGCGTCGATGCGAACCGATGCATCTCCTTTGCAGCTGACACAGTTGCTGCTCGAGGACATCGCCTCGACTGACTGTGTGACTTGACAACAATGAACTGCACGGCTTGATGATGAACATCCCCTGCATCTTAAAATGGTACATCAACAAATCCTTCATCGACTGCGCAAATAGGAACCGACGCATCACGTCCATCCACAGGATCGACGACGCCTCCTCTGCCACTCGCATAAAGTCTTCAACGTCGATGCTTCCACCATTCAAAGTACTTTTTCAGCGGGACCTCCAGGAGTCCTGTAGCCAGCCTGCCATCCATCCCTGTTGGCCTGAACTTTGGATTCACCCCGGTTTAGCACAACCAGAAAAATCAAGTTGGTGCTTTAAAACTCGAAGCATTATATTTTAATTGAATCTTTAAAAATCCATAAGTCCTGTTCTATTTATTGTATTTTTCATCTTTTTGGTCTTGTTTTATTCAATAAATTATTGTCTATTTTTCGTACCCTCGTGGAGTATTTTTGTGGTGTCTTCATTGTCTCACTGTGTGTGTTTGATGCAGAAATACTTTACACATTGCCTCTTCCGATACGCCTGACTGCTCTGTGCCAAGCTACCAGGGTGTGCACTGGTTATCCTTTAGTGTGTATCTAGCTCACCCTGACTAGAGTGCTGGTTCTTGCTTAGTCAGGGTGCATATCTCTGCCAAAAATAAATCCCATTTCTAATAAAATCCTAATACTCTATCTTGGGAATGGGACCAGCTAAAAACATAAATGCTCTTGTTCCAAAATGTTTGACCATTCCCCTCCTGTTTTGCCGAATTTGTTTTTGTTAGCCTTAGGACTCTGTGCATTTTACCACTGCTAGCTATTGCTAAAGTGTTTATGCTCGCTCTCTAAAACATGGTCAATTTGGCTTACACCTGATTTCCATATTTAATTTGCCTCTAAGCCCCTAGTAATGTGTTATACCATATACCCAGGGCAGGTAAATTAAATGCTTCTAGTGGGCCTGAAGAACATATTGTACCACCCACTTATGTAGCCCCTTAAAGCATGTCTCAGGCCTGACATTACAGCTTGTGTGAAGTTTTAAACTACCAATTTGGCCTGGAAGAATAAACCCTTTGCCAAGCCCAAAACTCCCCTTTCAATATATATATATATATATATAAAGGTCAGTCATTCTTAGGGTACACCCTAAACAGCCCAATGGGTAGGGTGTATTGTCCTTAAAAAGTTGGACATATACTTATATACTTTTATGTTTTACATCTCCTGTTACTGAAAAACTCACAAATGTGTTTTTCACTAATGTGAGGCCTACCTCTCCCATAGGAACATATTGGGTTACCTTATTACACTTAAATGATAACTTCTGTTTGGGAGCAGGTACAAACATCATGTTTGGTGTCTAAAGTGTTGCAATTTAAAATCCTCTTTCGTGGTAAAGTTTAAGGCCTAATAGTGAAAATGACAATTTTAGAAAGCTAGCATTTTCTTGTCTTAAACATTTGGTGCCTGTAGCCCAAGTTATTAAAATTCTAATTTAACGTAAGGTGGATTTTTAACAAGTATTGATGAAAACTGACATCTAGAAAGTTGCCGTTTCCCTCCCTGATGTTCTTGATGGCTTATTTGCATTTGCCCTCCAACTTCTCCTAGCTAGTATTTAGCTTTTGAATAGGCGTGAATGATGTGTGCAATTCCTCCCAGTGGCTACGCAATAGGTCACTGTGATTGACAAGCTGACCCGAATGGGCACGGATGAGTCCTTTGAGCTAAGCAGAAGGATGAGGGATGAGGGCTGTGAGCATCCTTTTCGATATTTCAGAGTTAAATCCTACTGGGGTGTAAATCCTGCTTGACAGGTCTACTGGATCTACATATAACACTGGGGGTCCATTTGAAAGGAGGGGAACAGGATACCAAGACAATGTTTGTGTATCAACGACTTGGTTACCGGAAAACCATGCTTTTCTTCTGTCTCACTTCTTTCTCTGGATTTCGTGGGGGAACAGAAACTGCCTGTAACTGGATGTTGGTGTTAGATTTGGAAGGACACTAAGATTATCATGGTGCACTCTCCACACACAACCCCTGCCCTCAGAGTCCAAGTTTAGTGTGGTCAAAGAATTTCACCATCTTGAAAATGGTCCAAGTAGGTAAGGTTGGCTGTGGGAACTCTACTCCATTGGTTAGGATGAGCCCAGAAGTCATTCCCACCTATTAGTTTATAACAAGTATGAATGAAGCATGTGCAGGCACCCAGTTCAGAACACTGCTGGAGCTGAGGATGAACAGAAGAGAACTGGACCTGGTATCTGTGACCTTAAAGAAATCCTGATGGACTGGACCTGCTCCATCTTCTACTCAGGAAAAAGAAGCGGACTCCAAGGATTATATGGCTGACCTACTGTTGAAGAAACAGGGATACAACAAGCTACAAGTGGCCTTTCCAGCAACTGCCCAACTGACCAGTGGCAACTAGACCTGGACTGGACACTGCTGTTGGTCTCTATCTGGCACCCTGAAAGTCTGTAGGTGTCTCCCACAATGTCTTGGGGGGTTTAAGAAGTGTGCTTCTTTGGTGAATAGGGACTTAACCACTTGGATGCTGATTTATTGACTTAAAGGACAAAGCAAGAAGGTAACATCTTTGACCAGGACGAACCTGGTTGGTGTACCCTTGGGCACCATTGTGGCCAATCTCAAGCTACACCTGGGCCCTGTTCTACCACGACCATGAACTATCATTGACACTTTGGGTCTTATTACGATGTCGGTCAGAGTTGCCTCCGACCAACACCGTCTCGGACTCGGAACCGACCGACTTGAAGTTTGCTGTTCCGACCGCATGATAACGATGTGACCGAACACTGTTCTGTCGGATTCCCACTGTTCTCTATGGGAGCTTGTGTCAAGGGCGTAAACTGGCCCTAATACAGGCACCTATAGATAAATGTGTGTGTGTGTAAAACCCTGCACCGTGTGGCAGGCACCTCATGGTGCCTGCCACACAGTGCAGGGTTTTACAGAGGGGTACCCTAGGTACCACCTTGACTACCGACGGTAGACAGCAGAAGCAAGGGGCCCTGCTAGGGGCCCCCAAAGTTAGCTTTCCGATAGCCTTTCCGTGTCAGAAAGGCCAGCACAGAAAGGCTGTGGTAAATCAACATCGTAATCCCGATGTCGGAAATGCCATATGTAGGGGATTATGGTGCGGTTTTGACAGGCTGGAAGACCCAGAGAGCCTGTCGGAACCGGCTTGGAATGACCAGCCAGTTTACATTCTGACCGCCAACATCGTAATAGGGCGGTCGGAACGCAAACCAACGCGAGTCAATCGGAAAGCCTACAACCGCAGTCAGAAAGCCTCCGACTAGTGGTCGGAGGCTTTCTGGCCGACAGCGTAATTGCCCCCTTTATTGTTCTTGGCACTATTCCTATTTAAACTTTTTTGTAAATTATACTTCTGTTTCCCCTTATTGGATTTTTGTCATTTTGGTCTCATAGTGTTTATTAAAATTGGGATTTTATTGTTTTACATTTTGACTTTATTACTGTTTTGGTACTGCATAATTACTTTACACATTGGCCTGTGCAATAGCCCCTAAGGGTCCTCTTCAGTTTAATTTAGTCACTTTGAGGGTTCACCCTGGCAAGGGTTGTAATTCTTCCTTGAAGTGGATAGTCACCCTCTTACATTAATAATACAGTTTCTTACAAATATCATTGGAGGAGCCATTTAGACAGTGCCTCTTTAGGTCAAAGCTGTGATCTGAATGAGAGAAACATGTAAATGACTAGTAAAATAAAGTCTCGCTAATCTATAGTATCACATAATTTAGTAGTTAAGAGATGACTGCAGAATAACTCCATCGCAGCTAAGGCAAAGGATGTTGAAGAAAAAGGAGGCTGCATAAGCTCCTAGTTGAAATACTGGACTACAAGACAACATATGGTTCTTGCTTACTTCTCAGGATTACATCAGTCAATCCCAACCTTGTTTGCATCACATGATTATGTGAGATCCAAGGTTTTCGTTTATGGGGTTTTGGCGGGAGGCAGCACAGCAAGTCACCTTGCTGCACTGCCATACGACAAAGTGAAAGAGCATGTATACACTGTATTTATCTAATATGGTGCATTCCTGTCCTTTCCCCCAGTGCTGGTGCTGTTTCGGCAGTCTAGCGCCAACGCAAGCACCCTTGTTACATGGTGCAAAGGTGCCTGTGTTGATGGCTGGATTGTTTTTGTAAGGAAGGGACACCATCCTTCACAAAAACAATCCTGAGATGTGTTTCCTCTTTATATGTGTGCTGAAAAATGCAACACACATGGAAAAAGGAATAAACGAGGAGAAAAAAGCTATTTCTCCTTATTATGCCTCGTCCTGGGAGGCGTAAGATTTAGGCACATCCCTTCGTGTACATGGTCTTGTAGATCTACAGAAGCATCAAAATCCATGAGTGTTGCATGGGAAGACACACTCCAACTCCCCTGGAATGCCTCCTGGGCGCAGAGTAAGACAATGCAGCAAATTGCACTACCTTGCCTTACTCCATATCTAAAACATCATTCAAAGCCATGAAAAGTGGCTTTGTGTGGCCTCATATATATGATTTTAGGGTTTGCCCCACCAGAGCATCACAAAAAGTGACACTATGGCAGCACAAGGGGGTCATAAATATGCTCCCAAATACGCTGTATATTGTAATGGCAAGCATCTTAGTTTAGGTGAAGCCCAAGATCCAACAAAACGTAACTATTTCTACAGAGCCACTTCCACTTACTACAAGATGGGATGAGAAAATCCAAGTCCAGGGCACGGCCAAAATAGATGTAAGAGAATGTAGATGAAATATAAGAAACTTTAAAGAAGCTTTTTTCAAAAACCAATTTATAAGAACCAGATTGACTAATGAGTGAGTACTTCCTGGGTTGTCCTTACGAGGTGATAAGGAAGACTTCTGAGCCTTCTTAACGCCAGACTTCACACCTGCACTGCACAGACCTGAAAGACTTTCTAGAAATGCAGGGCCATATTTATGACTTTAGTGGCGCAAGGCAGTGCAATGTGTTACTGTGCTGCGCTGTCCTGTGTCACAGGGAAAGATCAGGAGTGTGCAGTATTTATCCAATATGGTGCATTCCTATCCTTTGCCCTTGTCATGGTGCTGTTTTGGCATCCTAAAAACAATGCAGGCACTCTTGCACCATGGTGCAAGGATGACTGTGTTGTAGACAGGATTGTTTTTGTGCAGGAAGGGGCACCGTCCTACACAAAAACAATCCTGAGAGGCTTTTTCTTCTTGCTGTGTGTGCTGCAGAATGCAGCACACATAGAAAAAGGAAAAAATAAGGATAAATACAAAATATTTCTTCTGGTTATGCCTCCCCTGGGGAGATGTGTTTTTTGGCGAATTCCCAGGTTTACAACGTCTTGTAAATCTGGGAATGTGTCAAAAACTGTTGGAGTTGCGTGGGAACATCCATGCAACGCCCATGAAATGCCTACCCAGTGAAGAGTAACACAACACAGCAATTTGCGCTGTGTTGCGTTACTCTATATTTTTGGAGCCATCAATGCAACGCAAAGTGGCTTTGCGTGGCTTCAAAAATATGATTTACAGTTTGCCTCACTTTTGCACCACAATGCGTAGTGCAAGAACGACGCATACCATGTCATAAATATGGCCCGTAATGTCCTTTCTCTGTCGTATTGTAATCACAGGGCTGAAAAGTTCCCCAATTAAATCTGCATAAGCATGGAGGCACAACATGGCAAGATCAAATGTATGGTGAGCTAGGATTTCTAACATTGTCTAGCTTTGTGCTTTTTAAGATGGCGCCTCATCTTTTTGTATCTTTAGGTGTATTTAGGTTGTTATGTGACGAAGTTGTCCAGATTGTGTTTGGCCATTTCAAATTCATTCTGCCTGATCACATATTCCTTTGAATTAACCTGGATCAGCATTATTAGAGTTGTGTCTTCTTTTAATTTTTTCTATCCTCATAAGGTAGATTTTCTCTTTTTTTCCCTTTTTCATGTGCTTTGCTGGCTGCTCATACCATTTGGAGTGAGATTAATGAGGGTTGGTTGGTTTTAAGACATAACTTTAGGATCCAATGAAATATTCATGAAAATCGTGAAAATGGAATTCACTCTCCATATCTTATTTATTGGCCATTGTGTCCCGGATCTATTTCATGTGTTTGTGGGTATGACACCCAGATGCCACCATGATATAGGACGCATTCTATGATACCGGAAATCAGACAGATGTAGTCTGAATTAAACCCATTTACATTGACAGGGGTTATTGAGATAATACGGCATTGATCGAACCTTCTTGGACTTACATTGGACACTGCAGCACTAATGCAACTAGCAGTTTGTGTCCCGTTCACTATTCTGCAATTTCGTTGTGTGAGGATGTGTGTGAGCATGGATATTAATTCACATCATATGAGGGATATGGGAAGTGACATCACATAGCGTTTGACCCCTTGTAAAATGAGAGGATTTACCTCTTGCCCAACACCTAGCCTCTTAATAGTTTTCTTTTGCAGCTGGGGCTAGCAGGAAAAAATAAGGACAGGAAATTACGTAAAGTAATAAGGACTTGTACAGCCTTGTTAGCTTTCAGTTCCTCCCGCTAGGATTCTTAACTCCAGAGTAAGCCTGGCTCCAGGGTTGCTGATCTGTGAGGGCCCTGAAGTAGTAAGGATGGGTCAGGGCGCGGAGGAGAGAATGTAGCATTACCACCAGAGTTGTGACTTTGGAACTGAAAAACAAAGGGGCATATTTACAACAGAATGGCGGAGCACAGTATTACGCCACAATTTGCAACGTCGCGCTCCAACATTCTGCAAACGCCGGGATGCGCCGTATTTACAATAATATGGTGCACCCCTGTGTTTCCCCAGGGCTGGCGCTAAATTTAGCTGCCTAACCCCAATGCAGGCACCCTTTCACCATAGTGCACGGGTGCCTGTGTTGCAGGGAATGATTATTCATGTGCAAGAAGGTGCACATGTTTCAATTCTAAGCTGGGTTGCGCTTGCTGCTACACGAGTTTCGGGTTATGCTCACTGCACACTTGCAGCTAGTAGGAGCCGCCTGACCTCTGCAGAACCTTGCTGGAGGAAAAGCGAAGGAGAAGAAGAACGCTGATCCAGCCATGTCTCCCGCCTCCCACCACTGAGTGGAGCCGAGCCGAACCAGCCTGCTCGACCCTCCCTTTTCTTCCAACTGTGGTCATTGCCGTGGCGGACCAGGTTAAATTGAAATCCCTGGTTATTGCTCATCGTGCCCTCTATGGTCGCGGGCCTGCCTCCTTACAGAACGGTTCCCCTTCTATGTCCCGCTGAGACAACTGTGCTCTTCAGCCCTCCTTCTAGCTAGGGTGCCCCACTTCATCCGGCATAAGATGGGCATCTGCTCCCTTGCTGTTCAGGCTGCCCAGTCTAGGAATGCCCTTCCGTTTTTACTGCGCAATACTCGTGATCCGTTAGCCTTTAAGAAACTTTTAAAAACCTATCTGATTCCGTAATTGAGGGTGATGTCGTTCCGGAACTCCTCTTGGATTTGCGCCGGGACACTCCTTGGAGTAGCTGTTTCGCGTTATAAGAGCACTTAACATAACATAACATAACATTGCAGCTGTCGGCGTTGTGACTCTGAGGCAATGGCAGTAGCTGCTGCAACGGGGGTGATTGGCGGCTGAGGCGCGCGAGGCGGTCAAGACAGGGTTGAGTGGTGCCACGCTGTGGACATGAGTGGCAACAGGGGTGCCAGGCATGCAGCGACAGCTGGGAGCTGCCGCCCGATTTCCACACCCATCATATGCACCATAAGGAGCACCCTAAGGAGCATATTTCCATGCTTGGTGTCGTGAGTGCTGTGAGTGCAGGAGACATACTTGGCTCCTACAGAGAGAGTAGCCCCAGGTAACCCACGCAGGTGGCCCTTCTAGACCGAGTGCAGCTTGGGGGCCGCTTGGTGTGCCCCACTCACCATCAGGGAGTCATTAAGGGAAGCAACAAGCGGACAGCAGATCCACCTCAAGGGTGTCATTCCGGCATTCTCAGCTACGTTCCGCCTGCACCATAAAGCGATACAGCAGGTGCCAGGAGGACATCTGGATTATACCTGGATGATAGCAGGGACAGTAAAGATGGGGGCAGCACACACGCCACAAAGTGAGTGATATCTGCTGAGTTTAGCGTTCTATATCGATTGAACCACGCCAATCAGAGTTGCACTGTGTTGTGCTAAGTTGTCCCTATACTGTTGGCAGAACTGCGCTGCGCCTGATTCCACTATGCTAGTGGTGACTAGAACCCCTAAAACTCGGAAGGAAAATGGAGGCACACACCAGAAAAAGACACCGCTGAGTGCAAATTTCAGAGTCTAAAAAGTAGAGCACATCGGTAATTAGTGCAGATTAAAAGGGCAGAAGGAAAGATGAGATCGGGCTGGATCAGGCAAGCACATTCCCTCAAAAACCCGGCCAACATAAAAAGCCCCACACAAAATGTAACACAGTAGGATTGGCAGCAGCTAGTAGTCCATATGGAGCAGCATATCAGGCTAGTCCAATAATATCTCTGCTTGAAGCATACTTTGGCAAAACAGCCAAATCAGAAAAAACAGAAGCATGTTCTTTCCTAAAGGATCCAACACCTGCAGTCTTTTAACAAACCGGAAATATATAGGGTCTGCCAACCTCCCTTGCACCACAAAAATCAGACCATTTAACAAAACATGGGGCCCAGCAATCAAGAGCTTTTATAAAAGAGCCTCTAAGTAGCGAAAATCAAATAACAACTTGCCAGCTGAGAAATAATATAATCACTGTTCAGGTGGAGATGCATACACAAAACAATTGTAAGAAGAAATTGAAAAGGCGGGGGCCCTTGGCCCCCCCGCCCACATGGCGGCGCGGCGACCGCCTCCCCCTTAGTGCCTGTCGGTGGTGGGGCGGGCCCTCAGGGGCGCGACCCGCCACCGATTGGCCGACGGCCTCCCTGACCCGGATACCAGGGTAGGATGTCCGGGTCAGGGGGGGCGTGCTGCTGGAGGGGTTGGGCGGGGGGGTGTCGCCACCCCGCACGGCCCCTTGGGAATAAAGAGGCGGGGAGCGCCCGGGAGACCCCCTTGTCCCTGGACGCTCCCCCACAGCATGTTGTGCCCCGTGGTCGGGGCTTCTTTGTTTTTTAAAATTTTCTCGCTTTTGTTTTTTCAGGTTTCACGATCCAGGGCCGCCGAGTTACACGCGCTTCTTGGCAGCATCGCGAGCGGAGTCCATTCACCGCACTGGAGCTAACGGTCACCGTGAATCGGAGAATCGTGAATCGGAGCGGCTAGGGAGCGGGTCGGAGAGAAATTTTAGTCTATCCGCGAAGAGGTATTTTGCGGGGGTGGGCGCCGCATCGGGGACCTGGGAGCCAGCCGGTATTTCAGTTTAGAAGAGACCGGCGCTTGAAGAGGTATTTTGCGGGTGTGGGCGCCGCATCGGGGACCTGGGAGCCAGCCCGTATTTTAGTTTAGAAGAGACCGGCGCTTTGTTTGGGCGGTACGAGGGATTTCCCGCCTTCACAGTGGCGCGGGAAGGATTACCGTCTGTTGTTAGAAGACACCCCATTTGCGCTTTGTTTTCTCCGCGCTAAGGGTCACGATCGAGTTTGGTGCAGTTTACAGGGGGAGAAAGTGAAGCAGGGTCGACCAGGGCAGGACCTGGATGGGAGACCCTCAATGAAAGTGGGCAATTGTGGGTGAATCAGTGAATCGACATTACAAAGAAGGGGTTATTTATTGTATCATAACTGTTCCTGGTTAAGTGAGTGTTACTTTGCAATTTGATGACCCAACGAATTTGGTGTTTTTGCACATCACAAAAAAAGGTTAACAGGGGGGGTTCAAGCCTCCACTAAATTCAATCTTGGTGTTACTAAATCTACTCCTGTTTATATCCCACGGTATTGATACAATCCTCTATTCCAGGCATTTAACGACATTATTGGTGCAATTCGCTCACAGAAGGGGACGTAAGGCGTTGTGGCTGATCCAACACCGGCGGGGTGCACGCAGGACTTATCGGTAAGAGGAGAGCGGGGGGCTAGCATTTCATTGCTCCTGGTAGCCGCCGGGTGGGTCTACACTAGGTTTACTCACCCCTTACATAACCGGACAAGCCGGTGGTGTTGCGGTTGCCGTTGCATGGTGCTGAAAGCCCCCTGGAGATCCTCCATCTGGTAAAGGTACACAAGTTTGGCCAGTTGTGACACTAGGAGAGTAGGCAGCTGTTTTTGGGTTTTTAACATGCCAGGATTGCGAGGTGGTAAAGGTGGGTCCAAGATGGAGGTTATGATGCAGGCCATGATGCGGGAAATGGGCGAAATTAATAAACGGCTGGGGAAGGTTGATGAATTGGAGGCACGGATTAATGAGAGGTTTGATGATGCCCCTGGCCCATCGGGTAGGCCTATTCGCCAGAGGGCGGCACCATTGCCAAGGGGGGATTTTGTTACCCCGCCTAAGAAGTGCAAGCCCAAGAAACCCAGGTATGCTGCACCTGCCCCTGGGCCGGTAGTCCCGGTACCTATCACACCTTTAGCGGTCGTCCCACCCCCTATTACACCAACGCCGGTAATTCCAGCTCCCGCGGCGCCGGCTCCTGCCATACCGCCGGGTCCCGAGCTGCAGGGCCTGCCCCCTCACCGGTGGCCCCGATCCCGGTTACAGGCTTGCCGCAACCGGCACCCGCCTTGCCTACTACGCCAGTACCACTGGGCATAACCCCAGTGGCACCTGCTGTCCCAGAATGTAACCTAGATTCAATGCCCCCTGAATTGGTGTCTCAGATAACGGCCTTGATGCCGTGGCTACAGAAGGGGGGGGCTTTTCCGACTTCTGCAGATCATGCGGCAGAGGCGGCAAGGTTCGTGGAAAAGATTAAATCGGCAGCAGTGGCCGACAGTGTTGCAGTGCCCTCATTTTCTTCCCTTACAGCAGAGGTCTTCAAACTTTTTGATGCCGAGACCCCCTTGTAAAACCTTTTTAGGCGTAAGGACCCCCTTAAGACAAAAGATTCTAGAAACTGGTACTCCTCATCATCAACAACTATCGACAACCATAAATGCGCCTGTTAGACCTCATCACATCCATCCATCCATCATTCATCCACCCACACTTTCACACATCCATCCTTCATCCATCCACCCTTTCATCCTTCCATCCATATGTCCATCCTTTACCTATCCACCCATCTATTCATCCACCCACCTTTTCACACATCCATCCATCATTCATCCATGCAACCTTTTACCCATCCATCCATACATCCATCCTTCATCCATCCACCCTTTCATCCTTCCATCCATACATCCATCCACCATTTCACCTATCCATCCTTCATCCATCCACCCTTTCATTATTCCATCCATACATCCATCCACCCTTTCATCCATACATCCATCCTTCATCCACCCACCCTTTCATCCATCCATCCACCCATCATTCATCCCCCCACCTTTTCACACATCCATCCATGCATCCATCATTCATCCATGCAACCTTTTATCCACCCATACATCCATCCTTCATCCATCTACCTTTTTGTCCTTCCATCCATACATACATCCTTCATCCATCCACCCTTTCATCCATCCATCCTTCATCCATCCACCTACCCTTTCATCCATCCATCCATCCACCCATCATTCATCCCCCACCTTTTCACACATCCATCCATTCATCCTTCATCCATCCATCCACCCTTTCATCTTTACATCCATCCACTCATCATTCATCCACCCACCTTTTGACACATCCATCCATTCATCCTTCATCCATCCATCCACCCTTTCATCTTTACATCCATCCACTCATCATTCATCCACCCACCTTTTCACACATCCATCTATTCATCCTTACATCCACCCATCCATCCTTCATCCTTCCTTCCATCCATCCATCCATCCATCCATCCATCCATCCATCCACCCACCCTTCATCCTTCCATCCACACATACATTCATCCTTCATCCGCCCACCTTTTCTGTGCCTCTCTCATGGGGGTGGGGTCAGTATCTCTCTGCGTCTTCTTCCTTCTTCTTCCTCTCTCATGGGAGGGCATCTCTGTGCTTCCCTGCTTGGGGGGAGGGCTAGGGGGGGAGCAGACAGGCTGTATAAACACCTCACCGTGAAGAACAGTCTCAGGCACATTTCTCCTGCACAGGCGCCAGGTATGAGGGCTCGTGGGACTTGAACCAATGACTCTAATCTCCTTCTGCTGTTTACTATGTGTGTTTGTAAAGCGCTCTGATACCTACGGGTTAAGCTAGCGCTATATAAAACGTAAAAAATAAAAATAAACCCCACAGCTAAGTCCATTAATTGAACTCAAAGGGCTACAGCCTCCTCCCCCAGACCCCCCCCCCCACTCCCCAGCACGTGTAAGTGAGCCCGGCTGAAACAGCTTCGGGACACACAGAAAGGCACACCCGAGTACTTCACAGGTCTTCAGAAGACCTTTATTTGTTAATGAGGCGTGAATTAGGCCTCCGCCGTTATCAACCGGCCTCAATCAGCCTGACGCCAGGAACTGCTGCACGCTCCAACAAAATCTGCGACCCCCTTCCCAGGACTCCACGACCCCCCTGGGGGTCGCGCCCCACAGATTGAAGACCTCTGCCTTACAGGTTCCAGTCTTGCCCAGCCGAATGGAGCTAGTGGGCAGCCGGCCCAGGTGCCCGCAAATGGTAAGGAGGTGGCTCTGCCTCTCTTGGGGGATGGTTCTATACCTTCCAGGAGTGAGAATTTAGCACAACATGTGTCACAGACTGTGAAGGAGATTATTTGGGCAGATAAATATGTGTATATTTTTTCATTGTTACTGGATAATAGGGAAATGGAGCATGCAAAGACACTGAAAGAGTGGATGCATCCAAGTGAATGGAGGGCACAGTGTTCTAGATTTAGGGTGGCGGAAACGCTGCTCAACTGGATCAGGGCTTTCGCAGTATTCACGGCTATCAAGGCCGAACGACCTCCTAATGTCCAGGCGCCATTGGCATGCTACCAGAGCAGGATTGTGGGATGGAGTGACCAGTACTCTGGGGATGCGTGGAAAGGGTACGATATAAATTTCAGGAAAGCATTAGAATTTAATCCATCATTGGCATGGGATACGGTTGACTCAATGTCATGGCATAAGCAGTTCTCAGATAACTCACCCCCCCCTCAGTCCACCAGTGCGGTCAGGGTGTTCTCCGCGAGACCCCAACAGCCCTTTCGGTCCCCCCAAGCGAGTGAGGTACACAGGAAGTTTAGGGCCGGCGGGTCAGAGAAAAAAGGGGTGTGCTGGGACTTTTAATAGGCGCACCTGCACAAGGGCCCCGGGCACCTGTAAGTTTAGACATGCATGTTAGTCCTGTGGTCACCCCTCACACCCAGAAACATCCTGCAGGTCCAAGCACGGGAACACGGGTCAGAGGGGAAGGGGAAAGCCAGTGTAACACAAACCAGTTGGGTACCCCCACGCCGGTAGATGTGTTAGCAATGATCCCATGGTTAAATAGATACCCGGACCACACAACGGCCACCTTACTCCAGGAAGGTTTCTCCCAAGGCTTTAGGATCCCGGCGGGGGGATACACAGGCAGCGCACACTGCAAGAACCAATTATCGGTGAAACACAACCCAGCGGTGGTGGCAGCAAAAATTGAAAAGGAATTATCTCTAGGCAGGATAGCTGGCCCTTTCACCGAGGTGCCTGTCCCCAATTTTGTGTGTTCACCACTAGGAGTAGTTCCCAAAAAAGAGAATGGTCATTTCAGATTGATCCACAACCTGTCAGCACCTAGAGGCGCATCATTGAATGATGCCATTGAGGAGGGTATTTGTAGCGTTAAGTACGCCTCTTTCGACCAGGCGGTTAACTTGTTGCAAGCCATGGGGCCGGGGGCGATGATGGCGAAGTCAGACATTGAATCAGCTTTCCGTCTCCTCCCAGT
Organism: Lissotriton helveticus; assembly: GCF_964261635.1. NCBI lineage: Eukaryota > Metazoa > Chordata > Amphibia > Caudata > Salamandridae > Lissotriton > Lissotriton helveticus. The sequence continues at coordinate 1,017,435,559 of NC_136070.1, read as the reverse complement.
TCACCCGGCTGATCATCATCTCTTAGGTTTTACGTTTGGGGACAAGTTTTACATGGATAAATGCATGCCCATGGGCTGTTCTATATCATGTGCATACTTTGAGATGTTTAGCTCTTTCCTGGAATGGGTCATGAGACAAGCGACGGGCCATCAGCAAGTCATGCATTATTTAGATGATTTTCTTTTCTTGGGTACGGCGGGCTCTCAGGAGTGTGCTTGGGCATTGCAGGAATTTTGCGTGCTCATGCGGGCTTTTGGGGTCCCGCTTGCGCCAGGGAAGACTGTTGGCCCGGCCACCTGCTTGGAATTTCTTGGCATTGAGATTGATTCAGTGGAGGGATGTTTCAGATTGCCCAGGGACAAAGTGGACAAATTCAGAACAGCGCTACGTCTATGCTTACGCAAAGACAAGGTTACCTTGCAACAATTACAGGAAGTGGTAGGGCAACTGAACTTCGCGCTACGGGTCATCCCTATGGCACGCCCTTTCTCACGCTCCATTGCCCAAGCAATGAAAGGACTACGGGAGAAACATCACCACACTAGGCTGTCGTCTGAGATTCGCCAGGATATGCTTATATGGATGGCATTCCTGGAGGATTTCAATGGCAGGGTAGTGTGGCCCGGTCCTCCCGCAACATCAGCAGAGTTGGGTCTATGGACAGACGCTGCTGGTAGTGTGGGCTTTGGCGCCATCCTGGAGAACAGGTGGGTCGCCCAGCGTTGGCCGGAAGTATGGAGAACATGGGGTCTGACCGCTAACATTGGCTTCCTGGAACTGTTCCCAATATGGGTGGCATTGAAGGTCTGGCCCGAACACCTATGTAATCAATCAGTGGTGTTTTGGTCAGACAACATGACAGTAGTGGAATGTATAAACCAACAAGGGGCACGATGTCCTTTTATACTGCGCCTGATAAAAGAGATTGTGTTGCAGTGCCTAAAATGGAATGTAGTTTTCAAGGCCAAGCATGTCCCTGGCATTCTCAATCATGCAGCTGACTCCCTCTCTCGCTTTAAAATGCAGGTTTTCAGGGAACATCTTCCTACAGCAGACCCTTCGCCAGCGCACTTCCCAGCGGTACTTTGGCAGATTGGTGCCCCAGATTACAGGACCTTGTGGTTGCTAGCTTAGCCCCCAGGACCAAGACGGCTTACGAAGGGGCGTTTTTGTCTTATTGTGCTTTCTTGGGTCAGCATTGGGAGGTGCTATGGGCGCAGGAGGACGGCTTTGCAGCCTATTTAGAATGGATGCATAGAGAAGGACGTTCAGTAGCAGCTGCGAACAGGCATAGGGCGGCAGTATCCTTCTTTGCTCAAACCAGGGGCATGCGAGATCCTACTAACACCTTCATGGTGTGCAAGGCCTTGAGGGGTTGGCGCCGTTTACAAGGTCACCAAGCAGATAGGAGAAGACCCATCGGGCTAGCACGGCTAACGGCTTTACTGGTCGCACTGGACAGTGTCTGTAGCTCGGAGTGGGAGGTACTTCTTTTCAAAGCTGCATTTTCCTTGGCATTCTATGGGGCACTGAGAATTGGCGAGTTGGTGGCAGGGTCCAAGACTGATCTACAGGGCGGCCTACAAGGGGCTTGTGTAAGGATCAAGGAGGACACCATGTGGGTGACCATTCAGAAATCAAAGACTGACCAGGAGTCACGGGGTCACACCATAGTGCTCCACCGGGCCCTCGCCAATCCTTGCTGCCCAGTGGGGCATGTGGAAGTGTTCCATGGGCGGCGGGGGGGCGCGGTGGGAGGTGCACTGTTGTGTCACGCCAACGGTACGCCCTCTGACTAGGTACCAGTTCAGGAGAGTATTGGGGCTGACTATCAGACAAGCAGGTCTTGATCCCAAAGAATTTGGCACTCACTCCTTTAGAATTGGGGCAGCAACTGAGGCAGTGGCAAGGGGCCTCCCAGTGGAGAAGGTGAAGAAAATTGGGAGATGGTCCTCAGAATGTTACAAACGATATGTGTGGATTGACATGTTGTGACAAAATGGTACTCAAGCCTGGTTTGTTTCCGTTTCTTGCAGTTTCTCAGACCTGTTACGCAGGGGAGGAACTTGCCGTCGGGCAGCAACGACCTACATCATCGCGGAACAACCATCGGGATCAAAACAGGAAAATGGTTTGGATTGTGGGTCACTCCTATGTGAGACGGGCCGAATGTGTTTTTCTTTCAGGAGACCGTAAGAAAAGGGCTGCGCAACAGGGGTTTGACATCTCGTTCTTCGGGAGAGGGGGTTTATGTCTCAACCAGTTTAGGGACTTCTTCCAGGGGCTATTAGCGCGACGGCACGTCCCCCCGTCAGTGGTGATACTTCACCTGGGGGAGAATGATTTGGCCAAACTGGGGAGATGCATTCTGATTGAAGAGATTATCTCAACGGCGGGGTGGGTGGCCAGGACCTGCCCGGGTTGCATGGTAGTATGGTCGCAACTCATACCTCGATGGCAGTGGGGAGGGGGGGATTCGGTCAGGGCGTTGAATCACTCGGTAAAGAGGATCAACACACAGTTGGACAAGCTGTTTCGAGCCCCCCTGTTGCAGACGATTCCACATGGGTGTATCTGGGGCGAACAGTACTACCTGGGGGATGGAGTTCACTTGAATGAGGCGGGGAATGTCTTGTGGTCTAACAATCTCTGGGCCTGGTTGGAGGGATTTGCCAAACAAGCGCGCTCATGAATTGGGTCTAGATGGGGGGGAGGCCAGATTGTCGGTTAACAATGCTGGCCTGTGGCGGTAAGGTCATGACCGGTGAGCACCTATTTCTACGGTCTGAGGGGGCGGGCATCATCCTATGGAGGTTCCCGCCCAGGGGGAGGGGCCATTGGCCACTCCTAGAACTCCAGGGGCAAGGTAATTGATGCTTCAAAGGGGCGCGGGTTGGAGTAGTCACGCTTTCCTTAGGCTGGTAGCCACCCCGCGCGCGCATACTCATGACGTCACCGGATGGCGCAGAGTAAGGGCCCTCCTTTAGTGGTTAAATGGAGTTCACGGCGTAGACCGGGTAATTACCGGGCGCGGCTGCGCATTCGCACATCTCTAGGTGAGGCGCAGCTTGTAGGACCTGACACCGGTTAGCGACCTTGCCATATGGCCAGAAATGTACAGAAATCAAGATGAGGATGTTAGATTCGGTTAGGAAACAACATGTCTTAGAGTTTTGTTAAGGTTAGCCTCTCAAACTTGTTGACGATATTGTATCTAATGTCCTGCTGATTTTTGTATAAAAATTGTTGACCATGCAATTAAAATATTTTTTAATTTCATATCTTAATAAATACGGCCGGGGGACTAGCCCCCGCCTTCCAAAGATAACCAGGCCTCATGTTCATGTCTCTGGGTGTTGGGTGTCGGATGGGGGGGGCGGCAGCCAGTCGCTGACCATGTGAAAAGGGGGGGGCCCTTGGCCCCCCCGCCCGCATGGCGGCACGGCGACCGCCTCCCCCTTAGTGCCTCTCGGTGGTGGGGCGGGCCCTCAGGGGCGCGATCCGCCACCGATTGGCCGACGGCCTCCCTGACCCGGATACCAGGGTAGGATGTCCGGGTCAGCGGGGGCGTGCTGCTGGAGGGGTTGGGCGGGGGGGCGTCGCCACCCCGCCCGGCCCCTTGGGAATAAAGAGGCGGGGAGCGCCCGGGAGACCCCCTTGTCCCTGGACGCTCCCCCACAGCGTGTTGTGCCCCGCCGTCGGGGCTTCTTTGTTTTCCCACCCACCATCCCTGGAACAAAAAAGTTGATGCTTTACTAGTGTGGTTTAGGTGTAATTTTGCTAGGAGATTGTTACCATGTTTTCGATGCGTAATTGAACTTTATATGGATTGTATATTTTGCTGATGATACTTTGTTTAGGAATTTTTTCCCTCTTTTAGTGAAATGTGCTGAAATATGTTTTGATGCCAATTGTGTTTAGGCCTTTTTCTCCCTTGGTAGCTATACGTTGATGCGTGTTATGATTTAGCCAGTGTAGTTGTCCTTTAGTATTTTTTCCCATAGGTCGTCGTATTTATTAGGTATTGAGGTTCCGTAAAGATTATTACGACGTTCTGGGCATTACCGAATATGGACGAGTTTGGTATCTACGAACCATAAATGATGAGTTCGGCAAGTGTGTGTATTTTCGCTACGCTACCTGCCAGGGTTCGTCTAATATTACGTGTTCTTCATCTGAACCCTCGGGTTCCATTTTAGATATGAAATCCATTTTGTTTCTTGCCCTCACGTAGTCAGCGAGCAGGTAACTGTTCGCCCCTTGACCCTCTAGTTCCCAAGCCTTGCGGAAGACGCATATTCCTTTCATGCGTCTTTATGGCCGGAGGAATGATACAGCGAAGGCAGATGGCCCAGCTTGAGGGTAATCTGATTGTACCGGCCTATTGTGACAGCCGTGCAGGCGATGGATCTAGCTCTTTGATCCTACGATCATGCTTCCGATATTACCCCCACCCTCTTTTCTCTACACGTGTCTGACTTCCTTGCAGCTGTTCTTTTTCCCTCTCCCCTGGTCATTTACAACTCTAATGGGTGTGCCTAATGGTGGGAAGATGTACTTTTACAGTTGGGAACCGGCATTGCTACTGTAATTATGTTGCGGGTTTCTGAACACATGAAAGCGACCCTTTTGAAGTTTTACTGTGGGAACTGAATTGTAACCTTTTGTCCACATGTTGTGCAATGGCAACATCTTGTATAAAAGAGAGCGACCTACATATACAATTTGAAGCAGACTCGCAGAACCTACATGTCTATGTACTTCTTATGACTCTTGTTTCCCTGCAGTAATAAACGCTGATCTTTGACGCCGAAGGAAGTGTCCCGTGTCTCTGTAGTTTGTGCGCCGAAACAGGTATCCCATGAAGGTTATAGGTGTTGTTCCCTGGCACCGCTGGTACTGTTAAAAGTCCAGTCCTTCAGTTGGCGCCCAACGTGGGGCGACTTCAGCGGTACCGGTCCAAAGCCTGACGATCGTGAGGAACTTCGTGTGAAATCTCCGAGGGAAGGTGCACCCCGCTTCATCGATCCTGTTGTCGAAATAAGTGGCCCGACGATTTTCCCTGCGAAGATTCCCGCCTCCTGACGGCTGCGACGGACCGATGCCCTGACTGTCGACCTGTCTTCGACGCCCGGTGCAGACCTTACGTACAAGCGAGACGATAGACGGGCCTTCCTGGTGACGCCATTGAAGTTCTGAGTTAAGTATTTGTGGGTCGCTCCCAGTCCTTAGTGGTTGTTCTAGCTTTTTGAAAAGCTTTGTTGTAGCCTTTAAGGCTTTGTTGTAATAGCTCTCCGAGCTTTGTGATAGCCTTGAGGCTTTGTTGTATTGCATGGTTCCATTGCATTTGTGGTTCTTAGTATTGGTACTTAGTATTATTTGACAGTTGCAATTGCCAAAAACCGAGGGTTTTGACTTACACGAGGTTTAATTACTTCGGTAATCCTTGAAGTTTGATACTAGATTAGTGTGCACGATGCCTAACCATAGTGGTTTGTTTCGTATTTTCAAATGTTGCGCAATGGATTCCCGGTTGGAGGACTCGTGTCCGATACCTCCAGTTGGAACTCCGATACATGATCTTTATAGTCGACATGGGGTGGGTCCTATAATATATAATGATTACTGGATCCGCTATACAAAGAAAGACGGTGACCTTAGATGGCCACCACATGGAACTTTTGAACTTTCAATTTTAGACAATCTTGAGGCTAAATTATTTTTAAAGAAAGCTAGGCCAGCTATGTTTGATTCCTTTCGGATATGGTGTAAAGAGGCCAAGCAGAAAGAAATCAAACAACTTAAAAAGGATCAACAGCAAGGGTTCGTTCCGATAATGCAAACTATACGAGAATGTAAACAGGAAAAAGAAGAAAAGGAAATGGAAATCTCTACTAGATTGCATCACATGAAAATAGATAAATGTTACCCGGTTTTACCGAGTAGTCTAGAGAAGAAAGAAGAAGATTTGAAGGAGGATTCCTTGTTATCGTATTTGATGAAATCCCCACCTCCTTATGTACAGGGTGCTACTGCTCCTGTAGCTGCTCCTGTAGCTCCTCCTGTAGTACCACTTGTTGCTCCAGCGGCTGCGGGTCAGCCCGCTGTTAACCCTACGTATGTTCTACCACCTGTCCTTGTTCCTACTGCTCCTGTACCTGTACCTTCGCAGACTGTTGCTTCTGCTACTCCGACTATCTTGTCCGTTCCTACTATGCCTTCCTTCACCTCTGGTGTTGTTGCCCCTGTTTTTCTTTCCCCTTCTGTTCGTAAGCGTGTTCCTAACTCTGTTGCTACCCTTTATTCACCTCTTTCTGGTCCGTTATTCTCGTCTGATTTATCTAAAACTCCTCAGAGACGGAGTCAGATCCCAAGTGGTAGGGAGAAAGAAACGTTAGTAACCATGGCACATAGGTGGATAAGACATCCTGCTAATTACACTCCACGTGTGGTCTTCGACACGTTTTCTCAGTTTAATGAGCCTACGCAGAGATTCGTGTTTGAAGAGATGTGTAACTTTTTGAGGGAAGAATGGTATAATGATGATGTAGATAATGTACCGTCCGACATAATTGAACTTCAGAGTCACTTTTCGAACGGTATGATTATAGGTGAAGATGTACGACGTGCCGTGGAACGCTTATTAGCGTTCAGATCCACAGCACATTCTCGGGTGTTATTAGATGATACCACTGAGAATTGGAAAGCGATTCCTGGTCAGTATCCCATGAGAGAGGTTCCGCCACTTTGGGTGCCTGGTGACCCTGGTGCTGCCCCTCCAATTCTACCGCATTTTCGAAGGGTATGGATACACCTTCCATGGAAACGATCGGAAGTTTTGCAAGTAAAGCAATCCTTGCCCGATCCGCGTAAAAATCCGGCTGGTTATTATAAGGAGTTATCACAACTGGTGGAAGCTTCTATTATGAACCTTGCCGACATCGACATGTTGTTCGGTAATGTTGTACCGCAACCAGTTTGGGCTAAAATTCGTCAAGCCGATCACGCAGTTGAATTAGGAGGTGATTGGGCTGCATTGATAACGGCTGATGGACTACAAGTTGGTGGGGCTAAGCCTGACCAGCTAATCTTGGATTTGCCCCAGAAAATAATTACGCTCATGAAAACTCTCATGCCAGCGATGAAGGTGAACTGGGACAAGTTATCAGCTTGTAAGCAAAAGAAAGACGAGAGTGTCTCGGATTTCTTCACGAGGTTTGAGGACGCGTTTGTCGACCACAGCAGCCAGGACATGGGCGCTGAGGGAGGCCAACGGTTATTTGTTGACAAGTTCGTGTCAAATTTTTTGCCTGAGCTAAGCAACAAATTGAAGAATTCAGAGAGTGCGTGGGCAGTTTCAACCCCTGCACAAATACTAGCAACGGCCCAGTATTATGAGAATAGGGAAAAGGAAGAAAGTGATCGTGTAGAAAAGAAAACGAAGGAGCTCAAAACAAAGGTTTTGTTGCAGCAAGCATATCCTCCACGATCAAACCAAAATGATTCACAACAGCAGTATCGACCACGAGCACAGCCCGATAGGATGCAGCCGCGCTCTGACAACTTTGATTATAGATCTTCACTTGGGTATAATCAGTGCGCATATTGTAGGAAAGAGGGACACCTAAAATATGATTGTCTTGCCTTACGGGACCGTCTGAATGGTGTATCGACACGAGGAAACCGTGGTGGTGGTCCTCAACAGGCATCACGAGGTAGAGGTCGTGGTTCATTCCACAATCAGATTGATCGTCATCAAAATCAATCAGATGCGAATAATTGTTTTGACCAGCGAAACGCGGGGTCAGTTCGATCTGCACAGTATAATGTGGACGATTATTACGTAGAGCATGAGACTGTTGCAAACGACCATTACTAGGACAGCCAACGACAAAGAGAGGGAGTAGTATCAGTTCCGGTCGATCAGAGTGGGCCTTACGTTGCAGTGGCTACATCGGGCGTAGTTGAGCCTTTTCTGTTAGACACTGGTGCGACGAAAAGTTCCATCATGCATTCGAAACTCCCTGGCGCACCTTTGTCTGGCTTAACAAACGTTTCCGTTGGATTCTCTGGCGCCCCTGTTAGTAACCCAGTCTCTAGTCCTTTGCCTCTTATGATTGGACCTCGTGAGCTAACGGCTCCGCTGATTCTATCTACAGGTTGTGGTGAGAATCTTTTAGGCCTGGATTTATTAAAACGATTATATGCAACTTTGTATTGTTCCCCCGAAGGAGTGGAGCTTACATTGGGACAGAGAGTGATCTCTCCCATGTATTTATCGGTCGATAAATTCCCACCGGAATTGAGTTCCCTTCCTGCGTCTCTATGGGCCACAGGTCCCAATGATGTGGGCCTGTTAGACATTCCACCCTATGTGATTCAATTGAAACCTAATGCGCGGTTACCACGTTTACCTCAATATCGTATTTCTCTTGAGGGCGAACGAGCGCTGTTAGCAATCGTTCATGATCTCATTGGAAAAGGTGTTGTTGAAGAAACTCGTGGAAACGTGTGTAATAGCCCTGTATTACCAATTCTGAAACGAACTGATCCAACTAAACCTCCTGTATATCGTTTCGTAATAGATTTAAGAGAAGTAAACAAAATAGTGGTTCCGCAATTTCCTGTGGTTCCCGACATTACGGCCTTGCTAACAATGATTCCGGCATCTGCCTCCTGGTTCACGGTGATCGATCTAAAGAATGCTTTCTTTAGCATTCCGATTGCAGAGGAGAGCAGAGACCTATTCGGATTCTCATTAGGTGGTCGCAGTTTTAGGCTAAAACGCGCTCCACAGGGCTACTGTGAGAGTCCGTCAATCTACAGCCAAGCACTTAAAGGTCAACTTGATGCCTTTGTTTTACCGACGGGTGCGGCTTTGATTCAATACGTTGATGATCTTTTAGTGACAGCTGATACAGAAGCTATTTGCAAAAAGGCTACGATATCATTATTGCACTATCTACATGACTTACACCACAAGGTATCTCCTTCCAAGCTACAGTATTGTTGTCAAGAAGTTACCTATCTAGGTCACTTATTGTCAAGAGAAGGGAGAAGGTTGACCCCAGAGAGAATTACAGCGATTTCCCGAATGACTGTGCCACAAACCCAGAGAGATGTTCGTGCCTTTTTAGGTATTACTTCCTATTGTAGACAATGGATTCCAAATTTTTCATTGTTAGCGAAACCATTGATAGCTCTTACGTGCAAAGATGTTCCATCCCCATTGCCTTGGTCTGAAGAGTGTCAGAAAAGTTTTTCTGAATTACGTGATGCGTTGTGTTCGGCTCCTGTGTTGGGCACTCCTGACTACAGTAAGCCATTTACACTATACGTTCACGAGAGAGATGGTTGTGCGTTGAGTGTTCTGACACAACCTTTTGGCGGCAAGCAACGCCCATGCGCCTATTTTTCTTCGACTTTAGACCCAGTAGCCAGAGCCCTGCCGAGTTGTTTAAGGGCAACAGCGGCAGCTGCGGCGTCCATTCGACAGTCCGCAGGTCTAGTCATGGATAATATGCTTACGGTGATGGTTCCGCATGCAGTTGACACTCTATTGAATCGAACGAAAACTCAACATCTGACGAGCGCAAGGTTGTCTGGATATGAGTTGACGTTGCTGGCCAGTCATATACGGATAAAACGATGTCATGTGTTGAATCCAGCAACATTGCTGCCGATCGACACAGAATCAAGTGGTGAAGCAATACATGACTGCTATCTCAGAACTGAGGAGGAGACCAAGGGTCGTATTGACCTAAAAGATACTCCATTGACAGATCCCGATGGTACTTTATATGTGGATGGTTCCTGTTTTAAGTTGCCGAACGGTGATGTGACGACTGCGTATGCTGTAGTAACATTGAGAACGATTGTGGAAAGAGCAAGATTAAGTCAGAATTCGGCTCAGGCTGCTGAGTTGATCGCATTGACGAGAGCATGTGTGTTGTCTAAAAATAAACGGGTGAATGTGTTTACAGACAGCCAGTATGCATTTGGTGTGGCACATAGTTTTGGACGACTGTGGAGAGAGAGAGGATTCCTTACGTCACATGGCACGAAGATTCAACATGGTCAGCTTGTAAATGATCTTTTAGATGCACTCACATTGCCTAAACAGGTGGCCATAGTCAAATGTAGCGCACATCAGAAAGTAACGGATGATGTGGGTCGTGGTAATGCGTTTGCGGATGAAACGGCTAAAGAGACGGCTAAAGATTTGACGAACAGAATGTATGTTACGAACTCAGTGAGATGGCCAACAGAGACTGGTATGTGTGAAGACGCATTTGAAAGTGTGAAAGGAATACAGAATGAGGCCACTGAGACGGAAAGGACTAGATGGAGAGAGAGCACGGGAAGATTGGATGAGAATGGATGTTGGGTTGATTTATCAGAGAAACAGAGATGGATGTTACCGGATGCGTATGTGCTCGCTGTTGTTACAATGGCTCATGGTATGGCACACATCAACACGAAAGGCATATGCAAGTTGTTGTCTCATGTATGGAAGAATGATGGGATTACTAAGTGTGCAGAGAGAGTGGTTAAGAATTGTATGGTATGTTTGATGCACAATCCTGGTAAGGGCACTCCCACTCCGCCTGACCATTTTGCCCCTCCTACATACCCTTTCGAAGTCATCCAGTTGGACTTCATTCACATGGACCGATGTAATAACTTGAAGTATGTGTTGGTTGTGGTGTGTGCATTCTCTAGGTGGATTGAGGCCTACCCCCTTAAGGATAATACAGCTTTATCCACGGCAAAAATTTTGCTCAAAGAGTATTTTCCTCGTTATGGAATGCCTCGGGTCGTATGGTCGGACAACGGAAGTGAGTTTGTTGGGAGTGTGATGAAGAGTGTGTGTCGTGGTTTAGGGATCGTGCAAAAATTTCATAGTGCAAACCATCCACAATCAGCAGGCTTGGTGGAAGGATATAATGGCACCCTAAAACTGAAATTGGCTAAAATTCAGGCAACGACTAGTTCATCATGGCCCGACGCTTTGCCTCTAGCTCTCCTGTCGACCAGGGCAGCCCATACGAGATTGTGCTCGGTCGCCCTGCTAACGTATGGGGAGTCCCAAGACCTAAAGAATTTGATAGAGTCGAATATCCTATGTTGATCGATTATCTTTATGATCTGACTGCTAAATTGAGTTTGATTCACCAACAGGTCTTTGAGGCTCTGCCATCACAAACAGAAGGTCCTGGTCATCGGCTCCAACCAGGAGATGGGATTCTTGTCCGAAACTTCGGACGAAAGCGAAATCTTGAGCCGAGATTCGTGGGACCGTTCCAGGTACAGCTAGCAACGAGAACGGCAGTTCGGCTGGAAGGCCGGAAAAACTGCGTACACGCTACCCACACCAAAAGAGTCCCGCTTCCTTTGCCGTCGGACACCTGGATGAAAAGAGGTTTTTCTTCTTGTGAAACAGACACTCCACAACACTTTGTTCCGTTCAGCGAAGCTCAGTCCATAGCTGACACCCCTCGAACAATTTCCTTGCCATCGCCATTGGAGAACTCTGAAAAATTGCCTGAACAATTGAACACTCATTTGCCATCCAATCCACTGTTTGAAGATCAGACTCGCCCCGGAAGCAGCCGATACTTTCTTCGTTCACGAACGAGCCACAAATAAAAAGATTTTTTTGTTTCTAGGTTCTACATTTGCTCTGAAAACAGTGGACATAATATATTGTGTATCTTTTTCCTTTTTTCGTACAGCTAAGAACATTATTTAACTAGAACCTACCATCCAGGTTGACCGTAAGGCCGTGCGGGTACTTCTTTCTGTTTAGCAGCTATCGACACAAGGTCGGTTTCTTTTATCGATTTCTGGGAACTCCTGGGAATTGGTAATCGCTACTCAGAACGAAGTGCGTCAAGAACGTTGCGGACGGTCGTTAGGGGATGGAATCATCATTGTCTGAGCTGTCGAAAAGAGAGGAAATGTTGGCACAAAGATCTGCATTGCATAAAATGTTTCATACGAAATGGTTTTTCTCACAGGTAATCATACTGTTCCTCACCATATCTATGTTACTGGTAGGGGGAGTATATTATGGGTCCCAGTTCTTATTGTCTTCTGCTACACCTACTCTTCCATCTCATGATCTATATTTCGTTTCTACTGTCTCTCCGCATTCCTTTTATCTTCTGCCTCAACACGAACAAATCAGACGTGCGGAATTCAGAAACAACTCTTTTATCCAACTCTTGCATCAGCATCAGCTAGTGGTAAACACTACCAATTGTTGGGTGTGCGGGTTAATGCCACATACCATGGATAAGGGTATTCCGTACTTAGTTCTGCCTTATAGTGCACAAGGGTCAGCTCGAGCATTACAAACTATGTTCCGTAGCGCACTAGATTCCTACCCCCATCGAGAACCACGCTCAGCAAACTCCGGTCCTGGCCCGTACCACAAGACTCTGGCGAGAGCTATTGCAGACTTAGATAGGGATATTTTTGACGCATCGCTCATCCCAGAGGAAGAGGTGCGAGCATATAAGGAACTAAGTGAGGCTGAGTACAGCTTATCAGTGGGTGAGAGGCAGCTTAAAAGCTCGTCACCGATATGGATTGTACCTCACCTTGGTAATTTCTGCTTGAAAGGTCTTGGTCGAAATCCGAGAACTCAGTTTGGGGAGAGTGCTTGTACCGAGACGTATGTCTTACCGACGCTCTCCTCCCCTGTCTTCCTGCCTGCCAAGGGTACCTACTTTGTATGTTATGATCGAGCCTATACGTGGTTACCTCATGACTTCTCGGGTACCTGCTATATTGCGAATCTTTTGCCTCCGACTTTCACTGTGGCCTCTGATTACCACAGAACTAGAATTGTGAGAGGTGTGGTTAGCAAAGAAGATACTTCCGTACAAGAAGCGGGAGACTTCTTTAAGGGTTTCCTACCGTTCTGGGGACCGATGGTTAATAGCAGGAACCTGAGGCAGTTAACTCGTGTAGTAGAATCGACTGCCAATATAACTGCAAATGCCCTTGGTAATTTGACAGCCGAACTCCAGGCGGATAGACTAATGACGTTGCAGAACCGTATGGTTCTAGATATCGTTCTAGCAGATAGAGGTGGAGTTTGTAAAGTCATCCATTCGAGCTGCTGCGTATTCATACCTGATAACGCTCCAACGGTTTATCAAGCCATCTCTAAGTTGCACAAAATTTCGGAGTCCATACACGTGGATGAAGGAAATTGGACGCTTCTGGGATGGTTTTGGGGTCTGATGTCGACTTGGGGTTGGAAGATTCTGATGATCATAGGGGTTGTTGTGACATTTCTGTTCTCATGTTGTCTTTGTGTGCAATGTGGTCCTGCCTTATGTGGCCTTTGTGTTACGACGTGTATAAGACAGCCCGTTGTCACCAAAGAGGCATTGAAGGATAGAATAATGCATCAGCAACATCTGAATGATCTGATGAGTATCGAAATCGATTATGATTCCGACTAGTGCTTGCCTACATGAGGGCAAAAGGACCGTCTGAGGTTCCGTAAAGATTATTACGACGTTCTGGGCATTACCGAATATGGACGAGTTTGGTATCTACGAACCGTAAATGACGAGTTCGGCAAGTGTGTGTATTTTCGCTACGCTACCTGCCAGGGTTCGTCTAATATTACGTGTTCTTCATCTGAACCCTCGGGTTCCATTTTAGATATGACATCCATTTTGTTTCTTGCCCTCACGTAGTCAGCGAGCAGGTAACTGTTCGCCCCTTGACCCTCTAGTTCCCAAGCCTTGCGGAAGACGCATATTCCTTTCATGCGTCTTTATGGCCGGAGGAATGATACAGCGAAGGCAGATGGCCCAGCTTGAGGGTAATCTGATTGTACCGGCCTATTGTGACAGCCGTGCAGGCGATGGATCTAGCTCTTTGATCCTACGATCATGCTTCCGATATTACCCCCACCCTCTTTTCTCTACACGTGTCTGACTTCCTTGCAGCTGTTCTTTTTCCCTCTCCCCTGGTCATTTACAACTCTAATGGGTGTGCCTAATGGTGGGAAGATGTACTTTTACAGTTGGGAACCGGCATTGCTACTGTAATTATGTTGCGGGTTTCTGAACACATGAAAGCGACCCTTTTGAAGTTTTACTGTGGGAACTGAATTGTAACCTTTTGTCCACATGTTGTGCAATGGCAACATCTTGTATAAAAGAGAGCGACCTACATATACAATTTGAAGCAGACTCGCAGAACCTACATGTCTATGTACTTCTTATGACTCTTGTTTCCCTGCAGTAATAAACGCTGATCTTTGACGCCGAAGGAAGTGTCCCGTGTCTCTGTAGTTTGTTCGCCGAAACAGGTATCCCATGAAGGTTATAGGTGTTGTTCCCTGGCACCGCTGGTACTGTTAAAAGTCCAGTCCTTCAGTATGGGGCATGCGGTAAGGTCATGAACGGTGAGCACCTATTTTTAAGGTCTGAGGGGGCGGGCATCATCCTATGGAGGTTCCCGCCCAGGGGGAGGGGCCATTGGCCACTCCTAGAACTCCAGGGGCAAGGTAATTGATGCTTCAAAGGGGCGCGGGTTGGAGTAGTCACGCTTTCCTTAGGCTTGTAGCCACCCCGCGCGCGCATACTCATGACGTCACCGGATGGCGCAGAGTAAGGGCCCTCCTTTAGTGGTTAAATGGAGTTCACGGCGTAGACCGGGTAATTACCGGGCGCGGCTGTGCATGCGCACATCTCTAGGTGAGGCGCAGCTTGTAGGACCTGACACCGGTTAGCGACCTTGCCATATGGCCAGAAATGTACAGAAATCAAGATGAGGATGTTAGATTCGGTTAGGAAACAACATGTATTAGAGTTTTGTTAAGGTTAGCCTCTCAAACTTGTTGACGATATTGTATCTAATGTCCTGCTGATTTTTGTATAAAAATTGTTGACCATGCAATTAAAATATTTTTTAATTTCATATCTTAATAAATACGGCCGGGGGACTAGCCCCCGCCTTCCAAAGATAACCAGGCCTCATGTTCATGTCTCTGGGTGTTGGGTGTCGGATGGGGGGGGGGGCGGCAGCCAGTCGCTGACCATGCAGAATTAGCCAAGCCAATATACACAGAACCCGTTGAAACATCACATCACCAGCAAACCCTGCCGCTGGCAAGGCCAAAAATACAAAATCATAAAGACCATCAATGTTGTACTGTACCCCAAACAAAGATCAGAAAGCTGATACGAATATCCAGCCGGAACACGGCGCATCACCTGCTAACAACAGGGGCCCGGAAGTGGATGACTCAGGAGCGTCCTGGCTACGCTCCACACTAATAACGGATAACGTGGACATCGATAAAAGCCTTAGAGATCAAAACAATCAGCCACACAAACCTCAAAACCGTTCATGTTGTACCACAAGCAGAACCGAACCAAGTTTACGCATTAAACTTGAATACAATAAAAAAAACCTGGTGATATCATCAATCATTTTGATGAAATTCCCAGCCATTCTTTAATACAAACTCACATTGACTCAAAAGACAGTTCAATAATTGAAACCACATCCAGTCTATTACAGGAGCACCCCAGTGAAAAAGCTTAGCAGATCGTCGGAACATCAATATAACAATAATGTAGGAATGCACGAAAAGTACAAATCGAAGGAGCCCAACAAAAAAAAACAACATAGAGAATATTTAATCTCTATACTCCTCACTATTAAGTACTTTACAGTCGTCCATCACCGTTTTAAATATGCAATTAGATAAGCTCGACCTTCAGATTGATATTATGAATATCATGGCAACCCATATCGCCACCATTAATACCAAAATAGAAATAGTTACCTGGCAGCTCTCAATACCATAAGCATTCAAAGGTGCAGATCTGCAAGAAAACTGTGAATGTGACCAAATAATTGAAAAACCAAGCACTCTGCCGGATATACCATCCGATATTTTAAATGCCATGAGACATCAGGAGGATCCACAAAACTTAAAATCAAGTTCCATACAGGATATAAGCCAACAGCCACGATAACTAACACCAAATCTAATGGTAACAAGAAAATATCAACAAATTGAAGAGCAACAAAATGTGACAAAGGGAATAAACCAATGAGTTAGCCCTAGCGTTAACCCGACGGTAGCACCTGGGATACAATATATACCACCGAGCTTACAAACCTCACTGCCAGACTTAGATAACTTCAATACTCACCCATTGACAAAACAACAAAAAAACGACGTGTTAGGAAGGCAACAAAAAACATCAACTGTCCAGTGCAAAAGGAGGTACAAGGTAAAAAACGTTACCCAATGTATAACACACCACAAAAAAGTCAACTGCTTCCAGTAACAAGACCAACAGTGGCACAAACTAAACACTCCGCACTAAGGATGGATTAGTGCAGGTACCACCGGACAAGACCCCAGGTATTGGTAGCATGGAAGAGGTGAAGGTAAGCAAGAGAGCAAAAAGCAAGCAGGAAATACGCAAACAAACTCTTTGCACAAAGAATTCAGAACCTAAAACAACAATTACAAGGGACCTTTCGGACAGCCAGCAATTAGCGACATCAATTTAGGACGACCAAGACCTAATAAAAGACAAGCCACTAAGGAACATAAGTACTACTGGTTCAGGTATACTAGTCTTCTGACCGCTGAGCATGGGTATACACCACTTTTTATCTATTCACCTTCTATTTGTGTGGTGCTCTTGAGGGGGAGGTACACCCCACTTCTCCCAATACACAATCCCAAGGAATTGAAATGATAAATTACACAATTCAAGGCACACGCATTACACAATTCCAATTATACATTTTTCTACAAATTCAAATCACACAACGATGCTAAAATTCTATTTCTTCTCCTTATTCTTTGTTTTCTTTATACCCTTGTGCCAACGCGTTTCTCTCGCTGTGGGAATGTATCCCTTACGACTTCCTCAGGGCTTTCGGCTTTTTTGGGGGGTGCCCCAGAATCAGGAACCCTCCTCCTAAATGAGTTTGATCTGAAGTAGGAGCAGCCCACTCAGTCATTCCAAATGTCCAATTAATGTTGTATCTCCTCTGCAATCTCCTTGTGTATTCACCAAATATCTAAATTAATACGCTCCCAATCTGAAATCTCCCAAATCACGTTAATGGATGGGGGGACTAATCTTCTCTCGATTCCCTCACTCCGTTTCTCATGCGCTCTGTGAAAATCTTCAGTTGCCTCAGTGTAACGCGTCCTCGGCCCCACTAAGGAACACATAAAACCAAGGAAATAACCTACACCGTGATAAATTAATGGCATTCACTAGAAAAGGTGCAGAGAGGAATAAAATCGAAAGGATTACACTCACAGATGGCAACACAGTCGCCGCCCCAATAACATCAACAATTTCAATAAACAATAGCCACACAAAAAAATCTGATTGCACAATAACATCTGGGGCATATATGGCCATTGTGATCACATGCCCCTCACTTGGAAATAACTTAGAGGTTACACACTACCATGAGCACGACCCTATCTCAGAACTTGCCGACGGCAACAAATTAAGTCGAGTCATTACGAATTTGAAGGAAAAATGAAAAACATAAGGAAAATGCAGGACCCCATAATCAATACATCCGAGGAATCTTTAGAACTTTGTACACTCACTCCCGCAAAGGTAGCGACTTGTGACAAATTTCCTTGATTTGGGTAATTTAGCATTCCGCGGAGAAAGCAGAATTGCCAAAAATTCCGCGATATGCGTCTTTGCGGAATTTTTTGCTTGTTTGCGCTTTCGAAATGCGTGTTCGCAAGATATTTCTCCGCGTGTATGCAAATAGCGTTCGTGAATAGGAAAAAAGCATCGCAAATTGGCGGAACAAGCAATTCCACGTGTTTGCGGAACTTTTGAGTGCTCACGGAGATTTATTACCATTTCGCAGAGCTTTGCGTAGCGCGACTACGCAAATTCCGCCCACCCCTAATCATAGCTCTACAAGAGACCTGGCTGCCGGCTCCACTCCAATTACCTAGTTACACAGTGCATCATGTAGACGCCAAAACAACACACCCATTTTGAAGACCCCAAGGGGGTGTTTCGGTTTACATAGCAAACACCCTTACGGCGGAATCAGAGCAACTATCAACAACAACCTCAAATATACATATAATTAAATTACATTTTGGCCAAGAAAACAGGACAAGGTCGATAATCCTGTTTAATATATATGCCCATCCATACGCCCAAGACAAATCTGCTATATTCAATCATTTGATACACGAGATAGAGGAAGTGAGAGCATCAAAAAAGTGACGTTCTGGAGGCGGGAAGCCCTTTTAAATATGGTGCAACGTTCGAGCCATGGAATCAGCTCAACATCATGTGATTCTAGGGGTGTCACTGAAAAGCCCCCTCTCTAAACCATGAACGTGACCTTATGTTTCGCAACTGGTGCTCATGTAAAGCGCTCTAATTCGTTCGAGTCGAGTTAGCGCTAAATAATACTGCAAAAATGGAAAATGCAGTGATGGGTAAGAAAACAACAGAGTTTCAGGAAGTCTGCTCTTTTAGATGCTGACATTCCTTTGTTTAATTCCATATATTACCAATATTCCACAATACTACTCCATGCCTAATGCAGAAACAGTTACAGTATTTATATAAGGCTGTAACATATTTTCTTTTTAAAGGGCTCCTTAGCCCGTATACTGCAGTATTTTTTAGATGTGTTACTTTTTGTGTGTTGTTTAGCAATTTACACTTTTTCTTCTATTGCAGTGGTAGCTGGAATTTAACGGTCGTGGGGGGGGCGGGTCAAACGGGGGGAGGGAATGCAAAAAAAAAATTAAACACTTACCTGTGTACCACCTCCGCTGCCTCCACCGCTTGGTACTCCTCGCCCTCTACCAGAACTCCAGGGCAGGAAACACCTGGCTCCGCACAGCCAATCACAACGCTGCAATGCTGTCTTTTGATTGGTCTGAGCACCGTAGTTCTGCGCTCAGCCAGGAAATGTGAGCCTGGGCATGTTTTCCACCTAGGCTGTAATGCAGCCTGGGTGGAGAACATGCAAAGTGCTCATGACAGTTTGGCTGACCCGAGACAGCTGGCCAAAGCGTCCTGTACACTTTAAGTGGGCAGACCACTCCTCCCCTCCCCTGCTCTGTGAGCAGAGCAGCCCCGCCCCGCCACTACTCCGATGACCAAGGACGGACAAATAAAATGATAATAACAATGAGTTATTATCATTTTATTTTTTCCTTATTGACCTGCTCAATGGGGCAATTCTGCTCCGCCTTAACAGAGTACTGGCTTCTGTTCTATTGACACCTTTTTTTGAATCATTAAATTAATCTATCATACGATATTTTATTAGGTGCTTCCAACAGCATATATTGCCATTTTATAGCACTCTAACTATCAAGGGCTCTTTTAATGGGGAGATACCCTGGCTGGCATTTAAACAAGGATGCTGCTGATAGACACAGATCCCTAGACAAGGCACATTGATGTCACATGCACTCGTCTTCATGCACATGAAGGTAACTTGAAGCAAGTAGAATGATCCATAGAAAGATCTTTGTTCTCAATTCTATGTCAAGATACATTTATTCAGCTCATTTTTAAAATTTTCCATATAGTGCCGAAAGGTAGGAATAATATCACAGCACGAAGGAAATAATACAAACCACCATTAAAATGTAATTGTCACTGTATGTGCATTTTAACTTACTTTTCTTGGGAAGGCAAAGGCCTTTGTTTTCAGACTCTTTCAGCTCTATAACACTTTCTTTCTATTTCTCGGGTACCTTGTGAAGGGAGCTGGCAGTCTCTTTTGTTGTAGTGGGAGTGCTGCTGGGTACCCATGCTGTTCATTTGTTAATGAAAACAGCATATCCCAATCCTGCTGACTTAACACTTGTCTCAGGAATGTAAGGTTGTCCACGTGATTGGTGTTATTCAAGAAAGTTATATCATTTGGGACAGCGAGTGTTGCTGCAGGCCCATGGAAGCGCTAAGAAAAAGAGGAAACACTTATTCTAGAGTTATGAATGACCATGGGGCACACTGGCCTGATCTGGCCCACCTGGCGATGGCTCTCTCTGAAGCAAGCCTACAGCGGAGAGCAGTACTGGCTTTTACTTTGCATTCTGTGACTGGTAGCGTTGATTATCCATTTTAAAGCCAGGACTACAAATCCCAGAATGCAATGCAACAATTAGACTGGCACAGCTAGTTGGCAAGGACCTGAGAAACATGGCAGCGATGTATAAAACGCAGTGACCGGCCATCACCCGTCTGAAAAAGGGAACCAACCTTTCTTTGCCATCAGCCCCTTTCAAATTGATACACCTCAGCTCCCACTCCTCCCTAGGTTGCCTGCCCCCAAAAGGGTCGCTCAATTTCTTAGTGTCTTCGGTGTGCCACCTCTTTTCTTTTCTGGTTGCGTGAAGGCTGTTTCCATAGTAACGCGGTACCTGTGCGCGAGCGCGTGCGTGTCTGTTGGTGGAAGAGCATCCTGTCCTTCCCAGGCTACCTCAGCCGCAGCCGGCCCGGCTTTCAAAGCCTTCTGTATCATCGTTCTCACGGATGCTAAAAATAGACCTTCAGCGTCCCAGACGCAGGTGTTATTAGTAAGAATTCGTCGAAGTGCTGAGTGCGTTCATTAAAGCTCATTAGCTGACAAGATGCGTTTTTTCTTTGTTATGCTCCCTGAATTTCCCCTCACGTCGCCCTCAGTCATCTGCTAAAAGCCCCTGTCTTCTCAGTGAATGTTTTCCCGCCAAAATGGGGAAAGGAGAAGTCCGTGCCCTAGGAGAAGGAATATGGGGCGTCGCTGCGTAGAACAGCCAGTAGTACCACAGCATCGAGTGACGTAATCTGACAGTTGTTCTACGGACCAGTGCCATGCTTGCAGTTTGGACACTTGCCCAGGCCCCGAGATTATGTATCACATCTCGTTTTCTCTCTCCCGTAGCTATGTGGCACTGGGGCATAGCTACAACGTCCAGCCGAGAGAGAGAGGGCGAAAGGCCCCCTCCAGGGGCCCTGGGCCATATTGCGAGGCCCAGGAGAGCCTCACCATCAGTCATGGTTTAGCGCCGCGAGGCCGACGGGGAGAGAGGGCCCCCCTCCACTGGGCATTGCAGCTATGATTCACGGCTGTGAGAACCATTAGACGGTAATGGAAAAATAGCCCCCCCTCTCCTCTATCTCATAGTACTAGATCATGACTGAGAGGCCCAGGGGAATAAAGCCCGCCCCCGTGGGCCTCAAGGCACTAGACTATTGCTGTTAGGTCTAGGGGAGGGGATCCCTTGGTCCTAGCAGATATGACCCAGTGGTGTGAGGCCGGGCAGAGTGAGATGGAGAGAGGGCCCGCTACCCTGAGCCTCACACCGCTCGATCATGGCTGCGAGGCCTATGGCACTAGGCCCCTCCCTTGGGTCTCATGGTACGAGACATGGGCTGGGAGGTCAAGCGAAGTGAATCCCTCTCCCCAGAGTCTTACAGCGCTAATCCATGTCTGGGATGGGGTTGCCCATGGGCCTGATAGCACTGGGTCAAAGCTGCGCCACCCACAAGTGCCAGGATTCAGCCTAATGATATAAAGAATTGCTGTAAACACACCCACTATCCCCCTAAAGCCACCCACAGGTGTGTTCACCCCTTGTGGCGCTATACTATAGCTGTGAGGTCCAAGGAGGAGGTCCTTGTAGACACAGTTCTGGATCTCACAGCAATAGACCTTAGTAAGGGGACTTCCCTTCCTGGGCCTTGCAGCACTAAACCATATCTGCGAGTCACAGGGAAAAAAGGCCCACCGTCCCTGGGCCATGCAGGTCTGGATCATGGTAGTGAGGTCCAGGGATTGGTCCTCTGGTACTCCCAAGGCTAGTCCACAGCTGCATCGCTCAGGAAAAAGGACTCCCATTCCCTGGGTCAAACAGCGCTAGACCGCAGAGCAGTTGCTTTGGGAGGCTGGGGACTCACCTCCTTCCCCTGGGTCTCAGGGTGGGGACCCTTCCCCTGAACCTCATAGCACTGTAACATGGCTATGTTCATGGCGTGGTGTGGTACAGAAAAGGACTTAGAAAGTTTCCATCTTTGGCTAAATGGAAGGAATCGTTTCTTACGATTCACTGTGGAACAGAGTAGACATCAGCTAGCCTTTTTAGACTTACTCATTGCACCTACCAACTCTGGCCTACAGTCAGAGTTGTATCGTAAGCCAATGGCTAGAAACTCTTTATTAAGTTATCAAAGTTGCCATCCAAAAGCCCTACGGGACAATTTGCCGTTTGGGCAATTTTTAAGGATACAACGCAACTGTTCAACCAAGTCTCTATTTGAGAAGCATGCCAAGAGTCTAGAGGCAAATCTGGTTGCTAAGAACTACCCCAAAAATTTGATTCGCAGGTCAAAAAAGAGAGCTTCCAATAATAACCGAGAAAGCCTGCTAGAAATATGTCCCCCTAAGGAGAAAGAGGATCAGATAACTTGTGTCAACACATTTTCCACACAATCTAACAGAGTTCAGCAAATTGTGAGAAAGCACTGGGCAATCCTAAACACAGGGACCGACAAGCTCCCTCTACCTCTGTTTGCTTGGAAAAGGGGTCAAAACCTGAAGGACCAATTGGTCCATACAAGATCTAAAATGATTATGCCACGAGCAGTGGGAACCCTATGGGACATGCCGGCAGTTAGGGGTCACCATCCTTGTGGGAATTGTGCTGGCCGTCCCCAAACCTCGAAGACAATGAGCATCGATATAGGCACTGACCGTCCATGGTTTCAGCTAAGGTTTATGAACTGTAATAGTGCCAATCTAGTGTACCTTATTACTTGTCCCTGTAATATGAGGTATATAGGGATGACCACAAGGAAAATAAAGGTCCGTATCTCGGAGCATAAAAGCTCAATTAGGGGCCAGCGACAAGCTACGAAGATGACGAATCACTTTTTAGAAGTAGGTCATGGCCCTACCGATCTCAAATGGACTGTGATTAAGCAGCCAATGATTCCAACCCATGTACCAGATGTGAAGAAGTTTCTGTTCAGGCTTGAACAGAAATGGGTATATAAACTGAACTCGGATAAAGTGGGATTAAATGAGGACATTCCATGGATGTCATTATAAGGAATGTGCTCTTTGGCACTGAGATACTTGTTTCCCTGCCCTGAACTATGCTCTGTCTAGAATTCATCCTGATTATGATAGCATACGAAGGGCATTTAAATATGATGGAATATCAGGAGTATAGATGGGCCGGAGCAAAGTATGTTCACCATTTATGTAGGCTCATTATTGGAGCACTATTGAGATTCTGGGCTGTTGAAGCATTCTGAGACTCACGGACATATAATACATCGAGCTAGACTCCTTCCGCATTAGAGGGGATGATTAACTCTGTATCCAGATTCTGCATTGTGTATTCAATGAATTGTGACACGAAGACCACACTACAATCCCCACTTAGCCATTGTTAGAACATACGTGGGTATGGCTATCGTTTTCATGCGGTACCTTGTGGAAACAATCGGGACTGAGCATCCTCTCAGTATCTTCCGTGTATACTTCTTAATCTCTGGTGCCGGGAT
This sequence comes from Lissotriton helveticus, assembly GCF_964261635.1. Lineage (NCBI taxonomy): Eukaryota > Metazoa > Chordata > Amphibia > Caudata > Salamandridae > Lissotriton > Lissotriton helveticus. Next base: position 1,017,411,988 of record NC_136070.1, on the reverse strand, counting down.
AATGAAAGAAAAATATTGAAATAATTAAGAACAGGATGACAGTTCCGGTATTTATATTGGACCTTTTTAGATGCCAATATGGGAGCAGATGCTCAATAGATTGTCTAATTCATGCAATAAGTGATTTTAGAAGGACCGAATTCCAGTAGAAAATCGTCATATAATTGGTTTTAATCTATGTCGGTTTTCTTAATAACTTAAACACACTATCGGATTTGACACCTTCGTTTGAAATGTTGACATTTTATAGTACGTAAGAGAAAATTACGATCTTTTTGAATGCTACAAACTACATTTCCCACAATTCCTGGAGAAGGCGCATGGACGTGACGCGTCTCATGCGACTGACCACGGTGGAGAGAGAGCATTTATGCGCGAAGGCTGTTCCGGTCGGCACCTCCCCGAGACAGCCCAGAAGGACATCTGGAGTACCGAACAGAAGGTTAGTAGATGCGCATGAGGAACGTTGCTTAAAGCTTGGGCATGTCAGTGACTAACTGTGACTCGGTTTCAGCACGATTTGAGTGTAGAGGGGTTGCGCATTGGTACGAGGAAGCTCCTGGGTACTATTAATAAACGCTGTAAGTCGCGAGCGGATAGCGAATCGTAGTCTGAGAGGAGTGATGTGTAGATCACTAAAGAGAAGTTGGTGCCTTTACAACTGTGTGATACCATCATTTCTTAAGAAACATATATGATTGTATTAAGGGATGATTCCTTTACACATCTTCACGAGCAAATACCAGCGCACAATGGTAGAATGTTTCAAAAGAGGAGTGCACTAGGTAAAGCATCTGCACATTAATAAAACATCAGTGCACAGTGGTATGATGCTTTAATTGAGGAATAGCCACAGGGGCCAAGTAGAATTGGAAACTATGTAGAACATGAGACCAAATCACCATTTTGTTTGCTACCTTTGGGTGGTGTTATGAAGTCAGTCTGCCTGACATGTTGGAGTAACCCTTGTTTTTAATGTTTTTTATGCTCACCAGTGCGGAGCTCCATTTACCTGCCCTGTGGCCAGGTAGGGTGGAGTGTTTCTCTCCTCTGAACTAGGTAAGTGAGAGTGGCCACTTTACGATTATGAGAGTGTGGGTGTCATTGAGGGACACAAGATCGGTATTTTGTAAACCAATCACTGATGCACATCACTAACGGATTGTGTAACCAAACTGACTTTTTGTTGTTGTGGTTGTCTGTCTCTTTTTATGTATCTTTCTGGATGTCTTCCCCTCCTTGTGACGACTTGGAAATCACAATAGAGAGGAGAATGAAGATCTACTGAATACCCAGGTGATAGTTTCCCTTTTTTTCACCTTTTTATTGAGCAGTCGCGATCATGGTCCTGAAGAAAGCAGCAGGATACCTTTCAGGCTCCGTTTTAGTCTGCAGAAACATGTTGACCACACATTAGAACTAGTGGCTATTTGTTGAAGCCACTATTATCGCACACATTTTATTGATTTGGGAGTATTAAGGTGTATAATAAAGTTTCTTATCCTTTTTACTATCCAATTTTATCTGTTCATTTCACAGTTCACTTTTCTCACTTTTCACTTGAACTGCTCTACAGTTGTCTGTTCACACCCTAGTATAGGATAACACCTACTGGGTTCCACTGTTGAGACAAATTTGTTGTCTACAGTGGCCATCTAAATTTTACCTTCCCGGTGTGGAAGAACCCAGATAATGAACAGGGCGGCAAGGATCGGCAACTGATGGGTATTTTTTCCACACAGGAAAGATACTTCACACTCAGATAGCGTTTTTACACGTAGTTTGAGGTTAGGTCCACTATACTTGGTTGAATGTAACATTTTTTCAGATATATATTTTGAGTTAGCTAGTTAATGACCCACTGCTACTCTTTGTTGATTTACTGATTGTTTAGGGGCTGTAGCGGTGAGAGGTCTTTAAACATCCCCTTGGGCCCTCATCTCCCTTGTTGTATGTATGTTCATGGGCCCATAACAGGAGCATAGTCATCAATTGTGCAGCAGGTATTGTGGCACCAGGGTGTTCGGTCCTCAATGCATCTATGTGATGACTGAATCTTACTGCAGTGCCAGTGGACGTGCTGGAAGGGCTTTACTTTACACCTGGGCACATGGCACCATTGCTATGCTACATGCCTCTCTGTCATGGGTCTCACAGCATTGCTCTGGTGCTGCAAGGCTAAGGAGAAGACCTCCTTCCCCTGGGTCTAGCACCCATGGTCAAGCTCTGCGAGGCTCAAGAGGAGAGGTGCACCCCACAATGAGCTGTGCAGTGCTGGAGGGGTACCGCAATCAAAAGTGCAGGAGGTCCAGTGGCAATAGGGCTCAGAGATGTTAGAGGCCCAATGCACCTCAATTATGTCTGCGTTTTACTGCCCACCAGTTTAGCAAGGACAATTTGTGTTGCTTGCATCAAGACCCAAGGTGCTATTGCCACAACAGTGGCCCCTCTCCCAGGATATACGCAGACATGATCTAGTGCTGCGAGGTCCAAGAGAATCCCATCCTCCCCTGGACCTCGCAGCACTGGGCCATGGTGGTGAGAGCGAGGCAAAGTGGCACCTCTAAATTGTGCAACAATCACTTGTGCAGTGGTCTGGTTGCCCTCTAGGTATATTTGTCTAATGCACTCTAATTAGTACTGTATTCTATGGTCCAGCCAGTGGATAGTGGAAAGAGGGATACTTAACTTGCTTGTATCAGGGCCATGAAAACATTGTTACGTCTCTTGCCCCATCCCCATAGCCTCTCAGCCAAGGTTCTATGAGGCCTAAGGGAAGGGGATGGCCTCTCCCCTGGACCTCAAAACACACAACCATGGTAGTGGGGCCCAGGGAATTAGGTCTTTTTCACAAGGTAGCTATCAATAGTGCAGCAGTTGTAGTGGCACTGGAGCCAAGTGGCATTAGAAGCCCAAGGCACCCAAACTATGGCTATTTTTTGCCTAGCTTGTTGATGGGTAGAGAGCGATGACCCATTTATCATGCTAGAACCAGACCACATTAGACCATTGCTAGGCCACTGGCTCCTCTACCATGGGCTTCATGGCTATAATGCCCAGGAGAGGCCCTGATCCAGTGCTATGAGGTACAGCAAAGTAAGGTGTCAGGGCACAGGATTGCCCCACATTTTAGATGTTTGTCCTGCATCCTGCAGTGAGCTCCTGTGGGCACAAAATATCCAACTTGTTTTTGCTTGCCAGAGGATGATGCAGACAAGCAGGCTAAACAAGAAACTATGTAAGCAAACAGGCCATCGGGGAAGCATGGAGCAGCTCAGCATATCCCAACACAGTCTCTCAAAACAACCATTGTGCAGAGGTGCAAGGGACCAGCATTTGTTAACATGGTAACTGGGAGGAAGGATTACAGCACAGGAGGTGACCTGTACAGGCCAAGTAATTGAAATGTTTACCTTTAGAGCTGCTAAAAAAAAGCATGAGTGTAAAAACTGAGAATGAAAAATCCCGAAATGAGTAGGTGTCCACCCTAAAATCCATGAGCTAATAGCAGATAAGAAGGTAAAATGCCAAGGAGAGCATGTCTTGCCTAAGGTGAAACAATTAGCTCAAAAACAGCCCATATGAGGAGGCGCTCACAGTAAAATCTTTAAATTCAGATAATGGCCAGTAAGCCCAAAAACTAATGGTAGATAAGGAGAAAGAGGCCCAGGGAGAACATGATTTGCCCAAGATCAAACAATTTGTTCAAATATGAGAACCAGATTTACAACACTGGACTTTTTTCAAGACCAATAATGTTCTTACTATACCACATGTTATACCTGTTGGAGAGGTTAGCAGTCTGCATGAATATAGTGTGTAATGGGATGAAAACCCCCAAATTAGTTCATCAGTTTTGGCGAGTCACATTTAGACGTCATCTTGGTGAAACTACAAGCATGTTAAGTGTCCTGTGAAGTAATAATGGTAATGATTACTGGAGGGTTAGGTTTTATTTGGCTTCAAAAGTACAAATCTGGAGGTTAGAAAGGCACTCCAAAATATTAATATTAAAAATGAGTGCTTGACAGATAGATAAAATCAATTCTGTGATTCTGTAAAGTAAAAAAAGATTTGAATAATCTAACTTAAACCTCATTCAAATATTTTTTTACTTTACAGAATCACAGAATTGATTTGATCTATCTGTCAAGCACTCAATTTTAATAAAAATATTTTGGAGTGCAGTCTTGAATTCCTTATCTGATGTCCCCCGTATAGTGCTGGTCGCTCTAAATAAGGTGAGACACGATGTGTAATTTCTCTCCCTTACACCTTGAGCAACACTATGTAAATATAAATCCTTGAACTTAAATCGGTCTAAATAAAATCTAATTCTCTTTAGAGTGTTAAAATAACTGGGGCATCCACGATTTCAATACGTGATACCTTGTGCTGCCTCAAAGTTGCAACTGACACGCCATAAAGTTCAAATACGCGTGCTCCGGCGTTATTAAGGTAACAAAAAATGCGCTATAAGTTTATATTACATTGACTCTTTTTGAAGATCAAATGAGTTACAAATCCTCCCTCTTTCACTTCACAATAGATTGATAAGTCCATCTCTAGTTCTACACTCGCATGAATCCCGAGATTTCCCTCCAGTAGGAGGAAGTTTTCATCGACATGCAATAAAATCTGAACACACTGCCGCAAGGGCCACTAAGATTCCTGGGAATATAAAATAAGTTGAAAAATATTCCTTTTCCTTTGCTTTTTATGAGATAGATTTGCACATCTCCAGTGCCACGATTTTGAAGAAATTGAGTCAAGTTGGTCTGATTGTCTCTAGGTATGTTTGAAGTTTTAGTATCAAGTTCTTGAATAACATACAAGTACAGATATAGTGACCCAATGAGATAGGCTAATGTATGATAAGTGCGATAAACTCTGATTAAATACCATCAATGTTTAGATTGAAAAGCAAATATGGCATCACTTTATGGAGGTTATCTCGTTAAAAAATCTCTCAAAAAAATCTCTCATTGCTTATAATAATAACAAATGATGAACTATGATGCTAGGAAAGGCGTTCAGCTGGTATGATACACATCCACCAGGACCTGAATGGCTACTGCAATCTTGTATGATTATTGGTATCTGCCTTAGATATGTGCATTTACATTACGAATTAAGGGACATGAAGATATCCCCCGAATTGCAAATGCTTTCTAATGCACATTGTATATTAAAGTATGTTTGTTTTTTCCAATGGAATAATTGTATAATGGTGTTACACTTACATGGGTATTATGATAATATTGTCTTTTATATGTATATATTAGAACAAACAGTAATTCTCTTTTGTTCTACATTATAACAGGGGTCTACAACCTCAATACTATACAGTCCTGAAGATGGTCTCACAAATGCAAAACTAGAGACCAAAACGTCAACTTATACACTTTTTTCTTTGATATTGATTTGTTGTTTATTTTAAGAAAAAGTGTTGCAATTGTTACAGTGAAGGTTTTCAAGTGCCTAATAATTGCCTTCTTGTTTCATTGTATGTATTGTATACAAGTACCCTGAAAAATTCTAATATAAAATGTAATACTTTCATATATACACCCGTTTTTGTCTGTTCTATACACCTCTTTCAGATTTACTCCATATGATTGTTCGCTCTTGAACGGAGTTGTACCGGTTTACAAGAAATTGCCTAAAAGAATTGACGAGTTGAAAGAAATCAATTAGCAAGCATATCTTCCATCTTGCTCCCAAATATTAGCTTAAAATAAACTAATCATTCAATTGAATAAATCCCTGGAAGGCACTTGTGCATCAAGTCATACAATAATATTGAGACAGATGCCCAGATTACTTTCATAAGACCTTAAATGTAAATAGAGGAGGCTGGTGTCAAAGGTCTTCCAAAACCAATAGGATCACTATTTCCTGTATTATGTTGGTGGGATGGAAAAGCCCTCTGCATGCTAAAAGATATGTGCCCCTGTCCTGAGTGTCCAACTGTACTGTTGTCTGAATCCCTAATGCTATTTTTTGTTGTCATAGGCAAACATGGATCGTGCGTGTGCGCCATGACATAGGCCTGACTGACGGATCACGATATCGCTGGACCTCGAGTGGCACCCAAAGCGATACCCTCATAGTGGTGGAAAGCTACTTCCCCAAGTGTTAAGCAGCACAAGTGTGGTGGTTGCAGTGTACTGTGCAGTGATCACAAGGGGTGAACAGGCACTATCTTTGTGTCAATGGAGTGAGGCCTACAGGCTTGCTCACCTTTTTTAAAATGTTCCTCTGCTGTGTGCGTAACATGGCCTACATCAGGCAGATGTAGAGTACTGCGCATCACAGGAGTAGTGACTCTGCACTGGATTTATGTGTACCTATTAAGGGCACAGTGCAGGTATAGAGCAGTTCTGTGCAGTACATGTATGTGTAGTGCATTTACCTAGTGTATGTAGGCCTGTGAGGATGAAATTATTTCCGAGATATAGTGCTGAGCAGTGTGTGCGCATTGAGAACATGTGCTGGGTGTATGTGTGCTTGGGAGAAGTACAATAGTTGAAGGGTGAAGTGTTGTGCAGTGTATATGGTGAGTGTGTGTGTGCTGGCAGTGTGTGTATTTTTCAATAGCACACCATGGAACAATACAGAAAGGTTACAATACTGAGTAGTGTATACAGAGTGACTGTGTGTGCTGGATGTATGTGCACACAATACATGGAGGTAACAGTACTGGATAGTACGTGTATTTTCTATATACACTGAGTGCAAGTGTGCCTTCAATGGTACATTACATAGAGGACCCTGGGTTCCATTTTATGAAGCCCAGACCTGCCTAGTGAAGACATGAGGAGTAAAAGAACTTCCCCAGACAGATTTGTGTATTCTTGCATTTGTGTGAGCTGGGTGGACAATACTGAAGGAAGGGTGAGACTTCCCCTTTACACTTCAAAAGTTTGCTCTTTGATTCAGTGATAGATCACAAAGAAGGGGCCTGGAAACATTTCAGAAAGGATATGGGGCTAATTATGGAATCCTAAAGAATGGGGTTGTAGCCCAAAATTAACCTGTTGATGCACATATCACTTTGGCTGACTTCAATGTGTGAACTCTAGTCACTCCCGTGGCCTGTCTTGTGGGACTATTAGCTTTGGAGTCTCTCCAGCTGATCAGTGCTGGGGTCCAAGGCCTGCTAGTCTCTCTGTTGGGTGCAGGTACATCACCCAGGGAAACCAAGGGCACCTTCCTAGAGCCTAGAGCCAAGACAATTGCGCCCTGTGAAAAAGAGGATAGCGTTGGAGGGAGCAAGGTCGAGTTGTTAGCCCTACCGAGAGGACTCCCTATGTGATTTGTGAGTATATGGCTGTGCACTGATCGAGTTGTTGCCCTATGCAGGTGTGATTCGGTGACCACCATATGCCACGAAAGGGCAGCCGTGGACTGAGCGTGCATCGAGAGTCGTGCAGGGAGCATATGCCAAAGGGGGACACTGTTGAAGTGATTGTGCTGACAAGCATGCCAAAACTCATGTGTGCCTCATTAGGAACCCTGTGTGCCAGTATGGGCCACAGTGTTGTGGTTGATTGTACCGGAGGAGTTTGCCTTTTGTTCACAAGTACTACACCAATGCCGTATGTCAGGAGAGGCTGCCGGTACTGTGTTTACCAAAAGTTTGGCTCATTGCATGGTAAGAATCAAATGTGCAACCGTCAGGCCGAACCTATACATCGAGATCTGCCCCTGACTGACCCGGGAAACTTTCGGAGGACGCTGAGGAGGGTGTTGTACCATCACCGGGCTCTGGTAGGGAGCCGAAAATCAACCCCTCTGTGGGTACAACAGACTTACCGCATCTACGAAGGCTGGGAACACATCCAATCACTGGAGAAAGGTGGCAGTGCTACTTGGGAGAGAGCCTGCACCTGCCATGTACCACAAATAGCTTCTCTAAATAAAACAAGAACTTGCAAGTACTCATAGTCAGGGCACCTGCTGAGACACTGAATGCTTCTGTTCTGCAGGCATAAGACTTGAATTGGGACTGTTAGGCACTGGGGGGACTTGCTGCTGAAGGTTCAGTGGCCTCATAGATGCTTTGGATTAATTCCTAGGAGTCAATGAGGAACTCTTGTGTGAGGCCTACTAGTGAGAATTCCCTGGATTTGGCCGCTATTGAATGGGGGAATAATCCCGAACACATTGCAAGGATGAGGATGGAACAGGGATTTGTTAGAGAAACACTAGAGTCTTGACCTCAAAGCGATTGTGTTGTTGCTTACAAATAACATTAATTCTTTGCATACGTAGAGTTAGAAATAAAATACTTGTTTTTCATACAAAAATAAGTATTTGACTGGACATTTTTGATTTATGACATATCCGAGTGCACTTTGAGATATGAGCAGTGCTTAATTTGTGCAGGAGCTTTCAGGTGCTAAGCACCTGCACTTTTTTAACAGGGCCGGGGCTATTGAATTTTTCTCCCCAGTGAGATGAGCCCATATTTATTAAAAAGAAATGTACCTACCTGTCCTGTGTCGCCCTCCTTCCTGCAGGATGGCCCACCCAGGTCCAGGCATAATGACTGCATCACGGTAGTGATGTCAGTAGTGCACGCCATCCTTTCAAGGAGCATTTTCTTTCACATTGGTTAATTATTACAGTTGAGGGCGGGCTCATGGGTGAGCTGCGGGCAAGGCAGACTGGGTCCTAGAAAGTTCTGGCCTAGGCAATAACCTTAATACGACATCGTCAAAGTAATAAAAAAGTGCGTAGCAGCTTTCTGTTAACAACTAGCAGCACTGAAATGAAAACCCAGCAGAAGCAGGCTATACATTATTCCTTTTGACTTGTCATTTGCATTGCATGCTGATGCTCTTGGCCTGGGCCTGGGGCCCACCAAAACACATTATTTGCCAGCGATCTAATGGAGCCAGTGCCAAGGAGACTGCAGGTCACAGGTAAGTGAGTAGTAGATATTACTACAACAAGTCGCTATTAATTCATCTGGAACAAAATTATTATTGTGTGTCCTCTTCACCAATTTCTTTGCAGCAAATAAATGTATAAGTTAACTGTCAACTCTGCTTTTTCAAGCTCAGCACCTCGTGACTCAACTGCCCCTTTCCTCTGCCACACCTGACCGCCCAATTTATGGGTTACGAGAGTAAATTGCCAGTGCCAGTGCTTTTCCGCATATGTAAACCGGCATGTTCTTCTTTTTGCAGAATATGCAAATGAAAAAGGGCAGGTTACAGCACTTGTCTGCAGCTGCAGTATACGTTTTAGGCAGAACTCAGTGACACACGTATGGACAGAAGTTCCTACAGGTTTTCTATGTTTGTGTTTCTAGCGCATATTGGTCCACTGTAGGACCCCTGGCTCTAGCATCTCCATTCTTGTAGTAACCTTAGATATAAATCACAGTTGAATAATTATCAGACAGGCCTTGTGTGTGAACACTCACAGATATTTTAAATTTGTGCATTCATCTCAAAGGTCCGGACTGTGCCACGTTTCATGTGGCAGTTTCCATATGCACTGCTTCCCCGCCAACACAAGGCAACATCAAATGAATACTACACTCTTCAGGCAAGCTGCTTGGAGAACCTCCAGGCTCCATGGCTCATAGCGACTGATGGAGTTAAAATGAGATTGACTTTTTCCAAAAACTAGGGGTAGTTTCACATTGAAAAATTGTTCTTTTGAGCTTGAAACTAATTAAAACAGCAGAATGTAAACAATGAATGCTATATTATTTGTGTTTTGGCCCAATAACAAAAATACCACTATCACTCTTGCACACACATTTTTTGCACACACTTTGTGCCCCTTTCACGTAATTTACACTAGCGCACCCACAGTTATATTCTGGCTGCCTGGCCACTTCATTGTTTGGCATGGTATGAATTAGCACTGTTTCTGGTTGAAGGAATTTGTAGTTGCTTAACTTGGGAATTTCTCAGGAGGCTGGAAGGGAGAGGGTTGGTTTGCTGTTGCCTTGAACATTCATCACCACTTTTTCTCACAGTTTACCCGATTTGAAGCTTGGAATGGTTATAGGAGACTGGAATGTTTTGTTTATGTCCATATGGAGTAATGCTAAACAAAACCGGACATTGTGTGGCGATAAACAACTTAGAGGACCTTATTAAGCAGGAAATTAAATATGAGCAGCAATTGCAAAAAGAGATCAACTGCAACTTTTGTCTATGAAGTATTGGTGTGTCTCACCTAAAAATCATAGATTGTATGAATATTATATATAATATCACAATGAATCACGTCTCGTTCCCTGTGGTAGGGCCAAGGCTGCTGCTGTATTTGGGGTGCAGCGGGTGCGAGACATTACGCTATGATCGGATATTGCTACTGCAAGCCTGCGTTCCTGCTTTCTTGCAAGTGCATTGCATTGATTGATGCTTCTGTTTTGGAGGGTCAGGTCTGGTTGCACCTAAGGAGAAGGGTGGGGTAGTCAGGTGTGAATAAGTGATATTCCAGAATAAGCATCATCAGAAAGGAACAGCAGGGCTTTAATTTCAGAGTTTACCCGGGTCTGCTCGTTGCAGCACTGGACTCCAGACAGGAGCTCTGTCCTTCGCATGGCTCTCTACCCACTGCCGAGCACCTGCAGGGGTTCTGCAAGTCAGACCCTGACAGCCTTTGTATACAGGAGCTAATGGTGCCTTGATGGGATTTCTGTGGGCTAGGGATGTGGAGGTGAGATGTCATGGGTGTGCGGTGCTCAGTCTTCCACCTCTCTGGGTGGATATGTGGTGTTTTCAGACTTACAACCCTGTGGGTGACAGGCACCTCCTCAAGATCTTGCTGTGCCACAGCTTGGCCCAACTGTGCTTCGATGACATGTGGCTAGTGACTTACCCTCAGCCGCAGGGTATAGACTGTCCTGTAGTGCATCCTTATGGCAATGAACATGGCTCATTTCCTGACCTTTCAACCTGTAGATTTTGTTCTAACCCTTGTTATGGCACGTTCAGCAATACTAGTTCTGGGTGTGAGTGGGTGGAGCCATTGGAGTGAGTGGGTGGGGCCAGGGGTGTGTGGGTGTGGCCTCCTTAAAACATTTGAGCACCTGCACTTAATATTTTACAAATTAAGCACTGGATATGAGCTGTGTTCACTCTATCTGTACCTACACTTTGCCCCCGGGAGCCTTTGACTGCTTGCCCACAGCTACTATTGAGAGTCAAGTGCAGAAGGGGTACTTGACCCCATTGCTTAGGATACTTAGAAGGTTGGTCCTCAGAACATCAGGAGTAAAAGGCCTCAATCACCATGCGTGGCCTTCTGAAAGGGTTTCTGACTTGTCATGGCCAGAATCTGACAGGGAAAACATCCAAAAGATTATAGTCTTTGACAAATTGCTGAAGCTGTTTAAAAGCAGTTTCAAATGGTTTGCCAAAGAATGGTAGGAGGAGCTTGGCTGAAAGTTGTTGATATGTTGTGAGTCAAGAGTGTTTTTTTTTCTTAACTGATTTTTCAGTGACAGTTTTCCACCCAATGGGGAAAATACTCTGTCCTGAAGAACAGGTAAACAAATCCAGCAATTGAGTTTTGAGACAAGGCAAAAGAAGTTTCATGAATTTAGTTGGGCATAAACCGTTGTAACAGTGGCATCAAGATTGGTATAAAAAAGTATAACTTTCTATAAAAAGGTTTAAAGTAATCACAATTTGGATTTGGTGAGTTGTCAGAGAAAGATTATCAGGTGTCAGAAATGTTTTGCATGATGCTGTCAAATATTAATTTAATCTTGTTGAAGAAGAATTGGGAAAGATTATCACATAGTTGTTTTGAGTGTTCTAAGGTAGCTGGTGAAGCCGAAGGAGATTGTATTTCTAATAGAATACAGAATATTTTTTTCAAATGGTGGGGGGCACCGCTGAAGTGACTTCCTGATTTTAAGTGTATAGGTGGCAAGCATGTTGATATATTCTGTTCCTTTATTTATATCCCAACCTCTATAAGTTTGCATTTATGTGCTGCACACTTCCAATTTGAGGGGTTTTAATTTGTCAAGGCGCCAAGCATTTTTTGTTGTATATGGTTTTGTTCACAGATGTTATAGTGAGAGTTTTGTTCTTTTGTTCTGCTCTGAAAAACAAAAAAAGACGGAAAGAATCCTTAAAATAATCTCAGACACTGGTCGTTACTTGGGGGAGATTCCAATCCATGTTTGTTATTCGCTGTGTTAGTAATGTCAGGGACCCACTTATGCAAGTATGTCTTGATCCTTCGCATATAGGGACAGTCCAGCTAGGCCATGTCATGTCCTTTCTAAACGCATACACAAGCAATCCCAGGCTTGTCTGCCGAACTTTGAGAGTTTCACTGAGAAGAAGAAGGTACAGGTGGAATGTTCTAATTAATTTCAACTCTTCGTAATTCTTTTGGTAAGCATTCCAGGCCATGAATATATTGTTCAGTGTACTTCAGACGAGGATCAGCCATATGCAAATCAGCCTTGGTCCTCCAGAGAAAACAACCAGATTCTACCCCTTCGTATAATTTTCTTTTGGTTTAAACATGAAATAGTGGCCATGCCAGTGAAATACTGGTCAGGCTGCAATCCCAGATGGCCATCCTTCCTCCCCAGGGCTTTCCAGTTATAGTCCAGCAATGTGAGGCCCACGGAAATGCACTGTGGACAGCCTACATGTCTGCTAATAATTTGTACTGAACTTTTAAGGGCTGCAGAGGCAGTTGATAGGGCCGTATAGTAATGATTCAGGGCAAATACCAATGAACCCTTCACACCCTCATATCTTTGCATACTAGCAGTTTCACATTTAACAATGCAAGTTTGTATGAAAAATCCCAGAATGCTCATCACTATCGAAGAAAACACTAACATAATAATACTGTATGTGTACAGCACTCAAACATGCTTTTCAAATAAAAAGGTACATGTGAACTGTTAGCGCCGGGACACTCCGGAGGGAGTAGATGTGCGCTCTATAAATGCCGGTCATTCATTGATTCATTCAAAATTGCAGGAGGAAACTTGAGGCAACATGGCTCCTGCGACAGAAGAGGTGGTGTTACTTCCTGCAGTGTACTGAGGTAGTAAAATTAGTGCAAATCTTGTGAAAATACATCTATATTTGATTTTAAACTATAAATCTGTGCATGAAATAAAAAGGAACCTGCATAAATGATAACATTTATGAAGACAATCCGAAAAAGCTGCATAAATGGCAATCAAACAACAATAATAATATTTCACAATTCAATTTTAAAATATCAAAGTCACCCACTGTATGCATGTATTTATTTCCCAGCAGCATCGTTCAGGGAATTAAAAGCTCGATGTTGGCTCGGGATGTGAAATGTAATTCTCAGTTTAAATTCTGGTAGGACCGACTTCGCCTCCCATCCTTCCAAGGTTGGTAAATTGCGCACAATTGAATTGGGTAATAGTAACAGCTGGTATTTACTGCAATTAAAAGGGCAAAATTATGAGATGAAGCATTATACAAAGACAAACATATGGTTGAGAGCACTGTCACTTAAAACACTTTTGGGGTCATTTAGACCCTGGTGGAAAGGGGTTTAGAGGCCATGATCTCTGCCACCGTAATGGAGGACAGTTCTTCCTCTTGTGAGAGCCCTGCCTGACTGGCAAGGAAGGGAGGTGCAGCTGTGGTAGCCTACTTCACAATACTGAAGGTTCACCTAGCAGCAGTGCTTAATTTGTAAAAAAATTAGTCCCTGGTCCCTCGTCAGGAGTCCACCACAGTTTGTACCCTCAATTGCCACTGACATTGCTCAACTACTAACCACCACACTGCTACATATGTGACAATTCAGACTATTCAATGCCACTAAAGCTTTAAGAATGTCTTGGGTGGCAGGTATTAGTCGTTTTTAATGTATATTGAATTGACAAAAAACAGTTTTTCGGATAATCTTTAACTTGCACAAACAGTGCCATCATGTGGCAGCTGTCATAAGTTATAGGTCCTGGCAATTAAGTGCCGGTACCCAGCACCGGAAAACCACAGGCTCAAATAAAGCACTACATCATTTGCACAAAGCTTCTCTGAGTATTATGATGCTCCACCGTGCCTGGTTTTTAGTAAATCTGGGCCCCAATTTCCTACCTTATTTTCCAAATACTGCAAGAAATATTTTTCCTTTTACACAAACACAACAAATGTTGTACTTTCCCACACTCTTCTTTACCTAGGTTTTGCATTTTCTGTCAATAAATGTTACTTGGGATATTTGGAAAATGCCTTCACTGATGTTTACAACCTGGGCTATATGACACACAGGGCACAATACCCAGTCTCACCTTCAGCTGTGTGCATCACTCCCAGACCAGGACAGTGCACCATATTACAGCAAATCCACTGTTCCTAGGGCAGAAGTGAAAGCATGCCTGCACAGGGCCCCTTGCTCATTTTGCCACTGGATTCAAGATAGCCTGGCTGATGAGGGTTATGAACCCGAAACCGGTCACAGGATGCTTGTTTCCGGTCTGGTGAAGACATGGCTTGGCAGTTCGGGCTGGACTGTTCCCATGAGGCAGAGGGTCAGACTGATTTGCATATGGCCATATCTGAACTGGGGTGGTGGAGTGAGCTAAAGAATGATGCATTACACCCAGATCAGTTGACTGGGGGTGAGTGTTTGATTTGCTCAAGCGCTCCGTCCATCATCCCCTTTGGTATCGCTTTGTTCGCCCTAAGTAGGCAGGGTATGCCCAGACGTGGGTCCCTTGCTCACTTTGCCACTGGATTCAAGATAGCCAGGCTGATGAGGGTTATGGACCCGAAACCGGTCCCAAGATGCTTGTTTCCAGTCCAGGGAAGACATGGCTTGGCAGTTCGGGCTGGACTGTTCCCAATGAAGCACAGGGTCAGACTGATTTGCATATAGCTGGGTCGGAACTGGGGTGGCGAAGTGAGCTAAAGAATGATGATGGATTAAACCCAGATCAGTTGACTGGAGGTGAGTGTTTGATTTGCTCAAGGGCTCTGTCCATCATCCCCTTTGGTATTGCTTTGCACAGGGAATAGCACATCAGTGAGAGACGGACCTAACGCTCGAAGCGGCCAGCAGCGGGAGCTCCTCCGCCAAGGTGGAAAAATAAAATTATAATAACACCATGTTACTATTATTTAATTTTTTCAGTACTGGCTCTGAAGGTGCGGGCGGGGCTGTCCACACAGCAGGGAGAGGAGTGGTGAGCACTTTCTAAGTGTGCATGAATTTTTGGGTGGCTGGTTTGGACCGGCCAAACAGATGCTCACTTAGCATTTTCTCCACCTGGCTCTATTGCACAGCCGGGTGGAGACCATGCACAGGCTCCCACTGCCTGTCTGACTGCTGAACCATGGTGCTCAGACCAATCACGATGCTGCTGTCATGCTGGAGACAGCAGTGACGTGATTGACTTATGGGAGTCAGCTTCATGCGTCGACCGAAGAGGGCGAAGGAGAAGCGGCGGCCGACAGGTAAGTGCAATTTTCTTTATCGCCAACCCCTCCCCCTGCCCTACCACTACTGCCCCGTAGCAGCCGCTAATGGCCGCCAGTCTGCCTTCAACTGCAGGGTATGAAATCAACCTTTGCAGGGGGATCCTTGGCACCTCCTTTGCTTTCACCCAAGGGGCACAGCAACTGTATGTGGAGCACAGTCAGTGCACCTGGCGGCAAGTTTTTTGCTTCTGCGTCTGTGACTTTTATACAGCATGGGTGCAGAGGGTCCACTCCTTTGCATGAGTCCATGACCCATACAAATGTGGAAATGTACATTTGTTATCCAATGGCGCACCTCTTATGCTGGGCGATCTACACCACACAAAGGGTCGCATAAGCATTTGCAACAATTTTTTTACTGCTAAAGAGGCCCTGCAGGTAGTCACCCCAGGGCACTTTATCTAATACACACCTTAGTTCCCTGAATAAACAAGATGTTTGTGAACAAATATTTGTTCTCATGTCTTCTTCCACCAGCAGCTAACTCTATTCATCTTCATTAGCCTTCAAAATAAATTGATTTTCTTTCACTTCACATGTAGGTCACTGCTGATGCATTTTGTGTTCCTGCCTCGTAATTTTAGTCGCTCATGATTTTCTTACAGAGGCAGCTATGGTTTTGATTAAAATGTACAAAGGGCCAAAAATGGTGGAGTATGTCTTCTGGGCACCTTGCAATTGTAAATACATCATGTGTGAATTACCACAGTCATCTCGACAGTTGGGCTCTGCGTTTCATCACATGGGGGCAGCCACGACCGGCAGTGGGAGTACCTGCAGGGCGGTGACGTGGGGAGGGGGAGGGGCAGGGTAGTAATGTATGGATTACGGAGCTTCCCAGGTAAGTAAACATTTAAATAAATAACACGAATTTCGTTGCGTGCACTGCATCCCCAAATGCGATGCAGTGCGTGCAACGAAATTCGTTTTATTTATTTAAATGTTTACTTACCTGTAAAACTCCGTAATCCATACATTACTTCCCCCCCACCCTGCCCCTCCCCCTCCTCACGTCACCGCCCTGCAGGTACTCCCACTGCCGGCCGTGGCTGCATGGGGGGAGGAGGGGTTGTAACCTGCAACACAGAGAGTTAGCTTGTTTCCCCTCCCACAATAACATATTTAGGGGCGGATTCATCAAAATGTCATGCAATGCAGCGCAGCATTGCACTCTGCTGCACTGTTTTCTGTGACAGGAAAAGGGCAGGAATTCACCATATTTAACATTATATGTTGCATTACTATCCTCTCCTTGTGCTGAGCCACCATGTGCTGCATAACACAAACGCAGGCGCCTTGCACCGCGGTACAATTCTGATCCATTCCCAGACCTACCAGGGTTGGTAAATCTGGGAATGCATCAGAATACGTGAGTGGATGTGTGGAAACACACATGCTCCACCCATGTAATGCCCCCACCAAGCAGAGTAATTCATGACGGGGCGTGGCTTGGATGCCGCGCAAGATGGCCGGCTAGATACGGAGCTCCGCCGCATTGATTCCTCACGGCGTGATTTCCTGATGTGACCGGGACTGCTCCTGAACCCAGCTGCTGGATTTCTTTGGCGGAGTATTCGAGGAGTCAGCGGAGCGGCTTTCCGACGCTTTTGGTGCCGTTTTCGATCTTTTCTAGGATGTTCTCCCAGCCCCTCACGGAGCCGCCATCTTAAGACTCTCCCGAATCTCGGAGCCTCAGCTGTCAGGTTTACCGCCACACGAAGTGTCACCAGACACCAACGACGCTGTTTCTATCTCAGGGGTGAGCAGTCTCTATTATTTAATAGACCCTTTTGCTGCGTTTTTGGTCTCCTCTTATTCTGTTTTGGAGCACGCGGCAACTACGCACTTTCCACGATGTTTCATCCCTGACGACTGCTTTTTCATGAGCTCACATGGTTACAGCTCTACATTACTTTTTCTCCTACATGTCTTCCCTCATGGCGCTATAATGACACTTTTTCTCTGACAACTTTCTGTTCATTCTCCTGCGCCTCAGCTCTTTCAGGATCCCCCTTCGCATGCTGCCATTTTAGTCGCCCTCTTTTTTATGCTCACTGAATATTTTGCGCTATTTCCCAGAGGCTCTCTCACATAACTCGTTTTGGTGCGTCACCCCTTCTTCGGAGTTATTTCCGGAACGTTCCAGCACACTTTTGATTGCCTCTCTGGGACTTGAGCCTATTTCACGGTACGACAACTCATTTTTATGGTCAATTTACATAAACCGCAATTTGTCTTTATATCAACGGTGAGCACATCAAGGGCTTCTTCTTCCTCTGGTACGCATAAAGCCAATTCTACTACAAAAATGACCTCTCACAAATCATCTTTGGCTCATACCAATACCAGTAAATCTTCCCCACCTGCTCCAGCGGGCAAACGCCTCAAGCAAAATTCTCCCACACCAGAAGACAATCCTACAACTTCTCCTACTGATCAAATTCTGGAGGAGCTGCGAGCACTGCGTCCATTTATAGAAAAAACAAGTACAGACATGCAGCTCTTAAAAGATAAGTGGGAAACCATGGATGCCCGACTTTCTACTGTTGAACAGCAACTCCCTGACATTCAGTCCAACGCCCAACGTATAGACACCTTGGAAAAAACTGTCCTCTCACTTCAAAAACACACGGAAGATTTGGAAAATCGAAATAGGAGGAACAACCTCCGTATTTACAATTTGCCGGAAAATCTTGAGGGGGACAACCCGGTGTCGTTCTTCACCACTTTTCTGCCAAAACTTCTGGACCTCCCACCTTCTACCTCCATTAGTATTCAAAGAGCACATAGACTAGGTGCCAGAACGGACTCTTCCTCAAAACCTCGTGGAGTTATCATCCTCTTTTTGAAATACACGGATCTCCTCTTGATTCTCTCAGCTGCGAGGAATAAGAAACAAGTCAATTGGCAAGGTCAACGAGTGTATTTATCTCAGGATCTTTCTAACGCCACTGCATCCAGACGTAAAGAATTTCTAGCTATGCGTCCTTCTCTGCGCTCCTTGGGAGCAAGATATGGCTTGTTTCACCCTTGTACTTTCAGAGTTACCTATCGGAACAAGACTTGGTCATTTCAAGAACCTGGAGAATTAAGAAACTTTCTTCTTCTTCAGAGTGACGACGGGATGGATGCCTCCTCTTCTACTTCACACAGTGGCTGAAATAGAACTTTTCCTGTTTTTGATGATTGTTCTTCTACTAGTTTGTCTTTGACTTCATGTACTTCTCCATTTTTCTTCTCTCCATTTCCCACATTCTCATTTTGCGTAGCTTTTCTCTGATATCTTTCTCTTGCTTCTTCTATATATCTTTTTTCTTTTTCTCACCTTTGAATCTATCCCTTTATGTTTATGTCACATATTCTATATGTTAACAATTTTTCCTTTTTTCCCTAGACGGATATGTTTCGGATACTCCTGTCACCTTTTTGTCCCATCCCATGTTCCTTTTGTGCGGTTTCGATGTGGTCCTGCTCCTGATCCTGGTCCGTCCGTCTTGTAACGCATCACCACCTCCCCACCTTCCCTTTGTGTACATTTCCCCTTCCAGGTATGTTCAATACAGTCATCCTTTTGGATTTGTACTGTCTCCTATGCTTTCTCTCTTTTCTTCCTTCTTCCTTCCCTGCTATTTATCTTTCCCTGTTCCTTCCCCTCTCCCTCTCCCTTTTTTCTTTCCTCCTTCATTTTCTACCTGTTCTTCCTTCTACCTTTTTGACGAATTTTATCGTTATTATCTCTTTACAGTTCGCATTAATATATATACAGTATGTTTCTGCATATTTCGCTTTTGATCAGTTTACCAAGTTTTCACTTTCAAAGTTGTTTCATGGAATGTGAAAGGATTTAATCATCCTATCAAAAGGCAAAGAGTATTCTCCCACCTCTCCTCATACAACCCTGATATTGTTCTTATTCAAGAAACTCATCTCTCAGATATTGAATCTTTGAAACTGAAGCGATTATGGGTTGGAACTGTTTTATTTTCTCCCGCTTCTCACAAAAAGAATGGGGTAGCCATTTTGATTCATAAACGTCTTCAATGTAAAGTACTTCTAGAGGAAAAGGATGATGAGGGGCGATGGGTTTTGGCTAAACTACGAATTAACAATATCCCAATTACCGTATTCAATGTTTATGGCCCTACATGTTTTGACCCCTCTTTTTGGCCCTCCGTTACAGCAAAATGTATCCAATATAAACATGACTCTTTCCTACTAGGTGGAGACTGTAATCAGATCGTTGACCCATTTTTAGACCGTAGATCCTCAGTCCGTTTTTCCCCTCACAAGCCACATAAGCAATTCCTTGACACTATCACTCAAACTCATCTTGTGGACTCATGGAGACTCACACACCCAGATGTTATGGATTTCTCCTTTTTCTCTCCTCCTCATACCTCTTTCTCTCGTTTGGACTACATTTTTCTCTCTTCATCTCTCTCTCAACACCTTATTTCCTCCTCAATTGAACCTATAGTTATTTCTGATCATGCCCCTATTGTTACTGTTTTTGATCTCCTTCCTCCTATTCCTAAATCTTCTCGCTGGCGTTTTAAC
Source organism: Lissotriton helveticus (assembly GCF_964261635.1). Taxonomy (NCBI): domain Eukaryota; kingdom Metazoa; phylum Chordata; class Amphibia; order Caudata; family Salamandridae; genus Lissotriton; species Lissotriton helveticus. Next base: position 1,017,391,955 of record NC_136070.1, on the reverse strand, counting down.
CCTTCTCTTCTTACTGATCCTCTTTTTTCTTCCTCTTTTCGTTCTTTTGCCTCTGAATTTTTTCATCTCAACTATACTCCTGATACCCCCCCTCATGTTCTTTGGGACTCTTTCAAGGCCACGGCCCGAGGTTTCATTATTGATTTTGTCTCTAGGAAAAAGAAACGATTCCTTCAAAAACGTAAAATTACCCTTGCACATATTAAATCTCTGGAACATCAATTCTATACTTCTTCTACTAAGATTATGTCTCCTGAATTACTTAAGGCTAAGATTGATTTTAATAAGCTCACTACAGACTCTGCTTCCTCTTTTCTCCTTCGGAGCAGTGCCCGTTACTACGGAGGTCGCAATAAATCAGGCAAATTATTAGCCAACTATTTAAAGTCCCGTAAAGAACGCACTAACATTGATTCAATTTATTCTCCCTCTAATACTCTTCTTCATACCGACGCGGAAATTTTAGACCAATTTCATTCCTTTTATAAGAATTTATATACTCCCGAAAATCCTCCCACTCCTGAACTAATTCAATCTTATTTTGATAATTTACCTCAACCAGATACCTCTCACCTTAATTTTTCAAAGGTCGATTCTGATCTCACTCTTTCGGAGCTTTCTTCTGCCCTATCCTCCCTCACTAAAGGCAAGACTCCAGGACCCGACGGCTTTCCGGTTGAATTTTATTTACACTTTTCAGACCTCCTCTTACCTAAACTTCTATCTCTCTTTCAGTCTTTTTGTTCTACTGGATCAGCCCAAGGTTCGTTCCAGGATGCTACCATATGCCTTATTCCTAAAGATGGTAGAGACCCTAAGTTCTGTAAAAACTACCGCCCTATATCCCTAGTCAATGTGGACTATAAAATTTTTGCAAAACTACTAGCGCTTCGCCTTGACCCGCTCCTTCCACATCTCATAGGGAAAGAACAATGTGGCTTCGTTAAGGGTCGCTTGACATCGGATAACTCTAGACTCTTCCTTAATGTCTTAAGTAAAGCCCCTTCCCTATCAATCCCCCTTGCGGCCATTTCAGTAGACGCTGAGAAGGCCTTTGACCGGGTTGACTGGTCCTTTCTCATGGCTTCCCTAAAATGGCATGGCTTTCATCCTAAATTTATCTCTTTTGTTTCCTTGATTTATTCTATGCCCAAAGCCTCTGTTCTTGTTAATGGTCAACTCACTCCCCCATTCATACTTCAACGTGGTGTCCGTCAGGGCTGTCCTTTATCACCTCTTTTATTTATTTTGGCGCTTGAACCCTTCCTTACTTCCATACGTAACAATCCATCCATCTCGGGTTTCCCATATGGTACACAACATCTTAAACTTTCTGCATATGCAGATGATATTCTTTTATTTATTTCAGACCCAATCACCTCTGTCCCTTCTTTATTAAATGAATTTGAGAATTTTTCTTTGGTTTCGGGTTACAAAATAAATTCTGACAAAACAGAGATCCTTCCCTTAACTAAATTTTGCCTTCCCCATTTCTTCACGACCACTGGCTTTGCTTGGAATTCTACAAAAATTAAATATCTGGGTGTTCTTTTCTCTAACTCTATTTCTTCCTCTGTTCAACTCAATATGAATGCAGTTATATCCAGAATTGACTCCTTACTCAATTCATGGAACCCACTATTTCTCTCTTGGTGGGGCCGTCTTGACTCCATTAGGATGATGATTGCCCCCATTTTAATCTACTTATTATCCATGCTTCCCATTCGCATCCCACTCTCTTATTTCCGTCGCATTGACTCTGTTTTGTCCAAATTCCTTTGGAAACAGAAAAAAGCCCGCATATCTCTTTTACACCTACGTAAATCTAAACTTGCTGGTGGCACCAACTTTCCAGACTTTCGCCTTTACCACACCTCCTTCTCACTTCGACAAGCCTCCCGCTGGTTATCTCAGGAACCCTCCCCTTTTTCTCCCCTCTGGCTTTCTGTGGAGCAGGAGTTATTGCTTCCATATTCTTTACAAGAAGTAATTCACTTTACTTCCAAAGCCCCATGCCTTAACCCTCTTCTATTCAAACATACTTCCTCTCTTCTCCGACCTTTAGTCTCCCCTACCTCGATGACACAGGACTCCTTCCTTCTATCGCCTATATGGTACAACTCACTTATATTGATCAATAACAGACCTATTGCTTGGCCCTCATGGAGAGCAAAGGGTATCATTTGGGTATATCATCTTTTTGATGGTTCATCCCCTCGCACCTTTCCTGAATTTCGCTCTCACTTCCATTGCCCTCCTACCTTTGCAAAGAAATTCCTTACCCTCATGGAAGCTATTCTGGATCGTTATTATTCTCTTCCTTCTGATGGACTTGCAGCTCCATCTTCTCCTTTACTCGCCGTCCTGTCTACTATTCCTAAAGCTTCCCTCATTTACCGGTACTTCTCAGCCCCCAATCCAGATCGCCCCAAATCGAAATTGGAATTGTCCTGGGAAACAGACTTACACTCTTCATGGTCGACTGCTCTCTGGGACAAAGTCTGGGCCAGATCCCTGAAGGTTTCCCGTACTGCCTCTCTTACTCAATCCCTCTTTTTCTTTTACCACAGACTATACCTTTCTCCTCTTTCTATTTCTCGCTTTCAATCTACTGCTGCATCTAATTGTTGGACCTGTAATGCCCCTTCTGCAGATCTTTTACACCTCTTCTTTTTCTGTCCCTCAACTCGTATTTTTTGGTCTCAGATATTCTCTCGCCTTTCTCGTATTTTTAACATTTCTATTCACTTTTCTACCTCCTTTGTATTTCTTGGTAGCCTTTCAGAAGATTTGGACCTCCCACCACATTCCCACGGTCTTTTTGATCTTATGCTCGCTCTTGCATTACAACATATTGTCTCTAATTGGAAATCCTTGAACAAATTGTCCCTCAATTGCTGGTGGAATTTTGTATGTCAATCACATAGACTTGATGTTGCCTTTGCCTCCTCTTGCAAACCCTCCCGCAATGTTGAACTTTACTGGCTACCTCTTACTCTATACTTGGATCACTCTGCCAAAAAGACTTACTCTCCACTCTCTTCAGAGAATTTCAAACCCCCCTGAACGCATTTACTCTTGCCTATGGTTTTTATGATGTTTTTTATGATATTTTCACTTTTACTATTGTGATTTAGCTTTATATTGGTTTCCAATATTACTTGTTCTGCATTCTAGTAAGTACTCTATATGATGTTTTCTACTGTACTTTTTATTGCTATCCATTGTATTTTTATCATTTTTCTTTCTCCATCCTCAAAGATAATAACATGTTTTCTCTTCCTCCCCCCTCCCCCTCTCCCCCCCACATACTTCAAAATGCTTTGTTTTTTATTGTGATATTGGCTGCTTTTATTTAACTTTATCCCATCATATACTCCTTTTCTCCTATTTTGCTGATGTCACCTTTTTGTACTACTTGTTTTTCTTTAATAAAGCTTTCAAACTGAAAAAAAAAAAAAAAAAAAAAAAAAAAGAGTAATTCATGACTGTGACTTGCGCAGCCTTGCGGTACTCCTGGTACCAAGTCATGCAGGGCCATGCACGATGGCCTTGCGTGGCTTGGTAAATCTCATTCTAGGTTTTGCATCACCCCGCATCCTCTTGCGTGGCACAAGGATGACGCAAAACCTTAATACATCTGGACCTAGGTTTTTGTGTCACCCTATATTCCCATCTGTGGCGCAATGGCGCGGCAATGCCTGTGATAAATATGCCACTGAAAATGGCTTAAGTACCTCTTGTTTGTGGTGGATTTCTCATGTCACTTTCATTGTTTCTAAATTTCTCTGATGGTCTCTTTCAAAGTTCAAAAAACTATCATCGCATTCAGTTTTGAAGACTTTTGCTATTCCCATAGATTTCACAAAGCATTGAGGTCAGGAAAGCTGTATGAATGGATCGGTGAATAACTGCTTATATAGCTTTCTACACCCAACTAACAATCTCGGAGCGCAGAATAAATCAAATCATCATGCAGCCTATCACAAAAGATCTAATTAAGGTAGGCAATATTAATGCACATATTCACTCAGGGTCCTACATGTTTTCAGGTGTTTATTTTCAAGAAGGAAATGTGACAAAACCCTCCAGTAGATTTTTACATATTTTTCTACCAATCCTTAAATACACATAAAACACACAGCTTCTCTCGCCTGTAGCTGTGAAAGATGTACCTGTGCATAACATTATGACATGAATGTCTATATTCTGTCAATAGGAGTGAAAACTGCCTCATATATAGAGAAGAGTGATGGTTTCAGTAGAAGAAAGCTAGTGAGATTATATTTTTAGGTGCATAGCTGAATTGTGTTATCACCAATGCCATGGCAGTGTTTGAAAAAAAAGAAATAATGTACTGAAAACATTTACTTTTTTTAAAAAAAAGTCTTAATTTCAACTTCTGCCCACAGCTCCATACATGGGAGAGAATATTCGCAAAAGGAGAGATATATTTGCAGAATACTAATACAGGATTGCCTCAGTAAGAAAAAAAATAAGGACAATTGAAAAGAAAAGAATCAAATGAAAATGAAGAAGAGGAGGGCTGTGGAGGATGAGGTAAAGTGATTGGCAGAGAGTGGGAGGTAATAGACAGTGGGTGTAAAGGGGACTCGGTTGGAGGGGGTGTAGAGGCAAAATAACAAATTCTCTACATTTTCAAGGCTACAAGTTATAGCATTATGTATTTTGACTGCTGATGAGCTCTCATGACGTAAAGTATTGTCTTTAACTATAACTAGTATCGCGTATAGTTCCTGCTTTACACAAATTCTAATAAAACTTTGAGCCTGCAGCCTATTAATATATTAATTAATAATAGGTATAAGAAATCCATTGCTAAATCAGTAGATGTACAACTTTATTTAGCTTGTAAAACTTCTCAAGCTTCATAAAGTGTGAAGCTCGTGGAGGTTAAAAAAGGCAGGCAGATTTGCTTTATTGGGAAATTGTTCAATCTGCTGACATGGGAAGGATTGGAATAAATTACCACCCCTCATCAGAACCATCCACTACCTTCTCAGTTTCAGAAAAGCCTTAAAACGTGGCTTTTCCCTAAGTAAGCACCTCTCAGGACACTCGGTTCTCCTCTTTCCACAGTTCTAGTGCCTTCACACCTTTGGGTAACTGTTTGCACTTTATAAATGTATTTAACGTAACAAAACATGAGCCCCAGTGGATGTACCGCTGCCACACTGTGGTGTGGTTGGCATGAAGTGCGTCCAGTTCCCAGATTCTCTTTAATAAATACCATCCAAGTGACGTCTAATTGAGATGTCCAGCATCACTATGGAGCCAATGTTAGCCACAGAGGGCCTCATTTACAAAAAATGACGGAGCATGGCACCGCAACCCATACTGCTGCGCCGAACTGCGTCATTTTAAAAGCACAGAGATGCATTGTATTAACAACAATACGATGCATCCGTGTGCTTTCCCCCTGTGCTGGTGCACAATTGGTTGCCATGCGCCAGCATAGGCTCCCTTGTGTCATGTTATAAGGGTGCTTGCATTGCAGAGATCATTTTTTTGTGCAGGAATGTACGCCTTCCTGCACAAAAATAATCATTGATGGCATGTTCCTCTTCCTATGTGTGCTGCAGAATGCAGCAAACATAGAAAGAGGAAAAAATATGGAGAAATAAAAGTATTTCACCTCGTTGCCCCACTCCTATGCCTCCATTCGGGAGGCGTAGGATTCTGAAGCATTTCCAGCTTTACAAAACTTTGTTACTCTGGGAATGTCAGGTTCCATGGATGTTACATGGGAACACCCATAGCAACGCTCATGAAACGCTCCTTCCACGTAGAGTAATGAGTGAAAGGGGCCCATATTTACAAGGCCATGGAAAGTCACACAGGGTAACTTTATGTAGCCTTGTAAATTTGGGCATGCGCACTGCGCTGCCGGGGCGTTAAAAAAATTGATGCACTGGCAGTGCAGTTGCCTTGTAAATGAGGCCCCGGAAGTCCCGCCCTTCATAGGTCACACATCCTGTGATAGGAAAGAAACATCACTGACAATGTGTCAGGCAGACTAAACTATGCCTCGAAAAGAGCTGGGAAAGTTCTCCCACCATCGTTTTCCAACTTCACAAATGAAAAATACACTTCATCTGATCCTGATCACTACTTAAACTAGCAAAACAATACACTCCTAAAAGGCAGAATAATTCACAGAGGTACCACACGGGCAGTTTTTGTACCCCAAGCTGCCCCAAAATTGGTAAGGATAGGTGTGCAATTCAGGAGAGAAAGAAAGGGAGACAAAAAAACAGACGAAGACAAGGAAGCATTGTAGTGTGTGCATGTGACCGAGGGACGGATCAAATACATTTTATGTCAGTAGCCTGAGAATTTGTCAGTGGCTAAAAGTGATCAGGGCATGTACAGTAGCTTTAAAAGGAGGATAAAATACATGTAAGCAGCCAATCACAGTAACAAAACCAGTCTCTATTTTCCTTATTACAGTCGAGTTGTGATCTCACTAGTCACCTGTAAAAAAAACAGAAAGCAGCCAAGGTGACAGGGAGTCCTTGGAGTAACATTACATCTTTAGTTTAAACAAGGAAATGGCTTTTTCTTCTCATTATCTTTTTTTCTAAAATGAACAGTGATCAGGGGAAAAGATTTATGGCAACATGTTCTTAGTATGGACATAGATCGTGATAGGAAAGAAAAAATGTTTGTGCCTCTTACTACTGATTCTGAGATACAGTTCATTTTGAATCTTAGTTACAGTAAACGGATTTTGATATGTTGTTGCAACAAATTACTAACTGCTTTTTGGCACGTTTATTTTCACACTAAAGATTTCACTTTTATTGTTTATGTCTGCAACCATACTATCTTTTTCATATGAAGGGGAAAGACACCAAGGTTTTAAGCAGTTTGGGGGCGAATGATGTGTGGCCAACCGTGTTTAAACAGAACCAAATGTCACCTGCCGTATGTTATAAGAATAGCGCATACCACCCATGACATGAGGTATATTATCTTCAGCGTCATTCCTTTATATTGTCTCTGAACTCCTAAGTGACGTGTTGCAGTATCATTATAATGCATGGCAGGGGGTAATTTATCTCATATATAATTGCGTCAAATGTTATTAATGAAATATCATAGGTAAGAATGAATAACAAGTTATATGGCGCACTATGAAACCAAAAGCAATCGCTGCTCAATTTCCCACTGAAAAAAGACAGGCACCCTGGTCTGTATTTGGTTCTATGGAGGGCAGCTTTAATGTTCATTATACCTCTCACGCGGGCACAAGGGATGGGGGAGAAGCAAAGCAGATGGAATGAAAAAGAAAAGGAGGCAGGGGGCGAGGGCAGGAAGCGTCAACGGAAGTGAGATGACATGGAGAGAGCGCATTAGAGAGCGGAGTAAAGTGGCAGCTGAAGCTGTAGGACACCCCCACGCTGGCAGGGCTCATGTTGAGACGAGGCGCGCGGTAATTGATAGAATCCGGGGCACAGACAGTGAGTCACAGAGCGGCTCCATCTTTCAGCAAATCAGCAGCTACTCTCGGTGACACTTCCTCCCTCGGGACCAGCTATTTTGGAGACGATGTAATATTGCTTGTGTTTGTGACAGCACAACCTCTTCCTCTTCCTGTGAACCTTACGCTGGCCCAGTGAAGGGGTGAAAGGTCAGAGAGGCAGGATTGCAAATCACCAAGCCACGTGACGGCGCAGTGTGGCTGAGAAGCTGCCTATGAATAGAAGGCCTTCAAGGCCAGACCTGTAGAGAGCACAAAACCACAAAAAGAGGTATGCGAATTTCTCCCTCTTAGGATGAAGGATCTAACCGTGTTAAAATGAAGTGTTTCAGTGCAGCACAACAGAGTTTCATAATTTCTGTTCATCTTTTTAACACTGTGAATTAAATGCAGCCAAACCAAATTAATCTTACTGAAGAGTGCATACTTGAATTTAGAAGAGTGCTGGCCAACAACTTAACAGGGAGGGTCCAGCCAGAGCCCAGTGAAGGGTCGGCTCTGGATCTAAGAGCCAATGCTAAAGCCGGGCCATGATAATTTTTATTTATTTATTTATTTAAATTTATTTTTGTGATTTTATATACATACAACAAAAACAAAAAGTAGTCAAGTGGGCTCCCCGCCCCTGCGGTTACAAGGTATATAGTTAATAGTATACATTTTCAGCAGGTTCCCCTTGTACTGGTTATAAGTTGATGGTAGGATAAAGGATAGAGAGAGGAGGAGAAGAAAAGTAGGAATAAGTGTTAGGGAAGGATAGGACAGGAGTAAATCAAACAATACAGTTCAGGTTGTTTGGGCGGGAGCACTGGTTTACTTTCCCACATTGCTAAAGTCTGACACGTTGCACGAGCCTTCAAATTATTATTTTTTATGGCTTTATGTAGGTCGTGTTGACAAGGTTCATGGATGTTATTTGACTACTAGTAAACAAAACAAGAGTATTCTATGGCAATGATAGAGACCATCAGTAAGGAGCAGAGAAACGACTTCACTTAAGGCGTTTTTAAAGAAAGCCCTCACTCACCACCTAGTGATGACATGCTTCATCATCGGCCCCACAGAGGGGACCTAGCATCCCCTCTGTGTGCTGCAACGCCAGATCTACTGCGGAGCGGGTTGGTGGGTAAGGACAGTGCTGTGCAAAGAGTATTAAGTGAGTGATGTGAGGTTTTTTAAAAAAAGTCTGTAGTGTATCAAAATTAATTTTATTAGGATCACTAAGGACTTATAGATAAAATGATGTGTAGGAAATACGTCCACAATTAATTAAGTGGTAGTTTCCTAAGTCAGTCGACATGTTTCAGCCACGAAACGGTGTAAATTTACCTGGCATTCTTCAGGACTTGGTGTAAATAAACCCTGGCGGTATGGACTCGCTAAGGTCCACCCTTACCTAGGGACGTGAGAGTGAAAAGTAATCGTGAAAAAGTGCAAAAAATTAGAAAGAAAAGCTGTCTTTCTAATAACTCCTGGTTTAGGAGGCTTCCAATTTTCCGGTTTCCGGTGGTATACCTATAGCGACCCTCTGCTGGACCCCGAGGGTCCAGCAGAGGGTCGCTATAGGTATACCACGGGTGCCGAGCGTCGAGGGCGGTGTGCCAATTACGCCTCCACCCCCCTCCTGTGACCCATGGTGTGAAACTTTCACACTATTAAAGTGCAGAAACCGGAAAATTGGAAGCCTCCTAAACCAGGAGTTATTAGAAAGACAGCTTTTCTTTCGAATTTTTTGCACTTTTTCACGATTACTTTTCACTCTCACGTCCCTAGGTAAGGGTGGACCTTAGCGAGTCCATACCGCCAGGGTTTATTTACACCAAGTCCTGAAGAATGCCAGGTAAATTTACACCGTTTCGTGGCTGAAACATGTCGACTGACTTAGGAAACTACCACTTAATTAATTGTGGACATATTTCCTACACATCATTTTATCTATAAGTCCTTAGTGATCCTAATAAAATTAATTTTGATACACTACAGACTTTTTTTAAAAAACCTCACATCACTCACTTAATACTCTTTGCACAGCACTGTCCTTACCCACCAACCCGCTCCGCAGTAGATCTGGCGTTGCAGCACTCAGAGGGGATGCTAGGTCCCCTCTGTGGGGCCCGATGATGAAGCATGTCATCACTAGGTGGTGAGTGAGGGCTTTCTTTAAAAACGCCTTAAGTGAAGTCGTTTCTCTGCTCCTTACTGATGGTCTCTATCATTGCCATAGAATACTCTTGTTTTGTTTACTAGATTGATACTGGGGTGTAAGAGTATCCTACTACCCTGCCTCTCCTTTTGTTTTGATATGATGTTATTTGACTACACCAGAATTCTTTGTTCTGGTTGCTACCTTTCTGATAGAGACTTCTAGCTACAGATTCCTTACATTTTGAATATTCCCTAAGCTTCAGACTGTACCTGAAAACTTCTCAGTTATACCTCTGTGTGCCAGTAGGTGGTACCGTGCTGCTACGCCCTGATGCTGTTCAGCTCTAGAAATGCTCTACCGGGCCTATAGAGGCACCACTCAAATGCGCTGATGTCAGTTCCTTTCTTTCTATCTCATTAGATGCAGATCCAGAGCTACCTCCCATCTCTTTGAGACTCTTACCTCAATCAAAAAATTATTTTACAGAGTGCCATGGACATGTCACCTCCTAAAACAACAGGTTTTAAATCCTGTAAGGACTGTCGCAAACAAATGTCTGTGACATACTCACTAAATTTGCCCACAGTGTCTAGGTCAATCCACAACTCTAAGGCCTACAGTGACTGTGCGTCGATGAACTTGGAGGCCATACAGGCCCATGAGGTGAAACTCTGCATCAGCAAGCACCGGAAGACTCAGCAACAAGACTGGTCCATTTTGAAAGTTCGGTCCTGGTCCTGTTTGAGAGCCAGAAGTTGCTGGAGTGGTCCAGGGGTTGGACTTCCAACCCCTGGGAAGAGGTGTGGCACAGCGGCCAGGGCGGATGACTCTTAAATACAGGTGCTTCACGGTTCGATCCCCGGCGGCAGGTCAGTCCAGCACCATGTGACTCTGGGCAATAGCTCACTTAATCTTCCTGACGGTCCCAAGCCCCTTAATGCCTTCATGTAATTGTTCGCGCTTTACTAATACTGGATTCCTCTTAATCCAAACCTTTAGGGAAGTTGAAGAAAAAACATTAGAAATCTAAGCTGGATTCAGCCCATTCCCATCATTCATGCTCTCTCGAGAGGGAACGGGGGTGGCCCATACATCTCCCTACCAAAGTCATCTGATTTCGGAGTTGATTCCACAACTTGTTCCTCCACAACCCGAGTTCTCAGGGACATCCGAAACTCCTAAGCAGATCGAGGACTTCCACTTGGCCATGATCCTTTCCAACTCCCTCTGGCATGCCTATGGGGCCCATGAAGCCAAGAGGTTTTCTCCACCTGGGTTTTTCGACCCACCATTCGGCACCGCGGTCCATATCAGTTCCCAATGCCGATTCAGTTGACTGTGAAAGAGAAGACCCCAATTTTCCTCTGTGCCGTTGAGTCTGTGGTGGTTTAACTTCGACAAAAGTCACTCCCAGATGCTTTTAAGACACATTTTCCTCGACTTGATGTGCCTCCACAACAAAGGCACACATTTCATCCTCTGTTCGGCAAGGATTTAGATAAAGATTAAGATTCAGGTGAAGAGGCTGCCCATCCTTATCACAAGAAGACCTGCAGGTAGCTAAGGACCGTGATTCCTCTATTGAGACTGTACTCCTCTCAGCTCCAGGCCCTGCTACTGAGGGTAGTGCTTCCTACTCCATGGTTATGCGAAGAGCAGCCTAAGCTCTTGACCTTCAGCTTCCCACCAGGGATGTCAAGACCAATGTCAGTGGTGTTATTAAAAAAATGTGATGCAGCATGTCATGAATAGCCCCTGAGTAGCCTGTATCTTACAAATATTCCTTGGCCTTGGGCCGAATGGAGCCCACTTGAAGAGTTGGCGGCCCTTGAGAAGGTGAGGGCCCCCTCCACTGACGGGGCTGCATAGGCCTTTCTTGCGCCACACCCAATTTTCTTACATAGGTTCTTCAGCCGTGGCAGACATCTACTGAGCCAGGGCAGATATCTACTGAGCCCCTCTTACCATTTAACAAAGGCTATTATGGACACCTTGGTGGGAGCATGGATCAAACCTTACTCTGGCCCCCGGTCAACTACCAGATGGCACAATGCCACTGCCCTGCTTCAGGCGCCACTGCATTTTTGTTTGCACTCCTCACCGGAAATCTTGGTGGTGCACGAGTCTGCAAGCAGGACCAATCTCAACACCTTTCCAACTACTCCTCTCAAGAGTCACAACAGGTAGAGTCATTCAGGAAGGGAGTTTTTTCACCTACCTGCTTGGTGCTCTGGTCAATGAATGCCACTTGCCCACTTTAGGTGTATTCTCATGCACTTTGGGACTCGGTGGCTCATGACCTCTTAGGTGTCCATGATGATCTCCAACCAGTCCTTGCTCAGGCCATTCAGGAAGATGGTGACATGACCAAGTTCACAATTGATTGCGGCTTGGACACCACTGTTTCCACTGGGTGGGATATTGGCATCAATGTCACCATCCGCTACCACACTTGGCTGTGGTCCATCAGTTTTTCAGGTGATGTCGAGTGGTCCCTCATGGATATGCTGTTAGACGGGACTCTGCCCCACCTCACCAACAGCATTGCTCCACAGTTCTTTTTGCGGCTTTGATAGAGGTACCCCTTGGTGTTACCCATTCCATTCCTAATATGATGCTCAGCAGTTTCGCGGTTCTAGCTGTGGTGTCAACCGCCACCGGGTCAACAGGCCACCTAGCCCACTGTGTCCCCCTGAAGCCTGTCATGACCCTGCCCTCCTTGTGCTCTTACTCCTCCTGTCCCTTGTGTGTGTGGGGGCTTGCGGGATTGAGCACACATCTCAATGCCTCCCTGGCTGTTCATGGGACTCATTGGCTCTTGGCTTGACAAAGTTCTTGGCATGGTAACTATCCGCCAGAGTCCTAGGACACAGAGTCATGAAACACCAAAGTACAAACAGTAACATTCCCCAGGGCCTTCAGGCCGACTCATCATGACTATGGTGATATTTGGGCTGACTCATCATGACTATGATGATATTTTGGCCGACTCATAGGCACACGATTATGGGAATATTTGGGCTGACTCATAGGCACATGACTATGGGGATATTTGGACTGACTCAAAGGCAGATGACTATGGGGCTATTTGGGCTGTCTCATAGGCACATGACTATGGGGATATTTGGGCTGACTCATCAGGATTTGGGAATGGTATTTTTACTGCACTCAAACCACGAGGCAGTACTTGGCTTAGCCACTGGTTGAAGAGGACAGATCCTCCTCAGCGATACCACTCACTTGAATGTCTCCACAACCCGGCGGGGCTTCTTCTGCATTAAGGCTCTCCTTTGAATCTCCAACGGCTCTCCTTTGAATCTCCAACGCTGCAGATATCTTCCCTGCAAATCCAGTACTGCATCCCTGCAATGCTGTACGGCTCTCCTGCGAATCTTAGATGCTGAAGACATCTTCTCCCCTACAAATCCAGCGACGCAGTGAACACCATCCCTGCAACGCCGCACCTAAAAGGAGAAAACATGGTTAAATACCATCCATAAGGTTAGGGCACTAACTAAAAGCGTACCAACCAAAGACTTTTTTTATGATGGTAAAAATCAGAAAACAGGGCAACTCAAACATTAAGACATTGTGGGTATTATTTCACGAGCATACCAAGGCTTCGGTATTAGCGCCCAGCTACATTCTTATGTGCCATTCTTTATTGTGCTGTAGTCTGTGAATCCAAGAACACACTCTTGCACACCTTGTGCCTTGCGTTGAACAAACAAGGTATACCTAGCGTGTGATGTGAAAAAACAATATAGCTTCTGCCAGAAGTGCCACAACTCCAAGGGTAACAGTTGATTATTGGAAGTCTGTGCAGCAATATATTCAATGTTGTGTAAGTGACTTAGTACACATGTCAAAGGTGTAAAGGAATATTTCACAACTAGTCATTTGTTGAATAACCTCTCTACTTTATTTGCAGTACAGCTCACTGCGCACTACATTGCACATATATCACGACGACGCTCTCCAGAACTGAGTAGAGACGTACATACGACCCCAAGAAGATGGTGGCTGAGCGCAACAGCATGCAAGTCTCTCTTTGTTATTTTGCCCCAACCCCCTTACCTTGTGGGGTGGCAGTTGAGTCATGGTTACAATTCCCTGATCAGACACCACCCTAGGAGAGACAGGAGGTATGGCATCGTCTCCGCAGACAAGAGCCAGGAAAGGGGCATGACAGAGCCCCCCCTGCCAAATCACTTTAGCGTGACTTTAGACGACCAGATTCACCCGGTAAGAGACAGGATCCAACAAATCTTGCTGAGTTGGCAGGCTATAACATCTGATAGGTGAGTCCTGCAAATTGTTTAGAAGAGTTATGCCATATCCTTTCTTTCCCCACCACCGCACCATCAACCATCCCCTCACCGAGTGACAGAGGACAATTTTTCTGTTTCTCTAGCAGGAAGTGAAAGCTCTTTTGGCAAAAGTGGTGATCGAAAGGGTGCATGCACCAAAAGTAGAATTTGGTTGCTATTCTGCTATTTTCTGGTGCTCAAGAAGGACGGAGGCCTCCGGCCTATTTTAGACCTGCAGCCACTCAACACCTTCTTCCAAAAGGAAAATTTTAAAATGCTGACAATAGCCCAGGTCTTGTCTGCCCTCCACCCTGAAGACTGGATGGTGGTGTTGGACCTACAGGGCACCTGTTTCCATATACCTATCTTGCAGGCCGATTAGCTCTACCTGTGGTTCGTGGAGGGACAGGAGCATTTTCAGTTTGCTGTGCTCCCATTTGGCCTCATCAGAGCCCCTCGGGTGTTCACTAAAGCCTTGTTGGTGGTGACAGCACACCTTCGGAGCTCAGGGGTGCCAGTCATTCCGTACCCGGATGACTGGGAGCTGATGGTGGGCCTAACCCAGGCAGTCATGAACAACCTCTAGACTACAGTGAACATCCTGTCGTCTTTGGGGTTCACTATCAATGTGTCAAAGCCACACCAGACTCCTTCTCAGACACTTTCTTTCATCTGAGCCATTCTGAATAAAGTTCAGTTTCAGGCTTTTCCTCTGGGGAATAGAGTCCAGCACATTTAGGCTATAATACCAATCTTTCAGCTTCTGTTCTGGATTTCAGTGAGGTTGACTCTAAGGCTGCTGGGACTGATGGCCTCCTGGTGGCATATGTGGGCTCTGCAGTGGGACCTGAAGTCTCAGTGAGGCTGTCATCAAGAGAACCTCTTCGGCCACGTTCAGATTTCAGAGGAGACTGCAAAAGATCTGCAGTGGGGGTTGCTGGTCTGCGGTTGGGTCGGGTGTAGTTATTTTTCCCTTCCCTACCCAGAGACCGAGCTCCATATCAACCTTCTGAAACTGATAACAATTTGCTTGGTGTTGAAAGTTTTCCTCTCATTCATCAAGGGGAGGCTGGTAAAGGTACTACTCACTAACAACATCACTGCCATGTGGTTCTGCAACAAACTGAGAGGGGAGAGTTCACAGACCGTTTGCCAGGAGGCCTTGCACCTCTGGAGATAACTGTACCTCCAAGGGACCTTCCTGGTACTGAACCGACTCGCAGGTTCACTGAATGGCAGTGCGGACGAGTTCATTTCTCATCACCTAGCGGATCATGAAAGGCAGTTTCACCCAGAGATGGCCCAAGGTCTCTTCCAAGAATGGGGAGGACCTTGGCTCAATCTGTTCACCACAGGAGAGAGCTTGCAACATAAGCTTTTCTGTGCATTGGAATTTCTTGCGCTCAGAGATGCATTCCACCATACTTGGAACTCTGGAGTCCTGTATGTCTTTCTGCCGATACCTCTCCATCTCTGAGTTCTCAAGAAGGTCAGGACCAACTGGGCCCAAGTCAACCTAGTGACCCTAGATTGGATGCTGAGAGCATTATATTAGGAACTCCTGGGGATTAGCATCTGTCCTACTTTCAGGCTGCCCCTCCGGGAAATGGTATCACAGCAACAGAACAGGGTTCTGCACCCGGGCAATCACAACCTCTACCTTCATGCTTGGAGATTAACTGGTGGTAGCCGAACACCTTGAACCTCCCTCTGAAGGTGGGTGATGTCATTATACAGTATGGTGTCCCTCAAAGAAAACTATATATGCCTGTCGTTGGGACAGATATGTGGCTTGAGCAGTGCTCAGCAGATAGACACACTTCAGTTATTTGACATTTTGTTGTGTGTTTTGCCCTTAACCCAGCAAGGCCTTGCTCTGAGCACAGTAGAAAGATACCTTTTGGCTCTTTTGGCTTTTTTGTAGTCCAGGTCAGCCCTCTTTGTTTAAGTCTCGAGTTAATATGTGTTAATGAAAGGTTTACAAAATTGGGTTCCTCCCTCTTCCTTTCTCATGCCATAGTGAGACCCTAACTTGGTCCTCACATTTTTAAAGTAAACTCCATTTATGGTGCTTCATAGCTGTTCTTTACAGCTCCTCAATCTCAAGACAGTATTCCTTGCCACCATCACATGTGAGTGGGCTTCAAACTCTTTGTGTCCACTCGCCTTATGCCATCTCTCTTCCAGACAAACTGGTTCTGTGGATCCGGGCATCCTTCTTGCCTGAAGTTGTGACTCTGTTCCATGTTGGCCAAAACATCACCCTGCCATCATATTATGCTCAAACGTACCCCTTTACGGAGGAGGAGAGACTTCATTGATTGGTCCCTAGAAGAGCAGAGAACTTCCACATAGATCGAGCTAAAGAACATCGAGTGAATGATCAGCTTTTTGTGGGATTTTATGAAGAGTAGAAAGGCATTATTGTGCAGAAGAGAACCATCTCCCACTGGATCGTACTCTGCAGTAAGATCTGCTACACAATGGCTAAAAATCAGCCTCCAGACGGACTGCAGGCTCAATCTACCAGGGCCAAAGCTGCTACCACTGCATTGGCGTGCGGAGTCCCAGTCCTGGACATTTACCAGGCTGCAACGTGGATGTCCCTCCATACGTTCAAAAAGCACTATTGCCTAGACAATCAGGATCACCGAGAAGGGCATTTTCTTAACTTAGTCCTTCAGGACTTTATGTTCTATCCTCAGACCCAGGTACAAATAGGTCCTGCTTTGGCATCTATTCAAAAGGTGAGGAATCTGTGGCTAGGAGTCTCTATCAGAAGCACAAGTTACTAACCTTTGGTAATGGTCTTTCTATTTAGAGACCCTATCTAGCCTCAGATTCCTCATTGGGCTGCCCATCACCCAATTCTACGGATGTCCTTTTTGTATTAATAAGATCCCAAGTCTAGGAATCTGACCCCAGTCTAGAATCTAGAGACTGGTCACACAAATTTGCTTTTGGGGGTCTGCGTCTGGGGGCGTGGAAAGTCTTGATAGCAACAGTTGTCAGGGTACAGGGATGGTTCCTTTATAGGTCCTGCTTGTCATTTCTGGAGCCAACTGCATCAGTGCATAGCACACAATGCCATCTGCCGGAGCTCAGGGGAGACATTGTTTACATTGCATGCAATACATCGCATGCCATTACAACGCCATTGTTACAATGACCACGTTGTTACATTGCTAACCATTACAACACAAGTCGTTACAATGACTTGCTGTTAGAGGCATAAGGTGTTGGATTTAAAATCCAATACCTTACCTACTGTTGCACAGACTAGAGTTGGAATAATAAATGATACTATTCCAACATCCAGCGCCCCGTACAGCAAGTTGTTGTAACGACTTGCAATGACCACATTGTAATGGCATGCGATTTATCGCATGCGTTGTAACGTGGCATATTCGGTGCTCAGAGGTACTGCTGAAAAGATTCTGGGCCTCATTTACAATGAATTGGTGTAGGGCAGCGCCTCAAATCTTTTTGCTGTACTGCCCTACTCCAATTCAAAAGGGTAGGAATGCATTGTTTTTACAAGATACTGTGCATTACTGTTCTTTCTGCCTCCGGCAGCACACAATTTAGTGCCTAATGCCAACACAAGCACCCTTGCACCATGGTGTAAGGGTGTCTGCATTGATGACAGGGTTGTTTTTGCGCAGGCTGGTACACCATCCTGAACAAAAACAATCCATGGAGGTTTTTTCCTCTTTCTATGTGTGCTGCAGAATGTAGCATTCATAGAAAGAGAAACAAACAAGGAGAAATAAAGGTATTTCATCTAGTTACGCCTCCCCTAGGGAGACATACATTTTTTATGCATTCACAGGTTTGCAGATCCTTGTAAACCGGAGAATGTGGCAAAACACATGGGTGTTAGATGGGAAAATCAACTGCAATGCCCATGGAACGCTCCCCCCCGGACGTAGTGTAAAGCAACGCAGCGACTTGTCCTGTGTTTGGCTTACACCATATCTACGAGGCTATGAAAAGACACACAAAGTGGCTTTGTGTGGCCTAGTAGATATGTGTCTGCACTCTGCTCTGCCAGAGTGTCGATAAAAGTAAAGCACCGGCGGCGCAAGGGACTTGTAAATAAGCCCCTCCATATCCAGTCTGACGCATGAGGAATATTAAAAATAAGAAGAATCTGTGACTAGATAGAGTCTCTTCCACAAAGAGTGTTACTGAAGGTAAGCAACTTGTTTGTCTGCTCTGTCCTGAAGAAGACCACATTTAAATCACTCAAAGGGGTAAAAACGTCGACTTTTTGGTATTAACCATCTCAATATTTGACAATATAAAATATTGAATGCCCATTTTGTCTGGTTTCAAATGAAATTAAGTCCCAATGGTTGTGATTACTATGTATGTTTTACATATTGTCTGTGCACTGTGTCATTGACTTTTTGGTTCACTACTTTTTCACTTGCACTGTGCCGTCACCAGCAGCACCCTCTGCTATTTTGAACTGTCTTGATTATCATCCATCTATGATATGCTGTATGCTGACATCATAAACATTACTTTGATGTATTTGTTTGCATCACAATCATTGTGTTCAGAGTTCAGGGTTGGCAAACAATGCAGTTCTTTGCTAATGCTTCAAATAAGGTCTGTTGGAACATGACATAATCTAGCCCACCAGCTGCACAGGGTGGAAACAGGGGTTTTCAGGGCAACAAAGAAAGACAGGTCACAAGGACACATGCTTTTATGGTTCCCACTTCAAACTACAAGGAGTTTGTATTAACCCTTTTTATATATTGCAGGGCAATATAAGATCATATTTTTACTTCACATTTTATTTTTTCTAAAAAAATAACTTGTGCTTGTTATTAAATAAATATATAGAACCAGTATCTTCCGGCAAAGCTATTAAAGATAGCCTCAGCATATGCAACTATTTCGTGTAAATAAAACTGTACTACATTTTCATGTTTCCATTGATTTGGGATTGAAGCTTGGAATAATAACCAAAAGTTTCATATTTAAATACCTTTTCCACTTTGGAAAATGGTACACATGGATCAGTGTCTGTTATGATGTGCACTTAATGAAAATACAGAGTACATCGGTCTTCTTTGTTTGCTATTTGATCTTGGAGATTTATCATCTCAGCAGGAGAGTGTGTCTATGCATAAATATTTATAAGTTGGGTTAGAATAAACAAATCCACTATAAGTGGAATTACTGAAATTGCCTGTGTAAATGTGAAGATGCTAATTTATAGGAAAGGGCACAGGCTTCCTTTTACACTCATTTCACAATCATTCTTTTTAGGTCTGGGCTGGAGACAGCCTTATCTGTCTGTCCAGACTTGATAAAAAAAATAATAATGCATATAAGACATACCAAAGGGCCACTGGGTACGCCCTCCTCGGTCATTAGTCAATTGAAATGCCATCACATATTGGATCAGCCCCCTGGTCAGCATACATAGAGTGTGGCAGTGGGTTGGCGCTCTTTATTTATTGGCTCTGTTACCAGTGTCATTCACATTATCGAACAGCCTTCTGGACAGCCATTCGGTCACTCCATTATCAACCATGGTGAGTGACAGCATTTAGCTTCATTGCATATGCCTCCATATCAGGAAAATGGTAAAAAAAATATAGTAAAAGGGGCAGGTTTACCACTTTTTCATGCAGCGCAGTACAGCAGCCGCAAATGCTGCGTGAAAAGTATAGAGGAGGAGGGCACCAAATTTAATGAAATATGGGACTCTCCTCCCTTTCCTTAGCGCCTGCTAAAATCAGCCACAGAGACACCTTCGCACCTTGAGTCTTGCATAGGATTTGTACTGAAAGGGTACCCTTCCAGCACAAAATTCTATGCTTAGATTGACTTAAACCATTTCCCTCTTTCTATGTGTGCTGTACAGTGCAGCACATGTACAAAGTCAGAAAAGGAAGGAGAAATAAAAGCATTTCTGTTTCCTGTGCCTACTTCAAAAGGGCGCAGTTTTCTGACACTAAATCCTGTATACTTTATTTTGTAAATTAGGCTTAGCATCAGAAACCTTGGGTGGCTGCATGGGAACGCTCATGCTCCACCCATGGTACGCCCCCTTGGGGCTAAGTAATGCAAAGCAGTGCTATCCGCTGCTTTGTGTTACTTTCACAATATTCCCAGCGCTATACATTTTAGCACTGGAAAGTAAATCTGAAAAAAAAAGATTTTGCGCCGATTTGCGTCAATTTTGTGATGCAAACACGGCATAAAATCTTAGTAAATCTCCCCCAAAGAGTTTCTCTATAGCACACCAAATAAACAGGGACTTCAAGCTTTTGTGTGCCATGCAATATGTGAGGTGAAGGAGAGCAGATCGGCTCCTGCACACGGTTACTGCACCCTCCTTTGTGATCAGAGTTGGAGCAGTTTATGAGGTGCGTTAGGTAGACGAGAGCCATCCCAGCTGGACTAAAATTATAGCAAACCTCTTAAGAGTGGGGCAAAGGGATGCATCTAAGGTCCGCACATTAATCTCCCACAGCCCTGGCCGTGGAGGATGCTTAGTTAACTGTTTCAGAAAAGAACTGCAAGAATAGGACAAGTGCCACACTTTATTTTCACGTGCTGGAGCCTGCTTGATTCATTTAATGTCCACAGCTTAACTTTCACGCAGCCTCCTTGGCTGAGTTGTTTCCATAAATGTACTGGGTGGGTGGTGTCGAATTTTGCCTAACTGTGTCTTATTGTCCACCCACAACTTGTTGTTGTTACCAGTTCGATTCGCAGGCCAGCCTCTTCTTCTGGAAAAGTTTAAAAGTTGTCTTACTTTTCCTGCCTTTCTGTAAAAGCATGTCACACCCACCACTTTAGGTGCAGTAACGACCCATTTCCATGCCAATGCAAGACACTCCTTTCTGTGCCTGTATCACAGACAGTACTTGATTTGTAAAAAGAATATGTGCCTGGGTTGACATCAAGAGGTCACTTCAATCTGCACTGCCCATTGCCACTCTCAGCGCTGCCAGGTACAGTAACAACACATCTACTAACCATCACACTCCTACAGTTGTGACAATTCTGACTACTTTAGGGGCATATTACCAACAACTAGCGATATTTATCGCTATGTTGGCTTAGCGGCAATATTTTTATCGCCGAGCTGCGGCGATTTGTATCGCTTAGGAACCTTGCTATTATCAAGGTTTATCTCCTAAGCGATAAAAATCGGCCGAAATGCATGAATATCGCTGAAAAGTCAGCGATATTCATGCATTACCGAGCAAATGCTCTTAGCCATGTTATCCACCTACCATTAGGTAACATGGCTAAGAACTGCTCAGGGCAGGTGTTAGCTTTTGGAGATATTCGCGCTTAGCGCGAATATCTCCAAAAGTTGGTAATAGGAGATAGCGATGTTAGCGACTGTTTCCAGTCGCTAACATCTTGGCACACCCACTTTGCATGTCATTAGTGATAAATGTCTCTGATATGCAAAGCAGGGCCCAAGATGGTCGCTATCTCCTACTAGCTGTCGCTAACTGGTGTTAGCGACAGCTAGGTAATAGGGAAATAATTTTATCTCCGCTTTCTTGGCTTTTAACGCCAAAAAAGTGGAGATAAATCCCTTGATAATATGCCCCCTAGACCCTCAAAGCTGTAAGAATAGCTTTAGTTGCAGGTGTTAATCATTTCTAACACATAATAAGGTCATAAACAAAAGCTGTTGTGCTCATCTCTAAATTAAACTAACAGTGCCACCATGTGGCAGAATCTCATAAGTGCCAGTGTGGACAGTTAAGTGCCGGTGCAGAGCATCAGAAACTACTGGCTCAAATTAAGCACTGTTCCAGAGCCCTAGATCACACATCCAGTTCTCTCAATATCCAGTGCATGGGGCTTAGGAAGCCCTCGTCTACTGACAAGTTCTCGCACAGGCCTCGGAGACTTTGTGCTGTTTCTAACACTGGGACCAATAGAACAACCTCCAGTGTCCACATCGAGGGACTTTTGGAAGACCCAGATCATGCACCCTTCGGCTCTGGAGGCTTCTTCTTAACCCCTTCCATGCATCGGACGGCCAGGAGCTACAGTGCTCGTGTGCGTCGAACTGCTCCCGGCACATTGCACCTTTACTCCAAAATACCCCGGGAGCTGTGGAATAGCTTCTCCAGCTACAGATGATGTTCTGGGATTTCAGCGAAATGACTATCAGTGTGCACTTCACGCAGACGTAATTTAACTGAAAACAAAAGTGAAAAGAGCTGATTTCACTTTCACAGCCTCGGTGCTCAGGGGGTTATCTCAGCCCCCTGAGCACCGAGGCAGATGGGAGAGGTATCATTGGAATGAGGAGAAACCTTGAGCAAGGGCCTTTGCTCCCCCCAATGTTTCTGGGTACATTGAGTCTTTCTGCCCCCCCACCCCAGGGCAATAGTACACTATGCACCAGGGATTTATTTCAATACAAATTTAGAGGTGGGGGCTGCCCTAAATGGGCATGTCAATGCCCCCCCAAACAACCTCCACAGTCTTTCTGACTCCACTGGTGAGCAGATCGGGGTTTTGTACCCCCAACCTGCCCCCCCCCCCCTCAGGGGGGGGCAGAAAACCCACTGGACACCAGGGACTTTTTTCTTATATAAAAGAGGGGTGGGGCTGCCCACAATGGGCAAGACCATGCCCCCACCCAGATGCAATTGGAAACAGTCTTTTGCCCCACCTGGTGGGCATATGGGGCAATAGCCCCCGATCTGCCCCCTAGGGGGAGGCAGAAAGCACACTAGACAC
The DNA here is from genome assembly GCF_964261635.1 of Lissotriton helveticus. NCBI lineage: Eukaryota > Metazoa > Chordata > Amphibia > Caudata > Salamandridae > Lissotriton > Lissotriton helveticus. Next base: position 1,017,369,250 of record NC_136070.1, on the reverse strand, counting down.
CAGGCGTTTTATTATGTACATTTAGGGGTGGGGGCGGCCCAACATGGGCATACCAATGCCGCCCCAAAACAGAATTGGGACAGTCTTTCTGCCCTCTAGGGAGGCAGAAAGTCCACTAGACACTGGGGATTCTTTTGTTTTTCATATCAAATGGGATGGGGGCTGCCGAAAATGGGCATGGCCATGCCTCAACCCCACATAAATGGTGATCGAAGTCTTTCTGCCTCCCCTAGGGGATACATGAGGTAATAGGCCCAATGTGCCCTCCCGGGGGGGGGGGGGGGAGAAAGCCTAATAGACACTGCAGACTATTTGTTTTCTTAGTGTAGGGGTGGGGGCTGCCCAGAATGCCCATTACAATGCCCCACCATAAAGATAGGCACATTCTTTCTGCCCCCCCCGGGGTCATATGGGAGCAATATTCCTGATCTTGCCCCCAGGCTGGCAGAAAGTAACCAGGCACCTGGGATTATTTTCATTTCTTAGTGTAGGGGTGGGGGCACCTGGGACTATTTTCATTTCTTAGTGTAGGGGTGGGGCTGCCCATAATGAGCCTGCCAATGACCCCACCCACGCATAAAAAATGGCCACAGTCTTTATGCCCCACCTTGGGGGCATATCTGCACCTCCCCGGGGGCAGAAATTCCACTAGGCAGTGACATTTATTTTGCAATGTGCCTAGCTGTGGATTTTGGGCCCTAGCTCAGAAGGCACCCAGGGAAACCTAGAAAACCTGTAAATTTTTTAAACCTAGACACCCTGGGGAATTCAGTATGGGGTGACTTATGTGGCTCTCACCAGATTTTGTTACCTAGAATTCCTTGCAAACCTCAAGCTTTGTATGAAAAAAAAATCCTCACATCTATGGAAAATTATGTAATCTGCGGGGAGCAAAAAACTTCCATGCGCCCAGCATTCCCCCAAGTCAGCTAATAAAAATGGTACCTCACTTGTGTGGGTAGGCCTAGTGCCCGACAGGAAATGGCCCAGAACATACTGTGTAGACTTCAAAATTATCGATCACAAAAAGACTTAGTTTTGCGGGAGAGTCACTTGCTTTTTTGGTCCTGAGCTCGGCAGGCTTCTAGGGAAACCTACCAAACCCAGATAGTTCAGAAAGCTAGACACCCAGGGGAGTCTAGGGAGGTGTGGCTTGTGTGGATCCCCCAAATAATTTCCTGCCCAAAATCCCCTGCAAACCTCAAATTAAGCTAAAAGAAATAATATTTTCCTTAAATCTCTGTCTGGGATCATCTCGCCGTCACAAATGTCCTACCACCTAGAGTTCCCTTTGGTCTCTCAATAAAAATGATACCTCACTTGTGCGGGTGTCCAATGCAGAGTCAGCCTAAAAACGCATATTAAAAAAACATAGCACTTAGAGCTCACTGTGCTATCCCTTAAATCCCTTTGTCTTTTGGCGCTTCCCAGTCACAGGCCCTTGGCCGACCCACACAAGTGAGGTATCATTTTACTCTGGAGACCGAGGGGAATGCTGGATGGTAGGAAACTTGTGACGGCGCGGTGACCACCAACAGAAATGAGAGGAAAAGGTGTTTTTTCGCAAAATTTGAGGTTTGTAGGTGATTTTGGGTAGGAAATCTTTGGGGGATCCCCTTGTGTCTAGCTTTCATAACAGTCTGAGTTTGGTAGGTTTCCCTAGCTGGCCACAAAGACCAGGACCAAAAACGTAGGTGACACCAGTGGAAAACCAGGTTGTTTTCTGATAGATCATTTTGATGTCTGCACAATACGTTTTGGGCCCTTCACTGTTCTGGGTACTTGGCCTACCTACACAAATCAGGTACTATATTTATCGGGAGACCTGGAGGAACGCTGAGTGGTTGGATAGCTCTGTCCGTCCATTGCTCCCACAACTTTCCCTCACAGAAATGTGAAGAACATTTTATTTTTTACCTACATTTGAGTTTGCAGGGGATTCTGGGTAGGAAAACTTTGGAGGCTCCATGCAAGCCACACCTCCTTGGATTCCAACAGGTGTCTAGTTTTCAGAACTGTCTGGGTTTCGTAGGTTTCCCTAGATGCCCGCGGAGCCTGGGACCGAAAAAGCAGGTGACACCCTTGCATCGCCATCAGGCTCTTCTGCTCTTCAGCCGTCCAAGTCGCACTCTTCTGCTCCTCCTCACTGCAGGAAGGCACAGGCTCCCAGATTGCCCAGCAGCCAATCCTGAAGCTGCTCTCATGCACGAGAGCAGCTTCAAGATTGCCCTGAGCGCCCTCGATTTGTGTATCAGGACAGACTGTAAGAGTGTGCCTGCACTCTCCAACCCAGCTGTGTTGCTGGGTTGGAGAGAGCTTTCACTGCGCATCACTGTTTGACCGGCCTGAGGCGGGAGACCAAACCGTCATGCACCGAGATGGGAGTGCACTACCACTCCCCCGGTGCCTGTTACTCCCAGGTCCTGCCCCCAAGACTCTGCAGGAAAGGAAAAATTAAATGAGTGTCAATTATTGTTTTTTTCTCCATTCCTGGTGTTTTGTTTGGGAGGGTGGCAACGCTCCTCCGCCACAGCTGAGGAGCCACCCTTCTGTTGAGTCGTTATAATAATGCAGGATGTTTGACTCTGGCTGTGTAATTGCAGAGTTCAATGCACATATTGCGTGTATCAAAACAAGACTGGTACCTGCGTAGATTTGATTTAAAGTTACATTCTTTATTATATATTTTTACTCATTTATCGTTTGGAAGTTACATAGTAAATAACGTCCTAGAAAGGACTGAGTTCTGTTTTTGGGTGTAATACAGTAATCGACCCATCACAAGTTTTCACCTCATTACACTTCAAAAAAGCAAACTATTTCCCTTGTATATACTCAAAGAGATTTCTTCAAGTTGGTCTGCTCATGGAAGTAGTTCATTTGAAACAATACAGGTATTAGAATATTTAAGGCAGTTAAACACCGGTTGCAATTGTCTGCATCTTTATGAATAATGGGTATAAGAGATCAAGGGAGTTTGTGTGTGTAATAGTGTCAAATTTGTGAGAGAAAGAATGCCGGTGCCTGAAGCTCTGCTCAGAAGATGGCGGTCGGTGCAATTAAACGTTGGTGCACCGAATTCGAAGGCTGATAGTCTTTAATCCGCTACCAGATACTCTCTGTCCCTTTTCTCGCTCTTGCAGATTCCTGCTTTCTCCCTTTGTGATGGTTTTGCCATCTGTCGTTACCTCTGTCTTTTTGATCTGTGTGTTTTCCCTCTCAATAAATATCTGATGCAAGAAATAAGTCCACCAAATAGGTGACAGTGCCCCCTACCTTTAACCACCGACTCAAATTAAGCACCCCATGACTCTATGGATGTGTGTGAGCAATATATTTCTTGTTGTTGGTTTGGGTATGTTAGTATGTAAAATAAGCAATGTTGGGTACTTCTAAGTGAAACTGTACACAAGAATGTGTACTCACTATAACCTAGTTCATTGTTATGACCCTTTAGAAATTGTATATGACAGCTTAAAAGACACGTGTTATGGTCCTTGCAGAGTCACGAGAGAGACCCTATCCGTTGACTGTTTGCAACTTACATCGGGAGATTCATTACCCCGGATGACATTTTTACAGCTGAATGCTAAGGAACCACTGAGTGCACCACTAGGATTATTCATTGATTGTTTTTCCTATCACAAGTGCTCTCTAACATATCCTTGTCCTGATGAAGACCCCACAGTGAGGAACAACTCGCCCTCTTTCTACAGGGGTCGAAACACAGACGATCTACCACATACCTCCAAACCCATAGGAATAAAAGAAGCCAATAAATATGTGCCTCTGTGTTAAGGATACATGGGAACTCTAGACCTATATCAGGCTGGAAAGGTCTTATTGTATATCACAGTGATTGTGTCTATGTCACTATACCTTTACCCTGTCCCTCACTCACCAATTCACCCCAATTACCCAAATACCCCCTTTTCTTCTATCACATTGTGAGCACTGTAAATATTACATGCACCAGGAATGTATTTAAACCGATACATGCAGTAACATTAATGCTTTGATTCATAATTGCATTTAATGAATGTATCATTCATGGAAATTAAATGTCCCCTTTTTCTTTTTAATTGAATCAGAATCATGTGTGGTGAATTGTTTGTCCTTATATGTTTAACTTAAATGAACTACCACGACCATTTCCTGAATGTAACGTGCTTGAAAGACAAGGAAGTTTTTGAATCATGTGGGGTTGCACTGGTGGGACCCTACGGGGCATTGATGTATTGCTCTTCAGGCGCGCAACACCCATTGGGCTCATGGGGCTTCAGCCCCCCCCCCATGCCTGTCAGCCCGGGCTGACACAGCTTCGCGGGCTGGCGAGCATGTAATTGCAGCCGCACCCGAGTACTTAACAGGTCTTTAAAAGAACATTTAGTTGTAAATGAGGCTTTTGTTGTGTGGTCACCCCTTCTCACAGCCACTTTGTCCGTGGTTGGAAGAATTAGCCCCTCCCCGAAATATTTTCAGCCCCCGCCGAAATTTGGCTCTAGTTGCCCGCCTGTTGCTGTTACACACATGCCTTTCCTGCTTAGAAAGGAACTAAGGGGCATATTTACAAAACAATGTCGGAGTGCGGATCTGCACCAAAATCAGCAGCACCATGCTATGACAGTTTTAAAATGCAGGGATGCGCTGTATTCACAAGAATACGGCGCACCACTGTGTTTCCGCTGGCACAAACAAAAAACTGCAAAGGAACCAGTGCAGGCACCCTGCTGCCATGTTGAAAGGGTGCCTGTGCTGCAGATGCGATTGTTTATGTGAAGGAAGGGACACATTTTGGTACATAAAGATTCATTTCCAGTGATTTGCTCTTTCCATGTGTGTTGCAGAATGCAGGACACATGGAAAGAGCAAACAATTAATGATTTCTCCTCATATTGCCATTCTATCGGTAATCCGTGGCATTAGAATGGCTCTGTCTTTGGCGCTGCTTCAGCCCTGTAAATCTGGGACAGTGTCAAAAAGCAATGGGTGCTTTGGTAGAATGCCCACAGCAACACCCATTGCATGCCCTGTTGCTGCAGAGGACTACAGCGGAAAGGGGCATATTTACAAGGTGGCTTAGTGCCGGTGGCGATTGGGGCTTGTAAATATGACTCTAAGATCGTGATGCTGGTCTTGCTCTTGGACATCTCCTACTGTGGCCTGCTCTGCACCCGTGGCATTACTGATCACTGCATGCACAACTCCCATTCCTCTTTTACGGATGCATCGTCATCTTGAAATGGGGTAGTGGAAACATCCCTACATTTCGAGCCCCTGCATGTAGAGGCCGCATCAGAAATCAGTTAGTGTTGCGGAACCCGTGGTCACAGCATCCCCAGTTCTTGCTCCTTAAGCTCCAGAATATGGTTTTTACATCTCCCACCTTTTTCTTCTACCACTGCTGCTTTCTGCTCTTCCATTTTTTTTGTAGTTTTGCCTAGAGCAAACCCGACTTGAAGTTATTGAAGCGCTTTTCATGAGCACCAGTTACATTCAACAAGGACACATTCATTTGTTTTTGAGGCACAGAGGGATTAAGCGATTGTTCTGCCTGGTTTCTCAGATTAGATAGGACCAGCTCATCAGAGCATCACTAACTCAGCCAGAACGTTACCATCTCCCCCTCCCTAGGACCTATTTACAACAGGTAACAACATACATCTAACACCTAAGGATAGGGAATTCCTAAGATGCATCCATTGAACCTCCTATAATATCAGCAATCGGCGGCCTCGCGGTCCCATACAAACCCAGACCTCTCTACCCAGACGGCAGTATCAGAATCGGCGGCCTCGCAGTCCCATACGAACCCAGACCTCTCTACCCAGACGGCAGTATCAGAATCGGCGGCCTCGCGGTCCCATACGAACCCAGACCTCTCTACCCAGACGGCAGTATCAGAATCGGCGGCCTCGCGGTCCCATACGAGCCCAGACCTTTCTACCCAGACGGCAGTATCAGAATCGGCGGCCTCGCGGTCCCATACGAACCCAGACCCCTCTACCCAGACGGCAGTATCAGAATCGGCGGCCTCGCGGTCCCATACGAACCCAGACCCCTCTACCCAGACGGCAGTATCAGAATCGGCGGCCTCGCGGTCCCATACAAACCCAGACCTCTCTACCCAGACGGCAGTATCAGAATCGGCGGCCTCGCGGTCCCATACGAACCCAGACCTCTCTACCCAGACGGCAGTATCAGAATCGGCGGCCTCGCGGTCCCATACGAACCCAGACCTCTCTACCCAGACGGCAGTATCAGAATCGGCGGCCTCGCGGCCCCATACGAACCCAGACCTCTCTACCCAGACGGCAGTATCAGAATCGGCGGCCTCGCGGTCCCATACGAACCCAGACCTCTCTACCCAGACGGCAGTATCAGAAGCGGCGGCCTCGCGGTCCCATACGAACCCAGACCTCTCTACCCAGACGGCAGTATCAGAATCGGCGGCCTCGCGGTCCCATACGAATCCAGACCTCTCTACCCAGACGGCAGTATCAGAATCGGCGGCCTCGCGGTCCCATACGAACCCAGACCTCTCTACCCAGACGGCAGTTTATCCTATGATTACCATTACATAAAGGAATCAGTCTCACTATTCATCAGGGGTATAGAATTACAGTATTACCGATCACACAACGGTTGCCAATTTGGATAACGTACAACTTATTCTCTAATTCAAGGGGCTCCTCTCTCCCTTATTCAGTTACCACTTACCTGATCAGGGTTAGCATCTGTTCACATAGCAGCATCTGACTAGAAGAACAGGTTACCCTCTCATACAAGAATACGCAGCACATGTCGGTTCACTAAGAACTGGGGTACTTTATTTCTCATTACAATAAACAATCATATAACACCACACTACAACACATAGCCTGCAAAGAGAAGTGAAAGATTAGGTTGTACACTCTAATAAGAAAGGGTCGACATCACCTTATTAATATGAAGTCTGCACTCAGCAGTCATCTAGGTTCCCTTCTCGTCTGTGCCTTGTCTCGTCTTGAAGTCACACCTCCGCAATCACGGGTACACGGCTGCACCGCTATGCGCTGTTCCCTTCACCCTTCTCCAAGTCACTGGAACCTTCCTCTCATCGGCTACTCTCTTTTCCCTGGCTGTTCTGCTAAGAGAGTATCTGTTTCTCGATTCTTCTCTGCCTTTGGAATGGCGCCTGTCTTCCCTGGAATAAGTAATAGCTTTGCTGCTAACGGCTAGATGCCGCCTACGGACTAACTCCACAACTGTCTCGGGCTTTCACTAATATAGAAGCGTGTTTCTTCATGGAAAATTCCGGCCAGTAACCTGCCGCCCACCAAATTCTTGTACCTCCCCGTACCAAGGACACGTTCCCAGCCGGCCGGCCTGATGTTGTGTCTTCGGCATGAAGAAAAATACAATCCTTCGACAAGGGCCGGCCTGAACCGGTTCTCTCCAAGCGAACAACACCTCATAACTAAAACATTACACTTGACCTAGAAGCATCCCAAGCTGCCGGAGCAGAAAGAAAGATGGAGTCTCTCCCGTTTGAGGCCTACCAGGCCCGAATTCAGCATAACTCCATGGAAAGTATAATAATACCCTAACTGAAGGACGGATTATCCCTAATACTAACGAATCTATCCCCTAGCCTATGTGTATGAGCCCTAATCTAAGGAGGAGAATACAGAATTATATCAAGGTGCCTTGTAAATAGGCTCTATTCACTACTCTAACCCTTGCACTGCAATGATAAGAGACTGAAGTCACCTTCAATCACCTTTCCTCAAAAGAGGGCCGGGAAAATCGAGCAGAACATTTCACCCTTGACTTCAGTCTATTATACATTCATCAAACAGAACTAACATCTGTTGTCGAGTAATATGAAACAAAACTAACTGATCTATGTCTAGTACCAGGTTTGCAATATTGAAGTAGAGAAGGAATACACTGAATGAAGCAACAGATAGCAATCAGAATGCTAATAGTAATCAAAATACCCCCAAATATTTGACGCAACATATGTAAATCAGGTAACCAATTAAAGAGCCAGTCAAACCAGCCCTGGTCAATGTGTTTTCTAACCTCTTCCGTCAAGTCATGAAGTTTGTCAATATGAGCCTGAATGGATTTCGTATGGTCAGACAGGTTAAAACAACAAAGACCCTCAAAGTCAGAACAATCATGTCCATGTTTAAGCAAAAGATAATCAATAGCCGCCCGGTTCTGCAAGATAGCTCTACGTTCACCCTGGGCGTCTAATAGTATGTCAGACAGGATTGTAGAAGTATGATTAATGGATTTTACCATCCAGCAGGCCATTTTCCCAATAGACTTGGCATTATAGACCGCCAAGGCAGGAACACCAACAATTGAGATAGCTAAACTAAGGTATTCAGATTTGGAATATAAATGCATAGACGAATCACAGTCCTCCTGTAGCATTACAGTATCTCAGATCACACGGGAATTGGCATTAGGATGCGATGAGAACATCAACAAACTCAGTCTGGTAATGGCACAAGGGCCTCCGGAAATGTTTGCGGGAATATATGGCCAGGATGTATTACCACAAGAGAAAAGCCAACCAGAGGGTAGCAGCATTGTACGATAATGACTGGGGGTAACCACTAAACTCTTACAAGTCATATTATTTTGAACAGAAGTACATAATTTCGGTGATCTTCGGAAGCACAAAGTCCTTTCATGAGCTGTGAATGAAGTAGTACCTTTCAATTTTAAACGCACACACTCAGAAATAGCATTGGGATCGCAAGTAAGGAAAAAACATAAATCACCCTGCGTGACATTATAAGTGATTATCTGGGACTGGATCAGGGGTGTCGGATCGGACAACTCAGTACATAAAGGGCAGTATTCATGTGTAGCAAAATCTCCCAAAAGGACATTAGGACGGGCATTCGATATATTAAAAATATGGGCCAAAGTCTCTAATGAAGCAGGGACAGCAACTAAACAAGTCGCTAGAATGTCAGTCACCGAACGCATCGGTGTTAAACAAAAATGAGGGGCATTAGTCACTCGCTTGGCTAAAGTAGTCCAAAAGTTCGATGACGAATCCCACGCAGCAAAGGAACGCGGCACTCGGGTTCTCAGATCAGCCCGGGTCGATGGGTTCCCTCCTCTCCCGTCGTAGCAGTCCAAAAGGAGTCCAACGCCGACACATCCTGCAGCAACAGTCCAGAGAATGATCTGAAAGAAAATCAGATACAGGCATTATTCATTCTCGTAGGTAACATTTGTCAGCCGGGACAGCTTCCCAGCTATCTTTCCCTGGTCTCATGACTAGAACAGTATTATCATGACCGGTTGCAATAATCTCAGCTTGTTCAGGGGGATTCTTAGGCGATTGCACCCAAACTCTAGCTCCAGGATTATCCGTGGAACCAAATCCTTTTTGTCCTCGTACAGTTAGCAACGTTGGGGCAGTGCCTTTTGTGATCTCACCACTGAAAACAGGCATTATCAACAATTGAGCAATTCGGTCAGTTTTATGTATCGGTAAATCAACCTCACTGCTATTCAGCAGGAGCACCTTAATCTCTCCCTGATAGTCACTGTCAATGACTCCTCCGAGTATTTGAACACCTTTTACAGCCAGCCCCGATCTAGGGGCGATTAATCCAAAATTTCCAGTGGGTATACAGACACCAACACCGGTTTCAATGATGACTCGATCTTTACTTTTTATAATAGTATCATTCATGGCATGCAGGTCTAGACCTGCCGACCCTGGGGTCGCTCTGCATGGAGCCAGTGCTCCGGGGGTAATTTCCCAGTACATCACAGTGTCACCAATAGAATTGGGCTTTGCATCAACATTCGGAGGAAACAAACGCATCAATGGAGATTCAGCATTTAGAAAGGGACGATTATTCAAAATTAATAGTGCCTGGAACAAATAATCCCTCCAATTCTTATATCTGTCATCGGTCAATTTACGCAGTTGATTTTTCAGCAAACCGTTCAATCTTTCAATCAGGCCCGAGGCCTGCGGATAATATGGTATATGAAACACCCATTCAATATTATTTTCCACACAAAATTCCTGCACCAATCTTCCACGAAAATGGGATGCATTATCAGATTGCATTTGGAATGGGACACCATAATAAAGCATAATCAATTCCAATGTTTTAATGGTATTCATTTGGGTAGCTTGTTTACAGGGGAAGGCCACTAACAGGCCACTGTATGTATCAACAATGGTGCAAATGTATTGACAATTTTTACTCATAGGAAGTGGACCAATATAATCAATTTGCCAGATCTGAGCGGGCAATTTTCCGCGATGTAAATGACCTTTAACAATTTGAGGCACTTTCCGCTGTCTAGCATGCTGACAAATGGGGCAATGCAAAATAATGTCTTTGATTAAATCTAAAGGAATATAAATTCCTCGATCAGCGGCCCACCTGCTAGTGGCTTTCTCTCCATAATATCCCGCTTTCTGGTGGGCCCATTTCGCCAATCCTTCCATATCAGAATCCTGCATGTCCACCAGTGCCTCAGCAATTTTAGATCTTTCATCTGCAATATTATGAAAGAATTTGTCAAGGGAGTCTATTGGGGTATGAGCATCCACATGAAAGATTGTAACAGTACTTTGCGGGAGCATTTCCCAAATCTCTTGCCATAATTCTTTTCCCCACAGTTCTTTTGAATGCAATTCCCAATTATGGGAATGCCAAGTCGGTAACCAAACTGCCAATCCATTGGCAGTAGACCAGGAATCAGTAAAAATATGACATGTGCCAGGTAACTCTTGTTTCAGAACTTGATAGACAGCATAAAGCTCAGCGAATTGGCTGCTCTTTCCCTCACCAGTTGTACTCAGCAATTTTTGTGTGATCGGATTATAGGACACTACCTTCCAATGTTGTTTTGTACCTATGAACCTTGCCGAACCATCCGTAAACCAAACATGGTTTCAGTCCTCTGCGGACAGATCATCAAATGGTTTACCCCACTTAACAGGGGATTCCTGTACTAAAGGTACGGAACATTCACTCTCCGTCTCAACCGATGGCGCCCGCGCCACCTGCTCATGCAAGGATGCAACTCCTTTTGGTCCCACACGTGCCCTGTCTTGTATGTACCATTTCCACTTAATCACACTCGCCTCCTGAGCGTGTCCAATTCGGTGAGTTTTCGGCGAACTCAGAACCCACTGCATGATAGGAATTTCAGGTCGCAGGACCACATCATGTCCCAAAGTTAATTGCTCAGTATCCACCAGAGCCCAGTAACATGCAAGCAACTGTTTCTCAAAAGGTGTATAACACTCACCAGCATCAGGTAACTTTTTGGTCCAAAAACCTAACGGTACTTTACTTTTTCCTTGTTTCTGCCACAAACTCCAATTTGCATAAAGGCCTTGTACAGACACATTCAAATCCACATCACCATCGCACACAGGCCATAAATCCAAGGCATACTGAATCGCTTCTTTTGCCAAACTAAACGCATCTTGCTGTGGTTTACCCCATTCAAACGCATTCTTTTTACGAGTGACACGATACAAAGGGGCCAATATTTGACTCAAATGTGGAATATGCTGGCGCCAAAAACCAAACAAGCCAATGAAGCTTTGGGCTTCTTTCCTACTCCTCGGAACTGCAAACTCAAGAATCTTCTGTTTTACCTGTGGGATCACTTCTCGGTGACCTTCATGCCAATTAATGCCCAAAAATTTTACAGTCTGGGATGGACCTTGTAACTTATCCGGGTTGATTTCCCAACCTTTCTCACGCGTACACTCAAGGATTTGATCTAATTGGGTCTGAACTTCATCTTGTGTTTCACCTTGAATCAGAACATCATCAATGTAATGACATATCTGAATTCTCGAATGTACAGGTACCTCAGCCAAATGCTCTGCCACCAGCCGGTGACATATCGTAGGACTATGCACATAGCCCTGGGGAAGACTTCTAAACGTCATTTGACGTCCGTTCCATGTAAAACTGGATTGTTCCTGGCATTCAGGGGCAATCGGAATCGAAAAGAAAGCATTAGCAATATCAATGGACGCATACCATGTACCTGGGTGCTTTGGATTCTTTCAATTAAAGTAATGATATCCGGTACTGCAACAGTCAAAGGGGGTGTATACCTATTCAGTTCTCGATAATCAACAGTCATGCGCCAAGAATTATCACTCTTACCCACGGGCCAAACGGGATTATTCCAAGCAGAAGTAACCGGAGTTATAACTCCTGCATCCACCAAATCCTGAATAGTGGTACTAATTTCTTCATGACCACCTGGGATACGATACTGCTTCTGACAAACCACTTTTGTCGCCTGGGGAATCTTTATGGGGGCCATTCTTAAACGACCAACCCGTACAGGTCTGGATGATATATAATGTTTAGTTCCAAATTGATAACATCCATCATCCAAATGCAAAGTCATTCCTTTCAGAATGTCAAATCCAATTATGTACTCTAAGAGTGGCACGACTAATACAGAATATTCTTTTCTAGGAATTCTTCCTATTCTCATTTCAAGTGTAGTTTGTACTGTGGGAGTTTCCTTTCCACCTAAACCAGGAATTGTAAAAAATTGGCCTTTAAATTTCTTTGATTTTCCATGAATAAGAGTGGCCTCCGCTCCTGTATCTACCAATGCTCGGGCCCTTTGGATATTACGATGTCTCCAAAAAATTTCAATATCTACATAGGGTCTATTATCTCGGTGAGCCCATCTGTGTACGGGAGCTTGACCTACTTCCTAGTCATTTTTACTACGTTCTGTCAGCCAGGACAAATCAGGATAAATGTTCTCACGTTTCTCAGGTATCAATATATCATGTTCATATCCATCTCCATTACGAAATGGATTCCTGTCCTCTGTATTGTACTGCGTATTTCGATCGGAAAATCTGTGTCGATCCTCCCTCCTCCTCAACTCAGGGGACTGATCCCTTTCATCTCTACGTCTGCTGTTAACATAATCATCTCTCACCCTTTCTCTTTCCCCCTCTCACTCTCTCTCTCTTCCACGTCGAGGGGACGCATCACGTACATATCGTCGATCATCACGACGATCAGAACGCACACGACGGTTGTCATCACCGCTGTCATCAGAATAATCACGATCGCACTTATTTGTCCGCACACGCCGGGCACCCTCCTTTCGGTCTAAACCGCGTTTGCGAAACAAGTCCCACAAACGAGAAGTAGTTTCACCATCAATATCCTCCTTCCTCACACCATCAGCCAAAAGTGCAAGAAACATGTCACGTCTAGTAAGCTTATTGTCTCCAGGAGTACGAGTGTCCGACCGGCACTGTCGTTCAGGTTTAAACCAATCACCCAACTCACCGAGCTGACGTACAGATTCCAGTACCATAGACAACGCATTACCCGTCTGATTGATCAATAAAGTCATCATGACTAGCTTATAAGCAACCGGGGAAGAAAGAATAATACGATTCCGCACAGAAGACGTCAACAAACCATCAAGCAATCTGTCAGCAGTACTCAGAAAAATCGCAGTTTTCATCACCTCCTCTTTGAGACGTTGTGCAGCATCGCGCAATGTATACCACGGCTTGTCATTCACAGGCCAGTCAGATTCAGTAGGGTACTTTTGATTACAACCCTCAGTCGCCAACTGAAGCAAACTGATTTGACCAGCACCATTATAATTACGAAAATGATCTTGAACAGTAGAATACGAACTCAAAGAACAAAATTTCAAAGAATCGCCAGCATCCAACATAATGCCAGCAGCGCCCAGTTCATAAAGGCGCACCATCCACGTAAGCAAGGTCTCACCTGCTCGCTGTCGAAATCGCTGCAAAATATCACTAATTTCCTGTTGAGTAAAATTCTCCAAAGAGTCCAAAGGAATACCGTTCGGATTACCGGGAGCCTGCTGCAACTTCCTACGAAAAACAGGATGTACAGAGACCGCAGGAAGAGCATCACAAGGAGCCCGATCAGTAAACTTAGGGGAACAATCTGTATGAGAAGTATCAACACAATGCAAAGAGCGATCGTAGTCGCGGGACTCAACATCTGTAGCACAAGAAGCAGATTTAAAAGCCTGTCCGGAGCGAGAAGACTCGCGATTATTAGACTCCTCATCCGAGGAACGAGAATCACTCGAATTCCAGATATTACCATCCCATTCATCAGGATTCCAATCCAGTCCGGCTTTCGCCACGACCAGTCGCACTTTCCGTTTAGAAACGCGACCACGACGATTCTTGTATTTATATCGTGCAATCCGAACAGCCGCCCTTTCAGCGATAGTCTGATACGTTTCAAGTTTGTCGGCAAGCAATTTATTTTGACACCGCAACAAAGTATGAGCATTTTGAATTTCAACAAACTTCCGTTCCATTTCCACATGCTCCTTCTGCAATTTCAACAACCTCTCATGTACAAGCCTGTACGCAGACAAAACAATCCAACCTCTGCGCCCTAAAATAGGAAGCTCCTCACCCTTCGCTACTGGCGCCTTCTGCAAACAGGAAATCACATCAGCCGGCTCCGCCAGCTCCAGACAAGAATTCCAATTTTCACTCATACCAGTAGAATCAGCCCACTCGCGGGCCAAGGCCTCATAAGGCGTTGAATCCCAGCCGGGAATATCAACAGGCAACTTAAAAACAGATTTCGACTTTCTCAAAAACATCGTGACAAAACAAAAACTATACACACAATTATATACAAATAATATACAAATGAAACCACGTACGTGCCGAGTACAAACTTAAAAACAACCACAACGCACACAGGTTTCGTAAACGGTTTGTGACGCCAAATGTTCTGCCTGGTTTCTCAGATTAGATAGGACCAGCTCATCAGAGCATCACTAACTCAGCCAGAACGTTACCATCTCCCCCTCCCTAGGACCTATTTACAAAAGGTAACAACATACATCTACCACCTAAGGATAGGGAATTCCTAAGATGCATACCATGTACCTCCTATAATATCAGCAATCGGCGGCCTCGCGGTCCCATACGAACCCAGACCTCTCTACCCAGACGGCAGTATCAGAATCGGCGGCCTCGCGGTCCCATACGAACCCAGACCTCTCTACCAAGACGGCAGTATCAGAATCGGCGGCCTCGCGGTCCCATACGAACCCAGACCTCTCTACCCAGACGGCAGTATCAGAATCGGCGGCCTCGCGGTCCCATACGAACCCAGACCTCTCTACCCAGACGGCAGTATCAGAATCGGCGGCCTCGCGGTCCCATACGAACCCAGACCTCTCTACCCAGACGGCAGTATCAGAATCGGCGGCCTCGCGGTCCCATACGAACCCAGACCTCTCTACCCAGACGGCAGTATCAGAATCGGTGGCCTCGCGGTCCCATACGAACCCAGACCTCTCTACCCAGACGGCAGTATCAGAATCGGCGGCCTCGCGGTCCCATACGAACCCAGACCTCTCTACCCAGACGGCAGTATCAGAATCGGCGGCCTCGCGGTCCCATACGAACCCAGACCTCTCTACCCAGACGGCAGTATCAGAATCGGCGGCCTCGCGGTCCCATACGAACCCAGACCTCTCTACCCAGACGGCAGTATCAGAATCGGCGGCCTCGCGGTCCCATACG
The DNA here is from genome assembly GCF_964261635.1 of Lissotriton helveticus. Taxonomy (NCBI): domain Eukaryota; kingdom Metazoa; phylum Chordata; class Amphibia; order Caudata; family Salamandridae; genus Lissotriton; species Lissotriton helveticus. The sequence continues at coordinate 1,017,353,664 of NC_136070.1, read as the reverse complement.
AACCCAGACCTCTCTACCCAGACGGCAGTATCAGAATCGGCGGCCTCGCGGTCCCATACGAACCCAGACCTCTCTACCCAGACGGCAGTATCAGAATCGGCGGCCTCGGGGTCCCATACAAACCAAGACCTCTCTACCCAGACGGCAGTATCAGAAGCGGCGGCCTCGCGGTCCCATACGAACCCAGACCTCTCTACCCAGACGGCAGTATCAGAATCGGCGGCCTCGCGGTCCCATACGAACCCAGACCTCTCTACCCAGACGGCAGTATCAGAATCGGCGGCCTCGCGGTCCCATACGAACCCAGACCTCTCTACCCAGACGGCAGTTTATCCTATGATTACCATTACATAAAGGAATCAGTCTCACTATTCATCAGGGGTATAGAATTACAGTATTACCGATCACACAACGGTTGCCAATTTGGATAACGTACAACTTATTCTCTAATTCAAGGGGCTCCTCTCTCCCTTATTCAGTTACCACTTACCTGATCAGGGTTAGCATCTGTTCACATAGCAGCATCTGACTAGAAGAACAGGTTACCCTCTCATACAAGAATACGCAGCACATGTCGGTTCACTAAGAACTGGGGTACTTTATTTCTCATTACAATAAACAATCATATAACACCACACTACAACACATAGCCTGCAAAGAGAAGTGAAAGATTAGGTTGTACACTCTAATAAGAAAGGGTCGACATCACCTTATTAATATGAAGTCTGCACTCAGCAGTCATCTAGGTTCCCTTCTCGTCTGTGCCTTGGCTCGTCTTGAAGTCACACCTCCGCAATCACGGGTACACGGCTGCACCGCTATGCGCTGTTCCCTTCACCCTTCTCCAAGTCACTGGAACCTTCCTCTCATCGGCTACTCTCTTTTCCCTGGCTGTTCTGCTAAGAGAGTATCTGTTTCTCGATTCTTCTCCGCCTTTGGAATGGCGCCTGTCTTCCCTGGAATAAGTAATAGCTTTGCTGCTAACGGCTAGATGCCGCCTACGGACTAACTCCACAACTGTCTCGGGCTTTCACTAATATAGAAGCGTGTTTCTTCATGGAAAATTCCGGCCAGTAACCTGCCGCCCACCAAATTCTTGTACCTCCCCGTACCAAGGACACGTTCCCAGCCGGCCGGCCTGATGTTGTGTCTTCGGCATGAAGAAAAATACAATCCTTCGACAAGGGCCGGCCTGAACCGGTTCTCTCCAAGCGAACAACACCTCATAACTAAAACATTACACTTGACCTAGAAGCATCCCAAGCTGCCGGAGCAGAAAGAAAGATGGAGTCTCTCCCGTTTGAGGCCTACCAGGTCCGAATTCAGCATAACTCCATGGAAAGTATAATAATACCCTAACTGAAGGACGGATTATCCCTAATACTAACAAATCTATCCCCTAGCCTATGTGTATGAGCCCTAATCTAAGGAGGAGAATACAGAATTATATCAAGGTGCCTTGTAAATAGGCTCTATTCACTACTCTAACCCTTGCACTGGAATGATAAGAGACTGAAGTCACCTTCAATCACCTTTCCTCAAAAGAGGGCCGGGAAAATCGAGCAGAACAGCGATTTACCTTTAATCACACAAAATGTTGCATTGAATCAAAAAGGATGTTGAGCAGATGTCGAGACTCGCCGGTTCCCTAGGTCCAAAGTCAGCAGCTCTTGCTGTTATGCCACATCCTCTCCCACAATGACTTTCATGTGCTGCAGTTTCTATCTCTATAAAATGTGGCTATGTATAACGTACTTTCCTTGAACTTCTGTGCTTACTCCTGAGTCAAAATCACCCCTTCAGTCTGTCACTTTCATATATTCCTTGTCAAACCTGATGTCTGTAACCCATTGTAAAGAAGTATCGCCACAGAGTTCTTCTTTAAGATTAATTCATTATAAGATGTTGGTAACAGACGCCTTATCCACTCTTCAGCTCCAGAGGACTGGCTCACCCGACAGGCCTAGAATATACAGTGCATTGCACCCTTCTAATTCCAACCCTAACATATCAATCATTCCATTTCCACTCTCATCAAGATACCACACCTTAGGGCCCATCACTTGCTCTCTTAATCTGTTCATCTGGCTCTTGTAGCATGACTTCTTGGATACCACAGAGCTTGCCTCTGGCTCCTTCTATTATCACATGCTGTCTCCTAGTGTTCTCTTCCTGCCCCATGTACTACTAGTCAATGTCACTGGATCTATTAGCTACTGTGTTTCTGTCTTCCCAACAACCTATTAATTGTATCTTGTTGACTGCTGATTGTATCTGTCTTCTCCCTCCATCACCCAATCCTTACCTCTGGCTGTGGTCACTCAAAACAGTCCAGAATATTGTATTTGCCAATGCTTGCTTTTAATAAGTGAACTTCTGCGCGCACACATTTGCACACAAAAAACGGATGCACATACACACACATTTGCACACAGTGTACGTACAATGCTTTGCAAGTTGCACAGGACCATCATTGTTGAGACTGCCACAATTACATGTGGTACCTTTACGTCGCCAAATATGGAAGACCTCAAGGTCACTGTTATGTTTTGGTAGGTTTGTTCAACCCAGCTACATCCTGAGGGGTGGGTCACTGTAGGCACCCGGGATATGCAGCATGGTGGTAGGGACCATGTAAAGGAGGGGCCTAAAACCCGGGGAGAAATAAAATGGATACTGGAACCCGAGCCGGGGTTTTTGGGTATCACACAAAAGTACTGCTTGTGTGTGCTTTTTTCTTTATACTGCATCTGGGGCTAGGAGCGACAACAAGATTGCAAGCATCGGCGTCTCGTTGTCCGAGAATGCAACAACTGGTGACAAGGGTGGTCGAGCCCTAGCATTGCTCCCCTGTGCCCTACCTGCAAGCCAGGACGGTGGTCTCCACCCCGTGCTTCGCCTCCCACCCGACACTGGTTGTTGCTAAAGTGGGGATGCAGTGCCCGATGAGGTTGTTCTTGCCGCGTCTACTCAGGTGAGGCCGTCTGTGCCTACCGGCCGAATTCCTGCCCTGAATTCCCAGCGATCCATCCTTCCTGAGGCCCAGCTTGCATAGAGGCGCCCTACATCTGGGTAGCCGGGCGTGTAAGCCCCGACCCCTCTTCTACGCGCTGCCAAGCAAGCCCATGTCTTTTGGAGCCACACAAGTGTGGCATCTGGTTGGAACTACCGCCGCCGGGGTACTACATTGGTGAGGTGCACAGGCAGCCACCACTGTTTTCCCCACATATTTCTCCAGGAGGGAGGGGGAACGCAGCAGTTGCTCACTGCTACCCAGGAAGTGGGCAGGCCCAGAACAAGGACTTCCGTACATAACCAATCACTAGGACACACGCTCTGGTGGATGAAGAGTGGGATACCCCAGCCATTGTTACCCGGGGCAACACAGAAAAAAAAAAGAGAAAAACCATTTGTGTGTTTTGATCACATCCAGGACCACAGCCACATAACTTTACACCTGCCAAAGTTACCTTGGGACTGTCAGCATCAGTAGGGTAGGTATGGCTACTGTGCCTTCTGTTCAGCCTTTCCTGCTAGAAGGTCCACCATCCATGCAGGTGGCCAAGTGGAAGGACTGGCTGGAGCGTCTCGAGACATACTTTGCCGCAGTGGGACTGAAAGCCAAACGACAACGACCCATACTGTTACACCTGGGTTTTGCTGCACTACACAAACTGCCCAAACAGCACATTTTGAGCCTCTCGCCAACCATAACTATGAGCGTTTTCTACTGTGGCATGCGAGACAACTACCTGAAGAGTCCGTGGACAGTTTTTACGCCCGGCTCAAAGAACTGGTGAGCACGTACATGTTGCCAGATGCCAATGACGAGAAATGGGTGCAATTCATTCAGGATGTGCTTCCGCAAAGCTGAGGGAACACATACTTCAGGTCCCGTGTATGCCAATGGCTAACATGTTAACGATGGGGAGGTCTAAGGAACTATAGAAAGTGCGAGCAACGCACATGAAGGCAGCGTTGCAACGTCAGGTAAAAACTGAGCTAGTATACGCCGATACACCTGGAAATTCCGCAAAGAAGCCAGAGCGCAGCAATACATAATCTACTGCTAGAACCTGCTATGGATGCAGAGCACCGTTCCCTCATCAAGGCCCATGCCCTGCCCACGGAAAGAAGTGTTCCACATGCAATAAGCTCCATAATTTCGCGAAGGTATGTCGTTCTGCCTCACGGAGAAGACCACGGAACAAACAGGTAAACATTGTGGACATCTCCCAAACCATGGAAGACGAATGGGACATGGATGACGATGAGGTCGAGGGAGCCGTACATGTGATCCTCGCCCTGCAACCAGACAGATGTCCAAAGTGCCGGATCCCAAAGTGCATCGTACTAGTCGCCGGACACCCAATTCAAGCACTAATTGACACTGGGGCATCCATTAACATCATGGCAAGCTCCATGTTACAGACCCTCCCCACATCACTGGCTCTAAGAATCACATCCACCCAAGTGTTTGCTTATGGATCAACTGCCCCTCTTCCATTGACTGGAGTTTTCACCACCGAAATCACACATAATTCCTGCTTGACTCGAGCCAAAGTCTATGTTGCCCAAGAAGGGACCGGAATGCTACTAAGCTGCCGAATTGCCGAATATCTACCACTAGTGGCGTTTGCAATCGCAATTCACCAAGAGAGTGTGGAGTCCCTGGTGGCAGAATTCAAGCTCTGTGGTACTGAAAATTATGGACCCGTGTTATGAACATCATCGTAGCAAGACGATTTTGATATCGGAAGACCGAGAATGGCTAGTAGTCTATGTACAAGCATTTTCGCTATGTTCGAGTGACGATTTCACCCTGAAATCGTAGTTTTCGTCCTGAACCCTCGGCTTCCATTTTGTGTACGGCAGCCATTTTGTGAGTTGCCCTCACATAGGCCAATGACTAAGGACAAACCCGCTCCCGAAGGACACGTACACCTTTGCTGATTTCCCTGTGACCTGTACGGGCTGAGTCCACTGCCCGAGGCCAAACCTGCTCGGTCAGTTCCTCTCCCAGTGGCCGAACGAGATAGCATCAAGGCGCAACATGCCATAAACCTTTCATCGCACATGAACCATGGCTAATCTTACACACACCTGTCCCTGTTTCCTACTTTATGGCTTGCTTTACGAGGAGGAGGTGCCCGTTTTTATTGGGGGTCCACCGATATCTGATGGAAGTTCTGGGCCTTGCCGGGTAATTAATTGTGGGCTGGACAAACTGAAATGTGGGCTTGTCATCATGACTCTGCTTTTTCTTTGTAGTGAAAATATGTGAATGGTCAATTGTAAACCAAAGAATGTTTGCCAAAAGCGTAATATTTTGTATAAAAGGAGAAGGCTGGCTTTGTAAGATTGAGCAGTCTCCTGAGAATATACACCGTGTTGTACTTCTAGGACGCCTGTTACTTGGTTGCAGCCAATACATACGATCTTTGACTTCACCTAGAAGACTCTGAGTTTCTGTAGTCTGAAACAGGAAGGACCTGAAGTCTTAGGGTGTTATCCCTGGCACCGCTGGGTTACCGGTTTAGTACTGGTTCCGAAAAACCCAGTACTTCAGCTCCTGTTCGAAGGGATTGTATGTCTCAAGGATCAGATGGTCCATCTGCACGTGGATCGCACCATTCAACCAAGGGCCCAAAGGCATCGACGAGTGGCGTTTCATTTATGGCCCAAGGTGGAGGAAGAACTGAAGAAACTAGAGCAGGCTGACACCATTGAATGTGTTGAGGGACCGGCTCCCTGAGTATCACCCATTGTCGTTGCACAGAAGCTTAAGCAGCTAGGCGAGGTGAGGATCTCTGTTGATATGAGACTACCCAATCATGCTATAAAGAGTGAGTGTCATCTGACTCCAACAGTCGATTACATTGTGGCTGAAGTGAGTGGCTCTCAGTGGTTCTCCAAAATGGATCTACGAGCCGGATACCTCCAACTTCTACTGGACCCAGAGTCAAGAACCATAACAACGTTTTAGTCACATGTGGGGCTCCGAAGTTATAAGCGTCTCAGTTTCGGAGTTTCCAGTGCTGCTTAGGTCTTACAAAGCACTATTCAAGGGGTTCTAGATGGCCTAATAGGGGTTCTCAATGCCAGCGATGGCATCCTCGTGCATGCACCCACTCCAGAAGAACACCTGGACCGCCCACAGAATGTATACCAGCGCTTGCGAGACAGTGGTCTCACTCTCCACCGAGAGTAATATGTGTTCCTCCAGAAGAAGATTGCTTTATCGGATGTTGTTTCTCTCAACATGGAGTATCACCTGACCCAGCCAAATTCCAGATGGCACCGGCTTCCACCTCAGCGTCCTGAGTGAGGAGTTTCCTAGGTATGGTCACATACTGTGGGCGCTTCATTCGAAACCTGACCGACCTCACGGCTCCCCTGAGAGAACTAACGAAAACAAACACCAATTGGGAGTGGGGCCCCAGTCAAGAGAAAGCATTTCAAGACACCAAGCATGCCCTATTGGCTGACACCACCCTGGTGTACTTTGACCCAGCAAAGGAATGTGAACTGTTGGCGGACGCCAGTCCCATTGGCTTGGTGGTGGTGCTGTCACAGAAGCAGGAAGATGGAGAATGGGCACCTGTAGCCTATACGAGCCGTGCCCTGACAGATACCGAGCAATGATACTTGCATATAGAGAAGGAAGCAATTGCACTTCACTGGGGATGCCAGCATTTCCATTTGTAGCTCTATGGCCAGCCCTTCACAGTCCACACAGACCACAAGCCCCTGATCCCGCTATTCATGGGAGCTTCCTCAAAACCTCCACCAAGGATTGTAAAGTGGATCCTCCAGTTACAGGAATATCACTTCCAAGTGGTTTATCGCCCTGGTGCGTAGAACCCCACTGACTTTCTGTCGAGACTTGCTAGACCAGCCACAGAAGAGGAGGCGGCGGCGGCGGACGAAGTGGAGAAGTATGAAAAACTGATAGTGGAGCGGTCCCGTCCCCGGCCTATCTCATTGGAGGAAATTGTAAAAGCCACGTCAGAGGTTGAGTGGCTACAGATGGCTATCTCTGCCGTGACACCAGGAAAATGGCATCTGTTACTCGACAAGCTGCCCTGCAGGACCAAAGAGGCACGCAATACGTTGAATGCACTCCACCATGTTCGTTTTGACCTAGCATTATCCACTGAAGGTTGACTCATGAGGGAGTCCTGTCTGGTGATTCCTAGGACCCTGCTGGAGGTGGTGTTGGAACCAGCCTTAATCAGGCAAAGTCTCACCCCGTCGACATTCCCCCAAATTGTTCTGACTGGTATATGAGGCGGGGGCAAGAATAACTTGTCCTCCTGAAAGTATCCACCTACTCCCCTTTTCAAGTGGAGCGAGATGATACCCAGAAGCGGACCAGACTCTGTCTCTGCGTGCGTGTAAGTACATGCACGCGTGCGTGTGTGAATGTGTGCATGGATGCATGTGTGTGTGCCTGTGTGAGAGAGAAAGAGTAGGATGAGTAGGTATGCATCAGTGCTGGACTGGCCGTAGCGGGATCCGGGCATTTCCCCGGTGGGTCGGAATGGTGGGGACCAGTTTTTGTACCCCTGGGGACCGGTTTTCTTACTGGTAGCCTGTTTTGCAGCACTGCTGCAATATCGACCCCCTGTAACAAAAGTGGCAGCTGGAGTGGTGCTTCCCACTCGCAACTCCCCCCCCCCCCACCCGCCCCTTGGGGACCGCTCGAGCTGATTTCCAGGGCTAGTTTCAGTTCTCAGTCTGGCCGTGGTATGCATTCATGTGTGTGCATGCGTGTATAGAGGCTGGCTGAGTGGGATTGGATCATGGGTTTTTCTGTTGCATAATGGGGTTCATACACAGCATCTTGGGGGCCATTGTTGGAATATGCTACTGTTGCTGAAAGTTAACCAATCAGTGGTATACACTGAGGCATTCATGGTAGCATTCCGCCTTTCCCAGCACGATAGTGGCCTATCCCTGATATATTGTGGCTATTTGTGATAACATTATCACTATTGAGTGCTGAAATACCTCGCAATATGATGTACATCTGTGATATTTGATGATGATCATGATAAATGGATATGGAAGGAAGGAAGTAGTAATATGTTTATATGAGACCATAGTATGTTTGATTGCTTGGTGGAAATGACAAACTGATTCCTACTAAAAACGTGGAATTAGGTATTTGGTACAAAAAAAGCTGTTTTCCTCTCATAACAATGAGATGCTTCTATTTAGGGGCATTCAGCCTAATTTTAAAAGTCACACATCTTGTATTTTTCGGAGAAGTGTTTCTGTTTTCAGAAATTGGCAAGCTAAATATATTTATGTTGAGTTTTGGAGGCTTCTTTCTGATGTTTGTCTTCTGGTACCACGGGACACTCTTTTCTGTGGTTATTTCATGACCAGTGAGAAGACATGTCATCATCTTTATCTGAGCCTGCCCGTCTTCAATGTCTTGTCAGTAGAAATTCGCTGATCTGGTCCCTGAGAGCCTTGCAACAGCTGTCAGCATTTCTCCTGTCCTCTACTTGTATGTCCAATGAGTCAAGAAGGCCCATCAGATCTTTAAGTGGGGTGGGCACTAGGCCTTTTCCCTGCCAGCCGACTAGCCCCACAAAGGTAGATGTTCATCACTAGAATAAAGTGATGATTGATCGGCAGCTAATGAGTTTGAATTGCTGCAGACCGACTGAGTTGATCATAAATTGGTAAATAGAGACACGACTTCTGCTATTTACAGTGCATGGAGTGCTGTGTAAAATATGGTATTTTTCTGCAGATTGTTCTGAGCCTCAGTTCTGTATTCGAGCTTTCACCAGAGTCAGTTGCAGCAAGGTGGGTGAAGAACACAGTTGACACCAGCCAAAGACAGGGGAGTTGAAAGGTATGTCTAGGGGGCCATGAAGTAACAATCATGATGAAGCAGCTGTGAGAAGAAAAGGATCAACATTTTCTACAGCAAACTGACATGCCCCCAACATTATAAGGGTTTATTCACCAGGGCAAAGAATGCAACGAACATTGCAACAATGGACAGATGTGAAAGTGTTGCCACACATTTCCTGCAGAACAAGACGCACAAGCCTCTGCAGTACAATAGCCTACTTATACTCGATTTTTAAATCCTCACAAAATATCTGCCTAGAAAATCTTTGTTCACATGCCATTAGTGGAAGTTCACCACACACATTCATGACGTAGGCAGAGTGAACGTGATTGGCAGACTACAGTGAGTGATTCTCCTCCTTCTAACTACTCTGTCTGCAGTGTGCACCTAACGTCTGACAATAGTTTTTTATTGTGTTTGCTAACTGGAACTTTAGAGCCTCCTTTAGAGGATCATGAGTTCTGAAGTTTTTGAAAAACGTATGGGCTTATTTATGAGCCCTTGCGTCACTTTTGTGCGCCTGTGCATCACTTTTTGTGACGCACCAGCGGTGTAAAAAATGGACCATATTGCGCCATATTTACAAAGTGACGCATCAAGTTAGATGCGTCATTTTGTAAAACCATGCGCCACATTATATCTGCGCCAGGTATAATGTATGCAAGGGGGGGGGGGCGTTCCAACGCAAGAAAGGGTAGTAGAAGTGACGCAGTGAAATCTATGAGATTTCATTGTGCCACTTCTAGGATGCAAATGTGTCAATATCTTACGCCTGCCTCATGGCAGGCGTTAGACTGACGCAGGCACATTCAACATGGGACTTGCTCATGTGTAATAACCCATTGCTGGTGTTGTGTCACTTTTGTAACACACTCCAGTAATGCTTCATTACTGCACCTACACAAATGTCAGAAATACTGACGTATCTGGATGCATTATTGGTGTCGCAAGGAGGGCGCAATTAAAAGTGACACATCACTGTTTTCTCGCAGCGATGCGTCACTATTCATAAATGAGGGCCACATTATCTGCACTTTTGCACCCCCGGAAGGCCACTTTTTCACGTTCTGGTGGCGCAATGTGCCACCACATATTTATAAGGCCACGTAAAGCCACTTTATGTGGCTTTTCATGACCTTATAAATATGTGCCCCTTCCAAGCAGAAAACTGCGTGAAAGGGGCGTTCCGAGGGTGTTGCTGTGGGTGTTCCCACGCAACACCCATGGAACCTGACACATTACCAGATTTACGAGGCATCGTAAACCTGAAAATGCATCAGAACCTAACGCCACCCCAGAGGGAGGCGCAACGAAGAGAAATGAAACATTTCTCCTCGTGCTTTCATTTTTCTATATGTGCTGCATTCTGCAGCATACATACAAAAAGGAAAGCGCCTGAATGGATTGACTTTGTGCAGGAAGGGTCCTTTCCTGCACAAAAACAATCATCCCCGGAACGCAGACACCCTGGCACCATGGTGCAAAGGTGCCCGGGTTGGTGCACGGCAGCCCATTGTGCCTGCGCTGGCACATGGGAAAAGGATAGGAATGCACCGTATCCTATAGATACAGATCTTTCCTGCCCTTTTGACTTGCAGTAGGGCAGCGCAGCAGGGATGCCTGCACCGCTGCCCTAAGGCTAAAGCCCATAAATAAGGCCCTTAATGAAGACAGTATTCTCAAAGTTTCCCACATTCGACACTGCTAGTCCAGGTGCAGCCTTATTTCAAGCTACTCTACTCTTCTGGCAAACTGCAGAGGCCATCCATAAAGCATCATGGTACAATATACGTTGATTACTCTCTTCACAAGCATTTCGCTGTTAAGCTGTGGCACAGCCAAAGATCAACTACTGCCAGATTATACTGCCATTGAAAAAAGTGTTCATGCTGAAACATTTATGGGACTTCAACACCGATCAACAATGTAAAGAAGGAACTGGAAGATGTCATAACTTCCGGACTTAACATGGAAACACAAATAGGGATCCCCAGTTCTGAGATGGGACACAGATGGGACAAGTATGAGTTGCCAACAATTATTTATGCACAATCACTACCAGAGGCCCATATATTAACGGAAAACCCATTTGGGTATTGGGACCACTGGATAGTTTTTCAATTTCACTTTCACTTCACTATCACTGCACACTCAGTAAAATACCCGATCCGCTATAATACAGGCGTTGTAGCACACCTGGGACACATTCGATGCCACTGGGTGCGCACGATGATGAAGCATGCCACCAACTAGGTTGGTGGGTGAGGGCTTTATAAGGAAACCAAATGTTTTTCCTGTGTTACCCTCCCATACAGTCCTGAGTCCTGTATCACGCATACAATTGAAAAGTCTTCTTTGATGACATATAATAACCCTGGGGATACGGACTAGCTTTCTAGTCCTCTCTCTCTTCTTGATATTTGAATGAAATATCACTTCCATAAAGCTCTGGCTATTTGACCATGCACCCTCCCTTTTGTGCAAAAATACTTGTTGGCAACTCATACTTCCCATCTCAGAACTGGGGATACCTATTTGTGTTTCCATGTTTCCTCTTTGATGACATAGTGATATTTCATTACCATAGTCAAGACTGGACACAAACAGTTCTGATCATAAAAAACATTGTAATTGCGTGGTATAAAACTTACAAGAATAAACTTTATATCTTCATGAATGTTTTGGAATTTGAGGGCCATAACTGACAGGTAACTTGAGTGGGTGTAAAACATTACTGTACAGCCGAGTACGTAGATGGTAATTGCAGAGCCCCAAGCCCACGTGGAGCCATGCTTCTCAATCTGTACAGGAGGGCCAATAGTTGTAACATCATTCAATGTGCTAAGGAACCTGTCAATCAGGGTGACATTGTTTGTGATGATATGGATGAGATATAAAATGGAGCTATCCATTATGCTGCTTTTCTGTCTGTTTCCAGCAACCTGAGACATAGTCCTGGCCAGGCCATGCCTGATTGCAGTAGATCTATCAGAGGAAAGGTAGGCTCACATTAATCTGTGACTAAATTCCCCAGAATGTCAGTTGGTGTTGCTGCTCACATGCTGGTAAACATCCTCTTCCAGGCCCACTTCATGGCATGGGTGTTGTGCTACCAGATTGCTGCCTTTCTTCAATGACCGGAATGTATATGGACCTCCTCAGCTCTCTGAGCAACCCACCAAGAGAAGAAATATCTGTAACTAACTGCTGGCAAAGACTGGCTCTATTCCAAGTAATATACTAGCCCCTCATTCGCCCCCCCGATCAGATCCCTCCACACCACCCATCAGGAGGCTCCTGTGAGATCCCATTATTGCCTCCACTCCCCAAAAAACACATTTTAGGTGACTTTAGAGTCCTTAACTGTGCCTGTCAGCTACACATCTCCAATGTTAGTGCCACTCTCTGACACAGCGATGCTGTTTCAGAATGCTGGTGTTGTAGCAGTTTCCTGACGGTTCATCTCGAATAGCCACTGATGGTCCTAGCAAGGGGTGTCCTCATATCTGTCAACTCCCATGTTACCACCATGTTTCATATGATATCAGCTCACTTCCCTCTGTCTCCCGGTGAAGAGTCACAGAGTGTGACCACAGTGAGCTGGAAACCCCTGCAGAGCAGGTTTACAGCTCATTGTGTGAAGGTTTGCACATCCGACGTCCATAAGGGGTTTTACAATCTCCACTGGGCCCCAGGCACCATCAGAAACCTCTGTTAATTATTTTTGTATTAGTTTTAGAGGGGTTGTCTCCTCATACAGTGCCAGACTTTAGGCTCCTCCCCTGCCCTTCGCCCCTATTCATTGTTGCAAGGTTGTGATGGGCTCAAAGATGCGTTCACCAATACCAGACCCCAGCTCTTCATGGCCCTAGCCCTTCCTCAGATGGTAAAAACTGTTTTAAAATTGGCATGTCTGTGTCCGTCATTTATTTTTATTTATTTTTATTTATTTGTGTCTTTTGTAAAGCGCGCAGCTGCCCCAACGGAGCGTCCCGGTGCTAATAGATATTGAGAGATATCTACTTAAAGGCCAAAAAGGTGGGTCTTGAGAGATTTACGGAATGCAGGTTCTGCCAGACATGCCCGTAAGGATAATGGGAGTTTATTCCAGCGCTGAGAAGCACCAACTTCAAACGATTTCCCCCCTGATCGGGTTTTTTTTTAATCTAGGTGTAACCAGAAGAAGTTGGGAATTCGAGCGCAGCGTTCTGGAGTCATGGTAGGGACGAAGGCAAGTCATCAGGTGAGCTGGTCCTTTACCCTTCATGGCTCTGTAGCCAAGAGTCATGGCTGTAAACTCGCATCTCTTGGCGATGGGGAGCCAATGTAGTCTGCAAAGATGTGGGGTAATATGTTGTCTGGGGGGAATTCCCTCAACTAGACGGGCTGCAGCATTTTGAACAGTCTGAAGTTTGTTACATAGACCAGCCGTAAGGCCTAGGTAGAGCGCATTTGCGTAATCGAGATGGGAGATTATCAGTGCGTGAACCACAGTCTTACGGCAGTCGGTAGGCAGATAGTTGAGGAGCCTTTTTATTGTTTTCATCTTGGCAAAACAGGAAGCTGCTACTGTTTGCACCTGGACACTAAAAGAGAGGTGACTTTCCCAGCGAACCCCTAGGTTCCTAACTGAGTCCTTAGGTATGGGGGCTTGACTTAAATCTTCCGGCCACCATAGACTGGATTCCAGGGGGGATGGTGAATTAAAAAACAGTATCTCAGTTTTTCGGGCGTTAAGTCTCAGAGAATTAGAATCCATCCATTTCGAAATCTCCCTGAGACATGATTTCAGGGGATCGAAAGCCGAATCAGTGGGTTCATCAAAGTTGAAAAGAAGCTGAATGTCATTAGCATAGGAAGTGGATTTCACACCGGTCTGTGCAATCATTTCAGCAAGGGGGCTAAAATAGACATTAAAGAGTAGCGGGCTCAGAGAAGAACCCTGGGGAACCCCCCATTTAAGCGGTCTGGTGGATGATGTATAAGGGGGGATAAATACCTGCTGAGTGCGCTCAGATAAAAAAGAAGAGATCCAATTCAGTACGGTACCGCCTATGCCCAGTCCCCTTAACCTCTTCAACAGAATCTTATGAGAGATGGTGTCAAATGCTGCTGAAAGATCCAGCAGCACTAACACCGCCCTCGACCGGCGGTCCAGCGTCCATCTCACCGAGTCAGCCATTTCGATCAGGGCTGACTCCGTGCTATGGCCGGAACGGGAGCCATGCTGAGAGTCATGCAACAGCCCATCAGACTCTATGTAATTGGCAAGCTGACAATGGGCCAATTTTTCCTAAAACAAAGAGCCATCTGATGATGTCCATGCTGCGGAATTGAGGTGCCTAGTGGCGACTGGGAAGCCATTGATTTAATAGATGCCGCTCCATGCTTACTGTGTCTACCCTGATATGATTGGGAAGGTTCCATTGTGTGCCACATACTATTTGAGGTCATCAGTTATCTGCTATATGTATGCAGTTACAAGGATGTAATTGGCAGATTGGGCCCTCTCTATGCTTCCATATAGACTTAGTTTCATACTATCATAGGACAATACCAACGTTGCTTTGTGGTCATGGAAAGGTGTGTTCTTGTGAGTCTGTCATTAATGACTAGTAGAAGGTGATTAATGTAGTCATTGAGCCTAAATATCTATGTTTAATGCTAGAATATATTTATTTATTTTTGAGATTTGTAAAGTGCGAACGATTACCCGTGGGCGTCTCGGCGCTGAAAACTTGACTCGTAGCTCTTCTGGTTTAATTCCTGGGGGTTACTGGTTAAACAGCCAGGTCTTCAAATTCTTACGGAAAGAGAGAAGGAGGTGACTTAATCTAATTGACAATGGAAGTAGATTCCAGAGTCTGGCTGCGGTGACTAGAAAGCGTCTGTCACCCCAGGAAACTGTTTTAGTGCGGGGAACAGTCAATTGATGCAAGGTCACTGATCTCAGTTGCCTTGATGGCTGGTATGGTATAAACTGGTACCTGAGAAACTGCGTACCTAAATTATGCAGAGCTTTGAATACAAGGCAAAGTGTTTTGTATTTTATTCGATTTTTAATCGGTAACCAGTGAAAATTCCGAATAGTTTGGGCGATAGGTTTAAATTTGGGGGTTCTGGAAAGCAATCTTGCCACGGCGTTTTGAACTGATTGCATTTTGTTGACCACCCGAATTTGAGCATTAGCAAACAGGCCGTTGCAGTAATCGAGTGATGATAGTACGAGTGTACGGACCAAAGTTTTGCCTGCGCTGTCGGGTAGAAACGGCATGATTTTTTTAATGAGTTTTAGCTTATGAAAAGCTGTTGCCGCTATTTGATTCGCATGCGTGGAAAAGTTAAGATGTTCATCAAAAACCACTCCCAAATTCCTGACCTTCGGGACAGGGTTGGGCAGGGTTCCAAAAGATGAAGGCCACCAGACGGATGACCAGCGTGGGGAAAGTCTCCCAAAGATGACGACCTCGGTCTTCTCGGAGTTAAGCTTAAAGCAGCTGGAGGACATCCAGTCTCCAATTGCCAACATACCTTCCTGGAAGCGCTCCGCCACCTCGTCTCCGTCATTGTTAATGGCGAGGACTAACTGGGTGTCATCCGTATAGGAGGTAAGGCCCATCCCATATTGTTTGATGACTCTTGCTAGGTCCGACACATAGATATTAAAAAGTGTCGGACTGAGGGATGAGCCTTGTGGAACCCCACATGGCAGGGACAGCTCGGCTGATTGAAATGGCCCTAGTGTAACTGCCTGGGTCCTGCCAGACAGAAAGGAGGCCAGGAGATTCTTAGCTCCCAGTTGGATGCCCATCATTCCGACACGGTCGATCAAGATGGAGTGATCGACAGTGTCGAAAGCCGCTGAGAGGTCCAGCAGTACAAGTACTGCAGTACCCCCCTGATCCCTGATGACTCTAATGTCATCGGCGGCTTTAATGAGGGCAGTTTCAGTGCCGTGAAATTTACGAAACCCAAACTGGGTATCGTCCAGCAAATGATATTCCTCTATGTATTCAGATAGCTGCTGGTTCATAGCTTTCTCTACCACCTTTGCCAAAAAAGGGAGACTAGCTATGGGTCTATAGTTGTTTGGTTCGTCTTTGGTCAAATGCGTTTTTTTAGAAGTGGCTTTAAGAGGGTGTTTTTCAAAACATTGGGGTAAATCCCTGATTCAAATATGACATTGCATAATTGCGTGATTACAGATGTTAATAGGTCTAGAACGGGTGAAAAAACTTTTGGTGGGCATGGGTCTAGAGCCGATCCTGTTTTTATAATTTTGATAATGTCCATTGTTTGTTGCTCTGTTATTTCTTTTAATTGAGATAAAGTACAGACTGAGGGCGTGGTGCAGGTAGGGTGTATGATGGTATTATCTTTGGAAGAAAAGGCTAAGTAGATATCATTAACCTTTGTATAAAAGAAATTTGCCAAGACGTCGCAAAATGATTGAGAAGGGGGAGGGGCTAGGTCAGGAGTGTTCCCCACTAGTTGCTTCACTACCTCGTAGAGTTGTTTATTTGAGTTCTTTGCGTTGTCTATTTAGTCACTAAAATACTTTCTTTTAGCCTCAGCAATTCATTTTTTTGTAGATGGCCAGTGTTTCCTTATAGCAAGATTTGCTCTCTACATCGTAAGATCTACGCCAAATCCTCTCACGATTCCTGCAAATTTGTGTTTGTGTTCTAAGCTCTTCCGAGAACCATGGTGCGGAGGGAGCTATCCTATTTCTAGATATGGTTTTGTGTGGTACCAGTGTTTTTATGGCGTTACCCAACCACTCTGAATATTGAATCATGGCTATATTTGGGTCCTCTGAGATGGTAGGAAAGGTACTATCCAATAATTCTCTGAAGTCTGCATTATTTAGATCATTCCAGGCTTTGAAGGGAGTGCGACATGGAGTGATCGATCAACCTAATGGGACATTCTTAATTGAAATAGAAATATCACAAAGGACGGCATGATGGTCGGACCAGGGGAGCGGAAGGATATCTTGTACATAAATCCCCTTAAAGTTAGAAAAAATGCCATCCAGAGTGTGACCGGCCTGAAGGATTGTCCTAGGACCTGATGTTTTTCCTTGTGAGGCTTCCATCGTCCATCTTCCACCGATAAGACTTATGTATGCTATGCAAAGATGCACTGGCATGACAGCAATTGTCTCCTTACCTGTTCATGGCATGCAACTGTGTTTATGCATTGAAGGAGGACTTTGAAGCTAAAGACTGGGGGGCCTACCCAAAAACTGCAATTTGTTGTATACTTAGCTGTACTACAATAGTACAACTAACATACTGCAAAGTGCAATTCATAAACCTTTAAGCAGATGTTCCGTCTCCGCATCCCCTATTGTTTTCTGTGAGAAAATCTGCACCCGACTGAAGTCTCAGCACAAGTGAGTATACGTTGTAGAAGCAAATGTGGGAGGGACTAAGGGGAGTGACTGGAAAATGGGGAATACTTACTACTAAAGGGAAGTGGTTAAGGGAGGAATAAAAGGGGTTAAGGGAGGGTTAATTAGGGGTTCAGGAAGGGCATTGTTAGACATTGGGTTACTACTTGACTGTGGCGTGAGCCCTGGTCAAGCTGCAACCCAAACCCTAGTCAGAGTAAGGCACAAGCAAACCCCAAATTAAACTGTGCTCAAACCCCTGGTAGCTTGACACAATGCAGTCAGGTTTATCTTAGAGGCATTGTTAAAACAGTGAGAACACCACAAAAGGATCCCACATCATGTTAGAGAAATAGAGCTTAATTTACTAAATATAACTAAATCAGAACAACATACATCCAATCAGTAGAACAGGAGTTATGAATTTTTAAATATTAAACGGGAATATAGTGCCTGAAAGCATCAACCGCAGCTATATGGTCACTCTGGACTGTGTCACATTCAAAGGTTCAGGCCAACCATGATGCATCATAGGTCGGATATAGCCCAGATTAGTCCTGCTTTCGTTTTTCCTTCTCAAGTTTTATGCCAAAAGTCCTGTATGCGTTGGAGAGGGCCACAGGGTGCAATAAGAGCATCACTGTCAGTGGTCGGTGTGGCACGAGGACCTGGTTAGCTATCACGAATGGGTGGGATAGAGCCTCACGTTTATAGCCCACTGCAGCGATCGATGCTTGCTGTGTGAAGAGGCAGGCTAGTGGTAGCTCGTGTTAAATTTGGTGCGTGTGGCCTGGTCTTTGTGCAAACTACCCATCACGAACAGACCAAAAGCTTGAATGAAGACCCTGTGAGCCACACCAAGGGCTCAGGACTTGAGAGGTACCACTTGGGGACCATAAACTCACTGAAAATGAGTCCAGGAGCTGTTAGGGAGCCTTATATGGCCCTGATGCTCAGATCAGGATGCCAGCAGACTAGCCCTTTGAGTCACTCTGGGGCCTGGGTTTAAGATGGGTTGCAAGTTCAGTTCTTCCTCCGCTGGCAAGAGGGCAGAAGGTCAGCCCAATGGGGCAGTAGCTCCTTTAGATTAGCAGTCCAGCAGAGTAGCAGTCCTTGTAGCAGCACAGCAGTCCTTCTTCCTGGAAGAGTAGCCACAGGTCCAAAGGGTACTGAAGTGGTGGTGTCTGAGATACCTCATTTATACACAGCTGTGCCTATGAAGCGGGAGAAACTTCTAGAGGCATGACTTTGAAGAGCACAGATGCCCTGCTTTCCCAGCCATGGCTCCAGACAAACAGCAGGGTGTATGCAGCCTTTTGTGTGGAGGCAGGATACAAGCTATTCAAGTGTAAGTGGTGCTATACCCAGCTCCTTTCTCCCACCCTGCCAATGAATGCCCATCCAACTACACCTAAGCTACCATTATGTGTGACTGTCTAGGAGGAATACAAAAAGCCCAACTGCCAACTACACCCAGTAATACGACCAGAGACAGGCTGCGGGCATCAAATTGCTATGGCAAGAAATTGTCAATTTTCGAAAAATGCCATTTTCACAATTGTAATTTAAAATTCGACTGCACCATCATTTAGGATTTTAAATTAGGATTCCTGAGACATCAAACATGAACAAGTTATCTCTTCCCATTTGTAAATTACAATTAAAACATTTAATAAGCCAACTCCAATGTTATCCTACGGGAGAGATAGGCCTTGCTGTAGCAAAAGATGAATTTGAGTTTTTCAATATCTGGGCATGTTCAACTTAAAAAGTGCATGTCCTACATTTTAAATGCACTGCACCCTGCCCCCTGGGCTGTCCAGGGTATACCCTAGAGGTGAATTATATGTATAAAAAGGGAAGGATTGGGCCTTGCAAAAGATTTAACATGCCAGGTCGACATGGCAGTTTAAACTGCACATACAGGCTCTGCAATGGCAGGCCTGAAACATGTTTAACGGGCTACATAAGCGGGTGGCACAATCAGTGCTACTGGTCCAGTAGAATGCTTTCATTTACATGCCCTGGGTACATGTAATGCCACATTCAGTGGTCGGTGTGGCACGAGGACCTGGTTAGCTATCACGAATGGGTGGGATAGAGCCTCACGTTTATAGCCCACTGCAGCGATCGATGCTTGCTGTGTGAAGAGGCAGGCTAGTGGTAGCTCGTGTTAAATTTGGTGCGAGTGGCCTGGTCTTTGTGCAAACTACCCATCACGAACAGACCAAAAGCTAGAATGAAGACCCTGTGAGCCACACCAAGGGCTCAGGACTTGAGAGGTACCACTTGGGGACCATAAACTCACTGAAAATGAGTCCAGGAGCTGTTAGGGAGCCTTATATGGCCCTGATGCTCAGGTCAGGATGCCAGCAGACTAGCCCTTTGAGTCACTCTGGGGCCTGGGTTTAAGATGGGTTGCAAGTTCAGTTCTTCCTCCGCTGGCAAGAGGGCAGAAGGTCAGCCCAATGGGGCAGTAGCTCCTTTAGATTAGCAGTCCAGCAGAGTAGCAGTCCTTGTAGCAGCACAGCAGTCCTTCTTCCTGGAAGAGTAGCCACAGATCCAAAGGGTACTGAAGTGGTGGTGTCTGAGATACTTCATTTATACACAGCTGTGCCTATGAAGCGGGAGAAACTTCTAGAGGCATGACTTTGAAGAGCACAGATGCCCTGCTTTCCCAGCCATGGCTCCAGACAAACAGCAGGGTGTATGCAGCCTTTTGTGTGGAGGCAGGACACAAGCTATTCTAGTGTAAGTGGTGCTATACCCAGCTCCTTTCTCCCACCCTGCCAATGAATGCCCATCCAACTACACCTAAGCTACCATTATGTGTGACTGTCTAGGAGGAATACAAAAAGCCCAACTGCCAACTACACCCAGTAATACGACCAGAGACAGGCTGCGGGCATCAAATTGCTATGGCAAGAAATTGTCAATTTTCGAAAAATGCCATTTTCACAATTGTAATTTAAAATTCGACTGCACCATCATTTAGGATTTTAAATTAGGATTCCTGAGACATCAAACATGAACAAGTTATCTCTTCCTATTTGTAAATTACAATTAAAACATTTAATAAGCCAACTCCAATGTTATCCTACGGGAGAGATAGGCCTTGCTGTAGCAAAAGATGAATTTGAGTTTTTCAATATCTGGGCATGTTCAACTTAAAAAGTGCATGTCCTACATTTTAAATGCACTGCACCCTGCCCCCTGGGCTGTCCAGGGTATACCCTAGAGGTGAATTATATGTATAAAAAGGGAAGGATTGGGCCTTGCAAAAGATTTAACATGCCAGGTCGACATGGCAGTTTAAACTGCACATACAGGCTCTGCAATGGCAGGCCTGAAACATGTTTAACGGGCTACATAAGCGGGTGGCACAATCAGTGCTACTGGTCCAGTAGAATGCTTTCATTTACATGCCCTGGGTACATGTAATGCCACATTCAGTGGTCGGTGTGGCACGAGGACCTGGTTAGCTATCACGAATGGGTGGGATAGAGCCTCACGTTTATAGCCCACTGCAGCGATCGATGCTTGCTGTGTGAAGAGGCAGGCTAGTGGTAGCTCGTGTTAAATTTGGTGCGAGTGGCCTGGTCTTTGTGCAAACTACCCATCACGAACAGACCAAAAGCTAGAATGAAGACCCTGTGAGCCACACCAAGGGCTCAGGACTTGAGAGGTACCACTTGGGGACCATAAACTCACTGAAAATGAGTCCAGGAGCTGTTAGGGAGCCTTATATGGCCCTGATGCTCAGGTCAGGATGCCAGCAGACTAGCCCTTTGAGTCACTCTGGGGCCTGGGTTTAAGATGGGTTGCAAGTTCAGTTCTTCCTCCGCTGGCAAGAGGGCAGAAGGTCAGCCCAATGGGGCAGTAGCTCCTTTAGATTAGCAGTCCAGCAGAGTAGCAGTCCTTGTAGCAGCACAGCAGTCCTTCTTCCTGGAAGAGTAGCCACAGGTCCAAAGGGTACTGAAGTGGTGGTGTCTGAGATACTTCATTTATACACAGCTGTGCCTATGAAGCGGGAGAAACTTCTAGAGGCATGACTTTGAAGAGCACAGATGCCCTGCTTTCCCAGCCATGGCTCCAGACAAACAGCAGGGTGTATGCAGCCTTTTGTGTGGAGGCAGGACACAAGCTATTCAAGTGTAAGTGGTGCTATACCCAGCTCCTTTCTCCCACCCTGCCAATGAATGCCCATCCAACTACACCTAAGCTACCATTATGTGTGACTGTCTAGGAGGAATACAAAAAGCCCAACTGCCAACTACACCCAGTAATACGACCAGAGACAGGCTGCGGGCATCAAATTGCTATGGCAAGAAATTGTCAATTTTCGAAAAATGCCATTTTCACAATTGTAATTTAAAATTCGACTGCACCATCATTTAGGATTTTAAATTAGGATTCCTGAGACATCAAACATGAACAAGTTATCTCTTCCCATTTGTAAATTACAATTAAAACATTTAATAAGCCAACTCCAATGTTATCCTACGGGAGAGATAGGCCTTGCTGTAGCAAAAGATGAATTTGAGTTTTTCAATATCTGGGCATGTTCAACTTAAAAAGTGCATGTCCTACATTTTAAATGCACTGCACCCTGCCCCCTGGGCTGTCCAGGGCATACCCTAGAGGTGAATTATATGTATAAAAAGGGAAGGATTGGGCCTTGCAAAAGATTTAACATGCCAGGTCGACATGGCAGTTTAAACTGCACATACAGGCTCTGCAATGGCAGGCCTGAAACATGTTTAACGGGCTACATAAGCGGGTGGCACAATCAGTGCTACAGGTCCAGTAGAATGCTTTCATTTACATGCCCTGGGTACATGTAATGCCACATTCCCAGGGACTTACAAGTAAATTATATATGCCAATTGGATATATTCCAATGTTACCATGTTTAGAGGATAGAGCACATGCACTTTAGCACTGGATAGCATTGGTAACTTGCTGAGAGTCCTACAGCCAGCAAAAAGAAGGTCAGAAATAGGAGGAGAATGACAGGGGAATGACCCTGCAGAAAGGGCCAGTTCCACCAGGCATTCACCCACCTAGAAAAGGGTAAGCCCATTTATATTCACAAATGGCATGTCTATAGGTACTGCAGCCACAATTGACCCAAAACAGCCATAAATGTACTCCAGTTTAGAGCTGGAGTAAGTCTAAAACCACCCATGACTACCCACAGGTCCTGCAACACCCACCCATAGAAAATAGTGGAGGAAGGGACTTAAAATAAATAATTTAAACTGTTTATAGATATATTTACATTTATATTTAATGCTTTAAAAAAATCAAACACAATTATAAATTTATTTTGAAATACTGTATTATCTTTTTAATTTAATAAAAGAACGGAACATTACTATTAACTACTGTAGGCAAGAATTGTGTTTAATTAAACTTCAGAAAAGTAATTTTGTTTTACTTAATGTATTCACAATAATGACATTTTTAATAGAGAATTAAGTTAGTGATGATGTAAACTGTTATTATTTTATTCTACATTCAAAAGACACATATTGTGATCAAGACAGGACCATTGTCGAAACGCGTAGTGTGTAAACTGGAGAATAAACCTTTTTGCTGCAGTACTTCCTGAGTGCGTCTTATGCTTTGAAGCAAACTGTTTATAATATATATATATATATATATAGATAGATAGATAGATGTATTTATTTATTTCTTTTATTTTAAAAGCTTAATAAACTTTTGAACGTTTCCTTATAATTTACCATGTGGCTCTCCAGCCTAAAAGTGGATGTCTCTGCTAGGTGCGGAACCTCAAATATGGTTGTGAAGCCACTACTAATAGAAACTTTATAATTGTTTGATATTTTTACTACCCCCACTTTGTTGCAGGTACTTGAAACATGGACAATGAACAACTCGGAAATCTTTACTTCCCTATATAACTCCACATATGTGTGCCCTGACAATGTATATATATATATATTCAATGTATGTTGATGCGGAGTTAATATTTATTTCTCTATATGAACTTAACTTCTGATGTCTTGGTTCTCTTTTTTTTGTGCTAAATATTCCTTACTCAATATTCCATATTATAACCTTAGTGATGTAGCAGATTTATCCTGTAACTGGAAGGGATGGGCACTGATTTTGACTCTTACTTGCAATGTTCATTTGTTACATGTTTTTTCTTTCTACATTAGCTGTGCTTGAATTAAAAGCTAGATCTAGAGCCATGTATCTGCTTATTAAGTTGTACAGCATTATATTATTATCACAGTACAGGCGTGGTTTGCAGGGTACATCCAAGGGAAACATATATAGTAAGTGCGAAGGGCAAGAATGATTTTACCTGGGAGTGGTTATTACAACTACATAGATGCATTCACGAGGATAGGGCATACATAGGGTCCACGCAGTAGTTGGCTATTAAATAGGGGGTATTGCAGGTCTTTTGTTAAAGCAACTATGGAAAGTGAATTCCAAGTCCCTCAGAACATCTCCTGAAAGACTGTGTCATTGAGCACTGTGCCATAAAGACTGGTGTCTCCAGAAGAAATGTTTCCATAGTGAGAACCATTCACCTGAGATGTTTAGTTTCTGTGCAATGTATTAAGAAGGTGTGCAGTTATTTGCCCCATGAAGTCCCTTTTTACATGCCTCTTACTTCTATGTGTAGCCACTGCTGTGTGCGAATGAGGGTGTGAGTTGATGAAGACGCGTGCACATGAAACAAGACTTGCCACAGTGTGTAGTGCAACCTTGAAAGGGGAAAGGTACACTTTGGAAATACCAGTGAGGCGAGAGTTACTGTAGTATAATCTTGACAGCACCAACAGTTGTTTCTGTGCATTGTTCTTTTGATAGTTTATATCACATTGTGATGCCTAACTATAGGAGAGTGAGTGTGTAATCATTTTTTAATAACAATCCCTTGATTAGTCAGTCAGGTTTTTACTACGTTTTATTTTTTTTTAACTCTCCCTCTGAACTGCTGTGTGGGATGTGTGTGGACATGTAAATACCATATTAACCATGAACTACAGTTTCCACTCTTTTTGGTAAAGATGGAGTCACTACCTGCTGACCTGTTTGCTTGATAGTATCGGTCACTTTCTGTCGCCAAATATGGAGTGTGTCATATTTTAATCCGGCAGGGTTCTCCAAATTCTCTATGTTTGGACTCGCAGCATTTGCTCACCCGCAACTTTTAATTCCGTGCCGCAATTTAGTTTTGTACCAAAATCTGATATGCTTAGAAAGAGGCTAACCTACGAGCAGGTTGCATGTGAAACAGTTTATTCAATTTTAACTTTCACGACGAAAATCAGCATGTGTGGGTTAGGCCAACTACCAGGGCGCCAGTCCCCACAGGGGCACTGTTCTCTCTTCAGCAGCCACCCTATTTTATTTATTTATTTATTTTATTTATAAAGTTTTATATAGCGCGAACCAGATCCCGAAGGATATCAGAGCGCTTTACATGAGGATCAATTAAATCAGAAGTTACATATTACATCCAAGCATAGTAAAACACAGGCACAGAGACAATGCAACGGTAAATCATCTGAGGCCCTTCCCCTTACCCTTCTTCGCTCCATTTACCCCGTTCTCTATGCTCTGTAAATGTTTGGGTTTTTTGCAATTGATGTAACCCATAACTGACGTAATCTTGTAACGCTGTGGAACCTCTGATACCTCCGGGTCTAGCCAGCGCTACATAACCGCGTTGACTATGCAACTGTAATGATTGTATCCATGCTATTCTTGTTCTTCCTGACTGCTGAGACTTGAGCAACATGGCTAATGCTCGGTAGAGCTGCTAGACAGCTAAAGAGGAGATCGGCCCTGGTCTCTCCCCTCGGCCGTCACCTACCCAGCTGGACATTGGGCACAGTTCCCCCTGTCTCTCCGCTGTGTCATCATCCTCCCCAATGACTTAGCTCCTAAGAAAAGTGTGTTTTAACACTTTTTCTGTAGGTGTTGCCACCCTCTTTTGCTTTTTGTTTTCATGATAATCTTGCCCCAAAATGTTCAATGCACAGACAATTAAAGAGGACGAATAGGATTGGCCAGAGATGTTTTAAGGCATGGGCAAAGTGGGCTCTGGCCCGGGGCCTCCGCCTTGCAGGGGGCACCCTGATAGAGTCCGCTCTGTTCTGCAGAGTTTTCCCATGATAACCTTGAAACATTCTTACACAGATTGTTGCAAATAGCATTTTCCTTTCATTTAATTTTAATCTGGGTAATGTGTGAGAGTCTATTGCAGACATTTTGCAGACAAATTGTCTGTTTTTGTTTCATGCAACATCCATAAAACATTTTTCTTTGAGATCCAAACAGGGTCTCAATATGAAAAATGAGACGGTGTCACAATAATTATTTGCAGTAGTATTTGTGAGCTTCTACTGTGTTACAATATTGAAAACATACATCACTATCCCTGAATATTAACTGTAAACACATTTAGAATATGAACCAACGTGTCTGTGCACTGTTTGTGATCTGGCCAAAGTGGACACGAGAGAGCTGAAACTGGATCATATATTCAAAGTTGATCTGGACAAGGGCCCTCAAAATGCATTTGCCCAAGGGCCCCCAAATCCTTAAACTCTCCCTGGGAGGAGCCGCCAAATATGATTTCGCCCACTGCGCTCTTCGAACAAAAGCCAGCTCTGATGAAAGCCCTTCAGTGGACTGTGATTCGGCCGAGGGATCTCCATTCTGCTACGAAAAAACGTCCAGACTACGTTTTTGAAAATAAAAAAATATGGCTAATGTTGCAAGTTGTGTCTTGCTGTTAGCTTTAGGCTAAAGACAGAACACATGGAGGCATCCATCTGCTGTTCCTTCCCTGTTTTAATCAAGGCTGCTTCCCAGTCAGACCTTCCTTCTTTGGGATGCCAGGTTTAGACTGAATGCAGGTGTCAGACACTTTCAGCAGGTGGGCGGCCGTCTCGCCGGATTACGGTTGTGGCAGACTCCTTTGCAATTAGGCTTTAATGTTTCATTTTCAAGAGAACCAAGAATCAGCAAAAAAGGTGTGTGATCGTTCAAAAAACGTTATCACATTACTGTGTTAAATGTTATTTGCTTTGGGTACACCTTAAAAGAATGCAATCGAAACTGCCCTATTATCCTCTAAACAGGTGGGTCATGTATACGTTTAGCAGACTTTTGGAGGACAAGGAGAGAGGTTATAGATACCTCACCATCATCTTGGCAGGATCACTGGGGCATATTTACAAGCCCTCACTGCCACCGAGTCGCAACTTTTTTTGATGCTCCGGTATCTCAGTGACATTTTCCATATTTACAAGGTGGTGCTAAGCCACTCACTGCTGGCGAGTATAAGCTGCACTTGCACTTCGTTGATCACTAACGATTTTATCTGAAAGCCGCTTTTGCTCTTTTGCACAATGATGATATGCTGCAATTTTTAAAACCGATTTGGGGTTTTTTATACTAAGGGGAATACCTTTTTATCACTGTTGTTTGTGTGCCTGCATATTTTTCTTGTCTGAGGCTTCCCCGGTCCGCCACGGCTTGGCCGATTGCTGCGGAGGGAAGATCTCAGGGCGCCTCACTTCCGGGAGCCTTCTTCCGGTGAGGTTAGCGTTACAGTCGCCAGCGCGACTATTTAGAGGCGTGCTGGGCTGGGCGCTCTGCGGTCACTCACTGCTGGCGAGTATAAGCTGCACTTGCACTTCGTTGATCACTAACGATTTTATCTGAAAGCCGCTTTTGCTCTTTTGCACAATGATGATATGCTGCAATTTTTAAAACCGATTTGGGGTTTTTTATACTAAGGGGAATACCTTTTTATCACTGTTGTTTGTGTGCCTGCATATTTACCTTGTCTGAGGCTTCCCCGGTCCGCCACGGCTTGGCCGATTGCTGCGGAGGGAAGACCTCAGGGCGCCTCACTTCCGGGAGCCTTCTTCCGGAGAGGTTAGCGTTACAGTCGCCAGCGCGACTATTTAGAGGCGTGCTGGGCTGGGCGCTTTGCGGTCACTCACTGCTGGCGAGTATAAGCTGCACTTGCACTTCGTTGATCACTAACGATTTTATCTGAAAGCCGCTTTTGCTCTTTTGCACAATGATGATATGCTGCAATTTTTAAAACCGATTTGGGGTTTTTTATACTAAGGGGAATACCTTTTTATCACTGTTGTTTGTGTGCCTGCATATTTACCTTGTCTGAGGCTTCCCCGGTCCGCCACGGCTTGGCCGATTGCTGCGGAGGGAAGACCTCAGGGCGCCTCACTTCCTGGAGCCTTCTTCCGGTGAGGTTAGCGTTACAGTCGCCAGCGCGACTATTTAGAGCCACGCTGGCCAGGACGCGCAGCGGACGTGCGCAGTGGGCGCTCCGAGAGCGCGCCGAAGGCGCGCTCAAGGCAAGCCCGTCTGCGCCCGTCAGCGACAGACCCGGGCCAGTTACTCTGCCCAGCACGAAAAAGGTGATGCCAGTAGGCGCCCTTATAGTCGAGCAGATTTATTGTCTTGGAATCCGGGCCCTCATACCGGTCAGAAATACTGTAACCCGACTATGGATAGGGTGTTGGAAAGCCCTGACTGTAATTTCCATCTACCCCCTCTCCGGACGAAGGCCCACAGGACGGTCCGGCAAGTACCGACTGTGCAGGCAGCCCTGATAAATGCCTGTTCCATGGTGAAACACGCAGTGAACATCTATGAGCTTATAACTGATAACAAACTAGATATTCTGTTTATCACAGAAACGTGGCTTAGGGAGTCCTGTGCGCCGGTGGTCGAGCTGGCCGTACCCCGAGGCTATCGCCTTGCTCGCGCTGATCGCAGTGTGGGGAGAGGAGGAGGAACAGCTGTGGTGTTTAGGGAATATTGGACATTTGCATGCGAAAAATCTTTGAAGGTAGTGGAGGGGGAAGCATTTGACTTCTCCTTCATCCTAACGCCCCATTTTACATTAGGGGGAACTCTGATCTACCGCCCTCCCGGGCAGATTGGGTCATTTACAAAATCTTTAGGTGATTCCCTGGCTTATCTAAATTTCTACTTCTTGGTGACTTTAATATCCAGTTGGATTCCTCAGAGAGCCCTGACACTCGGGTCCGTCTGGATCTTCTGGGTCTGATCCAACTGACCCAGTGGGTCGCTAAACCTACTCACACACAGGGTCATTTATTAGATCTGGTATGTTCCAACTTTCCACTAGAGGTTGATGACCCCCAGCCGGTGACTTGGACAGACCATGCTCTGATTACCTTTTCATGGGCCATGAGCAAGCCGTCCCGCCAATTCCTTTCCCCTTTAGGGCCGCTTGCCCGCAAGATTAGCATTCCTGGGCTGGCGGAGGCCTTGTCTCACTCGCAGGCAGCCCTAGCAGATGATCTGGAAGGGCAAATAGACCAATTCAATGCTTGGGTTAGCCGTGGGGTCGAAGCCACATGCAAACCCATGCCTAGAAACCAGCAGCGTGAGACGCCATCGCAACCCTGGTACTCACCAACGCTAAAAGATCTGAAGCTCAATTGTAAGAAGCTGGAACGACTTTGGAGGGTGGCATACTGCCCGCTAGCCAAATCCAAGCTTCGCTCTTCGCAGAGAACATATTACACGGCGGTTAGGAAGGCCAAAAGCGAGTATTACGCGGCCAGAATACTGAAGGCAGATAATAATAGCAAGGAGATTTTTGCCATTGTACAAAGTTTTATGGCACCTCAAGCAGAATTAAAACCTATTCCTATCTCCGCAGGTTGGTGTGAGGAGCTGTCGTCCTTTTTCATCAATAAGATCAAACTGATTGAAGAAAGCTTAGCTGTGTCTGTCACACCCTCACACCCTCTACCCGATCTGCCACTGTGCTTGCCCCCTAACAAATCTTTTTCCCAGTTTGACTTGGTAGAATTGCCAGATATCCTCTCCGTCCTCAAATCGCTAAAATCAGGATCTCCTTCAGACCCCTGCCTGGCCAGAGTTCTGGCGGGAGTTGCTGATATTATTGGCACGGAAGTCACAGCGATTGTCAATAGGTCGCTACAGTCCGCTAGGGTGCCGATACAATGGAAGCAGGCTAAGCTCCTTCCACTATTAAAAAAAACATTGGCTGATCCCCTTGTCACGGCAAATTATAGGGCGATCTCCCTGTTACCAGCGCTGGCCAAAGTCTGTGAAAAGGTGGCCTTTCGACAACTAAATGTCTTTGTTGAAAACTCAGGGGCCCTCCATCCAGCACAGTCTGGCTTTAGATCATCATATAGTACAGAGACTGCTTTGGTGGAGGTGACGGAGGCAATCAGAGAATGTCTGGATAAGGGCGGCAGAGCGGCGCTGATTTTATTGGACCTCTCTGCCGCCTTTGACACGGTACCTCACCAGCTTCTCCTGACGCGCCTATCCGCCATCGGCCTCTCTGGGCAAGTGTGGTCATGGGTGAAATCCTTTTTGACCTCCCGCTCCCAGCAAATCTGGATGCCCCCCATTCCTCATCGACCAGAGAAGTTCAGACGGGTGTCCCGCAGGGCTCAACGCTGAGCCCGCTCCTTTTTAACATCTATATGACCCCTCTTCTCTTTCTGGCTGAAAGACTGGGCGCCAAGATTATGGCATACGCCGACGACACCCAGCTGTTGTTCACCTGGGACGACCCGATCGTCAGCACAGAAGC
The DNA here is from genome assembly GCF_964261635.1 of Lissotriton helveticus. Classification (NCBI taxonomy): domain Eukaryota; kingdom Metazoa; phylum Chordata; class Amphibia; order Caudata; family Salamandridae; genus Lissotriton; species Lissotriton helveticus. The sequence continues at coordinate 1,017,323,760 of NC_136070.1, read as the reverse complement.
AGCGCAAAGATGCTTAGCCGCCGTGTTCACCTGGCTTGCCCAGGCGAAATTAAAATGCAACGGTGGGAAATCGGAAATGATACTCTATGGTCAATTTCCCCCTCAGTTCACAGAAGCTCTGTGGCCGCCAGATTTTCCCCGGCATCTATCGGAGGGTGGCCTGGCTAAGAATCTGGGTATTTGGTTTAGAGCAGAGCTTAGATTTACAGAGCATATAAAAAGACTTACAGGCATCTGCTTCGGGACCCTCAAATCCTTAGGCAGATTCCTCCCTCTGCTACCACAGCCTGCTAAGGAGATGGTTGTACGGGCACTTATTCTGGCCCGCTTGGACTATGCCAATGCTCTCTTCCTAGGCATTCCGATATACTTGACCAACAAGCTTCAACTTATTCAGAATGCGGCGGCGAGACTCCTTCTAGGCGTCTCTAAATGGACCAGTATTAGAGCACAAATGTGCACACTCCACTGGCTGCCGGTGACTCAGAGGATACAATTTAAGGCTCTGGTCCTTACACACAGAGCTTTACACGACTCCGGCCCCTCCTACATCAAGAAGAGAGTTGCTTTTTACATTCCCCGACGCCCGCTTAGGTCGGCTGCCCAACGACTGATGGTAATTCTTCATTTCCGCCGAGCTAGGATGGGCGGGCAGTCTCTATCGGTTAAAGCAGCCATCCTTTGGAATGCCCTCCCGTTAGAGCTGCGCCACACTCAGGACCTAAGATGTTTTAAAAAAATCACTTAAAACCCACCTTTTAAAACAGGCCTACTAACTCATCTACTCTCGCCAGTTGTGCTAGACTGCTTCGCGCCAGGATACTCAGGAGTAGTTGCGCGCGCTACAAATCACAATATAACATGACATAACATATTTACAAGGTGGTGCTAAGCCACTTTGCGTGGCTTAACGCCACCTTGTTAATATGCCCCTTTCCGCTGCAGTCCTCTGCGGCAGAGGGGCGTGCAATAGGTGTTGCTGTGGGGTTTCCACCGAAACACCCATTGCTTTTTGACGCTGCCCCAGGTTTACAAGGCTGGGGCAGCACCAAAAACTAACGCTCATGGAGTACCAAGCGTTAGAATGGCGATACAAGGAGGAATTTTTCCTCGTTTTTTTCTCTTTCCATGTGTACTGCATTGTGCAGCATACATAGAGGGTGCAAATCACCATTATTGACGGTGTACCTTCCTGCACATAAACAATGGTCCCTGCAGTGCAGGCCCCCTTGCAATGTGGCGGCTGAGTGCCTGTGTTAGCGCGAGGCAGCTTTTTTGCGCCAGCGCTAGGGCAAACAGAGGGTTGTGTCATATTCTTGTGAACATGGCCCATCCCTGCGTTTTGAAAATGTTGGAGCACAGCGCTGCCAAATTTGTTGCAGCTCCACGCATCGACAATTTACTATAAATACTGTCTTTAAATCTGGGGGCCAGATGGCAGAGATAGGTGTCTGATAGGAAACAACGGGGTCCAGAGATGTTAATTTGGGATAGCCATATAGGTAGCAGCTGATGTCCCCAGCTTCTCTTCCCTTCGACCCCCGTCCATGGTATTTGCACCCGCTATTCTCAGAGGTCATGTCGAAAGTAGCTGGAATATAAAGTAACTAGAGATCTAAGATTACACTCCTTGCACTACCCCTAGTTTGTCAACAATACTTTAGAAACAACTAGGGGGTTGTTGTGTTGCCACGGATGCGACCAGTGCAGTGCAGTGCAGTGCTTAATTTGTGAAAGAAAGAGTGCCGGTGCCCGAACCTCTGCTCAGAAGCCTGCGGCAGGAGCAATTAAATATCAATGCTGAATACTAAGGCCGGTAGTCTGAAACTCATCCTATATCTCTTTAACCCACTTCCAGATATCCCTGACCCTTTATCTCACTCTTGCAGGTTCCTACTTTCTCTCTTTGTAACGTTTTTCCGTCCTTCTCCTTTTTCCCTTTTCTGTGTTTTTCCCTCTCTTCTCCTAGGAATCATCTGATGTCAAAAAATAAGCGAAGGCGCCCAAAAATCAGTGCAGTGGCTCCCACCGGCACCACTGGCTCAAGTTAAGCAGTGCATCTATGATGCTATTGTGAAGGGTGCATGATGATGTCAATTCTTTTACACTTGGCATTTTTGATAGGTCGGTGTTTATGGTAAATTACTCTTTCTTCTAAATCAGGACCCTATTGACAATATTGGTTCAGAGGTATCTCAGACTTTAAAATATTTCTACTGTGTGAGATGAAGAAGAGGACCTTTGAAGTGAGCAGAGTCTGGAGAAGGAGCAGGGGTTTGGGGACATCACTGCTCTTCTAGTTAAGGAGGGCTCCTTGAGGGTGGGTGGGCCTTAGAGCCGGCTTGGTGTAAAGACCCTCGCAAAAAAGGCAAACAAAATAATTTGGTGATGCTACAACAAAATAACTTGTGCTCACTGAGCTCAGAGCCTTGAACCACAAGCACGAAACCTACTATCAGTAGGATACTTTTGCTCACCTTGTCCACAGTGCCTGATAATGACTGTTCATCAGGTGACAATGTTAAGAGAGTTGATATGTTGCAATACACCACGGAAGGTATGGGATCTTTGTCACTTTCACTCAGTCTCTGACAAGGGTGCAAATGTGACAGTGGAGGTAAAATAAATGAATACCCTTGAAGCTATGCAGTATGTGTGGAACCCAGTCACTAACCCACATTTGTTGCTCCTTCGCCAGAGCGTGCTTGCATTGCAAATATACCTCTTTCTTGCCAATTTGGAAAACATTTTCATTTTGTGAAGGTGGAGTTGAGGCCTTCAAGGGGACAGGACCTAGAGATGGGGGTGGGACAACCAGGCTATCACTGCCTGGTTGTACAATGGAAGAACGTTGGACAGGGCGTGGCCCAGGGATGGGGCAGGTTTTAAAGCTACCCCTTGAGCTGCTTAGGAGAAACATTAGAGTACAGAGCCTCAGAGCAGTGGACTCTACCTGGGCAGGGCAGGGCCTAGAGAGGGTGGTGGCATCTTCTATCTGGGTCAAAAACACAAAAGGTATCTGAATTAAAGCCATTTGGGTGCGTGTCCCGGGAGGTTGTAAAATCTGTAATGGATTTCAGTGTTTGAAAGCCTCCCCCTGCATCCTGGGAATCCACTATGTGAAAGGGTTTCCATCTCACCAAGTATTTACTGTGTGTTATCGGCTCTTCCCCATGTTACCATTTGAAGTAAGCCATTATCATGTGGCACATGGTGGCAGCATGTGAGTTGACACAGTTGCCGATTTATGTGCACTTTGAATACATTTCCACCTGTACACCCATGTGATTGTTCTCCAGATTGTCAGTGCAAAATTAGGAGTTATGTTACATTGGACAAAGTGCTCATAGAGTAGAGTCACCAGATCTTCAGATGGATCCCAACCAACACCAGAAAGACAGTCATTCAGGCCCTCGTCACCAGCTGTCTAGACTGCGGCAACACCCTCTATGCCGGCATCTCTACCCAGCTCCTCAGAAGACCATAGACCATAATGAAAGCTTCAAGCCAGACTCACCCTGGACCTAACCAAATTAATATGCCAGTCAAGATCTTTATGCACACCTACAAAGCCCTCCATAACCTAGAACTTGCCTACATCAACCATCGACTGACCTTCCACCAGCCCTCCAGACACCTTCGCTCCTCTTCACTCACATACACACTCCCCACATCCGTAGCGGTGGCCGCTCATTCTCCCACATTGCAGTAAAGACATGGAACAACCTTTCCCTCAAATTCGGTGCAGCCTCCTCGCTGGCAGACTTCAGAAAGAGACTCAAGATTTGATTTGATTTATGTATTTATAAAGCGCAACTATTACTCCAGAAGGAGCATCCTGGCGCCGTGCGGAGATAAGCAGAAAGATCAGACAGGCATCGCTTGTATTAAGAATTATACCAGGAAGGATCAGAGTGCATCCGAAGATGCAAAAATCCAGGTCTTTAGAGCTTTCCTGAATTGAGTTTCTAATTCTAACAGTTTTAGCTGTGTGGGTAAGAGGTTCCACTCTCTGGTGCCCAGAGCTGCCAAGGATTTCCCTACTTTAGTTTTGTATCTAAATGTAGGGGGTTTGAGGAAATTCGCTGAGAAGGATCTAAGTGTCCTGGCAGTGACATAAGGTGGGAACCTGGCAGTTATACGTACTGGCCTGGATTTTCTATAAGGTCTAAAGGTATTTAAAAGAAATTTTTGGATAGGTAGCCAGTGAAGGGTTTTAAGGGCTGCTGAGGCTGAAGAGCAGCGAGACAGTTTCCAACGGGCAGCTGCATATTGTACTATTTGTAACTTTTTTTTAGCACTTGTTTATTTACCCCTGCATACAGGTTATTACAATAATCGAGTCTGGATAAAATGAGTGCTACTGCTGCTGTTTTCTTTGCTGCATAAGGGATAAGATCGAAGAACTTTTTGAGGTATTTGATTAAATTGAAACACATCCCTGGCACTACAAAGGCCTGTGGCCGAAACAAAAGGAACACTTTGAATGTTACCACAAGATTCTTGACTACTTCTACTGTATTAGAAGGGGTAGGAGTGTCTTCTGGTCCCCGTTTGACAGGATTGAAGTGATTATCTTTGCATATTAACATTATCTCAGTTTTATTTGTATTATATTTTAGATGGTTGGATATCATCTATCGGATGACATCTGATAAACATTGCTTAAAATTGAGCTCAGCGTCATTTGAGTCTTTATCTAAGACTAAAATCAATTGCGTATCATCGTCATAGGAAGTTGTTTCAATATTAAATGAAGAAATTACTGGGATAAGTGGGACTATATAAATTTTAAACAAGAGAGGGCTAAGAGAAGAGCCCTCTGGTACGCCAGAGGAGATAGGGCGTTCTGTTGAGAGAAACAATCTTAAGTCTACTGTTTGTCTGAGGCTGGAGAGAAAGGACTGTATCCAGGCTAAGACAGCTTGAGATATGCCGCAGCTTTTCATTCGAGATAGGAGAATGTCATGAGGAATGGTGTTGAACGCAGCAGACAGATCTAATGAGATCAGCAATGCATTATTTCCTTTATCTAAAGTTAGCTTCCGTGTATCCGCCATTTCCAATAATGCAGATTCGGTCGAATACTTGGGACTGAATCCTGATTGGCAGGGATGCAAAATCCTAACCTTTTCTAAGAAAGTAGTAAGCTGCTTATTCACCAGTCTTTATACAATCTTGCCAAGGGAGGGAAATAACGAAATGGGACAGAGGTTAGATGGATCTATGACCTGTTTTTCTGGAGTGCTTTAACCACTGACAGTTTCCATTCTGCTGGGACTGTTGCTGTGGCTAATAATGAGTTTATTATGTTATTAATTACTGGGTTAGTGATACCTACAATCCTATAAAGTACAGTGGGGGGACATTCATCAAAGGGGGACCCAAAATGGCTCGAGAGAATAGATTGGTGCAACTGTTCCAAACTAGTTCTGTCAAAGACCTGGAGAGACGGGCCTGGCTCTTCGATGGAGAAACACCACCCAGATACCCCCAGTGATAAGAGTGCTGTGCTTTACAAATGACCGATTGATTGATTGATTTTGAGAAAGAAAAAATGGGATACTCCACAGACGTAGAAGTAGAGTAACACTTTTACATTGACCACAGAGCACAGAATGTCTTCACTGACAGCGCTCACAACATAGAAAATGGACCTGCCAGCTCCGTTCCCCCAGCCTCGCCCTCGCCACCGTCCCACGAATTCGCAGAGCCCCCGCCGGAGGGAGATCCTTCTCCTACCTGGCGGCCAAAACATGGAACTCCCTCCCCACCCACCGACGGCTGACCAAGGACCATCTCTCCTTCAGAAAACAACTCAAGACCTGGCTATTCGAGCAGTAGCAGACCCCTCCCCTCCCAGCGCCTTGAGACCCTAGCGGGTGAGTAGCGTGCTATACAAATTTGCTTGATTGATTGATTGATTGATTGACGAGGTAATGATGCTCATTAAGACATTTTCATCTATGCTAACTAAGGGGCAGATTTACAAGCCCCTAGCCCCACATTTGCGCTGCCATTGCGCCACTTCTGTGATGCTGCGGCGGCGTAAACCATGCTCCATGCTGCGACTTATTTACAACGTGACGCATCTAGGCAGATGCGTCACGTTGTAAAGCACTGCACCACATGAACCCTGCGTCAGGTTTCATGTGGGCGTTCCGTCGCAGGGGGGACGTTCTGTCACAGGAAAGCCTAGTAAAAGTGACGCAGTGAAATCGCCATTGCGTCAAACCCTTACACCTACTTGAAGCAGGCGTGAGGAGTGACGCACCACGGTAAGTAAGGGCGGCCCCTGAACATTGCTGGAGTTGTGTCACGCTTGCGACACGACTCCAGCAATGCACCACCCTTACGCCACAAGATGCGACACGCATCTGCCTATCCTTGCCCCACGGGGCACTGCATTGTAAATGCAACGCTTCCGTGGTGGCGCAAGGGGAGAATTGTGTGTCGCATCTATTCTGGCACATCCGTGCTGATTTGCAGAGATGCACCAGGCCTTGTAAATATGCCCCTAAATTGCTTTTCCTAACACCGGAGGGCCTGCCCACAAAAGGCGGGACTTCCTGCAAAGGGAACTTGTGTATGGCTCACGCTGGCAGACATCACCATGCATATGGTGGTCGGGGGAGAGGTAGCAATGGGAGTGCGAGGAAGGGGACAGGGAAGGCTGCTGCTTGGCAGCATTGCTGTGCCCACAGGGCCCCTACTAGCCACAGGAACATATTCCTCCTGCCATGAAGTACTGCTACAGGTGCCCCTTGTTTGGTTACGTTTTGCCAGCCTTGCCCTCCCTAAATCTCATCTCAACAGTGAGTGCTCCGAAAGAACCAGGCCTAGTGGCTTCTATTGTTTCTTCATATTGTAATTTCATAGCAGAGGAATGCAGCATGAAAGACCATCCCCTCCCCTTTATTGCCCCTCCGCCCTGGCGGTTTAATTGTCTCAGTTGAAAGGAGACCTTTTACGTAGCAGGCAAGGATTAAAGACACTAATAAGTAGATAAATGTGTCTTTTTTGTCTTTCCAGATTACTGCAGAGACACTAATGAGAGATGTCGGCGGCTTAAAAAGCTTAATGACCCATTTATGTCTTGTGGTGCAAATGTGTTTAGACAGGAACTGGTAAAATTAAAGCTGATCTGTGATAAAGGGATTCCAAATAATTCAGGAAATGAAGCAGTCATTTTTTGGTTTTAAATTATTGAAGAAGGAATTAGACGGGCCTCGGAGAAATAAACAAAGAAGAGGGAATTGTGTTCTTAAAGAGAAAGAGGTGCATGGAGATTTGTGTTGTGCAAGAAACATAAAGAGAGACGAAAACTGCACGTTGGTAAGATACTGCATGCTGTCACCAGTAGAGGCCGTTCAAATCTGCAGAAAAACATGGAGAAATATTTTTAAATATTTTCATATTTCTGCTGTAGATGGAGGTAAAATCCTAAGGAATCATTATGAAAAAATAACGTTTTTTACATCAATGCTAGAAAATGATGAGAAAGGGTTATTAAACCATAATCACTTGTATTTTCAAACTTGCTGGATGTTTAGAAATCAAGCTAACTGAATTGTCGAAGGTCAGACATCTTTTCCTCGGCCATCCTTTTGCAAGTTTGTGCTTCTTAAAGGCGCACCCTTTTCAAGTCCATTAATCTGAAAAGCTCACGTGCCTTCAGTATTCATTTACAGTGGATAGAACTCACGAGGCAGCTGAGCGACATTGTGTGGGTGCCTGACCCATAAAGCCTAATGAATCACGCAGGCACATGTCCCCAAAAAACACAAATTGGTGGATTTACAAAGTTAGGCAATAAGCAACTGACATGGCGTGTGACGTCGCAGCGAGTGACATCATGGTACGTGATATCGCATGTTACATCACAGACAGTGGCATCACAACCCATGACCTTACAGGAAGTGACTTCACGCGAACTGATCTTAAGACGTAAAGATGTTTTTAACAGGTCTATCATGAGTACACTTGAGCACATTTCAATACTTAACAAAAGAGATTTTGAGATTTTGCGTCAGGGTTTTGCCAAAAAAGTGACGCTCTGGGCCTCAACTTATACTATCATTTTTAAAGACTTCCACAAAGAAATTAGCAACAAGAAGAAACGTGGCAGTAAATCTGTTCTTTTTAATTGGTTGTGAAATCTGCATTTCAAGATATCCTATGGGGTTCAGGCACCTGCTCCAGAGATCTTTATGTGCCTAGCAAACATCAGGGAATAATAATAATAATGGTAAGATAACTCTGGAAGTGAATGTATTTGCTGGAGTTATTTGCTGGAGAGATTTACGTTTGTCTAGTCCCAGTTTTCAATCAAAGCAGCATAGAGGGTTAATATGGCTCCTGCAAAGCACATCACATGACATGCAGATTAAATGTTTTTATAGATGGGTAAATGGGTTACTGCTTTTACCACAGATATCATTTTGTTACTTGCTGTTCAAAAATTGCATTCCTTCTAATATAGCACAGTGAGCTATGACGAACATATGAATCCTACATCTTGTAACCCTCACTGTCTTCTGTAAAACATACTGTACTTGATTTACACACATATGATTTAATGCCAATGTATAATGTGTGTGTGTGATGTAAAATGTTCTGACATCGTGCATAGAGATACGTTTCACTATAAAAGAATTAAAACAAGGGTTGTGGCAAGATGGCCGCGGACGAGTTGTGCTGAGAGGTCGCACATCTCCCTCTCTCCAGCATAAGCCGATTTACAGGACTTTATGCTGTAAATGATTATATGGCTAGATGGATGGGTTTAGTTGGTGTAAAACAACTTTAAAAGAATATACCCACTGGGTAAAACGATTATTTGGCAACAACTGTCCCTGGACTCAGACCCGACATCAGCCAGAAGTGAGGCGGACGCAGTGGATAACTGGGCTGGAGATCAGACGGCTGGTATCGCTCTTTGGGATGCCCCTCCGAAATGCCAAACCTGACAAAAAAAGGGAAACGCCGGTTCAGACGAACATAGCGACGAAGGCCAAAACGGCCTTTCCAAGCACCCCAAGTATAGATCCTGGCATGGGCATGGGCAAAACCGGGAAAACGACTGGGACAGCAAGGAAGATCCCCGTGCCCCCTCCTCCCGCTACCAGAAGAAAGACGGCGCCTCGGGAGAAAGCGGGAGTGTCAGCGGGAGGCATGGCTGCAAGGCCGGCTGAAATTCGTGTACAGAAGGGGGCAGGAACTGACACCGCCATGAAGGGAGCAGAGACCCAGAAAGTTAAGGATACAGTCATGCGGCAGCCTACCTTAAATGAGGTCTTCACTGTGAGAGCCCCTGAGGGGAACGAAGACGCGAGGGATCAGCAGATACGGCAGGAAGGCAGCGAGAGCGTCCTCGAGGACGCAGCGGTGGAAACCGACAGCTTGGTTGCTAGGCAACGCTCGAGTCTCGAGCAAGGCAAGCAGCGCGAGCAAGACGAGCAAAGCGAGGAGAACAGTCAGACGCCAAACCAACTGTTCAACGTAGGTAACGCTCAAGATACAATCTCCGGGGGGGTACCAGAAATACGGGCTGAAGCTGTAAAGGAGGATAAGGAGGACATGGGGGGCCCCTGCGCTGAAGTGAGTGAATTGAGAGAGGGAGGAAGCAGTCTGGCGCTAGAAGGCAAAGAACAGGGAAATAATGACATGTTGGAGGCGATACTCTCAGTGGAAGAGGAGATGAATCTGGGAAATGTACATTACAGTCAAGTAATACAGAGTTGGGTAGAGATAGCCTCAGCATCAAAGAAGGGGGTGAATGTGCTTCACTGGAGGGCAAGTGCTTTTTTTCCGTCAATGAAGGCACAGAGACAGAATCAGAGCTAGAGTCACTAGTATCTGAGAGCCCTGAGGAGGAGGAGGAGGAGGAAGAAGGCTCTGGCTCAGGGTCAGACACTTCAGGAAAGAACTCCACTCAAAGGAAAAAAATCCCTAGACAGAGAAGACGTGGCACAGGGTCCCCCACTCAAACTGAGAGACGTTTGGAATGGGATTATTCAGCTACCATGCAGGAGTATCAGGAGGATCAGGATGATGGCGGATCAGGAGCAACAGGCGGGCCTGCCCAGAATGACTCCTTTGGAATCTTATTTTCCACACTAAAGCAAATGCAAGCGGAGGCGAGAGCCGATAGTCGCAGAGCAAGACAGGACACTAAGAAAATTCAAGGGTCCCTTAGGAAAATTAATAAACAATATAAAGCAGTAGTAGACAGAGTAACGGAAGTAGAAGAACGCACTGGGAAGCTAGAGGATGATGTTGGAACATGGCATTCTTTTAAAGCTGAGCACGAGAAAATGACAGAAGATCTACGATGGAAAATGGAAGACTTTGAAAATAGGCAGAGACGGAATAATGTCAGAATTTTGGGTGTGGCTGAAGGGATGGAAGGGCAGGATACTAGACAATTTGTAGTGGATTTGTTAAAGGGGGCTTTTCCAGAATCCCAGTGGCAGTGGGAGAGGGAGAGGGAGGTCCAGAGGGCACATCGGTTCCCATTCACTATAAGGAAAGGGCAGGCCAGTGAAGGAAGAGAGGTCCTACCCAGGGCAATACTTGTCAATGTTGGTAATTATTTGTTAAGACAGGAACTCATAGATAAAGCAAGGCCTAACAAAAAACGTACATTCAAAGATGTTACTTTCTTTACAAGACCTGATTTTTGCCACATGACGGTAGAGCACAGATGGAAACTGAGGCAGATGATAGCTCCATTCCAGGGTCTAGGGGCAGAAGCATACCTCCTTTACCCTTCTAGACTTAAGGTGGTGTTAAAAAGGAAAGTCTGGATGTTTGACTCGGAGATTAAAGCCCAACACTTTTTGGAACAACTGAAGGATAAGAAAGTTGAGTAGAGAGGGGAATTATCTGCAAGATAGATCCATTTCAACTTACAAGGGAATTCTATTTGTTTTGGGCGGTTTTTCAAGAGGGAGAACATTTTAGGTTGCACTTAAGTTAAAACAGCAGCATGAGGATCGTAGAGACTAGCTGGAGGGGGAGGCGACGAGCAGAACTCAACACGGCCACATATAGGTCAGCAGACCTATTTGCCTGTAAAGGGGTGGGAGGGCGGGGTGGGAGAGTTAAAGGGGGGGGAGGGAGGGAAGGATTGGGGAGGGTAAAGGGGGGGGGAAAGAGGTTCGAAGGATGGAAGCTTCAAGTTTGGTACAGCACACTGGGATAGGAGGTGATATGAATAAATACTTGTATGACATTCAAGCTGGACAAAATATACATAGTAAACAGACATACCCAACAATCATAGACATAGCATCCCCATGTTCAAGCAAATACATAGAGGTATCCACTGGGAACGGCATTGAAACTAAATTTCAATGTCATGTAGGATAGGCTCCATAAATGTGTGTGGGCTGAATGATATAAATAAAAGACTCAGAGTAGCTGCATTGTTAAAAATTAGATTTGGTTTGTTTACAAGAAACACATATAGAAGGCAAAAATGCTTCTCTTATGGAACAGCTGGGCTTTGCGGTACTGGCAAAAACTAATCAAGGTACAAAGACTAGGGGGGTGGCAGTGATGGGCAGAAAGAAGGACACGGAGGTAAAGAGGAAAAAGGAAGATCAATGGGGGAGATGGGTAATTTTGGAGCTTGCAGTTAAAGGAGAGATAATAACGTTGGTTTCAGTGTACGGGTCTACTGATGACGATCCGGATATTTTCCAATATTTGGACGTAGAACTAGCACAATGGCAGGAACCAATCATATGCTGCGGCGACTTTAACCTACACGATCCAGGTAGTTCGTTTACACAACTAGGGTTTCATTACCAAGGTAGAAAGAAAAAAACTTTCAAAGCCCTGTCAGACATGGCGATAAATAATGCACTGATGGATCCATGGTTAAAATGGCACCCGAATCTAGATGGAAGTACCTTCTATTCAGCCCTACATAAGATCGTAGTCAGGTTGGACTACTTCCTTATCTCAAACAGCTTGGTAATAGGGTCGGAAATAGAAAAACACCCACGTATTGTATCAGATCATAGTCCACTAGTACTAACAATTACATTAGGGCAGTCCCAAAGGAAAGAGTCACATTGGACTTTTGAAAGAGCTCTGCTGCAGGATTTTGAATATAGAACGGCCATGTCAAACTGGATTACGAGCTTCTGGGGGATAAACCGAAACACCGCATCCCCAGGCATAGTTTGGGACACATTCAAGGCGGGAGTAAGGGGGGAGACAATGAGCTATGTCTTCTCAAGACAAAAAAGGGAAAAACTGAAAATTGAAGAAATAAATAGAAATATCTTGAGAGTAGAGGGTGAATTAGAGCTGGCTATTAAATACAAAACCCCATTAGACCAGATATTACTAAAGGGAATAGCTCTAAAGGCAGAGGCTACTGAAGGGATTGCTAAAAGGACTGTAGAGAAATAACTGGCAAGAAAAGAGAGCGTCTATGAACTTAGTGAACGGGTAGGGCACATTTTGGCTGTTCGAACAAGGCAGAGAGGGGCCACATTAGATATCAGGGAGATCAAAGATGTACAAGGGAATACGGTTCATGAGCCAGGACAGATAAGAGAGGTATTCAGGCATTTCTATTCAGACCTGTACGATACGGGCGCTGCAGCAGGACCGGAGGAGGTAGAAAGATATCTGAGTGACATATCACCTCCAGTATTATCAATGGAGGATAAGGCCTTCTTAGAGGAGGTTATCCAACTTGAGGAATTTGGGGTAGCATTAGGGGAACTTCCGGCGGGGAAAGCAGCTGGCCCAGATCAGATACCGCTGGAGTTCTACAAAACTTTTAAAGACACTCTGGAGGGGGACATGTTTAATATAATGCTGCAGGCTCAGAAAGGAGAGTCGGTGCCAGAATCATGGGGAGGGGCGGCCATTATTGTAATTGCAAAAAAAGGAAAACCTACGATTAACACAGGCTCATATCGGCCAATCACCTTGATGAACTCAGACGTAAAGATTTATTCCAAAATATTGGCCAAAAGGTTATCAAGGGTGATAGAAAGTATGGTCTGCCCTTCCCAGCATGGCTTTATTGCAGGGAAAGGCTCAACACAACACATAAGGCAGGTGATAACGATGCTGGATGCAGCAAATACCCTAGGAGACCCTATGGCCGCGTTATTTCTAGATGCTGAAAGGCATTTGATAGGGTCTCCTGGGAGTTTTTATGGTCAGTCATGAGGTGGAGTGGAATAGGTGACAGATTTATTAAGGCTATGCAAACTCTTTACATGAACCCGTCAGCCAAGATAAACATTAATAGAGGGTACTCTGAAGCAGTCATAATAAAGAGGGGAACAAGACAGGGCTGCCCCTCATCTCCACTGCTATTTGCCCTATATCTGGACCCCTATTTGCGTAGGCTAGAGCGTAATCCGGAAATCCCGGCAATGAGTCTAAATATTAGCACTGTTAAAACACTGGCGTATGCAGACGACGTAGCTATATTAACACCTGACCCCGGAGTGGCTATCAAGAAGGTGGAGGAGGAAGCACAGTGCTTTGGGCTGGTCTCAGGGTATAGCCTGAATAAAAGTAAAACCCAGATTGTGGTGAATAGCAATGTCACTTGCCATGATAACAGAGTTGTCGACTCCGCAGTATATCTGGGGGTCGCAATAACGGCAAATTTAGAGTTGGTGGTGGGCAACAACATGACACCGTTAATTGCACAAGTAAAAGGGGACTTGGAAAGAATGAATAATTTGCATTTGTCATTGGTGGGGTGTACAAACGTCATAAAATTTTTAATTTTACCTAAGTTTCTCTACCTTTTTAGATCAATTCCTTTATTCTTCGAGGCTACTTGGTTTAATACTTTGGAGGCAATATGTAATAAGTTTATCTGGGCTCATGGCAAGACACGTAGAGCCTATAGATTTATGACCCTACCTAGAGAGCGGGGGGGTGGGGGGCTCCGGATTTTAGGCTATATTACATGGCTGCGGCACTCCAATACATGCAGGGATTAATCGGTGGGAACAATGTCGACCCGAGGATCAAATGTTTTTCTACAAAAATATACACAACGGTAGTAGGGGAGGAGGCGGGAAATTGTTTTTTAAATTGTGTAAACTATGGATATTATAAAAGAACGAGATTCAGGACATTACTGGCTGCTATTAAAATATGGAATGCATTTTGTAAAAAGTGTAAATTGGGGAGATATAATCGATATGTAAGATTGTACAAAAATAAGTCACTCTCTCCGGAGATATTTGGGGATCAAACTATGCTGAATTGGATGGCAAAAGGGATTGTACAAATAGGGGATGTAATGGGGTCGGAGGGAATGCTACAATTTGAGGATTTAAGAAGGAAATTCGATTTGTCTAATAGAGACTTCTTTAAGTACCTCCAGCTTAGAAGCTTTCTACGTGGTAAACAAGGAGGAATAGGAGGCTTTAATAAGAATGAAATCTTGGAAAAAACAAGATTAGCAGGGGATCGCTCGATCCGATCAATATATGCGAGCTTGATAAAAGAGAAATCTGATGACTTAGAAAAATATAGTAATAAATGGGAGGTACTATTACAGGGAGAAAGTGGCTGGTTTCAGGAGTCACTGGATCTAGGTCGGTCACTACTGTGTGCATCCTCCCTTCAATCCCAACACTACAAAACGATTTATTCACTGTATATTACACCTGCTAGGATTGCACAATGGGGAGGTACTGAGGGAACGTCCTGTTCAAGATGCAACGCTGCCGAGGCAGATAGTATACACATATTTGCTACATGTCCGCAACTCCACACGCTTCTTAAAGATATTGAAAGGTTTATGGATAACACAATAGGGATCCGGATAAAGCTTACCCCATCCTGGATTTTACTAGGAGTAGGTAGGCCTAACGACGCGACACAGCAGGAATTTATTTTCGTGGCGATGGCGGTCTACAGATTAATGATAGCTAGGGCCTGGCTAGATAAGAACCCACCAACGCTACAGTGCTGGCTGGCCAACTTATTAGCAGCCTACAACATAGAGAAAAATATCTATGCTCGTAAAGGAAAAAGAGGGAGACTGATGGGATTGAGGATTTGGGATCCTATCCTAAGATGGAAGGAGGGAATAGGTTGATGTAATAACTTGCTTGATATGTTGGGTTTAGTATATTTATGCTTTATATTTTGATATAAGACACTAATTGAATGTGAAACAATGTATAATGTATAACGTATAACGTATAAAGTGTGACTAACTTTTGAAAATAAAAATATAATTAAAAAAAAATAAAAAAAGAATTAAAACAAAATAGTGGGTTTTAAATTGTTATTTGAGTAGGTACTGGGATAGACCAACACAGCTGACATGCTTACAGTGCATGAATATCTCTTATATAAAGGGACTGAAAAAAGTCAAAAGCATGTCTCTGTTAAGTACTTATGGAGGAATAGCAAACTGTGTGCCCTTTGTTTCCACTCCATTGGTGCGGGGCTATGGATAGCTCCCAGACAGGATACTCCAAACAAAAGGAGGCCTGATGGACCTTTAAATTCGTCTTTTGTTTTGGGCCCAGTTGGAATTTAAAATAACGCACCCTCACCTGCACATTGCTGTTCCGAACAAAAGCAGACAACATGCTGGTGCTGCTTAATGTGTCCCAGTGTCTTACAATTACACAAATCTGAGTTCAGCATATTTCTGTGGGGCCTAACATCTTGGCAGGGTGAACAAAATCCACCCTGTTAAAAGAGTAGGTAGACATTGTTTACCTGCTACCCGCATTTACGGTCAACTTTTGCCCTGCATTCGGGTGTATACAGCTGTAAACCTTTTGCAACTCAGCTGAGCAGTGTCAGACTGGGACAGAAAATAGGTTAAAATAAAAGTGCCCTTCATTAGCAAATTTGACAGCTTAAGTGGTCCACATGAGGGTTGCACTGGGACAGAAAACAGACCAGGGAAATAAAATAAAGTGATCACCATTAGAGAATTAGCTTAAAGGGTGACTCATGTGCAAAATGGGACAATTTTGAAATTGTAAAGACACACTATACCAATGGTTTTTAAGGTATGGATGCCTGCGTGGATTTGAGTACGTTGCGCTCTGCTGATTGGAAAGCAATTTTGTTTGGGACCGACCTGACCTGCCGCCTACTGCTCGCGGAACCCGCTCCGCGGGTCCCGCATCGCGTTTGTGTCATCTGCAGCCGCTTTTAAGGTTTGGAGGGTCAGCGGAGGGAAGCCTTTGACCGGGGCTGCGAGCGAGTGCGTGCGCTCACGGAGGGACTCCAATTCCCAGGAGCGCCCGCCAGCCCGGAGGAGCAACACCTGGGCCGCTCTCCCCGACCCCTCCCACCCCTTCCACCTCTTGTGTGCAGGTCCTATAACAGTTATTAGTACTCCCGCAGCGCGGGAGAGCGCGCGGGAGAAGCCCGGGACAAGGGCGGGACCGTCTGTGGCCGTCCGGGGCCGAAGGAGGCCGGGCTGGGCCACCTCTCTAACAAATGGACTAGAATATACTTTTGGGTGAAATCTTTGTATTTCATATCTATTACCCTTTCTGGTTTTAGTTGTTCTTAGCCTGTTATTTATTGTTCCCTTTCACCTAACCCCATATTTTGTTAAAGAATGTCTGCTTCTACTCCAAATACCCAATCTGATCATGTGGGTGTTTCTATACTCGGCCCTTTAGACAGATTCTTTACTAAAGCCACTAAAGATATTGATCGTGAATTGCTATTGGCAGAAAAAAGGGCCGAACGGCGTTTATCTGTAGAGGCAGTTAAAAGACAGGTTTCTTCTGCTAACAAAGGTGTACTTTCTGCATCCATAGTAGAACAGCCGGATATAGATGCTGAACTTTTTAATACAGATGGGATTCCGCAAATCTTTCAGGAAAATGCGCTACCCCAGGGGGATCAAGGTATGACGGTGACCATTTTGAGTGAATCGTCTATGGTAACCACTGATAATCTTATAGATCTTAATACCCCGTTACCCCAGGAAACTGATACTCACTGTCATATTAATGTTAATGTTATTCCGCCCCCTTTGAAGATACAAACAGAGGTTGTTAGTTTGTTGCCTTCCCCTCCTTCTCCAGAAACAACTGAGACACACCATGGTCAGAAACGTAAAAATGGTGTCTCCTCTCCAGCAAGGAAGAGGAGGAGGAGGGGAAACAAAAATAAAAATAGGTCTCTTAACCTATGGAAACCCTCTGAGATGGCATCCCCAAGACCGTCGTTGCCAGTAGAAATGGGGAATATGGTATCAGAGGGAAGAATAACAACACAAATAAATGCAGATGGGGAGAGTAATAAAAGCTATAGTGCTGAGCTTTTGGAAGTACTTGAAAAAATGTTACAATCCTTTGTTTTACCGCTTGTAGAAAGGTTAAAGATCATAGAAAAAAAATTGGACTGCCTCCTTCCTCAATCTACATCCCAAGATAATGTAGCGTTACCTGTCTTGGTTGCTGGACCCGGAGAACAAAATACTAGTAAACCTCTTAGTCAACATAATTCCCCCAACAAATTAAAGAAATTAGTTGCTGATAAAAATACTTTATCCTCGACAAATACGAAAGTAATTCCACCATCCAAAAACATAGAAAAAGGGAAAGTACCTGTGGTTGTTTCAAAGCCTACAGAAAATAAGAAAGCGACTAATCTGGAAATGTCGCATACTGGTAAGGCTAAATTACAATATAAAAATACGGTACAATTACCCCCTGATTCGTATGGTTTTGTTATTGTGTTAACTGGAGTTCCAATTGTTGGGGAAGAGGAAATTGAATCAAATAGAAGTTTAAAAAATAAAGTGATTCATTGGTTGTCCGTGAATAGACCACTACCAGCATACTTGAATGGGGACATTGTATCCGTTAGGAGGTGTCAATGGATAGGCATACGCCCCAAGGATATAGATGGTGATCTGATCATAGTGAATTTTAAGGAACACAAGGTGGTATCCTATATAAACGATTGGTTTGTTGGTAGTAATGAAGGCGGAGTTTCTACACGTGGTTTGACATATTTTTATCCGGAGAATATGATGCTTTCATCAAAAAAAGAACGGCAGAGATATGGTTTAAATATCAACCATTATCAAAAACCACTTATAGAATATCCAGCCTTCGACTATAAAAATAGAAATTCCAGATTCCATACCACAGCCAATTATCGAAATTCGTACTTTGATTCAAATAGCCAATATCGGATTGATCCAAGGGAGCATTGGAACATTCCATTGTCTAATATGTTCTACCCCTTGACTCCTCTAAATTTGAATGATTGACTCCCTGAAACTAAATATCCAATAAATGATTTTGGGACAATAGGAGGGGATAGCATGTCCCCTTTTAGAGCTACAAATATAAGTGAGAATCTGGAAATGAGTAGTGATGATAAGGACACCTACATAAATGAGGTATATAAGGTCACCAATTTAGGGGCTAGTATCAAAGAAACTAAGGCAGGCCAATGTGGCCAAGATCAATCCTTAGATAGATCACTAGTGAAAAAAGAGGGTGATTGTGAAAAGGCTCCAAAAACTTGTGAGAGGATTAGTAATTTTCGTGTACTCTCATGGAATATAGCAGGTTTTGCCCATAGGGGGGAGGATCCGGTATGGGCAGATTTTGTGGACTCTTTTGACCTAGTCTGTTTCCAGGAGACCTGGAGTATAGTGGATCTGAGTTTGGATGGCTTTCAGGCTTTTAACACCTTAGCGATACCATCAAACTCAGGGCGAGCCAAGGGTGGTTTGATGACAGCAATCTCGGTAAAACATAATTTAATAACCGTTAATCTTGTGGTGGAAAGTCCTTGGTACCAATTGTTTATTATTAAGAACCTTATTAGAGAAACTGTTCTTCTTATCAACTGGTACTATAATATATTTGACCCAAATAAAACGGAAATTATTGAAAATTTGTATGAAGAGATTGTTAAAGTAAGAAATAAAGTCTTTCCCCTACTCATTATGTGGTTAGGTGATTTTAACTGTGAGCTGTGTAAATTTAGTGGGTCTAAAGCATGTGGGATGATGGACTTAGATAATCATCCTATGGTCCATTTTTCACATACAAAACAAGGCGAGGCCCTAAACAGTATTTTAGTAAATATTAATTTATTTATTCTTGATGTGAATAATTTTATGGGTAATATGAATATGGATATGAACATACCCACTTTTCAGGGCATAAGGGGCAGAACTAGCACAATTGATTTTGCTATAGTATCCATGTTTTTTTTTAGTTACCTAAATGACTTTAAAATTGAGGTAAACCCGGCTAGTGATCATAACCCCCTAACCCTGAGTTTCACTATTGCTGCTGAATCAAAATCGTATCAGGAACAACCAGTAGCATATAGTAAGAACCAGGGTATTACTGTAAAATGGAATAAAGTAGCCGTGGAGGAATTGGAAAAGAACATCTTTAAAGAAAATGTGGCTCAGATAGACATATGTCTATCATCCAATCCCGACCCAGTTCATATAATTAGGAGCTTCGAGAAGCTAATGGAAAATGTAGCTACACATTTACTAGTAAAGGTAGGGGGGAAGAAGCATGATCTTGGGCCCAAATGGTTTAACGCAGAATGTTCTGCAGCCCAAACTACTCTGGCTAAAGCACTGCGTATAAAACCTAGAGATGGAAGTATGGTTATATTAGCTAGGAAACAATATAGGCAGGCAATTAAAAAAAGGAAAAATGAATTGAAGTCCAAAGCATGGGAAGATCTAGACAAGGCATCTGACTTAAGGGATAATAAACTCTTTTGGGAAGTTATAAATAGGCCCTTTTTAAAATCAGGGGAAGAAAATACTATGCGAGTTCACCTATCAGAAGAAACTTGGGTAACTCATTATAACAAAATCTTTAATCCCAAAGAGAAATTATATAATACTGCCCTGGAGGAGGATGATTCCCGTTATTTCAATATGGACTCAGCTAAGAAGCTTAGCGAATCAATAACGCTTGCTGAAGTAAAGTTAACCCTGACTTTGGGGGCAGCTTCAAAGGCCCCAGGCCCTGATTCAGTACCTTTAGATCTTTTTAAATCTAATCAAGAGTTTTGGTCTCCCTTACTCATGAATGTTTTCAAGGCAATAATAACTGGCCCCATTCCGACCTCATGGAAAGAGGCCGTTTTGGTCCCAATTTTTAAAAAAGGCGACAAGTATGATCCAAGATGCTATAGGCCGATATCGCTAATAGACTCGACATGTAAGTTGATGGGTCGGGTGATATTGGCACGGCTGGAAACATGGGCGGAGTCTTCAGGGGTGATTGTAGAATCACAATATGGTTTTAGGAAAGGGAAAGGAACCACCGAGCAGTGTCTGAACCTTGCTTTGATTATGGGCAAGTACATGGGTGCCAAGAATGGTTCTATACACTTGGCATTCATGGACTTGTCCAGCGCCTTCGATACAGTGTGCAGGGAAAAATTATGGCGTATGATGGCCTCCATGGGTTTTGAAGAACCTTTGGTCACCCTGCTCCGCAGGCTGCACACTGCTACAACGGTATGGGTCAGATATGGCCGTGGTGGGGAAAAATCACAACCAATTTTATCTACTGAAGGCGTCCGACAAGGATGCATTTTAGCACCTTTCTTATTCTTGATTTATACAAATGGTTTGGAGGGTTTTTTGTTAGAGACATCTTCTGATTTTCCAAAGATAAATGGGAAAAGAATCCCAATGTTGTCGTATGCTGATGACACTGTTTTAATGACACTTACCCCGAACAGCATGCAGATTTCTCTGAATGCTTTTGATACCTTCATGGGCAATTTAGATTTAGGTGTTAATTTTACTAAATCTTTTGCCATGACCTGTGGTCCAAAAAATGTGAAGATACGGAAATATATGGTAAAGAATGCTAACATTGAGAAGGTGGATAACTTCTGCTATCTGGGTAACCTCTTTAATAAAAAATTAAGTTGGGAACCATTACTGACAGCACGGGTTCAGAAGGCTGCCCAGTTAATCGAAGCCCTTTTTCGCTTTTCTAGTAAATTGGGTCAGCGGCGTGTTGCAGAGATTATATCATTATATAAGGCCAAGTGCGTTTCCGTTTTGACCTATGGTTCAGGGGTGTGGGGTTCGGATAAATGCGAAAAAATACAAATTTTGGAGAATAAGTTTGTTAAGGGTTTGTTATCTGTGCCATTGGGTACATCTAATATATTCTGCCATGAGGAAGTTGGTATCGAGTTTATAAGTGACATTATTCACGTTGCCCCACTGATATTATGGGCAAAGGTTTGGCAATCAGAAGATTTGAAATTAACAAAAGATATTATCCAAGATTGTCAAAAACTTGATTATTCTACCCAAATCCCGTGGCTACGATATGTTAAAGAGACCTTTTTTAAGATAGGTCTAGGTAAAATGTACACAAACCCAGAACTACTTGGTAGGGATACCAAGGAGATTATTAAGAACGCCTTTAAATCTAGTTTGGGTTCTCCTAGGACAAATGACCATCTACTGAGCGCACAAGGAAAACCAGCTCGCCAGTTTTATTTGTCATATATCATGAACACACAATGGCGTTTTTATCTAACAAGATTTCGCCTTGGCACCCTACATTTTTTGTTCGCTTTTCCTAAACAGGGGGGTTGGTGGGAAAAGCTACCCCACTGCCCCTGTAACAACAAGGTTTCACAAAATACTCTCCATCTTCTGTTTTTTTGTACCTTGTATAAAGTACCAAGAAATGTTTTCCTTAAACCTTTATTGGCATCATTTCAAACACGTTATTATAAAGAAGCGTACGATTGTTTGCTGTCCCTGTCAACTGTACATATTTGTAATGCCGTCTTAAATTTTATCAGATCAGCTCTGGTGATTCGAAATAGATATTGATGACATTCGGTTTTTCAGAAAAGTATGTAAATATGTATAATGTTTGATTAACTTTATTTGTTTTTATAAATTTGTTATGTTTACTTTTATGGTTTCTATACGAAATCGAAATAAAGTTTTTGAAATTGAAATTGAGTACGTTGCAGGCAATGTTTGTTTTAATATCAGGTAAATCAATAGTAAAAACAGAACAAGCAAACCATAAAACAAGATCACAAATAGCCAAAACGAACGTCCCACACTGAACTGGCAGGAAATGCTTGATTGCCATTTAGGCCAGTTCGACCCTGCTCCACATTTGTGAATCAGATCAGTTTTGATTTTTTTAAAATACGGTGTATAGGTATTTTGCAAGGTATTTAATATTGCATTCATTTGTGCTAGCTTCAGGCAATGTTTGTGGTGTTATCAGGGAAATCAACAGCTAAAATCTGTGTACCAGGCCCATAAAAAACCAATAGAACGCCCCACACACTGACCTGCCATATCTGCCCTTTGGGCACTGCCAGATTTTCCTACAGGGCAGCTCGAATCCGGTAGCTGAATTGACATTAAAATTATGAAATGTTTTAGTCAGTACCAGCATTGTTGCTAGTGTATGTTAGTAGCTGTCACTTTCTTTTATTTATGTTTGTAAGCTTTATTGAAGAATAGAAATTGAACAATAACTGACATCAGCGAGAGAGAAAATGCAAAAACATCTGTTCTGATACAATACCAATACTAATGTCATGACAGAGGAATAAAGCATTTTATGGGATTTTCAGAATATGGGGGAGTGGGAGAGGGAGTTGAGGGGAAAAAGCAGAAAAATATCCTAAGAATAGCAGCACTCTAAGAAAGGAGGAAGAAGGCAATCAACCAAATAACACATTACAATGTAAAGAAGGCAGTGTAATAGTAAAAACAGTGCAAAAAAGGAACATCAAGGAAAAGTAGGAGAGAGCCTGAACCCTTCAGGGCGGTTTAAAATTCTCCGAGGTGGTGTGCTTAGGCAATGTATAAGCTAGACGATCTAAGTATGTGATGAGGGGTAACCAAAAAAGTTCCACGTTACGCTTTGGTGTGCAAGAAGAGGCAAAGGCAACGTCAAGTCTATGAAAATGACATAAAGAATTCCACCAGTGTCGTGTAGAGATGT
Organism: Lissotriton helveticus; assembly: GCF_964261635.1. NCBI lineage: Eukaryota > Metazoa > Chordata > Amphibia > Caudata > Salamandridae > Lissotriton > Lissotriton helveticus. The sequence goes on along the minus strand of NC_136070.1, from coordinate 1,017,300,769 downwards.
TTGAAAGGGACTTCCAGTTAGCGGAGATATGTTGGAAAGCAAGTGCTAACATAAAAAACCAATGGAACGCCCCACACACTGACCTGCCATATCTGCCCTTTCGGCACTGCCAGATTGTCCTACAGGGCAGCTCGAATCCGGTAGCTGAATTGACATTAAAATTATGAAATGTTTTAGTCAGTACCAGCATTGTTGCTAGTGTATGTTAGTAGCTGTCACTTTCTTTTTTTTATGTTTGAAAGCTTTATTGAAGAATAGAAATTGAACAATAACTGACATCAGCGAGAGAGAAAATGCAAAAACATCTGTTCTGATACAATACCAATACTAATGTCATGACAGAGGAATAAAGCATTTTATGGGATTTTCAGAATATGGGGGAGTGGGAGAGGGAGTTGAGGGGAAAAAGCAGAATAATATCCTAAAGAATAGCAGCACTCTAAGAAAGGAGGAAAGAAGGCAATCAACCAAATAACACATTACAATGTAAATAAGGCAGTGTAATCGTAAAAACAGTGCAAAAAAGGAACATCAAGGAAAAGTAGGTGAGAGCATAAACCCTTCAGGGCGGTTTAGAATTCTCCGAGGTGGTGTGCTTAGGCGATGTACAAGCTAGACGATCTAAGTATGTGGTGAGGGGTAACCAAAAAAGTTCCACATTACGCTTTGGTGTGCAAGAAGAGGCAAAGGCAACGTCAAGTCTATGAAAATGACATAAAGAATTCCACCAGTGTTGTGTAGAGATGTTTGAAAGGGACATCCAGTTAGCGGAGATATGTTGGAAAGCAAGTGCTAACATAAGATCATAGAGACCGAGTGAGTGCGAAGCGAGAGCTAAAGAGTCAGAAAGACTACCCAGAAAGAGATGAGGGATTGAAAAAGGAATAGAGAGTGTGAAGATACGAGAAATGTAGGACCAGACTGTTACCCAAAAGGAAGATACAGCAGGAAAAAGAAAAAAGAGGTGAAAAAGATCAGAATTTAAAGAGCCACAAGTCCAGCATTTGGAATCAGAGGTAGAAGAAAACCGAGAAAGAGAGAGAGGGGAAAGATAAAGTCTGTGATAGAGAAAGAATAGAGATTGAGTAAGAGAAGCAGAGCGGGAAACTTTCAAATATCTAACCCAAATAGAGTCCCATAAAGCAATAGACCAAGTACAGTCAAAGTCTTTTTCCCAGGAAAGTTCCACCTTAGTCTTACCTCGCTCTAGGTTAGGAGAAGAATATAATTTATAAATCAAAGAGGCTTTAGGAAGGGTAGAAAGAATAGTAAGAAGAGAGGATTGAGGAGGCGATGAATCCGAAGAGGGAAAAGAGTAATAGCGATCAAGAATAATCTCCATGAGGATAGTGAACTTATTTATAAATAAGTGAGGACAAAGAAACAAAATCTGAAATTGGGTAAAGGATCTAGGTGAAATACCGTCAAAAAGATCCAAGACCCAGATTATACCCTTCAATCTCCAAGATCTCCAATGAATGGGTCTATTGTGAAAGAGTATAAGGGAATAATACCAAATGGGGGAGTGTAGGAAAGCCTCCTGGGAGATAACAGGCCTGAATAACAAGGGTTTTAAAGTAGCGGAAGTATGTTTAAACAAAGGGAGGGAAGTATAAGGATTCGTAGAAGAAAAACCCAACACCTCCTTGAATGAAAAAGGAAGTAATAGATGACGCTCAATGTCAAGCCAAAGAGGAGAAAAGGGGGAAGGGTCGGGAGAGAGCCAGCGTGAGGCCTGTCGAAGAGAAAAGGACTTATGATAAAGACGAAAATCAGGAAAATTAACTCCTCCATTCGATTTGTGTTTGCGAAGGTTGGTCAAAGATATTCTAGCCTTTTTGTTCTTCCAGAGAAATTTGGAGATAGAAGAGTCAATGCGCTTAAAGTAAAGAACGGGAATATGGACCGGTAGCATAGAAAGGATATAAATAAGGATAGGAGCGACCATAATCTTAATAGAGTCAAGACGACCCCACCAGGAAAGGAACAATGGATTCCAAGAGGAAAAAAGATGTTCAATTCGAGATAAAGCTGCAGACATGTTCAATGAAATAGAGGAGGAGATAGATCTAGAAAACAAAATACCAAGATACTTGATCTTAGTATTGTTTCAAGCAAAGCCAGTCGAAGAAAACATATGAGGAAGACAAGTATTGGTCAAGGGGAGAATTTCAGTCTTATCGGAATTAATCTTATAACCCGAAACAGAGGAGAAATCATCAAAAGCGGATAACAAGGGAGGAAGAGATGATTCTGGGTTAGAAATGAATAAGAGAATATCGTCTGCGTAGGCAGAAAGTTTCAAGTGATCAGTACCAAAGGGAAAACCAGTAATAAGATCATTATGCCGGATAGATGTGAGAAATGGTTCGAGAGCCAAAATAAAAAGAAGCAGAGAAAGAGGGCATCCCTGACGAACACCTCTTTGGAGAGAAAGGGAGGAAGATAATTGGCCATTAACAAGAACTGAAGCTTTGGGAGCAGAGTACAATAGGGAAACAAGAGACATGAAATTAGGACCAAACCCATGCCAACGCAATGAGGCAAATAAAAAAGACCAATTCACCCTATCAAAGGCTTTTTCTGCATCAACAGAAATAGCAGCTAAGGGAACCGAGAGAGAGGGGGCCTTATTTAAAACATTAAGAAAAAGACGGGAATTATCAGAGGTGAGCCTACCCTTAACAAAACCACACTGTTCTTTACTGATAAGATGAGGCAAAAGGGGATCTAAACGTAAAGCGAGTAATTTGGCAAAAAGCTTGTAGTCAACATTAACTAAAGAGATAGGGCGATAATTTTTACAATACTTAGGATCACGGCCATCTTTTGGAATTAAACAAATGGTCGCATCTTGAAAAGAGCCGACAGCTTTGCCAGAAGAAAAGAATGAGCGGAAGATTGAGAGGAGTTTAGGCAGTAAGAGATCTGTAAAATGTAAGTAAAATTAGACCGGAAAGCCATCCGGGCTGGGCGTTTTACCTTTAGTAAGAGAAGATAAAGCTGAAGATAGTTCATGTAATGAGAGATCGAGTTCGAGAGGGGAGAAATCCAAATGGGAAGTGGAGGGTTTGGTAAGTTTCTCGAAATAAGAGTGAATAAGAGAGGGAGTAGGAGGAGATTCTGGAGTGTAAAGTTGTTGATAAAACAAACGAAATTGATCTAATATGTCTTTATCTTGATGGAGAAGAGTATTCTCAGAGGAGTAAATAGAATCAATTAGAGTGCGTTCTTTGCGAGATTTCAAATAATTAGCTAAAAGTTTACCAGATTTGTTGCGACCCCCATAATAACGTGCACTACTGCGAAGAAGAATGGAAGAAGCACTATCAGTAAAAAGTTTATTAAAATTCAATTTGGCTCTGAGAAGATCTGGCGACATACCTTTATCTGAAGAAGTGTAAAATTGGTCCTCTAATTGCTTGATACGGGCAAGGGAGAGTTTCAGCTTTTGAAGGAATTGTTTCTTTCTTTTGGATAAGAAATCAATAATAAAACCCCTTGCAGTAGCTTTAAAGGAGTCCCAGAGGGTGAAAGCAGGAATATCAGGGTCAGAGTTAAGATGAAAGAATTCATCAGTAAAAGAGTGAAACGAGGCGGAGAAATTAGAATCAGAAAGGAGAGCACAATTAAAACGCCAACGAGAAGATTTGGGATGGGGTGGAAGCAGATCAAGGTCAGTTACAATGGGAGCATGGTCAGAAATAACAATAGGCTCAATTGAGGAGGACAGTACAGATTGAGATAAGGACTGAGAAAGGAAGATATAGTCGAGACGAGAAAAAGATGCATAAGGAGGAGAAAAGAAAGTGTAGTCCAAAGTGTCTGGATGCAAGAGTCTCCAGGAGTCAATGAGATGTGTCTGTGAGATAGTATTAAGGAACTGTTTGTGAGATTTGTGAGGTAGAAATCGAACTGAGGACTTGCAATCAAGAAATGGATCCATAATTTAATTACAGTCACCACCTAAAAGAAACAAATCCTCTTTATGCTGGATACATTTGTTCGTAATTACAGACCAAAATAAACATTCAGGTACAGTAGGGCCATATACATTAAAAACAGTCAAGGGAATTGAATTAATTAACAGTTTGGCAACAATCCACCTACCATCGGTATCTTTTTCTTCTAATAAAACTGTACATTTCAACTTCTTATGAAGTAAAATGGCCACACCATTCTTCTTGTTAACAGAAGGGGAAAATAAAACTGACCCAACCCAGTTCCTCTTTAACTTAAGGGATTCAAGTTCATTAAGATGAGTTTCCTGTAAAAGGACAATATCAGGGGCGTAAGAAGCTAAATGAGAGAGAACTCTCTGCCGCTTAATAGGATTGACAAAACCTTTTACATTCCAAGAAACAACTCTAAATTTATACAAAAAAGGTCAATTAAAACAAATATTGCAATGCAGTACATACAAACCAAATACTTGAAAGGAAGAAGAAAGAGAAGAAGTGAAGAGTGCGAAGCATCATCAAGAATAGAACAGAATAGAAAAAGATGAGAGGGAATGAGAGAAAGGAAGAGTAGTAGAATGGAAAAGAGGAAAAAAGAGAACAGACAGTACATATCTAAAAGGACGACTGTGGAAAACATACCTGATGGGGAAATACAATAGGGAAGTGGAGACACGCAACAAGATGAACCGTACGAAGAGCAGTACTCCGATCAGACCAGGATTTGGGTGGAACAAAAAAGGAGTCACATGAAGTACGAGGTAAACGGCTTGACACTGTAAAAGGGGATAAAGAAAAGTTATTAACAAATAAGAAAACAGGAGAAACAAGTAATGGAAGCAAACAAGATTATCTATATAACAACTCCATTAAAAGGCATGAAACAAACAAACATAGGAAACAACAACTGAAAACATTATAATGAAGAAATCAAGAGCATTGACAGATAGTGATAGCACATAAGTCAACCATTAGGAGGCGTAAAAGTATCCATGCCACCATTAGAGTGGAGATGAATGAAGTTCTTGAGTTCTCCAGGATCTTGAAAAGTCAATGTTCGATTTAGATAGGTGACTTTGACGATACAGGGATGAAACAAACCATATCGAGCCCCAAGGGAGCGGAGAGGAGGACGCAAAGACAGAAATTCTTTCCTTCGCGAGGCGGTGGCGTTGGAGACATCCTGGGAGAAGAAGACTCTCTGGCCAAGCCAGGAGACCTGCCGCTTGGCTCTAGCTGCTGATAGAACCAATAGCAAATCTGTAAATTTCAGAAAAATAAGAATAACTCTACGAGGTTTTGTTGAGGTGGTAGAACGCGGACCAAGTTGATGGGCTCTTTGTATGCTCAAAGAAGCAGTAGGTGGCAAGTCCAGGAGTTTTGGAAGAAAGGATGTAAAAAAAAGTCACAGGATCGTCCCCCTCAATGGATTCCAGAAGATTGTAAATACGGAGGTTATTTCTCCTATTTCTATTTTCCAAGTCCTCAGTATGTTGTTGCAGAGAAAGAACAGACTTTTCTAAGGAAGAGATGCGTGGTGCATGCGCCTGTACCTCCAAAACCTGCTGCTCCACAGAAGTAATCGTAGTGTCCATAATTGACCATTTTTCCTTCAGGAGTTGCATATCCTTGTTAGTTTCTTCTATTAATGGGCGCAATGCTCTAATTTCTTCCAAGATTAGTTCCATAGAAATAGGGGAGGCAGGTTTGTCAGGGGAAGGAGGGTCTTGCTTTAAACGTTTGGATGAGGTATTAGGAGAAGTAGATTTGCTGGTAGAAGGATGAGGAGCTGAAGAACGGGTAGGAGCGGCGCCCGCCATTGATGAGGTGTCAGTAGGTTGATACACTGAAGAAGACGACATCTGAGATGTTGCAGAGGGTGGAAAAACAAATTTTGGATTGCGAGGACGAACCATAGACAGCCAAAAGTTGCAATATACTGAGATGCGATAAAGTAGCAGAGATATGCCAAATGACGCAGTATTAATCCAATGAACAATTTGAAAAAATTATGTCAGAAGAACAGGCTGTCACAAGAACAGTAGCAGATGATTAAGCTGCAGCAAGCATTTTATAACTGACATTAACTACTCCGTAGAAAATGAGAAAAGTGAATGTCAATGGATGATATGGTATTCCATTAGGAGAACTGAAGAAAGCAAAAGAAAAATCATCCAATAACCAGCCCACATGACCATGAAAAAATATGAGGTAAACTCCAATATTGAAATTATGCCAAAAAGAGAACAGTGCTGGAGGAGGAAAAACCCACTGCAAGCCTCAAACTTCAAAGCGAACATAGAGCAGTGAATGGGCAACCACAAAAATAGCACCTCCACATAGCCTAATCGCTATGATAGTATTAAAGAAGCATAAGTATAAAATAGGGCAGCATATGCATACAGGAAAGAGTTAGAGCCTATGCGTGCTCGAGCCTCCAGTCAGTAGAGCCCCTTCAGGAACGACATTGTGGGCAGCAGCGTCGTTAGTTGCCTCAAAGCAGAAAAAGAATTTATAAAACATGTGAGGCCAGCAAAAGAAAGTTCTGTCGTCAATACCTTGCAGATGGTGAATTGCCAGAGCGGAAACGGCACTCGTGAAGCAACCGCACCACCCTCCTCAGACAAGGAACGTACTCGCCGGAGCTGGCGGTGACAGTCCTGAGGAGAATGACACGCAGTGAAAATGAGGCGAGCGGACATCCGCGGGAGCGAAAAAACAGCTTCAAAAGATGCGCATTACATTCCGGTGCGCAGACAGGCAGAATACATGCCAGGATAATGCCGGAAAGTGAAGTAAATCACCGGTTGACGTCCCGGGCTGACGGAGGAGTCCCTCTAGGTGGCCATCTTGATTGGCGCCTTGGCCACGCCCCCCAGTAGCTGTCACTTTCTAATATTTTTATTTAGAATGTACAAAATATATATATATATATATATATATATATATATATATATATATATATATATATATATATAAACCTGGGAGTAATTTCTAACATTTAAGAAAATTCTAAAATATGTGGGAAATTTGCAACATATTTAAAACCTGCAGAGAAAGTAAGGGGCTGATTATGAGTTTGGCAGTCCAAATGGAGCTGAACCGCCTGCACCACCGATGCACCACTGGCGTAATATGATTTGCACATGCAGTACCGCCACCGCGGCGGTCCAGACAGTGGATGCTTGCCGGTCTTGCGGTTGAGAAAAATGTGAACGGTTCACTGGCGGACACTGCCGGCCCTGCAGCTCGACCGCCCAGCATATTACGAGTACACAAAGGCCTCGCCGGTCACCCAGTGGCGTAGTGCAAATGGAGGTCCAGCGCCAGCGGTCAACGGGTGCGCTACAAAATACATATCACAACACAATTCAAATTGGTACAAGCAACCTACTGACTGCCACCAAAACCTTACTCACATTTTGTACTGTGACAATTCGACACGCTTGCTAAGCAGCCTCTAAAAGACCAACAAATCCTGACCATAATCACTTGCAAGTCAAAGCACTGAAGCGCCATTCCTCCTATTCTTACACTTCTTTGACAACCACCCCGAAAACCACTTGCTCACTAATATTGGATCACCCACATCTCACTAGCATCACTTCCAAGTCGCCATCTTGCACACAAACATACACACCATATTATTGATTTGTCTCAGTTTTTCATCACCACCACCATGGCACCCAACTTAGGAGCTCAAAGGTCATGGTAGATGAAATCATGAGTAGATCCCCAACTTTTCAGAACCCAAGTCCTGACCACTCCTCACGGTCAGAAACAGGAAATGTGGTCCAGGATTGTCCACAAAGTGAATGTTGTTGGGAAAACCCTCTGCACACAGGGCGACATTAGGAAGAGGTGGAACGACATCAAAGGAGGCCCAGAGTACTGGCGGTAGCCCTCCCAGCGCACCACTACAACTCCAACCCTAGGAGGAGAAGATCTTGGCCACACTACACACTGAGGGCTTGGCAGGAATACCTGGGGGACTGGAATGTGGTTAGTGATACAACAGCAAATTTATTTACAACACATGCATATATCTGAGAATAACTCTGGCTTTACCATCCTATTCTCTATCGACCCACACAGCATGCAACCCAGGAAGTATCTGTGAATAATGACTGTCTGTGGCTGAGCGATTAGGTGTAAATGACACACCATGCCCACCAATTTAAGCCCTGCCATATGTGTAAATGCAGCCACTAAGTGAAGTACCATACCAAAAATAAACACAAGATCCCTTAAAAGGTCGTAAATATAAAATGCATGGTCAGTCAAGAATGCATGTCATCAGCAGCAGTGGTAACCAAACGTTCAGCAAGTGTCACAAACTGGAAGCTTCAATAGACAGGAGGCCACGTCACTCCAACTCCAAACAAGGGCTTTTGCAGGGATACCTCTCCGGAACAGGCCAATGCTTGTGACCACAGACCTTCAGCTTGTAGTGTCCCTACAGGCTGACGTTCTGTGTTCCCAGACATTACTCTGTTCATGAGCAGTATCCCTGCAAAAGCCCTTGTTTGGAGTTGGAGTGACATGGCCTCCTGGTAGTTGTAGTCCATTGATACATTATCGCCTCGGTATGTGTGTGCCCGAGCTCGATTAGCTATGGTGTCTCACACGTCCCCAACATTACCAGATGAGCCAGTCATTTGATAGCCCAGAACACAACACTCTCAATATACCCAGGGACAGAGTTAACAGACCACACTCTATTGAATATTCATATTTGTCTACAAAAAGATCAAAGACTGACACCAAGCAAGTTTTGAATATGTCATTATGTATGCTGTTGAATGCGTTGTATGTGCCACAACTACTAAAGAAATGCATAAAAGAACATACATCTACACTGCAACTGATACACAAATCATAAAAAGGCCTTTCAATGTATGAGACAGATTACCTCCAAATCCCCCTTACAGAAACTGAGCATACATATAAAGTCACAGCTTCAATTATCTGGAATTACTAGCAGACCCCGTATCTTAGCATACACAGATAGATGTCCAGCATCACAGTTGGTGTAGAATGTTTGTCTTCAGGACCCACGCACTGAAAACCTGGAGTTCCAAATGATGACCCATATGTACACCATAAGACCTGTGTGTACTCAAGCAATGCCAGTGTTTCACTATCATGTCATGGTACTAGTGTCTCAGCATCATGTATTCCTATGAACATGGCTGTATGACATTGTTCAGTGTGTGCATGTAAATTAGATGGAAAATCTGAAACTCCTCAACATGTACAAAGTCAATGACATGAAAAGCAAAGAAGCACAAAGATAACATGTCTTTTAGTTACCTTTGCACATCCAAATCTGCAAACAATTAGGCCAGCTCAACTGACCTATGACAAATGGCTAGGAACCATTCATTAAATACCTGACACCCACCCTTGGTCTGATTATTAGTAAATGAGATCAGTTTGTCAAAATGATACACAGACTCAATGCATATATAAAGCTTAACAACTTTTTTATGTAAAAAAGGTTTAGTACTGATGAAAAGGAGTTGCCAAAAAAATATGTAATATTCACAGTGTTCCATAGGAATCCGTGTCCCTATTTGCTACTTGAAGTGCTGAAGACTCCATTCCCGAATCTGATGCAGCAGGCATAAGATATTTCCACTGCCCAGTCTATGAACTCCAAAAAACAGCAGTGATCCTGAGCTCCAGGTGATGCTGGGAATGGTGACAAATATCCTGCCTCCTTATTTGGAGAATTAACAATCAGTGTTCTGTGTGCTGATGCACGTTCTTCCTCGTAGACCAGTGAAACTAACCTTGCATTTTGTAGAATTTGCAAGCCCGAAGGACAATCCGGATAATGGGACACCAACGGAGTCATCAGCAGGACAAAGTACGGGGCAACAGAGGTCTGTAAGCCAAGCAAATATCCAATGCCCAATGAAAGGGGCACCATAGATAACCCTGGGCACGAACTCCGCTCCGCTGGCGGAGTTTGCGGAATTTTGCATACTGCAAAGAATGCAAAGTTCCTGCAAAACGACCGACTCTGCAGCAGAACGGAGTTCAGCCCCGGACACTCCCCCCTCCCAGCCCCGCAATACATATTTTTTAAATAAAATTTACAATTGAATTAAAATAAAAGCGCACTTACCTTATCGTGGCATCCCGGGCTGCCCTCCTCGCCGTAATCCCCTACTTCAGACGTAAGTCAAGGTAGGACTGCGCATGCGTGAGCAGTCCTACCATGATGTACGGGATTACGGTGAGGAGGAGGAGGACAGCCTGGGAGGCCCGCGATAAGGTAAGTACGCTTTTATTTTACTTTAGTTGTAAATTTTATTTAAAAATATTTATTACGGGGATGGGAGGCGCGGAGAGGAGTATAGCTCAACAGAGTTTTTGGCCAACTCCGTAGAGCTCCGTGTAGAGCAACTCCGCCTGCACAGCCCAGGGTTAACCATAGAGAGTGAAGCATAGGCTGTAGGCAGGTAAACCAGGCAGGTCTGAATGGAAGGGACCAATCACAATCCATCTCTTGCAAAAGCAAGAGGCCGAAGATCTGGAGCATCGCCTCACGACACAGTTGGAGCACCTGTTCCTCTAGGTGGTCCACAGAGGGTGCATCCATTGCGGAAGAGGAGAAATAGGAACAGTGTAACGCAGTTTAGCTACCTCAGCAATGTAAATATACCAAACACACTGTGGAATTTCGAATAAATGAAACCAGGAATCACCACAGAGTGTATTAAAGTAGCTGACAAAGACAGAGCTGATAACATACATTAAAATGTTGCAGACCTACTTGCGCAGCGGCTTTAGAAAACGGATGTCACATATTACCAAATTAAAATGGAAGGTCTTTGTTCAACAATGACTGTGTTTCACTAGACATTCTAGCCACTTGCAATACGAAAGTCTCGCTAGCAGATGTGAGAGCAACTTCATGTAAAAACAGTAATGCATTCAGTCGGCTTAGATTCTTGTAATAGCCCATGCCAAGTTGTAATGGAAGGCGCCCAGAAACCAGCTATCCTCCCGTGTGTAGGAGGCAACAAGACACTGTATTAGCAGGTGACCAGCTGGGAAAACAACAAGACGTAGTGACCTCCAGCTCGCATACCGCAGCAACTTTGAACACCAAGCATCAAACTAACTGGCGTTGGAAAAAGCACAAATAAAAGGGTAGCATTGCAACTTCCGGAACCGGTTTCAAATTGAAAGACATATAATGATTTGAAACATTACAAGCACAGTGAAATGCGGCCTATCAGCTAACTAGTGAAAGTCCCACTGATGACTCGCCTAGTTCACCAGTGAGAAATAGCTCCGGGCATGCATGTTCACAAAGATAGGTTAAGGGAAGCTGACACAATACATGAAATACCCTACTCCAAAGGCTTCCATTTAGACACACAGGTACGTGTGTCAGGCATGCAGTGAATAGAAAAGAATTTGCCACATAAACTACACCATGGCTCACCAGACAGTGACCAGGGTCTCTCTACAGTGAAGGAAAGCCGCACCATATTACCCTATCCCCAGTAATGTGAATGTGCCATTTGATCTTGCTTGAGATGTAGTTTGTATGTCAGAATAAAAGGCTGCAATAAATCCAACTCGTAGGCAAACTGTGTATGGCATGTTGACCTTCATTTTGCAAATGAGTTCAGCTAAACATGATCAAATGTCAAGTGGAGATTAAATTCATTTTCTGTCAACTAAATGTCATCGACAGATGACAGTTTTCCACTAAACATATCATGCCCTATCTACATAATACATGCAGACAAGATGCCAGGCCAATCATCATATACCATTGGTAGATGTGCATACCCACCCTGAAAGTTAGGGTGTCAAATGGGGACAAGTGCCTGCCCTAGTGAGCCAAATTGTTATGGAAACACACATTTGAAATGTCTGTGGTGGATTTGATCATAACTAATGACATTGTAAATGAGAGCAGTACAGTAAGCATGCGTGCAACACCTTAATCTAGTTAACAGCTCCTGACCACTTGTCCCTACTCTGATGTGAGCAGGATGTCGGACTTTGGTCTGCTGAAATTAAGAACTGTACTCCACGTATGTCACCTACCTTAATGTGATCCCTCTCGTTGAACTCTTCCTTTTGTCACTATGCACGTTCATGTCAGGCACTCATTTGAGCACAGAATTGCCAATAATGAATACTAATCAGCTAAGCAGTGTCTCATGTTCCCATTTGGTCGTGTGAGAATGGATTTGTGTAAACACAGCCATGTATAAACTTTGGGTGCACTAGAGGCATGGACATCTTCACTGGAAACTGAAATGTCTGAGGGTTGGATACAAACATGTCACCACAAGACATACATATGGACTATTTACCTACACTACACAATACAACAAAAAAAGGCCTACACGTCGAATTGGCACTCACACCTGTTGCCCATCTGACCAATGAACCAGTATCAGAATGTGTATCATATAGACATTGAGATGCACAACTATACATCTGAACCATAGTCTCGACGGTCACCAGCACACATCAACTGGCAACATTGATGGCAAGAGTCACGTAATGACTGCTGACTTTCAAACAACAACCGTTTGCAATCAAATAGATTCAGCTAGGGACATATGCCAGGTGACTCCTCGATGAAAGCTTCATAACTGCAGCAACAATGACATGCACACAAAACAGCAGGTTGGCAACTGCCAGAGGGGCTAGATGTTGTGGAAAGAGAAATGTGCCCGCCCCCACCCCAAAGGTGAGCACACAGAGGGTACTGACACCCAGGCTGCTGTGCAGCCTCAATAGACAGATTCAGTTGGCTCACTGGACACACACCTCCCACCACCTCAATGGGTACATCTCAGCACTCAACCAGCGCCCCTAGCTCATGCGGTCCTAACCTGTCCACCTCAGTCCTGTCTTTTCAGTTAGCCACCATCACCACTGTCACTGTGGAGGTAAGTGCGGCTAGACATGGTGGGAGGAGAAATGTGACCCCACAGGGTGAGCCTACTGAGGATCCTAACATCCAGGCTTGGCACAGGTCATGGGACTCTACCTTGACTATCATGGTGTGTTGGGTCAGGTCATGTCCGTGATGAGGGAAATGATGGAGCAGCACCATTCCACTGACTAGAGGCTTGAGGCTATCCAGCAAGAGGTGTCCAACCTCAGAACAGTGGTAGCCTCCGTGGTTGATATCATGTGGGACATCCACACCACCCTCTGCAGGACTTTCCCAACCACATCTGCCATTTCCTGTGGTCCAAGTATATCACAGCCTTCTACATCAGCAGCAACCATAGGAAGTGAGGGCCCGTCAGAGGACGATAGTCCTGCAGGCACCCATGGATCAGCAGCTCCTGATCTCCCCCGATCAGGAAGAGGGGAAGTCCACGTAAGACTCTAGGAGGGAAGTGTGCCACAACCTCAAGGCCCACCAGACATCCACCTACCACCTAATCTCTTCCTGTGTGTGCTAGAGGTTCACGTTTTGGACTGTTCCTCTTCACCATTACAGTTTCCGAAAATGATGGACTTCACTCCACTGATTTCATCCACCATGATTGGATTCCACACCAAGAACTTTTCTTTCAATCACACAGCACATTTCTGTAATGCACTATTTATGGCACTGTACATCCCTAAATAAAACAGTCATCTGATGTCTGTAGTCCCCTTTTTCACAATTGAGCCTGTGGTGATCATGTCAACATCTCCAAGTTGGGATTTAGGGGCACTGGAAGCAGGATTACGTTTTCTGGAAAAAAGATCTATAATGAGAACTATAATGTCACTACAGGATGTACATGCTGGTGTCAAGATTCATATGAACTTCAGTCTCACAGTGAAATCACAGTCAGAGATGGTGTCAGATACAAAAACCTCTACTCAGATATGCAGGTAATATCACACATCACTACATCTAGAAACAGGAAACGTGTTAGGACTGGACACATCTGTCAATCATGCATGCTGTGGCCAACTACACAACATGTCATTGACATCGGCTAGGCTCCTGTAGTTAGCACCACAATTGCAATACATCACAAGGAATACCCGCACAGAGTCACATGGCAGGACCACACTATCGGTCCACAATGTCTACTCAATCCAGTGTAATCAGCATCCGGTGGAATCAACAAAACCAATGTAATCGATGTGTCACAATCATTTACGCCCACATTGAGGATACACCGTAGTCTGAACAACCAGGCCATAGACATTGTGGAGGCACATATGGAAAATGTAGGATAGCATGCTCTTGCCACAACACCAACACTTGTAATGTCAAATTTTGGGACACATATACTTGGATAACCAACTCACCCGGAGACAGATGTGCAATAGAAGCAAAGGTACAAACAATCCATTTGATGTGCAAACTGTCTTGGTAGTGGATTTGGACTGCCAACATCTAGGACACTCTATTCCCAGGAACATTCCATGTCCACTCCGTACATGAGAACTACAGCGCATACATTCTCAAGTTACGACTCTGAAATGCCCAAGGTAATATGACATTGTGTAGACTCGTAGAACAGAACAACATAGAGACATCAGATAGTCATACAGAAAGTTGGCTCAACGCACATTGATCACTGATGTTGGACTATGGACCACACAACACTTCAAAATGCATTCATGTACACTTCTTATTACATACAGCCTATGCCATCTGTCCCATAACCCGCATTGTCACAATCACTACCCATTAGACGTGCCTCAGCACATCACAACATCAGTGCTCAAATATCTGTAACAACACAACTTACCACATACCTGCTATTGTGAGAATTAGGTCTGGATAAGGTGCTGTTTGACATCTTCACCTTCATCTTCCTCACTGTCACCGTCTCCACTTGGCATTTCCCGGTCCCCATCTGGTAGGTTTTCATGGCCTGTATTGTCATCAATTAGAGGGATGTTGCGTCTTAGGGTAATGTTGTGGAGGAAGCAGCAGGCCAAGTTGATCTGACACACCTTCCTGGGTGAGTAGAAGAGGGCCCCACCACTCTTGTCCAGGCATCAGAATCTGGCTTTCAGGAGCCCGAAAGCCCCCTCCACTGGCTGACATGTCCTGCCATGAACCTCTTGGTAGCGGACTTCCTGTGGCATTATCGGATTCCTCAGTGGGTTAAACAGCCATGGCATGTTTCGATACGCGGAGTCACCTAGAGGTCAGAAAGATTGTTATGCACAATGTAACCACATGCACTTGGAACACCTTACTTGATTCTTTATGTTGATGCCTCTCTCTTTTGTCTAAATTTTGCTGCCACCATGTAATGGTTAAGCTCTCTGGTGCTCTTTGGGTCATGTTTGCACTATATAAAACTCTGAATAAATAAAAATTAATAAATAGAGCTTACACACATCACACTCACATACAAGCCAGGCCCTCTCCGGTCTGAATCGTGTCATCAGCTGTGGAATGCTGCAGTTCCATAGTATGAAGCCATCATGTGCTGATAATGGGAACTTGGCACAGACGGTGGTGATGTACAAATCCGCCAGGCAGACTATTTACACATTAATGGAATACAAGTGCTTCCTGTTTCGGTGCACCTGCGCATGGGTGTGTGGTGGTACCAAGCCAATATGTGAGCCATCTATGGATCCAGTAACATGTGGGATGTGAACAAGCGCAAAAACATCTGCCTTCACAGTGGCCAAATCCTCATTTCGTAGAAACTGAATGTAGGTGACAACATGTTTCAACAGAGCTGCAAGCTCCTCTGTGAGCACCATGCTTTACATTACTCCTCTCTGCCAGCGGAGTGTGCAGAGATTTGCCTACTCTGCGTTCTGCATAGAACGCAAAGAATAGGGCAAATTCCTACTCCGCAGCAGAGCAGAGTTGGCCAGCTCCCGCCTCCACCCCACCAATATAAAAATTAATAATACTAAATGCCCTTTCTGAATACCACAAGTCGCAAAGTTAGGATTTTGTCTCAGTTGAATACTGAAAGTTGTAAAGTTAGGATTTTGTCTCAGTTAAACTTAAGACCAAAACTTAAGTTTAACTGAGACAAAATCCTAACTTTACGACTTTCGGTATTTACAAAGGGCATTTAGGAGTAGTAAAGTTAGGATTCCTAACTTTACTACTCCTAAATGCCCTTTGTGAATACCGAAAATCGTAAAGTTAGGATTTGGTCTCAGATTACTTTTGTGATCGGGCCCACGGACTTTAAGTCCTGGCCTCAAACTCAATGACATGACTGTGTTGGATGATGTATTACTGTTCAACGGATGCACACTATAAACACCATTAGGTCAGACTTCCACCTTCTCCCAAGTCAGTGGTATGAATAATCGACTGCATGCATGTGCCGATGTAGGTAAGATGGCACTACCAATGCTGATGTATGCCAAACTGCCAGGTATGCATCATTTCGTCTTGTCAAAGGTGAGACAGTTATCCATGTCCGTGTGCATGTCTATCAATGAAATCTCCTGACCTGTACAAAACCCCAGGGCCACTGGGAAATATAAGTTCAATGTCTAAACATGTGTGCTACATATGTGACCACTGTGGGGCCTGTCTACTCATTCACTCCCTCTGTTGTATCTATCCAGGTCAACACCCATCTCAAGCAACGCCATTGGAAAGCCATCACCCAAAACGTGAGGTCCTTGGGAGTCCATCCCCGGCGCAACATCCTTTGGTAGGTCCACCAGCTGGGAGGACCTACGAAGGAGTTGCCACAGCATTGCACAGCTCTTGCTTGGGAGGTCCTCCTCACATCATAGGGGTGCACGATGGACCCTGACTCCCATGATGGGCAGTATCCTGGAGCTGGCCTACCCAGAGCTAGATGGGTTGTTGAGAGCCAAAGAGTAGCTTGGAGGGGGTGAGTAATGTGCTGCTCATGCCGCATAATGCCTGACCACCTTTAAAGTGTTATAGGAAACGTCAATCAAAACTAGCTGGAGCATGAGCAGTCTTCATGGTCAGGTCTACTTGACTTTTGCAACATGGCACAGGTGTATCCGACCAGTCACCAGTTTGTACATATTGCCCCATCTTGCAACCTCACGAATTGAGATGATAGCCATAGCAGAACTAACAAATGTGCCTGGTGATGGACATACATGTCAGGCCTTATCAGTGACAGGGTTGTATTGACATGGATGTGTGGCTGACACAGACATGATCACTGCAGTCTATGCTAGACAACTGATTGAGCTGAGTACACATATGGTCAGAGGACTGACAGTACTGTCCCACATTGTGAAGTACCATGCTGGTAAGGTGCCAGTACTTATATATTTGAAATGCACATGTATGAAAGTGGGAGTATTGGTAACTGGCTGCCTAATGTCTCATCATACGAGTGTGTACATGTGAACGACATCTTGGAAAATTTGTAAGGGGTACAGAACCATGAAACATGTGTGTCAGTTACATCTTGTCAAGAGGTGTTTCATCCTACACCTGGAGCTGTGATTACCCTAGTTTCAGCACTGCCAATACTTATTTCTTTAAACTGTGCCTTTCACATCCAAATCGATGTAGTATGTACATGTAACTGCGGCATATGGCAATCTAGGGTCTTGTTAGTGCAGCTCATTTGGATGTAAGTGTGCAACTTGCCCAAATATTGGTGCAACATAAGCCATAGGAACAACTGTTCTAATACACATGTGACATAGCTGACATATATATGGTCATCAGGACATAGATGAGAGGTGCCACTGCACATCTGATGAAGTTAGCATACATTTGAAACTACAGTGTCACATTGACATTTTCACATTAAATGATTCCTCTTCACTAGCCATCTGGTTTTGTTTTCCATGTTACTAGCTTACAATAATGTTCCCGAACAATCTGCACAATCCAGCAGTTTGGAATTGGAATGTGCTCTTGTGTAATGTATGCAATAGAGGTACAACGTCGCCATGACAGTTGAAGTCAGATGGTATTTTTATTTTATTTAATGGTGTTTTCAGGTGAATTTCCTGAGCTAAAAGTACAAACGTGAATTGCATTTGTTCAGCTACAGATGAAATGTTCCTATTGTGACAGAATGTGGTCCATAGGGAATAGTGTGCATCTGCTACTGACTCATGGGACCTACCTCCAAGAACTCCAGAAAAGGATCTTGCCAATTACTCATGTAGTCTCAGGGATAACTGATAGCAGTTATGTACAATGTCTTTAAAGTTTGTCCTCTTGTGTGTCATGATGGTGGCATAAAACCAAGATTACATGTCATTTCAGCATCCACCCAGGCAAGCGGAGGAGACAGGACCCAGGATCCTGAGGAAGTAGCTTGCCTAAGTGGGTCTGTTCGGAACTCCGACACAGACGGACCTAATGCCCAGAAGGGCAAGGGGAGTACCACGGAGGACACAGGTGACACATCTACATCAGTCTAGTTGGACTCCAGTGGCCCCTGCCTGGTGGTGGCGGAACCCACCCACCCTGGTGCAGATACATCCTTGTCTGCTACCCCCATTCCATCTCCACCCTCCCTGCTGCTCCCCAACCAGTTGCCTTGGCCCGTTACCTTAAGAGGGGAGCCTTCTCCTCACTGCCAGGCACCTCTGCCCCTGTGCCTTCAGCTTCCTTTTATGAGGAGGCCATTGACCTAATGAAACAGGTCTCTGTCGGGCAGACTGCACTTTTGAATGCCATCCAGGGTCTGGGTAGCAAACGTGCTCAGATGGTTACCTACCTGGGTGGCATTCTTAGTGGTATGTGTGCCCTACAGGGATCTTTTCAGGCTTTGGCCTCCTCAACAACGGCAGCATAACACCCACCCCGCCTTTACCCTGTGTCATCCTTCTTCCCCATCCCCAGTCCAAATCCCTATGCCTGTCCTGAGCACACACACAAATGCCCATGTGTGCACCAAGACACACACATGCATCACACCACAGCCATCCCCAACCACCGTCAGCCAACCTGCCACACCAACACCCACCCAGCCAGCCATCCCCACCCACCATCAACTAACCCACTACACATGCACCCACCCAGCCATTCCCACCCACCTTCAGCAAACCCACAACACCTGCGCTCAGCTGGCCATCCACACCCACTATCAGTCAACCCACCACACCTGCACACACATCACATCAGAACATTGCAGATCATTCCAGTCCCTCTGCCTCCAAACTTGATTTCAGCATTGCTTTTCCTGGACCTTCTGCCCAAAACCTATTCCTCATGTGTGTTGGACTTTGACCTGTAAGAAACCTCCCTTACAAGCCCCCACCTATGCCTGCATTTACCATCCCAATTTCATATAACACCATGGCCAGACCTACCCCTACCAAATAGGTCCCCTGAAAGAGGAGGAAGAATGACGCCTCGCTCACGGATTTCAATCATTATGATTAAATTTTTTTAAAAGACATGAGTCCTGCTACCTTTGATGTATTCAGCGTATAGATGTCTTGTGATTTGGGATGTCTGGTGACATATGCTGTCAGAAAATCTGGAGTGATGTTGTCACCGGATGTTGGATGCTACTGCAGCAGGGCAATAGTTCTCGAAATGTAGCTGTTGCTAAGCATGTAATTGACTGGAAGGTCACATGGTGTAAATCAATGCAGTTCATCAACAATGTTGACCAATTAATGCTTCAGAATCAGATGTATCTATGTAGTGGCCATGTTTCAGGTATGTGCTGCTACAAACTTGCATCCCCACACTTGGCTGGATGTACATAGGACTGTGGCTGTTGTGGCTAACCCTGGGGGTAGTGGGCGTAGCAGGGCTACGCGGAGGTCCATGGAGTTGAAAATGAACTCCGTGGAACTCCGCTACGCCACCCGCCTCCACCCCCTATTAACAATTCATTAAAATTGGAATTAAAGTAAATAAAAACCACTTACCTGCACTGCGGCGTCCCTGGGCTGCCCTCCTCCTCTTCATCGCCATCTCTGCGAAAACTGGGCATTCTCGCAAACCCACGCATGCAAATTTCTTGCAAGTTCTCCACACAGGGTTAGTTGTGGCACACGTGTACTTGTGTCCACATATGTGTATTGCCCTTTCACTGAACCAAACTCCATATTGCATGCAGGCACTACCCGCTATGTTTGCAGTACATATGTACAGTGGCACACGTCAGTTTTGTGCCTGTCTGTAGATGATGTTCAGATGTGTACCCTCTGTATGTAAAACACACTTCCACAAGGCACATGCTGTTTGATGGCCAAATGCTGCATTGCCAGTGGACCTAGCCCTCCAAGCAGTTCATGAACCACATGTTTCAGTGAGTCGCATCATGTCCTAGGTTATAATTCAATTTGTGTCATGCATTGTGACATTGGTCACTTACATGAGCAGTACGGCAGGAGTTGAAATAGAGGGAGTGACATACACTGTAGTGAATGAGCAAGGCTCAGCATATATATACTTTACATATGTCCTATAATGTGTACGAGGGTCAGCTGTGACAACAATGCTGAGCGAGCAATGTAACAGTATTGTGCACAGAAACCCATGCAACTTTTAGTTTAACACATACATCCAGGATGTTCATGGCTGACACCATTATAGTTCATGTCTTCCCTAACTGACCTCCGCTTGTGTGCATCTCAGTATGGTAAGTGTTGTATATCTGCCGATTCTTAGAGCAACACATACCTGTCTCAGGTAGGTTGGCGCGCCACCATACATGCAGTCAGCAAGGTAATTCTACTTACGTTGGAGTGGATGAGGACATCAGAGGCAAATGAGTGAACATTAGTGTGTGGATGGGTTTTACCCATGGACTAATTTAAATATATCCGTGGACATGTCAGTACATGGCTGAAGGCAGTGTGTTGAAGTGGATCTCATGATGTTCACTCTGTGGATGACCGCCAAGATGGTGCATGTGTGGCCTCGCTTAGAGTTCATATGTATTTCAAATCACGCAAGCAGATGTTTATCAGGTGGATGTTTACGTCGGGGTAGGTGGATGTTTACCACGGGGTAGGCGGTCTTGACCACGATTTGAACTTCCTTTTGATTGTCATTGGTGGAATCAAATATCGCAGCCCAATGACGGCATGCATGCATGAGGTAGGATGTGTATGTGGTTTACTTGCAGGTGGCAGTGCCCTGACCTCTGCACTTGCCTACTGACACTGCTGCGATACAGACCTCCTCAACTGTTGCTACTGTTTGCCTTCTCTGGGACGTTCGAAAGGGTTGAGGGCCCCGGCATTGCATCTGGAAAAGCTAGAAAAACTGGTTGAAGAGGTCCACCCCATGTATGGACAACTGTATGGCTCAGCAGAGGGGCAGGTTTTACATCACCTCAAGTATTTACATTTGTTTGGATGCCTGCCTTCCTGTGTCACAGTGTGAGTCTATGAACATGTGTGCTGTGTGTCATGTGATAGGTGCAATGGGATGCATACATATGACACATATGTGATTTAGAGCGAGAGGGCATACTCTCTTACAGTGAAAAAACGTAAGTGCCATTTATCTATGAATTGGTGAGTCCTGGTTAGCTTGCACAATGATTTGCCAGAATATGATTGTTGCTGAACATAAGGATTATCCTTTGTGGCCATGGTGCAGGTCATTCATGGGTCTTTGGCTCACTGTCTGTTCTATGTATGTGTCCTGTGATGTGAAGGTGGTGCTGACGTCAGGCATGTGTGTAGATGTGATGCTGAAGCCTTTGCAATCAGTGCCTGTTACCCTATGTCAATGACGACATACAAGGCATCACCTTAGTGCAACTCATTAGGTTGAAATGACATATTGAGGGAGCCATGTTTCCTATAAGCAGCATGTGAACTTACTTATTATTGGTTACATGTAGTTTTTTGTGAGAACATTGCATGCAGCTGCCAAGGTATGGGGCAAGTTTAGGCACATAATTTCATGTGACAGAGGCAGGGTTACACCATCAATAGGGTCTGGTCGTGTGAGTTCCTTGTAACACCTTAGAGTGTTGAATTTGATCTGCATGTCCCAATTCAGACTCCCTCCCCACAATGCTATCTCCATTCCTTGCATACATGTTGTACTATGGTTGTGTCGAATACTGGCTGCCCCTGAACATGGATTTTTCAATGATGTCCCACACTGTGATGATATGTGTTAGAAATAAATTAGGTCAGAATGGTCAACTGGTCTGTTCTTACAAATGTTTAGGCCGAGTTAATGCTGGTCTATTGCTCATGCTCATGTTTGACAGGACTTATCCTAGGCCATGTGTGCCTTCCAAAACATGTGTGTTGCGCCTGGTCATTCAAACGTGTACATTGTAGGTGGATTTAGTAATGTATGGAGGTGTCTTCCTGGTGACAGTGTTGGCAGGGGTACGTCCTGTGCAAGTATCGGAATGATTTTAGATGCTGTAATACATTTATTGGTTCACTTTTAGGTTAAACACATGACCATTGCTTGCCAGTTTGTCAACTCACAATGTGACACACGCAGGTACACACCTTGTGCCCTTTGTTTTGGTCATGTACATTTTGTTGACTATCAGCTGCATGTGGCACATGCTGGTTGTGAATGTGCCAGATGTGTACAAGGTGTGTACAGACATAACCAAGTGGGTAGCCCATCATGGGATTTGTATGGTATTGTGTGTGCCTCAGTTACACACAGCTGACTGCAATGTGCGAGTGTATGGCCTATATGGTTTTGGATGTATGTCTGTATGCCTCATACGGTGGTGACATTGATGTAAGGCCTACTCATGTACATCTATCAGTGACATTGTCTTGGTTGATGGGTTTTTTTCTGTGCAGGTCAACGCCCATCAAAAGTTCTCAGAACTTAAACTTATACTCTTTTATGGCTTACCAGTTCTTGCACGGGAACAGAGATGCTTGGTCCCAAATCCCGCTCGGCAATGTTAGTAGGTCTTTACTCAGAACCTCCAAATCATTACCTTGGGGGACGGGGGAATTGGATAAAATAACAAACAAAGAAGAGACTGGTCTGGAATGGTTCCTTCTGTCAGCTATCTGCGGACGTCGTCTATTCTTTCAGTGGAACCTGAAAATTAATACAACATTACTACCTTTACCTCTACTCTATTCTAGAATTACTCTGCTATGTATCTCACCCACCCTAGTTCTCCTGGACCTTGCTTCTCTTCTGATTATTAGTGAGATTCTGTCTTCCTCGCCAGTTAGTTGTTACTGATAGAAGAAAACAAACATTAGTTCCACCAGCCTGTTCTATTCTAGTTAGTCTTATTTATTTAATTGTAAGTGCACTTACTTCACTAACTGAAGAGTAATTCCTTATTTGGTTTTCTGTGGTTTCTCTCTGTTCTTTTAGCTGCTGTCTTTTTAATGTGTCTTCTCATCTAACCCTGTCTTTTCTCTTACAGGTCTTTCTGAGCACACGACTTCAGTTCAGGTGAATATTTACAATTTACACGCAGTCTTTAATTAGCATTCCGTAGTCTCTTAAGAAGTTAGCTAATTCCTTTTTCTTCCTTCCACAGGTTTTCCTGTTTAGCACGAATTCTGTTCTGGTAAGTATTTACAAATTTACAAGTAAAGACTTATTATTCATTCGAGTCTCTAATGCATTGAAATTAATTCTGTCCTTTTCTTTTCAGGTTCTATAACAACTCAACTGCTGCTCTGGTAAGTTTCACAATATTATTTCTCAAACTCTGTGACAGTTTTTACTTAGCTCTGAGCTCTGCCGTTTGTTCTTCTGTTGCACGAACGTGAACTTGATGACCTCCTTCAAGCTGACGAACATGACACGCTTTCTAACTCCTCAGACCATCGGCTCCTGAAAGTACTCGCGCCGAACACTGGAGCCGAGTACGCTGTTGTTTTAGTCTTCTGCTCTCCGGATAACAAACTAGGGGAAATTTTACACTTTTTACGGGACTGAGAAACTCTATGGGATTAAGCGCGAACTATAACGACCTCCCTGACTGAAAACCTCGGTGAAGTGCGTCGTCACAGAGGCGCTCGCGCCGCTCACCTACTCTCCTGCAGCTCTGGGCACGTAGACTAGACCGCTCACCTCTAGTTCTACCTTGGTGGCCATCTCAGGTGCCATCTTATGTCTCCAGTAGCGGACCAGTCCGGTCCATGTACTGCAGCTAGGAAACTCCTGCTTCTTTGTCAAGGAATAGACTCCACAAATACTCCCACCTGATTTTGCGGTTCTGACAGTACCCCCCAACAAGGTAGCTCCTTTCCTTTTCGGTTTTGTGGGGAACCGTTGATGAAAAGACCTAATTAACCTAGGAGCATGAACATTCCCTTCCAGTTCCCAAGACCGCTCCTCTGGACCATAACCTTTCCAGTCAATTAAGTAGTACAGTTTCCCTCTGGACGTTTTGGAGTCTAAAATTTCTTTTACCTTGAACTCAGTTCCAGTCTCTAACTGAATTGGTTTTGGAGGGGTTTTGACTCTAAGGTCTGCGGAAGCTTTCTTTAACAAGGAAACATGGAAAACTGGGTGAATCTTTAACTTAGGTGGTAACTTTACTCGGTAGGTGACCTGATTGATTTTTTCTTCCACCGGATAGGGGCCAATGAATCGCGGCGGAAATTTCCGATTACCTTTTAGTCTTAAGTTCCTAGTGCTTTACCAGACTGGATCTCCTGTATTCAGAGTTGGCCCTTCTCTTCTTTTCCTATCAGCATAGCCCTTATACTTTTCCTTAGCTCTTGTAAGATTATCTACTGCCCTTAGCTGTATTTGGTGCAAATGCGATACTGCTTCTTTAACTGCTGGGACTGGGATATCAGTTTGCCGAATCGTTGCATTTGGATGCCTGCCACAATTTAGATAAAAGGGGGAGTAACCTGTCGAGCTGTTCTTCGCATTATTGTGGGCAAATTCTGCCGTCCACAAATAATCCGACCAATCTCCCTCCTCTTTTAAAAGGAATAGTCACAGATACTGTTCTAATTCTTGGTTCACCCTCTCTGTCTGTCCATCAGTGTCTGGATGATAACTAGTGGAGAATCTAACTTCCGTTCCTATCCCTTCCATAAAGGTCCTCCAGTAGTGAGACACAATCTAAGAACCTCTGTCTGAGATCACTATTTTCGGTATTCCATGTATCTTTACAATCTGAGAGCTGAAATGGGCGGCTAACTGTTTGGCAGAAAGAACCCCCTTTAGAGCAGTAAAATGGGCCATCTTGGAAAAAGCATCCACCACCACTAGGATAGTATCAAACCCTTGACTATTAGGTAAGTCTGTAATGATATCTAATGTGACTGTATGCCATGGGTACGGAGGAGTGGGCAAGGGCTGCAATAGACCTCTTGGGGCCTGCCGTTCCGACTTTCTCTGAGCGCAGATCTCACAGGACTTAACATACCTCTCGATATCTGAAGCCATCCTTGGCCACCAATAGTGTCTCTTTATCAACTCTTCAGTTTTGGCTTCTCCTTTGTGACCAGCTAATTTATCATCGTGGCATTCTCGCATGATTTGTTGTTGCAATTCAACTGTGGGAACATACAAGGCCTTTCGATGGTAGGGTAGTTGCCGGATGATCTCTCTATTTGGATCTTCCCTTGCCCAATCCTGCATGGCTTCTGGACTCATGGCCTTCACGACATCTTTTTCTAGACTGATTGAGGTGGTGGCTCCAATAATCTTTGCACTCGATATGATTGGTTGATTCTATGTAAGGGTCTTCTGTGCTTCTGTGCCTATTCTGGACAGCGCATCCGCCTTCCCATTCTGGGCTCCAGGATGATACGTGATCACGAAATCGTAGTCTGCAAAATACAAAGACCACCTCAACTGTCTAGGTGTAAGAGTTCTGGCAGTCTTTAAGAATTTTAGATTACGATGATCCGTAAACACAGTCACTTGATGTTGAGCCCCATCAGGTAATGTCGCCAATCCTTAAAGGCGTCCTTAATAGCTAGCAACTCCTTCTCCGTGATGGTGTAATTAATCTCAGCCTAAGTTAATTTTCTGGAGCGATAAGCGACCGGGTGTAACTGACCTGTGGTTTTGTGTCGTTGGGATAATACTCCACCCACCGCTTGATCAGATGCATCCGTCTCCACATAGAAGGGTTCAGTAGGATCAGCATGCAACAGGACTGGTGCTGTGGTGAAATCCGTCTTCAAAGATTGAAAAGCTTCCTCGGCCTCTTTTGTCCATTCGAACTTGATTCCTTTTCTCAGTAATTTGGTAAGAGGGAGAATCTTCCTGGAGAATTCACCAATAAATCTCCGGTAGAAATTGGCGAATCCAATGAAACTTTGGACTTCTTTTACACTTGCAGGAGACTCCCAGTTCATTACTGCTTCCACTTTTCTCTGATCCATCAATATTCCAGAAGGCGAGAGGACAAACCCTAAAAACTCCACTTGTGACACATCAAAGGCGCACTTTTCCAATTTCACGAATAATTTGTGCTCTTGCAATTTCCTCAAAACCCCTTTAACTTGCTCATGGTGTCTTGACACATCAGATGAGTAAATCAAAATATCATCTATGTACACAATTGCACACTGGTCAATAAATTCCTTCAGGATGTCATTGATGAAGTGCTGGAAGGCAGCCGGGGCATTGCACAACTCATAGGGCATTACTTGATATTCGAAAAGCCCAAATCTAGTCCGAAATGCCGTCTTCCACTCATCACCTTCGCGCATTCGGACTAAATGATAGGCGCCCCTCAGGTCTAATTTTGTGTAAATTTGGGCTCCTTTAACTTGATCCAAGAGTACAGAGATTAATGGCAGTGGGTACCGATTTTTCTTGGTAATTTTATTGATCGCCCTGTAGTCAATACACATCCTTAAGTCTCCCTCCTTTTTTGACACGAAAAATAATGGAGACGAGATGGGAGACTGGGAGGGCCTAATAAATCCATTTGCAAGATACTTATCCAAGTACTCTTTTAAATTATGGTTTTCGTTTTCTGTCAGCATGTAAACGCGACTGCATGGCAAGTTTGAACCCGGTTCCAGATCTATCTTGTAGTCATACACTCGATGTGGAGGTAGCTGCTCAGCCTCCACTTCATTAAACACGTCTTGGAACTCTCTGTATTCTTCAGGGACTTCTGTAATATTTATTACGCACATGGAATGCCCAAAGGAACATAGAGATAAGGCCGGATTACCTTCCAAAGATTTCTTTACTGCACCAAAACAATTCTCATGGCAATACTTCGAGTTCATCACAATAGTTCTGGAACTCCAGTCGATTGTAGGATTGTGTTCAGTAAGCCACGGAAGACCTAGAATTAATTGAAATTGTGGCGCATCTATTAAATTAAACTGAATCCTTTCCTGATGCCCATCACCTGAAATCAATTGAATTGCCTCAGTGTGACTTACGATTGGCCCTGACGAAAGGTTGGTTCAATCCACCGCTCGGACGGGCTCACTCTTACTCTTCTTGATAGCTTAAATGCTTACCTTAGCCGCAAACCTTAAGTCACAAAAGTTCCCTGTAGCTCCGGAATCGATCATAACTGATACCTCTGTCAAAATGGTCTCCCTGAATCTCGCTTCCATGGACAGGTTCAAATGTGGAGCCGCCGATTGTAGCGTGTTCGCTACTCGGTGTTCCTTTGGAGTTATTTCTTGATTCGCATCCACCCCTTTAACTCCTCCCACAGGTGGTGCCGTTAGTTTTCTTTCGGCTTGTAGGTGTTTCTGGGCTTTTTTGGACAATTTCTAACGAAATGCCCCCCGGATCCACAGTACATACACAAATTACGAGCTCTCCTCTTGTCCTTCTCTTCCTTAGTCAGGGGGCCTCTGATTGTTCCAATCTGCATTGGTTCGGTTCCTGGTTGGGTCTCTGTACTTCTTATGCCATCAGATCGAGCTCTGTCAAATCTTGGAGTAATTATTCTAAAATCTTTCTTCTTTTCTCCTCTTCTTTCTCCCTGACGAAAGTCTATCTCCAAGACTAAGTCTATTAGTGCCGAAATCTCTGTGGGTCGATTTGGAATTTGGGCCAACGTATCTTTTAATTCATCTCTCAACCCACGATAAAACACCGCAGCTCTCTTGCTTTCTGGCCAATCAGTCTCGACCACCAGCTTGTTGAACTGGGCCAGGTACGCTATTAGATCTCGATTTCCTTGTTGCAAGTCGAGTAGTTCATTATGCACCACCTGGGATATCCGCCGCGTATCAAAAATCCGAAGGAATTCTTGTTTGAATTCTTCAAAGTTCCTAAGTAGAGGGTCATCCCGGGAGACTAAGGGCATTGACCACGAAGCTGCGTCTCCACTTAGATACGAGAGTATGAAAGCTACTTTGGACTGCGCATCAGGGAAGATCGAAGGGCGGCACATAAAGTGCAAGGAGCACTGTGAAAGAAATATTTGCGCCTTCTGGGGATCCCCGTTAAATCTTTCGGGAGCCGCTAATGGAATGACAGGGGATAGGGAATGAATTACTTGGGTGGTTGATCTATTGGTGGCTTCTAATACTGGATTCATTGCTTCCCTTTCTAAACTACTGGATGATCTAAGTCTTTGTGCTAATTCCGCAGTTTCCTTTCTGGCACTGACTACTTCTTGCCTAAGGTTTCGATTTTCTTCTCTAACTGCTTCTAGTTCTTTTTGTATCGCATCTAGAATTGTTCCTAGGGATTGCACATCAATTCCTTCCGCCATCTTTGTTCAGGTGCGAAGGCAATGTGGGCACTTCACTCTGTCAGAACTTAAACTTATACTCTTTTATGGCTTACCAGTTCTTGCACGGGAACAGAGATGCTTGGTCCCAAATCCCGCTCAGCAATGTTAGTAGGTCTTTACTCAGAACCTCCAAATCATTACCTTGGGGGACGGGGGAATTGGATAAAATAACAAACAAAGAAGAGACTGGTCTGAAATGGTTCCTTCTGTCAGCTATCTGCGAACGTCGTCTATTCTTTCAGTGGAACCTGAAAATTAATACAACATTACTTCCTTTACCTCTACTCTATTCTAGAATTACTCTGCTATGTATCTCACCCACCCTAGTTCTCCTGGACCTTGCTTCTCTTCTGATTATTAGTGAGATTCTGTCTTCCTCGCCAGTTAGTTGTTACTGATAGAAGAAAACAAACATTAGTTCCACCAGCCTGTTCTATTCTAGTTAGTCTTATTTATTTAATTGTAAGTGCACTTACTTCACTAACTGAAGAGTAATTCCTTATTTGGTTTTCTGTGGTTTCTCTCTGTTCTTTTAGCTGCTGTCTTTTTAATGTGTCTTCTCATCTAACCCTGTCTTTTCTCTTACAGGTCTTTCTGAGCACACGACTTCAGTTCAGGTGAATATTTACAATTTACACGCAGTCTTTAATTAGCATTCCGTAGTCTCTTAGGAAGTTAGCTAATTCCTTTTTCTTCCTTTCACAGGTTTTCCTGTTTAGCACGAATTCTGTTCTGGTAAGTATTTACAAATTTACAAGTAACGACTTATTATTCATTCGAGTCTCTAATGCATTGAAATTAATTCTGTCCTTTTCTTTTCATGTTCTATAACAACTCAACTGCTGCTCTGGTAAGTTTCACAATATTATTTCTCAAACTCTGTGACAGTTTTTACTTAGCTCTGAGCTCTGCCGTTTGTTCTTCTGTTGCACGAACGTGAACTTGAGGACCTCCTTCAAGCTGACGAACATGACACGCTTTCTAACTCCTCAGACTTTCGGCTCCTAAAGGACTCGCGCCGAACACTGGAGCCGAGTATGTTTATGTTTATGTTTTTTGGTATTTATAAAAGCGCGTACAATTACCCATGGGCGTCTCGGCGCTGAAAATGCATTGTTGTCTCACCCTGATGCAGAAAAAAGGTGTGGCTTACTGATTGAATAACCAGGTTTTCAGTTTCTTTCTGAACTGAAGAAGAGAGGGGCAGGTTTTTATGTGATTTGGAAGGGTATTCCAAAGTCTAGGGGCTGCAATTGAAAAGCGGCGATCACCCCAAGAAGTTGTTCGACTACGTTGAACCACTAGTTGGTTAAGTGATGAGGAACGGAGGGGTCTAGATGGATTGTACGGGGTCAGTTTATTTTTAAGGAACCGAGGTCCCTGATCCTGCAGAGTCTTGTAGACTGTACACAAGGCTTTAAATTTTACCCTGTTGTGGATGGACAACCAGTGGTAGTTTTTCAGGGTGTCTGATATAGGTGCAAATTTGTTTTTTTTTGACAGAACGCGAGCAGCAGCATTCTGCACGGTCTGTAATTTTTTAATAACTCTGCTCTGAGCATTGAGCAGCAGACTGTTGCAGTAATCTAGTGATGTCAAAACTAGAGTCGTGACTAGCGTTTTAGCTGCTGAGTCTGGTAGATACGGTATAATTTTCCTTACCGTTCTAAGTTTAAAGTGGGCGTTAGCTGCCACCTTATTTGCGTGGGCCATGAAATTAAGCTGGTCGTCAAAAGTGACACCCAAATTTCTCACTTTGACCGTAGGGGAGGGAGGTGTACCTAAGGCCGATGGCCACCAAACGGCGGACCATGCTGGTGTGAGATTGCCAAAGATAACCACCTCCGTTTTATTGGAGTTGAGCTTCAGGCAATTCCTTGCCATCCACTCATCAATAGCGATCATCCCATTTTGGAATTTCTCTGCCACCCTCTGTCCATCCCCCTTTATTGCCAGTACTAGCTGAGTGTCGTCAGCGTATGAGGTCAGGCCCATCCCATATGCTTTGATGACACTAGCAAGTTCCGACACATATATATTAAATAGTGTCGGACTAAGGGATGAGCCTTGAGGGACCCCACACGGTAGCGACAGGCTGGCCGACTGAAAGGGGCCCAGGGTGACCGCCTGGGTTCTGTTGGCCAGAAAGGAGGCAAGTAAGTTCCTGGCAGTAAGCTGAATGCCCATCCTCTCGACACGGTCGACCAAGATCTTGTGATCGACCGTGTCGAAAGCTGCTGAGAGATCCAGAAGAACTAGCAAAGCTGTTCCTCCTTGATCGCGGATGATTCTAATGTCATCAGCAGCTTTGATGAGGGCGGTTTCGGTGCCATGATTTTTGCGGAAACCGAACTGTGTATCATCCAGCAAATTATGATTTTCTATATAGGCAGATAACTGCTGATTCATTGCCTTTTCTAGAACCTTAGCTAGAAAGGGGAGGCTCGCAATAGGGCGATAGTTTTTTAATTCGCTTTTATCTGAACCCGGCTTTTTAAGCAGGGGTTTAATCAAAGTGTTTTTTAGAGAGTCAGGGTAAATACCAGATGACAATATGTTATTACAGACAGCAGTAATAATGGGGATAATTGTGTCTGGAACCGTGGCAAGCACGGAGGTCGGGCATGGGTCCAGAGCAGAGCCCGCTTTAATCGATTTGACTATGCTCTCGATTTGTTCAGTGGTGAGGGGGGTAAAGCAGGTCATGGCACTTTTAGAGGTAATCATGGGGGTAGTAATCCTGCTGTTAGCCTGATCTGAGCTAAAGGCTTGATAAATATCATTAACCTTTGCATAAAAGAACTCAGATAAGGCATCACATAGTGCTTGTGAAGGGGGAGGATTGAGGTCTGGAGAATTTCCAGCCAAGGTTTTGGCGATGTTAAATAGCTGTTTACTGGAATTTTTTGCCGTTTCTATCTGGCGTGTAAAGAAATCTTTCTTTGCAGCTATTATCATTGCTTTATAGGTTGCAAGAGCTTTTTTATAGTTTTCCTTCTTTTCACTATCATAAGATCTCCGCCAGTGTCTTTCTTTGTTCCTGGTTAGTTGTTTTTGATTTTTTAATTCTATAGTGAACCACTGAGCTTTTGGTGCATTTCTATTCTTGGAAAGCGATTTTGTGGGCGCCAACTGAGTCGTGGCCTCACCCAACCACTTATGGAATTGATTAGTGGCGATATTGGGATCAGTGGATAATTCTGGGGTGGTGGTATCAAGAAGCAGCTTTAAGTCCTTGGAGTTAATATCATTCCACGCTTTAAACGTTCCTTTTGTACTAATAACCATTTTTTGTCTTTGCGGATTTTTAATGGTCAATCTGCTAAAGATAACTGAATGGTCTGTCCAGGTCATTGGGAGAACTGAGGTGATACTTAGTCCTTCAACATTTGTAAAGATACCATCCAATGTATGGCCTGCCTGATGGGTAGGCATCAGGACCAGTTGTCTAAGGCCCAATGTATCTAGGTCAGACAAAAGGGCTAAAGTGTCCTTATCACTAGAAAGCTCCAAATGGAAATTTAAGTCTCCCATAATCGTGGTGGAGTCTTCTGTGGCTATGTACTCCATTATGTTACTGAGATTTGCTAGGAACGCAGATCTGGTCCCTGGGGGTCTATAGATCAAGATTCCCTTGAAATTATAGGTCGGGGACAATTTTATATTAAAATGCATGGCTTCGCATGAAATGGTTGGAATCGGTAAACAGCGGACTTCAAATTGGTCTCTCGCTATAATAGCTATCCCACCACCTTTTCCAGTAGGCCTATCCTGCCGATAGGCACTGTAGCCTGGGGGAACTGCCGTGACATAGTCGGGAGCAGATGCGTCATCAGTCCAAGTCTCTGTGATGTAAAGGACATCTAAATTAAAATCACTAACCAAGTCAGCTATTTCCTGGCAGTGTTTGCTCAGAGAGCGCGCATTAATGAGTGCCATGGCGATGTGGGTGTCAACCTCCATGGCGGAAGATTTGACATGCCTAGTTGGATTATCCCACACAGGTGAAATGTTGCAATGAGAACATTGTGAAAGAAGAACCGACTGCATAAGGGATAAATCGATTTTGGTGCAGAGCGGTGCGTGAGCTGGCCGAAGGTCCAGGAGAGCATTGCGGGTGTAGGAGAGAAACGGGGCAGGGGTCATGGCCCTTGGCCTGGTACCGGCGCGGACGGGCGCAGACGGGCTTGCCTTTGGCGCGCCTTCGGCGCGCCGCCGGCGCGCCCGCTGCGCCCGCCCGCTGCGCGGACGGGCGAAGTTGTTATTTTTATACATGTATTGGGCGGGACGTAAGGAGGGTGGGAGGAGCGCAGAGCTCTTGGCCAGCCTGCCCAATGTAAGATGGCGGCCCCGTGAAATGCAAAAGCTTCCCTGCGCCTAAATGCTACGGCGCTGCAGGGGAAGTTCGAACCCCGGCGAAGTAGTCTCGCCTAAGGGGATGACAGTACTAATAAAAGCACACCAGTTAAAATATATTACAATTCTTAAAAACAATTCTTGTCTCAATCGTTTTTTTGGCAGTTAAATTGTAAAGAGGTGCAAGGAAGCACAAGCAGACCTCCGGCTTTCCGCCTCAGAGGGAAACAATAGCTAGGTCCAGGCGAATGCAGAAACGCCTTTTAAATACCCTGGGAGGGCGGGAGGAGCGCAGAGCTCTTGGCCAGCCTGCCCAATGTAAGATGGCGGCCCCGTGAAATGCAAAAGCTTCCCTGCGCCTGAATGCTACGGCGCTGCAGGGGAAGTTCGAACCCCGGCGAAGTAGTCTCGCCTAAGGGGATGACAGTACTAATAAAAGCACACCAGTTAAAATATATTACAATTCTGAAAAACAATTCTTGTCTCAATCGTTTTTTTGGCAGTTAAATTGTAAAGAGGTGCAAGGAAGCACAAGCAGACCTCCGGCTTTTCGCCTCAGAGGGAAACAATAGCTACGCTGTTGTTTTAGTCTTCTGCTCTCCGGATAACAAACTAGGGGAAATTTTACACTTTTTACGGGACTGAGAAACTCTATGGGATTAAGCGCGAACTATAACGACCTCCCTGACTGAAAACCTCGGTGAAGTGCGTCGTCACAGAGGCGCTCGCGCCGCTCACCTACTCTCCGGCAGCTGTGGGCTTGTAGACTAGACCGCTCACCTCTAGTTCTACCTTGGTGGCCATCTCAGGTGCCATCTTATGTCTCCAGTAGCGGACCAGTCCGGTCCATGTACTGTAGGAAACTCCTGCTTCTTTGTCAAGGAATAGACTCCGCAAATACTCACACCTGATTTTGCGGTTCTGACAAAAGTAAGCATTGTGGAAAGCCATTGCCTGGAAACTGCGGGACATGGGAGTCTATAAGTGGCGCAGCATCCACTGTTGCAAGAGTTGGGAGGACTTCAGACGTAGATGCTGCAACATCGGCCAGTACCACCTGGGAAGGTCCTCCCCAAGTCTCAGTGGCGTGCGCAAACCCTTGACTCCCCTGATGGTTTGTGCCCTGGCGATGGTCTATCAGGAGATTGATGTGCAATTGATAGTCCAATAGCAGCTTGGGGATGTGAGTGTTGTGCAGAGTCTACCATTGGGCTCAGACTTTTCATCCCTTTCCAGGCAGGCATTTCTACACATGGCATGTGGGCGACTCCACTCTTGAGGCTGATGGGTGTTATACCATGGGATGGTTGTGAGATGGTTGTCTGTATTATGGGCATGGGGTTTGTTTAGTGCTCCGGAATCAGAGCTGATGAAACAAGGCCAGTGTTAAGCTGTCACATGGCTTTGTGTTGTGGCATGACGCCTACACATGTGTAATGATGTATGTGACAGAGGCCCACTATGGACAGTATTCTCATTTGTGTTCAGATAGTTGATCCACCAAAGATGTGTTGTTTGTCAGTAGAAGTGCTCACATGTGCCATGGTAGACAATGGGCAGTGTGCCAGGCAAATATCCTGATTTGGCCTTGTAATGCGGGCATGTTGGACATTGTGAGGTATGAATGTACACTAGTGCCATGTGTATTGTTGATCACATGATGGCATCATGATGGTAGGAGTAGCTATAAGGTAAAGTGAATTTTCTGCCCACGGACATGTCCCATTTTTTCATCCGTACATGTTTGTGGATGAGAGTGGGTGGGCTACGCATGTGTTGGCAGATGAGTGAAGGGCAATGTTATTATCTGGTGTGTATTTGTGCTGTTGTGTACACACAGTGTGCCATGTGTGATGTACTGTTACCAATGTTATAACGGTGTTCTAACCCTTTTGTAATGGGCTATGTTTGTCATGGACTGTATGATCACATTTGTGTCCCACAGCCTGTTGATCAATGGCAGTAATGTGGTGGTGTGTAGTTGTGTGTAGTAAGTGTGTCAAATGTTGATGTATGGATCACATGAAGCAGATGGTAATGTGGGATGTGACATACTGATGTTGTCTGGTTATGTGTGTGTTTTATTTACACTGTTGAAGCCTAGTCATAGTTTTTGTTTATAGTGTATGCTGTTCATGTGCCTTCTATGTTGGTTACAGGTGTTCCCCTTTTACAATTGATAGTAAGTAACTGTACATCATAGGCATTGCAATACTTGACAATGATGTGTAGCTGCACTGTGGTGATGGTGTTGCCAAGAAGACCAATGTGCATTAGGGATGTCCCTAGATGTGTTAGTGGTGAGTGTCTGAAAAGTTTCAGCTCTTCGTCCATCATCTCCTTGTGTTTGCTTTGTTCACCCTAAGTTGGCAGGGTGTGCCCAGACATGGGTCCCTTTCTTACTTTGCCACTGATTTCAAGCTAGCCTGCCTGATGAGGGGTGTTACCCTGAAACTGGTCCCATGATGCTTGTTTCCGGTCCAGGGAAGGCCTGGCTTGGCAGTTCGGGCTGGACTGTTCCCGTGAGGCACAGGGTCAAGTCTGATTTGCATATAGCTGGGTCAGAACTGGGGTGGCAAAGTGAGCTTAAGAATGATGATGGATTCAACCCAGATCTGTGACTGGGGATGAGTGTCCCAAATGTTTCAGCGCTCCGTCGATCATCTCCTTGTGTTTGCTTTGTTCACCCTAAAATTGCAGGGAATGCTGAGACATGGGTCTCCTGCTCACTTTGTCACTGGATTCAAGCTAGCCTGGCTGATGAGGAGTGTTATCCTGAAACCGGTCCAGGGATGCTTGTTTTCAGTCCAGGGAAGACCTGGCTTGCACTTCAGGCTGGGCTGTTCCCATAAGGCACAGGGTCAAGTCTGATTTGCATATAGCTGGGTCTGAACTGGGGTGGCGAAGTGAGTTAAGAACGATCATGGATTCAACCCAAACCTATGACTGGGGGTGAGTGTCTGAAAAGTTTCAGTGCTTTGTCCATCATCTCTTTGTGTTTGCTTTGAGAGATGAGTATGCCCATATGTCTCACAGCTGTTTCCACTGTTATTTCATCATCAACCTAGTCAGGCAGAGGAGGCTGTGAAGGCGACGTTGGGGAGGCAGCTGGACAGAGCGGCTTCGATCAGGAGACTGACAGCGACGGAGTCAAAGTCGCAGAGGGTGCGGGGCTTGCCCCAGAGGATACAGACTTGTTATCATCATCCTCGCCGGTGTCGGACTGCAGTGTGTAGTGGTGGTGGAGCCCACAGGAACTGTGTCTGCACACCCTTGTACGCCACCACCTGTTCCATCTCCACCCTCCCTGCTGTTCCCCACAAAGTTGTCCGCAACAGCTCCCATAAGGGGCGCGACATCTCCTTTGCCCCAGGCACCTCATTCACAGCCCTGGTGCCCCCAATTGGCCTGAGTGAGGATGCAGATCTCTGTTGGGCAGACTGCACTGCTGAGTGCCCTCCAGGGGCAGTGCAACATAATGAAACAGACGCTGGAATTCCTGGAGGGCATTGACAGTGGCATGTCTGCTCTACAGAGATCTTTTCAAACATTGGCCTCCTCACTGATGGCAGCCTTCCCCCTCAGTCATCCTTCCAACCCTTAATCTGACTCTTCAACATACCAAGTCCCATCAACCATACATGTCCCACAAAAAAACAGACATAGGCACATGCTAACACCATCATCCACAAGCACCACACTGACCCCAAAAAGCAGGAA
Organism: Lissotriton helveticus; assembly: GCF_964261635.1. NCBI lineage: Eukaryota > Metazoa > Chordata > Amphibia > Caudata > Salamandridae > Lissotriton > Lissotriton helveticus. Next base: position 1,017,264,171 of record NC_136070.1, on the reverse strand, counting down.
GATAAGCATGCATGCACCACAGCAGTCCCACTAGACACATACCCACAGAGCACCCAAAAACAGTCAACGGTCTTACACAAGCAGCTTCAGACTCACAGACACCAGCAACAGGCACCTCCATATCACAGACAGACACTACATCTCCTGCCCAAAGTCCACCCCTTGTCATCACCCTCCTCAAACTCACATGAAAGTCAATGAGGCCCCCATTATCTCTTTCTCCGCCTCAACCACTCCCCCTTCTTCCACATTTGAGCCAGCCCCTCCAAATATCGACCCCAGTCTACCCTGAGTTTTGTTTATGAGGTGTCTGGACTTTCCTCCTGATGCCCTTTCCTGTGGAGGTTTCTTCGGCCGTGTCACTTCGGCAAGTTGTGTGGTATGGCAAAATCCTGGACCAAAAATCTGCATTCGACTGGACATTGTCCTTTGTTAAAATATTTTATTTTGTTTTCCAATAAAGTTTGCACATCGATTATTACCTTAGTTGGTTCAGTAGTTATCATGCAGAATGAAGTGATGCTTTTCTTCAGTTGGTACTACCACATTGGTGTACTTAGGAGGTAGGAATAGGTGATCCTTTCTCAGTGGTGATTCTGATCTGAGCTTTGCATCTATTCAGGAGATAACAAGAATGAACTCGATTTGAGCAATGAACACCTACATGTTGTGACATTTCATTGTGTGGGTTTATATTGGGTACGTATTTTATTTTGGCACATGTCTGCTAAATGTTGCTGGCCTTCTCCCAGTGTTGTTGTTGTGATATGTGTGCTGTGTGTTAGATTGAGATGTTTCCATACATGGAGGGTGTAAGCTTGTCTTACTTTTATGTGTGTTTGACTTGCATTGTATCCATTTGTCTGTGTGTAGGTTTGTGCTACTACCTGTAGCTGTGTGAGATGTCTTTGCTATCCTAAATAGCCACTACACTTGCCTACTCATGAGCAGGACTATGTAAAGCATTTGACTGTCCCAGATATGCTTGATTCGCCAAGTCTGGTGCTAATGTTGTGTATGTGCGTATGCTATCCTGTGTTGTGTCACCCTGTCCTCAACTTTATGCTATGTACTTTAGATGGTTTCATTGATATCCTATCTGAGGTGTTTCAGATTTGCCCTTGGTTGATTTGCCAATGATCCAGTGTAGTCCTTTTAGGTCACATTGGCTTTTGATGTGGGATATGTGTGTGAGTATGGTGAAGCTTTGTGGCTATGAAGGTGTGTTGCAATTTTAGAACCCTACCGTACTGGTGGTTTATTTGTGCTGAGGACAGGAGCAAGGATGTGCCTAGTATGATGGGAGCTGGTGACTAGTGATCCTGTCTGGGTTTCTTTGCACAATGCCTCATGGTAGGGGTATGGTTTGTATACTGACTTGGTGGTGTGGGGTGTAATGGTGAGGTGCAGGACTTGTGACTATCATTCTGTACATGGATCTGTGGTGTGTTGGTTGTGTAGGTATGTGTGTGCAACATGATTTGAGATTTTGTGGGGCTGGTGGTGTGGATGGCCTCTTACTGCAGGTATTACTTTCAAGTTTCATTGTTGACTGACTCCTGTCCTTTAGTGCGGGTTGTGTAGTGGCTATTTTGGGACTGCAAGAGCACCCTCTGACTTCTATTGGGCATGGCTTTGAGGTACAACGACACATAGGGCCCATAAATAAATGGCTGTGGTTTTGTAAGTGAAATGGGGGTAGCTTAAGGTTTTGCTACAATAGTGCTGGGATATGGCTTGTGAGACTATACATGACAGGCAAGGTGCCTGAGAGATGCGTAACGGACAGTGGTAAGGGTGAGGTATGTAATTTGACGAGGTGGGTAGAGATGATATTTTGTTACATGACCAATTTATCTATGTTTTTGTATGGGCAGAGTGTGCGCATGCATGTACGTTTAGGTCTGTGTGTAATGCTATTCTCCTGTATGAAAACGTAGGACTTCTCACATTGACTGACTAAAGGCCCCTGTACCCAGATATGTCATAGTAGATGGCTTGTCTCAGTGAGCAGGATACACACCAGACCCCCGTGGAGCCTACGTACCAGCATCTATACGATTCATACACTTGGGGTACACACTTCCATTGGCTAGTCGACGGCGACACCTCATTTGGCATACAGAGCGCTAAGAATATGTGGTGGTATGACTTACCGGAGATGGCACCCATGACGGCATCTGCTTCTGAGGTAGTTCAACAAGTAAATCAACTGAACAACAGTTATGATGGCCTCCATGACTGCAGAGGTTGTATATTGATGTGTACAGGTGAGTTTTGACTTTATACACTGCCCTTTTAACCCCCTGTGCTATGGTGGTTGGAACGCCACACTGGTGCCAAATGAAAGGCAACTCGAAATTGGCTCAGCAGGTTGAGTGGCGGATGTTGCTTCCCAGGACCTCCTTGGAGTGTTGCGCAACGCACTGGCGGTGTCAGCGGAACTGTGCTGGAGCTCACCCCCCCATAAATTGCAACTCGTAATACGGCAGACAAAGGACCACTGTCAAACCGCCACCGCATGTCATGGCAATCCATGGACTGCCATACTCATAATCAGGCCCTAAGAAATGTGCATTTTCTACAGAAAATGCTGAGCTGCAGATTTGGAAAGTCCTTAGTCATCAGTTCTTATCGAAGTTCAAAGAGCTCCTCTTTGACTTGCAATCTCTGGTTATTTACCATGTGTAGCACTTTTACTCATTATAAAAATTGGGAACCAAACTAATTTAACCGATTCCCCAACAAAATACTTTTTGTAAAGTACTTTCTCATGCAATGATCTTTCCATGCTTATCTATGTTGAAAAAGAAGTGGAATCTGTACTTTGGAAATAAAGCAAATGGCTAGTTTGCCTGTAATATTCCTAGAAATATGTTAAGAGTTTAGCATATGCTGCTATAAAAGCCAGACGGTTGCGGTTGTTAGTATTTACGTGTATTTTAAGACAATATTAGAAAATTACTCATCACTAAAATCTTCACTGTCCTAGCACCTCTTCTCAACATCACCAACTCGTCACAGCAATTCACATTTATGGTATTAAAAAAGTTTGCTTACAATGGGGCTTGTCACTTTTACGTGGGGAGGGCTTAAAGTCTACATTTTGCATGAAAGAAATTTGGTTACTGGATAAAAGTTTGTAGTAAAAGAAAAGTAAGGTCTGAAGTTTATAGGTTTCTTACAGATCGTCGTGTACTTAAAGGAATTTAGATACAGGGAATTAACTGAGGACTATAAGGAGAGGGGTGTGCCGGCTTGAGGTAATAGTGGTGTTTGTGTTTTTTACAATTTATTATTGAAACAGGTTTATAGACGTTTTGTTTTTTAAATGTGCAGAATTTAAATAATGTTAACCATATTAATCAAAAAGTAATGCAGCGCAGTAAGTCACATTGCTGAGTTGCACCAAGTTACAAGTAAAGGGCAGGAATGCACCGTATGTATCACGATAAGGTGCATTCCAGTATTTTCCCAGCGATGGTGCACAATGTGATGCCTAGCGCCAATGAAGGCACCCTTGTACCATGGTGCACAGGTGGCTGCGTTGCAAGCATACTTGTTTTTGTGTATGAAGGAGCACATAGAAGTGTGCTGCAGAATCCAGCACATATAGAAAGAACAAGTAACATGGAGAAATAAAGATATTTCTCCCCTTTGCGCCCTACCCAGGAAGGTATAGGATTATGGTGCATTCCCACATCTACCAGTAATGGTAAATCTGGGAATGCATCAAAATCCATGGGTGTTGCATGGGAACACCCACACAATGCCCATGGCAGAGTAACGCAAAGCAGCTATTTGCACTGTGTTGCGTTACTCCAGATTCAAAAAGCCTCAAAGGGCCACACAAAGTGGCCTTGCGTGGCTTGATAAATCATAGTTTAGGGTTGCGTCATGCATGCATCCTGTTGCATGGTGCAAAAGCAACACAACGCTTGCATAAATATGCCACCAAATCTAGACCTTTGGCATCTACACCCCTAGCACAGTGTGTTTCCTTGTGATAAACCAAAGTATATTCAAGGTCATATTTCTCCAAGGTTAAGGGCTATATTTAATGTGTAGAGATGTGTAGCAAAGATGATTTGACTCATTTTCAAGCAACTTTAAACTCGACCCCTGTAGACTTGACCTACACGTCCGTGGCCAGTAAAAACATACAGAAGAAACAAAATGGATACCAAAAGAAATAATGTCTAAAATACTTGTTCCTTGGAAAGGTGAGCTGCTTTTTTATTTTTCCAGACTTGCCAACACACACTGTGCCACCTTGTGTCACATGATATCAGCCCCCTTCACAGGGTTACCCGGTGGATCAAAAGGTGTGTTGGAACCCCCTGCAGAGAGGTAGTTTCCAGCTTGTGTTTCGAGCCCCATTGTAGGGTGTTACTTGCACCATACTGAGATGCTTTTTTGAGTGGGAAGGGGTGATATAAGTGCCTCACAGGCAGCGCATAGCACAAAGCCCCCCTCACCCCCCTTTTAAGGCCCTGCACCCTTCTCTTAAATGCTGAAAAAAATCTTTAGAAGTTGGCAGGTGGGATTCTCCACAGCTCCCTTTGCATCTTGACCAGCTAGATTTCTATTACATTGCATACTTTGTGCATTCCAAGGCACTGGCATGGACTCAGCTTTCTATCCTGCCTGACTTGAGTGATAACCTCTCTTACTATGTTTCTCTGGTATTTGAAGATGATTTGTATTCCCACGGTGCAGTGCAGGCCAGCCACGGAATGACGCACAAAGCAAAATTGGTTTGCAGGAAAATTGGCTGTCTCTGTCGCAATGAAATGAGAGTTTGCATCCAGCCTTCATCCGCTGTCTAACGTGCAGGACACGTGCCAGGCTGGCCTGCTGGCTTTAACAATGTCTCTGTGCAGTATATGGATTCAGTACAACTAGTCTCACTCTGGAAGAAGTTAAATTATATAAGAAGATCCACATTAGGGTCATGGGGTAGAGGTGAGAAAGCCAAACAAGCCTCGAGCCAAATTTCTGTCTCAGGCTTGGCTTCTGTCCAGGGTGGAACTGGGAGAAAAATTAGGCTCGGAACCAAAATGAAAGTGGCCCCCATTAGTGTGGCCTATGTTTGCAAATTTGGACAGTCTTGTACTTGCAAAGACACGTGTATAAGTGTTTTGCAATGTATGGAAGGATGCATAGATTTGAGCTTGCTGCAGGCAATGCTTGTTTTAATATCAGGGAAATCAACTGTAAAAACCAGCCCAGTGTACCATAAACATCCCACAAACAGACATAAACCCGGCATACACACTCACCTCTCAGATCAGCCCATCTGGCATTGCATGATTGCACTACAGACCAGTTCATCCCTGCGTTTTGTCCCACTGGGATTGGCTTCAAAATAGAGTCAGTACATGCATCCCAGGAGAGGTCCAAACCTCTTTCTTCTGCAGTTTTTGAAACACAACTCTGTTAAACGACAGAGGGTACATAAAATCTGTGCTTCAGCTTGAGCTAAAAGCAGAACATGTAAATAAATGTCTAACTGCAGCCAGTTGCATTTCACTCTTGTCTCATAAAGCCCTGTAATCCAGAGCACCCTCTGTGGAATCTTCAGGCTGGTTTATTTTGTCAGTGTTCTTCACTGAGGTCAATTAGATATTGAGCTCACTGAAAACTGGTCTGTTGTAGGAGAGGAATCCAGCTGTATTGAAATAAAAAAGAGGGGTATATTTACAAGCAGAGTGGCGAAGCGTGTCGTTAAGCCAAGAAGGCTAACAACATGCCCGTCACTTTAGAAATGCAGGACTGCACCATATTTACAAGAATAAGGGGCACCCTGAGTTTCCCCCTGCACTGGTGCTAAATTTAGGAGCCTAGTGCCGATGCAGGCACCCTTGCACCATAGTGCATGGGTGCCTGCGTTGAGGGCAGTGATTGTTTATGTGGAGGAAGGGACAATCTGAAATGGCGATTTGAAACTTCTATGTGTGCTGCTGAGTGCAGCACAATTAGAAGTTGCAAACGTCATATTTTGTTTGCTTGTTTATGTGTGGAAGGGACACCTTCCTGCACATAAACAATCAAAGGAGGGCAGTACACATGGAAACTGCAAAAACTAGTAGAAATTAAACATTTTTCCTCTTTTGACCAGGGTAAGACCAGGTTTTCACTGGTCTTAATTTTGGCGCTGCCAATATTGATGCCACCCATGTAAATATGGGGCAACGTCAAAATCAGTGGGTATTGCGGTGGAACACCCACAGCAACACCCTTTGCCCTCCCCTTTCACACTAAGTATATCGTGAAAGTGGCTTAACACTGCCTTGTAAGTAAGGCTAAGCCTGTATCGCCACCACAGCGTCTTTAAAAGTGATGTTATGGCGGGCGATAGGGGCTTGTAAGTATGCCTCAAAGTGTCCTGCAATTTCAATCATCTTTGACTTTTTTCCCAAAAATACTTTTTTGCATTTATGCATCTTCACTCTGATTTAGTATAATACTGCACGATTGAGCACAGTGTATTTGTGGTAGTCCTGAACATTTAGTTGATAAATGGGAGATAACCATCCAGAGGTCTGAATTGCAAAACGTGTAATCAGGAAACTTGTGCTCACATCCCAGCTTCCTCGTTTAGACAACTCTTTTTACACTATGCTGCCACTTTTATTTTAAGAAACACATTTGAAAGGACTGTGAAGTAATAATGTTCGGAATGTGTGCTCTGCACCACTTCACTCCTTTTACTGAACTATAATGTTGGTTTAACTACATCAGCAGCATTGGGGGCATAACATAGTGCAAATGATAATTAGATATCTGTTGGGCTGACTCATGGCAAAGTGGAGAGCAGAAAGGAATTCTTGAATGTTGCCAAGTGTGAAATTGTGATATATTGCCTTTGCTTAACTGTGACTGCTTCAACCACCTTTCTACTCAATGTGAACTATATCTTCCCATATATATCTTCAAGTTGTGCCAATCTCTGATAAGCAAACCTTCACTTAGTATCCTGCCAGGATTGTAAGCGAGAAATCTCAAAATAGCTTGCTCAGCACTAAAAGTTAAAATTTCTGTATCCGTTTGAAGGTCGTATGCACATTCTCCTGTGACTTCGAATCCTCTACGTGTGTAAGTAAGGCTCATGTTTTGTCTCATCACATGATCTCTGTTGGAGCCCTGTGTACAACACCATCTGAGTTTGTGTCTTGTCTCTGCTTGAAAAGCTGTATGCTCACCGTGGGGGTCCGTTGCTGTCTGATTCTGCAATTCACACATTCTTTTTTCATCTGTTAATAAATAGATGCAGACTTCGAACTAGCGTGTTAGCAGATTTTCTTTAAAATAGGTTTATGGTTAGATAGAGTTATTTTCGATAAATGTCACGTAATGCACTGATGTAATCTAATGTATTACATTGAAACATATGCTGAAGAATTAACACATTTTAATTTTAAAGTTCTTATCATACTTACATAACGTGTGTTGCATGAGTTTACATGTGGCTCGGATAGAGCTTGGCTCTTGGGGCCAAGCTAACCACCTGATTCTGCTCTGGCTTGGCTCATTCTATGAATTTACTTGCTTGTCTACCGTTAACACGAAAGTCTGTAGTGCCCAGACTCATACACCGTAGGCACATGATGGCTCACAGCAAGGGCTGCCATCTAATACATTAAAAATACGACCGCATTAGTGCTCATGCCTAATTCAAGCACATTAGGCACAAATGGGCATGTAGTACTAATGTCTGTATCCACACACATGAGACACATGAGGGCCAGTTTAGCTAATGCCTGATTTCATTCACACTAAAAATATGAAGGCCATAGTACCAATGCATTGATTGATACACATACCCACTTGAAGTCCCATACTACAAGAATGGCACTTGGGTTCATGCACATTAGGCACTTGAGGGCCAGTGGAACAGTGCCTAGATGCATGCCCATTGGGTATTTGAGGGCCAGTTGTGCAAATGCTTGGGTTCATACATATTAGGCCCGAAAGGATGAGCGCGTAAATGCCTGGATTCATGCACATAAGACACATCAGGGCCACTAGTACAAATGCTTGGATTCATACCCTCTAAGGGCAGAAGTGCAAATGCTTGAACTTAATTCAAACCTAGTAAGGACAGTAGTGCAAATGCTTGGATTCTATTTATACCTCCTAAGGACAGTAGTGCAAATTCTTAGATTCAATTCATAACTATTAAGGACAGTACTGCAAATTCTTGGATTCAGTTCATACCTACTAAGGACAGTAGTGCAAATGCTTGGATTCACTGTATACCTACTAAGGACAGTAGTGGAAATTCTTAGATTCAATTTATACCTACTAAGGACAGTAGTGCAAATGTCTGGATTCATACCTACCAAGGACAATAGTACAAATGATTATATTCATACCTACTAAGGACAGTAGTGCAAATGTCTGGATTCATACCTACCAAGGACAATAGTACAAATGATTATATTCATACCTACTAAGGACAGAAGTGCAAATGTTTGGACTCACACCCACTAAGGGCAGTAGTGCAAATGCTTGGATTCAATTCATACCTACTAAGGACAGTAGTACAAATGCTTAGATTCAATTCATAACTACTATGGGCAGTAGTGCAAATGCTTGGATTCATACCTACCAAGGACATTAGTGCAAATGGTTGGATTCAATTCATACCTACTAAGGACAGTAGTGCAAATGTTTAGATTCATACCTATTAAGGGCAGTAGTATAAATGCTCGGACTCATACCCACTAAGGACAGTAGGGCAAATGCTTGGATTCAATTCATACTTTCTAAGGACAGTAGTGCAAATGCTTAAATTTATACCTATTAAGGGCAGTAGTATAAATGTTCAGACTGATACCCACTACGAACAGTAGGGCAAATACTTGGACTCCATTCATACCTACTAAGTACAGTAGTGCCAATGCTTGGATTCATGGCCACTAAGAACTGTAGTGGAAATGCTTAGGTTCATTCCCACTAAGAACAATAGTGCAAATTCGTGGATTCATACCCACTAAGGACAGTAGTGCAAATTCTCTGATTCATACCTACTAAGGACAGTAGAGCAAAGGCTTGGATTCATGCCCACTAAGAACAGTAGTGCAACTGCTTGGATTTATACCCACTAAGGACAGTAGTACAAAGGATTGGATTCATACCTACTAAGGACAGTAGCACAAATGCTTGGATTCATACTCACTTAGGAAAGTAGTACAAATGCTTCGATTCATACCCATAGGCACTTTGGAGCCAGTAGTGCCATTCCTGAAATCATGGACATTAGGCATAAAAGTGCCAGTAGTAGAAAGCCCTGGATTCATATGCATTGGGCACCAGAAGTACCATACCTGGATTTATATCCACTAGGTGCATGAAGGTCAGTGGTACCAATGTCTGAGTAGGCGCACAAGAGCTAGAGATGTGTGAAATGTGTGTAAGTTGCTTTTTTGTAATTACTTAAAAGTTCAGAAAAATTATGCAAAATTATATGTAATTACACAAAATGCACAAACGGTATTTGCAATATATTTAAGCACAAAATGCGGCCTCATGTCCATTTTGGAATTAAGGATACATTTATCACTAACAAATGGAACACAAAGCACATGCACTGCAAAGAACAGCTTCTTGCTTTCTGATCATTTGCATTGTTCCCGCATGCTTGCACACGTTTTTTGCCACAAATGACACGTAATTACGCATTGTGGTGGAGTAATAACGTAATTTCACAAATTTTGCCTACCAAGCATAAAAGGAATTACCAACATTACGTGAGATTATGCTAGTGTAATGGAAATTTCGCCCAGGCCTATCAAGAGCCCATTTAAAAGGCTCCTAGCACCAGTACATGGGTTCATACATCATAGGTGGAGGTCCCTTGTGCCAATGTTTCGTATTCATGCACATCATGCAACTAGGATCTATTGACCGTGCCTCAAGAACTAATCATTAGATTGAAATACATTAAGCATATGATGGCTTGATTAAAATGCTTGTCATAGAATTGACCAGGTTCATGTTCATTAAGCACAGGAAGAAAAGTTAAAAGACGCATCAATTCTTACTTAAATAAAGCATCAGTTATAATAATGACCTTGTGTAATGCTTTCTTGGAATGCATATTAGCTTTAAAAAAAATGTTAGTTCAAAGTCTTTTTCAACTCCCCAGGAAAGCAATTTTGCTGATTTCAAAGCTTAGGTCAAATATAATGTATTCTCTCAGTGTGGATGCTCCATTAATCCACAAAGTTTAGAAAGCATTCACTGTTCGCAGTGAGAGCTTTTCGAACAGCGTAGAATGGAAACAATTATTCCCCCTTCTTGTAAAAACTGAAAAGCTCACTAATACATATCACCAAGGTTGAGCAAATCTGTCATGTAATTTCCAACGACCAACCCGTCGGAAGCCTTAGGGTAGTCTTCCCTTAAGCTTTTTGCTTCGCCTCCTCCATTTTTGGTGGACCAATTTTTGTTGACCTTAGGACTCTGAGTATTTTCACCATTGTCAATCAGTTCTAACATGCATGGGACTCATATACAAAGCCCTATACTGATCACAAACCTTGTGATTCGCAAAATAACAGAGTTTGTGCACACAAATCGTCTTTTTTATGTACAAAAGTCCTTATTGGAGTAACAAATGATTTCCGACTTGTAGAAGGACTTTTGCGATCCTTTCCGAATCTCAAATAGGAAGGGGTGCGAAAGAGATGTCGTCAATTATCTGCGATTTCCAAAGGAATATATTGATGAGTTACAGCAGCCATATTGGTCACTAGCCATTAGTGAGTCATGGACTCTTGAGCTGGGTTAATAGCTGATTTAAAAAGGTTAAGGTGTCCCTTTAGAATTCCTTCCCCTTTGGGAATCATGTTGGCAGCCACATAGGGACTAGGTGCCACATTTGACCCTTCCTTCTCATTCTGTGCTGTGGGGACTATTGGCAATGAGGATGCATTAGTGTAGTGAGCTTTTCTAAATGCAAGCTCAGCATGACAATTGAAGAACCTGGGTTTAACCCAGCGGCGTCAGGGGCACGCCTAAGATCTTCGAGTTCACCTGTCTTGGTATTCAAAGACACGGAATACTTCTGGATGGCGTCAGAGACCAAGTTTATTAGCTGCAGCTAGTAACAGTGATCCTAGAAATACATCACGGTGTAAATTCTCAGGAGACTGCTCATTTTACTAAGGCGAGACGTCTCCTTTTATATCCAATATTCACATTATAAATGTACACCCACTGCACAAAATTCTAACCAATAAGATACATTTTCAAACAAAGTATCACATAGCAAAAACTCAATTTACAGTATCCCAACCCAAAAGTTAATTATTAGGAATGTCCCAAATTCAGTCTCCACACGCCGGACAAACCTATAATTGAACGCATAACCCATGTAATGAAGAAACATAAAAAAAAGAAACAGTAACAGATGCTGAACAAGATAAAGCATGTGCAAGGAAACTAAAAAGTTAACGATGTCCTGAACATTGATTGGCAATCTCAGATAAAGATCGATCAGGGAAATTGGCTTTGGGAGGTCAGTTTCAGGTGAAGAGGTCAGTTTCTTACAGTTCATTTCAGAGTCAAAAAGAAACCTAGTTAATGTATACATGAACTAAGAAGGCCAGGCCACTTCGTTCGCCAGGTTACCTTTACAGGCCTACGTGAGGGCAACACAAAATGGTGGCACAGAACAAAATGGAGTCAGACTCGAGAATTACAGAACCTCACAATATTTCTCTGCAAACTCTGTTTAGGATTTTGAGGGTCATACTTTAGTAGCAGACACTACCTGCGTTTGTACCTATCGAGGAGGATGGCGATATTTCAAAACGTGTGGGGCTCGTTTGTGTCACATTGTTATGCCTAACTCCGGCACTAGGATCAGGCAGAAAAGAGGAGGCGAGAGGAAAGGAGGAAGCGGAAGGGTGTGTCCCGACGAGGCGCGGGCGGAGAAGGGTTGTAATTAAATAAAGAAGGTTGTGCCCTTACTGAGCTTCGTTCGTTGTCCTCATTTCGTGGACACGACACTGGCGATGAGGGTGGGATCCTGAACCTGCCGATCCCGGTCTAGAGACATGTGCTGCAGCAGTGAGTCAGCATGTGTCAGCTGATGCCTCTAAATGCGCTCCCAACTGCATATAACACTGCCTGCAAGTGGAACTGAACTGAGGAGGCTGCCATCTGTCTAAAGCCTGACAATGTGAGTCACTGTGTGCTACATCATCGCGCCCAGGGTAAGTCCCCGCCTGCTTGTTTGTCTGCCTGCCTGCAGTTCATCACCAGTTTGTCCAAAGCCTCGTGCACACATGTCCTACTGGCCATCTTAGAATCAGGACACATAGCCCCAGACCCTGCAAACACCACAGCGGCCATCTTAAAACCAGGCAAAGTTTACAATAAGCTGCTCACTCAAACTCCCTGCCACCATCAAGGCCCCAGAACACCTGCTGAACCCCAGGGAGAGCCAAGAAGCCACATTTACACAGCAACATGTCAGTGGCCCTGGACACATCGCAAAAAGCGCAGCCAGGTACAGTAATGCTGGGTGTATCCTTCGTATGCCCCCCAGAACCTTTGTTCCTCATGTCTGGCAGTGGCACAGGTCCAAGATGGTAAAGCTGGATAGAAGATTTCAAAGATTTTATGAGTGGGTCGCAAGTCAATGACCCCAAACAGCAGCTCATTGCCCTGCGTAACTTGATAGCCAAAGACCTCTGACAAGTTATTAAATAACTACCGCCAGCCACTGCAACCTCATATCAGGACATGAGAGAAACACTGAACAGGAAATTCTTGCTTAAATGAAATTTAGACTACAAACCCTACACCTTCAATTTGGCATCACATAAAAAGATGAACCATGGGTGACTTCATCACACAGCTCAAACAGCAAGCTCGCTACTGCGAATTCGATAACTTCAACACAGAAGATGCACTTTGCCTATGGATCATAGAGGGGTGTCAATCAGAGTCACTACGTCGTCGCCTGCTAAAAAAACACTGCTCACTCGACGACATCGAAGAGCTGACGCGAATAAATGATCAAGACGAAGACAATGCGAAAAAGATGGAAGCTGGAAGGCAGAAAAACGCATTGTGTGAAAGAGATAGTGAGATTTGAAGGAGTATCTCTGGGCTAAGATAAGAATTTAACAAGCAAAGGGAGGACTACTGTCCGAGTGAAGTCGATGGCAGGAAGAATGTGGGTTGATGTGTGGACCTAAGGAAATAAATCTCGAGGGTGATTGCCAATGTTAGTTTTTTGAAGATAAAAATTAATTGGACCCATTCATTATCTGAGAATCTCAAATGTTCTTTAGTGGGTATAACGTAGCATTGCACTTTGGCTTTGTTTCCGATTCACTTTAGACTCTTAGAGGCATATTTATAAGGGAAGTGGTGGAGTGAGGTTTTAGCCTTCCTGGTTTAACGCTCCACTCCACCACTTCAGCAACACTGGGCTTCGCCATATTTTAGTGCAGTGGCACTATACTCAGAAGCCTAGTGTCAATGCAGGCACCCTTGTACTATAGTTCAAGGGTGTCTGCGTTTAGGGGAAGATTGTTTATGTGCTGGAAGGTGTCTCTTCCTGCACATAAACAATCTTTAAATGCTGTTTTGTAACTTCTATGTGTGCTGCTTAATGCAGCACACATAGAAGTTGCAAAACTGCATTTTTTTTAAATGATTGTTTATGTGCAGGAAGGGGGACCTTTTTGTACTAAAACAATAATTGACCTTTTGCTGTTTCCATGTGTGCTGCACAATGCAGCACACATGAAAACAGTAAAAAGGAGGAGAAATTGAACATTGCTCCTCAATGCGCCAGGTTAAGACCAGGTTTTTCCTGGTCTCAATTCTGGCATTGCCTCCTATTTACACCTCAGTTGTAAATAGGAGGCAGCATCAGAAACTATGGGTGTTGAGGTTGAACGCCCAAAGCAACACCCATTGCCCTCCCCTTTCACGCTAAGCATAGCGTGAAAGAGGTCCTTATTTACAAGGCAGCGTTAAGTCACTTTAAGTGGCTTAACGCTGCCTTGTAAATAAGGCAAAGCTCCTATCGCCACAGGAACTTTTTAATAAGAGGTACAGACCTCTTATGTGGCCTCCCTGCTGCGTGGCTTCCTACTATGCAATATACATTTCTTTGAGAACTTCTACAGAAGGTCTGCTATGCTGACACCTTTCTTGACTTTTGAAAACAAAAGGGAGAGAAAGGGTTTTTCTCGTGTAGCGGGAATACTCCTTGTCTAAACAGAAGCTAAACAGAAGGGGGCCCCCAAAAGGGAATGTAGGCAGGTTCACGGGGGAAAAACCGAACAATCAATGAGAACAGAGGGGAACACTGCCACATTTGTTTTTACATAAGGCCCTGTAAAGGGTCCTAGATATTTAACAAGACAACGTAACCACCCACGTGCAAGTCAAAGAGCAAAACCAATGGGGCGTGGCTAGCAGCCGACGATGGCGGCCGCGATCTAGAGGGTCTCCCGCAGCACGGCGGCTTCCCGCGGCAATCCGCATCACTAATCCGATGAAATTACCAGCTTTACGGGGCGGACCAGACCTAGAGTCCGAACGGTAACCAGCGCTGAAATTTTGGAGTCGACGACGGCCCAAATAACTATCGAAACACCGGGCGGATGCCGGTGGGGGGACAGGCCTGCCGCCAGACTGAAAGCAGCGGAGCTGTGGTGATGCGTTAGCCGGCCGGAAGTGTCCCAGGGGCGGAGGCGGCTGGCAGGAAGTGCCGGCCCGTCGGGAGTGGTGCCAGCATAATTAATGGTACTCACCTCCGAGAATCAGACACACGGAGACAGTCTCGTGACACCCCTCGGCGTCCCACAGAGCAGCGGGCCCCGGCCCGGGGCACATGAATGAGTGGAGGACTGCGGAAGCGGAGCCGCCATTTTGCCCGCGGCGAGAGCGAGGCACCCAGACCCCCAGTGGCGGCTGTTCACGTGGAGTTGAACTCGGCACCAACAACGACGAGCACAAGTAAGGCCGTCCGTCAGGAAAGCGCAGCTTGAAGTAGGGGAGGCCCCGGTGATCATTACACCGGAGGGGAGCGCTCCGCATTGCAGCTATCGTTACACAAAGCACCACTGCTATATTCCCCGGCCCTATGTAAGGTGGAAGACGCGATAGAAGACCTAAATCTGCGACGCTGCTGAAGGGGGGGCCGCAAAGCCCACCTTAGACACTGGACCCATCCTACCAGTAGGGCGCCGAGGGAACGCTCAAACGCCAGCATACCTACAAGAGACACTACTCTCCATAACTGTGCGCCTACCCACGCGCCTTGGCGATTCAAACAACCGGACTGGGCACGAAAAACTGACCGCTGGCCCACTGTGACATCTGGTAGACCAGGTAAAGGACACGTCATGACACACAGAGGCCCCAGGAACAGCGCTACCCAGGCCAAGTTGGACAAATTTGCGTACGAAAAACAGACACCGCCCCAGGAACAACGCAGAAACGCCGGGAAAATGGCGGAGATAGACGGGACCAAAAAGGCCACACTGGACGACGTCCTGGCAGCACTGGCACAGGTACAAGCGACGGTAGGGGCGACGGCCACTGAAGTCACATTAATACGGGCGGACCTCCAGAAAATAAACGAGAGGGTCAAACAGGTCGAAGTTGTTACTAAATCTCTGGTCGAAGATGTGTCCGAATTACAAACGACAATGGAGCGACTACAAGCCGATAACAAACTGCTCAAGGACAAGCCGGATGACCAGGAAGGCCGCTCCAGGCGCAACAATGTCCTCATTTTGGGAGTGCCGGAATCGGAAGACACGGGGGCAATGGACCTCTATGTGGAGAACATGATCAAAGACCGACTCCAGCCAAAGGGCCTCTCGAACTTCTTCTCAGTTGAAAGGGCACATCGAATCCCGGGAGGAAAACCTAAGACGGGGGGCCCGCCTCGACCGATACTGGCTAGACTTTTCAACTTTCGAGATCGTGATGCCATACTACAGGCTGCGAGAGTGGCGCCGGCCATTCAAATTCAGAATTCGAGAGTTGCATTCTTCCCTGACTACACGGCAGAGGTCTCCAGGAGGAGGAGAACGTTCCTGGAAGTGAAGAAAACGTTGAGGGAGAAGGAACTGCCGTACTCGATGATCTTCCCGGCTAGGCTGAGAGTAGTAGCGGACAGAAAAGTTTGGTTCTTTGACTCCCCGGAGGCGGCCCGGGACTGGCTGGAAGGATGGCACACTGTTGGCTGGCAGCGCAGAACTCATTGCCCGGATCAAGACCGCAGTGGAAGCAGTAGGAATGGCTCACAAACGTCTGACAGAGTGGTGGGAGCGGAACGCTCTCCGTCCCGCAGCCTCGCTGAAACAAGCGGTAGGGGATGACTCCTACCCTGGGATATATGCTAAAGACTGTCGCCGATCAATGATTTCCTAGTTCAACTGCTGTACACGGACTCTGGCATGGTTGCACCGAAAGTTCGCAGGGATGCCGCCTGCTCGGGATGACACTCTCCCCCTTACACGCAAGTACTCTGTTTGTGGGAAGGGTAAAGCACTCTGCTCAGTTGGGGGGGCGGGCAGTTGTAAGTCCGTTAGGCAGGGATGCAGGGAGGGGGGGAAGGGGAAAAGGTTATTGTTATTGTTTAGTTAGGAATTTAGATGCTAGGTCACGGAAGAATGTCGGGCTCCTGTCTGAGTTGACCCCGAAGGAGAACAGAGTAATAGGTGAATCGGCCTCCGTGGGGAAATACACCGCCCCCTTACATGGCTTGACACTCTTTGGCATGGCTGCTTGTCCCCGCTGTTATCCCATCATACCCATATTCCCGAATGGCTGACTTCTCAATGAATAGCGGGGGGACGGCTGACACTGAGAGTCAACGTCCCTCCCTGACTCTCATGACGTGGAACGTGAGAGGGCTGGGAGACAAGGTGAAACGGGGACTAGTCCTAACCGCGATTAAGAGGCAAAAACCCACCATAGTACTCTTGCAAGAAACTCACTTAACAGGGGGGGCTATTAAAGCCTTGGATAGGAGAGGCTACAAAATGATGATCCACTCTGCATTCACGTCCGGCTCCAGGGGGACCGGAATCCTGATGCAAAAGAACACGCGGTTCATCCCCCTACACACCAAAACTGATGATCAAGGCTGCTTCGCAGCCTTACAGGGGCAGTGGGAGGGGAGGTCCATTAGTCTGGTTTCGGTATACATCCCACCGGCACTTCATGCGATACAACTCCCTAAACTGGGGGACTTTATCCTATCTCTCCCAGAGGGGGAGGTCATCCTCGGGGGGGATTTTAATGCAATCCTTGATACACAACTCGACAGGTTCCCGACACAGGTCTCCCGGGGAGGGATCCCCCGTCTAAAACAATTCCTGACAGCCATGGGTCTGGTGGATATTTGGAGGCACCTTTACCCCACAGAACAGAAATACACTTTCCACTCAGCGGTGCATGGAAGTCTGTCTAGAATCGATCACTTCCTAACCCTAGGGGAGGGACTCCGATATGTGGATGCGGTGGCGATTCACCCCCGGGGGATATCAGATCACTCTCCACTGACTCACACTTTCCTCCCAAACACCGGCACGTAAACGTATATACCCCATACAAGCTGCATACCTTAAACTGCCTCAGATTCGTAAGGCTCTTAAAAAAACGACGACACAATACTACACTGAGAATGTCCACTCGGTGAGCTCTGCAGAGGTACTTTGGGAGGCGTATAAAACCGTCCTCCGAGGGCAAGCCATAAACACCATCACGGGGTACAGGAGAGAACGGTCCCGGGAACTGGCTGACCTGGAGCTAACACTACAGAACTTGACTAACTCCCATGAACGGAATCCCACTCCGTCCACACTACACGCACTTACCTTACAACAACAACTGTATACAGACCACCTCAGAGTACACGTCAAGGCCAGCATCACAGATACCCAGAACAGAATATATGAGGTGGGAGACAAGGCGGGGAGAATGTTGGCGTGGCTCGACAAACGAGAAGGGAATTCAAGGGGAATCCAAAGACTGAAGGATGACTTGGGAAAGGTTCACACCAACCCGGGACACATCGTGGAACTGCTCGCGGACCACTTCGAAAGGGTATACACCCCTGAGCATACAGTGACGCCTGAGATGGCCAGAGAGTTGCTAGCCCCAATCGAGGTTACAACGCTAACCCCGGAAATGTCAACAGAGTTGGAAGCGGACATCACCGCTGAGGAAATACAACAGGCGATCAACGCCTTAAATCCGGGAAAGGCGACGGGACCCAATGGAATACCAGTGGAATGGTACCAGGCGATGCCCGAGACCCTCAGTACTCATCTATTGGGAATGTATAGCGAATGCCTGGGGAAGGGTACACTTCCACCAGATCAAAGGGCGGCGACAATAGTTGCCATCTCCAAGCCGGGCAAGCCGCCCGAAGAATGCTCTTCCTACCGTCCCATATCACTGCTTAACGCAGAGGCCAAAGTCCTGGCCAAGCTCCTGGCGACAAGACTGCTGCCCCATTTGCCGACTCTTATACATCCGGACCAGTCCGGTTTCATGCCTCGTCGCAACACTGCACTAAACCTACGTAGATTGCATGGGGTGTTGGCTCGGGCAGACTCAATCCCTTCTCGGGCGGTCGTCTTGGCACTAGATGCTAAGATGGCCTTTGATCTTGTGGAGTGGGCCTATTTGTTTGAGACGCTGTCACGCCTGGGATTTGGACCCCGCTTTATTGCGTGGGTGCGGTTACTGTATACTGACCCAGTAGCTAGGGTGGTGGCTAATGGGCATATGTCACGAGAATTCCCTCTGGGCAGGGGCACGCGACAGGGATGCCCCCTGTCGCCATTGCTGTTCGCAATCTCGTTGGAACCCCTGGCCACGTTGATTAGGACATCGCCCCAACTCCGGGGTATATGCTGGAAGGAGGGGTGGGAGGATCGGCTGTCTCTATATGCAGACGACATGCTGATCTACTTAACCGACCCTGACAGCGGGATCCCTGCACTCTTACACCTTTGCGATGACTATGGAAAGATATCAGGATACACGCTGAATTGGGCCAAATCAGAAATGTACGTCCTGAAGGGACAGGCCCCAGTTCTTGCAGCAAACTGTCCCTTACGGGTAGCAGATACCTCGTTTAAATACCTGGGCATTCAAGTAACCGCTGACCCAGTGGAATTTATGGACAAAAATCTGAGGCCCCACCTGGACAGGCTCAAACGGGACGTTCAGTTCTGGTCGGGACTCCCGTTGACGCTCTTGGGGAGGGCCGCGCTTTATAAAATGATGGCTCTGCCAAGATTCTTATACGTTCTTGAAAACACACCCTTTCCGGTGGCCCCAGGGTTCTTCCAAAAGGTAGCAGCGTTGATATCAACCCTCCTGTGGGGGGCCCTCCCGGCGCGCATTGCCCAATCCAAATTGCATAGGGGATGGTTTGACGGCGGTATTGCCCTACCCAATCTAAAACTGTACTACTGGGCGACACAACTTAAGCCTATTAACCAGTGGATCCACGCTCCGCAGACTGAGCCAGCTCTCCAGGCAGATAGGACGCAGCTGGGCACTGACACCCTATTGGCCCCGCTATATGACCAACGTAAAACCCGCACATTAGTGGGCCCCACTAGACTGACGGTAGCAGTGTGGCATGCAGAGACGGCGGCCCTGGGCTGGAAGGGGAAGATCACCAAGTTAACCCCGTTGTGGGATTCAAGAGTCCTTGGTAACTTGAGAAATAGCAAAGTCTTCTCGCACTGGGACACAATAGGGTTGTCCACCGTGGGAGATCTTTGGGAGAGAGGAGGAGTGTTACCCTTCAATAGATTGCAGGAGCTATACGAACTCAATGGCAGGGAACACTACAGATACATCCAGATTCAACACGCACTGCAAACAGCCATACCCACAGACAGAGACCTGCCTGAGTCTTCCCCGCTCGAAGACCGCCTCCTTACTGACTTTATGGTGGAACGAGCAACATCCTTCATATATCGCAAATTGCTTAACAATCTGCCAGACCCAATGCTTTCCCTGAAGGAGAAATGGGAGGGGGACACTGAGGAGATGGACGAACATGAGTGGAATGAAGCATTAGCCTCACCTAAAGAAGTGGGTATCTCGGCGAGGCTGAGATTAGTACAATTAAAAATTCTGCACAGGGTATACTATACGAGGACAATGCTACACCGCATTTCACGGGCGCAGCACCCCTACTGCCTTCGGGGATGCGGGGAGGAGGGAACATTCTTCCACACTATATGGGAATGCCCCCGGATCCAGGAATATTGGAGGCAAATAATGAGAACTATCTCGCAAACACTAGTAATATCCCTGTTACCAGAACCGAGGAGGTGCCTACTGAACGTATGGGCACCCACAGATATTAATAGACAGGGGCAACTTTGGGCCACAGTGGGGATAAGTATAGCGAAACGTGATATTGCACAACGATGGGGAGTAGCAGAAGTGCCAACCAAGGCGGCCTGGTGTCTAAACATGGATAGGGTAATGATCACCGAAAGGGCGGTGTACTCCAACCGAGCCTGTCCGGGGAAATGGAATAAAATTTGGACCAAATGGAATGTATAGAGAGGGGAGATCTGTGACCCTTTGCCAGAAGACGATCTAGCAGATTCAGATGAAGAAGAAGAGGAGAGTTGAAAGCCGAGGGGCTTGGTGAGGGAGGGAGGAATGGAGAAAGGGTGCACCACCACGTTCATTCGTAGGGAGGAGGCAAGGGGACTCAGTAACTCATAGCCTAGTAAGGATACATACTCGAACACAAGCATCGTAGCCGGGGGCACCGGGCGGACGTGAGAGGGAAGCCGGATAGACACACTTAGATGAGGGGGTTGTGATGTCACGTCAATTGTATTTACATGGCCACGTTAATATTCCTAACTGTACTTTTAAGTTCTTGTTGTTTATGGAGGGGAGGGGGGGGGAAGTAAAACCAAAAACCAATACTCACGGGGATATTTTTTGCCTCTTGCTAACGGACATATTATGTGAATAAGTCAAAAATGTTCCATTACTTGGGCGCAGATTTCCTATGTCCTACAAACTGATATAGCGGCCAGCCCACTGGGATGTAGGCATTACGCTGTGTAATTTGAAGATGCAATAAAGGTTTTTGTAAAAAAATAAATAAAAAAAGAGCAAAACCAATGATGTATAAACGATTACTTTTATTCTTCATCTTTAATTTTTTCTTTTTTTCCTCAATATTCAAAATTAGGTGCAAAAATGCTACAAAATTAGAGATCATTTCATTATACAACCATTGGATAAAACACACGTTTCAGATTATCAAAATATACAGTCCCACACACACCGTTCAATCTCACATTCATAAAGACACACTCTTCACTCTTACCCATACAACAAATCTCTCACATATGACCTCAATATTACATTAACGCCATAAGATGGATTGATGACCAGATGACAAACAGATCATCAGGCAAAACAAAGGTGGGGGCAGGAACACCGATAGGACTGAGGGTGGAAAGAACAATCCTCCTGCCCGCAAAAATAACGCCAACGCGCTTTTCGGTGTTCGGCCCAATAAGGGGCCACACCTTCGTCATGGCAATGATGTAACACGGAGTAGGGGACAGAACATCTGTGAATAAAAGGTATACATATACATGTATCAATTATATATATATAAATAAATAAATAAAGATCTCTAACAAAAATACACAGTTAAACATATAAATCATTATCGCTCTCATACCATTTATACGTTAGACTCTATGGGGTGCTCCGTGTCCTAATATAACATTTCTATAGAGACTATTAAATAGGAAAAACTCATGGCCTGGAGAGAACAGTTCAAGCAAAAAAAGACTTACAAAACAGTAGTGCACATTCATATCATATGGCAAATATCCACCTTCATAGTGTTAGAGGTGGGAACCAATTCATACAATTACGAAAACAACAGTGGGTCTGCACGTTCAGGGTGAATAAAACATAAAAAAATGAAAAATATAAGATATGACAAACAAGAAGGAAGGGTAGAGAATTCCACAAGCAGTGCATTAGAAACACTTGACCAACATATGAGATTCTTTTCCCTATGTTTCAGTTGTACGCACCACGAAAAACAATAACTAAACTGATAAGAGACATATAAATTCCAAATAGGAAGATACCTATTGGGGATGCCACATCTAAGTGAGTTAATTCCCTCCGTAACTCTCAGCTTCAGAAGGCAGGCTGAAAACATATAAAGAGGCTGGGTGCTGTAATCTAGACAGTCTGTGGGGACGATGGAATTACCCCCACCCTAACATTCATGGGGCCATACACAAGAATAGCACTGGGCCCAAAGATGAACTTAATCGGAGGTGCCACGGGTAATAGCCAAACTCACCAGTGTAGAGTTCACAAAAAAATGGGCCGTGAAACTCGGTCAATCCGTGAGTACGTCAGCTTGGGTTCCCCTCGATAGTTTTCTTCAATTTGTGAGCCACTATGGAGATACTCTGTGATGGGATATCTCCAGTAACGAAATTCTATTCTGGGCAGGTAAAGAGTAAAAAGCGTCAGAATGTATCATTGCATAGCTAGCAGTTTAAACTAACGGAGGGGTCTAATTAGGAACCCAACCCACGGGGAGCCCTAGAGGCGACCTCCAAGAATGTCGAAAAAGCCCGCGGCGGACATAACTCTATTTAAAAACGGTTCGAAGCGGATACCAGTTTCTTTAGTACACCGTTGTCGAAAAGGAACACATGGACTGGCGCTCATACAGGAAAGCTATAGATGGTCTGGAGTCGCCGAGGATCGCGACCTATGGAGAAACGGGAAATAGGTAAAGGTATCATCGCCCATAGGGGATTCTAGGTAGAGTCAGGTAGTTTTAAAGCTTGAGTCTATGGCTGAAAAGTCTTACGCAGGGGATAGCGAAACAAGGGGTCCGCTTACCTGACTTCGTACGTGCGGCAAGTGCATCGGTAACTTCACCGAGACCACCAGGTGAGGGATGTTCCATGCATGCGGTTAAAAGGGTGTATGCGAAGGTGCACTGCCAATCAGGATGTGCGGAGGGCGGACAAACAGGCCAGGAGGCAGGGTCGGGAAAGTTAAATGAAAATAGAAATAGGACTGTTCCTAGGTAGGTGCGGGGCAACGCGATCGGAGGTCATCTTTACATAGAATAATAGGGGCCGAAAAACAACGTTGGGCCGCATATCTGAAATTGCAGGCATAAACCCGGTCACCAAACTAATTGAAGCCGCCGTAGAGTTAGTAAAGAAGCGGATTGAAGACCGAGGGGTATCCTCGCAGGTAGAATAATCTTATCGCTCTCAACATGTCATAAGGGCAACAAAGTGTCTTAGGGTAGAAATATGGGAAACCTACCATCTAAGATCCAAAATAGGCTAACAAACCCATGGTGACAGGATGTCTCTACAGACCCGCCAAAGGGAGCTCCATTATGGAAGATTCCCACCATAGTAGACTAAGTTTAAACGCCAATAACGCCATCATGTTAGGCATGATGCGATCTGGGAACCGAGGGACACCCTCGCTAGTGGAATCATGTCATCGCTCTCGGCGAGTAATATGGGCAACACCATATTTTAGATGCAATTTAAGGTAGAAATAGTTGAATACCTAATATCTAAAATCCAAATAGGCTAACAAACCCATGGTCGCTGGATGTCTCTGCTGCCCCGCCAAGGGGAACTCAATAGTGGATGATTCCAACCATCATAAACTAAAGTTAACCACCAATAACACTTGGCCAGGGGGAGCTCAGGGCCGACGACCCAGACCATCACTGGGTCATCCTCCAGAGTTCAGAATTAAAAAATGGCATTGGCCCAAAGGGATTCTTCATTCAATACTTTGTTTACTGAATTCAAGTAGAAAATCCCCAAAACTTCTCTCTTTTTGCGCATCGAGGTAGGATCGATTCCAGTGGGCACCTGACATTTTTCCGTAGTTAGGGTTCAAGTTGTCAATGGCAGTTTGTTGATGTAGGGGCATTTCCATTAATTTGCTATATCTGTAAGTGCTTCCTACACTGCAGCTGCGTAAAGGGACAGATGATTTGTCTCCACTGACCATGTGTGCCTGTAACTTTGCCACCGCGCCAAAGGCGCCGAGGTCCCTTGAGTGAGCTGTCCATCATAGTTGGGAAAGGGCGGTAAGACGTTTGATACCGATAGTGTGTGGTGCGGGGCTAAACGGGGAGGGCTTCTATGCGTGTTCACATGCCTCTTGTGTAAAGGGTCAGAGAGCGAGCAGGGCAGCAGGTGAGGAGAAAGCAGCCTCCTGGTCACAGGAAGTACAAGGGGATCGCGCTCGAGAAACTCATGGATGCAAAGACCTCGCTCGAGTATTACAGCTAATTTTCGACGGCAGATATGGGGTTAAAGCACACTTGCCCAGCCTCGACCGTGCTCACTAATGTTTTGGGCTGATTAAAACGTTACTGAATTTGAGATTCAACTCGGGCACCTGCTATATCTGTAAGTGCTTCCTGTTGAGGTTTAATTTTTGTGACAGGAGCATTGTGACATACTTGTAACTATTCTCTGATCCTGCTTCGAGGGTCAGAGCAGGGTCAGAGAATAGTTGCAAGTAGGCAACAAACTCTCTGGAGGCGCCGCTCAGGAAGCACTTACAGGGTTACAGCAGGTGCCCAAGTTGAAGTTAATTTCTTTGTGACCATTTTGTAAATGGTTACAAAGAAATTAGCTTCAACTTGGGCACCTGCTGTAACCCTGTAAGTGCTTCATGTACTTCAGTTTTGGAAAATCCGTCCCGCTCGTGGATTTGCGGATTTTTCTGCAATTTCGCGAGATGCAAAGTCCGAGAGCGGAACAAATTTTCCGCCCACACTTACTTGCCGCATGTACGAAGTCAGGTAAGCAGACTCGTTGTTTCTCTATCCTCTGCGTAAGACTTTTCAGCCATAAACTGGAGCTTTAAAACTACCCGGCTCTACCTAGAATCCCCTATGTGCGATGGTAACTTTACCTATCTCCCGTTTCTCCATAGGTCGCGATCCTCGGCGACTCTAGCTTTTCTGTATGAGCGCCAGTCCATGTTTTCCTTTTCGACAACGGTGTACTAAAGAAACTGGTATCCGCTTCGGACCGTTTTTGAATAGAGGTATGTCCGCCCGGGCTTTTTCGACATTCTTGGAGGTCGCCTCTAGGGCTCCCCATGGGTTGGGTTCCTAATTAGACCCCTCCGTTAGTTTAAACTGCTAGCTATGCAATGATACATTCTGATGCTTTTTACTCTTTACCTGCCCAGAATAGAATTTCGTTACTGGAGATATCCCATCACAGAGTATCTCCCTAGCGGCTCACAAATTGAAGAGAACTATCGAGGGAAACCCAAGCTAACGTACTCACGGATTGACCAAGTTTCACGGCCCATATTTTCGTGATCTCTACACTGGTGAGTTTCGCTATTACCCGTGGCACCTCCGATTAAGTTCATCTTTGGGCCCAGTGCTATTCTTGTGTATGGCCCCATAAATGTTAGGGTGGGGGTAATTCCATCGCCCCCACAGACTGTCTAGATTACAGCACCCCGCCTCTTTATATATGTTTTTCAGCCTGCCTTCTGAAGCTGAGAGTTACGGAGGGAATTGTCTCACTTGGATGTGGCATCCCCATTAGGTATCTATCTATTTGGAATTTATATGTCTCTTATCAGTTTAGTTATTGTTTTTCGTGGTGCGTACAACTGAAACATAGGGAAAAGAATCTCATATGTTGGTCAGGTGTTTCTAATGCACTGCTTGTGGAATTCTCTACCCTTCCTTCTTGTTTGTCATATCTTATATTTTTCATTTTTTTATGTTTTATTCACCTTGAACGTGCTGACCCACTGTTGTTTTCGTAATTGTATGAATTGGTTCCCACCTCTAACACTATGAAGGTGGATATTTGCCATATGATATGAATGTGCACTACTGTTTTGTAAGTCTTTTTTTGCTTGCACTGTTCTCTCCAGGCCATGAGTTTTTCCTATTTTGATAGTTTCTATATAAATGTTATTTTAGGACACGGAGCACCCCATAGAGTCTCAGGTATATATGGTATGAGATCGACAATGATTCATATGTTTAACTGTGTATTTTTGTTAGGGATCTTTATTTATTTATTTATATATATAATTGATACATGTATATGTACCTTTTATTCACAGATGTTCTATCACCTACTCCGTGTTACATCATCGCCCTGACGAAGGTGTGGCCCCTTATTGGGCCGAACACCGAAACGTGCGTTGGCGTTATTTTTGCGGGCAGCAGGATTGTTCTTTCCACCCTCAGTCCTATCTGTTTTCCTGCCCCCACCTTTGTTTTGCCTGATGATCTGTTTGTCATCTGGTCATCAATCCATTTGATGGTGTTAATGTAATATTGAGGTCATATGTAGAGTTGTGAATGAGAGATTTGTTGTATGGGTAAGAGTGAAGAGTGTGTCTTTATGAATGTGAGATTGAACGGTGTGTGTGGGACTGTATATTTTGATAATCTGAATTGTGTGTTTTATCCAATGGTTGTATAATGAAATGATCTCTAATTTTGTAGCATTTTTGCACCTAATTTTGAATATTGAGGAAAAAAAGAAAAAATGAAAGATGAAGAATAAAAGTAATCGTTTATACATTATTGGTTTTGCTCTTTGACTTGCACGTGGGTGGTTCCTTTGTCTTGTTAAATATCTAGGACCCTTTACAGGGCCTTATGTAAATACAAATTGGCAGGGTTCCCCTCTGTTCTCATTGATTGTTTGGAATACTCCTTGTCCCCTTGATCATTGATAAACAACAAATGGAGGAGTACCCCCAGGAGGCGCCTCAATGCCTCCGTCTAGGATATATAGAGGTGCACACGATGCTAAAGAGGATAAATGTATCCTTTGTTAGAAGACCCCTCACTCACCAACCTAGTTGATGACATGCTTCATCATCGGGGTCCCACCTGGATAGCCGAGTGCCATCCGGGTGTGCTGCGACACCTGACTACAGTGGAGTGGGTTAGTTTTTGGATTTTATATGTGAAAGTGAAAAGGTTTTAGGTGATTTAAAAAGTTTTCCAATAAACTACTCACTGACAGGACTTTATTCTGGAGTGATTGGGCAACAATAAAAATGATTAGTTTGACACCGTGCCAAATTAGGTAGGCCTATGGTGTCACGAGTTGTGTTGTAAGATAAAATTGGTCTACATGTTTCAACCACTTAAGTAAATCTGGGTTTTCGTCAGGACCAGTGACGGTAGCCCGGGTGGTATACACCCGCTAAGGTGTACCCTGCCTTTGACTACGTGAAGAAACCACTAAAAACGCCTAGTGGTTTAACATTTTGTTGTTCTTCTCCAGTGCTCCTAGAAAAGAAATTTGAAGCGCTAAGTTAGCAAGCTTCATGGGCGTCGCGGTTGCTGAGACTAGATCCTGCCACAATTTATGGAGAGTCTAAAAAAGGCAGCTTCGCCTAAAATGTAAACCTCATCGGCGCCCCGTGGATGCCTACAGAAGTTCTGCTATGCTGACACCTTTCTTGACTTCCCTGAATTATTAGGGTTTCCCCAGTTAATACAGGGTTTAGCAGGCCTTCTTAAATAACCTTAATGTATAGCCAAGATGATCAAAACTTTAAATCTACTCACCAAGCTGTTTTCCTCATTTTGTGCATTGCTGCTACTGAATTCCTCACTTGCTTTCTGTTATTGAGCTTCAATTTTCTTTGCTATTTGGCTATCCTTTAGTGATTCTGTACTTTTAAACTCTGTTCCTGAGAGTTACTTATATCAGCTTGGCTTTGATTTTGTAATAAATTCATACTTAATCTCATCAATCGACTCTGAGCTTTATTGTGTGACCAAATGGTTTCCACGGTCTTGGTAAATTGTAAGTTGGTCCTAACTGTTTCTTCCTCAGGCACCTGGAACTTTCCATTGCATGGGGAGCCAGGAAGAAGGAGTCCATGTTTTATGTGTTATCACCATTGTTGTAGATAAAGTCGAGGGGCAGTGATTGTTGAGACTTTAATAAAGGTTGATGCATTGGCTCCAAAATATTTGACCCTTTGGTTTCTATCTGGTTAGAATGTGATTTGCCATTTTGCTAGGTTTGCGCAGTAGAATACCACATACATAAAAACATGCATTTGAGGTGACCAAAAATGCCAAGTGCATGACATATGAACGCACCTGATGTTCTGATGCATCCGTTGAATGTAAAATGTCATCTCTCCTTTTGCCCAAGCAGCACTCCTGTTTACTGACAATTAAATTACACTTTGGATATTGATGTATTTTCCCAGCACAAATCTCCTTAGGACCATGATTACACTTACTACTTTCTTCTATCAGTTGCCATTACCATGAAATGATGACCGGTATCTACTTTTATGTAAATTCTCATTGCTGTATGATGAATAATCACAAAATATGAGCAGCATTATCATTGTTTTATTTATAACTTTAGATCAATACTGTTTTTTCAGGCATGACTAATTTTCCGATGGGATTTGTTGCACATTTTCGGCAGTATCATGTATTGGGCA
Source organism: Lissotriton helveticus (assembly GCF_964261635.1). Lineage (NCBI taxonomy): Eukaryota > Metazoa > Chordata > Amphibia > Caudata > Salamandridae > Lissotriton > Lissotriton helveticus. The sequence goes on along the minus strand of NC_136070.1, from coordinate 1,017,235,617 downwards.
CAGATTTCATGTTTGCTCCATGATGCATATTCAAACAGATGCACCGGGTGCAAACATGAACGGTGTGCCTGAGTGCCCTGTCCTCAGGGCAGCCGCAAACTCGGGGCTGCCCTCAGGGCAGTGCATTGGGTGAAATACAGAGCGGCTGCTTTAATCAGCCCCTGCATGCACTTTCTAGAAGTAACAGAGATCCCCTGCAGGTGGGTGCAGTGATTGACTGCACCCGTCTGCAGGGGGGCAATGGGGAGTCCTTTTCCACATCCACAGGGTTGCCTTTAAGAGGCGCACTGATAATTTGCCACTTTTTGCATCTATAATATGGCTGAGGCACAGAGGCAAAGGAATTTCTTCATTACCATGGGACCACACACCCATGCAAATGAGGAAATTAACTTTCATGATAGCACTGACATTACAATGTGTGCCAGCGCTACCAGTATTAACGTTGGGGCTATACAAGTATCTGTGGTCACTTCTGCACTACCATTGTGCACCAGGTGGGGACATAAAGCAGTCGTACACGCCCGTTGCACCCCTGGGGCAAAGGGCATAATATGGCACCTGATATTAAACACTCAAATACGAGCAGTGGCCCTGTGTGGAATAGGGTATCCATTAAGTCTGGGCAGTGATCTCTGCTCCGCTTGCGGAGCTCGCAGAGTTCCAAAAAACTCCGCTTCACAGAGCGGAGTTTTTTTCCTCTCTCGCATTCGTCAATTTCAAGGTGGCGAGAGTGAGTGAGGAAAATCCACCTTCCGGTGAGATTTTTCCTCGTTCGCAATCGTCAACATAAAGTTGATGGGCGCAAGCATGACAAATCAACCTCCCGGTGAGATTTCTCAATGTGGGCAGTCAGATTTCTCATTGGGAGTGGTTGTGTATGCTCATGACCACTTGCATTGAGAAACCGCCTGCTCACGTTGAGAAAGCTGCTGCTAGAGTAAATATCTACTCGAGCAGCAGAAAGGAAGCAGGGCCCGCTTGTACTGTGCATGGTGCTGTTCGCAATGATTGCATAGTGCGGACAAGCACCTTGCACTGAAAATGACAGCGAACAGTATACATCTAACGCAGTGCGGCAGAGGTTTTTTGCACTTTGTGGACTGCCTACGCGGAACTCCTCGAAGTCTGCCCACCCTGCATGAAGTGAAGAAAATACCCCTCAAACATGTGAGACTGAACAACCCTACACCAATCCCTGCTCCAATCTCAATGTGGTTCTTCTCATTTCTATCCCCGACTTTGCTCCTATGAATGATCAACAAATCATCACCTATAATACCTGCCTGATTATAATTTGAGCAGCCGATCCAATCTTAAATAACATTCGCTCATATTCTACAAAAATCCCAGTATAATTATTTTAAGTTATCCCTGCTGGATACGTTGATGAGTTTTCAACATTTGGGATTCATGTAGGGCACAGTCTTGCCATTTGTTAGCATAAGTAATCAATGTCATGATGATACTTAGGATTCTATCAGATTGTAGTAATGTTTTTTATATTCAAAATGTAGTGACAATCGGGAATGCAAAGTTCCTTTTTTACATCGTTATATGTTCAACCACATTTCACATTGCTAGTATGCCTAGCCTATATGGGGTTTCAATAATGGGGGCTGGTATCATTTACATACAGATCAGTGACAGAATATCAGAAACACAAATATCGTGTGGACAGAATATTGTGTCAAAAATATCGAGGACAAGACTAATTGAGAAGGTAAGTGCAAATAGGTAAGTAAAAATGTAGTGTTCTTAACTCCAGATCTACTTAACTTAAAGATATATATATCATCAAGGTACAGATATGTGTAGTTATATATAGTAAAGCTTTACATGCTCATAGAAAACGAACTTCACAATATTCTTGTCCTGGATATTTTGATACGATATTCTGTCCCACAATATTTGTGTTTCTGATATTTTGTCCAAACACCATAATTCACACTGGGAAGCAGTACATTAATTATACTAGCATTTTGTACTTCCGTGGTTGCATAGTGTGGTTGGAAGCCAGTGTGAGGAGAAATATGTTGTTTGTTCAGCAAAATGTTTTGTAGTTTTGACATTTTTAGGTCTCGCTTGACTGCACCTGTGTGCCAGAGCTCATTTGATCACAAAAATGTTTCAGAAGGCTGAAAAGAGACAGGCTTTAGTTACAACTCTATGTTGATATTTTTCTGTGCAAGCATTTGATTGACCATAAATTGTGCTATTTCGCTTTTTAAGCAGTTCAATTGCAGTGCATGGACAATTAAATATTCATGCTTTCCAATGAACAATTGCCTAACAGAGGAGAATTGCTATTTGTAACATATATTTAAGAGCACTAGCAGCTGGTGTTGACGTATAGTAGCAGGCGGGAAGGGGCCGACAAAATAAAAAATAAAACATTACCTGCAGCCGGCAGTGTTGTGCTCTTCTTCTTGTCTCCACCTTAGGCTCCCAGACTTCACTGCGGCCAATCCTGATGGTGCTCTCATGCTGCTGGTGGAAGCATCAAAGCAACACCACGATTGGCCTGAGCACCGTGAATTTATGCTCCATGTTAGACTGGGAGCCTGTGACTGCTGTCTCCAACCTGGCAACATAGCGGAGTTGGAGACATCTTCAGTGCGCATGTTGGTTTGGCCGGCCTGAGATGCATGACAATAGTGCCTAGCCATCCTCCTGCAGCCTGTCATCCCCCATGGCCCCGCCCCCAAAAGACTTGTCAGGAAAGTAAAAAGAATTACAATGAAACGTGTTTATTATGGTTTTATTTTTCCTTTCCTGTTGTTTTGAGGCAGCTGGCAGGGGGGTGCGGGCGAAGCTCCTCTGTCACAGCAGAGGAGCCACCGCTGTTTAAGAGTATTTATTTAACATATGTTTGCCAATAGTCTTCTGTCCTCTTTAAAGAGTGATACACGTGTTGCTACTGATAATGTATATTGTGCCACGAGAGCTATGAGCAATAGGGCTGGATTATTGCAGAATGCTGCATTCGGTGTTCCCCACATGTTCCAACAGCTTGTCCAGTTTCTTTTATGTTAAAGTAAAGTAACATTTTATGACAATATAGGTAACCCTCGCTTTTAGGTTGAGCATTCGAGACCTCTTTTATATACTTTAGTATATACTTATATGTGTATGTACTTTGTGGGCTTTGGAGATCAGCCCTAGGACTTGTCTGCTTCTGCTTCGGGACTGCCTCTATTTAACTGTCTTGATAGAAAACGACCAGCAGAGGTCAGTAAAATACCAGAATTACTTTCTGCTTAGGGACTTTCTTTTTTTATTTTCCTGGCAGCTGCCTCTATTTAACTTTCTTGATAGAAAATGACCAGAAGAGGTCAGTAAAATACCAGAATCACTTTAGCATTCTCTAGATTCCTGTCCATAGAAATGGTCTTCCATGAGCAACCGTAGTCAATAATATATGTTTCAAATCTTGTATTTTCAGTGATATGACCACCAAAGAACCTGATTTTATATTAAAAACAGAGCTTTGGACTATACCATTTCCAGCTCAAAGACAATATTCCCCCGATGTGTTCCCATACCTGGTGTGTCATGCAGTTTGGTGCTTACTTTCCCTCTGTGTTAAAGAACAGTAGCTGTTTCAGCACCCAGGCTAATGTGCTGCAAAGCTAAATACATATAAGGTCTCAAAGGACAGACCGATTACATTCCAATTGCTTGCTATGAAGATTTAAGACTTTTCAAGAAAATAATTGGGGCCATTGTGCTCGTCTATACACAAACATGACGTCAGCACAAATCTTAGGAAGGACTGAAGCTGTGCAAGATCAGTATATTTTTTACTTTGTGAAGATTTTGTGTTTAATTGTTTTATTTTTGGACCCATAAGTGGCCAAATTAAGGGACTGTTAATCTATGTACAGTTGAGCATCAAAAACCTCTGAACATGTTGCAATGTCTATAAATATTAAAACACAAAATTCAAAGTGCATCTACAAGAGTTTACACACTCTTTTAACTACAACAGGCTTAAAGGCAGGGCTTTTACCATTGTGGCAGAGCAGCCAGCTGCACCAGCAGCAGGTGGGACTTGTAAGGTGGGACTTGTACCAGCAGGCACAGAGGTACCACTGTATCGACACTGCACAGCACCAAGCGGTGGCATATGCCTGGTTGCAGTGCTTAATTTGTAAACAAATAAGTAACAGGGTTCTCATCAGGTGGCCACTGCGGCTTGTACCACCCACTTCTCCTTTTAGCCCTGCAAATATCAGTACTAACACAACTACTAACCATCAAACACCTACAAATGTGACACTTTAGACTGTTTCAAGCCCCCTAAACTATAGAATGGCTTGGGTGACAGGTGTTAGCCCTTTTGATTGTCTATTGAAATAAGAAACAACTGTTGTTCTTCTGAGCTCTAAATTAGTTTAACAGCGCCACCATGTGGGAGACTGTCATAAGAGCCAATGTTAACAATTAATTAAGTACTGGTGCCAAGCTCCGGAAACCACCGGCTCAAATTTATCACTGGTTATCACTGTAACAGACTTTTCTCATTCACACTGGAGTGCTGCCTCCTTTGCAGTTGATCTCAGCAATGCATTCATAGGACTGACTCCTTTCATGACTACTCACCACTGATTGAATGTATAATTTGTTGCAAATTGGATTGCGCAATACTTTCAGAGATTTTGCTTCTTTGGCTTCTGTTGAATTTGTGGATGTGTTTTTAAAAGGACTGGGCTTTATGAACCCTTAAATATAAAATCCAGCTATAATTTCAGAATGTTCACAAACAATATGAGCAAAGCCAATTTATAAATAATTACTTTTTTTGGTGAACATTTGCATTTTTATTCTTCTTTCTGAAATACAAGGCTGGAGCTTAGTATTTAAAGCTAGACAAGGGCAGCCCTATATTTTACACCTCAATAATACATCTTATGCAAAGATGTCAACAGAGCTATTATGTTAGGCTTACCCCACTCAGACAATGGAGTGTGGCAGTAGGCATCGGGGCATCAGTACCAGTCAGAATGAGGCAGCCCCGCCAAGTTTCCCAGGCCCATGCTTGAAGTGCTGCTTCAGTCCACACTTTTTCTTTGAATTCTGGGACTTGTAGTCTTATTTGCTCAATTGTTAAACATGACTTCAAGACCCACAATTCAAAGGGAAAAAACTGGACTGGGGCAGCACCTCAAGGAATGACCTGGGAAACTTCGCAGTTATGGTGAGATGGTAGCCTAGAGCAAGTCATGACTCCATATCTAGGCACTATTTTGTCCATCTCCCCCATGCCACAGAGTTATGGAATCCTGATGATCTGCCCGAGGCCTTGGTGTCTGTGTATTTCTGCACCCTCAAGTGCTCACTCAAGCACAGCTTTACTGTGCAGTCCAGTGGGCTGCAAGGCCAGCCATCCATATTGCCAGCCTCGCAAAAAAGAAGCTAATGCTCCCAGAAGCAAAGAGGGAGAAGGATCCACAGCACTGGCACATCAAACCCAAACCTATTGGCATTGCCATTGCTTGTTTACCTTTTGTTCCGATGAGGAGGAGTACAATCTCCTGATTAAAGGTCTATTGGATTTTGCATCAAACTATTATTTAACAATACCACAAAATAATCAGAAATTGAATTTCCTTATGTATTTAAAAGTTGTTTTCTATGCAATGAGATTCAAAGGGTGATGATTATGAGCATCATTTCTCAAGCAATACTCTGTGCATGAAAGATGATGCTAGTAAACCCGGAGATTTGCTCCTCTTCTTTGAAGTTAAACTCTGGGCACTTGAAGGAATGACTAACACGTGCATGAAGAGTGTTTTTTCCCGGATCCAGGCTGATGAGAATCGCTCAAGCTTTGAAGTTCAATATTAATATCGAGAGAGTGTGTTTGTGTCAAGCTGTGCAGTGCGGGTTGTCACCTGGGTCATGTGCTGCATATTGATTCCGGTGCTACAAGAAGCAGCTCTTACCCTCCTTATCCCGGCTCCAGCTGAGGCTTGCTTCCTTTGAATATGAGAACAAACAGGGCTCTTGTCAGGCTTGTCCCCTAATACTTGCTGTTTCAGAGGGTTGTTTGTGTGACAGAATATGGATTCAAGAGATATTGTGCTACAAAAATATCATAAGACACAAAACAAAGGTCCTGTGGGGCTCGTTTATCTCACTGCCGTGTGTTCACCATGCCAGGTAACAGCCATAAGTCCAGAAATGCCTTAGTGTCACAAATGGGGTGAACATACAGGAAATCATATAATGGAGACTCAAGGCCGCTGGGAACTCTCATGTATGAATTTATTATTCGTATATGATCCATATTCAGCTCCAGGGGAGAGGAAGTGGTCTAACGCCCAGAGCTGCCGACTTGGGAGTTGGGGACCAGGTTCGAGTCTCGGCGTCGGCTCAACATCCTGTGATCCTGGGCAAATCACTTCATTTCCCTGTGCCTACCAAAATGTAATACGCTCGTCTGTAATGTGTAACTGGTGCTCATTTAAAGCGCTCTAATACCTTCGGGTTGAGTTAGGTTCTAAAAAACTGTTAAAATAGTAACAGAAAGTTATCAGAGCTAGGGGAAGGAAGTTTAACGTACCTACAGGAAATGCATAAAAACGCTGAATTGAGATCCTAGGTACCTCTCTCGCTTCTGGTCACAGTAAATCCTGTAATCTAATTTGCAAGTGATACTGATTCCGACAAACCATGTAACCACCTCGGGTGGAATATCGACGTTTCGACCCGTTTAGCAATTCGTCGGGTTTCATCTGTCGGCGGCATCCGTCTAAACCACCCCAGATGACTCATTTAGAAAGTATTGATTAAGCAAACTATGTAAATGAAATCAATTCGTGAGTAACCCAGGGACACTCTAGACTCGTAAACATATCAAAAGGGAGACCCAGAAGTGGTTGCGAACAAATCAAACACAGGCGTGAATCCCCAAGGGTCTCTGCTGAACAGGGGCTGTATTTTGTTTCTTATGCTTACCTTGGACTTTGTGGGCAGATAGGGGTTTGTCCCAAAAATGTCATATCAAAAATCTTCTCAATATGTTCTGGAGGTAAACATATTTTATTTTGGTAAGTGTAGATTTGAGATTCTTACCTTGAATTTTTTTCAGTGAGTTTCTAAAGTTTCTTTTAATTCTATTTCCCAACTATAACGACCCTGTAACATTTGTTTTGTTCACAGAATATATATATGGATGAATTACAATGCACAACAGAAAAGGTCAAGGCACTAAGATCATGCACTGGTACTAGTGTATTTGTGTATAGTTAAACAGTTATGGTAGTGCAAGAGCTGGGAACCTGACCTTCCTAGTTCCCTCACATTTTGGATGACCAAAAAACACAAGATTCAGATGTGCTCAGCACATACCTAGATAATATATAATGTGTATCACCAGATTAACATCTGCAAAGCACAGAATTATTCCGGAAACAATAAACAATCCTCCAATGAAAGTATACTAAGTGCCACCGTTTTTGTGAAAAAGCTTATTTTCTTCTTTATTTAATGTTTTGATGGACGATCTTTAATTTGAAATACAGTACAAAAAGTATAGCCATGGCACTTTGTATACTTTCATTGGAGGATTGTTTATTGTTTCCGGAATATTTCTGTGCTTTGCAGATGTTAATCTGGTGATATACATTATATATTATCTAGGTATGTGCTTAGCAGATCTGAATCATATATGGATAAGTGTATGTATGTATATATATACATATATATATATATATATATATATATATATATATATATATGTATATGTATATATATATATATATATATATATATATATATATTCACGCTCCAAGGTTGTCCACCATGTGAGTAGCACGCGAGCAGCAGCTTTATTTATGTGTAGGTGAGGACGGGGATCCGCTTGTAGACGCCGCTCCGTAATGGACAACCTTGGAGCGTGAATATATATATATATATATATATATATATATATATATATATATATATATATATCATGTTTCGAGGCCATGTTTTATGTGTTATCACCATTGTTGTAGATAAAGTCGAGGGGCAGTGATTGTTGAGACTTTAATAAAGGTTGATGCATTGGCTCCAAAATATTTGACCCTTTGGTTTCTATCTGGTTAGAATGTGATTTGCCATTTTGCTAGGTTTGCGCAGTAGAATACCACATACATAAAAACATGCATTTGAGGTGACCAAAAATGCCAAGTGCATGACATATGAACGCACCTGATGTTCTGATGCATCCGTTGAATGTAAAATGTCATCTCTCCTTTTGCCCAAGCAGCACTCCTGTTTACTGACAATTAAATTACACTTTGGATATTGATGTATTTTCCCAGCACAAATCTCCTTAGGACCATGATTACACTTACTACTTTCTTCTATCAGTTGCCATTACCATGAAATGATGACCGGTATCTACTTTTATGTAAATTCTCATTGCTGTATGATGAATAATCACAAAATATGAGCAGCATTATCATTGTTTTATTTATAACTTTAGATCAATACTGTTTTTTCAGGCATGACTAATTTTCCGATGGGATTTGTTGCACATTTTCGGCAGTATCATGTATTGGGCACAGATTTCATGTTTGCTCCATGATGCATATTCAAACAGATGCACCGGGTGCAAACATGAACGGTGTGCCTGAGTGCCCTGTCCTCAGGGCAGCCGCAAACTCGGGGCTGCCCTCAGGGCAGTGCATTGGGTGAAATACAGAGCGGCTGCTTTAATCAGCCCCTGCATGCACTTTCTAGAAGTAACAGAGATCCCCTGCAGGTGGGTGCAGTGATTGACTGCACCCGTCTGCAGGGGGGCAATGGGGAGTCCTTTTCCACATCCACAGGGTTGCCTTTAAGAGGCGCACTGATAATTTGCCACTTTTTGCATCTATAATATGGCTGAGGCACAGAGGCAAAGGAATTTCTTCATTACCATGGGACCACACACCCATGCAAATGAGGAAATTAACTTTCATGATAGCACTGACATTACAATGTGTGCCAGCGCTACCAGTATTAACGTTGGGGCTATACAAGTATCTGTGGTCACTTCTGCACTACCATTGTGCACCAGGTGGGGACATAAAGCAGTCGTACACGCCCGTTGCACCCCTGGGGCAAAGGGCATAATATGGCACCTGATATTAAACACTCAAATACGAGCAGTGGCCCTGTGTGGAATAGGGTATCCATTAAGTCTGGGCAGTGATCTCTGCTCCGCTTGCGGAGCTCGCAGAGTTCCAAAAAACTCCGCTTCACAGAGCGGAGTTTTTTTCCTCTCTCGCATTCGTCAATTTCAAGGTGGCGAGAGTGAGTGAGGAAAATCCACCTTCCGGTGAGATTTTTCCTCGTTCGCAATCGTCAACATAAAGTTGATGGGCGCAAGCATGACAAATCAACCTCCCGGTGAGATTTCTCAATGTGGGCAGTCAGATTTCTCATTGGGAGTGGTTGTGTATGCTCATGACCACTTGCATTGAGAAACCGCCTGCTCACGTTGAGAAAGCTGCTGCTAGAGTAAATATCTACTCGAGCAGCAGAAAGGAAGCAGGGCCCGCTTGTACTGTGCATGGTGCTGTTCGCAATGATTGCATAGTGCGGACAAGCACCTTGCACTGAAAATGACAGCGAACAGTATACATCTAACGCAGTGCGGCAGAGGTTTTTTGCACTTTGTGGACTGCCTACGCGGAACTCCTCGAAGTCTGCCCACCCTGCATGAAGTGAAGAAAATACCCCTCAAACATGTGAGACTGAACAACCCTACACCAATCCCTGCTCCAATCTCAATGTGGTTCTTCTCATTTCTATCCCCGACTTTGCTCCTATGAATGATCAACAAATCATCACCTATAATACCTGCCTGATTATAATTTGAGCAGCCGATCCAATCTTAAATAACATTCGCTCATATTCTACAAAAATCCCAGTATAATTATTTTAAGTTATCCCTGCTGGATACGTTGATGAGTTTTCAACATTTGGGATTCATGTAGGGCACAGTCTTGCCATTTGTTAGCATAAGTAATCAATGTCATGATGATACTTAGGATTCTATCAGATTGTAGTAATGTTTTTTATATTCAAAATGTAGTGACAATCGGGAATGCAAAGTTCCTTTTTTACATCGTTATATGTTCAACCACATTTCACATTGCTAGTATGCCTAGCCTATATGGGGTTTCAATAATGGGGGCTGGTATCATTTACATACAGATCAGTGACAGAATATCAGAAACACAAATATCGTGTGGACAGAATATTGTGTCAAAAATATCGAGGACAAGACTAATTGAGAAGGTAAGTGCAAATAGGTAAGTAAAAATGTAGTGTTCTTAACTCCAGATCTACTTAACTTAAAGATATATATATCATCAAGGTACAGATATGTGTAGTTATATATAGTAAAGCTTTACATGCTCATAGAAAACGAACTTCACAATATTCTTGTCCTGGATATTTTGATACGATATTCTGTCCCACAATATTTGTGTTTCTGATATTTTGTCCAAACACCATAATTCACACTGGGAAGCAGTACATTAATTATACTAGCATTTTGTACTTCCGTGGTTGCATAGTGTGGTTGGAAGCCAGTGTGAGGAGAAATATGTTGTTTGTTCAGCAAAATGTTTTGTAGTTTTGACATTTTTAGGTCTCGCTTGACTGCACCTGTGTGCCAGAGCTCATTTGATCACAAAAATGTTTCAGAAGGCTGAAAAGAGACAGGCTTTAGTTACAACTCTATGTTGATATTTTTCTGTGCAAGCATTTGATTGACCATAAATTGTGCTATTTCGCTTTTTAAGCAGTTCAATTGCAGTGCATGGACAATTAAATATTCATGCTTTCCAATGAACAATTGCCTAACAGAGGAGAATTGCTATTTGTAACATATATTTAAGAGCACTAGCAGCTGGTGTTGACGTATAGTAGCAGGCGGGAAGGGGCCGACAAAATAAAAAATAAAACATTACCTGCAGCCGGCAGTGTTGTGCTCTTCTTCTTGTCTCCACCTTAGGCTCCCAGACTTCACTGCGGCCAATCCTGATGGTGCTCTCATGCTGCTGGTGGAAGCATCAAAGCAACACCACGATTGGCCTGAGCACCGTGAATTTATGCTCCATGTTAGACTGGGAGCCTGTGACTGCTGTCTCCAACCTGGCAACATAGCGGAGTTGGAGACATCTTCAGTGCGCATGTTGGTTTGGCCGGCCTGAGATGCATGACAATAGTGCCTAGCCATCCTCCTGCAGCCTGTCATCCCCCATGGCCCCGCCCCCAAAAGACTTGTCAGGAAAGTAAAAAGAATTACAATGAAACGTGTTTATTATGGTTTTATTTTTCCTTTCCTGTTGTTTTGAGGCAGCTGGCAGGGGGGTGCGGGCGAAGCTCCTCTGTCACAGCAGAGGAGCCACCGCTGTTTAAGAGTATTTATTTAACATATGTTTGCCAATAGTCTTCTGTCCTCTTTAAAGAGTGATACACGTGTTGCTACTGATAATGTATATTGTGCCACGAGAGCTATGAGCAATAGGGCTGGATTATTGCAGAATGCTGCATTCGGTGTTCCCCACATGTTCCAACAGCTTGTCCAGTTTCTTTTATGTTAAAGTAAAGTAACATTTTATGACAATATAGGTAACCCTCGCTTTTAGGTTGAGCATTCGAGACCTCTTTTATATACTTTAGTATATACTTATATGTGTATGTACTTTGTGGGCTTTGGAGATCAGCCCTAGGACTTGTCTGCTTCTGCTTCGGGACTGCCTCTATTTAACTGTCTTGATAGAAAACGACCAGCAGAGGTCAGTAAAATACCAGAATTACTTTCTGCTTAGGGACTTTCTTTTTTTATTTTCCTGGCAGCTGCCTCTATTTAACTTTCTTGATAGAAAATGACCAGAAGAGGTCAGTAAAATACCAGAATCACTTTAGCATTCTCTAGATTCCTGTCCATAGAAATGGTCTTCCATGAGCAACCGTAGTCAATAATATATGTTTCAAATCTTGTATTTTCAGTGATATGACCACCAAAGAACCTGATTTTATATTAAAAACAGAGCTTTGGACTATACCATTTCCAGCTCAAAGACAATATTCCCCCGATGTGTTCCCATACCTGGTGTGTCATGCAGTTTGGTGCTTACTTTCCCTCTGTGTTAAAGAACAGTAGCTGTTTCAGCACCCAGGCTAATGTGCTGCAAAGCTAAATACATATAAGGTCTCAAAGGACAGACCGATTACATTCCAATTGCTTGCTATGAAGATTTAAGACTTTTCAAGAAAATAATTGGGGCCATTGTGCTCGTCTATACACAAACATGACGTCAGCACAAATCTTAGGAAGGACTGAAGCTGTGCAAGATCAGTATATTTTTTACTTTGTGAAGATTTTGTGTTTAATTGTTTTATTTTTGGACCCATAAGTGGCCAAATTAAGGGACTGTTAATCTATGTACAGTTGAGCATCAAAAACCTCTGAACATGTTGCAATGTCTATAAATATTAAAACACAAAATTCAAAGTGCATCTACAAGAGTTTACACACTCTTTTAACTACAACAGGCTTAAAGGCAGGGCTTTTACCATTGTGGCAGAGCAGCCAGCTGCACCAGCAGCAGGTGGGACTTGTAAGGTGGGACTTGTACCAGCAGGCACAGAGGTACCACTGTATCGACACTGCACAGCACCAAGCGGTGGCATATGCCTGGTTGCAGTGCTTAATTTGTAAACAAATAAGTAACAGGGTTCTCATCAGGTGGCCACTGCGGCTTGTACCACCCACTTCTCCTTTTAGCCCTGCAAATATCAGTACTAACACAACTACTAACCATCAAACACCTACAAATGTGACACTTTAGACTGTTTCAAGCCCCCTAAACTATAGAATGGCTTGGGTGACAGGTGTTAGCCCTTTTGATTGTCTATTGAAATAAGAAACAACTGTTGTTCTTCTGAGCTCTAAATTAGTTTAACAGCGCCACCATGTGGGAGACTGTCATAAGAGCCAATGTTAACAATTAATTAAGTACTGGTGCCAAGCTCCGGAAACCACCGGCTCAAATTTATCACTGGTTATCACTGTAACAGACTTTTCTCATTCACACTGGAGTGCTGCCTCCTTTGCAGTTGATCTCAGCAATGCATTCATAGGACTGACTCCTTTCATGACTACTCACCACTGATTGAATGTATAATTTGTTGCAAATTGGATTGCGCAATACTTTCAGAGATTTTGCTTCTTTGGCTTCTGTTGAATTTGTGGATGTGTTTTTAAAAGGACTGGGCTTTATGAACCCTTAAATATAAAATCCAGCTATAATTTCAGAATGTTCACAAACAATATGAGCAAAGCCAATTTATAAATAATTACTTTTTTTGGTGAACATTTGCATTTTTATTCTTCTTTCTGAAATACAAGGCTGGAGCTTAGTATTTAAAGCTAGACAAGGGCAGCCCTATATTTTACACCTCAATAATACATCTTATGCAAAGATGTCAACAGAGCTATTATGTTAGGCTTACCCCACTCAGACAATGGAGTGTGGCAGTAGGCATCGGGGCATCAGTACCAGTCAGAATGAGGCAGCCCCGCCAAGTTTCCCAGGCCCATGCTTGAAGTGCTGCTTCAGTCCACACTTTTTCTTTGAATTCTGGGACTTGTAGTCTTATTTGCTCAATTGTTAAACATGACTTCAAGACCCACAATTCAAAGGGAAAAAACTGGACTGGGGCAGCACCTCAAGGAATGACCTGGGAAACTTCGCAGTTATGGTGAGATGGTAGCCTAGAGCAAGTCATGACTCCATATCTAGGCACTATTTTGTCCATCTCCCCCATGCCACAGAGTTATGGAATCCTGATGATCTGCCCGAGGCCTTGGTGTCTGTGTATTTCTGCACCCTCAAGTGCTCACTCAAGCACAGCTTTACTGTGCAGTCCAGTGGGCTGCAAGGCCAGCCATCCATATTGCCAGCCTCGCAAAAAAGAAGCTAATGCTCCCAGAAGCAAAGAGGGAGAAGGATCCACAGCACTGGCACATCAAACCCAAACCTATTGGCATTGCCATTGCTTGTTTACCTTTTGTTCCGATGAGGAGGAGTACAATCTCCTGATTAAAGGTCTATTGGATTTTGCATCAAACTATTATTTAACAATACCACAAAATAATCAGAAATTGAATTTCCTTATGTATTTAAAAGTTGTTTTCTATGCAATGAGATTCAAAGGGTGATGATTATGAGCATCATTTCTCAAGCAATACTCTGTGCATGAAAGATGATGCTAGTAAACCCGGAGATTTGCTCCTCTTCTTTGAAGTTAAACTCTGGGCACTTGAAGGAATGACTAACACGTGCATGAAGAGTGTTTTTTCCCGGATCCAGGCTGATGAGAATCGCTCAAGCTTTGAAGTTCAATATTAATATCGAGAGAGTGTGTTTGTGTCAAGCTGTGCAGTGCGGGTTGTCACCTGGGTCATGTGCTGCATATTGATTCCGGTGCTACAAGAAGCAGCTCTTACCCTCCTTATCCCGGCTCCAGCTGAGGCTTGCTTCCTTTGAATATGAGAACAAACAGGGCTCTTGTCAGGCTTGTCCCCTAATACTTGCTGTTTCAGAGGGTTGTTTGTGTGACAGAATATGGATTCAAGAGATATTGTGCTACAAAAATATCATAAGACACAAAACAAAGGTCCTGTGGGGCTCGTTTATCTCACTGCCGTGTGTTCACCATGCCAGGTAACAGCCATAAGTCCAGAAATGCCTTAGTGTCACAAATGGGGTGAACATACAGGAAATCATATAATGGAGACTCAAGGCCGCTGGGAACTCTCATGTATGAATTTATTATTCGTATATGATCCATATTCAGCTCCAGGGGAGAGGAAGTGGTCTAACGCCCAGAGCTGCCGACTTGGGAGTTGGGGACCAGGTTCGAGTCTCGGCGTCGGCTCAACATCCTGTGATCCTGGGCAAATCACTTCATTTCCCTGTGCCTACCAAAATGTAATACGCTCGTCTGTAATGTGTAACTGGTGCTCATTTAAAGCGCTCTAATACCTTCGGGTTGAGTTAGGTTCTAAAAAACTGTTAAAATAGTAACAGAAAGTTATCAGAGCTAGGGGAAGGAAGTTTAACGTACCTACAGGAAATGCATAAAAACGCTGAATTGAGATCCTAGGTACCTCTCTCGCTTCTGGTCACAGTAAATCCTGTAATCTAATTTGCAAGTGATACTGATTCCGACAAACCATGTAACCACCTCGGGTGGAATATCGACGTTTCGACCCGTTTAGCAATTCGTCGGGTTTCATCTGTCGGCGGCATCCGTCTAAACCACCCCAGATGACTCATTTAGAAAGTATTGATTAAGCAAACTATGTAAATGAAATCAATTCGTGAGTAACCCAGGGACACTCTAGACTCGTAAACATATCAAAAGGGAGACCCAGAAGTGGTTGCGAACAAATCAAACACAGGCGTGAATCCCCAAGGGTCTCTGCTGAACAGGGGCTGTATTTTGTTTCTTATGCTTACCTTGGACTTTGTGGGCAGATAGGGGTTTGTCCCAAAAATGTCATATCAAAAATCTTCTCAATATGTTCTGGAGGTAAACATATTTTATTTTGGTAAGTGTAGATTTGAGATTCTTACCTTGAATTTTTTTCAGTGAGTTTCTAAAGTTTCTTTTAATTCTATTTCCCAACTATAACGACCCTGTAACATTTGTTTTGTTCACAGAATATATATATGGATGAATTACAATGCACAACAGAAAAGGTCAAGGCACTAAGATCATGCACTGGTACTAGTGTATTTGTGTATAGTTAAACAGTTATGGTAGTGCAAGAGCTGGGAACCTGACCTTCCTAGTTCCCTCACATTTTGGATGACCAAAAAACACAAGATTCAGATGTGCTCAGCACATACCTAGATAATATATAATGTGTATCACCAGATTAACATCTGCAAAGCACAGAATTATTCCGGAAACAATAAACAATCCTCCAATGAAAGTATACTAAGTGCCACCGTTTTTGTGAAAAAGCTTATTTTCTTCTTTATTTAATGTTTTGATGGACGATCTTTAATTTGAAATACAGTACAAAAAGTATAGCCATGGCACTTTGTATACTTTCATTGGAGGATTGTTTATTGTTTCCGGAATATTTCTGTGCTTTGCAGATGTTAATCTGGTGATATACATTATATATTATCTAGGTATGTGCTTAGCAGATCTGAATCATATATGGATAAGTGTATGTATGTATATATATACATATATATATATATATATATATATATATATATATATATATGTATATGTATATATATATATATATATATATATATATATATATATATTCACGCTCCAAGGTTGTCCACCATGTGAGTAGCACGCGAGCAGCAGCTTTATTTATGTGTAGGTGAGGACGGGGATCCGCTTGTAGACGCCGCTCCGTAATGGACAACCTTGGAGCGTGAATATATATATATATATATATATATATATATATATATATATATATATATATATCATGTTTCGAGGCCTCTCATCAGGGGCTGGCTGCTATTCTTTCTGACACATGGAAGTCTCTTTTTTCTAAAAAAAATGTTTTACTTTTTTATTGAGATAACTGATGTCATACAAAAGAGAGGTATATACAAATTCATTATATCCTTATTACATTTAGACCATAAGAAGAAATTCATGATACAAGTTAATAACAATTCAGTAATAAATATAAGTTATCCAAAACTGTGCTATTAAAATATTAAGACAGTAGTTCAATAAACAATACATAATCAGGATACGTATAAAACCATACTTAACCACTCAAACTTCTCCAACTAGCAAGTGGTGCCCAGATATTTCTCCCTAATTCCCCACATTTTTTACCTTTTAGCTCATAGAGGCAGGACTCAATATTATGCAATCCAAGCAGCCTTGCGATCCACATTTGAAAGGTGGGGGGGGTAATCTTTCCAACCTGCTGAAATAAGGATACGGAATACAGCAGTAGATATAAAAACCAAAGCTTCGGCAGCACTCCCCAGCTTCAATTTCCTATCTACACCTAATAACATTAGTGAAGGGGATAGAACAATCCTACATTCTAGCAGCCCCTTCAAGAAATTTTCAATTTCCCTTAATATCAAAGATAGCTGATCACACTGATGGAACATGTGAATTAGGTCAGCGGGCCCTTATCATCTAGGGCACTTATCGTTCTCCACCAGGCCCCAAGCATTAACTATGCACGCCCATAAGAGTGGGCTGCGCTGAGCATGCTGTGAGGGTAGATGCACGCTGGGACATGTGGTCCTTAGAGAGTCGCTTTTCGCCATCCATGGGCTCCA
The DNA here is from genome assembly GCF_964261635.1 of Lissotriton helveticus. Taxonomy (NCBI): domain Eukaryota; kingdom Metazoa; phylum Chordata; class Amphibia; order Caudata; family Salamandridae; genus Lissotriton; species Lissotriton helveticus. The sequence goes on along the minus strand of NC_136070.1, from coordinate 1,017,218,275 downwards.
TGCGCCAGAATTCAAAGCACATTCTCTTCCGTAGTAGGATTGCGATGTAGAGGCTCATAAGAGACTTGGGTGCATCAGAAAGAATAGCAGCCAGCCCCTGATGAGAGGCAAATCGGCTTTGAAACACGTAGGGCTACCACAATACTCATCGGCATGTAGATGAGACGGGAAAACTGTTGAGTGACTCCTAAAAGCTCAGACCATTGGAAAAAAATTTGGACACACCTGTCCCGGCATGAGGAGAACACCATTGTTAAACAAAGACAAGGATGAAGGTTAGGACTATGCCCAACCGGAACAGCACAGCAGACCCAACACCTACTAAGTAATGCCTCAGCATCACGATCCTACTGATAAGCGTGGCTCAAATCCACCTGAGCGACTTACCTCACTCATCTATTATTCTCATATAATAAGCCAGCCAGGCAGTGGAGAAGGATTAGAAATATATTTATTAGGATACAAAAGTTCATCTATAGATGGGCCCTGTCAGGTCTGCACTCTAGAGAATGCATCGAGAGGACTGACTCATCCTATCATGATAATACATTATAACAGAACATGGCAGGGTAAAAACACGCCCAGCCTGGAAAATTACAGAACTAGCGAAATGGTGAACAATGAACTCATACCTGAGGCATCTGCGCCTGCGAAGGCAACCCTGTTATCTCCCCTCAAGGACACAGAGCCGAAGCTTTGCTCTGCCAGGGCATGGAAACATTTTCTGAAAAACTAACTCAAGACAAGAAATGCTGAAATAAGGATTTTCTGCTCATAAGGGAGGGGGGGAAACTGTACCATGAGACATTGGAACTGCAGAGCAAATGTCAGCATCAGAAGTCTGTCTGCCATAGACAAACTTCTCTCTCTTATAGGAAAGTATACAGAAATATCAATAATGGGAACCTAACCAAGGGAAAAAGTAATGTACCACATCAGGTTTTCTAACTTAGAAGGCAATAATAAGACAAAAGCTTACACATTACAGAAACAATTCTATCCAACTGAAGCTTGCACATTACAAAAATAGCTCAGTGGGTTTCAGCACATGAATTTTAAACTGTGACTGCATATTGGTTAGACACATCATGCTAACTCATAAGCATAATATATACAGTGGGCGGGGCATCGAAAACTGAAACCTATCAGCCCCTCCTTTTAGCATGATGTTGCTAACATGAGTGCAGCTTTTATTAACCAAAAGGAGAGTCTTTACATAACGTGCTAAGGGACAGAGCGCTACACTTGTCAGAAATATCATCGTCAATCAGCATCAACCAGTATTGTGGAGCTCAACGTCGTTGGAAACAGCATATCAGCGTGTTTGTCTTTTTAGAAACTCGGATATTGCTGGCACACATGGAACAACAAGGGGGAAGGCAATAAACACATAGGCCTCAAGTCAGTACACACCCACAATTCCTACAACCCCCATCAAAATTTTCCGACCAGTATCCGTCTTATCTACGTCTTCAACTTGGGGATCCCTCCTTTTATGCTGCCCAGGCATTATAGCAAACCGTCGATGAGTATTATGATAGTCCGAGGGTGCTACATAAACAGGGGGAAGTAAATAATCCAAATAACAAATCCCACCCCATAATACAGGAAAAAGGTGAAGGGCCAACAACTGCCAGGGGTACCAGAGAATGACCACTACTATTTGTCGCAGGAGGATGTCTATAGGCCAAAGAAGTATTCAACTGTAGAAAACTTTCCCTCACGTTGTCACAGAAGTAGTGCAGCATACTATAGGGCAGGAAATGCAGAGGCAACAAGTAAAAGAACAACCCCTGCAATACCTACTAAGACAATGATTATTCTCTGGGTGTGGGGCACCCTCCCTTTTGACTAATCTAAACATATGTTCTCAGGGTACCATTCCTCTATAACACTACGTCATGATCGGACTACTTACATCACAAAAGTCATGAGCAGAAATTAATGCAAATAATATCAAACTGTCAATATCAGGGAGAAATGATTTTTGCTGTTCTATAAATAACATGTGTCAGGTGCAACATTTGAATACTACATCATTCTAATGACCTTCCCAGTGCTCCTCTTCGTGAGGATCTAGAGTACCAATGACATTCTCAGGTAGCGTTGAAATAATACTCATGAAGGTATGCGTCAAGCAACAAGAAACTAATTCTCTAAAGAGAAATATGAAAGCATCAGTTAGGATACAAACAAACACAATATTAAATTTGTAGACCATGAGAACCAAATGATCAGGGACATCTGGACAAGGAGCTGCAGAGGCTGCTCCTCCTTGGGAATAGGAACATTAAAAAAAACCTCCTTTTTCTAGCTAAAATGTCTAAATTAAACTAAAGGAAACAATCTGCAACACAGCCAGCCAGAGGGGGGGTCTTCTCCCTGTGTCCGTCTGAGCCTCACAGGCAAGCTCGTATTATCCATCAAAAAAATTCAAAAATCATCTGCGTTGGAGCTGCACTTGCTAGCAACTCAAATGGAAAACAATCTTGGCCAATGATGCAAAGTCTTTCTTGCAGAATTTTAGCAACCACCAATCCAGGTAGTGCCCTCTACAAATTCTGTCCAGTGTCTCGCTCAGTACACCAGATATGAATCTAACAGATACTAAGAGCACTGTATCTGTACCCTAAGACTAAAGTCTCTCCCTACCTCCTACTTTTCTTCTCCTGGTGCACCGCTCTTCTGTCGAGGCCATAGATTGTATAAAGTGTGACTAGGTACCTTAGCAGACAAAACTGTAGATTCCAAACAGATGGGGAACAGGGAAACCTGAAGCATAACCACTGGAGAACTGGCGGCAGCCTTTTGCACAGACAGAACTGCCCCTCTCAAGTATTTCTGAGAAACCAACCACTGGAGAACTGGCGCAAAAGCGAAGATGGAGTCCTCCATCTCGGTCAGGCCTGCCCTTTTCTTACCCAGGAATCACACACCTCCAGCAGCTTCAGTGGTACCTTGGCTCCAAGCTAAACGTCCATTGGTATCTTCTGACGACGGGACTTGACTTGCACTTGAAGTTGGATCCGATGCTTGGGTCCCCTCTGGCTCCGGCGGTGTGACACATTTCTATTGATGAACAGAACAAGGATCTTTAGACAAGGCATATGAATAAAATTCAAATTCAAAGAAACCAAATGAGGTCTATTCTGTGCTTTCATATTGCTCTATTAATGTCAATTTGAAGGTGAACACATTGTACCTATCAATAAATTTGTGCACTGACAATAGGTAATACATTACATATCTGACTTTTCGCTGTATTACCTGTGGACGGACGTATGCATTTACTGAATTCTAAGAGAAGAGAAAAAATAAAACAAAACAGACATGTTGTATTCCCCCATTTGCACTTGAGAAACAGCAAAAAGGGAAGTTCAAACCGCTCTTCCTATAGCGAGCACACAGCGTCTACTTTATGAACCTTCACTGTTGTGCAAAACTTCAAACACTTCTAATATTTTTTTTCTTTACTCAAAACAACTATATTTTTGCTCATGACCATGCTCACATATTATAGAGGCAGCAGGAAACTAACTTCTACAAATGTTTCATTTCTAAAAATATTTTTGCTGAGGATCACACAAGCATCTTTTCACCTTTCTCACTATTTAGACCATGTAACATTTTATTTAGGGGAAAAAAGTGTTCACCAGCTCTAATAGGGAATATCAGCTGAACTTTACCGGCTAACTGATAAGAAACTTGTACACCTTTACTTAGTGCTGCACAATAATGATGTTGTTACCTAGGAATGTGACACAAAAGTACCGATCTATTGTTCCCTTCAAACGTCAAATAAGGAAACACTAGTCAGGAGACAACTCAAGACCTGGCTGTTCGAGCAGTAGCGGACCTCTTCCCCCAAGCGCCTTGGGACCCTCCCGGGTGAGTAGCGCGCTAATTCTCTAATAAAAACTCTCAGTTTACCCAACACTTGTAGAACAAAACTGCCCACATCTAATTCCCCTTTTAGATCAAAGCAGGTCAGGAGGGAGCAATACACATGTAACCTAGTTTTAATTTATATGAGAGCTAGCGGGGAGCTAGCTCCAGCGGGAAGCTAGCCTCCTCCCCCATTTTTACAGAAGGAAATCTGAAACATATTTCACTTCGGTCAATACCATCAACCACTGGGTGTGCACTGAGCATATACAAAATTCTAGGGGATACATAACACTTTTGAGAGGGCTAGAACATCTTTTAGCACATGTAGAAATGTCATTGCCATAAAATGATATGTGTGCCTATTAATATCTAATACAACGTATCTAAGGAAAAGTAATAAGGAAAAGGAAAGGAACCGGGACACAGCTGAAGTCCCCCATAACTAGGCACTATGCGACATTCATTAGGGAAATGGCGGCAAAAGGGAAAATCTATAAATGAACAAAAATTACTTAGGTAATGGTCAGACTTGTGACACAACACCATGAGTACACAGTAGAACTCTCGTATTTTCCCCTCCATACCCCTTTTAACCAAATAGACATACACTGCTGAAGTGTTGTCTGTGAAATTTAGGGACCAGAACAAATTCCCCATAGAGGAGCTTGTTCTAGTATCAATAATAGAATTGTCAAAACAATACAATACAGAAACATACAAGCATACCAAGGTAGCAGGTATACTTGCTGTGCTAAGCACAGAAAGCATAGACAAATCACAGTAACACATGCAAATGAGCTGTGACACACAATACGATGCCATGCATTTCATGCACAGTGAGCCTGTGGCCCAAAACCCAGCATGCTGGCCTACTTAATTTGTCAGGTTTAAGATCAATCAGCATACCCTCCACGCAGAACAGAGCAAGCAATGCACAAGAAGCCAAAGAAAACATAAAATACACAATAGCACAAAGGCCACAAAAAGAAAACACAATATTAGTTACTCAAAGGACTATATTTTTCTCATGCATATCATGCATCATGCAGTGTCAGTGCGCACTTAATCTGTCTAGCACAAAGCTGCATCAATACTCACCGTAGCACACAGATAAAAATATTTCCCATTGCACTGAAACGAAATAAATCAAAACACACACAAAAGAAACAACAACACAGAAAATATTGGACAAAAAGCAACCACTTAGTAAAAATACCTTCCACAAATACTTACCGTAAAACCTATGCTTGGAGCTCATTCACACCAGTTCATCGTTCACTTTCCGTTCTAAAACCCTGTCTGCTGTCTTAGACAAGAACCAGTTCTAACCTCTTTAACCCCTTCGACGCTCATGACGAGCTGGGCTCGTCATGCAGTAGCCTCCTGCTACGCTCATGACGAGCCCAGCTCGTCATGAATAATGGTGATCATGATTTTCCAGCACAGGGGAAAAATCCCCATAGCATTCAAAAGGTTAACCTTCAGCCAAGAATTTAAAACATTTAGCAGCATTGAAAATCACATGACAATCTGGTAATGGCATTTAATGCAGCATCAAAAAGGGAAAAAAGATATACATTTACGTTCACATCATTCACTTGTCATGAGCCAGGAATTTCCATATTTGCGTAAAATTTTTATTCTTGTTATTAAAATACCAAATATTTCTGCACAGTCATATTTCGCTGTGTAAATGAGCCCTCTTATAACCAATGCCATTTCTTAACTTTAAACAAAAGGGCGCCATATTCTCACCTCCAGAACATACTGAATACTCCAGTGCACACTAGCAGACGTTTGCACACTCAGTGGGTGGGGCACTGGGCCCACTGCAATGGTGTCCCATGGACAAACTGCATACAAATACTGTTACACACATATATACATTCCCACCTGTCCGCTCCTATGAGCAACACAATCAATATTTTTACCTGACCTCGCAACATCAGTACTCTCCACTGGTATCCACTAGCAAAGACACTAATCAGTATGCCAATCAGGGACCCCCCAACTCAATTATCATTGAAATAGAAAAATGTTATACTATGACCTGGTCCAACAGTGAAACAAACAAAATAAAAATCAACAACAAACAAAAAGGACACGGCAGACAACCAATAAATCTCTCTTTTCTTTTTGCCATTAAACTACACACAAATCAACCACTGACTGAATACCATACAAACAATAGGAGTAACACTCACTAACATATTTAGTAAATTAATTTTTCTCAAAACAATCCTTCTTTTCTCAGGCTAGGCCATGTTAAAGTGTAATTCTCTATGTCCACATGGAATAACCTGTTGAAAGTTATTCATAATTTTGTTCCTCATTCTAAATCACATGTGTTCTGAACAACTGCATTATACTTTTGTCTAAACCCTCATAATTATGCAGACTCGCTGATGCTGGCTCCAACTGTGTATCTCTGCTGTCTGTGCCAGGAGCTGAGTCTCCTAGCCCCCCCTTAATCTTCTGCCTGTACTCTTCTCTCGCTCTCGGTGCTTCTGCGAACCCATTGGAATGCGCTTATCACAGAAGGTCACATCTACATACTGTGCTGTGCTACTGGCATCTATATTTCCATTTTACATAATCTTCCCAGCTCTGCTCACAAACTCTTTTTTCCATTTAACCCTTCCAGAAACAACCTCTTTTATTTGATTGTGGGCTGAAACACACTCATTCAACAAGTCATTTTTAAAACTAACTAAACAACTGTATTTCACTCTCCTTCCAAGAGCTAAGAATTCTGGGCTGCTAGCCAGCCTTCCACCTCCCCTGGCATTCACCACCAAGGTCAAATCTGCCTCGTACTCGTTGGTCTGGCGCTGACAAAGCCAATAAGCCTTCCTTACTCTTTCTAACATTCAATAATTAACATTATTTTGGCACATACATTTCTCTTTCTTTGTTTTTTTCTCTGCTTCTAACTTTACACTTCTTCCTACATTCTATTAATATACATTCTGATTACTGGTAATCAAATCCCTTTTTCCTCATCTTCTACTGTTCACAAATTGAGGGAATGGAAGAAACCAAATTCTTTTCCATAGAGCACAGCCCTGCATGCACTTTTAAACTACACAAAAAAACACACTGACAGTCAGGCACACCCATCTCAGATAGCGCACAAGGACCAGACAATATAACTTATGCAACAAGACGCACTCACTTCATGCAAACAAACATTTACACAAACAAAAAGGCAGCCCACAGACTGCTCTCAACCCAAACCAATTATAACAAAATAAAACATGTTACATGAAATACATACCCCATCCTCTTAATCACTGCTCACATTGGCTCACTGAGCCACTAAAAGCAACTTTAAATGTACACATTTTGTCTTCTTTTAAAACTAAAATTTCCTCTTTCTGCCACAACCTTAGGGAATCAAACATGCTCTGACAGCAGTGCCTAGCAAACAATCTCTCTTGCAAGTGATCTATCTTAACTGCATCAAAAATATTAAACAAAATCAAGAGTCTTCTACAGGAGCGGGTTGGCTCTCGGCCAATCTGACATCAGTTGAACTGCAGCAACACCTAAAACATCGCAACTTACTGAAACACGGCATCTTGCACACTCAATCAAACACCACCAAACTCACTTAATCAGATACCACCAAAGAACCCACACATACCCAGGCACAAAAGAACCAAACAACTATCTCCACACACAACCACACACGCACACGCGCGTCCTATGCATTAAGTCCCTGCCAAACACGTGTTACCATAATGGGACAAGGCCCGTCGACCAAGTCCAGGGGAACCTGGACCCTACCGCAGACCGAACAGTACACTAACTGTTCTGAGGTTGGAGGACACATCCGCCACCCGGGCGGCACTGCAGACCGTTGCGCACTTTACCCCGGAAGATCTAGGACTCTTCCATCAAACCACTCACACTAGGGGTTTGGGTCCTTTCCCAGTATTTAACCGTGATGAGCCACACTCCAGTCTCAGTACCACCCGGTCGGATGCTCTAAAATAGACATCCACCCGAAACCCTCATCACCAATAGTCTGTTAGAGCGCCACTTGCACTCTGAGTTCCCCGGAGCACACTAGCCCCAGGAGCACACCGGCTCCTCCAATCACCAGAAACACACCGGTCTCAGAGACACACCGGTCTCATGGAGCATCCCAGCTCCCTCAATTAACAGTCGGACCACTCACCTTCTGCTCGCAGAACCAACATCCACCGTTCTCCACCGCTGGCTGCTGGGACCAACACGGTCAGCTCCAAGGTTCCGCCTTCTGGACTCCGGCGCAGGATCATGAACCAGGACCTCTCCCGATCAGCAGGGTGGGGCAGCGCTGCGAGAACCAAGCTCGGCATCAAAGTGGGTACCCGGGCCCACCGTGCCGACCAGGGGGTCCCCGGCCTTCTGCTACCCACTTACGGGTGAGAAAGATCCTTATCACGGAGTCCCTGTTCGGGCGCCATCTGAGAAGCGTGGCTCAAATCCACCTGAGCGACTTGCCTCACTCATCTATCATTCTCATATAATAAGCCAGCCAGGCAGTGGAGAAGGATTAGAAATATATTTATTAGGATACAAAAGTTCATCTATAGATGGGCCCTGTCAGGTCTGCACTCTAGAGAATGCATTGAGAGGACTGACTCATCCTATCATGATAATACATTATAACAGAACATGGCAGGGTAAAGACACGCCCAGCCTGGAAAATTACAGAACTAGCGAAATGGTGAACAATGAACTCATACATGAGGCATCTGCGCCTGCGAAGGCAACCCTGTTATCTCCCCTCAAGGACACAGAGACGAAGCTTTGCTCTGCCAGGGCATGGAAACATTTTCTGCAAAACTAACTCAAGGCAAGAAATGCTGAAATAAGGATTTTCTGCTCATAAGGGAAGGGGGAAAAACTGTACCATGAGACATTGGAACTGCAGAGCAAATGTCAGCATCAGAAGTCTGTCTGCCATAGACAAACTTCTCTCTCTTATAGGAAAGTATACAGAAATATCAATAATGGGAACCTAACCAAGGGAAAAAGTAATGTACCACATCAGGTTTTCTAACTTAGAAGGCAATAATAAGACAAAAGCTTACACATTACAGAAACAATTCTATCCAACTGAAGCTTGCACATTACAAAAATAGCTCAGTGGGTTTCAGCACATGAATGTTAAACTGTGACTGCATATTGGTTAGACACATCATGCTAACTCATAAGCATAATATATACAGTGGGCGGGGCATCAAAAACTGAAACCTATCACTACTAAGGAAGAAAATGTGCTTTAAATTCTGGCGCATGGAGCCACTGATGGTGAAAAGCGACTCTATAAGGACCACTTGTCCCAGCGTGCATCTATCCTCACAGCGCGCTCAGCGCGGCCCACCAGGGAGTAATCAATTAACTATGCACACCCATAAGAGACTTCAGTGCATCAGAAAGAATAGCAGCCAGCCCCTGATGAGAGGCAAATCAGCTTCAAAACGGGTAGGGCTACCACAATACTCATCGGCATGTAGAGGAGACGGGAACACTGTTGAGTGACCCCTAAAAGCTCGGACCATTGGAAAAAAATATATATATATATATCAGTGGCGGATCATCTGCTAAGGTAGAGGAGTGTCGACCCACTGCTCACAGAGCAGTGTAAAAGAAAAAGAAAATAATATTAACTCAAGTTATTATCATTTTATTTTTAGTATCGTCACGGGCGGGGCTTGGCTCCCCTGACGTTGGGGAGGAAGATTTGTGGCTGCACTCTAAAGTGCGCAAGACTCTTTGGCCGGCAATCTCGGGCTGGCCAGAGCGGCATGCTCGCTTTGCATGTTCTGCACCCAGGCTGCATTGCAGCCTAGGTGGAGAACCTGCCCAGGCCCCCAGCTCCTGTCTGAGTGCCAAACCACAGCACTCAGACCAATCACAATACTGCATTGCAGCATTGTGGCAGTGGAGCCTGGGTGCTCACCAATCACAACGCAGCATTGCAGCGTTGTGATTGGCTGTGGGAAGCATGGGGGATTCTTGGAAGAGACACGACATGGGAGAGATGGAGGAGAGACGTGACGAGATCAGGTAAGTGAATTATAATTTCAACTCCACCCCACCACCACCCTCTTACTGTACCAGACACCACTGATATATATGTATGTATGTATGTATGCTACACCACAATACCACTCTTGCAGTTGGGATTTGAATGTACCCTTCAGGGTTGTGAGTTTGTGTAAAAACACCACACTTTAATAATTTCTCAATGTATGCACAACAAATCAAAGAATTATTAGCAAAAAGTGTCTACATTTTAGTGCAGAGTGAAAACATTAATACAACAGCAATATATTGATAAAACCTGGACCAAAGGATATAAAAACTATACATTGATCATGATCAAAAGAACTTGGAAATGAGAACTGAATTCTGCGCGAATTCGGCTACTGCTAAACAGTTGACTGATTCGTACAATATTCGCAAGTTCATGATCATCAGCCAATCACTCACAAGCAAAAGATTCAACCAAAATAACGTGTTCTCAAATTTTACAGTTCATGATCCTAATGATCAAAGATACCATAACTGACTGAGATAAAAAGTAGACAGTGGATATCAAAAATAGAGCAACAGTAACTTTGCAAATGAACAGAACAATGTCTTTGGCATTTAGCAAAGTGCACTACATTTGTAATTTCAGCCTAATTCTTAATTAATGGTTAGATGGTGTCAGGCCATGGATTCGTTTAAGTTTCAACACACAATCAACCAAATTCTCAGAGGACGTTCGGAAATGGGGGCAATGACCTCTCCCAAAATGCACTTTTGTGGCACAATGTAAAAGCCAGCTGCGGTCCGTGCAGGTAACAGTGGTGGAGCGGTGGGGACACGTGGGGGGGATTTTGAGGTACGATGCAGAGGGAAAATTAATGATTTATTTAATTTTCCCTCTGCATTGTCCCTCGAAATCCCCCCTCACCCGGCCTCAATGCGCCACCGCTGTTACCTGCACATACCGCGGCTGGTAAAGGACTCTAATCGGGTGGGAAACCTTGAGTATTCAACGCAGACAGGACCTGTAGTCAAAGAGAACTGGGGAGGGCTCTACTTGTTGTTCTCTGTTTCATCATCCATTCTCAATCGTGTAAATGCCATTACTAAAACTATCGAGATATCACAACCGGCTTAGTATGGCCTTAATGACAGCTGCACCGAAACAGGTCACAAAATATGGCCAGGCTGTGCACATTTCCGTGCTTACAACCCTTATTTCAAAACCAAATCCTACAAAAAATAAACATAAACAAAAATGGGGCACTTCCCATACAATGAACTTTAAGAAGAAGGGTAGGCCAGTAGGTATCACACCTGGGTGCAACCACTGTGCACCAACACATCATGCAACCACCAGTCAGGGCCTGTGCAGAGGGACTTAGGGCTGGTCTCTGGAGACTGCAGTGGTGGGGGGACCAGTGGCCAATCTCCCTCTCAAGGCACACCATTTAGACTGGTAATTGTAGGCACAAATGCAAAATGGCAGGGATAAACAGATAAACGGATGATCAGGACTTCTGTCCCTACAGTTATATTCCACCTTACATCCTTTGTAATGGATTGACCTACCGCCCGGACGCAGTCGCTGCATTTACCAGAAGACACTGCCCTACAAACGGGGCATCTGTGACTAACCCTCTGTCTTATAAGGAAAGTCAAAACTTTGATCCACTTCGCCGTACATTTTTTCAATGCAGGCTCTCTTGATCAGGCAACACAGCTGCAATTCTATGACAAAATGACAGGAAAATCTAGGGCATGGTACAGGAATCCAGACAGACAGAGACTTAAATGTCCTTTATCTTTCAAAGTCCCTCTGATCAAAAATTCTGTGGAGGCCCTTAAAAGAAACTTTCCTTCTAGTGCAAGGCCTTCTCCTTCTTAATGAAGGGTTCACTTTTTTGATTGGATCTTATTTTGAGGCTTTACAAGAGCATAACTTTGTATACCTCAAACGGTAGGTTGTTTATATTGTTCCTATAACATCAGCAGGACATGTTAGGGCCTAAAAATAAGCATTTTTAGTTCAAGATTCTGAGTTACAAAAGTATAAAAATAAAATGTATTCATTCTTATGTATAAAGAGCATGAAAATCAAACTCAGCACCTTCTCCTGAGTGATTATAGGTCACCTATCCATAACACTTATCGATCACCCTACCTCCTTTCTTACTTTTTGTCAACACTGTCCTTATGTTATGAGTTTGAGTCATGCCAGGTAAACAACAAATCAAGTTATCTCTTCATCTGACCTCCCAATCACAGTCCTTACCATATGAGCATTGCTCCTCTCCCTACAGGCCACTCCCACATCCTGTGGTATCTAACCCATGACCCCCATAATCACATCCTGTACACCCAAGCACAAGAAGCCGAACAGGGACGGAGGGATGGGAACCAGGACTGTGACAGGGAGGTTTACAACTTGGAGTAATGAGTTTTACCGGTAGGTAACCGGTCATTACCTCCTCGTCTGACTTCCCCATCACAGTCCTTACCACGTGAGCCCCCCCCCCAATAACTTCCAAGCAAAACTCATTTAGCCAATCCCTACCCTCCAGGCCACTCCCACATCCAGTGGCATATAACCCATGACCCCCGTAATCACATCCTGTACACCCAAGCACAAGAACCCGAACAGGGAGGGATGGGAACCAGGACTGTGACTGGCAGGTCTATGACTCAGAGTAATGCACATTACCGGTAAGTAACCAGTCATTATTCTGTTAACTGCAACCAGAAAATGTAGCCAGAACACATTGATAAAAGAACACGCATACTTGACCTCTCACCTAGTGCTTGTAATATGCAGGGGCAACCCCAGATATCAAGGTAAACCCCCAGAAGAGAAAAATAAAGTTTTCAAGTAAATAATTCGAGCACAACCATTTCACCCTTCTTCCTTGCAACTATTATTGCATTATGCGGTCATACCAGTGGCAAGAATTTGATTTACAGTCTCACAACACTAAAGCATAACTGATAACCCTCACGAGTAGACTAGTTCCAAGATACCCCTGATGAAGGAAAGCAACTGCCTGGTGAGCTGTTAAGTTAATTGCTAACTAAGCCTGTCCCTGGACGTCTGTATCTGAAGACCATGTAACCTCCAATCTCTGTGGAGCAGTGTTACCAGTAGGTGAGATTAACTGACCATAAATCTCACACTAGCAACTGCAGGAGTACATGCCTACAACAGTAGACATCATTTTGTCCAGCCTCCTAGAGAGATGATTCCTAAACTATGCTCACACACAAGAAAGGGAGACCTCTCAATCATGGACACTTGGACCTGAACCCTTGCCTGGCTCCCTGACATTGCCTTCTGACCTTCACACGCAATTCTGATTGAAGATAAGAATAACATAGAAACCAAAAACGTGGGCGACAGTGTCAGAATGACCACAACACATTAAAACTCAAAAGGAATACCATCATTTTCTACGTCTAATCTAAGGAAAGTGACATAAATCAAACCTGCAATCCAACCGAGGTCAGACTCCAAAGTCTAGAGTCTTCGAAGAAGCCGAAACCTATGCCACTGCACTGACAAGCAGTGAGTAACCTGGACCTTCCCTCTTCTAAGAACCTGGCGGTAACCTCTGTGCTTCTTGTACACACCCAGAACAGTGGGACGTTTCCCAAAATCCAAGACAAGAATCATGACAACAGAGTAAACTACATCTAGTAGTCTCGTCATATATTCTGAGAGAGAATTGATGGCAATTTGCTAACTGCAAGCACAAACAATACCAATTTGCAATATGACCACGGAGAATTACAAGCTTCCAACAGAACATTGATTGAAGAATTATGATGTAATAGATGAACATGCAGGAATACCAAGGCAAAGCAACTAAGAATAGATGGGTGCATTAAACATCTGTAAAGAAAGATGATCGCTGGGATAGTGAATTGAAGGAAACGACAAATATTCAGCAAATAACACTAGAAATAACCCTGGGCATAGATTGCGTAGTAGCGCTGCGCGTAGCTACGCGAAGTGCACTTCGCACTACGCAAGCTACGCGTAGCTAAGCAAACTGCATAGTGCACTGTGCAAAATGCTGTTCGCACTGAATGCACAGTGCCGAATGCTTGTCCGCACTGTGCAATCAGTGCAAACCGCATCTTGCACAGTGCGACGGTCATTTTATGCCGCCCGAGTAAATTTGTACTCGAGCGACAGCTTTCTCAACGCGGACTGGTAGTTTCCCATCGCGGGCGGTTGCTAGCATACGCGACCACTCGCAATGAGAAACCTGACCTCCCCGCTTTGAGAATCTCGCCAGGAGGTTTATTTTCCACACTCGGGATCGGCAACTTGATGTTGCTGATCGCGAGCGAGGAAAATGTCTAGCGGGGATGTTATTTTGCTCGCTCGCGGTCGCCAACTTGACATTGAGGACCGCAGGCAAGCAAAAAATGCCTGGTACGCTATGCGTTTTTGCACTGTGCTACGTCCAATTTGCGTAGCGCGTAGTTGTGCAGACTACGCAAACTACGCGAGCGTAGCGTAGTCCTACGCCCAGACCCAACTAGAATACACACAAGTGCAGAAAGATAATTATAAGTGCAACGAATCAGTGAGAGCTTTAGACTACAACTGGCAGCATCATGCCACATCCCATCACGAACCTCCAAAGTATATATAATCAATGATTTGGAAGGGTTCTTACCACAGCAAGGAAACAAGCTCAACCAGGGGCGGCTCCGTCGCCCCACTGCTTTAAAGCAGTGCAAAGTAGAAATAAAATGATAATAATGGAATGTCCAATATTATCATTTTATTTTTACTATTGCAGTTCAGTTGCACTGCTGTGGTGCGAAGTTCATGAGGCGGGTGATGCCGGCCATCTCGGGACGGCCAAACAGTCAGGCACACTGTGCATGTTCTACACAAGCTGTATTATACAGCCTTAGTGTAGAACATGTCCAGCCTCCGAACCCCTGTCTGAGCACTGGACCACGGCACTCAGACCAATCACAACGTTGTTTAAGGAAGCATTGTGATTTGTCAGGGGATTGTGGGAGGCTGGGTGCTTCCTGCCGGAGGAGAAGCGCCGGCAGCGACAGTGACCTCCAGGTAAGTTTGCTTTTCTTTCTTTCCTTTTTTTTCCTAACCCCCCACCTTCCCTCACCACTGTTCCCTACCACCCGCCACTGAGCTCAACACCAATTTACTCGAGGAAAGATCTTTGAGGGTTTCTATAGATTTTTCCCAAAGCCTCTGACCTACATATGGGGAGGTGGAACAAACTTCCGAAAGAAATAAACAGAAGGGGAATTCAAGCTCACCCGCCCAGGTTGGTTCTGCCACAAGATCCCGAAAAGAAATTACTGTAACACCAGAAGCCAACACATTCATTCAACACCTGTGAGACAGTGTGCACTGTGAAAAAATTGTCGTTAATAATTACTTAAATACATGTTTATGTTCTATCACAGGCAATGTAAAAAAAAATGCACAGCAGTATAGGGAGCACTATTATTTTAGCAATTGCAAATCTTCCCATTGGCGACAAGAGGAGCCTTTACCAGAAGGGAATCAACTGAGGGACAGATGTCACCACTTTAACAAACA
This sequence comes from Lissotriton helveticus, assembly GCF_964261635.1. Classification (NCBI taxonomy): domain Eukaryota; kingdom Metazoa; phylum Chordata; class Amphibia; order Caudata; family Salamandridae; genus Lissotriton; species Lissotriton helveticus. The sequence continues at coordinate 1,017,202,770 of NC_136070.1, read as the reverse complement.
TTAACTGTAGTGGGATTATCCTCGTCATGATGTATGTAGACCCCTTAGGTATTTAAATGTGTCAAATTCCCTTTCAAAAGGGGTAACCAAGGACCTAGCTTGCTCTCTGTTCTCCAAAGGTCTTAGTGGAAAGATATGTTTGCCACTGCTTGCATGCTTGTTTCTGCTTTCTGTAGATATAGGAACCGTCATCCATTTGTAATGATCGTAAGGTATTTCTATTAATCAGCCTTATGCCATATTCTGACCCCTTGTCCCTCAATAAACATGGGTTGATTGAGGACAATGGACAACCTCGTCTGAGCCCCTGTCGAAATTGCACAAAATGGTTCTATGTATAATATTACTAAATAATTTAAGAATTACGTTCCCATAACAATTATTCAGAGGACTTCAAGGGGGAAAATGCCACCCAGAGTGTTTCAAATGATTTAGGCCCAGATCTCTGTACTGGGGTGAATGTATGACATTGTTGTGCATTCTGTCCATCAATTGTTCTTTTAGCATTTGTCACCCCGAGTGGGACGGGTATGCCCAGGTGTGGGTCCCATGCTCTCCATGCCACTGGAGCCCAACTATCCTGGCTGTTGAGGGATGAAACCCCGAAACAGGTCCTAGGATGCTTGTTTCCAGTCCAGGGAGGGCCTGATCTGGTAGTTCGGGTTGAACTGTTCCCATTGGGCGCTCGGCAAGACTGATTTGCATATGACTGGGTTCAAACTGGAATGGCATGGTGAGCAGAAAAACAATGGATTTAGGCCCAGATCTCTGTCCTGGGGTGAATGTATGACATTGTTCTGCATTCTGTCCATCAATTGTTTTTTTTGCATTTGTCACCCTGAGTGGGGCAGGTATGCCCTGACGTGGGTCCTGTGCTCTCCATGCCAATGGAGTCCAGTTATCCTGGCTGATGAAGGGTGAAACCCCGAAACAGGTCCTAGGATGCTTGTTTCCAGTCCAGGGAGGGCCTGACCTGGTAGTTCGGGTTGAACGGTTCCCATTGGGCGCACGGCAAGACTGATTTGCATATGACTGGGTTCAAACTGGAATGGCATGGTGAGCAGAAAAACAATGGATTTAGGCCCAGATCTCTGTCCTGGGGTGAATGTATGACATTGTTCTGCATTCTGTCCATCAATTGTTTTTTTTGCATTTGTCACCCTGAGTGGGGCAGGTATGCCCTGACGTGGGTCCTGTGCTCTCCATGCCAATGGAGTCCAGTTATCCTGGCTGATGAAGGGTGAAACCCTGAAACAGGTCCTAGGTTGCTTTTTTCCAGTCCAGGGAGGACCTGGCCTGGCAGTTCGGGCTGGACTGTTCCCATTTGGCGCTGGGTCAAGACTGATTTGCATATGGCTGGGTTCAAACTGGAATGGCATGGTGAGCAGAAAAACTATGGATTTAGGCCCAGATCTCTGTACACGGGTGCATGTTTGACATTATTCTGCATTCTGTCCATTAATTGTTCTTTTTGCACCTATTTTACCTCTAGCACAACCACCATGGAAAGGTGTTCATTGGGGGACACATGTTCATTACATGTAATAATTGTTTCAAATTCAGAAATGTATTGCCAGAGTCATTGTCAGTGATTTTGCGCCCCCTCCCTCGCAGCTTCACCATTAAGTGAAGCCTGCCATTGCACTTGCACTCTTGTGTGCTGGTGTTCGAGGCCCTCCTCCACCAACTGGATCACCTGCCCCTCATCCCTGGTGGTTCAGCGGACCACTGTTCTCCTCTGCCTCGCTCTGCTCTCCTCTCCGTTTTTCTTTTCACTTGTTTCTTTGTTTCTGCCTCTGTCTTTCCTGGTCTGCACTTTTTCTGCCTTTTCTCATTTTTCCACTTTTCCTTATTTCCCTTAGCCTCCCTGGTGGTCTAGTGGACCTCTGTTTCTCCTTTGTCTCGCTCCGCTGTCCGCCCCTTTTTCACTCATTTTTTTACCCTTTTCAGATTGTTTCTGCACTCTCTGTGATTTTCCTGCTTTCTACCTTATTTCACTCTTTCTCTCCTTTTTTCCCCCTTTCCCACCCATTTTTCCATGCCGCTGCTGCCCCCGCGGGCCCTCTCCCTCAGTGCGACCAATCTTGCTCCCCTCCCCGCTCCTGCCTCCCAGCTGTCCAGCCCTCCCCGACCTCTACATAATGGCGGCCGCTGCGGGGACAGGCAAGCAAGACCACTGACTCATTGTCAGTGAAATTGCTCCCCCTCCCTCGCAGCTCCACCATTAAGTGAAGACTGCCCCTGCACTTGCACTCTCAGGTGCTGGTGTTCGAGGCCCTCCTCCCTCCACAGGATCACCTGTGCCTCATCCCTGGTGGTCCCGTAGACCCCTGTTCTCCTCTGCCTCGCTCCACTCTCCTCTCTGTTTTTCTTTTCACTCATTTCTTTGCTTCTTCCTCTGTCTTTTCTGGTCTGCATTTTCTCTGCATTTTCAAATTTTTCCACTTTTCCTTATTTCCCTTAGCCTCCCTGGTGGTCCAGTGGACCCCTGTTTCTCCTTTGTCTCGCTCCGCTGTCCGCCCTGTTTTTCACTCGTTTTTTACCCTTTTTTAGATTGTTTCTGCACTTTCTGCTTTCTGTGCTATTCCTGCTTTCTACCTTATTTCACTCTTTCTCTCCTTTTTTCCCCCCTTGCCCGCCCATTTTTCCCCGCCGCTGCTGCTCCCGTGGCTCCTCCCCCCCAGCTTTACCAATCCTGTCTCCTCTCCCTGCTCCCGCCTCCCAGCTGTCCAGCCCTCCCCAACCCCTACTTAATGGCGGCCGTGCCAAATGCGCACCAGAAGCAAGCCCGTCTGCACCTGTCCGCGACCCGACCATGACCAGCACCAGGAACCCTGGATCTCCACACCACCAAAGCTACGACCTGGCGGCAGTCCATGTCCTCAACCCATGCAGCAACAACAACTGCAAGTGAGCATCACCGGCCAACACCCACATACTCTTCAGGTCTCACTGCTGCCGGCACACCTGCAGCACCGTCAAGACCACTTACCCAGCACAACCCATCCGCAAGAACACACCCGAGCCGAAGACCCTGCAATGCATCCTCCTCAATGTCCGATCCCTCCACAAACACGCCACTAAATCTGTGAGCTCCTCAACAGCACCGCCCCTGATGTAGCGTTCCTCACAGAAACATGGACCAACACCTCCTCGGGACCAGACACCGTCATCGCCATTCCCAAAAGATACAAGATCTCCAGGAAGGACCGCCCCAACTGCCCGGGAGGAGGAATCGCCTTCGTCCACAAATCCACCCTCTGCCTGAGCACCCTCCCCGACGAGCCCACAGACTTGATGGAACATCTTCACTTCAAGATACTGGCCAGCCCCACCACCACCCTCAGAGGAACTTTCATCTACCGACCCCCCTGGACCCCGCTGACCTTTTGCCGAATCCATCACGGACAATATCTCCCCACAGGCCATCGCATCCACCAGCTACACCCTGCTGGGAGACCTCAACTTCCACCTCGACAACAAACTGGACCCCAGCACCACATCCCTCCTGGACAACCTCCGCAACATTGGACTCCACCAGATCATGACCAAACCCACGCACTCAACAGGACATACCCTCGACCCCCTCTTCACAACAGGAAACTCCATCACCTTCAGCCACACCACTGAACTCCCATGGACCGACCATTGATGCGTACACTTCACCTTCAGAACACCCACCATCCACAGACAACAGCACCTGCTCCCACGTGGAAAATGGACCATAATCACCGATGACCAGCTAACCTCATCACTGAGCAACTCCACCCCCACCGTCGCGGAAAACGATGACCCCAATGCCGCAGCCCGAACCCTGCACAGATGGATCACCGACAGCACCATCACCTTAGCTCCCCTCAACACCCACACCAAGAAAGCTAGATGGTTCACCACCAAACTTCGAAAAGGACTGGAGGAACACCAAATCCACAGAACCCCATAACAACTTCAGAGCCGCCACCAGATTCCACCACCAACTCATCAGAAAAATGAGAAAAAAAGCGATCGAATACAGAATCTCCAGCCACGCACTCAACAGCAAAGAACTCTTCAACATCATCAAGGAGTTCGCCCAACCTACCAGCGAGACCACCAACATCCCACCCTCACAAGACCTCTGCAACATACTCAGCACCTTTTTCCACCACAAAATCAAGTGCATCTACGACAACTTCGACGAAGACAACCAACACAATGAACCCTCACCAACCACCCCGACACCATGAAGCCAATGATAGACAACTGGACAGCCCTAACCACCGAAGACACACTAAAGACGATGAACTCAATCCACTCCGTGGTCCCCACCAGCCATACCACATTTTCAACAGAGCTGCCGAGACCATCGCACCCATACTCCGCCACACCATCAATCACTCCCTGTCAACCGCATAGTTCCCCGATGACTGGAAACACGCAAAGATTAACCCCTACTTAAGAAACCCTCGGTGGACCCCACCGGCCTAAAAAACTACAGACCCATCTCCCTGCTACCCTTCCCAGCGAAAGTCATCGACAAAGCCATCAACAGCCAACTCACCACATTCATCGAAGAGCACAACATCCTCGACTCCTCCCAATCCGGCTGCAGAAAAAACCACAGCACGGAAAACGCCCTCCTCGCCGCAACAGATGACATCCGCACCCTACTGGACAAAGGAGAAACTGCAGCCCTTATCCTCCTCGACCTCTCAATGGCATTCAACACAGTCTCTCACCGGACCCTAATACGCAGTCTTCATGACGCAGGGATTCAAGACAAGGCCCTCGACTGGATCCGCTCCTTCCTCTCCGGCAGAAGGCAGTGGGTCAGACTCCCCCTTTTATTCTTGGACCCTACACCAACCACCTGCGGAGTCCCCGATGGGTCATCCCTCAGCCCCATGCTCTTCAACGTCTACATGGCTCCACTCACCCCCTTCATCAGAAACTATGGACTCAACATTGTGTCATACTCAGACGACACCCAACTCATCCTCTTCCTATCCAACAAACCCAACAACGCCAGACACAATTTTCGAGAAGGCATGGGAATGGATGAAAAACAGCTGCCTTCAACTAAACACCAACAAAACGGAAGTACTCATCATGGGTCCACACCTTGACACCTGGTGCCCCCCCCCTGCCCTCGGAAGTCCGCCCACCCCCACGGACCACGCACGCAACCTGGGAATCATCCTGGACTTCGAACTCAAAATGGACCACCAGATCAACGCTGTCTGATCCTCCTGCTTCCACACCCTCCGCCTCCTACGCAAGACCTTCAAATGGATCCCACCCGAACACAGAAAGACCGTCACTCATGCCCTGGTCACAGCAGACTCGACTACAGCAACGCACTCTATGCCGTAATAAACAAAAACCTCACACCCAAGCCACAGAACGTCCAGAACGCTGCCACAAGATTGGTCCTCAACCTGCTAAGACACTGAGACATCGCCCAGCACCTGTGCACACTCCACTGGCTCCCCATCGAAGATAGAGTCACCTTCAAGATGCTCACCCACGCTCACAAGGCTCTCCACTACACCGGAGCAACATACCTGAACAGCCAACTCATATTTCATGCACCCAAAGGACCCTACGATCAGCCCAGCACTCCTAAACCATGGTCCCCCGCACCAGAAAGACCAGATCAGGCGGCCGCGGCTTCTTCTTCCACGCTCCCAGAGCCTGGAACACCCTCCCTCTCCACCTCAGACAGACAACATCTCTCCCTAGCTTCACAAGAAACCTCAACACCTGGCTCTTTGACAGACCCCCTCCTTGATGGACTGGGACATGCGAACCCCCTCCCCCAGCGCCTTGCGACCCTCACGGGTGAGTAGTAGCGCTTAAAAAACACGTCATTGATTAATTGATTAATATTAAGCCATTTTTTTTTTATCTTTGTCCTCTTTCACCTCAGGTTGGACTCCTAAGACCTTTTTCTTCTTGTGCCCTTATCTAAGAAACACCAACCACACCGGAGGGATAGTTTGCCTGCTCCTCGGTATAACACAGCTTTCTACCAAGTATCGAAGTGCAAAAGCAGTGAATAGGTGTAATCATGGGACAAGCTTTACCTTCTGTTGTCTGTACAGTTCCTACCATTTCCACTGCCCTTGTGCTCCAACCACCTCACTAGCGGTTGCCAGAACGTATAACCCCTACCCTCCAAATCTATAGCATCCATTTAAAATTTGTATGTAATTGACCCAGTCAGTCAGAGTACGTCAGTGGGAAGGTACCTAACCACTTCCTGCATATTTCCCTTTGAGCTATGAGAATCATATAGAAAAGCAATTTAGCTCCATCAGTATTCAACTTAACCTGACCTGCCAAGGTACGAAAGAAAACAAGGGAAAGGATATCTTGGGTATTTGTGTTAAGAATGTCACTCAAAGCCTTACCCACGTCTTCCCAAAAGTTATTGATTTGCATGCATTCCACAAACATATGAATATCATTTGCCTTCTCAAGCCCACATTTTATAAAATTTACTACTCTGTCGTTTCCTATCTTCGATATTCTGTGAGGCGTCCAATATGCTCTGTGGAGGGAAAAGAGATGATTCTTCCTTAAACAAGCAAGCTTGACAGTGCTATATAAAAGATTCATAGATAATTGCCATTAATATTGTTATTATTATTATTATTATTATTAGTTTATATAGCGTTGAATCACCCCAAAGGGGTATCTCTGCGCTTAGGACGGAGTGCAGCAGCCAGACCTAAGGGAATCAGAAAAGTTGAGTTTTCAGAAGCTTCCTGAACTGAGAGAGGCTCTGGCAGTTGCGAATCTGGAGGGGCAGCTTGTTCCAGAAAGCAGGAGCAAGATGTGTAAAGGCTTTGCCATCCTTGCGCGCCTTTTTAATTCTAGGAGTGCAGAGGAGGAGCTTGTTCCAAGACCGAAGGGGCCGTGAGGGGATGTATTTGATGAGTTTAGCAGATAGGTAGAAAGGCCTCAGTTCATTAAGGGCCGTATGTATGAACACATTTTTCCATAGACACAGAATGGGTAAAAACCTTTGATACATCTGGCCCTAAGTGCTTTAAAAACAGTGCAGCCTATCTTAAATTTCACCCGCTTTCTCACAGGGAGCCAGTGGAGTTTTTTGAGAAGGGGAGTGGAAGCTGTTCTGGGTGGAGCATTTGCTACCAGATGGGCAGCTGTGCTCTGTACAACTTGTAGCTTGTTTGGGGAGGCTTTGTTGGCCGATGCCAACAGTGCGTTACAATAGTCCAAGCGACTTAGTACTAAGGCTTGCATCAATGTTTTTTTGGTAGAGGAAGGTAACAGGGGGAAGCTTCTTCTAAATAAACTGAGTGAATAGAAGCAGGTGCCAGCAGTAGCAGTGGCATGAGCATCGAGAGTGAGGTTCTGGTCAATCCTGATTCCCAGATTCTTGACCACTTCCTTAGGAGACGGGGCATTGCCCAGTTCCTCTGGCCACCATTTGGGACTCCAGCTTATAGCTGCTCCTCCTAACAGCATGATCTCCGATTTCTCGGCGTTCAATTGGAGGAAGTTAGTCCTCATCCAGGCAGCAATGGTCTTCTTGCCTTCAGAGAAGATGAGATGTATATCAGGTCGGTTTTTATCAAAGATGAGGAGGAGCTGGGCATCATCCGCGTATGAGATGGGACTGAACCCTAGGTTCCTCATAAGTTTGGCTAAGGGGGTAACATAAATGTTTAAGAGATTAGGGCTCAAACAAGAGCCCTGCGGTACCCCCTTGGTGATTTTGCTGGTATTAGATCTGAAGGTCCCCAAGGTAACCATTTGAGTTCTGTCTGTAAGAAAATCTCTCAACCACTTCAGTGCAAGCCCCTGTACCCCAATGCCCCAAAGTCTCTCCGGTAGGATCTGGTGTGAGATGATATCAAATGCAGCCGATAGGCCAAGCAGCACCAGTAGTGCCGCCTGACCATTATACAGGGCCATTCTGATATTATCCGTTACCTCAACCAGAGAGAATTCTGTACTGTGCTTGGCCTGAAAGCCTGACTGGGAGACATCAGGGCAGTGAGAGGTTCCAACAAAGTCAGACAAATGTCTGTTTATGTGTTTTTCAATAAGCTTGCTCTGAAGGGGGAGCAAGGATACGGGACTGTAATTTGAAAGCTTGGTTGTAGAGATCTTGAGATTTTTGCGAATGGGTACTACTTGTGCAGCTTTCTATTCTAAGGGGAGTCTGCCTGTCTTCAAGGAACTATTAAGAATGGCACAGGTGGGTGTTGCTAGCTGTACGGAAAGTCTGGATGAGATTTTGACAGGAATGATATCTACGGGAAAACCAGATTTAGTTTTGTTAATGAGAGATTCAACCTCTACCGAAGTGAGAGGGGGATAGCAGTGGAGCTGCAAGGTATTGTTAGGGAGGCCAGGATGTCCTGCTAAAGAGTGCGGAGAAGTTTTATTGGACGAGATAATTTTCTGGTAAATGTCTTCGATTTTTTGGGTGAAAAGGGAAGCTATATTGTCACACAGCAATTGTGATGGGGATTCCGCAGTTTCGCAGGCCATAGGTCTTCTGACTGCATCCCGACAAGTATTTTCTCCACAGCTCCTCTAGCAGTGTGAAATCTCCATCCAACAAATCCATCAACAGCCAATACCACCTTGAGACTTCTTTGATATTTAGATACCTTTGTATTAAAGTCTCTTCCCGCTTGTTTGAGCCCTTTCTCTGCATAGCCGATGTCTGAAACCAGCTTTATAATTGAAGGTATTTAAACTTTGAGGCTTTACTACAGAGCTCATCCCATGGTAGCAGCATACGGTCCTGAAATAGATGGCCCCATCTTTGAAAACCAGCCTCTTTAATGGGGGCTGCCAATTGGTGTCAAGGACAAACTGTCAACCCCCTCAGGGGAACCTGGTAAGTCCCAGATAGGTGCAAATTTGCTGAAGTAAGAAAGTTTGGTATTCTTCCTGATACGATACCAAAGCTCAGCCATGTCTTGTAACAACTTGAGCCTCACCTTCTTGTAATATTTGGGATCACCAAATCTGTATATGAAGTAAGTGCCTCCAATCCGAATTACCTTTAGCATAGCCCTGAATGTACTTCCTGTCTCTGAGCTGTCAGGGTAATTTAACAACATTCTCCCATTCTTGTATAATATTGCAAATCTGGAAGGGTCAAACCCCACTTTTCTCTTTAACTTTGCAGCTTCTTCTAGGCTATGTATGCTTCCTGCGAGGCCCAGATGAAGCTATTGATTCTGCCCTGTAGCTTATCTAACCACTCCTTCTTAAACATCAAGGGGATTGCATTAAATATAAACATAAATGTACATCTTAACCAGATTTCTTCTTCCAAATATGGTGAGAGGTAGGTTGGCCCAACTTGTCATCAGTTTATATGACTGTATTGACTTTTGCAAAATTTACTTCTGGGAGTTTTCTAATATCCTGCATGATCCTTACACTGAAGTACTTCATTTCCTTCTTAATCAGACCATTATCCCCCAACATGTTCCAAACCATGATTTCTGTCTTGATATTATTGATAGAATACTCTAAGGTCAACCACTCGATAACTGACAGTGATCAGCAGGCTTGAAGTGTACACGATGAGGTCATCTGAATACAAGGCAACCTTTTTTCCCAACCGTTACAGCTGAAAGGGGGGATAGATGTTTCTTTTCTAATTTTACATGCTAGTGGTTCAATGTATACATTGAACAATAAAGGCGATGGCGGGGCTCCATGCCTTGTTCCCCTAGTTATTATGAAAGCCGAGGTGAGACTCCCATATACCAAAACTCTAGCACAGGGGTTTTTATATATCAGTTGCAGTGTCCTACAGAAATTCTTCCCTAGATTGGGAAACAGTGCAAGATGGCGTGTAATTGACTGCAATGATCCTACCGTATTGCCTGAATGGATCAATGCTGCGACCAGCGGCTAGTTGGCTGCCGAGCTAGAGGATGGACACCGTGAGCTGGGTGGTGGACGCTCTGCTATTGCTGCTGCTAATTGTTTGGCATCTCACGGTGTCGTGCTCCTTCCGTGGGGTAGCGAAAGGCAATCCCTGTAAGTGGGGCACACAGAAAGCTTATGGCGGTGAGGGGCGGCAAAACGGTGAAGGCCCGAGCTGCCGGCTCCACAGGAGGTGGTCCCGTTCCGCTGGTGACTTCCAACGGAAGCGGAGCTAATTGAAGTTCCATACAGACGAAACAACGCACTGGCATGGGCAGAGGAAGGAGAGAGCCCGGGATTAAAAAGCCTGCAGGGAAACCAGGAAAGCAGGTGGAGGAGGACCTAGCACTGCCCACGCTTATGGCTACGTTCATCAATGTTTCTGAAGCAGAGACCGCAAGTAAGAGCCAAGTACTTTCCCAAACACTTACCACACCCGGGGGAGTGACATTTTTGTCCTGTGAGGCGGTAGTGGTCAAAGAATCCGGGAAGGACCCTACAAAAACTGGTTCCCTCCCAGAAATGTCACCCCTCTGTTCAGAGAGGTTAGAGTATGGGTAAAATTAAAAAGACATAGGGGACCAAAAGCTGCTGGAGACAGCGGTGAAATACTGACCCAAAACAGGAAGAATTTAGAGCGTGAAAAATATGAGTGCCTGGCAAGAGATGGCCTCCTAAATGTGGTACGAAAGGGCAGAGGGGAACTATCGTCTGATGGAATAGGGGAGTGTTGTTTATCCTTAACGAATGAGTCAGACCCCTCTGGGAAGGAAGGTAGATCTACCAGCAGTGAGGGGTTCTTGAAGTTAGACAGTTCCTCCTCAGGAGACCAGCTGCAAACAACTAAGAGGAAGAAGATCACTGGGGGAAGTAAAAGGAAAGACAGCCAGAAATGGCATGTGGGCAAACAGCTGAAATGGGACTATTCAGAAACGCCGCTTGTGCAGCAGTCGGATGGGCCAAAAGAGGGCCCAAGCAAAGCGGTAGAGAGGGACTCTCAAGAGAAAGAACCGTTGCTTGCCACGATATTCCGATCCATTCTGCAAATGCAAGAAGAAGTGAGGGCGGATGGGCGCAGAGCTAGAGTGGCGAATAAAAAAGTGCAAGCTGGAATTTGGAAGACAAATAAGATGTGCGGGGACATTGCGGAATGATTGACTTCGTTTGAGATGCGGACAGAGACTCTCGAGGTGGAAATTGAGACATTGAAAGAGCTTAATACCGGTCAAGGGGGAGCTCTGTCGGATGGCATGCTCAAGCTTGAAGAACAGAAAAATAGACAGCGGAGAAACAACCTGCGCTTCTTAGGGGTACCGGAGGAGGTGGAAGTCAGTAATCCTAGATTATACATTGTCAACCTGCTGAAAAATACCTTCTCCGAACAAGTGAAGCTGGACTAGGACAGTGAGATCCATCGAGCCCACTGGGTACCCCTAATGATGAAGAAACAACCCCAAGAACGACCAAGGGCTTTTTTTGTATTTTTGGGAAATTTCCTGTTGCTACAACTTGTGTATGACCAAGCCCGAACTAACTCTCCTAAATCGCATGATGGGGTTTTCTCTTTTCATCAAGCCGGACTTTGCCCATGCAACTGTCGAACAGTGGTTGACGCTAAGACAGTTATTAACACCATTTCAAAAAGCAGGGGCAAAGGTTTTCTTACAAAACCCGGCCAGACTGAAAGTTAAATATAAAAAAACCTCCCTTATGTTTGTTTCTGAGATTTTAGCACAGGGTTTTTTTAATTAAAGAACAAGGAAGGATAAAGGAGGTGAAACCTTGAAGATGTGAGCGGGAATAACCTGTGAGGCTAAACTGGAAAATAATGCTGAAAAGTCGCTAAGGATATTGTTTTGTGAAATCACAGTGGGGACGGTGGGGCAGTTGATTAGACGCACATCACTCAGGGTATGCCTGATTGCCTAGGTATTTGGGGAGGGTAGAGGGGGTGAAGGGTGGAGTGGGGGGCACTGTTGCGGGGGGGCAGACATGGGTGGTTCGGGTGGATTTTGGATATGGGAAGCTACACTGGGACGGTATGGTGGATACTGATGAAACAAATAATTTCTCAATGTGGGGTAAAGCTAAAAAAAAAGATGAGTACATGAAGGATTGCAACGATCAATATATGTGGTCTGAACGACATTTAAAAGAGACAAATAGTATCTCAAGGGCTAAGATTGCTGCAAACTCATGTAGAAGGGAGCCAAAAAAATATTTTAAAATATTTGGGATATAGTATAATAGGAGCAAAAACTCAAGGCACTCGGGGTAGCAATTTTGGCCTCCAACAAAGCTATCAATTTTTCCTCAGTTAAAGTCGACACAACCAGGCGCCGGGTCATCGCTAGCTGTAGTGCCCCTTGGTTCTCCTAAGTTTACGCTATGTTCCATCTACGGTAGTAACGTGGACGTTCCCGCCCTATTGGGATGGTTGTCGAATGAATTATCACACTGGCAATCGCCTATAGTGGTGTGTGGGGATTTTAATATTAATCTTGTCAGCGGCTGGGATCTGGGGAACTATATATATAGGCAAGAAACCTAGGGCCTCATTTATGAAAAGTGACGCATCGCTGCGTGAAAACAGCGATGCGTCACTTTTCACTGCGCTCTCCCTGCGACATGATTGATGCGTCATATTTATAATATGACGCATCATGTCGCAAGGAGTTACAGATACGTCAGTATTTCTGACGTATCTGTAGGCGCAAAAGTGACGCATTGCTGGAGTGTGTCACAAAAGTGACGCAACTCCAGCAATGCTTCCTTTCACATGGGGAAAGCCCCATGTGAAAGGACTTGCGTCAGTCTTACGCCTGCTGTGAGGCAGGCGCAAGATTTTGAAGCAACAGCGTCCTAAAAGTGACGCAGTGAAATCTCATAGAGTTCACTGCGTCACTATTACGAGGCTTTTTGCGGGGGAACGCCCCTCCTGCATACATTAAACCTGACGCAGGTTTAATGTAGCGCAGGGGTTTACAAAGCGACGCATCTGCTTAGATGCGTCACTTTGTAAATAGTGCGCATCAGGAGGCAAGTTTTACGCCGCCGATGCGTCACAAAAAGTGACGCATCGGAAGCGCAAAACTCACGCAAGGCCTCATAAATGAGGCCCCTAAAGTTTATCAAGCTTTATGTAACATGTGTCAAGCGCGTCTGGGGGAAATTAAGGCCTAAGGATCAAGGTTTTACGTACTACTCGGCGCCTCATCAGAAGCATGCGAGGCTAGATTATTTTTTGTCTCGCACACGATTACCCAGAAAAGTATCATTGAAAAGGCCCCCAGATACCTATCACACCATAACCCACTGATACTTGATGTACAGGGAGGGCGTGATCAGGGAAAATCCTTTTCTTCATGGGCCTTCGAAAGAGCATTATTGCTGGATGAGGCCTATGTGGAGTACATGAAGAAATGGATTCTGGAGTTTCTGGGTAGGAATCTTGGATCAGCCTCCTTTGGCACAGTTTGGGATACATTAAAAGCAGGGATACGGGGGAAACATTGCAATATGCAATAAGGAAAAATAAAGCTGAAAAGGTGGGACTTCACTCTCTGCAAATCAGTTTTGCACAGATGTAAGGCAATTTAATTAAATCCATTCAATAGAAGGAAAGCATAGAGGATGCTTGCCTAGGGGTTGCAATAAACAAAGATGCAATAGGGGAGAATCTATTGAAAAAAGCTGTTGACAAAGCAACCGTGCATCATGAGGAGATGTACGAGTGCAGCAAAGGGTTCATCTTCTTGCGGTTAGGACGAGGCAAAATTGTACTCAAAATTAAATCAAGGCAATAAGAGATCCTATGGCAGGTTTGAGGTCAGATGTAAGTGAAATCCGAACTGCTTTCTGTCATTTTTATTGGACATTGTATACAGAAGATCAGGGGGGGAAAGGCGGAAGGAAGAATGGATATAGTAGTATCTGGAACAGCCTGCTGAGGTGCTCTTATCAAGAGAAGAGAGGGACTTCCTAGTTCAACAACTAGCATGGAATGAGATTGCAACTGCCCTTGCTAGTTTACCGAGAGGGAAAGCGACTGGACCGGATTTGATCCCCATTGAATTTTATAAAGTCTTTCAAGAACAACTGAAAGAAATTATGGAGATCTTGTTTTTAGAAATTACAGTGGGGTGGAACCCACCGGCTTCTTGGGCTATGGCAAAGATTATTATCTTTCCAAAGAAAAACAAACCTAGCGAGGAGTTAGGGTCTTATCGGCCAATAACCCTTATCAATGGGGTTGTGAATATTCATTCCAAAACTCTAGCCTCTCGCTTGTCACTAGTGATTCATAAAATTGTTTCCCAGAGTCAACATGGCTTTGTTCCAGGGAGAGGTACCATAGAGCATATTAGGAAGATCATCATGCTGTTGGATGTGAAGCAAGTGGCAGGAGAACCGAACGCCACCATTTTTTTTAGATGCCGAAAATGCTTTTGATAGGGTCTCCTGGCAGTTCTTTGGGCCTCTATGAAATGGAAACAGATAGGGGTACAGTTTATTTGCGTAGTGAAGGCCCTGTATAAGGATCCTGAGGCTAGAGTATGGGTTAATGGGGGTCTGACCGAAGCATTTAAAATAACGAGAGGTACGCCCCAAGGGTGACCTTGCTCACCGTTATTGTTTGCTATTTATATAGACCGTTTTTTAAAATACTTGGAGAATTCACCAGATATCCCCCCGCTATTTGAGAGAGAACATACAGAAAAGGTGTTGGCTTATGCTGACAATGTCACACTAGTACTTCACAATCCGAGACGGCGATGATAGCAATCGAAAAAGAAGCCCAAAGATTTGGTTCAGTGTCTGGATATGCCCTGAATTGGGATACAACTCCAATATTAGTTAACAAATTTGCACCAAGAATGGATAAAAGACTCGTCAAAAAGACCACATATTTGGGGGTGGTGATAACTGCTGAAATCGATGAGATAGTTAAAGAAAATTTGGAGCCGTGTGCCGGTTAAAAGGAAAAAGACACTTAAAAGAATAGATAATTTGCACCTCACATTGATCGGCAGAGTAAATATAGTTAAGATGGTATTTCCTAAGGTATTATACTTTTTAAGAGCAATTCCCTTGATTTTTATGAACTCCTGGTTTAAAAAACTCGATAGCATCTTTGCACAGTTTATATGGGCGTGCTCTAGACCTAGAAGAGTGATTATATATTTATTCTTACCTAGAGAGCGGGTGGCTTGGCCTTACCCTATCTTAAATTATACTGGTGGGCAGCCTCTATTAAACATTATATAGCCTTTTTGAATGTGAGCCCTGGAATGGAGATATCTAGTGATAGCTACCCTTATGTACATGGGAACGGCCATGATGTAAGAGGGTGCTTATGGCGCCAGCTCAATTTTGGATATTACAAAAGAGTATGCTTTAAGACTCTAGTCTACACACAGCTTTTAGG
Organism: Lissotriton helveticus; assembly: GCF_964261635.1. NCBI lineage: Eukaryota > Metazoa > Chordata > Amphibia > Caudata > Salamandridae > Lissotriton > Lissotriton helveticus. The sequence goes on along the minus strand of NC_136070.1, from coordinate 1,017,187,433 downwards.
ATATCGTCTTCTGTGCGATGTTTGGTAGGTCTAGGGAAAGTAAATTACTATACATTCTTTGTACAGAATAAAGACCTCTCTGACATTTTTAATGATTACTACTTTGAGAAATGTATAAAGGCCGGTATAACCCAGGACGGATGCTTTTTCACAGCGGATGGTTTAATGTCATTTGAGGAGGTGAGAGGAAAATATGATCTAACTAATAAAGAATTCTTTAAATATTTACAAGTCAGGGACCTTTTGTTAAAAAAGGGAGGAGAAAAGAGAAATTTGAGATTTGTTTATTGGTGGACAGATTAAGATAACCTGAGGTACCAAGGATTGGATTATTACATGCATTACTGAACAGCTATATGAAGGATGATTTGGGTAAATGCTCATCAAAGTGGCAAACGATGCTGGGAATATCCGATGTAGATTTTCAAGAGGCTTTTTAAAGCACCTCAGGGTTTTTAATGCCTGCTAATCTTCAAGCCCAGTTTTATAAAACATGTTTTGAATTATACTATACCCCATATCGGATAGACAAATTTAGGGAGGGGAAAGGAGTGTTTTGCCCACGGTGCGCGTTATATAAGGCAGACTTAATATAGGAGAAATAGAGGTGTTCTTACAGGAGAAGTTGCTGTTGCAGGTGAAAGTCACCCCCTAGGTAATTATGCTTGGCATAAATGACCTGGGTAAACACGAAGGTGGGGCTTTTATCTGTATAGCAATGGCAGTATACAGAATTTGTATAGCATCAGCATGGCTGGATGCTAACCCACCAATATTTCATCAATGGCTAGCTCGCTTACTGAGAATATATAGTCTTGAGAAAGCTATTTATGAGCGATGGGAACATAAGGCCAAAAAGAAAGTAGTAAAAATATGGCAGTATTTTTTCCAACTGGAGGGATCAAGTGGATGGGTAAGCCATAGATGCCTTATAAGGCAGGGGGCTAACATGTTTTATATTTAAGTTTTATATTGGAGTGCACTTTGATAAGTGAAAATGGCCATGGTAGATTATACAGTAAGTTGGATGTACCAGTTAAATAGATCGATGTTAAATGGACCCAGGATATGGGAAGGGTATGTTATGCTATACATATATCTAACAACAAAGGAGTGACTAATCGTTAATCAATAATGAAAATAAGAAAAAATGTGGGGGAGGGGAAAGTGAAGTGCAGTGTGGAAACACACAAAGTTTTTTGTAAAACCCTCACTCACCCGTCTATTGGGTGACATGCTTCATCATTGGGTTTTTTTCACCGGGCGGGCCGAGTGCCTACCCGGTGTGCTACTACACCTACAATTGCAGTGGAGCTGGTTTGTAGGATAAAAACAGTGTGAAACGTGATAGTGAAAAAGATTAAAAGAGTGTGAACTCTAACCAAAACCAAACTTTAATAAAGGTTAGTGTAAGCACGCATCTAAAAATGTTTAATGAACAGGCTTGACTATGAATTTGAGTCGAATTGTCCCATTAAATTTATCGAATGGTCGACATGTTTCTGCTCATTTTGGCCACTTTGGCCGAGCTTTCTTCAGGACCAAAAAGAAAAGTACATACACTGGGCGGTGTACGCACGCTAAGGCGCACCCTAACCTCAGTGTGGTGACAAAAAGTACCAAACTCACGGTTATTTTTTTAAATTTTATTTTATTTTTTGAAAAACCTTTATTGTAGCATTCAAGAAAATACAAGCATGGGCCTACAACCGCAGGGGCCGGCCGCTAAACAAATTAAGACCCCCTATATCACAGTACGACACAGCTCATCAGCCGACGACCCTGAGGTCCGGCAGCGATTCAGGATAGAACTAGTATTAGAATGCACAACTGAGTCCCAGGATGAGACAGAGGTTCCATTTTATATTATTGAAGAAAGGATCAGGTGCCATACAATCAAACAGAAGAATACGGGGGAGAGGGCAAAAGACAGGATATGCACGTAAGAGCCGCTATAATGGAACATTGGCGCCAAAGCATATGGATCGGAGCAAATGACAATACAATATACATTCAATGTAGAGCACCAGTTCTCGGAACCTGCCCACCCGGGAATCAGGATATCATAAAAAGCATAAGCACTAAATACAAGTACACAATAAGAATCCGAATGATTCGCAAGCTATACTGATCCTTTAGGGAAGAGAAAGGGAAGGAAAGAAAAAGGCCATAGAAATAAAAAAGGCAAAATAAAAAAACCCTTTCCAACCCCCCACCCTGCACCCCTGCAAATGGCTACAGCCTAACCCCACCTCAGCGTGCCTGTCGCCCCTAATAACTAAAACCCTAAAAGTAGGAAAAAGAATGGAGGAGGGCTTATCCGTTTGGGTCCCAACCCCTTTAGTCCCCCCGCCAGAAACAGACACCCCCTATCACTGAATGACCAACGTATGACAACACTTATAAAAGAAATTAGGGGGCACCGTAATACACCGCCCAGCCTTTTAGATCAAACAGTTGCAGGTCGAACACCCGTAAAAGCCACTCCAACCGATCCAGACTTAGTTGATCTTAACCTTGGCCCTTCCGAACCAGCACACGAACCCCCCCCAGCGAGACCCAAAGGCACACAAAGGAGTAACAGAGGAGAAGGGAGTCATCAAGAATCAATCTATGGCGACTCGTAGGCAGTGAGTCCACAAGAACTTCAGACGTAGAAGAACTCTCCCTCCTAGATGGACAGTCCCAATGTATCTTGCCCAGGAGTCGTAAAGTCACCAAGAAAGGAGAACACGACCACAAAATGAATGGAAAGTCAAGAACAAAAGTCTCCGGGAGGGGAACGCCTTTCGATACCTCCAAAGTCGGTAGTGGTGGAAGGTTCGGCAATACACTGACGACCTCAGGAACACCTTCCTTCAGGGCACCATCCGATGGTTTCAATACTTGCTTCCTCACGGGGTTTTCGCACGGAGTTAAAATGGCCGCGGTTTGAATGGCTGCAGATTGCTGTTCCAACAGTAAGGCTGGGTCTGGTTCCACCAGGAGCATCTCAGATAGCCGCGTGTCCAATTTGCACAATAAGACATCCACATGTGAATGAAACGCCTTAATTGCAGCAAATATTGACCTCAGCGATGGCTCAAGCACTGGTCGATCCATAATCTCACGCCCGATACCAATCACAATCACCTCCCCGGGTGAATCTGGCATCCTCAGGGGGGACAAACAGGATCACGAACGTGCAGATGCGGAGGGTGACCAGTCTTTATTCGCAGCCACGGTCAACCCGGTTAAGGCCGCAGGCCAGAGACCCCGACCCACCGAACCCCGACGGGCCCAATACCGGGACCGCGGGACGGGGACCGCCACCCGCAGCCAACAGCAAGCAGAGTCACTCCTCCATCGATGCTGAGCAATAGAAACGATCGCCGCCAAATTCGGGCTTAAACAAAGCCTCCACTCCGATTGACCGGACTCAGCCTGGGTCTCCCGGCCGATGTTGTTGCACTGCAGCCCGGCTGTGAAAGTACTTGAGGCCCCAGCTTCACCGCTGGAGTAGGCCTCAATCTTCAACTTGATGGAACTTCGTCAAACCAGCCGATAAAAGTTCCCGGATTTCACCATCAGAGTGCGGAACAGTTCATGCACACAGAGGCTAGGCGTAAAATCAGGATAATGTACAGGATATTGTGGCGGGATGCGGAGGTCGGCGGAGCCGGGAGCCTAAGCAGCCATCTTGTTTGCTGACGTAGCTCCTCCTCCAAAAAAAACCTCACGGTTATTAATACCGGATCACCCTGGTATTTCCAGGTATGTAAATCTGTGGGTAAAAGAAAAAACACATACAATCAATCATATTTTTGAAAAAAATAAGTGTATTCCTTTACACACCACGATTATTGAGTATAACTCAGAAAACATGTGCACTACACATATAACACTCTTTATCTATCCAGATAATTCTTCACCCTCTGAATAGTTCTATAACCAATTGTGAATTTTTTTTATATTTTATATATTCAAAAAAATTCACTAGGGCGGGGATGAAAGTAATGGCCCATTCTGCCCTTCAAATCAAACCCCATAAGCCCAAAAGGGGGCCAAAAGGCGTCTTAACCATTAATAAGTCACGCCTTAAATTTGTATTTATCACAACTCTCAGAAAAAAATTGTGCAGTTCATCAAGAAAACGGCTTGTCAATACCAAGTCATATGCTTTTAAAAAGATTAAATTAGAAACACCCAACAGCGTGGACCTGAAGGCACTATGTACACAAAAAGGAGGAAGTATATATTTACGTGAAGACAAGGTTTGTTTCACATCATGGGTCAGTGGCAGGGGTTTCTTCACATCGGAAAAAGCTAGTAAATAAATGTAGGGGAAAGCCGTCATAGCACACTGCTCCATATTACAGAAAAGCTTATGTGGCATTTTGTCAAATATGACCAAGTTTCACCCACCTTTCTTCCGATGACTCCCCGCCTTGTGACCTAGGTGAATCACATCCACGCCCCAATAGTAATGGATGCGTATTGCCGTTTGAAAGATAAAACATCACGTCAAACACGTGATTGTGTAGGCAAATCCCATTTCACGTATTGTCAGCGTCAAAAGCGATGTTTGTTGCTGAAAGGACTTAAAGGGCCAGTGTTCCTATTAGGATCGTGGAATAACTTTATTAGTCACGAGTTGTTAAGCACTGCTTATTTTTAAAGGTTGCAGATCCACTTCTGCAATTTATATCAGAAGAGCGGATGTTGCTCGAAACAGACACTGTCAAAGAAGTATTTTGGAATAGACCTTGGTAAGGCGAATTTTATGTCGTTAACAGTCGATACGAACAGTCATATGTTGAGCAATTTTTAATTCCGAGGCATAATCTTTTAGTCGTAGACAGTCCAGTCACAAGATATATTCCTGTTGATAAAATAAATTATCGGTGCATTACAGTTCCCCACGGAATATTATCATTTAAGCCTCGTAGATGAGTTGAGAGACGGTACACCCACCGCTGCTCTTTTTCGAACAGTGATTCTTGTGTTCTTGTGCTAGTGTGTACCTGCTCCACTACTGTCCATCGAATATCGTTTGGAGTGTGATTTGCTTCGATATAGTGAGCAGTAAGTTTTGTCGTGTTCTTATTACATCTTACATTACTGCGATGCTCACAGATCCTTAGCTTAATACGCCTTGTCGTCATTCCTATATAACGTAGTCCACAGGGACAGGTGATTAAGTAGCCTACGTTGAGGGAATCACAATTTGTGTGTTGTCTTCAGTGCCAGGATTTGTCTGGTTCCAAAGCCAAGGTTTTTGTTGACGACGTGAGGTGACAGACACTACAGACACCACAAGGGTGGTGGCCTAGTACTGGGGGGAGCCCCCACGCATTTAGCACTGTATTTTCAATCTGTCCTGTTATTGATGTTGGTCGTGTATGTACCAATGAGTCTCTCAAGCTTCTCGCACTCCGATAGGAGAAAAGAGGTTTATTCCAATTGTGGTTGTTGCTTGTGAGGATAGTCCAATGTCTGTTTATGCACCGACTGACTGTGTTTGACAAGCAGTTATAAATTGTAACGCATGTAAGAGGAATATCATTGTCAGGAATCTTTGGATTTTCTTCTATTAAGACCTCCCTCTGTTGATTTCTTGCCCGTTTACAACTTTTGTTCAGGATCTTGTCAGGGTATCCCCGTTTTTTGAGCTTTTTTGTCAGCTCTGCTGATTGATCTTTAAAATCTCCTAACTCACTACAGTTACGTCTTAGACGTAAGTACTGTCCGTACGGGAGATTCTCTCTCAGAGGGCAGGGATGGAAGCTGGTAAAGTGTAAGAGATTATTTTTTGATGCTGGTTTTTGGTAACTCTTGGTTTTCAGACGGTTGCCTGTTCTTGTGATAAGAATACCATTTCACTTTGATCGTAATTGTGGGTAAATCTAAGATGTATATTACAAGTGTTAATCCAGGCTAAGAACTCTTGAAGTAGTAGTTCTGTGCCCCTCCAAATAACCAGCACGTCGTCAATGTAGCGGCGCCAGAACGCCACATTGACTGTGAAGGGATTAGAGGCATGAAAAATATGTTTCCTCTCAAAGTCATGCACATAAAGCCCCGCCACACTAGGGGCAAAAGTGCTGCCCATTGAGGTCCCGGTGGCTTGAAGGAAAAGATCACTTTGATATTGGAAGTAATTTCTCTTCAGGGCTAGGGTGGCACAATCTACCACAAATGAAGGTGAAGTCTTGTGGCTCCATTCTGAGCTGTTCAATGCATCCGTAAGTACCCTGATAGTGTCATCCAGTGGGATACACGTATAGAGGCTCTCTATATCTAGAGAGACCAAAAATACAGGACCCTCAGGTAAGACTATCTCGTTAAGCATTGCTAATAAACTCTTTGTGTCCTTTAGGTAGGTATTGGTCTGCTGGATTAGTGGTTTTAAAAAGAAATCGCAGTATTGGGATAGGGGCTCCAACAAAGAGCCGATCCTGGAGACAATCGGTCGTCCGGGTGGGGGGAGCCTGTTTTTATGGGTCTTGGGTAAGATGTAGAAGTATGGAATCTTCCCTTCAGAATTGGTCAGGAAATTTGCCTCATGTTTTGAGATCGGGTCACTGTGCTCTGCTTCAGACACTAGTTCGGTGATCTCATCTCGGAGGGCTATATGCTATACCCCAGAATACTGAGCGAATGCGAGATCAGAAATATGGTTAAGACATTTAAAAGCTTTTAGAGATTTCATTTATGCACTTTTTGAAACTTTGCACTTCAATATCCAGGCTGCTAATATGGTTTACAATGTATGCACGTGCACTTTATGTTGGATATAGGCCTTGTATGTATTGGTAATGTGGTGAAGATTTTTTTTTCAGTATTTGAATGTCAAGCTGATAATTGGAATGTGTTGTGGCAAAACGCACTCAAAGCTAACTGTACTACAAAAACGGAGGTGTCTTGGTTTAAAATGTGGATATGGGAAACATACATTTTTCCCTATTTTAGAATACTATGTACCTTTTAATATGACACACTTTATTTATCAGGCTGCTAACATAGTTAATAATTTATGCACATGCACTTTTTTGGCTGGCTTAGATAGGCCAGGTATGCACCTGTCTTCTTTGGCACTTTAGTAGAACGATGGGGAAGTCGTGGACATGATATGCATATGCACTTTATGGAGGGCCTCTGAATGTGATGTGATAACTAAAAGATGCTGCTAAGAAAATGTCTAAAGGGACCCGGGAAACAAAAGTAATTTCTATTAGATGTGGCATTGGATAAGGGATTTTTTTTGCAGTATAGTGTCATTCAAGGCTTTATATAGTTCGAATGGCAAGCCATCAGGCCTGCTGCCTTGCCTGATATACCAGACCTATTTACCTGTTTAAGTTCAGAAAATTCGATGTTTCTGTTGAGATAGATGTTATATTCTTTATTAGGCATACATAAATCTTCTTCATTAACCCAATTCTTCACCCTCTTTTCTATAGTCACTAAAGTTTTCAGAGTATAGATCTTCAAAAAACGTTTGGAAAGGTTTTCAATGTCCTCACTACTTCTTAGGATGACCCCAGTGCTGCCACACTTTATTTCATTAATTAAGTGCCTTGCTAGGTCTGATTTGGTTTTCCAAGCTAGCAGTTTCCCACAAGTCGGGTTAACTTCTGGCTTCCCATCTTTTCCTAACTCTGCCTTCCACAACAGACGCAAGCTTTTCTTTTATGGTTTGCAAAAGACTCCTGCAGAGTTTCTATCTAAATAGGATCAAGCCTCTGGAAAGTCAATTTATCCTCTACCTATTATAAGTTAGACTTCAGATCATTGACCTCCTTATTATAGGCTTTCCTCTTGTGAGACTAGGCGTTGAAAGTGTTTGTTGTAAAATAAATGCTGTCCAGTGGGCCAGGTGTAGATTAAGTAAAATGTTTTATTTAGAAGATAAGATCAAGAGCTATAATGAAGAGCCCCACCAGGAGCAGCCTTCCTGCTGCTCAGCCCATTCTCCAACTGACTCTTACAGACATCCAACATTCCACTGCATCACCATGCACCAACATTCCACACCACACTCACACTGGCTGAGCAGCAGGTATACCAGTGTCCCACGTCATACCCAAGGAATTCAAGCCTAAATTAATGCGGAAAAACTCTTCTGTCTCTGTTTGGAGTACCTTTACAGCCTCCTTATACATCTAGAGGGTGCGATCCAATATCCACCTCTTCAGTTCTGCCCTAACAACTGGATCAAGATCCAGTAGAATTGCAGAGTGATCTGACATGTGAGCTCCTTCATATTTAACATCTTGGATCTACTTCCTTATACTATGATCAACTAAAAAATAGTTGATTCTAGACTGATGTGCATATATTTTATTATTGTAAGTACATTCTCATCTTAGTCCCATCCTATCTCTACATACATCACATAACCCTATCTGCTTCATCATGGTTCTAATTAATGATAAAATTTTCATATTTGCCATCGATCTGTTTCTTGTCGCTCTAAGATGATATTCTGGGCTACATTAAAATTACACACCATTATGATGGGATCCGAGAAGCTATTTCCCTAAGTGGTTCTATATCATTTACATTGGGGCCATAATAACCCACCACAGTATAGTTTTGGTCACACACTACCAGTTATAAGATTACCCATGTCCCTGCCCTATCAGTAACACTTTCCTTGATGGACACTTTCAGATGGTTCTTTATCAGTATAGGCACACCCTTTGCTCTAACATTGTGGCTTGTGCAGACCAGCTCTACCCACTTTCTAGATCGAAATAGATCAGTTTACTCTTCCTCAGAAAGGTGTGTCTTTTGCAAGATGATTATATGGGCTGGGGAGTCCCTTAGCTATTGAAGCAATCTTTCTCGCCTCCCTTTCACCCGTAAGTCATTTATATTCGATGATAAAAATGTTATGGCAACTGTCATGTCTCAGCTTTCCACCTACCTCTAGAGTGGGTGTTTTACCCTCGTACTTGATGTCTAACAGATAATGGGGCCTCTGAAGTGCTTGAGGTGTTTGAGCTAATTAGTTTGTCTTTTTCCCAAAATGCTCCCCACCCAGTGTCTTTACCTATACCACCCCCACTCATCCCTCCCTTGGACAACCCTCCCAACCTTCCTTGTGGCCTAAAGTCTTAGGAAACGCTGCATCCAGAGTGCACACTAATACCAAACACGAAAGCCCTTTAATATACCTGAGACTCCAAAAACCATAAAGAGCAACAGAATAAAGAACAATAAAGTTTGAGAAAACAATGAAATGGTAACATTATCTAATCCCAACTGTCTCCCCCTGCTAACTTTATCCTCAGCCAATGCTATTTTGAGTGATGTCCCTGATATCTCCGGTCTCCATCTATCCTCTAGAAATTTGCACAGGGGAGAACATGGAGGCTGGCTAAAATCAAGGGCCAGATTATGATGGCGCATCCTGCCGGGAATGAGACCGCCCGACTAGCTGTCGGCGGTCTCACCATTGGTATTACGATGCGTCCGCCTTACAGGAAGTCGCAATATGTATGTTTTGTATTGCGGCATGTGCTGCAGGCTGCAAGCACACGCTACAGTACAAAAAATACGGATGTACGACATTACAACGCATGCTTTTACATCGCATGCTTTTACAACGAGGTTTTTACAACGCATACCATTACAACGCATAGTGCTTTTGGGCGCTGGCTATTGAATAGTTTAATTTACTATTCCAACTCCAGTCCCCGTGGACACTAGGGAAGGTTATTGGATAGTAAATTAACCTATTCACTATCCTAGAGCGCCCCCCAGCGCAATGCGTTGTAATGGTTTGCGTTGTAAAAGTTGCGATGTAAAGGCACTGCGTGGTAAAAGTTGCGTTGTAAGTGATGTTTCCCAAAAAATACACATTTCACATATCCCCAAACTATGCGGCAGGAACCATGTGGTGCCTGCCACATGGTGCAGGGATATGTAGGGGGAACCATATGTGCCCCCCCAGAAGCCAAGGCAAGAGGGGAAGGGGGCCTGCTAAGGGCCCCCAAAGTCCCTGTCTGCCTGTCTTTTCAAGGCAGGTTAACCGCCATGAAATGGTCAGGGGAAAGAGACATTGTAATCCCTATGTCAGTGCCTGAGAAGGCACCGCCACTGTTGTAGGGATTCAAGTCCCTCCGATGCACTGACGGATGGAGCCTGTTGGATGCGTGGCAGTCAGTCTCTCCGACCGCCAAGCATCTGCCCGCTATTGTAATGTGGCAGGCGGACCTCCATGCTCCGATGGCGGTGGGGCCACCACTAACAGGCTGATGGTGGCGGTATCACTGCCATCATAGTCAGGCCCCAAGTTACGGTAAATCCCTCAACGAGAAAAGGGTAGATGCTACTCATAACAGCCTCCTATCAGCATGTACCTTCTTTTCAGCAAATCAGTGTAACATTGTTGCGCTCAGTGCTGACATGGAGCGGTCACGACAGACACAGGGTGGAGCGTTGTTCTAGGGTGGCACTTGTGCTCCGCAGAGGGAGGAGAGCTGCTGCAAGGATCTCCTTCTGGGACAAGGGAGGCAGAGACGCCAGTAGCAAACACAAAGAACACAGAGACAAGCAAGGGGCCTTTACTGGGTATCCTCTGTAAATGGAGGCAGAGAAGTCTGCTCATTCAACACTACTTTCAAATGGAGAGGAATCAAGTACAGGGGTAAGGAGGCAAGGAGTCATGGGGGACTTAAGAGCAAAGAATAAAAATGTGGAGTTCAGGGATCCAAGGCAGAGTGAGACAATACAGGGAAAAAGTCCAGATATGTGCTGCGAAGTATTTATAAATAATCTCATAAGGTCGGCCCACAAGCTGTTTCTAAAAAACTGCTGCTGGGCATACTGTTAGAGGTTGAAAGTGCAGGAGAGTTGCACAATGAGCGGAGCCCACCTATAGTTTTGGCTATTGTTAAAAAACCTGTGCCCCGCAATACATCGAACCTTGGAAGGGGGAGATATAAACATTCTAGGGAAACAGGGCAAAAAGTCAATATCACCCTCTCACTTCACATCTATTTTAACATAATGCCCAAGATCCTCGTTTTGAGCGAGGGAACTAGAGGTGTAGAAAAAGGAGCCCGCTGGAAGTCACTGGAGCTACTCTCATGTTTGGATAGTATGGCCCCCGGTGGACTTTTTAATTTTAGCAGCCCTACTAGGTATCAAGCCCTTGGAGTAGAGGAATCGGATGAGGCAAATATCTCTACGCAGCAATGCCTGATGACAGGAAAATGCTTGCCATCAAGTGAGACCCCTCTTATTGAAAATCCCTCTGTGGATGTGTTAGCTGCCCCAATACCCATAACAGTGGCAGAAACATACCATTCCATTAAATCCGTGATTTGTGCTGTTACTATTGAAATCAGGAACAGATTTAAAATTTCTGAAGTAAATAAAAAGGAGATTTGAGGAATTTGTGATAATAAGGAGCAAAAAACGGGACAAACTGTCGAATAGGACTGCCATTGTGGAGGGTGTGGTGAGCGAGTTTAAACCTTGCAGTGGAGACTCTTGAAGGTGAAGAAAGTGGGGTGGCAGGACAAGCTGGAGGATCTCGATAACAACCAAAAGAGAAACAATTTGAGGACTCTAAATGTCCTGGAAGAGTCAGAGGGAGACTAGCGATTTGGATTTTGATGGACCAGTTGGGCTAGTCTGGGTAGTAATCAGTTAACTAATATTTTGCTTAATATTTTGTTCTCTAAATTGAGAAGGAACAGGGTTACATATGATGTCACATCCCAGAGCAACAAAAACAAGGTGATGGAAGGAATGCTTGAATTAATCTCAGGCACTGGCAATCGCTCAGGGCCACATCCTAATCCATAGTTTTTTACCCACCCTGCCACCGCAGTTTAGATTCGCTATATGCAAAACAGTCTTGACCCTGCTCCAATAAGAGCAATTCAGCCCAAACTGCCAGGCATAAAATAATGAAATAAAACACAAGCAACCCAGGACCAGTTTTGCTCTTGTTAGGGCTCATCAGCTAGGTATACCTTGGTTACATTGGCACAATGAGCAGGGGACGCAAGTCTGGGCATATCAATCACACTTAGGGTGGCAGAAAGAAGGTGATGAATGAAATGCTTGAATGAATCTCTGCCACTGACAATCGCTCAGGCCGTATACCAATCCATCATTTTTTGATCCCCATGCGACTTCAGTTTGGACCCAGCTCCAATGGGCACAGTGCAGCCGGAACTGCTAGGCCAGATCTTGGTGCGCAAAATAACAATGGGCTGGATGTGGTCCCGAGTAATTACCAGTGGCTGAGATTAATTCAAGTGTTCCATCCATTACTTTTTTTATACTCACATCCAGCAGGTCATGTTCTGGTTTAGGCAATACTACATTATTGCATTTGATTCACTGTCTCATATGTCACTAAAACAACAGGGTGTCAAGTGGGTTTTGAAGGTCAAATGCAAATTTATTGGGAATCCATCAGATATCAATTTTCTTTAGCCAGTTTGCCATCTGTTTTGATAGGCTCATCCATGGATTTTCTTTGGAATGTTTATATGTGAGGAAGTGGAATGGCATTTACATATGTCTGAATCTGTAGTCAACAGGAATGCAGTATCTAACTGCAGAAAGTTCACTATAAAGGCATTATTGATACCTTTTTGCATGTTTGCGACCGTCCAACTCTCTGAGCATATTGTACAGATAGGGGATCTGGGGATTTCTGTTTTAGGGACCCTCACAATGGAGGATAGGAGAATGGGGTTTTCAACTGCAGACAGGTCTCCATTAACACACACCTGCTCAAAATCAACTACCCAAAAACACCTGCAGCTTTTTGTATAAATGACACTACTCAATCAACACAAACCATTTACCACACATAACACCAATCAACAGCAGCAGAGCTCCTTGATAAAAATGCATTAAGATACCTGAAAGAAACAACCCAAATTCTCTGAATATGATCTGACTGTGATGGTGGATGAGATAGCTAGGGTAAAACTCCAGCTGTTTGGAGCACGCTTCCAGACAACAACTATGCGCTAGTGAAGAGAAATATGGGCCAGAACAATGGATATGGTGAATCCTGTCTCCAGCACCAGAAGCTCACGGGAGGATATCCGCAAGTGTTGGAATGTCTTGCAGGGGAGAACTTTTCCCTCACTTCTAAGGCACACCAAGAGGTCCTTTCAACAGGTGGCAGGTTACCCAGGTCCCTCAACCTAATTCTCTGGGAGGACAAGTTGTTTTCCATACTGGTTACTGAAGACATTGTTGGAATTCAAGGTGAGAGAAGACTGATGAGTACAAACAATAGCTTTATCCTAACAAATTCACCCTCTCTGCACTCTGACACCCCTAATCCCTATTGCAAATATCTCCACTAATGCCAACCTAATAACACAGGCCGGCTATTAGGTGTCTGTCATAACTCACTACATTCCCAATGTAATGACAATATACCATTTCCTCACTCCGATGTGCCATTCTCCTTAACTCAGCTCATTTTGGAAACCAATTAAACAGTTTTGACATTTGGACCCCAAATCACCCCCCCCCCCCCAAGTCATGGCACAATTTTTCAAGCTAGTTAATGAAAGTTCCATCTACCTTGCTCATACTCAGAAAGCACATAAACAATCTCCACAGTCCCTACATTGCTATATCAAAACTAACCAGTACTACAAGGGTGATCAGCTGAATCTGTGTCATCAGAACTAAACTGTTCTAATTCAGGGTTTTGATGTAACGTATCACTGCATTCAGGGTTGCAGATTTGCTATTCTATTTGTATTTTTCCAATTGGACTAACACACATTATTCTAACGATAAATACAATTATGTTAAGGAATGAGAATGCTGTCATGGCCATGCTGGTCTATCTCATCAACTAAGTAATACACTACTGTGCACACATTATCCTCAGCCTTAAGAGTGAGTAGGTAGGAATTTGAAAATTGCAAGAACAACTCAATTTCATTTTAAACTCCAACACACTATCTGCAATGAAGTAGAAATAGAGTGAAATATATCTAAGTCACTCAAGAGCACTACAAGGTGGCCAGAGTATTTCCACCGTCTCATTCAACTGTGGCACAATAAACGATTATAAGTGGATGGGACACTGTTGGCTGGTGATGACAAGAAATTGTTTGGGACAAATAAGTCACAGGTACTATGAAAGATCTGAGAAGTGGTGATGCACTTATACTATGAATCTTGCCAACAGACCCAACTCTACAAAAGGTGTGGTTTGAGTTACATGGAAACAACAACCCTAGATGTGTTTGCCTCATACCAGCATATTGCCACATAAGAATAAATGTTCGTTTTTAGTTTTTGTGTTTTTGGTGAAACTGAATCATTGTGATGCTCATCTTTTGTACTTAATTCTAGCCCATATCCTACAATCTCTGTGTGTTGTCTGCCAACACTGTGCTTCTTGAGAAGCCTATGATTGATTTCCATTACTAATGCTGATATTCAGTGCATGAGGGGTTGTACTTGGCACAGTGTTGCTAAGGAGTAGTAGTATGGACCCTTGGCGGATCCCCAAACAACCCTAGATTCCACTGTTGAGAGCCACAAGGCCATGCCTCCCGTGTGTGCCCCCACATGCCTCCGTTTCCAAGTCAATAGGCCACTCAATGTTTCTTAGGCATATGAAATAAAAATGAAAACGAGGCCCCTCAATTCCATAAGTAGAATGAGGAATTTTAGTCAAAACAGTCTTACATTATAAACGTCAATAAATGTTAAATGTTCAATTGAAATGAAAAGAGGCACACTGCTGCCCAGGGAGTCACCTGTCACCGCCTCCCCTGCTGACAAAAAGGGCACTTCAGTGATTCTTAGGAGGTGTTATTCATCTGTCCTGGCAGACAACAACAGCGAACCTACCATCAAGAGAAGCATGAAAGGGACATCCTAAGGTGAGCATTTGGACTATTCTACTTTTTCATCTGATAACCATGCATTTCCCTTCCACTTATTGGATGATGTCTAGAAAAAGACTCTAAACAATGGTGGACTAAGTGTTATTTGTTCATCCAAGTTACCTTATTTTCTGAGAATCTAACTGAGAATTAACTCATTTTGAAAAAAAAATTCTTTATCAATTAATTCATTAATGAATAAAAATAAAGGCCCAGATTTACAAAGGCTTTGCGTCAGAATTGAGACACTTTTTTTACTGTAAACATGGTGTAAAGTGTTGAGCTGGTATTTACAATCTTTTGCAATTCACAATTCGCGTTAGATTGCAACCAAGAGTAACACAACGCTGTGCAATGCACTGCCTTGTGTTACTTTCTCCAAGACACAATTCAATGGGTGGTGCATGTGCGTCCCCAGCACCATCTATTGGTTTGACTCAAATCCCTATCTGCAAAGCGTTGTAGACAGGGATTTATTCCAAAAACCTGCACCTCCTTGAGGCAGGCATAATGAGGAGACATTTTTTCATTTCTCCTCGTTTTTTCCTCTTTGCATTTGTTCTGCATTTTACACCACAATTACAAATAGGGAAATGCCTTTAAGAATAGTTTCTGGACAGAAAGTTACCCCATCCAGTGCAAAAACTATACTTACCACTGTGCACACATCCTTGCACTATGGCACAAGGGTGTTTGTATTGTTGCATAGCAGGGGAAGAGCAGAATGGCACCACATCTTATTAGATATGGTGAGGTTCTGTTCACTCTGGTTCATGTAACGCAATGCAGGAACTTTACTTGCTGTGCTGTGTGATTTCTTAGTAAATCTAGGCCAATTGTGTAACACCCACCTTCTTAAATAATTTTTTGTAAATATTTTTTCCATAACCCAGACATACTTTACACTTGAGTTCAAATGCTTGCTTTTCATGAAGTCTATGCGTACAATATAGATTTCATGATCACAAATAATTATACGAAAACTAACAGAGGTATGTAAACCAACAGCAATTTGGTAGGTGAACACATTTTACTTTAAATGCAGTGGTGGCTGGTGACATTTCAAAGTGGTGGGCTGTGTTTTACGTTGGGAACGAGTGAAGTGAGCAAGCCCATTTATGAAGAGATCGGTTTATGAGTTAAATATGGAATTTTTAGGCAGTGTCCAGGTTCACCTGCATGTTTACTTTCCAGCTGATAGAAACCACAGCAATTTTGGGGGTTAGACACAATTATTCACACTAAAATGGTGATTCAGTGACTGACTGAATTATAGGTTCATGTAGCCAACTAATAAATGAGGGGACAACATAGCCTGGCAAATGATTTTTTGCTCGATGGGCTGTATGTATTCTAGAGAACCAGTTGACCTCTTCCCGGCACATTCAGGACCTTATTTATGGCATTTGGCTTAGGCGCCTTGCTGCACTCACCTATGCCAATGTGAAAGGGGAGGAATGCACCATATTTAAGCAATATGGTGCATTCCTGTCCTTTCTGCATGCTCTGGTGCCGGTTTGGCAGCCTAGCGCCAAAGTAGCCACCCTTGCACCATTGTGCAAGGGTGCCTCCTTTGCATGCAGGATTGGTTTTGTGCAGGAAGCAGTTACTTTTTAAGGCATGGGTAAAGTGGACTATGACCTAGGGCCCCAGCCTTTCAGGGAACTCTCTATAGAGCAAGCTCAATTCTGCAGAGTGGCTTTCCCTGATGACCTTTGTGGAGAAGTGTGGCTCACTGGTTAGAGGAGGCAGACCTGGAAGCAGAGGTCAGTCCGGGACCAGGGTTCAATTCCCGGCTCGGCGGGGTCTTGAGTCCTAAAATGTCCATGGACTCGACAATTCTCGCTCCGGTGCCTACTCGATTCACGGGTTCACACTCTGCGACTCTGGGCAATAGCTTGCATAATCTCCACAACGGCCCCTCGCGGCGGGATGCCTGGCTTTCACCTTGCGGATACCCTGCCGGGGTTATCTCACCGGGGAATACCAGGACGGGATCCCTAAGCAAGCGCTTAGAAACCGCTTGGTGATTTGCGCTATATAAATTCCTGTACATTTACATTTACCTTGAATAACTCTTAAACTGATTGAATTAAATACTGTTTTCCTTTAATGTGTTTTTAATGTTGGTGATGTGTGAGAGTCTATTACACAGATTATGCAGAGAAATGTGTCTGTTTCATGCAACATTCATAAAGAGTTTTTTTTAGATGACAATAGGATCTCACATATGAGAAATGAGAGGGGGTTCGCTGAGATTATTTGTAGTAACATTAGTGAGCTGCTGCTGTGTTACAATTTTGAAAATACACATCATTATCCCTGAATATTATATATAAATACATTTAGAACTTGGAGGAGTGTGCCCATGTAGTGTCATTGACCTGGATAAAGAGGGATGAAAGACCTAAAACTGGATCATAAATTCAAAGCTGTTCCAAACAGGAGCTCCCAAATATTTATTTGGCACATGGCCCCCAAAAAT
This sequence comes from Lissotriton helveticus, assembly GCF_964261635.1. Classification (NCBI taxonomy): domain Eukaryota; kingdom Metazoa; phylum Chordata; class Amphibia; order Caudata; family Salamandridae; genus Lissotriton; species Lissotriton helveticus. Next base: position 1,017,170,069 of record NC_136070.1, on the reverse strand, counting down.
ACTTCCTGCACAAAACCAATCCTATGAGGTGTTCCCAGAATTCGGTTGGTGCACACACACATATCCAGAAAATTCTAAACACAGATCTTAACAGGGTCCAGCTTGCCACTAGACTATACGCTACACGACAAAATACTCTACCGACCAATACCATATTCTGTTGTTACCTTGTTGCCCACTGTCTATTATGACTTGTCTTTTCTTATTAGGAAACACAAGCCAATAGAAGGCCCACAGGCCACTTCACTCCTGCTAACTCGAACCCCAGCGCCAAAAGAGGCACCCAGATTCCTAAAGCGCTAAGGGAAAATAGTAATAGTAGGAACGTGCAAACAAATACACAGCATAGTAAAATAATCAGTGTACTCCCTTCTGTGCACTTCTTGCTACGGCAAATATCACTTCTTGACTTCTCCTCCACTCTTAACATTCTCTGTCCCTCATGCACAGTCCCAACTCCTACACATATTGCCAGCCTACCTATTATAGCATACAGCACACACCAAAGTCCATGGCAGTTTTCCCTACTTCTACCAAAAAATCAGGGAAACCATATAATCGATAGGGACCTGAGGTGTCAATTAAAGAAGAAGGAACAATGGTCCCTAAAACAAAAAATGTCATGGAAATGAAGTACTAAAGGTTAAGTGGAAGGTCGCACAGCTGAATGTTTTTTGAAAAGTTCAAATGAAAGCACGTTTTCTTTTTTGTGAGGTGTGCAGCCTGGGTGGCGTCTCCTGTCAAAGACGTCGGAAAGTGATATACAAAGAAGTGCCTGCAATGATCATTACAAGCATCCCCCGGCGCTCCACTCTGTGATCAAATTAAACAATTTTCAAAGAATGATTCATACAAAGTTTTTGTTCGAAATGAAAAATCTTATTGTATTTTCATAAGTTCAAATTTCAAAACATCTCGTGTTCAGTAAATGAAGTTCATTGATTAATCAGTAGAAATAACCCAATATATGTCCAATGCATTTCGGGCTGTCCGCCCTTCATCCGGGACAATAGCTAGAAGCAAGACCAAACAAAATACATTCAATATCAAATAATAGTATACAGTATATGCAAGAATACATAGCTGAACATGTAAGTATTCGTGACTGCCCCACCAATAAAGTGTGATATGCCCTGGTGTGAGTGCATGCAAAAACTCAGAAACACTCGAAAGGAAAAAATACATATGAATGCTCTCACGTGTTATTCTTCTATCATCGATACAGGCTTGAAACTGAAACATAAACGGACAGATAAATAAATGCGTGCGTTCTAACCAACGGTTGCAACTTCGGTACACGTGTTTGTAGGAATGTTATAAACTTACTTGATTAGCGCATAAAGCGCATTCTCTATGTGTCAACGCCGTGTTCATGCTCGCGTGTGACGCGGGTAATCGTCTAAACGAAGTAATCATTCACATGGTAAGCTAAAAAACTCGTGAATGTTAGGGTTGATGTAAGGCAAAGCCTGATAGGTGGAACTCGCGGTCACGTGGTTAGTTGTGAACCAATCAGTGCCAAGTGTACTGGTGTCATGGCAATGGACTATGTGTACTGATGTTAAGTGAAACTCGCTCGACTGTAAACAAACAAAAGTGTGTGAGCATGTATTGACTGGTATAAAGGTTGAGGTAAAAAAACGGGTACAGGTCGGCCGTACATAAAACTTCCAATAGCAGACAATATCTTAAATACATACAAATGCATATGATTATATATAACAAAGAAATTCAATTCGGTCATTGAGACCATTGGGTTTACTGGAGTTCAGCAAATAAATCCAATAGTTTTCTCTTTGTAAAAGAAATCGATTATTGTCTCTGCCTTCAATTCTTTCAACAGTCTCCAGTACCACATACTGGAGTTGGGAAATGTTGTGGTTTGCTTCCATGAAATGCGTCGCTATTGAAGATTTTACGTTTTTAGTGCGTATATTTGACTTATGTTCATTTAGTCTGATCCTGATTTTGCGTTCCGTCTTACCGACATACACTTTGCCACAGGGGCACTTTAGCATGTAGATTAAATTTGAACTTTCGCAGGTTGCATTTACTTTCAGTCTGATTTTGTGGCCTTTCATTGGATGCACTATTTGATTACCTCTTATGATGTTGTTACAGTTGCCACATTGTAAGCATGGACGAGTTCCGCGATATTGTTTTGCATCACTTGGGGTGTGTTTCAACATTTCTCCGAAATTTCTATTTCTGGTAAATGCAAAAATGGGAGGATTTTCAAAAGACTGCTTAAAATCTGGTTCTGCCTTGAGGATGTTCCAATGACTTTTAATGATTCTCTTGAAGTTGTGACTCACTGTGGAGTATTTAGACACCACTGTCATTCTTTCTTCTTGTGATTTCTGTTTAATGGTTAACAGCTCACTCCTCTGTAGATTTTCAACTTTGTGTTCAGCCTCTTTAATTAGAAATTCTGGATACCCTCTAGTGCGAAATCTGTCTCCCATTGCTTTAATTGTGTCTTTGGCTTTCTCTGGATTTGATGTGATGCGTTTCGCCCGTATCATCTGTGATAGGGGTAAATGCCGTTTTAAGGACTCTTGGTGGAAACTGCCATAATGGCCTGCACGCCACATAGAAACTTTTCACAAAAGTTGATTCACATCGCACCAATTGATACTATTTACCCAAGATGCAATACGAAGAAATAGCAAAAAGCACTGAAGCAAGAGCCGAAACATTCGCCTTTGATGAAGGTGAAGCCTCTAGAATTTACTCTTATCGGGGAACAGATTGACCCTACGTCTTCAAATAAAACCAAAGAACAAAATCTAAAACAACTACTATATTTATCTAAAAGACATGTAAATCAAAAACTACATGCAAATACATTGCTCAAATACCACAGACTCCAACGAATACCGAGAGGACTACGCATTGCCCTTAAACCTTCTTTATGCAAGAATTCACAAAAATTTCGAGACAAATGGTACGCGATACTCAATAAGTGTTCTCTCGACCTCATACTGTTAATCATAGAAGAGTTGTCTGGGATCTTAAATGAGTTAAAGAAAGAAATAGAAGACACCACCGAAGAACTATCCTCTATGCTCACAGAATAAGAACTCAGTACTCTTCTACAGGATGTTAAAGATCAAATTGATAAACACACTCAGGATTTAAATGAGAGGAAAATACGCAAGTTCAGGCGTGATACGCTTGACTATAAGTTAGGAGAAGTGTACACATGGGCAGATGTGTATGCCCAAAGCCGCAGGAATCGGCCATATACTCCATATACTGACACCTCTTCCTCTGGAAGCGATATGTCTAATAAACCACCTATGAACAGATCGCAACCTTCCACAATTATTTCTACTATCTCTCAAAGAGAGCATCCCAGAGAAGATGCACCATCGACATCGAATATTACCAATGTTTCGGAAGTCCCTTTTTTAGAACGAGGTCCCCCAGAAACCGAAGACTCAGGAGGGGAAAAAGAAGGACCCCACACAAGGAGCGCAACCACCAAGGACAAGGACAAGACGATTCCGAAAGAGAAGGAGAAGAAAAAACCGACGAAAAACAACTAGTCATTAACATCTCAGACTATCACCTAAGAGACGAAGAATTGAAACTACTACAGAAAGGCACATCCTATGTTCCAACCACAAGTACCAACACATTAGAGCTAGAAATTAGTTTCTTCAAACTAATGCGTAAACTAAGACTAAGACATTTTTTAACAATGTGTCCAACAAACCCATCACACAAGACCAAGATCAACTGAAAGGATTGAGACCAAAAAGTACATTTATGGCGCCCATGAGCCACAAGTCACTATATCTTTTTGAAACTCTTGTTAGACAAGATCTTTTGAAAATCAACTGTAAAAAAAAACGGCATAACAACATGACCAATAAGGATATGGGTATCTTAAAAAGACTTGCTTGCAACAAAGACATTGTATGCACTAAAGCTGACAAAGGCGGCGGATTAGTGATTAGGAATTCCACCATGTACAAATGCAAGATACAAGAACACATCAGTGATAAGGATACTTATGCACCTCTACAATATAATCCGACAAATGAATTTCAGATGAAACTCAACGATCTCATCAACAAGGCTCAGAATGAGGAAACCAGAACAAGTACATTTCTAAAAACAACATATCCCAAAAGCCCGTCGTTTTACATGATGCCCAAAGTCCACAAGAACTTACTTGATCCTCCGCTACGCCCAATAGTCTCAACGAAAAACAGTGTACACGAACCAACCGGGCAGTTTATAGACAGATTAATGCAACCCACAGTACAAAATATGGTCACGTACATCCGTGACACAACCTTTCTCACCAAATTAAATGCTTTGGAATTTAACCAGCAAGAACAATTGATACTCTGCACAGCGGACGTAAAATCATTGTATACATCGATCCCGCATGGCCCGGGGATTGAAGCCATGGAAGAAGCCATACTATCTACAGACTATGATTTCAAATTACAGACCTTCCTCATGGAGCTTTTAATCTTTACCTTGTACCATAGTTATTTCAAATTTGATAACACGTGGTATCAGCATCTCATTGGTACGAGCATGGGCAATAGCGCAGCACCGGTATACGCTAATTTGTTTATGAAATCGTATGAAAATCAGCACATCTTAAGCAAACCACGCTGGACAAACAACCTGAAGATGTTTGTGCGATACATCGATGACTTGTTCATTTTATGGAAAGACTCATCTGAATCACTAGAACAGGCACTAATGGAACTCAACAGTAAAGAAGAACGAATACAATTCACGTGGGAGATGTCCATGGAATCCATCACGTTCTTGGACGTTAGAGTGATCCTGAATGGAGGAAAAATAGAAACTGAAATGTTCCGAAAAAAGACTGACAAAAATAACACCCTCCATTATGGCAGTTTCCACCAAGAGTCCTTAAAACGGCATTTACCCCTATCACAGATGATGCGGGCGAAACGCATCACATCAAATCCAGAGAAAGCCAAAGACACAATTAAAGCAATGGGAGACAGATTTCGCACTAGAGGGTATCCAGAATTTCTAATTAAAGAGGCTGAACACAAAGTTGAAAATCTACAGAGGAGTGAGCTGTTAACCATTAAACAGAAATCACAAGAAGAAAGAATGACAGTGGTGTCTAAATACTCCACAGTGAGTCACAACTTCAAGAGAATCATTAAAAGTCATTGGAACATCCTCAAGGCAGAACCGGATTTTAAACAGTCTTTTGAAAATCCTCCCATTTTTGCATTTACCAGAAATAGAAATTTCGGAGAAATGTTGAAACACACCCCAAGTGATGCAAAACAATATCGCGGAACTCGTCCATGCTTACAATGTGGCAACTGTAACAACATCATAAGAGGTAATCAAATAGTGCATCCAATGAAAGGCCACAAAATCAGACTGAAGTAAATGCAACCTGCGAAAGTTCAAATTTAATCCACATGCTAAAGTGCCCCTGTGGCAAAGTGTATGTCGGTAAGACAGAACGCAAAATCAGGATCAGACTAAATGAACATAAGTCAAATATACGCACTAAAAACGTAAAATCTTCAATAGCGTCGCATTTCATGGAAGCAAACCACAACATTTCCCAACTCCAGTATGTGGTACTGGAGACTGTTGAAAGAATTGAAGGCAGAGACAATAATCGATTTCTTTTACAAAGAGAAAACTATTGGATTTATTTGCTGAACTCCAGTAAACCCAATGGTCTCAATGACCGAATTGAATTTCTTTGTTATATATAATCATATGCATTTGTATGTATTTAAGATATTGTCTGCTATTGGAAGTTTTATGTACGGCCGACCTGTACCCGTTTTTTTACCTCAACCTTTATACCAGTCAATACATGCTCACACACTTTCGTTTGTTTACAGTCGAGCGAGTTTCACTTAACATCAGTACACATAGTCCATTGCCATGACACCAGTACACTTGGCACTGATTGGTTCACAACTAACCACGTGACCGCGAGTTCCACCTATCAGGCTTTGTCTTACATCAACCCTAACATTCACGAGTTTTTTAACTTACCATGTGAATGGTTACTTCGTTTAGACGATTACCCGCGTCACACGCGAGCATGAACACGGCGTTGACACATAGAGAATGCGCTTTATGCGCTAATCAAGTAAGTTTATAACATTCCTACAAACACGTGTACCGAAGTTGCAACCGTTGGTTAGTACGCACGCATTTATTTATCTGTCCGTTTATGTTTCAGTTTCAAGCCTGTATCGATGATAGAAGAATAACACGTGAGAGCATTCATATGTATTTTTTCCTTTCAAGTGTTTCTGAGTTTTTGCATGCACTCACACCAGGGCATATCACACTTTATTGGTGGGGCAGTCACGAATACTTACATGTTCAGCTATGTATTCTTGCATATACGGTATACTATTATTTGATATTGAATGTATTTTGTTTGGTCTTGCTTCTAGCTATTGTCCCGGATGAAGGGCGGACAGCCCGAAATGCATTGGACATATATTGGGTTATTTCTACTGATTAATCAATGAACTTCATTTACTGAACACGAGATGTTTTGAAATTTGAACTTATGAAAATACAATAAGATTTTTCATTTCGAACAAAAACTTTGTATGAATCATTCTTCGAAAATTGTTTAATTTGATCACAGAGTGGAGCGCCGGGGGATGCTTGTAATGATCATTGCAGGCACTTCTTTGTATATGGAAAGGAAGTAGTCATTAATTTTTCTGATTAAATAATTGTGTATATTTACACATTTTCATCCCACAATGAATCACAATGTACAGTGAGGTGCAACAGTGTCTGCTCCTTGATTTGGTAGGCTTCAGTGCACTAGGCCAGACTATTTCAGAACTGGTGATGCAAGGTCCGTTTATGCTTTTGCAGTCCTTCTACTGCTAAATCTGCGTATGTTTGTGCATCATGACTGTCCTTCTCCAAGTCGTGGACTCAATGTGTTTCTCTGAATCATTCTTGTTTCTCTTTTTTTTTTTTTATTTGCTTCTGTGTCCCACTTTCGAAAAGCACATGCTTCAAAATATGGTTAACCCCGTAATGAATATGTTGACTTTCACACACCCCCTTTTATACGTTTTGTGTGTGTAATCCTGAGTCTACACATTCATTCACAAAGATCTTCATTGTGTGTGTGTGTCTTTTTACCACCACAGCCCTCTCCGAAAATGGATTTGGAATTGTAAATTGTATTTATATGCTTGCTCTCTTGACGAGCCATTGAAGTGATGGAGCGCAGGTTTACCTGCTCGAGAGTTTTACCATACTCACCTGGGCCCATAAAAACATATACACTTTGAACAGATAAACCCACACTTTATCAAGATGTAACCTTTTAGGACCTATACCTTTTGACTTACCAACCTAGTCGCCAGTACCTAGAATCCTAAGGGATCCAGAGTGTTAGCATAATATGATAGGCAGAAAAATATAAACATTGCACTCATATAATAACCACAGACTCGGGAAAAATGTACACTCTTTATCTATGTAAATCTTTAAAAATCAATGTCCATACTACATTAATTGAAACTTGATTAATCAACAAGAATATTATTAAGGTGAGGTGAAATAAGAAATTTTCATTAAGCATTGAAACATAGGAAGGGTGGAAAAGGGAAGATAGTACAATGATGAACCCACATTATATTTACCTAAAATGGTATAAAGACCATTCCTGGCCACGGGCTGGGATAAAGGACAGAACCCCAAGATGCAGGTGCCAGCAGGAAAGAACAGGTGCAGACCAGAATCAGAACAAGTACGGACCAAATTGAATCAGGACAGGACCACTTCAGGCTAGAACCGGCACCTGCAGCTAAAGGACAAAAACCTGCGTTGGACCCTCTTTGCAGCTAACAGTTGTACCCCGACTGGGACAGCAAATTCCGGGACAGAATGCTTTGTCAGCACCCCAGCTCCCGAACCCCGATTGGGTTAGCGAATCTTCTGACAGAGGGCTCGGCCAGCACCTCTGCTCCTGATCACCTATTGAGTGCGTTGGGTCAGTGACAGGTCAGCTATTCGGACAAGTCGGACAAATTAATTACCTAAGCCTACTCTAGTTATACTATATTTCAGGGCAGTGTACCACCCCCCAATGTTGCGAGTATAAGAATCCCCAATTTTAATTGGACAAAAAACGGGGAAAGATCATCACACCATACTAAAATGAAACTTGTCTCCTGAATATTCTATTAACGTTCCCGCCCATCAAATTTAATTTTCCCATTCATCTTTATTCCACACAACAATGGATGTTCTTATAGAAATACAATGTTAACAGTTTGTCTTCCGCTTGGGGTCATCAGGTTAGGTTCCCATGCGCATCTTCTAGTGTGCCGTAAGCTTGGCATTGCTTCAATGTCAAACGAATTCAGCTCCTTCTGGAGTTTGACATGTGCAGTGTGGGTTTTCAAGATGGAGTAATAGCACCTCCCAGGCCCAAGATTATGAAACATGTAAGAATAGAAAAGAAACAGTTTTAGAACACAGAATAAATGAATGTACTGTATACCACTTATCTCTACTCTATTCCCATTACTTTTTTTTTTTAACTATTGCGTTTAGTGTTTAGGCAAAACAAACAGCTTAGCAAAAGCAGCAGTGCAAGCTTCATGCATGCTGTAACACAAAGCAGCCATCTAAGTTCTAGTGCGCAGAAGCAAAAGTTTCCCTCCAAGCTAGATAATACGTCATGTCACGTGAGTATGACAGACACATGCGCAGAAGAAAATTCCACGTACCAGCAGCCATTTTAGTGCAAGCGGATTATAGTTAGTAAAGGCACATTGAAAAGCTTTCTCTAGACACTAATAACGTTGTGTGGTGCAAATATTAGTACACAAAACATGTTTATTATGATCTTACTAGTTATTAGAGAGGGTTGAGTACAAGCAAGTTGCTCTACATGCGAATCCTTGCTCCATCAGAAGCACTTTGTGGCGTGTAACATGCTACTCTCGAACCCATGATTAGAGTTAAATAGTAGATTAGTAACATTTGTTTTCCCTTTTTACTTGTGCATTGTGCTAAGCTTGTCCCCTATAATTTTTGTGTGTTTAATTGTGATTTGAGAAGGGATACAATGATGGGAATGGATCAGAAAAGGGGAAGTAGCAAATCGTTATTGGTAGTAGTTGACATGTGTGCCTGTTAGTTTGGTGAAATGGCTAAATAGAAAAGGGAACTTTGGAAAAGGTTGTTTGGAAGTTCATAGTAGACAGAGGTTTGGGGTGAGCCAGCCAGAGGTAGGATGGGACAAGGGTTGAAGGGAGTAGATTGTTTTAAAAGACTGAAATTAACTCATACATACATGTACACACATGGCACTTTGTAAAGTTTTAAAGTTGAAATGCTCATCCTGCTCTTGCCTGCGCACTATCTTGCATCCTCCTAAAAGTGTTAACTCAAATGTATCAGTATCCTGTCTTCAAAGTGCTGATTCATTGTCACTTACCAGGACCCATGGTGCTAAGGCATCATGCCTGTTCTGGGTGTGCAGGCTCTACATGAATGCATGCATGCCCTGGCACCGAACTCACCTCTCTCTAGGCGGCAGATCCTGCACATGAATCATCAAAACTATCCTCTTTCTGGCTGTAAACCAGCAGACTTGTCTGCCATCTGCTTCAGAATAAATCTGTGACTTCTGATGCCCTCTCCAATGTGCTGCTTGTCACTGTCTTCTTGAAATGGTTGGCTCTTAGTCAGTCATTGAACTATCACAACCTCTCTTCAAGGAACCAATACTGTTTATGTGTGTGTACTGGCACAGCCTGTGTGCAAAGGGCTGGATCTAATTGTATTTTCTATAACAACCTCTCACCAAGGTGCTGATTGTGTATACATCTTCGAAGTATCAGAGCATCTATTTAAAGTGCTGCATCTTACTCAGTCTGAGCCTGATTCACAAAGGTAAAGTTACACTTTTGTTTAAGTTTGGTCTTTTTTCTGTATTCACAAATTATGATTTAATGGTAAATTAACGACTTCGCAGACTCCGCAATTGGGGCGTAGAACTCTGCACATAAAAAAAATAGGCTTGTCTTTTTTATGTGTGGAGTTCTCTGCTCGACTGGGGAGTCTTGGCTGTCATAAAGTTACTGATAAATTGTAGTTTGTGAATACCGAAAAAGAGTACACCTACACAAAGCTGTAAGTTAAACTTTGGGAATCAGGTCCTGTTAGAAATCAGGCGTCTCAAGCACCAGACACAATCCTCGTCATGATGAACTACAAAAGTCACAAAATTAAGCTGTGCTTAACCACCTGGTAGTTTTGCACAAAATCAGTCGGGCATAACTTAGAGGCAATGTGTAAAGTATTTATGCAGCACTTGAACAGTAATAAAGTGAAAACAAAACACAAGAAAAGTCCCACACCAATTTTGAAATATAGAGTAAATGTTATTAAATTATTATTTGACATAAAAATTAAAAGAATCCAATCCATAGAATCGGAGATATGCAATTTAAAATTTCAGGTGACTATTGCACCTAATAGCACAAAGCGCCACTCGCAGTTATCTAGTCGTGCAAGACCTGGTGAAAGCCACAAATTCAGGCTGACTACGATGGAGCATGGGCCGTATACAGGGACCAGGTTAGTTCTGTTAAAAGAGCTATCTTCTCAAAGTATGGCACAAAGAGTCCAGTTCACGGTGGAGATGACCGCAAGGAAAAGGGAGAGCACCACATATGGTCATCGCTCTTGAATGAAGAGAAAGTCTGGCATTGTGGGTGGTTGTTGCTTTAGCACGAAGATCCCGTCAGGCATCTTTAATGGTCTTTGCTGGAGCTTAGCATTGTTGATCACCTTGGGCTATCAATGGTGTAGCACAAAGTGGAGATTTTGTGTTGCCGGTTGTCAGTTACGGTTGCTGTAGAGTGACGAGTTGGGTTCACCAGAAGTTCACATTAGTGGTCGGCACAGACAGCTCTTGGTGCGAACTGGCCCATTCATTGTCTCAAAAAACAAAACAACTTCAGGATTTTGCCTTTGTGTTCAGAGGAGTGCACTCTGATTCAAACCAAAGGCCCCAGACCTGGGGGAGGGACCTCTTAGGTATCAGGGACTCACTCTTGCAGAGGCCAGTGGGGCTCAGGCAGGGCCATGTTCAGGTCCAGGCAGGCCCAGTTGCAGCAGGTCAGATTTGTAGATGCAGGGAGGCCTCTGGAGCTTGGTATATCTCTGTAGATATGTACACGAGATCAGTCAGCTGACCCTTGGAGTCACTCCAGGTAGCCTGGGATTAAGGGAGCAGTCCAGTCTTCCTTCTCAGAGAGCAGGGCAGTCCTCAAGCAGCAAGGCAGTCCTTATAATGCAGGGCAGTCCTCTAGCAGCATTTACGTCTGTAGTATCAGGCAGGTCCAGGAGTGTACGAAAGAGTGGGTCTAAAGGTCCTATTTTTACACCTGGTGCCAGCGTTGAAGTGAAAGAAACTTCTAGACCATCCCGATGATTCTGATATTTCCTTCCTCCCTGCCCTGGTCCCAGGATATCTTGGGTCACAAAGGCTAGCACAAAATTATTTGTGTGTGGGCTGAGACAGCTATTTGAAGTGTTCGTGTGACAGTGCACAGCTCCATCCCTCCCATCCAGTCAGGATTGCCCAAGCTGCCATCATCACTATCCCTTTAGTGTGACTGTCTGGGAGGAATACACAAAAGCCAACTGCCAAATACACCTAAAGGCTGCAGGCACTGAATTGTCAGGACAAGAAAAACTGTCAACTTTCTAAAAGTGTCATTTTCAGAATTGTGACTTAAAATACAACTTTACTTTTAAAGCGGATTTTCAATAACAATTCCATAGACAATAAACATGACATTTATTCTGGTTCCCCAAAAAGTTATAACTTATTGAATGTGATAAGGTAACAAAATATTGTCCCATGGAAGAAGTAGGCCTCACAGTAGTAAAAAACGATTTTTTGAGTTCTTCACTACCAGGACATGTAAACCTTTAAAGTACTTTTTAAATATACAGCACCCTGCCCTATGGGCTGTGTAGGGCTTACCTTAGTGGTGAATTATATGTATTTTAAAGGGCGTTTTAGGCCTTGAAAAAGCTTAGTTTGCCAAGTCAAATTGGCAATTTGAAACTACACACAGCCTGCAATGGCAGGCCAGAGACATGTATAAAGAAAGCTACTTGAGTGGGTGGTACAATGAGTGCTGCAGGCCCATTAGTAAAATGTAATTTATAGGCCATGGGAACATGTAGTATCACTTTACTAGGGACTTATAAGTAAGTTAAATGTGTCAGTTGGGTGTAAGCCAATTTAACTATGTTTAAGGGAGAGAGCACAAGCACTTTTGCATCTGTTAGCAGTGGTAAAGTGCATGGAATCCTAAAAGCCAACAAAAACAGGTTCAGAAAATAGGAGGGGTGAAGGTAATAAGTTTGGGACTGACCCTGCAGAGAAGGTCAAGTCCAACAGGGACTCTGTCTTCCATTACAACCTCTCTCTGCTTATTCTGAAGTCTATGTACTGCTACTTTGTTTGTGCCAAGTTATCAGATGTTAGAGACTTGGACCCACTGAAAGCATCTTCTGTCCCTTAGCTGGAGTACTGTTGAAAAGAGTGATCCATATCACCAGACACAGCAACTGTGGAAGAAACTGACAAGAAATAAGAGCGATGCAAAAAACTCCTGAGCTCCAAAGTTAAAAAAACGTTTCTTTAGTCTTGGTTGTAACAAATTATGTAATGTTCTTTTATTCAATTCATATTCTTCTGCAACTCTCCACAATACTTATGAACAGGTCTATTACTCTACATCCTTGGAGCAATGTTGTATGCATAGTTTTCCTCAAGTTCTAATGGGTCTTTTAAGCTGTATTGTACTACAATTTCAACAGTATTGTTGACTATTGTAAAGATGTTAAGGGAAGTGAAGAGTTAAGAACTAAGTTGTGTGACACAACTATATAGTTTAAGCCTCAAGTAACCCTAGAGTGGATGCCTCTGCTCGGCCCTTCCAAAACGCATGTCTATTTAATAGTTTTTTATGTAATATTAGGTCCCTACCTAAAAATTCAATGGAATGTTGGGATCTGTTTGCTTCTCTTTTACCATAAATAGGCTTCCTAACAGAAACTTGGTTAAGCTCTACCTCTATACCAGCCATAACATTGGCTCTCCACGAAAACTATCGACTGCTGAAAGTCAACATATTAAGGATAGTCGGGGGAGGCATTGCTATTGTCTTTCAGGAAATAATAAAGGTCTCTATTATAGACTCCTTGAGTGTACAGTAAATAGAAATCTGTATTTTTACATTGGAATCCAATTCTAAAGATTGTTGGATGGGGGCTCTGATCTATTGGCATCCTGGTCCAAAAAATGTTTTTGTCATCGCCTGACCAAATATTTGGCGACTTATGTGTTGTCATCACAACAATTTCTCCTGCGGGGTGATTTTAATTATCATGGAGAAGATTTTTTTAGACAGGGAATTATCACAACTTTTATCAGACTTAAAGACTTTAGAATTTTCTCTTCTTCCTCCCATGTATATGTCATGATCCATGTAAATATGTCTTTTTTTTCAATAAAAATGACTTAACTTAGAATTGCAACAAAAGATTAAAGGCCATACTCACTCGACGGGTCGCACTCTGGACTTAATCTTCACAACCTCTAACGCACTGACCTGTGGACCTCCCTGCCTTTGACATTTCACTGACCACTCACTAATTGCTTTCAAATACTAAAAGCTGAGATGTCTGACAAATCAAGTTCTAAGCAAAAGAGAGCCTTGTGTCAATAGCAGAGCATTACTCCTAATACGTTCACTGATTTGTTTTTATTTCTCAGGGAGCTCACACCATAGCAGACAATTATATGGCTGTAAATGCTGCTGTTGACAAAATTGCTCCTTTTAAAATGCAATCTAACAATAAACACAAGACTCATAGACTTTGGTATACACCAGAGTTGAGACAGGAAAGGTCAGTTTGTAAAAAGCTGGGGAGATGATGGTGCATGACTAACAACCCCTGTGATAAACAGGCATATAAACGAGAACTTACTAAATTCCATTGAAGTATAAAAACTGCTTTGCAAAATCTATATTACTAATCAAATTAGTCTCACTGGAAATTCTTCCAAAGATCTTTACAAAGTCTGAAATGGCTTTAATAATATCCAGGCCTTTACACAGTCTATTCAACCTTCTCAGCAACTGCGTAACTCTTTGGCTGATACTTTGAGGATAAAATCATGACAATTTGTCAAAATGTTGCCTCCCCTTCTAATCAGCCTTTAAAGAAGCTGAATTTTAATTACCCTCCTGTAAAAGATGAGCACAGCCTTGGGAAAGTTTACCACTCTTGATGTTGAATAGATTCAAGGGGCCATAAACAAGGTGAAATCCCGGCCTCCTGATCCGTGTCTGGCTGGGATCTCTGTGCATCTTGCCATGCAGATCTCACCAGCTATTAGTTCCTTGTTTAATGTATTAATAGCGACAGGGACATTCCTTATGGCCTGAAAATCTGCACAGATCATACCTATTCAAAAAAGGCCAATTTAGATCCCTCAATCCTCTCTAATTATCGGCCAATTTCTTTATGTCCATTTTTTGGTAAGATTTTAGAAGGTCTCATCAACAAACAGCTGAGAGACAACTTGGAGCAAAATAATATCATGGACCTGGGACTTGTAGCTTTGAGGAAGTCAGTGGAGGCTAAAAACACGTGTTGGGTACTGCATTTTTCTGGACCAGTTTGGATGCATTATGAATTAAATAAAAGAGCATTACGTACTTTATTACATCCAAGACTGGAGAAAAGTTTTTGGAACTTTGGTGCTCAGTAGTTTTTTTGCATTTGTTATAGGGGGCTGTGCTTCCCAGATGAAGGATTGTGTGAATACATTCTCTTCTTGGATGTGTGTGTTTCAAAATAATTGATATTTTAGCGCAGACATATAACCTAGCCTCTTTGCTTGTTGTATAAGGAATAAAAGAGAAATCCAGGACTATAGCTCATTCTCTGAGACTTTGTCCGCTTCAAGAGACAGCAGCACTCCTGCAAAGGCTTCAGGATGCTGCTGGATACAAACAGGTTAGACTCTACTAAAATACAGGGTTAACAGATGACTACCAAGTGGGTAATATTAAGGGGGGGGTAAAAAAGGGGATAGTAGGTACTGAAAAGTTGAGAAAACAACAAAGTGTGGCATGCAAAACCAAGTAAAAACAATAAATGGAAAAGCAAATGCAACCATCCAACTGCTTTCCAGCCTCATTCTCCAACTCTTTAAGTCTCGGCAAGCCTGTCACCTAAGCGCATTGCTCTCGAGATTGCTGTGACATAAGGAGGCTGTGTTTTATGAAATCATCTCGCGATGGTACTGAATCCATGGGAGTCTGTGCACGGTCACAGCCCAATGCAAAGTGCACTGTCTTACCCATCCTGTTTTCTATTACAGCTGCTCACCAAGTCTTAAAGTTAGGATTTTTCTCAGTTTAGGAGTAGTAAAGTTAGGACTCCTAATTTTACTACTCCTAAACTGAGAAAAATCCTAACTTTAAGACATTCGGTATTCACAGAAGGCATTTAGGAGTACTAACGTTAGGACTCCTAACTTCTGTGAATACCAAAATGAGTAAGTGCCTTCTGTGAATACCAATATGGTAGTAAGTTTAGGAGTTTGTCTTAAGTTAGTTCTGTGAATCGGGCCCAAAGATTATGCTATTTTAAGAAAGCCCAACAAATATGAACTTCAGATTGGTGACCACCGGAGCTAGGGGGTGCTCCCACTCCCTGTCAGGTTGTAAAGCATCTCTGCATTAAACTAGATCAAGCCCTAATTATGAAGGAGCAGCTCCTATCAAATACAGGTACCTACTTTCAAATGGTACGGCTACTAAGGAATGCCTTGCCTTTTTTTCCGCTTGTGGCTAAGAAAAGCCTGGTACAGGCACTTGTTGTCAGCAGGCTTGACTATGGCAATGCCCTTCTGGCTTTGCCAATGAGACCCTACTCTCTAAATTAAAGTTTGTGCAGAACACCGCTGCAAGGCTTATTTGTAATCCTCCTTAAAGATCTGCCTCACTCCCACTTCTAAAAGCATTACATTGGCTACCAGTCAGTAAGAGATTTATATTCAAGATCTGCTGCCTCACCCACAGACCTCTTGTGAGGAAAGGGCCAAGATAACTACACCAAAAGCTTAAACTATATCTCCATGTCAGGAATTTGTGATCTAAGGGCAAAGAGCTACATACTAGTCCCCACATTCAACGTTCAAAGTGTGGAGGCAAATGTTTCTCTTATTTGGCCCCACCGTAGTGGAATCGTTTACATTTTTATATTCACATATGCTCTGAATACACCAAATTTAAGATATTGTTGAAAACTTTTCTATTTTAACTCTACTGTTTCTTGCCCTGTTGTAGTAACCTTCTGCTGCACTTTGATACTGTGTTGGGGTGATTTGTGTGCAATATCAAATTAAAATAACATAAACATTACTTTGAAGTGTCATAAAGAGACGGTCTTGATGCTGTGACTGTTGGTTTGTTGGACTTTTAAAACTATAAATGATATTGTTATATTATATAGATTATGCTTTCATATGTGGGTATGACATTGACAAGACGTATCAATTCTTCAAAATGAAATAGGTAAATTTATACATTTTGTATTTTGTATTAAGAAATGGTTTACCTTTATGCATGAATGGTGATTACGACTCTTACGATAACAGAAATGTATGCAAAATAATTTTAGTGGCGTGTACACTGGAATGGGTGAACATGACATGTAGAGGCATAGCATCCTTTGTCTTGAATCTTTGAATTATCTTACTAGAGTAAGGATGCTCTTTTTTAAGGTTATATTGGACTTTTGGGTATTTCGTTATTGGTTGCAGGGTAGTGACCTGAATTTAGCTCTGTCCTTTACGTGCATGTAGCAATTTTATTCTTGATGATGTTTTTTGCTTTTCATTTCTATAAGTGTCTGTCAAACGCACGATACCTGTGTGTTGCACCAACTTTGTTATCGCTTTATTGGAATGCTCATGATGGGTGAATCTAATGGGGATCGACAGCTCCATGCCGCCATTAAAATGGTGATGGGTGACTGTATCTGCCATATGTTTTGGTTATAGATGCAGTGGCGACCGGAACGGATCGGGAATGGTGGGGTGGGGGCGAGGGTAAAGTAAGGGGGTGTAAAAAAAAACCTTACCTGATCGCCACATCTCTCCTCCGTCTCTCCTGGAACATGAAGCACCTAGGCTCCCCAAAGCCAATCACAACACTGAAATGCAGCGCTGTGATTGGTCTAAGCAACGTGGTTTGGCACTCAGTTGGAGACTGGGAGCCTGGGCATGTTCTCCACTCAGGCTGTAATACAGCCTGGGTGGGGAACATGCAAAGTGCGCATGACTGTTTGGCCAGCCGAAGACAGCCGGCCAAACTTTCATGCGCACTTACCGAGTGCCCACCATTCACCCCCCCCCTGCTCTGTGACCAGAGCAGCCTCGATCTGCACCGCCCCGCACCGCCCCGCAAAGCTGCAGCAGAAGGAAAAAATAATATGATAACAACATTGTGTCATTATTATTTTATTTGTCCTTTATTTACACTGCTGCAAAGCAGTGGGGCGATGCTCCTCCTCCTTAGCGGAGGAGCCACCACTGTTTAGATGGTATATTTTACTTTACTTGTAGCTTTGAGGAAGTCAGTGGAGGCTAAAAACACGTGTTGGGTACTGCATTTTTCTGGACCAGTTTGGATGCATTATGAATTAAATAAAAGAGCATTACGTACTTTATTACATCCAAGACTGGAGAAAAGTTTTTGGAACTTTGGTGCTCAGTAGTTTTTTTGCATTTGTTATAGGGGGCTGTGCTTCCCAGATGAAGGATTGTGTGAATACATTCTCTTCTTGGATTTGTGTGTTTCAAAATAATTGATATTTTAGCGCAGACATATAACCTAGCCTCTTTGCTTGTTGTATAAGGAATAAAAGAGAAATCCAAGACTATAGCTCATTCTCTGAGACTTTGTCCGCTTCAAGAGACAGCAGCACTCCTGCAAAGGCTTCAGGATGCTGCTGGATACAAACAGGTTAGACTCTACTAAAATACAGGGTTAACAGATGACTACCAAGTGGGTAATATTAAGGGGGGGGGGGGTAAAAAAGGGGATAGTAGGTACTGAAAAGTTGAGAAAACAACAAAGTGTGGCATGCAAAAACAAGTAAAAACAATAAATGGAAAAGCAAATGCAACCATCCAACTGCTTTCCAGCCTCATTCTCCAACTCTTTAAGTCTCGGCAAGCCTGTCACCTAAGCGCATTGCTCTCGAGATTGCTGTGACATAAGGAGGCTGTGTTTTATGAAATCATCTCGCGATGGTACTGAATCCATGGGAGTCTGTGCACGGTCACAGCCCAATGCAAAGTGCACTGTCTTACCCATCCTGTTTTCTATTACAGCTGCTCACCAAGGATCTGATTCTATACAACTCTGTGCACTGCCAATGCCATGCTGAATCGACCTGGCTCGTAATGAACCCGTGTTTCATTATTCCATCAATTAATAGTGCTGATTTTTTGTGAGTCTTAGTTATTCTTTGTTCTGTTGCAGCTTTTTTCTCCACGATGCTCATTCTATAGAAGTCTGTGCATTGTCACGTTGCCTGACCTTCAAATCTTTTAATATTGCTTTCTCATAGCTTTGTTTCACGCAATAATCAGGCCACACTGGTGTTAAGCGTAAAAGGCCATTTTATTAGGACCCGGCTGTACAAACATAAACAACCAAAATACAACAATCAACAACAACAAATCTCCCCCCAACATCAACTCAAGCTTCATACACTCCAGACTCTCCTTCCATTCCACTCCATGCCACATTCCGTTCTTCATCCCTTTCTTCCAATCTCTCTTAGCATCCTGGCACTACTCTCATGCCTCCAGTCGCCCCCCCATCATTCACTCCTCCCCCCCACGAGAGGTGGGTGCACCCGCTAGTGACTCCTCCACCCCTCCCAAATACCGCCAACCCTGCAGCCCGTCCTAAACTGGCACGCTCTGCCAACCCTACCCCCAAACCCTAATAACTGTAGGGTGGGTAGGTGGTTCCTTCAAAAACTACTCCCACCCGACCATGCCAGAATGCAGGAAGAGGAAGTTGCCTTCCTCTCCTGCATTCTTATACCCACCCCCCAAACCACACCCCTTCCCCCAGCCTGGCCCTTCCCTGCGCGAACGACCCCAGGGAAAGACTAGACTGCGTCTTCGCTTCCCCTGGGGCCCTCCATTCTCCAGCTCAGAACTTTTCCTGTTTCCGCTGACATATGCCTCTCACCCTTTGCTCAGATACACCTTTGGTGGCAGCCATGATGGGTCTAGTTGCACTTCACAAAGAAGGCAAAGTTAAAAAATATGCAAATGTAAATAGATTTCTTACCAGCCCTGGATTTGAATGCTAAAGGCATATTTACCGTAGTTTCAAGCAGTGCAAGCAGCAAGCTACCTTGCTGCCCTGTATAAAAAGTGCAGGGATGGGCCGTATTTAACATCATACGGCGCATTCCTCTCATTTCTTGGTGCTGGCACACTTTGAGCTGCTGAGCGCTTATGCAGGCCACCTTGTATTATGGTGCCTGCAGGCTGTCAAATGCAGCACATGTAGAAAGAGGAAAAAACAGAGCGCAATACAAATATTTCTCCTCATTACACTTCCCAGGGGAGGCATAGCACTTTGTTGCAATCTCAGGTCCACTACTAATAATAAATCTGGGAATTCGCCAAAATCCATTGGTGGCGGCATGGGAACACCCACCCTCCACCCATGGACCGCCTCCCTGGGGCAGCGTAATGCAAGGCAGCTATTTGCACTGCCTTGCGTTACTCCGGATTTATGAAGCCATATAGGACCATGCAAGGTGGCCTTGCATGGCTTGATACATCTGACTTTAGTGTTGCACCGCCCTGGCGCTCTCTTGCATGGCACAAGAGTGAGGTAACAGTATGATAAACATGAGCCTCAATTTACAAATGTCTTATGGGACTGCATATCTTCCTTGCCTCCTCCCTGGTAGCTGTGGGTAAACAGATAAGGCCCAAGTCCCGAGAGGGGTATTGAAATTGGTATTATGTTCCCAGCAATTTCCTTGATCGCACCTGGTAGAATTTCTAAGCTCCAAAATGAGAACCAGCAGAGCTCTCTCACCCCTCCCACTGAGTTATACTCATGTGGGGAGGGTGTAAAAGTTAAGCAAACCTTCATTATACCTTGCCACACTGCTATTACCGGTCCCTTTTATACATTTTTCAAACATCGGAGTACCTTGAGTGAGGAGGATTTTGTTCATGTCTGACTGCTGTGGTTGTTTCACAGCACAGTAAACAATGCTTTCCCACAGATTTCAGCAGTGCTTAATTTGCAAAATAAAAAGGCACTAGAGCCTGTGCGAGGAGGCCATTGCAGCTTGCACCACCCATTGTCCCTGCCAGAGCAGCCAATGACCGCATCAACACACTACTAATCATCACACTCCAACAAGTGTGACAGTTCCAGGCCCTGAAAGCTATAAAAACAACCTGGGTGGTAGGCATTAGTCATTTTTGTTGTGAATTAAATTAATAAAGGGCTGTTGTGATAAACTGTCAAAAGTGTTGAGAATTAAGTGACAGTGCTCAGCACTGGAAACCACTGGCTCAAATTAAGCACTGGATTTTAGGAACCAGGGAAGAGTCACTGCTATAGCTCTCTAGTTCACCTGAAACTGAACCTTGAATAGTCAGTTATACTTGCAGAAGAAATCAATAGATAAATCTAATCTTCTGCAGCGAGTGGAACACATTTTGGGCATTTACCTAAAGCTGATGTTAATGTTAAACATATCTTTTTTATAGGTCCTTAACTGCTAACATGCACTTCATGAATTTAATGAACAAATAGCCATTTTAATATCAGCAAGGCCCATGTTGTATGAAACATTAGATTACCATACAATAAAAGTCATGCCACACACATCAGTAATAACAGATATAATATAACATACATATCTAAGGCAACCAGAAATAAAGATATTAATTGGAAATCCCACAATTTTTAGACGACAAGGACTTGTAAACCCGGGAAGGCATCAAAAGCCCATGCTTCCTCAGGGGAGGTGTGACGAGGAGAAAAAATAACTTTATTTCTCCTTGCTTTTTACTCTTTCTATGTTTGCTGCATTCTGCAGCACACATAGAAGTAGGAAACACCTCCATTGATTGCTTTGTGCAGGAAGGTATTTTTGTGCAGGAAGGTGTCCTTTACTGCACAAAAACAATCATTACTACAACGGAGACACCTGTGTCCCATGTTGCAAGGGTGCCTGCATTGGAGCAAGGCAGCCAACATGGCAACAGCCCAGTGTGAAAGGACTGAAATGCTCTGCATATCATAAATACAAAGCATTCCTGCCACTTCCTTTTGATGCAGGGCAGCGCAGCAAAGTGGCTTACTGTGCTGCCCTGTGTCAAAAGCTTGTAAATGAGGCCTCAGATTTACTAAAAATAGTTCAGCTCACTTTTTGCATGGCAATGTACGGGACTGCACTGTGTGAGCAGGGAAAAATGCGCAGCACTGTATTTTCAAAGAATCACACAGCTGTGATGTAATTGACCACTCTGGCACCACAAATGTCACTGAACAGTGATACCAAGTGGAGCAAGCGGTCTCTTGTGTGAAATTTGCACACAAGACACATCCTTCAATTTATATCTCTATGCATTGACAACTGACTAAAGGTAATCTGCATAACGTGTAATTTTGCAGAAATGACATGTTACACTTCTCCGATTGTTTACAGCTGGCTTCTTTTGATGCATTCGTTAAAAGCCATGCTCTCTACCTCAGAACTCCTGGTTTTGTGTCAAATCCTTGTGGACAGAGGGGCATATTTAAAAAGGAATGGCAAAGAGTAGTGTAGAGCATACATAGAAACAGCAAATCACCATGAATGATTGTTCTTGTGCAGGAATGTGTCCCTTCCTGCCCATAAACAATCCAGAATGGCGATTTATAACACCTTTGTGAACTGCATTGTGCAGCACACATGGAAACAGCAAAAACGGGGAGAAATTAAACATTTCTCCTCATTTCGCCTTGTTAAGACCAGGAAAACCCTTGTAAATAGGGGGCAGCGTCAAAATCAATGGGTATTGCAGCAGAACGCCCACTGCAACGCTCATTGCCCTCCGCTTTCATGCTAAGTGTAGCGTGAAAGGGGGACTTATTTACAAGGAGGCGTTAAGCCACATTAAGTTGGCTTAACGTTGCCTTGTAAATAAGGCGAAGGACTTAACGCCGCAGGAACCAGTGGTGGTTTCTATCCATGGGCTGAGGGGCTGCGCCCTTCTAATTTAATAGCGCTATGGATTGTAATTGCAAAAATCAATTACAATTCATTTTTCATTATCATAAATGCATGCTGTGCTGAGCTGCTGCTTGCCACGTTTTAACAGACGTCAGCAGCCAGGCAGATTTCCGTAGGCACATGAGCTGGTGCGCATATGCCACTTACTTCATGGTTTTGAAACATTAGAGTATATTTGACCAGCCCACGCCTACAGGCTAACATGCTGCCTGCCTGGGTTTGCAAACCTTTCGGGTCCAGGGAGCGCCCAGTAATGACGCGATAAAGTGCCACATTTTGAAACAGCCCCGGGCATTTCCAGTATCAGCCCTCTACTCCCGGGGCTGCCTGCCAGTCATTCAGAGCTGCCTCATACAAACCCCTCTCTTTCCCAAGTGTCACACGGTGACGAGTTTGGAAAGGGAGGGGTTGCAGCCTTTTGCAAGAGGCCTTGCAGGCCATGACAGACCTGTGATGCCAAGGAAGGTCGCAAGCTGCTTCGTTCTGGAAAAAAATCTGATCTCCGTTGACACACCAGATGGAGCTGAAGACATTTCAAGAAAATCTGGGTAACTTAACATCCCATTTCCCTACAGTTCTTCTTGGTTTTCTCCCATTCATTGCTCATTTTACATCCTTCACGCCACAGTTCGCCCCTCCATTACTACCTCTTTCCCTCCTTTGCTCTCTCCATTCTCCTTTATTTTCTATTTGATCACTTTCTGTGTAGGAGGTGCACCAGCAGGCACAAAAGTGGGGCTTGGCAATTGCAGCATTTTCATTTTAAAAAAGCAGAGAAGAAGCAGATGATTTATTCAGCACTTACTTCTGTGTCTAGAAAGCAAGTTGCCTAATTAAATTAGGCTACTTAATTTCTACACATAGAATGTAAGTTAGTATTCTATATTTCTGAAATGTAGTCATTTAACACAGATACATGTTTTACAAGTTGCCCAATTTGACTGGGAAATTACTGCTTTTCAGAAACATCAGATTTGTTTCTTCTCCATCTGGCATAAGTTAGAATGCGGTCTGCTAGCATGACCACTGCTCTCTGCTGAGAGGCCAATTATTGGATGTTCACGTAGTCTTCACTGACGATACCTTTTTTGAGTCACTGACAGAAATTGTGAGAAATATGCCCTGCCTGCAGCCAGAACTCCAAATGGCCTATTTTCAAAATATGGCGGTGACTCAGTCCTAAGTATGCACTAAACAAGAGTATTCTGCTACACAAAAAAAGCAAAAAACACAGCATCTTGGAAATGGCTAGCACTCCTAGCGAATGTAGATTAAGTAAAACTATAAATAGGAACTGTGCCATATTATCAAGAAAGGGCGATACATTATCGCCGCTTTTATCGGCAGCAAACTGGCAATAATGGGCTTGATAATATGCCCTTGTGAATTCCCATAGAAGCCCAGGTTAACACCAGAACCCTGGCTTCTATGGGAATTCACAAGGGCATATTATCAAGCCCATTTTCGCCGCTTTAGGGGCAGTTTCCTGCCGATAAAAGTGGCGATAATGTATCGCCCTTTCTTAATAATATGGCCCTAAATCACTGACATGGATTGCCTTAATGTTTTTTATAATGTGTTCAGAAATCGATGAGTGTTTTTCACCTGGGAATTTAAGAACATGAATATGGGACCCAACAGAGATTCATTTCAATGTCCATTTTGAATAACCCAGCCCACTTTTAAATCCTGCCGAGAGGCAACCACCAGAAGTGCTGAATACAAACGTGTATGGAGACCACAGTTTTTCAAATTCATAACACTGGTGTTGCGTGCATTTTGTTCCATGAGATATGTTAGTAAAAAAATTGAAACATGTTAATGAATATTGTGTTTGTTTTCCGAAAGAAGTGACAGGTAATTTGTGTTTTAGATTCAACAATGTGCATTGCTGCCCTGATATCTGTTGAGCAAGTTGATAATTCCCAAATGTTCTGTTCGATTTGTGACTAGCAGTTGGTGATTTCGGTATCACGTAATACAGTCAATATTGCTCATAATGTACACAATCACAACTTGGCAAGGCCCATGTTTAATTCCTGTAGCGTAGGTTGTATAAGAAAATACAATTGTGAATTCTCTTCTTGCTTTTCACTGTAATTGTCTTAGTATTAATACTCATGGGGAGTCTGACAGCCAGATCACCTCCATTAAACTGCCCACCCGTGACTGAACCAGCCACCAAATTACCTGTCACTCAAAAAAATTCCAAGACGTTCCATAGGGCTATTCCCTACCCAACCTAGAGATTACCAGTCCTAAAGGGTCATCTTCACATACTTCTGTCAACAGGCCCAACATCAAAAGTGCACCTATTAACCAGTGCTACTTTATCAGATAAAGATGTAAAAGTGATGGGATATGTAGTTTCCCTTTATCATAGGCAGGCGTGTGAAACCATTTATCATAACAATAGTGTTGAAATTTACACCAAAATTCACTATTTTTAAAAACTTTTCTCAGGGGAGACGGGTCCTCCATCATAAATGTCGATCTCACTTGCTTCTCTTGCGCACAAAAATCCATTCAGTTCTCTTACGCCCTACCTCTTTCAAATTTCACCGGCCGCCACTGACAGAAACCTCACAAAAATTGACATTGCTGTGGCATTAAGCCCTTGTAATAATGCCACAGAGTCCCTTAAAAATGGTAGAAAAAACACTGCATAAATATCCACAGTGGTCTATTACATGAACAGGAAAACACTTTTCAGTCCTGTATGCTCTGGTGAATCATTTAATATAAGGAGAGGCCTCCAACAGGGCTGTCATTTGTCGAATTAACCCTTGGTAGTGCACTGTGCAAGAACCATGTAGAGAGGTCTGTAAGATTTGCAATCCGCTTTATTAAGTTTTCATTCTATGCCGAAGACATTTCCCTATATGCGTGAGATCTGAAAATTAATCTTTCTCTTGTTTTCCGAGAAATTCTGAGATTTATGATACATCGGTCATAGGTGAACGGGGACAAGTCCCTTATTTTCCCACTGACTGAAAACATTCATCAAGGAAAGATGGACTTTCCACTTTGATGGAGAGAGGAATTGGTTCAATATCTGGACATAAGGGTACATCGAGATTCTGCAGTTGTTTTCACAGAGAGACAACAATGGGGTGGCACTTGATAACGTGTCTGAACAAGCTGAATGGTGCATTAAACTTCCCTTCTCTCCAAATAATTACCAGTGGCTGAGATTATTGAAGCATTCCATCCATCACTTTTTTGTTTTCTTCTTTATGACCTCCCAAGTTCAACAGGTATGCCGAGACGTGGGTTCTGTTATCAATGTGCTATTAGAACCAAGCTGCAGTTGACCAAGGATTCACAAACGGTGCAGGGTTGCTTGTGTTCTGTTTAGAAGAGGGCCTGGCTTGGCAGTTTCAGTTGGACTATTCCTGAAGAAAAGCTGATTTGCATCTGGATGTGATCTGAGGAGGCATGGTGGGCAAGCAAACAATGGACTGGGATGTATCCAGATTAATTGAGAGTGGCTGGGATTAATTCAGTTTCCACACATCACTTTTTTGCATTCTTCATTGTGACATCCTAAGTGCAACGGGTATGCCCAGATATGGGTATGTGCTCACTGTGTCACTGGAACTAAAATGCACCCAACTGAATAGGCCCAAATAGGATGAAACCGGTCTTGGGACGCATGTGTTCTGTTTCACAGTTTTTCTGGCTTGGCAGATTCCTATTTAAGGTGGACGAATGCTGAATGATATAGCTGGTTCCTGTCTGAGGTGGCATGGTGGTCAAAAGGCAGAGGACTTGGATGTGGACCGAACAATGACCAGTGACTGCAATTCATTCAAGCGTTCTATCTATCAACTTTTTGTATCATTCCTCTTCATTGCCGGTCATTTTACCCTTCTGACGATGACCATCTTTCCAAGGTTTCTGTCTCACTTCATAAGTATCCTCATACCCATGACGTGTGCCTTATTCAACAACTTTAGGTCTTTGAAGATTAAGATGGTATGGTTGTTAAACATCCTAAAGTGAAATGTATTACCTTAACCAGGCCTGTAGGGCCAGTAGATCTCAAATGGTACTACTATGCTGCACACTCAATAGGTGCAAAGTAATGGTTTTAGAGGCATCAGCAAAAGGAGAAATGTGATGGAGTTGATGGAATGTATGACTAGCACATAGTGCATGCTGGCCGGGTTATGAGGCTTGATGCAACTCTGGTCCCCCCTCACACCAATGGCAGACTATCCAGCCTCTGCTCACTTCACTGCAAGCAATTAGCCTGGCTTGGGGTGTCTCACCTAGGTGAACTATTTTCTGAAAGAAATTTCGGGGACGGAGTTGCTCCCGGAAGGGATGGCACTGATGAATTCCTGGATAACCACTTATTACAGAAATTGCGGTTGCAGCTTCCTTCCTCTTAGATGATTGAAACCCCTAACCTGAAGCAGATAACATCTTGCATCTATGGGGAGTATGTACATGTAACAGACCCTGAGTCTCAGGGTGCCAGAAGACTCTTGAAGAGGGACATAGACAATAAACAGACGGTCCCCCAATGGGCATTTTGCTGTGCGCAAATTAAAGAAATCTCCATGATTAGTAGGCACAGGGTCATATTCTCAAGGACTTATCGGCAAGTTATTGGCACTTTATTGAAGCCAAAGTGGTGATAAATGTATCTCCGATTCACAAGCTGGTGCTAACAGTGCATATCACCAGTTTACCTTTGATAGCAGCCGCAAAAAACATCTCCACCGATGACCCTGGCAACTAACACTAATGAGATGCAGAGCAGGCGTTCCCGTGCAAAAAGCTGCAAACACACCACTCCTCAACATTCTCAACGACCAGCAAGATTGCAAGAAGATCCCAAAACAGGCGATAAAGCACGTTAGCCTCACAAATATAACACCTTCTCTGACCTGGTGTAAAGTCGGACGACAACCTGCACCACAAAAGGGAGCTCATCCTAGAGCCACACATGAAGAACACCACATGCCATGGATCCTTCGAACATGGAGCTCGGACACCCAGGAGTGCCACAACACCCACTGCCACCACACCCATGGCAGCCCCACCCCTCCCGCAACCCCCCCGGACTACCACAGAGGCAGCGCAGACAAACACAGCGGACCTACAGAAAACGCACCAGCCTCACAGACCCAACACCAGAGGATGTCATTGCCCACTACAGGCTCAATAGGACAACCATACTACGCATCCTGAACATCGTAGCCCACAGGCTGACGGTACCAGCACAGCGGACAACCAACATCCCTCCGCAGACAAAGCTGCGGGCTGTGCTGCACCTGTTGGCCATTGGTACCTTCCAAACAACAACTGCCTGAGTCAGATGAGTCTCACAGCCAGCTCATCACAGTTCTTCACAACTGTCTTGGATACCATCTTCAGCTTGGTACCCCAGCACCTTCACTTACCCCACACTGCGCAGGAACAGCTGGAGACCAAGAAAGGCTTCCACGCCATAGCTGGCTTCCTGCACCTGTTGGGGGCAATTGACAGCCCACATGTCCTACTTGTGCCCCCTGGCAACACTGCACACAATTACGGCAACAGAAAGCGCACGTATTCCATCAATGTGCATGCAATAGTGAACCACTGGGGATTCTCCACCAATGTCGATGCCAACCACAAAGGCAGTGTGCATGATTCCTACATCTTCAGACAGTCCATCATCAACCGGCGCTTCCAGGATGGCACCCACGGAAATGCTCTGCTCGTTGGCACCCACGGATATGCTCTGCTTGTTGGCAAGTACCAAATGAACACACCACATACCTAAACTCCACAATCATGCAACTCACAACACTGGGAATACACATGTTACAAACTCACATACAACATGCAAACAACATGCCCACCCACCAGACACGACAGCACAACTTACTGTGGGAACCTGGGCCAGCCATGTACATGAGCCATCATCGGCATGGCGCCGCAGCCACACAATAGCAGATTATAGGGAGAGGTGGGAACCAGACATGTGCGAATTAGGCAAGTGTCTCATGAATGAGAATGTACACAATGCTAAGTGTGGCATTGATGTGCTAGACAGACTGCAGTATGCAGACCACACACATATCCATGTCGACATACACCGCTGGTGTTTGGAGTGTAGTGGACAGTGGACGCAACCATGTCACCCCAGCCAGTGGGGAAGCTCGTGGAAATGTAGCTTGTTACATCCCCCCTGTAAGTGTGAGCGGAGTGGGCTGGCCCGGGGTACGCCAGGCCAGCGTAGGGGTGTGAATAAAAAGCATGTAAATCTGGGCATGGTTTTGTTCCTGAATGCACAACGTCTCTGCCAGGGCGGCACCTCCCATCCGCCACGAGGCCTATGCCGTCACCGTTAGCGGTGTTGCCTGAGAACCTGTGCGCCTGCTGCACCCCGGGCCGCTGGTCCCCGAAGCAGTCTTGGCCACCCCTGCACAACCAGGCCTCAATGCTCACCTGCCAACACTGGCGTGTGTCGTAGAGGGCCCACCATGTGCCGGTGCAAGCTCCAAGCCAGAGGGCCACAACCCTGGCAGCCTCCTCAGACCATCACGGCCTCCGCAATATAGGCCCGCAGTACTCCTTTCTCATTGACGTACTCCACCGACTTACACAGCGGACTAGTAGGTCACACATTTGGAACTGATTCTTGATTACACTAAGGCAGGGAACATTATTTATGGAAGAGTTTATATCACTATTCTCCCTTCGATGTGGTGCCCCCAAGTCTGTGTATAGCATTCCAACCACACGTGTCCGTGGGCCCACGCGGACTACTGCCTTCAGCCCACACTGCAGTCCAGTAGGTCACACATTTGGAACTGAGTCTTGATTTTTCGATGGCAGAGTACATATCATTGCACGCAAGGAGAGGTGTACGAGAATGACGCATTTCAGTCAGGAGGAAAAAAGGTTCATCGTTACGGAGGTGATCGAACACTACTGACAACTGCCCTGGTGTCACTAACTCTGTGCATCGCTAGCCAAGGACACGTGACTGTGGGCCACTGCTGACCGCTGCCTCTGGCCGACACTGTGATCGAGTAGGTCACACATTTGGGACTGAGTCTCGATTTAGCAATGGCCGAGTTCATATCATTGTACTGGCCTCATCGCAGACCGCCACCCATCTCAGCCCCGTGCCACCAAGTCTGTTCCACGACATTCATGGACACTCTCTGGTTGAACTTTAGTGGCGTCTGAGTCTATGGACTGGGGGTTGTCTTCATCCTCATGTAGCTGATACCGAATTGGTGGTGAAAACTAGGTTGTTGAATTCCACTCCTTCATTTGTTGCTTCCGGACAGCTTCCACCTTCCCCCACGACCCTCCACCACATTCACCTCGGACATCAATGAGGACCCCCTCAGTCCGCGTGCGCCTACCTCAGTGCACCGCAAAACCCCGTCCCATGGCAATGTGCCTGTGCTGGCCACAGCGCATCCGGGGCAACTAACACTGTGCAGCTCAAGTCAGGGACTCTGTCTTCTGAGATATTGGATGGCCACTGAGACAATGGCCTTGGGGTCATCGACGCCATTTGTATGTGGCCCTGCGCTGTCCGCTGCCTCTGGCCTCAACTGCGGTACCACAGGGCTCACACATCAAATCGAGTCCTGACTGGCCCGAACGTCGCATCACCACAGGAGGCAAACGCCACCATCGCAAGGACCACCTATGACCGCCAGCTGCCAGAGTTAAAACAGTGGTCCTGACAGACAAACGGAGTTGCTCAGACCTTTAGTGGATGCCATCATCTGCCTGATACCCTGCTCAGCACTCCAGGTGCCACTAACTCAGTGCACCACAAACCATAGACCGTTACTGCTTGAGTTTTGTGCTGTGGAGAGGTTAAGCATCAATGTCACCTCAGTCAGTGTGGGAGACCTGTGACGATGATGAGGAAGATGATGCAGGTGTAACACACCACACTGCAGCTGCATCAGGTATATCCCGAAGGGACACAATCCTAGACAATTCATTCACATGAGCACGCTCAGCTCTTGTGCCCCAACCTCAGTGCACTGCAACTCAAGGACACTTATGTTTGCATATTGGGTGACCTCCGTACTTGCTCCGGTTACCACCATGACGCTTCGAAGTTGTTTATGTAATGCTGGTGTTTTCTGTTTCTGTTTTATTAGTGATCACTGTTGTAGTTGTTGCCAGCACCAACCACTCCGTGAGGGCTGGCTTACACTCACCCCACACCCATCCAGCACAGGCATCACTGTGACCCTGACAATAAAGGGGCCATGCGCACGTTCCCGTGGCCAGGTCCACAAACTATCTGTGTGTGTCCGTGTGGTCATAATGTATGCATGAGGGCCCCAGGCCCTACAACATTACATTGGGCTGTGTACAGCGGATGCAACCATGTCACCGCAGGCAGCAGGTTAGAGCTTGGACATGTAGCTTTGTCGTCACCCACTCAATACGTAAGAGGAGTCGACTGGTCCATCGTACACAGGACCGGTTTGGGGGTTTGAATGATAATTGCGTGCCTCTGGGCATGATTCTGTACTGGAAATGTGCATGTGTATGTGTCTCTGTCACAGTATGGGTCTCCTTTGTGGGGTTTAGGTGGTCCCTAAAGGGATTTAGACACCCACGTATGTGATCTTGTTCGTCTTCCATGGGTTCGGACCCCACCCACACCTGTTCAGCCACCTCCTTTTGGCATTCTGACACCTGACATTGGAATGCCATGTGTGCCTCGGTGAAGTGGTGGGAGCCAGCCGTGCTGGCGGGTGCTTCCTGCTGTGTGGCTTGTGCAGGGTCTGGGTTCTCCTCTATGTAGCTTGGCTACCCTTGTCCTTGTGGTGGGTTGCCTGGAATGTGCATGATCTGTTGTAGGGCGTCGGTGTCGAAGGTGTGGTGGTCCTCTCCAGTATCACTGATGGGTTGTCTGCTCTGCTCTACTGGAGACGTTGTTTGTCCCTCTGCAATGTGAAGGGGAGATGCATGTTGACATTGTGCTGACCTGAATGTTGGCGCATTGTACTTGTTTACATGCAGACCGCATGACAATTTACATTGTGACTTTGTGAGGTGCTGGGTTTTTATGCGGGACAGTGGACATTTTGACTACATGAAAGATGTGAGGTTGTACGCGCGCATTTTCATCTCACAGTTACCTGCTCTGTTCAATGTAGTTGGCCTGTTTCTGCACAGGTGTGGAGCCAGTTGTGTCCTCTGTTCTGCAGTGTCGGGGTTGCAGATTGTACCACATATTCGTCAATGTGGATGTACTGTTTTTGCTATGTATGTGTGCTGCGGTGTGCCACGGGTGTCGGGGACAAGATCCAGGGTCATTGTGGGTGTGCAGTGTGCTAGACATCATGGTGCATGTGTGCCATTGTGCCCATCTCGCCCCGGCCCCCCAGTCCCTGGTCGTTACTCACCCTGTTGATGTTGTGTCACTTCCTCTCGAGCTGTGTCCAGACTCCCAACTCCTTGCACCGTCTCGACACTGATGACTGTGGCCACCATTTCCTTCAGCTCCTCCTGTGGCGCTGGACTCCTACCTCCTGTCGCCATTGCTGCCTTCCTGTTGGCACTGGGTTTGTGCTTGGTTTAGATTTTTACATCCTGCCAGCGCCTCTTGGCCTCCTCCATTGGCCTCCACGACACCCCGACAACATTCACGTTAGTCTAACTGTGGGTCAGTTGATGGTGTTGTTCTGTCACATCTGTGATGCTGATCGGGTTTTCCTGTGGACTGCACCCCGTCCTCCTCTCCCTCTTCCCCTTGGCCTTCCCCGACCCCATTGTTCCTTGCTGGTGGTCTGTGGGGCTTGTGGGGTTCGCGTTGGCCTCTGCACTCGGTCCAGGTGCATCCATGTTGCTACGCACTTTGAAATGTTTTCGGTGTGTTCTTTTTGTTGCTTTTATAGTGCATTGTCACGTCTGACGCATGGGATTTGCCGGCCTGTCGCTGGTTTTCGTGGCTTTCTGTATTGCGATTGGCCTCATCTCAACTTTTTTTTTGCGTTGGTGTTTCGTATTTTTGCTGCGTCGCGTTGGCTTTATCGCGGACATTTGACACGTTGTCGTGGGCCTATCGCATGGTGATTCTGTGTTGTGAATACTTAGTTAACACAGCGTTATTGTTTCCATGATAGACTGCGATGTTTAAAGTTGTGTTACGCTAATTTTGCGATAGTTCTCACACGTTCTTGAGAATATCCCCTGATGTCTCCTACAATTCAATATCATTCAGTGTTTTATTATACAACGATGGGAGTAAAGGATTTTGCCTCTTTGAATGATGCTACATGTACAAGGTGCTTTCACAATAATGCTGAATTGTTTCTCTTGTTTGGTGGTGGCTTTTGCTGGGGTGGCTACATATTGGAAGCAAATGTTTGATTAGTTATGTCTGATGATGCAAGATGGTATTGCTCCATCCCTGAACAGAATTACAAAAAAAATCGGCAAAAAGTTAGGCATTTGCTCTGAAAACGTGTTTTTTGTGATTTGCTGTTGGGCTTGCAGGGGTTAAAAAGTTTGGTCTTTTAGGATGGTTGGTCCTGTGAGAGTTCCATTGTGCAGAAAATTGAAAAAAGTGGGGTCTTTTGATTAGCCAAAAGATCCTTTTCTCTTCTCTGAAATCTTGGGACTGCAAGAAGGTCATGCGCAGCAGGGGGGAGGGGGTGGGGGGGAGGGCTTGGGATCTCACAGGGGTTGAGCGCAGGCATGCCCTGAAGCCAATCCCCCGCAACACATGGATTTCAGGTTGGCTGCCCGTGGGGGTTGAGCGCATGGCCAGGACAGTGTCCCAAGGCCATCCGCAGAGGGGGATTGGCTGTCCCTGGCGGGTAGGATGAATAGCCTGGCAGCAGGACAGCCAAGCGGCCATCACCACGCTGAAGTACAACAACAAATAAAACACATTTAAAAAAAACAAATAAAACAAAAACAGAAATTCACTGAAAAAAACAAAGATAAGGGCGACTTTATAGTTAGGTATGGTAATATGTGCTTCCCTTGCTTTTAAAAGACATCAGAAATTCACTGAAAAAATCAAAGGTTAAAAAGACGTAATGGGGGGCGTGGCTTGGATGCCGCGCAAGATGGCCGGCTAGTTGCGGAGCTCCGCCGCATTGCAGCACCTCCGAGCAGTTTTCCGATGTGACGGGAACTGTTTTTGCTGCGACTTGCCAGCTTCTGAGAGCGGAACCTGCGGTGAGCGCCTGGGTTATATCGGCTGCTCTTCATGTGCCGTTTTTCAGGGTAATTCGCGACGCGACTGTCGTGCTTCACGGAACCGCCATTTTAAAGTTACCTCAGCGCCACCGGTCGTCGCAGCCTCCTTGAACAGAAGAGACCCTTCTTGTTGCTGCCCCATGCATTTCGGCATCGGAACTTGCGGTGAGCATTGGGATACTGTCTACCATCCCTAATATGCCCTTTTTAATATTTCAATGCCACTAACTTGCGACGCAATTATCGCACGTCAAAGGAGCCGCCATTTTGATGAGCCGCGGCTGTTTGTTTCTTCTTTTCTTCACGGTGTTGCTGACACACCTTCCTGCAATCCTCACAAATTACTTTTTTTTATATGGAGTGTTCATACATCATGCTGCGTTCTGCTAACAAAAACAAGTTCTCTCATGGTGCACATATTTCCATCTACATGCTTGCTAATGTGCTCCCAACTGACTTTCTTAGACCCTTATATTGTGAATGCTCACCACAGTATATGCAGTCTTCCTTCTACCACCTGCGGACCTCCTCAGGAACCATTATGAAGTCTTAAACTGATTTTTTCAATATTTGGAGGTTCCTCTGCGTCTCAATAGTGGCTCTCTTTACGCATACTGCTTTATGATGCACAATGGCTTGTCCCTCTAAGCTGTAACACTATATAATGCAGTTTCTCTTTCTCTGGAATTCTTAAAGTCCATACATCTTTGTTTCCTGTGATTAATACTGGATTGCTCCCTTTCTTATGGTTAACCTACACAAGCCAAAATGTGTTTTTATCCCATCTGTGAATACTTCTGGGAACCCTCTTTGGAAAAGACTGTTCTCTCTCTACAACATCATACGGAGGACTTGGAAAATCGCAACAGGAGGAACAACCTTCGTATTTATGGTTTACCAGAAACAATCGAAGGAGATGACCCAGTCACTTTCTTTACCTCCTTTCTTCCGAAGCTTCTAGACATGCCACCTTCTACAGCCATCAGCATCCAAAGGGCTCACAGACTGGGTTCCCGTACCACCACCTCTACAAGACCTCGTGGTGTTATCATTCTCTTTTTAAAATTCACGGATCTTCTTTCCATTCTTTCTGCGGCTAGAGCCAAAAGACAGGTTTCCTGGCTTGGTCAACGTGTGTACCTGGCCCAAGATGTATCTAATGCTACTGCTGCTAGACGGAAGGAATTTCTAGCTCTGCGCCCTTCTTTGCGCAATCTTGGAGCGCGTTATGGCTTGTTTCACCCCTGTACCTTCAGAGTGACCCATCAAAACAAAACTTGGACTTTTCAGGATCCTGGCGAACTGCGCAACTTTATCCTTCTGCATAACACTCCTGAAATGGATTCCTCCTCTTCTGCTAGTGGCTGATCAATATTGACGTTTTTCTGAATCTGGTCTTTAACTGTTCTTTTGTACCCTATCCTTACTTGATATTTTTACAAGTTTGCAGTATTTTCCATTGGTTCCTGTTGTCCGTATCTTCATTCATTTTTCTTTAGTATGTTATAATTGCATATTTCGAATTTGTACCCTGCATGCTTTGTACTCTGCATTGTTTGTGTCCTATATGACATGTTGTGTTTCACATGATCCTCGTGTTAATAGTTCTCTTTCTCCCCTTATACAGAATGGTTTTTGGTTGTTCCCCACATCCTGTGTCATCCCTTTGTGGTTCTGTGAGGTCTCGGTGCGGTCATGCCTCTGCTCCTGGTCTGACCCGTCTTGTTACGCATCACCACTTCCCCATCTCCCTCTGTGTATCTCCCCTACAGGTATGTTTTTTGCAGTCATCCTTATGGATTTGTACTGTCTTCTCTGCCTCTTTTCTTCCTTTCCTTTGCTAACTCTCCTTCCTTTCCTTTATCCCCTCTCTTACCCTTTCCCCTTTTTATTCTTCCCTTTTCCTTTCTCTTTTCCGTTTTTTTTTAAAGAATTGGCTTATTGCTATTACAGTATGTTTTGCACTTTTTGACTTTAACTTGTTTACTCTGTTTTAATATTTAAAGTTGTTTCATGGAATGTGAAAGGTTTTAACAACCCTATTAAGCGGCAGAGAGGACTATCCCATATTGCTTCTTATAATCCCGATATTGCCCTTATTCAAGAAACCCACCTCTCTGACCTTAAATCCCTGAAGTTGAAACGGCAGTGGGTTGGTACTGTGTTATTTTCTCCAGCCTCTCATAAAAAGAATGGAGTTGCTTTCTTGATTCACAAACGTCTCAAATGTACGATTGTGTTAGAGGAACAGGATGATGAAGGTCGCTGGGTGTTAGCTAAGCTTCTTATTAATGCAATTCCAATTACTGTGTTTAACGTTTATGGTCCCACGAACTTTGATTCTTCTTTTTGGCCATCAATTACTACCAAATGCGTCCAGCATAAAGATGATAATTTCCTTTTAGGAGGCGATTGTAACCAGATTGTTGATCCCTTCTTAGATCGCAAATCCTCTCTTCGCTTTACCCCACATAAGCCCCATAAACAGTTTTTGGATACTATTACACAGGCTCACCTTGTAGATTCCTGGAGACCCACCCATCCAGACATTTTTGACTTTTCTTTCTTCTCTCCTCCACATGCCTCTTTTTCCCGTCTAGACTACATTTTTCTTTCCTCTTCTTTATTTCAAAATCTTTTGTCTTCCTCTATTGAACCTATTGTAATCTCTGACCATGCTCCTATCATTACAGACTTTGACCTCCTCCCCCCTCTCCCTAAGTCTTCTCGCTGGCGTTTTAACTCCTCCCTACTAACTGACCCTCATTTTTCCTCATCTTTTCGCTCTTTCACCTCTGAATTCTTCCAGCTCAATTCGGATCCTCATGTCTCCTCCCATGTCCTTTGGGATTCTTTTAAAGCCACAGCCCGTGGTTTCATTATTGATTTTGTGTCCAAAAAAAAGAAACAGTTTCTTCAAAAGCGTACAGTTGCTTTATCCCATATCAAAACGTTGGAGCATCAGTTCTATACTTCTTCCCCCAATCATATGTCTTCTGAACTTCTTCAAGCCAAAATTGCTTTTAACAAACTCACCACTGATTCGGCCTCCTCCTTTCTCCTCCGGAGTAGTGCACGTTATTATGGCGGTCGCAACAAATCAGGCAAATTACTTGCTAACTACCTCAAGTCGCGTAAAGAACGTACTTTCATAGACTCTATCTATTCCCCCTCCAATGTCCTCTTGCACACAGATAAAGATATTTTAGAACAATTTCAATCCTTTTATGAATCTTTGTACACTCCCGAGAACGCTCCTACACCAGCTCTTCTTCAGTCCTACTTTGATAATTTACCTAAGCCTGATATGTCCCAACTTCATTTTTCAGACATCGAAACGAATTTTACCCTTCATGAACTCTCCATTGCGCTGTCTTCCCTTACTAAAGGCAAAACACCTGGTCCTGATGGATTTCCGGTCGAATTTTATTTACATTTTTCCGACCTTCTTTTGCCTAAACTTCTTTCTCTCTTTCAATCGTTTTGCTCCGCTGGCCTTGCTCAGGGTTCCTTTCAAGATGCGACTATCTGCCTCATTACCAAAGAGGGTCGCGATCCTAAGTTTTGTAAGAACTATCGACCGATTTCCTTAGTTAATGTTGATTACAAACTCTTTGCCAAATTGTTAGCCTTACGTCTTGATCCTTTTATGCCACATCTCATAGGGAAAGAACAATGCGGATTTGTTAAGGGCCGCCTTACTTCGGATAATTCTAGACTTTTCCTTAATGTTTTAAATAAAGCTTCTTCTCTCTCTATCCCCCTAGCAGCTACTTCTGTGGATGCTGAAAAAGCCTTTGATCATGTCGATTGGTCTTTCCTGCTTGCTTCCTTGCGATGGCATGGTTTTGGGCCTAAGTTTATTTCTTTTATTTCTTTAATATATTCCATGCCCAAAGCTTCAGTCCTTGTAAATGGTCAACTCACCTCATCCTTCACGCTTCGACGTGGGGTTCGTCAAGGCTGTCCTCTCTCCCCTCTTCTTTTTATTTTAGCTCTTGAACCTTTTCTATCTTCTATTCGCAATAATTCCTCTATTTCTGGTTTCCCATATGGAGACCATCAGCTCAAATTGTCTGCTTATGCCGATGACATTCTTTTATTTATCTCTGACCCAGTATCCTCTGTCCCTTCTTTGTTAGCTGAATTTGAGAAGTTTTCTCTTGTCTCCGGCTATAAAATTAATTCCGATAACTAAATGTTGTCTCCCACATTTCTTCACCTCCACTGGTTTCGCTTGGAATAGCCATACGATAAAATATCTTGGAGTCCTCTTTTCTAACTCCATTTCATCCTCTATCAAACTTAACATGAACGCTGCTATCTCTAGAATCGGAAGTCTTTTTTCTTCCTGGAATCCTCTCTTCCTCTCCTGGTGGGGTCGTCTTGATTCTGTCAAGATGATGATTGCTCCGATCTTGATTTATTTGCTCTCCATGCTCCCTGTCCATATCCCGGCTCTTTATTTTCAGCGCATTGACTCTGTTTTATCCAAATTTCTTTGGAAACAGAAAAAAGCTCGTATATCTCTTTTGGCCCTTCGTAAAGCTAAATCGAATGGAGGAGTTCATTTTCCGGATTTCCGCCTGTATCATAAATCTTTCTCTCTCCGTCAGGCTTCTCGGTGGTTATCATCAGAAATATCTCCTTTTTCCCCCTTTGGCTTCATATTGAACGGACTTTATTATTACCCTTTTCATTTCATGATGTGCTTCGCTTCACTTCTAAATCCTCCTATACGATATCTCCACTATTCAAGCATACTTCTTCTCTCTTAAAGCCCTTATTCTCTACGTCGGTAGTTTCCCCGCAAATCTTTACTACTTTTGCCCATTTGGTATAACTCACTTATTCTACTACACAACAGACCTATCTCCTGGTCTTCTTGGAGGTCGAAGGGTATTATTTGGGTTCATCACCTTTTTGATGGCTCCTCACCTTGCTCTTTCCCTCAGTTTCAATCTCAGTTTCACTGCCCTCGTTCGTTTGCACCGAAATACTACATTCTTATGGAAATTGTACTTGATCGTTATTATTCTCTCCCATCTGCTGAATTACCTCTTCCCTCTCCCCCTCTTCTTGCCATTCTTACCACTATCCCTAAAGCTTCTCTTATCTATCGCTTCTTTTCTGCTCCTAATCCTGAACGTCTCAAGTCTAAATTAGAACTCTCTTTGGAAAAAGACATGGACTGTTCTTGGTCTGTTTCTCTCTGGGATAAGCTATGTACTAAAACATTGAAGACTTCTCGTGCTGCATCCCTCACTCAGTCCCTATTTTTCTTCTATCATAGACTCTATCTCTCTCCTCTCTCTCTCTCCCGTTTTCTTTCTTCTTCCAATGCTAACTGCTGGACATGCAACACTCCTGAAGCTGATCTTTTTCATCTTTTCTTTCTCTGTCCTTCAGTTCAGGTTTTTTGGACGCATTTCCCATATTTTTACTCTTTCTGTTCCCTATTCCACTTCCCTGGTGTTTCTTGGGAGTCTTTCAGACTCTTTGAATCTTCCCGCACCCTCGGTTGGTCTTTTTGACCTCATGTTGGCCCTTGCACTCCAACACATTGCCTCCAATTGGAAGTCCCTTACGAACCTCTCCATTAGTTGTTGGTGGAATCTCGTGTGTAACTCTCATAGACTTGATGTGGCCTTTGCCTCCTCATGCAAACCCTCTCGCAATGTTGAGCTTTACTGGTTGCCACTTACCCTGTACCTAGATCGATCGGCCAAAAGAAGTTATACTCCACTTTCCTCTGACAATTTTAAACCCCCTTGAACATTTGCACTCCTGCCTGCAGTCTCATTCCTTAGATTTCACGGTTCTTGGTTCTTTCATTCCAGTTATGTATGATATTTTCTTGTTTATTTGATTATTGTGCATTTGTTTTGTTTTGCTTGCCAACAATGGTTTTTGCTCATACTTATATGATTAATATCAACTTGGTTTCTATTTCCCCCCCACCCTCCCCCCTCCCTTCCCCCCTAAAAATTTAGAAAATGCTTTGATATTTTTTTTCCTTGTGCCATCAGTAGCCTGTGTTTTTTTTTCTCTTTTTCCATATTTGTATCCCTCATTTTGTTCTTGCTGATGTCACCTTGTTGTTTTATGACCTTTCTTTCAATAAAGCTTTCAAACATAAAAAAAAGAGACGTTATAGTTGGTGTTGAAATAAGTTAAAAACTAAGGGCCTGATTCACAAAGGTTAACTTACACTTTTGTGTAAGTTTACGATTGTCTGGTATTCACAAAGGTGCAATACAAGTATTTACAAATGGGGAGTCTCTGCGCATAAAAAAAACTAACTTTTTATCTACAGAAACCCTGCAGTCGTGCTTTGTGAATAGCAACCTTGCATTTGTGAATCAGGACCTGATATTTATAGTTTACTAAATTAACTGTAACTTTTGCCCCTGCAATGCTCATGACCACACATAATACATTGATCTTCGACCTGCCCCCAACCAGCCGCATCGGTGACCAAACCCACCACTGCACAGGGCACACGGGTGCCAATCTACTACAGTACACAGCCTTCAGCAGTGTGCAGCAGTGGGTGGCAGTGGTGTAACAATAGCACCCACAACCCCCATGGTGCGGGGCCCACACTCCCGGTGCCCCCCTCTGGCACTGCGCATGGGTGGCAGGCCCCTGAGCAGGAACTTCCTGACCGGGTCAGGAGCATGGAGCCCCCGTCCATATGCTTTACAGGGAGGCCCCCTCAAGTTTCGTTATGCCACCCAATCCACTGTAGGTGGCCATCGGCAACAGTGTATCACCTACAGCCTTAACAATGGTGGTTGACATCAGGGTCCGATCTATGA
This sequence comes from Lissotriton helveticus, assembly GCF_964261635.1. Classification (NCBI taxonomy): domain Eukaryota; kingdom Metazoa; phylum Chordata; class Amphibia; order Caudata; family Salamandridae; genus Lissotriton; species Lissotriton helveticus. The sequence goes on along the minus strand of NC_136070.1, from coordinate 1,017,129,639 downwards.
CCAGAAACTTGTGTCTTTAAATGGCTATTTGGTACAGCAGTAATGGTACCAGTACCACAGTACCACCAATGGGTTCTTCAGCCATTTACCACAGTAACAGTACCAAAATATATATATATTTTTTATTTAAGGCCCTAGAGGTCAAGGTGCACCCACCCAGCCCACATATGGGACTTTTTGGTACAGAGTTCCTGACTTCTGTATAGGTGGGCACAATATGTTTTTCAGAGTTGTGGCCAGTCACTCACATTACTCTGCACTGAAGTTCTAGCACCTCTATTGTAATTTTGAACTGACCAAAGAGAGAAAAATCTCTCTTGGCCAATCAAAAGACTCCATTTGATAATTGTTTCTGTACTGTGAGACCCTGGTGGGACTTCCACAGGAACAACCTGCCAGAAATACTTAACTTCGATGGGAGGGTTAACCCCTTCAGGCCCAACCCAAGCCATTCTTTAAATGCTCATTTCTTGAAAACTGCTGAACGGATTTACACCAAATTACAAAAAGCGTGCTTACTTTGGAAAGTCCTGACTTTTTGCCAACATTGCAATAATTTTGTTCAGTTGTTTTATCTTTTATCAGAGAGCTAAGTTTCTTTGGGAATTAATATTGAAAAGCACACTTTTGAATTCACCATTTTTCCATGAAGGAGTAGTGGTAGATGAACTTTGTTTTTGGAAAGCATCATGCAGATTTGTCAAACAGAACCAAAGTTATTAGCAAAACAGCCCATTGCACCACTGGTTAATCACTTTTTTCGACTCACTGGTGCCGCATAGTGCAGACCCATATATTTGCAAGGCCATGCAAAGCCACTTTGCATGACTTTTCATGGCCTTGTAGATATGGAGTGAGGCAAAACAGTGCAAGTCGCTGCCTTGCCTTACTCTGCATCAAAGAGGCATTCAAAGGGCGTTGCAGTATGTGTTACTATACAACGTCCATGGATTTCGATGCATTCCCAGATTTAAAAGGTCTTGTAAACCTGAGAATGCGTCAAAAGCTACGTCTCTTTACGGGAGGTGTAACAAGGAGAAATAACTTTATTTCTTCTAAATTTTCCTCTTTCTATGTGTGCTGCATTCTGCAGCACGCGTAAAAGGAGGAAAATGTCTCCATTGGTTGTTTTTGTGCAGGAAGGTGTCCCTTCCTGCACAAAAATTATCATTCTACAACGCAGACACCCTTGTTGGTACAAGGGTGCCTGCGTTGGCGCAAGGCAGCCAAAACGGCAACGCTGCCACTCAGAGGAAAAAACGCACTCCAGGATTTCAGAAGAAAAAGAGTTTCATGGACTGATGCGTTTCGACCTGTTCGGTCTTTCTCAGAGTCATATATATATTTGTCATTTCAATGCGGTATACTGTAATGCCACCGTACACCTGAACGTGGGGGCGTCTGCAAAAAACTGAGACAGCTCCCTCCATACAAATTACTCCACTGCCCATCTCTTATGGAAATAGGCACCGATACACAGAAACTGCATCAGTATTTCTCCCCTAATAATTGGCTGTCTGAAGCCAATTAACATAAGCCAATACACCAATAAATACATTAAAAGGACCTTAATGTAATATATTGCATTTTTTCTACACTAGTTACTCTGCTTCTCTTAATTTTGAAGACGGCTGTATTGCCAGAAACCGGTCCTCGGAAGCTTGTTTCCGGGCCAGGGAAGGCATGGCTTGGCAGTTCGGGCTGGACTGTTCCCATGAGGCACAGGGTCAGACTGATTTGCATATAGCCATGTCTGAACTGGGGTGGCAGAGTGGGCTAAAGAACGGTGATGGATCAAACCCAGATCTTTTGACTGGGTGTGAGTGTTTGATTGGTTCAGATGCTCCGTCCATCACCACCCCCTTTTGTATCTCTTAATTTTGATGGCAGAGGTGCACCCTCACACTTGTTTGCCATATAGCACTTATTGCATTTTGTTAGAGGGGGCTGCAACACACAGGCTGTAAATGTCATACTGTGGAACTTCAGAGGGAATGGAGAAAGGAGGCGCAGAGTGGAACAGTTGATATAAACATCTCTGAACTGTATTCTTACAAAAACGTCAATAAATACACAATACAACATGTTGAGTATTTTGAGCTAGTATTCCACCAAAACCATACCAAATGTGAAACTGTGTCCCATCAGAGCCCCTCTCTGCTACACATTTCAATGCTGATCCTGAATAAATCTCTGTGCAGTGACAGTCCCACTCAATTGAACAGATTCATCATGCATCTCTGCCCTTCGCAGCCCCTCTCAAAGGATCTGATGCAGTGTGAGCCTGCCTTGGCACGCCCCTGCCTCCACGCCACTGCCCGAGTGGGAGAGTGTACACCATTTGTCCCCATTTCAAGGTATTGATTCCCCATAAATCTGCGTCATCACACCCCCGTCCACACGGTTCTTATCCCACATAAGTCAATACTGTATTGCAGAGCAACTGCTCCTATATTTGCTGATTCGGCAGGGGCCTTTGCTGAGGTTGCAAGTTTTTGTAAGAGTCTGTGTCCATTTCATTTTGGGTTGATTATGCACATAGGTCTTGGGAAAGTGTAATAACTTTGAACTCTCCAGGCAAAGATGAATTTTGCCTTATAGAGTGCTCCCCATGTATAGGAAAACTAAAAAGTTGGGGATTTTTTGTCAGTAATTTTACACCATCATTAGATAGCGATATATGGCCGTACCATCCTCTATGGAAGCATCTGTCCTGCACAGCTGAGTGTCATGGCCAGATATGTTTCTTGAAGCTGGTGAAAAAGATGAGGGAGAGATTTAGTAACCTTTAACTCAATGCAGTGTAACAAGGCAACTTCTGTGCTGCGTTCCATGAAAGGGAGAGAGCAGGAATGCACCATATCTACTAAGAAATGGCACACATCTGCTCTTTCATACCGCTGGCACACTTCAGGCAGCCTAGTGCCAATGCGGGCACTCGGGCACCACAGTGCAAGGATGCCTGAGTTACAAGTAGAATCGCTCATGTTCAGGAAGGGAAACCTTCCTGCACAAAAACAATCTCTTCAAGCATTTTCCTCTTTCTATATGTGCTGCAAATTGCAGTGCACATAGAAAGAAGAAATAAAGAGGAGGAAAAAGGATTTTCTCCCTGTGCACCATCCTCTGGGAGGCATAGTGATTTCACCCAATCCCAGGTTTTACAAAACTTTGTAAATCTGGGATTGCATGAAATCTATTGGTGAATGCATGGGAACACCCATGAAACGCCTCCTAGAATGAAATGTAAAGCACTGCAGCGCATGATGTTGCAGTGTGTTACATTTTCTCAAAAGTGGTGCAACCATGACGTAAAATCTTAGTAAATCTGGCCCTGAGTGCAGGTAAGTGTGGCAAGATGTGTTGAATCTGACCCTAAAACAGAGGACACAAAAAGAGCAGAGCCAGGTTATGCTTCAAAGCAGCAGCAGAAAAAAGTCAGAAAGCAGCTGATAGAAGGGGTGGGAAGGATGTTGGTGAAAGGATGACACTAAGGACAGCTGCCAATGGAGGTCAAGCATCGGTTGCTCTTTTGCTCCGCTCGGCCTATATCTTTATAGTGACCTGTTCGTCTAGGCACTATACTTGAGGTTGACAGAGGTAGATGAAAACTTGCCATTTCTTCTTATCCATCGGTGCTGGACAGGTATAAAATGGATAAGATAAGGGATCAGGGCATTAGAGGTGAGTGGGAGAATTCAAGAATAATGAGAGAAGTCCTGAAAAGTAGATGGAGGAAGTGGAAAACAAAGCAGAAGTGAAGAGTGAAAGGTATAAAGCCGGGAAATGCAGAGCAAACCATGCCCATGTATAACACATGACTGTGTGAAGAAGTGGAAGAGTACTAAAATAAAGGACATAACTCATTGCAGGTATAGGCAACGGATATGTTTGTAAGGTGGCAATTCAAACTGCTGCCTGCTGGTGCTCACTTGGGTACATGCAGTGCCAATGCTCAGGGGAATGAATGCAGAAGTTCAGAGATGTGCCTGCAGGAGTTCAGGGAGATGCCTGCAGGAGCTCAGAGGTGGGTGCATGGAGAAGGCTAGTACGGTTTCTGCTGAAATTAAGATAGGTGATTGAAGGAGTGCAGATGGGAACTATCAAGAGGTTAGTGTAATTCCTCTAGAATTCAGCACAGTACCTTCAGGAGCCCAATGGGGTCTCCACAGAAATCTTGTAGATGTTGCAAAAAAAGCTCAGGGACCCTCTCTGGAGCTCATTGCTCTACCTCCAGGAGTTCCTTTGGTTGTTTGAAGGAGTTCTGTTGGTTTACAGGATGAATGCCATTAGGTACCAGCAGTTGCTTAGTGGGTGCATGCAGGTGCTCAGTGAAGTGCCTGTTCTAAAGAAAGTTGCTTCCAGAAGCTCATAGCAGTATGTTCCATGCCTCACTGTGGGATTTACTAAAAATTAGCAAGATATCATCAGAAGGCCCACCGGGTCTTTACTACCACCAAGAGTTGTGTTGGGCTCCTGGTGGACCTCCAGGTAATGTTTCTCAGAACTCCATTGGTTAATGACTAGATCACAGTGGGATGCCAGCAGGAGCTCTGTAGTATGTGTGTCACAACTACAGTGGGTGTCCATAGGAGTCTCTGTTGCATGTCTCCATCCATCATTTGCCTGTCTTTTGCTTTTTCAGCCCTAAGTGCGCCGGGTATACCCCAGACGTGGGTCCCAAGCTCACTGTGCCCCTGGATTCAAGCTATCCTGGCTGATGAAGGGTGAAACCCCGAAACTGGTCCTAGGATGCTTGTTTCCAGTCCAGGAGGACCTGGCTTGGCAGTTCGGGCTGGACTGTTCCCACTGGCGTAACGCAAAGTGAGGGGGCCTCCCTGCACGGTACTTAGGGGGGCCCCCTCCGGGCTCAATCAGGAGCTCTCCCGTGGATAGTTCAGTGGCAAGGTGGCCCCTGGGAGCTAGGGGCCCCTCCCGCACCGCGTGGGCTGCGGGGGCCTGTGTTATGCCCCTGACTGTTCCCATGAGGCACAGGGTCAAGACTGATTTGCATATGTCCAGGTCTAAACTGGGGTGGCATGGTGAGCAAAAGAATGATGGATTTAACCTAGGTCTCTTGACTGGGGGTGAATGTTTTGCATTCCATCCTAAAATTGTGTGTCTTTTGCTTTCTCATCCTAAGTGTCCTTGTTCTTCCCAGACTTGTGTCCCGGGCTCACTATGCCAATGGATTCAAGCTATCCTGGGTGATGAGGGGTCCAACACTGAAACCGGTCTTAGGATGCATGCTTGTTTGCGGTCCAGGGAGGACCTGGCTTGGCAGTTCGGACTGGATTGTTCCCATGAGGCACAGGGTCAAGACTGATTTGCATATGGCCAGGTCTAAACTGGGGTGGCATGGCGAGCAATGATGGATTTAACCCACATGTCTTGGCGGAATGAATGTTTTGATTTGTACTGCATTCCATCCATCAATTGTGTGTTGTTAGAACTGGGGGTCTCTAGTTGGCTGAGGTAGTTGTCTTAGTCTAAATAGGGACCTTTGCTTCTAGTCAGGGAAAGGAGGGACACCCTCTTTGATAACCCCTGCTCTCCCCCTGGTAGCTTGGCACGAGCAGCCAGGCTTATCTTCAAGGCAATGTGTAAAGTATTTGCAACCACACTTTCAGTGACACAGTGATAACACCACAAATGGACACCACACTGATGTATGTCAATAGCGGTACCTTTATCAAAAAGAAAAATACAGTAAGACCAAACGATAATAATCCAACATATGCGTATTTGTAATATTTCACTTTGCCAATTATTAGGCCAACAAACACTTGTAGGTTCTTGCGGTATTAACGAGTAGTTCATGATGTTCGGATGCAGTCCTAATGCAATGCTATATAGTTTGTAATGCAGTTTGTATTGTCAGACTAATGCGGTTCGTCATGCAAGAATAATGCACTCCTCAATGCAAGTAATCCTGCAGTTTGTAATGCAAGAATCATGCAATCCTCAATGCACGTAATCAGGCAGTTCGTAATGCAAGAATAATGCAATCCTCAATGCACGTAATCAGGCAGTTCGTAATGCAAGTATAACAAACTCCTTAATGCAAGTAACAAGGCAGTTGGTAATGTGAGAATAATTCAATCCTCAATGCACGTAATAAGGCAGTTCATAATGCAAGTATAACGCACTCCTTAATGCAAGTATAACATCCTCCTTAATGCAAGTAATACAGCAGTTCGTAATGCGATAATAATTCAATCCTCAATGCACATAATCAGGCAGTTCCCAATGCAGGAATAATACAATCCGTAATGCAAGTAATAAGGCAGTTCGTAATGAAGGAATAATACTAGGCCAATCAACTCGATTAGCATGGGCACCACTAGGCCCCAACCACAGACAAAAGTCCTGAACTTCCGAGGGCGGCCCCGGTGCTGCCGGGCAGGTTCGAGCCGCTCGAGGACCCTGCACGTCTAACGCGATGCAGTGGGAGAGAGACGGGGACACTCCGGTACTCCTCCTGCGCCTCCCCAGGCCACACACACTTGCGGCCCCCGACCGGAGTCCAAGCCTTACCTGGGGGATGTGCTGCCTTGCTCTCTTTTCCCGCTCGTCGGACATCATGCTGGGCATCTCGATGATGACGCAGCTTTGATTCAAGTCGGTGCTGTAGCTGGACAGGTTACGGCGCTGCCGTCTCTGTTGCTGATGATCTTGCGCAGATTCCTCTTCTGAACAACGATCATGATTACCTCATGACTTCCTTAGCTTTACAAAATCCTTCAGCACGTTGTGGCTCGGGCCGGCGGTGACGATCTTGATCTGCAGCCTCAGTTACGATGACTGCTTGGGCAACAAACAACTTCACAGCAGCGTGGACGATGATTCGTGCTGCGGGAGCACTGCAGTCATGGGGCACTTTCCAACCAGCACCACGGACCCCAACGGCAGTCTGAGGCTGCACATGCACAAAGCGTCGCTGAGACTCGGTCGGGTTTCGGACCACACAGTCCCGGGGCTAGGCTTACGAAGGTCTCAGGCTTCAAAAAGCACATGCACACAGTGCCGCTGACACACACTTGGAAACTTTAATGTTCCTGAGTTTCCACAACAGGGAGCTCGCTCTCCTCGGTCCCTTGGGGGCAAGTTACTTCGGGACACAGCACACAGCAACGTCCTTTCAAGGAGGGGGACACTGCACACAGCAAAGTCCCTTAGCCTCTTCTTAGTTAAATCAGCAAACTGCAGGCAACACACAGCAAGGGTCAGTCCTTCTCTTCAGTCTCTTCAGCTGTTCTTCCTTTTAAGAGGTTCCTCTTGACCACGAAGTAGTTTCAATCCTTTTCAGTCTTGATCAGTCCAACGTTCTGGGGTTTCAGCTCTCATAGTTATACCCCTAAATGTCTTTGAAGTCTTTGTGTTCAGGGGGACACTGCCCCCTGCCCAAACCAGTTCTCGGTGTCTCCCTGCCAGTGACACCTTCTTCCTTTGATTAGTGGTCTGGTTCCTCAATCACTCAGCAGGAGGCGGAACCATTCTTTTATGGCAGCAGCCCAAGCCTCTTCACCTCCAGGGGCTACTCCTCCCCCTACACACCAGATGCAGGTCAGCCTGTTGCTGTCTCCTACTCCTCCCCTGGGTGAAGACATTTCCCAAATCCTATCACATTCAAATCCAGACAGTCAATCCACAACCAGGCGGAGAGACACAGAATTGTTAGAACAAAGAAACCAGCCACTTCTAAAAGCGCAGTTTCTAAGCACACAATGCGAAAAACCACCTTCACAAAAAGATGTGTTATTAAATTGTGGGTTCAGGCTCACTAAACTTCTCCTCTCCATCGTAAGCCTATGGGAAGATAGGCTGGAAACATATTACACAGCCATCCCCATTGTGTCCTATAGACAAGATGGCCTTGCAACAGTGAAAAACGAAATGGAGAGTATTTCACTGTCAGGACATGGTACACATCTCAGTACATGTCCTACCTTTCACAGACACTGCACCCTGCCCAGTGTCTGATGTACATGGAAAGGAAAGGGTAAGGACTGGCAAGTGGGTGCCCTTGTCAGGACAACATGGCAGTTAGCAAACTGCGTGCAGGCACTGCAGTGGCAGGCCTGAGTTCTCGCTTTAGGTCTACTTGTGTGGGTGGCACAATTAGTGCTGCAGGCCCACAAGTAGCATTTCCATTACCAGCCCTGACACACATAGTGCACTTTACCAGATACTTTACTAGTAAGGCAAACATATTTATTTATTTATTTATTTATTTATTATAAAGTTTTGTATAGCGCGAACAAGACCCGTGGGTATCAGAGCGCTTAACATGAAATAGGAAACGGAAAAAAGGTTAACATATGTATAAGCAGTTAACAAGCAACCGCAGTGAGGTAGATGACATATAAATTCGTAACACATGTGACGTTAGCGTAAGTAAATATGTTATGATTAAATAATAACAAAACATGTATATATAACAGATATGAGGTAGCACGGTATAGGTTCATGAAAGATGCTGTTCTCCTGTTCAATCAAAATCTCCATTACTATTGGCCTTTAGGTTGTTCTCATATCATAGGATACGTATTCCATTATAGTATTGCCTATGCCTCCCATTTTAATGGCGTACATGATCTGTACTAAGGCAGTAGTATAGCAGATCCATGATCAGTGTTCTTCACTAAGTAATGTATCTATTCATCAGCAGGCTCTTCACTTCCCGTTTGAATGTTACCAGATTCTGGATCTTCCTGATGTTTGGAGGGAGTGAGTTCCATATTCTGGGGGCCGCTCCTGAGAACGCTCTGTCATAGGTTTTTTTCTTTCGGAAGAAGGCTGGCCGTAGTAGCAGCTCCTCAGCACTCCTAGTTGGTCGGTTGCCACCGGACAACTGAATTTTCTTTGCTAGATATCTTGGGGTGTTGTCGTGTAATGCTTTATGTGTGAGACATGCTATCTTCATTTGGATTCTTGCTTCATATGGTAGCCAGTTTAATGCTTTCAGGTGCGGGGATATATGGTCATATTTCCTAGTTCCGGTGATGAGTCTTGCTGCAGCGTTAAGGCAGGCTTTCAATGGTGCTGTGGACATTTTTGGTAATCCAGCCAAGGTGGTGCAACCATATTCAATCCTCGATATAACTAAGGATTGGATTGCCAATTTGAGGTCTGACTCTGTGATGAATGGTTTCAATTTTCTTAGGTAGTTCAAGTGAAAGCGGGCACTTTTCGCCATTGAATTAATGTGGGCTTTCATGTCTAGATTCTCATCTAAGGTGATTCCTAGAGATTTGGCTGAGTTGACAAGGGTTGGGGTGCAGTTTAGCGCAGTCACGACTTTCATCCATTCCTTTATTTCTGTATTGCTCCTTGGTGGAGAGATTAGTAGGAACTCTGTTTTATGTGCATTCAGCTTCAGGTGGTTTGCGGTTAACCATTGAAGTGCCATTTTTAGTGTCTCATTCATTAATTCCAATTCTTTTATGGATCCGATCTTTAAGTAAATTTGCGTGTCGTCAGCATACATGTGATAGGATATTTGAGATTTTTGGAGAATTTCTGTGAGTGGTTCGACGTATAGGTTGAACAGATCTGGGGATAGTGTCGATCCTTGAGGGACTCCAATTGAGATAGGGCAAGGAAGTGAGATTGATTGGTTAACCAGGAAGCGCTGCGTTCTGTTCTGTAAAAAGGACTCGAACCATTTCAGCACTATTCCCGATATTCCCATCCTGTCCCGTAGCCTGGCCAGTAATGCTTCATGATTTACCGTATCAAATGCCGATGACAGGTCTAGGAGAATCAGTAAGCATGCTTGATTTTGGTCAAGGGCCTGTAATGCGTCATCAATAATGTGGAGAATCGCTGTTTCATTGCTGTGCCCTGCTCTGAATCCTGATTGGCATTCATCTAGCAAGGAGAATTTAGTGATGTGTTGGCTCAGTTGGTTCTGCAAACATTTCTCAGTCAGCTTGGCCAGTAAAGGGATGTTGGTCACTGGGCGAAAGTTATTTGGATCTGATGTATCTGCTGTGGGTTTTTTGATTATGGGAACAACTTGACCTGTTTTTAGGCAGTCGGGAAGGATCCCTTGTGACAGTGACGCATTTATTATTTCGGTCCATATTGGAATCAGGATGTGATTGATTTCTTTTACGCATTTTGCAGGCAGAGGGTCTTGGTAGTGGTTGTTAGGTTTGATTCCTGAGAGCGTCTTGGCAATCATGTGTTGGTCGTACAGTTCGAATGTTTCCCAGCTCACCTTGTTTTTTGCCATAGTGCAATCCGTTGTAGAGTCGGCATCGTTAGTAGACCGAGGTTCGTTGGGAAGGTTCAACGCCGAGTTTCTAAGCTCTATTTCGAGAGCTTTGGCCTTTTCCGTGAAAAATGTGGAGAAATCATCACAGCTTAGAGGTGTTTTTGAATTTTCTTGCACTGTTTTGGCTAGTTTGTTTGATTGCTCCTTTAGGATTTCAAATAGTTTTCGTGGTCTGTTTTTGGCATTATCCAGTTCTGCTCTTATAAATTCCTTTTTTGAGTTGATGATCTTTTTATTATATTGTTTCCTTGTTTTTCTGAGGGCTTCCAGTTCAGGAGATGATGGGTGTTGCCTCCATTTTCTTTCGGCCATTCTCAATTTGCGTCTATCTTCATTTAGTGCTTCGTTGAACCACGGGTTTTTAGTCTTCTCTGAGATTCGTTTCAATTTTAATGGCATGGTGTTATTAACGATATTTTCGACAGTTGCTATGTAGTGTTCCGTCAGCTCGTTAACTTTTTCCAGGTTGTTGGGTGGCTTTAAGTCTCTTTCACAGCTTTCGACCAGTAGTTCCATATTTGCTTCTTTTGTGTCTCGAGTCCATTTTTTGGTCTTGAAAGGTTGCCTGGTCCTACCTTTTCTCGTTGTGGGTATCAAGAATGTTATGGCGTGATGATCAGACCAGTCACATGGTGTTATGGAGTGGATTGTTGCAACTTTGTTTCTTGAGATTATCCAGTCTAACGTCGCTCCTTTAGAGTGTGTGGGCAGTGTGCACGCTTGAGTGAGGTTTAGTTCAGTGAGGAAACCTTTAAGCATGTTGACCAGTTTGTCATTGCAGTTCTCCCAGTGCAGGTTGAAGTCGCCTAGAAATATGTTATTGGCAGCGTTGTTAGAGTTGGCTGTTATGATCTCCATTAACTCTGCTATAAACTTTGCGTTATCTCCTGGTGGGTGGTAAAAAGTATGCAGGTTGCACCGTTGAGTGTTAGTTGATCTTATGTTAAGACCAAGATACTCACAGGATTCAAGTGGGTCGGCCTGAATTTGTTTAACCTCTATGTCAGATCGATGAATACAGGCTATCCCTCCCCCTAGCTTTCCGTGTCTATCCAGTCTCAAAACGTTGAATTGCGGTGGTATCAACAGATCCATGGTTGGGGATGAGGATTCCGTAAGCCAAGTTTCTGTAAGGATTGCCAGGTCAATGTCCTTGTTGAGGATGAGGTCCGCTATGTCCGATGCATGTTTGGTTGCAGATCGACAGTTGAGTAGTAGACAGGTTAGATGTTTTCCTTTTTTACTAGCGTTCGCATTTTCAGCTTCGTTTGGTGTTAGCTGTATGTGCTGTAAATTGTGGGGGTTGGATGTTCTATCGTTTTTTCTCGCTGTTCTGTTAACGTCTAGTGGGACTGTTTTGATTCTCTCCTCTTCCTTGTGGTCCGATAGGTCATATGTTCGGATTAAGGCCAGCGTTTCCTCTTTAGATAATGATTTAGTCCTGTCTGGTCGGTTGTCTCTCTGTTTTAAACGCATGTCCGCCTCGTTGCTCTTTCTATGTGAGGAATGTACAAGATTTTGGATATCCGTGACTTTGGCGTGAATGTTCGCCGTCATCTCTTCGATTTTTTCTATCGCCTGTACAGTATTCATAGTGGCTTGTGCTAGCTTGCTCACTAGTTTCTGAAGCTTATTAAAGTCCTTCTTGTTCTGGTGAGATTTCTTAGGGGCGGCCGATCTGTACATCCGCTCAACTCTTCTCCTTTTTGGAACGGTTCTTAGTTGCGCTGCCATTTTCTTTATCTTCTCTTTTTGATTGTCTATTCCATCTCTATTAGGTGCGTCGTTGGTGCTGGATATGTTCTGAGTTGCTAGGATCATGTTTGAGGGTGAGGGTCTGTAAGCCGCTGGTGTTGTATTAGCGTGAGGTGTAGGGAGGCTGATGGAGTTAGATAAGTCCTGTGTTGTTGGGAGTTCGTTTGTTGGTGGAGGTGTGTACGATGTTGGTATAGTGCTGGCGAGGGTGTGGGATGTAGGAAGGCTGATATCTTCTGTCTCATCCAATTCCTGGTTGTTAGGTGGTATTACCCTCACTGCCAGTGTATGATCTACTTGAGGGGCCTCATGGTTCGGGAGTAGGGACGATTCTTCTCTTAGGCGCTGATAATGTTCTATGTTTGTTTGATAGGTAGACCTCTCAGTTCTTCTAGTCGTGTTCTCTGGTATTGGCCTTACTAGACCAGTTAACTCTACCTGGGTAGCCGCTGGTGTTGACGCTGGCGCATGATGGCTCCTGGTTCTAATTGCGCCTCTGATGGTGACATCGTGAATGTCTAGAGTGTCTACTGGTGGGGTTAGGAGAAGTTGATTACTCGGGTCGTCCATTGAGTCTTTTATCGATAGGAAAGTCTTGGCAAATCTCTCTAGATCTCGATTTGCTGCTTGTATCAGCACTATTCCAGATTTATATATCGTGATGCTAAGTTCGGCTCTGCATCTTTGTGACGGTGCGGTTGACATTTTTAAGCCGTGAGGAATGTTTTTCGTAGTTTTTATGGTAAGCATCCTAGTGAAGGCATTGCGCCATTTAGCTGCTCTGTATGTATAGAATATGAGGTCATACACTTTCGTACCATTAGTTGCATTAAAGTATAGGTCTGCGAATAGTATGTCCGGGTTTTTCCTCAGGTAGTCGTGTTTAAACTTCTTAGCTGCGTTTTTAGTTAAATTATTGGGGTATTTTATACTCTGGGCACTCAAGCCAGCAGATTCTGGGTATCTTTCGCTCATTTTAGCTCCGTTCTGCATGTATTATGGTGTTTCTTTTTCCGTTTTATTCCAGGTAGCCCCACTGCTGATGTTATTTATTGCTGCTTTTAATCCCAGATCTAGAATTGTGTATTTATAGTTTCGCTGAGTAGTACTGGATATGGCTTCTCTTTTCCATAATTATTCCTCATTTACCTCTAGTAGTTGTAGTTTCAGAGTGCTTAATAATTATTAGCCGGCTGACATTTGTTCTGCTCTATGTTGGGTGTAAAAACAATCCTTGTAAGATGGCTGCCGTTATGTTTGTTTTTATACAGGCAGGGAGGCCTTTCTCACTTTCCACTTCTTTCTCTGGTCCAGCTTCCCTCGTCGATTGGTCCAATTTCCCTGGCTTTCCTTTAATTAGTTAGATTGCTGTTGCATGTAGACTTGCAGAGATTCCGCTTTTCTGTTAGTTGCACCTAATCTAGCAGAGTTCCGCTTTTCACACAAGTGTGTGGATACTTGTGTCAGATCCTCTGGGTTATATGTTAATTGTTTATTGTTAATTGTCCGCATTGGCCGCCATTTTAAGGTCAGGCGGGGCGGACTGCAGACTTTTCTCACTTTCCCGGTCTCTCTTGTAGTGTGGCGGCGGGGGGGGGCGAGGATTGGGCGTTGTGGAGCTGCGCTGCAGCAGCGCGAGTGCCTGTACCTCTTCGCTGCTGTGCTCGGTCTTTGATCCCCGTCCTGGGTCCCGGTGAAGCCGCCTCAGCTTTCTCACGGATCGGACCTTGCTCGTATCGCCCTGAGAGTCTTCCGCTCTCTGCCTGCTCCGCCAATAGTCTCCAAGGTGTCAGCCGATGTCGTCCCTGCCCGGGCGCTTCCGAGTCCCCTCTCGGTTCGGATGATGCAAGGCTGCTACTTCTCCTATGGAGGTAATCTCTTATCTTGTTTTCCGTTCGGTTTCCGTGTCCTAGGTCGACAGTCTTGGCGGTCTTGGGCTGCAGAGGGGGGATATTCAGGGATTTAAGCCAGGCTTGGCGATCCCAAATCCCGGAGCCCTTGCCTAGGACTCCTGGTCAGCGGCCATCTTTATAGATACATACCAATTATGGACAACCAATTACCATAACAATTTATACAGGGAGCACTTGCACTTTGACACTGATCAGAAGTGCCCAAAGCATCCAAGTTGGCAACACCTTGTCAGAAAAAGGTTTAGGAGGAAGGTAAAAGGTTTAACCCCTTCCACGTGGGGCTAATTCCCCTGTGGTGCTGCGGGAGGGGGGGCCGCGCGCAGAGCCGCAGTACTTGTGACGAGCCCAGCTCGTCATGCTGCACAGTGGAGCTCTGCTCATGAAGAGCTGAGCTCGTCACGACTCCGCCCACTCCCATGGAATGCCCACGCAGGAGGGGAATTAGCCCCGCGTGGGCGTTCGGTGGCAGTTATATCGAGCTCAGCTCGTCATGAGCAGAGCTCCACTGTGCCTCATGACGAGTTGAGCTCGTCATACGCGTTGAAGGGGTTAAGGAACTTTAGCCACAAAGGGCCATGTTCAACATGTGTCTTCAGCTTCCTCGCCCTAAGTGTGCCGGGTATGCCCAGACGTGGGTCCCGGGCTCACGTTGCCACTGGAGTCAAGCTATCCTGGCTGATGAGGGGTGAAACGCCAAAACCGGTCCTAGGATGTTTGTTTCTTGTCCAGGGAGGACCTGGCTTGGCAGTTCGGGCTGGACTGCTCCCATGAGGCACAGGGTCAAGACTGATTTGCCTATGGCCAGGTCTAAACTGGGGTGGCATGGTAAGCAAAAAAATGATGGATTTAACCCAGATCGCTTGACTAGGGGTGAATGTTTTGATTTATTCTGAATTCCGTCCATCTATTGTGTGTCTTTTGCATGTCTCCGGAAGCTTCATTAGGCGTGCACAGGAGTTCCAGTTGGTGCCTTCCAGAGTTCGATGCCCTTACTGATGTTCCCTTGGGTGATGGCTGGATCTCGATGGGGTGCCTGCAGGTTCTTCCTTGGATGTGTGTCAGAGCCCCATTAAGTACCCAACAAGTCTCTACAGATGCCCTCCCCCCACCCGGAGCTCCTTGAGATGCTTGTAGGTGCTCCTGTCGTTGGCTCCCAGAGATCTATGTCCCTACCAATGCTCTGCTGGGTGATGGCTGCGTCTCAATGGAGTGCCTATTAGAGCTCAGTTGGTGCCTGGCGGAGCACTATTGGTGCCTCCCAGAGATCCGCTGCATGTGTTTCAGTGCCCCATTGGGTACCCAAAGGGGTCCTACTTGGTGCCTGTAGGATCTTGAGTTTCTGTAGGAGCTCAAAGGACTGAGTATTTTGAATACTTTGAACTAAACCCAATTACAGCTACAGCTGCACTGGTATGATTGATTAAGCAAACCCATTCACCTTTTATCACACCATGTTGCAACAAGCAAGTGGCAACAATATTTGTCAAACAAATAAGGGACGGGGCAAATTTCAGCATTTTGCTCAATGCACCGTATTGCTTACTGAATGACCCTGCATCCTTGCAAAGATTTGCAATATCTCTACTATTCCTTGACGTGCTGGTTCTGTGGCAGATTGGTCATCTTTTCCACTACTGCATCCTCAGTCTAAAGTATGGACTCTTTCTGAGTCAGCACAAAATCCAAATACTTCAAAGGGACTCATTGTGCGTTGCTGATTGTGTGCGAGCATGTGCACAATCACTGTCCCTTCAGAACTGCTGACTGTGTGGGTCTGTGCACACTCACAACACCTTCAGGGGAGCTGATTGTGCGTGAGTGTACACAATGACAGTACTCTGAGCGTTGCTGATTGTGTGTTAGTCTGTGTGCACGCACTGTACTTTCAGAGGTGCTGATTCTCTGCCAGGTCAGTCCTCAAAGGCAAGGTGAGTCTGTGCACTAGACCCAAAAGTGTTTTGTGTACCTATATTCGTTGGATATGCACAAAAACTTTAACGTATTAATATAATACCTACCTTCTGTTTCAGAGAACCAGTATTGGTGGAATTTATTTTCTGATATTGTAATTAAGAATCCCACTTTTTTTACCAGAATTGCCGAATTCACAAGTTTACGGCTAGCTGCGGAAATGTGTGACCTCAAGATATTGACAGAGGTTACAGCAAATTTTAATAAGGACCCAAAATCTCTTACCTTTTTTTGAATTTACATAACTGTGCAATTAATTCCAAATCCTGACAGCACATGCAAAAATATTCAGTGTAAGACATGGATGTCACCTAGGAGAGGAGTGAGACACCAGCTGCTACTTCTTATTTGCTCTGTGGTACCCTGGGCACAATCATTGTTAACTCTGGATTCATGAAGGCAGTGGCAGGGACAGAAGGAAAACAAGGCGGTATGGGGCCTATCACCTCCTCTACCCACCCTATAAGCAAATAGAATGGTGTTGAGCAACTGAGGGCTGGGTAAGAACAGGCTGGACAGGCCTTTTATTCCACCAGGCATTTCCCCGGTTGGCTGGAGCTCTTGGAAGCCGTTTCTGAAAGCGCAGGACTGCTCCTACTTCCTGGTGCCTCTGTCACTTTCCCTGATAATAATTGCAGAGGGCATGGGGCGCTTCAAGAAAAAGAGAGGGAGTGGGGAGATAGAGAGTGAACAATCGGGGGCCTTATTTATTAGTCCTTGCAACAGTTTTGCGCTTCCAGTGCGTCACTTTTTGTGATGCAGCGGCGGCGTAAAACATGCCCCCTGT
This sequence comes from Lissotriton helveticus, assembly GCF_964261635.1. Lineage (NCBI taxonomy): Eukaryota > Metazoa > Chordata > Amphibia > Caudata > Salamandridae > Lissotriton > Lissotriton helveticus. The sequence goes on along the minus strand of NC_136070.1, from coordinate 1,017,112,931 downwards.
TGCGCCCTATTTACAAAGTGACACATCTAGGTAGATGCGTCACTTTGTAAACTCCTGCGCCACATTATACCTGTGACAGGTATAATGTATGCAGGGGGGCGTTCCCACATAAGTAAGCCTCGTAGAAGAAACGCCCTGAGATTTACAAGATTTCAATGTGCCACTTCTAGGCTTCAGATGCGTCAATATCTTACGCCTGCCTCACAGCAGGCGTAAGACTGACGCAGGCCCTTTCACATGGGGCTTGCCTCATGTGAAAGGACACATTGTTGGAGTTTCGTCACTTTTGTGACACACTCCAGCAATGCGTCACTTTTGCGCCTACAGATACGTCAGAAATACTGACGTATCTGTAACTCCTTGCGACATGATGCATCATACAGTAAATATGACGCATCCATCATGTCACAAAGAGGGCCCACCGAGAAGTGACACATCGCTGCTTTCACATAGCGATGTGTCACTTCTCATAAATGAGGCCCCCAGTGTGTACCAGCGCAGGGAGAGAGAGCAGGAATGCATCATGGGGCAGATTTACAAGCCCCTTGCGCCACTTTTGCGTCTTTTATAACATGAAAAAAGAGACGTAAGGGTGGCGCAAGGGGCTTGTAAATAAGCCCCCATATATTAGTAAATATGGTGCAATTCCTGCTCTCCCTATTTAACGCTGTGCAGAAAGTTGTCGTGATGCGTTGTGTTGCACCAAATAATAGTAAATAATGGCCTTTGTTTTTGCCACATTCACTCCCATCCCATTGTACTAACTGGTTGTGAATGTGTGCACCAATGTGTGCATCATTCTTTCCAAGAAGGTGAATCTGTACTCCTTTGGCAGTCTTTATGCAGCATGTTGACTCTGCTCCACTGCCTTTTGGTTAGGTAGACACTATTAAAATACATATATATCCCTGCAGATGTCCGTGTAGCGTGAAAGTGCTTTTTCTGTGGTAGTTTCATGAATCTGACCTGTTGATTCTGTGGGAGTCTATGCAGTTGCACAGGCCTAGTCTGAAGTGCTGCCTCTGGAGGAGTATGTGGCCTATTGCAGCTTGTTTATGCTTCTGGTCTACATGCTACTTAGCTTCCTCAGCGTGTTATGTATAAAACAATGGCGCTGCTCTGGTAAAAAGGAGAGAGGTTTTCACTTTCTCCCTGAAGAGTCAGTGACTTGAGGTTGTCTTCCTGTATCGTCAGCTTTTAGTGCCAGTGTAAATTAATACCAGGAGGGTTTAACTGTCACGAAGTGTGTGTGTTGTGTGAGATTAATATTTCAACCCACTTTAAAGAACATAATGTTTCTGTCTTCTGGTACCTCCATTCTACATCGATCATGTTAAAGGAAAGGGCAGAGATATTCCCATTTATAATTTCCACCCAGATGCAGATATTGTCCACGCTGTACTTTGGGTGTACACTTTTCCATTTTATTTGACCTAACGTAAACTACTTACAGCAGATTTTTTGATCTATAATTCATTAGCTGCAGAACATTTCAACTTATATTGGTTCTCTCCAGGCCCCTTATCTCTACAGGATTCATGAAAGACGACAGATATTAATCTTCAGCATTTTTAAGACGCCTTAGGATCTGAGTGCAGCACAAAACTGAATTTTATTATATGAAATGTTTAGCATTACCTTTGTGCCCATTTTGAGACAATGTCCCTGCCAGTATTTTACTGCAGTTTTTCTCTTCTTTCATTAAAAGAGACTAGAAATAGCTCTTCGCACTAAACGAGGACTAGAATGTGAAGAAACATTTTAGCTCTGGCATTAATGAGAGCCCTCGCAATCTAGAAGTTGACGCTCTTTCAGTCAGATGAGCATGTGAATGTGCTGGGTGGGTAATAAGCTCTAAGGCTCCACATTCACCCGTGGCAGATGAAATGTGAAAGCCAGGGGTGCCGCTCGCAGTCAGGACCTTTTGCCACTTCATTCCTGCCATCACCTGCGGGGGAAATTTCTGCTTGCTGACCTTAGGACTACGCCGATTTGGGGCATTTTCTGCAGTGCGGGACTGCGAGGACCAGGGTGCTTTGCGGCTCACGGACCTGCCACACCTGTGTTCTCTTCCCACCCCTCCTCCTCTTCCTTATTTTAGGCACTCCCCTTACCACGCACGCGGGACGCGCGTGGACGGCCGCCGGGCTAAGCCCGGGCAAAGGGCGGGCCGTCTAAGACCGTCCAAGGTCGTTTAGGGTCGGGCCGGGCCGCCCCTCTTTCTTTGTGCATCCTGCTGATGAACCTTTGTACTATTCTATTCCAGCTAAGTTCTTATTCAGATTTTGCATGACCTATACTTACGCTAAAGTATCAAGGAAGAGGTTATAATGTCTTTAAGGTCTGGGAAGGATAGACATGTAACTCTTTCCTCCTCAGGTGGAGTGGTTACTGGTACCCTAGATCAATTCTTTAAAAGGGCTACCACAATCATTGAAAAGGAGATTGCTTTTGCTGAGAAGCGCTTGTCCCTAGACCTATTAACGGGGAAGCGTTCGTCTTTAGGACGTATTGGGACTGTGGTCTCCCCTGTACCTTCAATTCTTCCAGGTTGTGACACTAGTCTCCCGCTCGCTGACATTGTTGAGGATGTGGGTAGCTCTATTGTCAATGTTTCTTCTTCCAGTCCGGTTACTAGTATCAATACTTCAGGAATTTCTAATTCTCGTATGGTTCATAGTTCACCCCCGACTAGCCAGAACTTGGGGATAACACCTATGAATAAGCCTAATAATAAGAAAAGAGGGGGTGGTCCTTTGAAGGGTGGCTGGGCTAAAATACAAAAGAATTCTAGTATTTCGGAACCTCCACCTGCTGTTGTCCAGCCCCCTAGCCCGCATAGGGTTCCAACAGAAGTTATTCGCCATTCCCCAACAGGTGTATTTGATGATGGAGGGTTTCTGGGGAAAATTGAAATTTTGGTGAAATCCTTGATGCTACCACTCTTAGAGAGAGCCAGAATGATTAGCTCCAAACTAGATCAGATTGAGAAACAGGTTACAGATAACTCTCACACCTAGGCTGATCTGGTAAGAAAGATGGATAGTACCAGGGCCCCAGATATTAGTATTACGGATCTGGGTCCAGGCAATAAATCTAGGGCGGCTCTTCAGGTTTCTGGTGCTAAGTCTTCCAGTCAGCCGGAACGATCGTGCCCGAAGAAACAGCCAGTAGGCAAAAATGTCTTAGATACAATCGGGATAAGGGGGAGGGTGATGGAGGCGGTGCCTAAGCCACCGCTTTCAACGAGTGCACTAAAATCAGGTATAAAGTCTAATAGTCAATCCTTGCAGGAGAAGGAGGTCCGTAAAGAATGTCTCCCTTGTATAAATCTTCCCCCAGAGTCTGCACGTTATTCGATAATATTGGTGGGAGTACGAGCACTAGGGGGTGAGAAAGTTGAGTCACATGGGGAATTGAAAAACAAGGTGGTCTACTGGCTAAATAGAAATAGAACTCTTACCCCTTCTTCGAAAACAGAGATCTTGGGAGTAAGAAGGGTAAACTGGGTGGGCAACAATCCCAAGGACTTAGAGGGGGACTGTATTGTAGTGAATTTTAGGGACCCCTGCGTGGTAGATTACATCAGAAGAGCGCCTCGGTATGGAAGAGAAAGTGATATTCAATCTCTGGGTCTCGATTATTTTTATTCGGGGACAAAATATGGCCGCCAAATCCCATATCCTAATCATCGCCGGGGAGGACCCCATGGTGCAACTCCCTTCAATCGGGCGGCGCATCATCCTCTCTTCCCCGTGTTTAACAGGTTTGAACCTCCCACAGATCTAGAGGGTGTGGATTGACTCCCCATTGTATCTGAAGGAAATGTTCCGCCAAGGCAACCCGGCAGCCTATACTTAGAGATGGGTTCTCATGGGGAGAATGCCCCCGTGGTAATAGTTCTGTGGAGTTGCTAAGTGAAGAATCTCCTCTGGTGGTTGAGTGCCCACCAGATCTTAACACAGTCACACTTCAGTTGACCAGCCAGGAAGTCCCCTTTAAAAAATAGTTTTGTGGAACATCGCAGGGCTGAAAAGTAGGGTAGCGATTGGGGAGTGGGTTGAATTTGTGAACATTCAAGATTTCCTACTGTTCCAGGAGACCTGGGCCACAGAACCCATATATCGCCTAGGATATCTTAACTTTTACAAACCCGCCATTAGGGCCAGTAAGGGTAGAGCATCAGGTGGTCTTACTATTTGGGTAAGACAGTCACTTAAATACAGGCCCACAGAGGTGACCGTGTTCAATCCAGATATTCTCGGAATAAAGCTCATTAGACCTAACCACCGAGAAATTTTTATTGTTAATGTTTATGCCCGTGGTTTACCTGGTGGACGGAGTCCGGTGTCCATCTTAAAAGAGCTTGATTCCCTACTTAGCTTGATATGTAGGGATAAGATTGTAATTATAACCGGGGATTTTAACTGTACTTTTGAGCCCCAAGCGGGCAGTGGAGAGGATCTTGCTTTAGAAGAAGATATGCTCTGGAATGTTCCACCCCTTGAATTAAAACCTATCAAAAAAACGACTGATGCGGCACTACATTGGTTAGGTTTTTGTCTCGAATGGGGGCTGAGAGCAGTAAATGGCCGATCACTCTCAGATAAAAAGGGTAGGGCCACATTCGACAATGGGGTTAGAACGAGTAGAATTGACTACATTCTCATAAAAATAGAGCACTGGTCATCCTTGTTGGATATGTTTGTTCTTCCCCGTCCGGATAGCGACCACAACCCCATGGTTCTCAGTTTGAAGCTTGAAAATAGCCCAGTATATGCTAGCGCCACCGAGTGTGCCACAGCAGAAGCCATATTGACAAATGATAGGCGGAGGGTAAGATGGAATAGGATAGTGGAAGACCCTGCAGTTTTGGATAAGATCTCCAACATAGTTTCATATATTCTGTATGCTATGCAGGTATTGGCTGACCCTTTGGCTAATAATCTGGTGCAAATAAGTGCATTAAATGAATATCTCTTTAGTTCTCTGAAAGCTCTTTTCTCTAAAAATACCAAGCCCGTGGTTATCTCGGCCGTGAAACCAGGAAGAAACATTTTAACTCTGGCATTAGCCAAGATCTTTTGATTTTACTTATATCACATGTATAATATACTCGCTTTTAGGGGCCTTAACCCAGCACTCTTCATTCATTGGTGTGTTATTGTGGCACCCACATTTGTCGTCCACCCACTAAAGAATAAAGCATGGGACAATGGTCAGCCCACTTCAGCCATTGGCTAACTTGACTATTAGCGAAAATAATTCTGCCCTTTCATATGCAGCACATTCATACACAAAGTAGTTACTTAAGTAATAGGGACCACTATGGCAATGTGTGTGTTTAAAACCAAAATATACTTTTGCTTTTAGCCACAGTTTTTTTTCTTTTAGATTGATGATGGCTCGGCAGATACCGAAGTACTAAAGGATTGCAAAAAGCATGACAAAACAAAACAAGCACTGACAACTCCAAAAGGCTGGTGGCAAAAACAATACCTAACTGCTTTGCTAATGCTTGTCTTCTTTAAAAACGCCTTCTGGGCATCAAAATAAAACTCTGAAAAGATAACACTTTATATTCTTCAGCCTGATTAATGGCACATGAACCATTTTATAAAAGTACAAATTAATGAATCTGCTTGTTTTTTTAAAATCTTATATTGAACATCATCCTCTTGTAGTTGAGTGAGAATCCACTCTAGGTGTTCCCTGAACCCTTCCTGTGCTACTTGCGCAATTGTACAAACCTCATTATTTTTGACCATGTCTTAACTTCAACCCTTCAAAAGTTAATTTGTTAATCCAAAGAAGGTTGTGGGAAACCAGGTTTCTGTAGCAGAACCCCACCACTTTTTGCCTGACTTTTGATGCAACTTTGACGATAAAGCACTCGGTCCCTGCTAAGTAGGTTCCCTGTACCAGTGTTCTTCACTTAAACCTTTACCACAATTGGCACAGCTTCAGTAACCACTGTACGTCTCTAGTAAGTGATATCTCTGGTACCTAGGGCATGAGTAATGAAGTGGGTCCTCTGGAGCTGCAGCACTAGTTGTGCCACCCCACAGACCCCTCACCAAGGTTTTGCACACTGCCATTGTAGGCTGCATGTGTTAATGCAGAGACATCGGAAGAGCCAACATGGCACACAGCCCTGTGTGCTATGCCACCCATATACTGCCTAAGATTTAGGTAAGTTACCCCTACTGCAGGCCTTTAACCCTAAGGCCAGGTGGGTGCACTATATCCTGTATGTTGGCATATCAGCATGTGATGAAATCTCCAATGGGGTTAACCCAGTATCCCTAAGAACCTGGGCAGTTAATCAATATTACAACAATTGGTTCCTTCGGGTGTACCACATTCCTTTTTACTCACTCATAGTTATATGTAGTGTACAAAGTAAAATCAGAATCCAACACCAATCGTGTAGTTATGCACTATTTTATGAATTATAGTCATTCATAAATACTCTTTGTAATTTTCAAGAAAGGCTGTACAATAAGTGAAAAAGTGCAATTTGTGACATTTAGTGCTCAGTGCTGGCGGCGCAAAAAGTGAACAGGAACTATACAGTACTTATATACAAGGAAATATACAATAATTCAACTTCGGTCTGCGCAATTACACATATACCACTGTATACTACAAAAGTCAGTTTTCAGCACAGGGTATTGAGGCAACAGATCCAACTATTCGTCGACGTTTCGACCCTCTAAATGCGCACTTGCGGCGTCAACCACGGGTCTTCATCAGGACTGGGAGGGGACGGGACAGCCTTCAGATGAACTGTTTAGGTGGTGTAGCTTGAACTGCATATGTCTGTCGGTGGTGCGTGGAATGCTCCCCGACGGTTATTCTTATTGTACCGCTGTGCCCAATTGTATCCTAACTGGGTATTCCGGATTATTCTTGTACCCAGTCGTGCTTCACCATAAAATTTGAAAAGCCACGGGATTCCGCTATTACTCAATTTCCAATGCTGGAGGAGAATCTCTTCCTTCCTAGCGTGGTAAAATTCCCATGAAATGCACCGGCGTCCTTGCAGATATGCCCCTACAATGTCCAGTCTATTCTGAGATGTTGTCAATGCACAGGGAAGCCATGAAGAGTACATGTGCTGGATACTTCTCAACACGAGTTTCATAGCTCCATGATGGATCCAATGATTTCTAAGGTGGTTGGTACCAAACATCTTTTTGATAAATCCTCACTGATGCCAGTGGTGGATTTATTAATACATTCACACAGGAGCCCATTTTAAAGGGTCACTTGAAAACCTACTAAGCACTGGTACAGTTCCTGGCTGTTTTCGCCTGCCTGAGGTTTTTCTTCGGAAAGATTAGAGGGTGCACTCTCATCATAAATGTAGAACAGGACTCAGGCTCTTGGAATCATGTTGAACAGGCAGAGGAGCTCCCTGGGGCAGTGAATCAGAGAGGCACACTGTAAACTCTATCATCTATGGATTTTAACCAGGTTACCACAACCTAATTGATACTGTATTAAAGAGAACTCAGTTCTGACTTATTTCTGGCAGCAATTAGGATGGATGGTTAAGCGAATGAATGGTGAGAGAAATGAGGAACTATTTGCATTGTCATCTCAGAAAGGTAAATCACCATCAAAGTTAGCCTTCCATCCCTCCAGGAAAGCTGTTTGCCTGGTGCTGCATGCCTTGTACAAGAGGCACCCCATCGCAATGCAGAGATGAAAGAAAGACAGTTTTGAACCCCCTTTTAGGAAACTGGTTCTCTGTACAGTGTACTAAAATTAAGTACACTATGTAGAGAGTTCGGGGAATCTCCAATAGGTTTACAGAAGTATATGTAGATAATACTAACTCTCTCTTTGTGGTAGTGTGGGCGAGCAGTTCGGCTTATAAGAGGGTAGTGCTTTCATGAAGTTCACCTTCTTGTTTTAGGTCGATTTGCGACCAGATCCAAAGTTCCAGCAGCAGAAGTTTGTGAGCGTCCCGGATCGTCCGGGAGCAGAGTGCTGAGGTCTTGGAGGCTGGTGCACAAAGACAAAGGGGGCCACATGAAAAAGCACTGCACAGAGTGACTTGCAGGTAAGTCCAGTGGGTCTACTTAGAGGGAGAAGGTGGCAAGGACCTGGGGTGCATGGGAGCAGAGCTAGTTGTTCAGTGCTGGGGCCAGGTGCAGAGCGAACAGGTCAGCTGGCTGTCCTGCTTCTTGGGGTCCTCACAGTTAGTTACAGGCAACTTGGAGAGGCAATCTCGGGACAGCTGGGCCACTCAGGAAGTCGGTGTTTGGTGTTTTGATGTCCTTCAACGGATGCTTGCTTCTGGTGCTTTAGGAGTCTAGAGGGGACTCTTTTTCTTGGTGTTTGCTGTTGGGGGTCCAGTACCCCGGGTAGGTACTGGTGCCTCCAAACATGGCGAGAAGACAGATCTGACCTTCTGGATCTGTTGTACATTCTCTTGCTTTGATGCTACATTGAGGTTGTTGGGAGGCAACAAGTTGACAAACCGGACTTCATGGGATCGGTGTCTGGGATGTGCAGGGGAGTGATACCTTTACTCCAAGGGAGTTTCTCTGTGATTTCTAGAAGGCTGGTAGTGCTCCGGGGTTCTTGGAGTCCTCTCAGGTTTCAGGACAAGTTTCAGGACAACAAAGCAGTGGTGATGTTGAGTCCTGGGAGCAGCAGGCAGGGTTTGGCTCCTTTTTCTTCTGCCACAGGGCTTCAGTTCTCGTGACGCGGGTATTCTTTTTTCCTGGTCTTCTCTTGTCCATCAAATCTGATGTTCAGGTCTCGGGTGCCACCAAAGTACTGAATGTAGTGGCATTACAAGGGAAGACGGGTTGTAGCGAATGGGCTACCTACCTTTAGGGTTTCTACACCCTCTAGAGACCACTTCCTGTGCGAAGAAGCACAACACTAGCCCTGATAAGATGTTTTCCCATCATTCCAAGATGGTGGGATTTCAAGAGAGGATTTCGCATTGCTTGATGAGGTGGTGTAGACTAAGTGGGGACCTCCTCCTAACGTAACTAATTTTGCAGCCTCTCCTCCCACCAATAGCGGAGCAGAAAAGGACCTTCGCTTACCCCACTATCTGGAGGCTAGGATGGATTTCAAAGGCAGCATGATTTTTCAAACTTCCCGCCAATAGAAGGCCATCTTGTCCTGAAGGAGGTGTCTCTGTCCTCCAAGAGCACTGGCTCTCATGTCTAAATCAAAACTTACATATGACATTCGAAAAGAAACCCAAGGCCTATGTAGTGCTGTGGGTTAGTGTACACCTACAGTACCATCCTGTACAGTGTGTAATGGAAGTATGGCAAGACAGAGAGAGTTAAGAAGTACTTAAAAATAGATAATGCAAACAAGATGAAAAGAAAAAATATTTGCAACATTTATTAAAGAAATTAACATCACAGTAACTTGTAACTGAGCACAAACAACAAATGGAACAAATAACCACTCAGGGTAATAGTCTAAGACCTTAACCACTAGCCCACAGTCACTCTTTACTTGTTTCTATCAAAACTTATATATGACATTCGAATAGAAAACCTAGGCCTATGTAGTGCAGTAGGTTAGTGTACACCTACAGTAACATTGTTTACAGTGTGGAATGGAAGTATGGTGAGAGAAAGACAGAGAATATTTTTTCTCTGGTTTAAGACGTAAATAAAAAGAGATATATTTAGGTATGGTGAAAAGAAAAATATATTTGCAACCTTTATGGAAGAAATAGCCATGGCATATCCTTATAACAGAAAACATGCAATTAAAAACCGAGGGTCTCATTTATGAAAAGTGACGTATCTCTGCGTGAAAACAGCGATGCGTCACTTTTCATTGCACCCTCCTTGCAACATGCTGGATGCGTCATAATTACAGTATGATGCATCATGTCGCAATAGATCAGTATTTCTGACGTATCTGTAGGAGCAAAAATGACGCATTGCTGGAGTTTGTCACAAAAGTGACGCAACCCCAGCAGTGTGTCCTTTCACATGGGGCAAACCCCATGTGAAAGGACCTGCGTCAGTCTTACGCCTGCTGTGAGGCAGGGGTAAGATATTGACACAATGTCATCCTAGAAGTGACACAGTGAAATTTCACTTCTACGAGGCTTACTTGTGTGGGAACGTCCTCCCTGCATACATTACACCTGGCACAGGTATAATGTAGCGCAGGGGTTTACAGGGGTTTACAAAGTGACGCATCTGCTTAGATGCGTCACTTTGTAAATAGAACGCAACAGAGGGCATGTTTTACGCTGCCGTTGCATCACAAAAAGTGACGCAACAGCAGCGCAAAAGTGACGCATGGCCTCATAAATAAGGCCCCAGGAATTTAACCCTCTACCCTCAGAGTAAGAGTCCAAGACTGTGACCATTAGACCACAGTGAATCTTTGATGGCTTTAATCAAAACTTATATATGACATTCAAATAGAAAAGTCAGGCCTATGTAGTGCAGTAGGTTAGTGTATACCTGCATTAACATCGTTGACAGTGTGTATTGGAAGTATGGCGAGAGAGAGAGTTTTTTTCTCTGAGTTAAAAAGTACTTTAAAAGTAATATATTCAAACAATGTGAAAAGAAAAAAATATTTGCAAAGTTTATTAAAGAAATTAACATCACAATTTCTTGTAACTGAGCAGGAACACCCAATAACGCACCAGAATGTAACACTGAATCTTCAGAGTACGGGTCTAAGATGTTAACTACTAGGCCACAGTGACTCTTTTTTGGTTTTAATCAAAACTTATATGACTTTCAAATAGAAACCCCAGGCCTATGTAGTGCAGTAGGTTAGTGTACACGTACAGTAACATTGTTTACAGTGTGGAGTGGAAGAATGGATAAAGAGATAGAGAATGTTTTTTTCCTCTGGGTTAAGACTTATTTAAAAATAGCTGCCGCGGCCCGTGGAGGGAGTTGCGGTGGGGCAGAGAGGCAGGCGGGGGAGGGGCAGGGTGAATGGTGCTAAAAACCGGCATATGGATAATTGGAGGTAAGTAAATAATTGAATTAATAAAACGAATTTCGTAGCGTACCCTACATCGCAAAATGCGATGCAGCGCGCGCGACGAAATTCGTCACATCTATGTCACATCTATGCCTGCCCTAACCCTCCAGTACAGCATTCTGGGACATTTTAAGATGAAGACTTCAAGTGGTCTACAAAAAGACTCAGCCAAGCCCCCAACTGACAAAGATACCTTATACCCTCCCAACAAACGTCAAAGGGGAGCCTCTCCTGTTTGGCTCCATGGGTCTGATCTTCTTGATTTCTTTCTGTGGGCTTTGCCTTTCCCAGACCAAGTGCTGTGTGGGGAGTTATTTAGCAGATACAAGTTTTCTCCCCATCATTCCTTTCTCTGGAACTGGGCTATGCAGTGTTAATAGCTCTGTATGGTGAGTGGAGGCCTTCGATCCTCCTACTCGCCTACTCCAGGTGAGCACCAATCCCTGATGAGTTTCGTTTGTGAGAGTCTACCTGTGCACAGATGCCAGGCTAAACTAGATGGTATTTTCACTTATTCAGCTCGCACGCATGTGTGCTTTCATGGTTGTATGTAAGTCGCCCAGACCTCTTGCTATCACTGCATAGCAGCAGCCTTACCTTAAAAGGCAGACACCGGTGGTTAGCACTCTCAGTCCATTGCCACAAATTTTACTGTCAGTCAGACTCAAGTGGTGAGACTCATTCACAGTAAAAGCACAACACTGGTCAGTGAAAAAGTGAAAGATCCAGAGGGATTAAATGGGTGGAATAAATTTCCTACACTCCCAACAAGGCCCCTCGACAGTGTTGCTTTTTCGCCGAACTGGTCCTTAGATGTGCATTCAGTGCCTTTGTCAACTACACCATTAGTCACTTCTCAAGCACCTTTGATCAAGATAAATACAAGACTTCCTGCTCATGATGTTCTCATGAAGAGGTAAATAACATTTCCACTATTTATAATGATCTTCTTCAAAGGTGCTGCCACTATTATTGCATTTCAAAACTGTATATTGATACCTAGAACTGAAAACAAATGTACAACATGCTTCTTGTTTAATAATCTTCTGGGCAAATCCTGAAACTGCATGATGAGATGTGTACCGATGAGGTGAGTTGTTGGAGGGAGTCGATAACACGATTCAAGTACACGTGTGGGCAGTTTCAAGATCAGATATAAAAATCCTATAAATGCTTATGGCTTTGAAAGTCCTTTAGCTGACTTTGTGATAGAAGCAATATCTTACAATGAACATAAAATTCTGAGGTTTTTTTATATTAAAAAAGGAAAGAAAGTATGAGAGTAATAAAGTGATAAGTAAAAGACAGTTGTGAAATGAGAAAGTGTCCAGAATGGTTGACATTGGAGGGTGGAAACTGTTGGTAGTCTTCAATGAAGGTATTTTCAGTAGGTGTCTGGCAAGAGTATATTAGTGGTGATTTATGTAATTACCCATTTTGTGTTGATTATGGAGGTTTCAATGATAACCATGCCCACCGAGTGTGAAAGGATATGTTTGAATCACTTTGCCCCATAACTAGAATTAGGTCAATTAGTAAGAGATCAGCTGCAGTAAGAGGTGGGATGTTCTTGGCTGCAAAAAGGCCTTTCAAAGCTGTGATGATGTCAATGTTAATATGTTAGTATCAGGTTTTTTGTTTGGTGCCAAAGGGCAAGAACATATTTGCAGTTAATTAGTGTAAGGAAATTCCTCTTTTTGCATGTTCGCCCCACATTTGTGGACTGTTGCTGCTGGTTTTTCGAGTCTGAAAGTGCACTGAGGCCTGCTATACAGACCTCAGTGCCAATGTTCCTAACCCTTAACAAAAGTATTCTGAATTGGCTCCACCCAACTGACAAGTACCCACTTATTTATAAGTCCTTAGTATATGGAACCCAGGTGACCCAGGCTGCAGCACTAGTTGTGCCACCCCGAGTGTGACAAAGGACAAAATGACTCCCAGCCTGCCACTGTGAACTGAAAGGGCAGTGTGTACACTGCTAGTTCCACTTTGCCATTAAAACCAATAGCAACGCCATCACTCCCTTAATCCTTATTATATGACTCCACTAAGGAAGGCCTATGAAGTCCTATGGCCAGGAGCTGTATATTGTTAAGTAAGACATACATCTTTTACATGTCTTAACATCCCATCCTGCCTAACTTCTGAAATGGGACTACCTAACAGGGTACTGTAAGGTATCAAATTAATCGTGGAATTTAATCAGACTTAACAACTTTAATTACAAACAACCATTCTGCATTTGTTCACCCTTAACACAGCCGTATGTGGAACTTTAGACCTATGCGGAACCATACTTTTATAGATTCTTTCATTCACAGACATGTTTGTGTTGTAGAACAGGAAAGCTCACAGCCAACACATTGGACCTATCAGACTAGTACCTCGGGCACCGCCTCATTGCTCTATAGGTCTGTCTGACCCTGTCCACAAACTCACAAGGCAGTCTAGCTTTCTTAGGCTCACCATGCACATCTTTTGTGGAAATTATTCCTGCATAATTGTATGTAGTCATGGTGTACAATTATACTGCGGTGAATACCTTTTCACATGCTAGGCATAAATGTGGACAATTTCTGGATCTTTCCTGACATAATAGTCACAGCAAAGGGCCATGATTTCTACTGATACAGAGTAGTGCTCTTTTTGCTCATCTGCTCCAATAATTCAGGATTTTTTACAAGACAAAATGCAGATAACACAGAGAATGCAATGGGTGATTTTGAAATTGCATATATTAATCTGAACAATCGGAATTACATTTTGGTGCACATAATACATACATTGCCAACTGTAAAACTAAATAAAAGTGCAAATTACATTGTTAACACATTATAGAGCTGAACTAGTTTGTTGCACTGTGGTTTAAAAATATGCATGAATGATGGTGCACCTTATTTGTATACACCTTTTTCCCACTTCCTGGGCATTGCTCCAAATAATAGCCGTATTATATCATAGTTCTGAAATAGTTCCTTGTGCTTCAGGTCTGGCCATATGAAAACTGTTCATACTAGTTTCTGGGCATAATCCTGGCCCCCTGATATACCTCCGTAAAAAAAATTGTTGTCCAGAGACTTTAATTTTTGATTTGTGTTTTTGGATCATTAGAGTAGTAAATTAGCTTGGGCAGACAATGCTGGTGCAGGCCAAATTGTTCTGGATGATACTTTTAAAAATGGCAGATGTGCTGCAGTGATGATGTAATATTTCAGGAACCATGAGACCTATGTACTTCATTTTAGTTTCAAAACATAGGTTTCAGGGGACAAGTAGTCCTATAGAGCAAGTAAATAACTCCTCAGAGCAACCCTTCTGCCATTTTCAAAAAGGGGTGGCTGTAATAGTGGAAGAAGAGACATATATACAAATTAAAGAAATAATAATGGTTTTTAATCCTTTTATGTATACACCAGACAATGTTTATGATCTGAAAAAAAAGAATATATAAGGTTTATCACTCCTATTATTGACATATTTTAAAAGTTCACTTTATTTATTTATTTCGGCAATCACTTGTGGTACATTTGCAGAATGTCGAACATTTGAGAAGAGCTTATCAACAGGGACATCTTTATGTAACTCAGATTTTGCAAGTACAGTTATGTGTAAGTTCTGTGGTTGGAGGCTTTAGAAATGTCCTATGTTTTGCACCCCATTAATATCTTCCTAACCAAACACAGATCTTTCTCTACATATGCATGACATATGATCCAAAGAACTGAATTGATTACAAACAAGTCTTCTTGAGAGCACGAGACATGAGAATAAAGGTCATGGACTAACATTTGATGTTATTATTGTATATGGACCAACGATTTGAAATTTGACTATATAACATAAATATTTTTCATTGCTCAGGGAACCATACCATTTTTTCTTGATAATTTTAGCAGTTGCAATTGTTAATTAACAACGTGGGGTGGCTGTTGTTTGGGTTCCCTTTGATGCAGTTTTTGTATTCATTGCCTTAGATAGTGAAACCACTGGACCGTGCACAGAAGATACATCACTGCCTACCAGTAGAAATTGCTAATCTACAAATATTCTGATCAAGTAGAATGCATTTTTAATGTGTCCACGCACAGAATATAATGGCAGTGGAATGTCACTTAGCGGGACTGATCTCTTGAACTCACTGTACAGAAGATCGCAAAATGTGTGACAGTCAGAACTGATTTTTCATACATTCCAAAGGTATTTTTCAATGTCTTTACAGTGACACTCTACTTGTGTTTTAGCAAATCCTTTTAGAAACTTCATATGTTAAGCAGTTAAAGCTCCAAGTTTTGTTCTGATTTTGCTCATAGTGTTATGACTTGTAAGAATGTGTCTTGATAAGAACACTGGGCATCTCGGGGTAAAGTTTCTTGGACAGAATATGAAGCAAGGTTATGTGTCTTTTCTCGCCTGTTCCATAACGTATCCATAACTCTGATAGTCCTTGACTTATAAACATTGCAACAAATCTAAGCAGTACAAAAATAACATCTGTGTACAATAACTCAATTGGAACCATTTCGAACAGCCCACTCAACATGTGGCACAAAACAAAAGTCAGGTTCTTCCAATTTGCTGTTAAATTCTTGAACAATATGGCCCGTACCTTTGTAATATATCTCTGCAGGCACCAACTCATCATTGACAATCATTCCACCTACAATAATTGGAAATTCAGTGTTCACTGAAACATCAGCATTGTTTTGCTGAGTTAACATCACCAAGTTCATCTTGTTTGATGTCGATGACCAGAATTTATCAAATTGCACAGGCATAGGTGTCAAATTTTTGATGCAGGCAAGGTCAATTTTTTCACTTGTAGATATTTATCTGACTCTCTCACATTCTTTGAAAGATGGTTCAAGATAACCATCAAAGACAATGTGCAGTTCTTGCAAGGTGAACACTGACTATGATATATGTAGAACAGTCTGAACAACCTCTCCGAAGTTTTGCATGGAGGAAATGTTGACAATTCGCAATTGTGACAGATAGTTCACAACAACAGCAGTTTTCAATGAGGACACCTATTCGAATTGAAATTCTTTAGGTGAAATTCTTTAAGTGAAGTAGTGTGGCTCACTGGTTAGAGGCGGCAGACCCGAGAGCAGAGGACGGCCCGGGACCAGGGTTCGATTCCCGGCGCGGCAGGTTTCTGGACCAGGGTCAGCGGACTCGATAATTCTCTCGCCTCGGTGCCCACTCTGATCAGCGTTCACACTCGGCAACTCTGGGCATTAGCTTGCCTCATCTTCACTAACGGCCCCACCAGACCGCCGGGGATGCCTGGTCTCACCCTGGAGATACCCATTAAGGGACCATCTCTCAGGGAAGCCAGGAAGGGTTTCGCAGCGGTCGAAGCGCCTTGGGACCCTACGGGTAAGTAGTGCGCTATATAAATGCCTATACATTTACATACATTTAGGTGAAAGTTTTTTGGGAGCTCTTGTATGAGTTTGTGCTTCACTGGTTTGGTTGCAGCATCTCCATCAAATAATGCATTTGTTGGAAGAAGATTATTCAACAGAATGTCCTTGATAAATCTCTTTATGTGCTTGCAAAATTCTTTTTTTGTAACCTGTTTTATAGTGGCTGGTTTGATAAAACTCTTACTGTGGCAACTAAAGCATGGAAATTTAGCTTTAGTGATTATGTCAAACAACTTTTTCTCTTTCAGTGCAAATCTCTCCTGCTTCAGTTCTGCGTATAGTTTCAATCCATGTTCCAGGACATCTAATAGATGTGTCTTTACATTGTTATCTACATATTGTTTAGTCACAAAGTTGCGTAGTTGCACAGGCTCAGTCATTTCAAAGAGGAACCTTGCTGCTGCATGAAATGAAGAAGGCTGTCATCATGCTTAATAATAAAGGTCCCCTCTCTTTTCCACAAGTTCGTGAAGAGGAACAGTTTCACGATGGTTGAATAATTTTGAATTTGTCATCTCTCTGAAAACATTGCAAATAGAAAGGAGTTCATAGAAAAATAGCTGCCATTGAGCAATCTGACCAACAATCCCCTTGGAGCTTTTCTGTCATCTCTGGATCATCTGTTCCAGTTCCATAACTGGTGCCACAGCATTTAACCTTCCCTCTCTGTCTTTTACTACAAAATGTATTTGAATGAATTTTCTGTAGAGGTATGGTTTTTTTCACCTCTAGCTTCTTCACTTTTTCCAAATACCAGGACCCATATCTCAGATAGTTTATGTAATCGAATTTAGGAAGCAGAATAATCAATGACTCCACAGTCTTCATGTGCATCTCCTAATCACCTTCCTGATCAGCATGTACCACTTTTTTCACTAGAGCTATTATGTGTAAAACCTTTGCGATGTACTTGTAAAGAACTGATTTTTCTTCACATTCTTTGACAAACTCTATGAACTTCATTTTCAGGTTTTCTGATTTTGAACTGTGTGCATTGAACATTGCCCGGCTTGGCATTACGTCTTTTGAATGAAGTGCACCCTGTACCTTGTGTACTTCTGAGATAAGATGTGCAAAACCTAATTCGTCATTTGTGTTCCTGTTGCCAAGTCATCCTGTGCCCTGGGCACCCCCATTTTTTGCTGACTGGTACTGGTGGTAACTCACTCTGACTGTCCCTGGACTTTTCCTAACCAGGCCCGGGGCCAGTGCTATTGTGAAAATACATTGAAAACACACACATACATTAGGGTGCATTACGTGTTAGTGTTAGGGTACCCCTATGATTGGCATGACCTACCCTTTCTGTCTTTAGTCCATAATAGGGCAGGGGGGTGAAAACTACCTTTTGGTAGTATAGAGGCCAGCAGCCCTTTCTGCACTTGCATGTGTGCACTGCTGAGAGACTGGGGTCATTTTGAAAGCAGCCTTGTGTTGCAGCACTGTTTTTAAATGTAAATTGTGCCCAAACTCGGCTTTGGTGGTTGGGGCACTTGGCATATAAGGTATGCCCAGGGTCACCCCTAGGTGTCCCAGGTGGGGGTCTAGTGCTTATAAGTAGGGCCCTTATACAAGAGGTTTAATATACCCTGGGGATAGAGAAAGTGCACATTTCAATTTGGGGCATATTACCAAGGGCCATTATCGCCGCTTTAGCGGGACTTTTTCCCGCTAAAGCGGCGATAATTTTAACGCCCTAATACCAAGCTGTCGCTAACACCAGTTAGCGACAGCTTGTAGGCGATAGCGGGCATTTTGCAGCCCGCTTTGCATGTCAGCGATAATTATCGCTAATGACATGCAAAGTGGGCGTGCCAAAATGTCAGCGACTGAAAACAGTTGCCGCAATCGCTATCGCCTATGATCAACACAGGCGTAGTTTTGGAAATTTTGCGCTAAGCGCGAATATCTCCAAAAGCTAACGCCTGCCCTGACCAGTTCTTAGCCATGTTATCCAATGAGAGGTGGATAACATGGCTAAGAGAATTATCACGGTAATGCCTGAATATCGCTGTATTGACAGCGATATTCACGCATTTCGCCTGTTTTTTATCGCTCCTGAGATAATTGCTAATAGCAAGGCATCTCAGCGATAAAAACAGGTGAAGGGCGGCGATAGAAATATTCCCGTTAAGCCAACTCAGCGATAATTATCGCTAGTTGTTGGTAATATGCCCCTTTGTTCATTGTAGTAAAGAGCTTTC
Organism: Lissotriton helveticus; assembly: GCF_964261635.1. Lineage (NCBI taxonomy): Eukaryota > Metazoa > Chordata > Amphibia > Caudata > Salamandridae > Lissotriton > Lissotriton helveticus. Next base: position 1,017,094,288 of record NC_136070.1, on the reverse strand, counting down.
CAAATTCGACGTTTGTGCTAGGAGCACTGTGGGGTGAGTATCTACACTATTTATGCATATTCAGAACCCATAAAGTCTCCTCTAGGTGTCCCAGGGGTGTGTGAACCTGCAGATATAAGCAGGGTCTTATAAAATATGTTTTATAGGCCCTGGTGTTGGAGAAATTGTACATTTCATTTTCCACATTGTAGATCCCCAGCCACATAGCTTAACATGGCAATAGTTTATTAAGGACTAACTATCGCTAGTAATTCACAAAAAATATAATTCAAGGACTTAGGTGAATGATACTGATAAATACAACAATATGCTATTGTTGAAGTTATCCTAAAGTATACAGAAAACAAGTTATACTAGTTTCTTGTCTGAGTTTAGAGTATTGTCCAGACTGCTTTGATGAAGTGAGACGTGGTTTACCCAGTGAGAGGCTATCTCTTGAAAGAGAACTCTACTAAACAGGAATGCCAGAGCAGGGGGAGGGGTTGTAAGCCATGGAGCTTCAAAGAAGGATAGGACAGGCAAAGAATACCAGGTCCATCTACCCCAGCACTCTGACCCAGCCAGATGGCAAGCTTAAGGCAGGAATTTGTAGATGGTAATCGGAGGAGAGCTATGGAAATGAACCATGCTGGAGGTTGGTTTCAATTAGTTCTTGCTTCTCTGCTGGTAAATCAGCGATACTGAATTTTTGAGGAATAGTGCTTTCTGGGAGAACATTATGCCACACTTTGGAGAGAGTGTATTCAGTGGATTTGTAAGGGTTTAGGCAAAGAGGTTTGTGGGAGCTGAAGTCCCAAACTTTCAAGAACCATCTTGGAGATTCTAGACCCTTGGATTGTGTTTTGGACACTTCGGGACCCCCTGAGGAACTTGAGGAAGAAGTTCCATAAGTTTGGAGCAACTTTGGAAAAAAGCTCTAGAGGGGTATCAACTTAACCGCGAGAGCCAAGCCAGCGGATTTCAACCGCGAGCCGGCCTGCCCTGCTTGTTCATCCCGCTGAAAAGCTCTGGAGGCCTGACTTCCAAAGTTTCACCGGGAGCTCCCTGGAAATCAATCCGGCGAACCATCACTGAACTCGGCATGCTAAAGAGCATCGAGAGACCCCGGCAGAAAAACCTCCTGAAAAGGTTCTAAGCTAGAAGATAAAATCCTGACTGAGGCCTACCACAAGGAACATCTGGGCAGGACTCCATTGCGGTGACCAGATGTCTCAATGTGGCACTATAGGTTTTTAGATGCTATATAGTGCTACATAGTGCTAAATTATTACTTAAAAAAATCATATCTCCCGTTCCCTACACTGGATTTTTGTCATTTTGGTGTCATTTCAAAGATGAAAATATTTTGCATATTTATAAATTGGTGTGGGATTTGTATTGTGTGTTGTGTCTTAATTATTCACTGATTTGGTGTTTCTAAATGCTTTACTTACCTGTCTCTTAAAGTAAAGCCTGCCTGCTCGCTCCCAAGGGTTGAGCATGGGAATAATTTTCTGACACCTATTCTGAGCCCTATACTGTGTTAGTGGCCTAATTGCTTGTCGTCAATGCGTATTTACCACTACTAATAACTCAGTTTCCAACAGTTCTAAAAAGCTTTCAAACGCAATGTTTTTATAGCCTCAGATATGATGAGCATACCTTGTAACAAAGTTCCTCTCAATACTGACTGTACAGTTCTGCTTCCAAAGGGCCTGATTCACACAAGTATTTGGAGACAAAATCCTAATTTTATGACTTTCGGTATTAAAAGGCATTTAGGAGTAGTAAAGTTAGGATTCCTAATATTACTACTCCTAAACTGAGGCAAAAACCTAAAGTTATGACTTTCGCTATTCACAAAAGGCATTTAGGAGTATTAAAGGGGAAACAACGTTTACAACGCAACTTTTACAACGCACTACCATTACAACGAAACTTTTACAACGCAAAAACTATTACAACGCATGCATTTACAACGTATGTTTTTACAACGAAGATACCTTTACAACGCATACCATTACAACGTAAGTATTGGTAAGTATATAATTATATTTAAAATGTTATAGTTTTGGGTTTTTGGGTAAAGGGGTATTTTTAGGGTTCAGGGTCAGTTTTGGGTTTTTGGGTAAAGGGGTATTTTTAGGGTTCAGGGTCAGTTTTGGGTTTTTGGGTAAAGGGGTATTTTTAGGGTTCAGGGTCAGTTTTGGGTTTTTGGGTAAAGGGGTATTTTTAGGGTTCAGGGTCAGTTTTTAGTTTTTGGGTAAAGGGGTATTTTTAGGGTTCAGGGTCAGTTTTTAGTTTTTGGGTAAAGGGGTATTTTTAGGGTTAAGGGTCAGTTTTTAGTTTTTGGGTAAAGGGGCATTTTTAGGGTTCAGGGTCAGTTTTTAGTTTTTGGGTAAAGGGGCATTTTTAGGGTTCAGGGTCAGTTTTGGGTTTTTGGGGTACAGGGGTACAGTGTAAAAATAAAGTAAAATTAAATTTAAATTAAATTAATTTAATGAAATTAAATTAAATTAAATTATATTATATTAATTTTAATTAATTTACATAAAAAAATTTATTATATACTTACCAATACTTACGTTTAATGGTATGCGTTGTAAAGGTATATGCGTTGTAAAAACTTGCGTTGTAAATGTATGCGTTGTAATAGATTTTGGGTTGTAAAAATTTCGTTGTAATGGTAGTGCGTTGTAAAAGTTGCGTTGTAATGTCATACATCCGTATTAAAGTTAGGATTCCTAACTTTACTACTCCTAAACTGAGACAAAATCCTAACTTTCAACTTTTGGTATTCACAAAGGGCATTTAGGAGTAGTAAAGTTAGGAATAGTAACTTTACTACTCCTAATTGCCTTTTGTGAATACCAAAAGTTGTAAAGTTAGGATTTTGTCTCATATTACTTTTGTGAATTGGGCCCAAAGATTTTAGCCTCAATAAGTACATCATCTATGCCACATCCACTGAGATAACTTGCACACCTCAACGCAACTTTTGTCATGTGAAAAACACCCATCATTGGTTGAACATCATCAAATTCTCCTGGATTGCTCATAAAATGTCAACTACAATATGGGAAACACCCTCATCACAGAAAATTGGCAGTATAGGCTGGTCTAGCTGAGCACACACATTTTGGAAATTGTTTAGAACTGTTCAAACTGTTACCTAGTTTGTGACTGGAGATGGTATTACTGGTAATCTAAAAACCCAACCTTCTTCAGTGGGACCGTATTCTGGGAGATCGGAGCATGAATTCCAGCCCAAGAACGAACTGCCTTTTCTTCATCCTTCAGTCCATACAGAATAAGCAATATGATAAATTCAGTTAAATCAGCTTTGCGGACTGCAGCATCAGGTAGAAGAAGATCCATGTCCTCATCCACTTTTAAAATTTCTGCTAGACTGGTACATGTTGATGGCTTGTAGTGATTTTGCACATGTTGGCAAGACAGTTGGGTTATAATTTGCAGCTTTGTTTGTTTATGCCTACAGCTGACACAGCTTGTTTTCCAGCAGCTACTACATTGGTACAGTCTTGAAAAAGCGCCATGTCAGTGTCATGTGTGTTGAATGTTGTAGACAAAGAAGAGCTGTCTTCAAAATCTACATTATGAAGAGCAGCAATTGTAAACCATTTCCTGGTAAAGTGACTAGGAAGCGGTGTGCTGTTGGATTCACAAGATTTTATAGCATGAGCTGCTAAGTTCCTGGTCCATACTATGTCATTATAACTTGTTGAGATATATCACTCCTATTTATTGAATGATTAGATCTCTACTTTTGCACTTTTCATACATTGGTGGGCAGTCATCATGTGTAACGCAGTTTTCTTTTTGCTATGATGTAATTCATAAAACATGATTTGAAAAAGACAGTACATTTGCACAGCATAAACCCGTCAGTTCATGGGATTGTCTTCCATTTCTGTGCTTATATCTTCAAAGCCATCATCAATGTCGTTGGCTTCTGTTCTGAACTCAAAAATGTTAGTTTGTAACAGTTTTGCTTTCACACAGTTTGTCATTAAGACCAAAAGCTGACTTTTTCAGGACGTTTCTCAAAATGGTTCCTGTTGATTTTATTGCATCCTGGGATCTTATTTTACAGCAGGAACTTCAGGAGTCAAATCAGCTAAGAAGACCATAAGTCGCTCATTCTTTTCGTTAGACTGACAAAAATGTATTCTGTCATCGTACATTCATACCAGAAAAATCTTTATTTCATTATTATATATCAATACAGTTTCATCAATGTTGAATATTATTTCTCTGAACTCACTGAGTGTGTACCCGTATCCAGCACTCAAGAGTGGCATTAAAAAATAATTTGCTTTTCAAAGAGTGAAAACTTCACTGAGGGCTGGCGGTTACAGTGCTGCTGGGAGTTCAGTGTGCATTCATGTTTTCAAATTTATGCACCCATGCAGTTCAGGTGGGAATACAAATACACTGCAAATACATTCACCTCGCTCTTTAGATCAGCTATTTGGCTAAAAACTTCATCATGGATGAAACTAGATAAAAACATGTTTGCCCTTTGAGACTCACATAATCTGTACTTTGTTCTTTCATCAATCCCTTTCGCCAGTGTCCTGGCTAAACCACAGATAACGCATTTAAGATCCTCTGCTATATGAGCAGTTGTTGGAAGTGGACAAGTGGTATCCATCAATCTTCTAAGTGGATGGGCATTGGGCTTGGCTGTTGTCGCTTTCTTTGAAGGCACATATTCTTGCTGTGATTCACTGGTTTCTGCTGTTTTTGACAATTTTTTTCCAGGCTTCTTTCCATTGTATATGACTTGTAGCACTTTTTGTTACAGTGATAAAATATTCGATCCTCTTCACCCATACGTTTCAAACTTTTGCGAACTTTGTCTTGCTGTGTTTCTGCAGCTTCTCAAACTCTCTTCTGTTCAGCCACAGTTGATGTTAGCTTTTCTTTCGGATTAGTTTGGCATATGACACAATTTGTTGTTGTTGAAGTAATCCTCAGATTTTGTAGTTAGCAACCCTCTGTCAGGAGGTAAAGATCCTCTGCTACCACTTGCTACGCTCATGTTTACGAAATTGAATCAACAGACAACCTGAAACAAAGACAATATTCAAATTAATTACCAATATGATGGCTAAAACACATCATTATAGAGCTGCCGTTTTGGAAATTGGTAGAAGCGTTCGTCTGAGGAGTTGTTTTCTGTGTTTACATGACTACTTGACCCCCAAAATCTATGTTTTGACACCTAAATAAAGTATATAGGTCTCATGGTTCCTGAAATAGTACATCATCACTGCAACACATCCACCATTTTTAAAAATGCCATCCTGAAAAATCCAGCCCAGATTAGCAATGCCTACCCAAGCTAACTTACTTCTGTAATGATACAAAAACAAAAATCAAAAATCAAAATCTCTGGTCAACAATTTTTTAATGAAGGCATATCAAGGGGCGAGGACAACTATTTGAAGATTGACATCAGGGCACTGGGAGGCAGGAATTACTTAGCGGCACACTGGGAGACTGGGCTGGTATTACTTGTTCTTGGGAATGTGGAAGCTGGCCATATCTGTTTCTGAGCTTTTGGAGGCATGTTACACATGGTGATTAGCTTGTGATGGCTGCTTTTGCATGTTGCTGGCAATGTAGAGGTTGTCCTTACATATTACTGGACATGTCTGGACGGTCTGTTGCATGTGAACAACAGCTATAAGTGTTGAGGTGCTTGCAGTGCACGGACGCACCTACTGCTAGGCATGTTGAGCCTGGTCATACATTTATTTGGTCACCTGAAGTCTGACATCCCTTATTGCCTGGTATTGTAACAGGATAACTGGCTAAATGTGTATTATCTACGAAATGTGACCAATGCCCATTCAAACATGTAAATGTATCTGTAAATATTATCCTATTGAAAGCAGTTTTACTAGTCCAATGTGGTTTACAATGGGCAGATTCTCAATAACCAAGAACCACACACCATTTGTAAATTGGGATTTAATTCCCGTCAAAGTTTAGACTGTGTTGTGGTCTGAAACATTGAGGGAGGACTCCGGAAGCCTATAAGTAAACTTTGTATGCTCTCATGTTTTCACCTGAATTACCAACCCCATCTGCTTGATAGTTTTACCATCTGGTACCACCTGTCCAAAGATTCCTCCCAAAAATTAGGGGTCTCTAGTTGGCAGAGGTAAGTACCTTTGACTAAATAGGGACCCTTGCGTCTAGTCAGGGTAAGGGGGTACACTCCTAAAATAACCCCTGCTCTCCCCCTTGGTAGCTTGGCACGAGCAAACAGGCTTATCTCAGAGGCAGTCTGTAAAGTATTTGTGAACCCATACAGTAACCCAGTGACAACACTACAGGTGGACACCACACAAGTTGTATTATAAAAATAAATATTTTTATATAGACTCAACACCAGACCACAAACAACAAAAATCCACAATACTTTACTTTAAAAATGGTAGAATTAGCTTAGTTATCTTTAGATGTAAAATGCGACACTTTAAGTTCAATGTACCTTTGGATGCGTAATGTTATACAACAAAAGTATTGCAGGGAAGGTGATGCATCGGTTCCTTACACGCAAGAACGATGATGCGTCAGGTCCCTACTGATGCGTACGGGACACGTTGGCTCTTCTCGGCGTGGGGAGGTGATGTGTTGGTTTCTTACTGTGCTTCCGTGGCGATGCACCTCGCAACACAGTGATGCAATGAAGAACCGGTGAAAAAAATCAAAATGGCGTCTTCTCCTTAATGCGACATGATGTGTGCACGCCCAACGGCCGTGCTGCAACTCAATGATTCTTCTGAGCCACGACAGGCCCTGTGACACGCCTCCCGGTGATGCAGCGGTGTCTGAGGCGACGTTGATCCTCTTCTCCGGCGATGCGAGGTGCTTCAGCAACAATGCGACAGCTGCGGCAGTGGCACAGTATCCCAGCAATGCGATGACGGCGGCTGCGGTAGCGACATGCTTCTCCGATGATGCAGCGGCGTCTGGTGCGACGTCGATCCTCTTCTCCGGTGATGCGAGGCGCTTTCGCGTTGTGAAGCAACAGCGGCAGTGGCGGCGACACACTTCTTCTTAGTGAGTCACTCTTCCAGCTCCTTGCGACACAAAGTCCCTCAGAAAGCCCAAAACAACTGCAGACACTTCCAAAAAACTATTGGGGAGCTTGTGGGTGAAGTCTGTTGTCCCTGAGACTTCAGCAGGAGGCAAGCTCTATCTCAAGCCCTTGGAGATACTTCACAAGTTGGATGAAAGTAGCACAAAGTCCTTTCTCCCCTCTTTGGCAGTCAGGCAACCACTCAGAGAACTATACTAAACTCTCAATAGTAGTGCCTGTATAGAACTGAACCGAACATATTACCTAAAGAAAACACAGTACCTCAGGAGAAAAGTAAAGACAATGAAAGTAGTGGAGAAAAATGTGGAGAAAAATGCCCATCAGCCCACCCAATGGCGGAACTTCGTCATCTGGGTCTTTTTGAAATGAAAACTGGTATCCGCTAGCCACCTCATCTCATTTTATGAGGGTTGCTAGAGCTGGATCCTCCAGTGTGTGTATAAGCCAACAGGTAGAAGTAGTGGGCTGAAGGAGCAAGTTGCAGTGCACAAAAAGTGGTGTGAAAAAGAAAGAAAATTGTTAAAATTGCCTGTTCTGATGCCTAAGGAAAACTTTATTGGGTTTGTACAGCAAAACGGCAAGATTAAAACACAGAGTGGAGATAGTATGTAAAGAATTACTATCTATCATAGATTTCAATGGTCGACATGTTTCAGCCTTCACAGGCTTTCATCAGGACCTACGATAAACACTACTGCAACAAACCAAAATGATGTGTGTCGTGATATGATTATTTCGACCTACCAGTAATATTAACTTCCAGGCAGTCTCATATCATAATGTCTCAAAATACTCCTGAGGGAAAGAAAAAGTTTATTCAAATACACAAAAACAGAGCAAATATCAAACCTATTGACACAACCTCTAGTGTATTCTACTGAAAAAATACTCAATTTTTTTGTGTGTAACTCACCCTTGACTTGAAGGGGATAGGACCTCACCTCACCTGGGCTCGCTCAGGGTAGTAGAGGCCACGCTCTAAAATTGGAGTGCAAAGAGAAAAAAGGAACAACAATAATTGTAATTACAATATGTATCTATTTTGTCTAAGAACAAATTCGGTTGCTTAATTCTACTCATGAGGATGACCATGGATGGTGCAGGCAAAAACATGGCAGACATTTATTAGGAATACTCAATCCCAAACGAGAACCAGAGTGTTAGAAGTAAAGAAAAAGAAACACGAGATGACTAAGCCTTCACTCACCTCTCCGTCGTTGCCTCCGGCTTTCTTCTGAGCCGAGGGGAAGGTGACGAGACTAGTCATCTAATGGGCTATAAACAAAAAGAGCGGACCATAGAGGGAGCTCTCTGTTAATTTTGTAGATGTGCTGATTGGTTTACACTTTGTGTATGCTGATTCGTTGGTATAACTAACCGGAATACGGAAATGAAAAGACGACTTTGCGTCTATTGCAAGCATACAGGAAACAGGGAAATTACGGACCAGTGAGGAAAGAGGCTATTACATGCCGTTTCCTCTCACCCATTGGTTCTGTGGTGTTCCGGAAATAGTCCGCATGCCCTATCCTGGCCAGCCGGAAACAGAATGCTCACACGCTCGTTGCAGGTTTGTATGAACACGCGAAAAGCCACTCTCGTTTCTACGTGCATCTTAAAAACCGAGAACTTCTTGACGAAGAAGGACTCATTACCCCTTTAGTATTCAACTATAGTGTTTAGGCAAGTGTGCAGGCCACGCCGTCACAATGTGCAACACTATCAGATGCTATAAAATGTTAAAGGAAGGGGACAGGGCTCCCTTGCGCGTTAGTATGGTCACGCTTTGTAATGTTATGAACCGTGTTGACGATTTTCGAGCAACACGGCAATGTCGCACTTATGTCGGCTTATTCCATTATATAGAATAGTATTAATTGCTCGTTTATCAAACAATGAAATGCGACATAGCGTGTAGGAGTAATAATCAAATAATAGAATTCCGGATGGAAAAAATTGCGAAACAGGGAGGCAAATTTATTTTTTTGTCTGGTGGTTAATTAATATGTCCGAAGGTGACTATAATTGCTATCCTTAAAATGGAGCGAAAAAGCAAGTTGTCACCCCGTGTGTAGTACATTCACAGTCATAGAGTGGAAAGCAATTACATAAGTCTACAGCAGACAAAAAGAGATGGAGAGAAATCTAATTCCCAGAAATCAAGGAGACATACTAAGTGTCAGTCAAGGGTGCATAAAAGATTATAAGAAAACAACAGAACTATGTTGGTTTATGTTGTGTACTGACCATAAGATTTAGAATGGTACAGGTTAGAGCGAACCCTGCGAATGTGTTTGGTGACTGATAGTGATATAGACCATATCAGTAACTATTTGGATCTGCTGAGTCTCCCACTTTGATTAGATTTTATCTTTTTAAATCTGTAACCAAGGTATGTCATCATTCAACCCCTCAGTGTCACTCTTCAGCTTGAAAACCCACTTCTGTTCTTTCTGAACAGAAATGCGGAGATGTCACTGACATGTGGGGGTATGAATGGTTGCTCTAGTACTAACCATTCCAACTCATCTGACGAATGTTTCATCGTGAGGAAATGGTTTGTCAATCGGGTTGCTTGTTTGTTCCGTCTGATTGTGCTTTTATGCTCCTGTATTCTCAATTTCACTTTTCTGGTCGTCATGCCTATATAGCGGAGAGCACACGGACACGTGATCTGGTAGATGACTTTTTCACTGTTGCAATTCGTGTGCCTCCTTAACACCCAGGGTCGCGATGTACCAATGTCTACCGACGTGGTTCTCCTAGTCTGTGGACACACCGAGCAGTTACCACAAGGGTGGTGTCCTTGTACAGGCGGAAGATTCCACAGTGTTGTTGTGGTGTCATGGGTGGAGGTTCTTGGTCTAGTGTGAACAAGTTCATCCCTTAGAGACGTACTTCTTTTAAAGGAGAAAAGTGGTAGAGGTATCTTATCACCTGAGCTGTTCAAAATACGCCACTTGTGTCTTATGATCTTCTGGATCTTCGTGGATGCCATGCTGAATGTAGTGACGCATGTCAGACTCTCTAGCGGACGTTTTTCAACTGGTGGAGCAAGTAATGCTTCACGGTGGTTGTTGGAAGCCCTCTTGTTGGCTTTTCTTATTAACTTGCTCGGATAGAGTCTTGACTTAAGTCTGTCAGTCAAATCTTCAGCTTGAGCTACAAAATCAGATTTATCGGAACAATTTCTATGAACTCTCAGAAATTGTCCGAAAGGTAAATTCTCTCGCAGTGCACGAGGATGATGGCTATCAAACCTCAGTAGTGAATTGCGTGACATTGACTTTCGTTATAGAGTGCTTGTCAAATGCCCTCCCTTTGGAATCACAAGAAGGTCCAAGAATGGAAGTTCAGTGTTGCTGTATTCCACCGTAAACCTGAGACAAGGATTCTGGTTATTCAGCCAGGTTTGAAACTCCAGTATAGATTGACTATCTCCTCGCCACACCACCAAGATATCATCGATATATCTTTTCCACACCACCATTTGGTGGTGATATGGATTTGTATGGTTAAGGACGTGGTGGGTCTCAAAATGGTGAACATACAAATTGGCCAGACTCGGCGCAAATTTGCTGCCCATTGATGTACCCGATGTTTGTAGGTACAAGCAGTCCTCAAAACCGAAGTAGTTTTCGGTCATGGCTATCCTTGCAAGTTCCAAAATGAAACGGATAGGTGTGATGCTCTCCCACGGGGTCGCTTCTAGCAGTTCTTGCACAACCTGCAAGGTTTGTGCTTGGGGTATGCAGGTGTATAGCGATTCCACATCGAAACTGACAAGAATGTCAGTCTCGGTGTTGAACTCAACCTCTGGTAGTAGTCTCAGGACATCTTTGGTGTCCTGGAGGTAAGTTGGCATGGATTTGACTAGAGGGCTCATTTTTCTCCACTACTTTCATTGTCTTTACTTTTTTCCTGAGGTACTGTGTTTTCTTTAGGTAATATGTTCGGTTCAGTTCTATACAGGCACTACTATTGAGAGTTTAGTATAGTTCTCTGAGAGACCGCGGTATCCTTCGTGTGTGTGGCATTAGTTTAGTTGGGGGACAGGATACGAGTTGGTCTATAAAAAAAATTTCCCCTCAGACCCTCCTCAAGTTTGTTTTCGAGTATATTTGTGCAGCTACGGCTGCGGGTCAATATTGCAATTAGCAGGCTCAAGCGAGCCGGCCCGCTCTGAGGAGTGATTTATCGGTGGTGGTGCAACCATGGCAGATTTTGGAGGTTTAGGTTTCGATGACGAGATGTTATCATCCATTCTCAACGAGAACCCAAGTATGCTAGACTTGGTACCGACCAGTGGGCCCACCGTTGTGGGTGATTGGGATACGGTATTGGATCTGAAGAAGAGTCACTCTCGCACTACCGTGCATGGACAAATTATGGCCGAGTATTTAAACGGGAAGTGTGCTCCCACAGGCCTTATTGTCACTAATGCGCCTAGACTTTTTCTCACGGATAAAGCTTTTGTGAAGGACTGGTCATTAATAGCCTGGCGCTGTACGCGCGATTGGCTAATTTTAATAATCACGACTGCCAAAAGGGTGGCAGATGCAATACTGGTAGAGATCCAGGTCCTAGAAAGCAAAATCAAAACAACCCTTACGACGAAACGCTTTGAGAAACTACAAGAAGAGAGCAATAAAGCTAATAAAGAATATAAAGAACCAATATTTTTCACCAAAATTGAGAAATTTAAAAAAGATTTAGCTAAGTTCTCTCATGAGAAAATATATCCTTACACCAGCGATAGCTATATCCCTGACGACTACAACAAACAAGGAAAACCACGTGGTTCAAATTAAGCCAACTCCTCCGATCCGGAATCCTCCGATTCGGATAGTAGTGGTACATCGCAGTGGAGAGGAAGGGGTCGACAGAATCGTCCTAATCGGAGACGCAATGGACAGGGTAACATGTACCAACAAGGTTCCTGGTGGCCACCCGCACCATGGGGCTATCCGCAGTTTCCCCCTCCAATGCCCCAGTATACCATGCAGCCCAACTACTACGACAGCCATGCTTTTTTAGGACAGGGCCGTGGCTGGAAGGGGGGGAGGCGGAGGGGCCAGAATACAGTACAATGGGCGGACGAGCAAGATCCTGCGGTCACTCGCAGCAAGCGAGGTCAGTGACTGTAATACCAGGGAGTAAAGAGGACTTGGTGGTCAATTTGAGCTCACGTGTCTTGTCCCCTATCGAACATCAAGTACTAAACAAAGGCCTAGGGTTTGTACCCACGAACAATGGAGATGCCTTCCAACTTCGGAGGGAAATTGAATTTTTTTTCCGTAAAATTTGCCTTCATTTTTTTTTGCAGATAGCAGAAAAAATGAAACTCAAGAGAGTTCGGATACGAATACAGGCCTGAAAATCAAATCTACTTTAACCCCCCTTTTGCAACAAGTTCCATCCAGAGTTGGGACTTTTGAAACAGCTGTGGTACAAGAGTTGGAATCTCTAGATTTTTCCAAAACCGGCATTTTCCAAAATCTATCAAAAAATGAGAGAGCAGCACTTACCACTTTGTCAAAAGACACTAGCATCACGATAAAACCGGCCGATAAGGGTGGGGCAACAGTCATCCTAGATACCGCCACCTATCGGACCGAGTGCTTGAGACAGCTAGGTAACACAAACTCGTATACCATACTTCAGGAGGATCCCACCATCCGGCTCCTCAGTGAAATTAAAAATCTAGTGGAAGAGGCGAGTGCGGAGGGCTGGATAACTGCGCAAGAGGCAAAATTTCTAGTAACACTACATCCAGTGACTCCGTACTTTTATGTGTTACCGAAAATCCATAAGGTAGCCAGACCACCCCCAGGACGACCGATCATATCAGGGATAGGGTCTCTACTTGAACCCTTGTCCGCATTTGTGGAGTTCTTCCTGAGCCCTCTAGTCAAATCCAAGCCAACTTACCTCCAGGACACCAAAGATGTCCTGAGACTACTACCAGAGGTTGAGTTCAACACCGAGACTGACATTCTTGTCAGTTTCGATGTGGAATCGCTATACACCTGCATACCCCAAGCACAAACCTTGCAGGTTGTGCAAGAACTGCTAGAAGCGACCCCGTGGGAGAGCATCACACCTATCCGTTTCATTATGGAACTTGCAAGGATAGCCATGACCGAAAACTTCTTCGGTTTTGAGGACTGCTTGTACCTACAAACATCGGGTACATCAATGGGCAGCAAATTTGCGCCGAGTCTGGCCAATTTGTATGTTCACCATTTTGAGACCCACCACGTCCTTAACCATACAAATCCATATCACCACCAAATGGTGGTGTGGAAAAGATATATCGATGATATCTTGGTGGTGTGGCGAGGAGATAGTCAATCGATACTGGAGTTTCAAACCTGGCTGAATAACCAGAATCCTTGTCTCAGGTTTACGGTGGAATACAGCAACACTGAACTTTCATTCTTGGACCTTCTTGTGATTCCAAAGGGAGGGCATATATTTTGAACAGCTCAGGTGATAAGATACCTCTACCACTTTTCTCCTTCAAAAGAAGTACGTCTCTAAGGGATGAACTTGTTCACACTAGACCAAGAACCTCCACCCATGACACCACAACAACACTGTGGAATCTTCCGCCTGTACAAGGACACCACCCTTGTGGTAACTGCTCGGTGTGTCCACAGACTAGGAGAACCACGTCGGTAGACATTGGTATATCGCGACCCTGGGTGTTAAGGAGGCACACGAATTGCAACAGTGAAAAGGTCATCTACCAGATCACGTGTCCGTGTGCTCTCCGCTATATAGGCATGACGACCAGAAAAGTGAAATTGAGAATACAGGAGCATAAAAGCACAATCAGACGGAACAAACAAGCAACCCGATTGACAAACCATTTCCTCACAATGAAACATTCGTCAGATGAGTTGGAATGGTTAGTACTAGAGCAACCATTCATACCCCCACATGTCAGTGACATCTCCGCATTTCTGTTCAGAAAAGAACAGAAGTAGGTTTTCAAGCTGAAGAGTGACACTGAGGGGTTGAATGATGACATACCTTGGTTACAGATTTAAAAAGATAGAATCTAATCAAAGTGGGAGACTCAGCAGATCCAAATAGTTACTGATATGGTCTATATCACTATCAGTCACCAAACACATTCGCAGGGTTCGCTCTAACCTGTACCATTCTAAATCTTATGGTCAGTACACAACATAAACCAACATAGTTCTGTTGTTTTCTTATAATCTTTTATGCACCCTTGACTGACACTTAGTATGTCTCCTTGATTTCTGGGAATTAGATTTCTCTCCATCTCTTTTTGTCTGCTGTAGACTTATGTAATTGCTTTCCACTCTATGACTGTGAATGTACTACACACGGGGTGACAACTTGCTTTTTCGCTCCATTTTAAGGATAGCAATTATAGTCACCTTCGGACATATTAATTAACCACCAGACAAAAAAAAAATTTGCCTCCCTGTTTCGCAATTTTTTCCATCCGGAATTCTATTATTTGATTATTACTCCTACACGCTATGTCGCATTTCATTGTTTGATAAACGAGCAATTAATACTATTCTATATAATGGAATAAGCCGACATAAGTGCGACATTGCCGTGTTGCTCGAAAATCGTCAACACGGTTCATAACATTACAAAGCGTGACCATATTAACGCGCAAGGAAGCCCTGTCCCCTTCCTTTAACATTTTATAGCATCTGGTAGTGTTGCACATTGTGACGGCGTGGCCTGCACACTTGCCTAAACACTATAGTTGAATACTAAAGGGGTAATGAGTCCTTCTTCGTCAAGAAGTTCTCGGTTTTTAAGATGCACGTAGAAACGAGAGTGGCTTTTCGCGTGTTCATACAAACCTGCAACGAGCGTGTGAGCATTCTGTTTCCGGCTGGCCAGGATAGGGCATGCGGACTATTTCCGGAACACCACAGAACCAATGGATGAGAGGAAACGGGATGTAATAGCCTCTTTCCTCACTGGTCCGTAATTTCCCTGTTTCCTGTATGCTTGCAATAGACGCGAAGTCGTCTTTTCATTTCCTTATTCCGGTTAGTTATACCAACGAATCAGCATACACAAAGTGTAAACCAATCAGCACATCTACAAAATTAACAAAGAGCTCCCTCTATGGTCCGCTCTTTGTGTTTATAGCCCATGAGATGACTAGTCTTGTCACCTTCCCCTCGGCTCAGAAGAAAGCCGGAGGCAACGACGGAGAGGTGAGTGAAGGCTTAGTCATCTCGTGTTTCTTTTTCTTTACTTCTAACACTCTGGTTCTCGTTTGGGATTGAGTATTCCTAATAAATGTCTGCCATGTTTTTGCCTGCACCATCCATGGTCATCCTCATGAGTAGAATTAAGCAACCGAATTTGTTCCTAGACAAAATAGATACATATTGTAATTACAATTATTGTTGTTCCTTTTTTCTCTTTGCACTCCAATTTTAGAGCGTGGCCTCTACTACCATGAGCGAGCGCCAGGTGAGGTGAGGTCCTATCCCCTTCAAGTCAAGGGTGAGTTACACACAAAAAAATGGAGTATTTTTTCAGTAGAATACACTAGAGGTTGTGTCAATAGGTTTGATATTTGCTCTGTTTTTGTGTATGTGAATAAACTTTTTCTTTTCCTCAGGAGTATTTTGAGACATTATGATATGAGACTGCCTGGAAGTTAATATTACTGGTAGGTCGAAATAATCATATCACGACACACATCATTTTGGTTTGTTGCAGTAGTGTTTATCGTAGGTCCTGATGAAAGCCTGTGAAGGCTGAAACATGTTGACCATTGAAATCTATGATAGATAGTAATTCTTTACATACTATCTCCACTCTGTGTTTTAATCTTGCCGTTTTGCTGTACAAACCCAATAAAGTTTTCCTTAGGCATCAGAACAGGCAATTTTAACAATTTTCTTTCTTTTTCACACCACTTTTTGTGCACTGCAACTTGCTCCTTCAGCCCACTACTTCTACCTGTTGGCTTATACACACACTGGAGGATCCAGCTCTAGCAACCCTCATAAAATGAGATGAGGTGGCTAGCGGATACCAGTTTTCATTTCAAAAAGACCCAGATGACGAAGTTCCGCCATTGGGTGGGCTGATGGGCATTTTTCTCCACATTTTTCTCCACTACTTTCATTGTCTTTACTTTTCTCCTGAGGTACTGTGTTTTCTTCAGGTAATATGTTCGGTTCAGTTCTATACAGGCACTACTATTGAGAGTTTAGTATATTTCTCTGAGAGACCGCGGTATCCTTCGTGTGTGTGGCATTAGTTTAGTTGGGGGACAGGATACGAGTTGGTCTATAAAAACATTTTCCCCTCAGACCCTCCTCAAGTTTGTTTTCGAGTCAGGCAACCACTGCAGGTCAACCCCTCATGCTTAGGGACAGTCTCTCTGGTTCCTCTCCTCAGCAAAGGTTTCCTCTTGTTTTCCCAAAAGTGATCTAAAGTTCTGGGGTCTGGGTCCCCCCTTTTATGCTCATTTTCTCTTTGTTCTCTGAAGGCAGAAAGGCCTTTGCCTAGTCCAAATCAGTTCTGGTCAGTCCTGGAGCACTTTGTTGACAAGACTCCTTCTTTCCTTTCACAGTGCAGGCCAGGGACATCAGACACACCACAGGAGGTGGAGCCAGCATTGTGGAGGGGAGACACAGCCCTATTCAGGTCCCAGGTGCAACTCCTCCCTCCCATCTGCATGCAGATCTCTCTATTCAGCCCTGTGCTGACTTACCCTGTTTCCTGGAATCCCCCAGCCCCTGTCACTCAAACTCCAGACAAGGAATACACAACCTAGCAGAGGCAGACCTGGATGGTTAAACAAGAAAATAGCTACTTTCTAAAAGTGGTATTTTCAAACACAGAATGTTAAAACCTACATCACTAAAAGATGTATTTTATCATTCTGAGTTCACGCATTCTAAACTCGAATTTCTACCTAGTTCCCTGAGTCAGTTAGGATTATAAGATGTAATAATCGAACTGCCCATTCAGGCCTAGGTCCGCATGGCAGTACCAGACTGCACACAGGCTCTGTAATGGCAGACCTGAGACACACTTTTACAGGCTGCTTCTGTGGGTGGCACAACCAGTGCTGCAAGCCCACCAGCAGCATTTGGTTTACAAGCCCTGGGCACACTCAGTGCACTGTACTAGAGTCTGACATGTAAACCAAACCAGCCAATCATGGAGTCACTAATCCATACATCAATTACCATAGGGAGCACTTGCACTGTGGCACTGGATAGCAGTGGCACAGTGTCCAAAGCATCTGATGACTAGCAAAAACACATGAGGCAACAGCAAAAAATGGAAGGGAGACCAACACCTAGGTGCCAGGTCTAACAACTCATCAGTTTCAACCTTTTGCGAACTTTGTCTTGCTTTATTTCTGCAGCATCTCAAACTCTCCTCGGTTCAGTCACAGTTGATGTTAGCTTACCGAAACAAAAATCAAAAATCAAAATCTTTGGACAACTATTTTTTAACTGAGGTATATTAAGGGGCCAGGACTACTATTTGAAGATTGACATGAGGGCACTTGGAGGCAGGAATTACTTCGCTGAACACAGGGAGACTGGGCTGGTATCACCTGTTTTGGGGCATGTGGAAGCTGGCCATATCTGTTTTTGAGCTTATGGAGGCATGTTACACATGGTGATTAGCTTGTGAAGGCTGCTTTTGCATGTTGCTGGCAATGTAAAGGTTGTCCTTACATATTGTTGGACATGTCTGGACTATCTGTTACATGTGAACAACAGCTATAAGTGTTGAGGTGCATGCAGTGCACGGACGCACCTACTGCTAGGCATGTGGAGCCTGGTCATACATTTTGTTGGTCACCTGAAGACTGACGTCCCTTATTGCCTGTTATTGTAACAGGATAATTGGCTAAATGCGTATTATCCAGGAAATGTGACCAATGCCTATTCAACCATGTAAATGTATCTGTAAATCTTTTCCTATTGAAAGCAGTTTTACTTGTCCAATGTGGTTTAAAATGGGCTGATTAACAATATTGTTTCTAAAGTACTTAGCGAGAACTACAAACCATTTGTAAATTGGGATTTAATTCCCATCAAAGTTTAGACTGTGTTATGGTCTGAAACAGTGAGGGAGGACTCTGGAAGCCTATAAGAAAACTTTGAATGCTCTCATGTTTCCACCTGAATTACCAACCCAATATGCTTGACAGTTTTACCATCTGGTACCACCTGTCCAAAGATACCTCCAAAAAAGGACTCTCTACTACTCCTAGAAAACTGAACTTGAGATAATTTCATGTTTTAACAATATTACTAGTCCAACGTGCTTCTCGCAGTATTGTTCCCCACGGTTTTCTGGAAATATCCAATATCACAATAACTAAGGGGGTCATTAGGATGGCGGGCGGACTTTGCCCGCCCGCCATCCTCGTGGTAAAAGGGACCGCCCGCCATAAGTGCGGGGGTCCCGTGAGGGGTATTAGGATGTGCCCGCCACTGTGGCTTGATGTGAGGGACAACAAACCTCTAGGCCTAAGAAAGGGCACATTTCTGAAAAATGTTCTTGAGATAAATGCGGTAAAGGTCAGAGGTTACTTAATTTCAGCCGGTGTATGACACCAGGACACCAGGACTCATTTTTGTGCACGGGCACTTATTTTCATCATCAAACAGAAAATACAAAGAAAGACATCTAATATTTGCAATCTATTTTTTACAAACTGATTTCAACCAGATTCCACATATATAATACTACTTTATGTGCATGTTTGCACATGCATATATGCATCTTCAAATTGAGATGCTGACATATAAGGGTTCTGTGCAAAGCACTCATCTGCACCTTCGAGATAGGCTCATTTTATGTGACATACCTATCATGAACTAACCTACAAATTACACACAGATACATCAGGCCCATTAGCCCACCAAGTAACATAACTAACATTGTTAGCGGTGACTTCAAGTTATGTACATATGATATCAGCACACACTGAACTACATGACTTAATAGCTTAAAACTGTGGTGTCAATTTTGAAGGAGATATTAGGGCATATGTACCAAAGCATTTTTCTGGTTGGAAACGACCCGATTTGCAGAATTGGGACATTTCCGACCGTAACAATGCTTTTTTATATGTACAAAACGCATGTCATCGAATCGAAATTCCTGTTTAACAATTTGGCGTCTGGAAGGGGCATGTTTAGGGTGCCCCATTCTTATTCCAAATTGCAGTGGTATGTAGTTTTGCAACTGAATTATAGTTTCAAAACATTCATTTTTTGCCAACACCTCACAGATGGTGGTAACCATTCGCAAATAGGATAGAGTCCTCAGGGGACCATTCCCCTTTGTAAATGTTGAAACAAATATTTTTTTAAGCAAAATGTTACTTAAACATTTAATTTTTGTCTTTTCAAATGCATCCTGTTTTCCATTAGGGAAAAGGGCTGAATTAAAAAAAAAAGAGCAAAAGGTTGCTTTATTGAAAAAAAATGATAGCCATGGTGGCCTCCTGACCCCAGCTAGTAACCATCCCTGTGATGCCTGCAATTCCTAATGGGTTGCAAATTGTGACCTACCTCATAAGTATTCATGAGGTAGGTGGATTGCGACCCCATTAGGAATCACTATACAAAACTCGATGGATTGCATACATTAGGAATTGCAATTTCCTAATTCGACTCGCAAAAAAACGAAATTAGGAAATCGCAATGCCTAGAGTTGTACATTTGGCCCATACTTTTTGTTACGGAATGTTATCAATTTATCCTCAATTTATTCCTGTATCTCATAAAATGTTTGTATACGATACAGCCAATCGACTATGTCTGTAAAACACTTGAAGGGCTATAAGCCCAGTGGTTAATTTGAGCAAGTGGTTTGTGGTGTTCAGGACCAACACTTAATTGACAACACTGGCACTTGTAAAAGTCTACCACATGGTGGCACTGTTTGACTAATCACAAAATGAGCACAACAACAGTTGTTTAATATTTTAATATAATTAAAAATGAGTAATATCTGCCACCCAAGCCATGGGTGATGGTTATTAGTTGTGTAGGTCATTTCATTGGCAGCGCTGCAGGCCAATATCATTGGCAGTGCTGCAGGCCAATGTGTGATGCAAGCTGCAGTGGCCTTCAGACGAGGGCCCTGGTACTTATATTTTTACTAATTAAGTACTGTTTAAGCCTCTAAAAATGTTCTCCCTCTCAGAGAGTGCCTGGAGACCCTCACAGGTGAGTAGCCGCGCTTTATAAACCCCTGATTGATTGCTTGATTGAGTGACAACTCCAAAACCAAGGACCTACCTTTCCAATACCCGTTACAAGGAGCCCCTGACTACTGACCACACAGCCCAAAATAGTCCAGAACGGGAGAGGAACAAAGTGAGTATGAGGAAATTTTACTCACAGGCACACGTGGCGCCAGGGCCGTTTCTACCATTAGGCAGAACTAGGCGGCTGCCTAGGGCGGCAAAAGGTGGAGGGCGGCAAAACACATGAGTTTGGGAATCCCCTTAGTGCAATCGCACACCTGACCTGGAACAACAAGCTCCCTGTGCTCGTCGCCCACACATGTAGTGGTGAAGAGCATGCCCTGAATGAACTTTTGCCTTACATTGTTTAGCCCGCTTGCATCTTTTCCGGAGGCCTGCGTCTTTTGGGTGTTTTTTTCAGAGGTGGTGGCACCTGCCTTTGTAACCGGACTTGGCAGGTCTCGGATAGAGAAGGGGAGGGAGGCGGAGGGGCGGCTCTTTCCTGCCTCAAAAGCAAGCGACAAACCCTCCCTGACACGCTGCTTTTTTCCCCCTTTCCGGCTTATTCAGCACTTTATGGAGACTCCCCGGGCCTGCCCGAGGACTCCTCATTCCGGTAAGAAGCCTCTCTGTTCATGCGCATTATCCTGCCGTGCTACATCTCCCCCAGAAGACTCACAGCACAGGCCTCATTTACGTTATCCTCCTGCTGTGCCAGCCCTCGCCTCAAGGGTGCCTTCGGGCTATCCTCAGGACTGGTGCTTTATTCCACACTACAATCTCTCGCTCTCCTGGTACCCTAGCACTGACCTAAGGGGTGCCTTATCCTTCCGTGCTACACTCTCCCTCCCCCAGAATACTCACAGGACTTGTCTCAGGTGCATTATCCTGCCATGCTATGTCTCCCCAGAACACTCACAGCACAGGCCTCAGGTGCATTAGCCTTCCGTGCTCCTCTCCCCCAGAAGACTTGCAACGCATCACAGGCCTCAGGTGCCTTAACCTTCCATGCTACACCCTCCCTCCCCCAGAAGACTGACAGAACAGGCCTCAGGTGCCGTATCCTTCTGTGCCACACCCCTCTCCCCCAGAAGACTCTCAGCACAGGCCTCAGGTGTCTTATCCTTCCGTGCTACACACCCCTCCCCCAGAAGAATTACAGCACAGGCCTCGGGTGCATTATTCTGTGCTGTGCTACATCACCCCAGAGACTCACAGCACAGGCCTCAGGTGCATTATCCTACCGTGCTACATCTGCCCCCAGAAGACTCACAGCACAGGCCTCAGGTGCACTATCCTGCGCTGCTACATCTCCCCCAGAAGACACAGCGCAGGTCTCAAGTACATTATCCTGCAGTGTTACATCTCCCCCAGAAGACTCACACCACAGGCCTCAGGTGCATTATCCTGCCGTGCTACATCTCACCAGAAGACTCACAGAACAGGCCTCAGGCCAGTTTCAGGTTGGCAGCGGGGCTGAAGTTCCCCACGAGGGGGTGCAGGGAGCTGTAGGGGTGCAGAAAGATTGTCCAGAAGGGTTGCAGTAGTGTGGTGGAGAAGGGCATGTGAGGGGTGTGGGAGAGTGTGTGTGCACAGGTGTGGGGTGCTGACAGGATGTGGATGAGCTGAAGTGGGGTGCAGGGAGGGGTCTAGGAGGCCAACTGTGGGCGCTTAGAGAACCCAGAAAGGAGATGGATCAGCAAGGCGCTAAGGGAGATGTGAAGAGTGAAAACCTGAAGTGTGCGCATATAGGGGGTGGTGGTGAGCGTCCTCTAGGGGACTTAGGGTGCTGAGTGTGACTTGGGTAATGTGCGAGAGTGCCGTGATGGGTTAGGAGAGTATGTGGGAGGAAGTGAGGGATTAGGGGACTGGTTGGAATACAATGACAAACTTTTTTTGAGGGCAGCTGTGGATCTCTGTGTCTCTTGTTTACAAGTGTCATGCTGAAGTCTAGATGCCCCCTTCTCATCCATAGCCAAGCTATGCATACTTGGCAGATACCCTGCAAAATTATGAAACTAGTTTCCCACACTGCAGAATAGGAAACTGCACCAGTTGGCATCAGACCCCCTGTCGCGTGGAATTGAACTGACAAGATATTTCCGTGAGACAACGTGCCAAGAAGGAAGTGGTTTTGAAGGGTTTGAGCTTAATACATTTTCACTAAAGTAAGATAAGAGAAACCTATGAAATGCCCTACTCCAATATTGTTATTGTTAGTGTTGTATAGCACTGCGTTCAGCACAGAGCTGCTTCTGGGTGTTTGGACTTCTTGACTTTGATATTGATGCAATGTTTGCTCAGTGTCTGTGTACGAAACCTTTCAACTTAACACCTCCAATGTTTAGACAGCTAAAGAAAGGGCCGCCCGGTGAGGACTGGAAAGCTCAGTGGATTAGTGTACCTGCAGCAGAGATCTGCGTGTAACATTTTCTGTGTTGGTTTGTGCTATGTTAGGAGTCGATTATTGTTTTGTTACTAGGGATCGTGATTGTGAATCGAATTGTACTTTCTTAAGAAAGAAGCATCGAGCCAAGTAGCTTACTGAAAAGAGACCAGTATAATTTGCATAAAAAAGAAAGCAGGGTTGTGTGTCAGTATCATGACAGATCCTTGTATAGCTGAATCTTTCCAGAGGGTGTATACATCTCTGGTGCCCTGGGGTTGCAATACCCCTCCTTTCTTTCACTGGTATTGTATCAGCAAGAGGACCCCACGACACTCCAGTCCAGAAATTGAAATGAGGGACAGAGTAAAGACATTTCCCTGGAGGCCGCTCCTTGCCTGCAGTCCATTGATGTGGGCGGCCGGCATTTCTTTAAGAATGGGTCACGAGCGAAGGAGAGACAAGGGTATTAGTGGGGCCGGAGAGGGAGTCTGTCTGCTCGCTGTTACCTCAGCCTGCTCGGATGCTTCTGAATAATACGTGCATGAGCGTCTATATAGTACTTTATAGCTGGGCAGGGCGCTCTCAGTTTTGGAGCCTAGACTGTTTTATAGCATAGACAGCCGGTTGCTTCTTAAGACAGGGGACAGAGTGATGGTAGTAAAAGGGAGGGGGGCATTTTTCAATACTCGCCTAGGGCGGCAAAACACCTAGAAACTGCACAATGCTTATCAACTGAGCTGCATATGGCATTCCCAAAGGGTCAAATCATGCCAAAGAGCTCAGTAAAAGATGCAGTAGCTTGGTGCTGCTGCTAGCCCTGCCTCTACATCATGGGTACTCACAAACATTTCTTGAGGTGTCAGAAAGGTACGGTCTGAAGAAGCAGAAAAAAAAAGGAGTTCATGAGTTTTAATGAGATTTATGTATGAGTGTGTAAAGTTGTAATGTTTTTCATCTGCATGTTTGAAGTAGTGTTCAAAACTCTGCACACCTCAAAATATGTTCTGAGAAAAGGTCTGCAGTTCCATTGCATAAATCAGTCTGTCAAGAAAATTCTTCTTCAAAGAGTTTAATGTGAGAATTGTTGAAGCAAGTAAAGTTTTCTGGTGTTTACAAAACTTTGTAACCATTGCAAAGTAGATGTTTTAAAATCTTCTGCCAAATTAAATTTTTCACAAATTCCAATTCTTCCGGCCGGAGCTCTTTAAAATAATGGGGTATATTATCAACAACTAGCGATAATTTTTGTCTCTAACTTGTTTAGAGACAAAAATTATCGCCGCACATCGGCGATTTTTACCGCAGATAAACCTTGCTATTACCAAGGTTTATTGCAAATGCGATAAAAAACGCCCGCAATGCATGAATATCGCTGAAAAGTCAGCGATATTCATGCATTATCGAGCAAATGCTCTTAGCCATGTTATCCACCTCCCATTGGATAACATGGCTAAGAACTGCTCAGGGCAGGTGTTAGCTTTTGGAGATATTCGCCCTTAGCGCAAATATCTCCAAAAGTTGGTAATAGGAGATAGCGATGTTAGCGACTGTTTCCAGTCGCTAACATCTTGGCACGCCCACTTTGCATATCATTAGTGATAAATATCACTGACATGCAAAGTGGGGCCCATGATGGTCACTATCTCCTATTAGCTGTCGCTAACTGGTGTTAGCGACAGCTTGGTAATAGGGAGATAATTTTATCTCCGCTTTCTTGGCTTTTAAAGCCAAAAAAGCAGAGATAAAACCCCTTGATAATATACCCCAATGTCTCTTCTTTATTCAGTTTCAGCCTCGGTATTGTCAAGTCTTCCTTCTCCAAGTGCCTATATTCTAGCAAACATTTTAGGTAGTTGCTCACTTTTACCATGGGCACTGTTAGCATGTGCAAACGCTGCGTAGGAGCTGCTGAAGTGAAATTTCACGCACTGGTATCAGTTTGTGGTGCACTTTATTGGTATCTAACTATAAACTAGCAACATCACTGTGTTAAGAATTGATGGTCCAGAGAGACACTGCATGCGCTAATTAATGCAGCTTGATACGGAAAACAAAAAGTACAAGATTACTTTATCGCCCACTGGTTGAGCCCTCCCACTGTGGCAGGTCTTACTGGGTGATATTTATATAGTTATTAATTAAGTGTTGTTATGTGTTAGTTTATAATTGCAAGAGACACTTGCGGCTGATGTCCCTTGAAAAAATTAGAATTTTCTCCAGTTACATTTTGGAACTGATCGCTAATGCTAAAAAATGTGTTGTTGTTTAATACTTTTTGTTGGTTTCAATTAGTGTTTTATTTAACAAGTAAAGTTTTCCAGATTTAGTCCACTGAACATCTGTTGCCCAATACCTAAAAACCCATATGGCAGAATTAATGGATTCAGTACAGCCGATTCAATAACTGGTCATCTATTATATCATATTGTGTTAGCATCTATGTAGCTCTTCAAAGCAAATTTTCAGACATATAGGGCCAGATGTATCAATAATCCGTTTTGGGATTTCCTAATTGCGAATCCTTGCGATTCGCATTTAGGAAATTACAAAAAGGCTTGCATGAAAGTGGTTTGTACCCTTTCTGCGATTCCTAGTGGGTCACAAATGAACTACCTCATGAATATTAATGTGGTAGGTCGCAATTTGTGATCCATTAGGAATCGCAAACATCACAGGGATGGTGGCCTACTGAGATCAGCAGACCACCATGTCTGTGATTGCTTTTAAATAAAGCAATCTTTTTGCTGTTGTAAAGCAGCCCGTTTTCATTTTTTTGTTTGAATATGTTTATTGTATTTTCATCATATCACAGTGGTACACAAATGAATAAAAAATGATTAATTATGCCTTAGTACAAAAGACAGGTCAGTAGCTACTTCAGACATTCATATACATTAAGGAGTATGATCATAAGGACCAATATAAAAGCAATTGAGTCGAAGTAGCGTGTCAACATCATTAGTAACTGGAATACTAACAGAAGGTAGTGATCTACATGGGTGGTGGTAAAGCAAGTGTCACTTCCCAGCATCACCTCAGATATTTGTTCAGTTCGGAGCGTAGGTTATGCCTTGATAGTAGTCCAAAATAGGTTGGGCACATCTACAAGCAGCCCATTTTCATTAAAGGAAAACGAGATGCTTTACAAAGAGAAAAATGAAAAGTTTTCTCTTCATTTTATAAGAGCCGGGCAGTGGTCCATTGGACCACTGCCTGCTCTTAAAAAATGCTTTTACAAACATTCACAAAGGCGAAGGGGTCCATTAGGGACCCCTTCCCATTTGCGAATGGGTTACCACCTACTTGAAGTAGGTGGTAAAATGCGAATGTTTTGAGACCGTATTCACTGTCACAAAACATTCATATATACCATTAGGATTCGCTATTTGGAAGGGACGCCCTAGACACACCCCTTCCAAATAGCAAATCGTAAACCCATTTTACGATTCAGTAACTGGTGACCAAATCGCAAAA
Source organism: Lissotriton helveticus (assembly GCF_964261635.1). Taxonomy (NCBI): domain Eukaryota; kingdom Metazoa; phylum Chordata; class Amphibia; order Caudata; family Salamandridae; genus Lissotriton; species Lissotriton helveticus. The sequence continues at coordinate 1,017,068,056 of NC_136070.1, read as the reverse complement.
AAGGGTTTGCTACATCAGAAAAGCATTTGTTGGGGGTTCGCAAAGGGCCGATTCTTCGAATCGGTCCTTTGCGAAGACAAAACATACTTGATACATCTGGCCCATAGTACGCTAAATGAGTGTGCTCGAAATTAAATTGTGTGGTTTTCTGTTGTGGTTTATGTGGGAAGTGCTTCAATGTCAATAACCAGCTTTGTGCTCTTTCTGGGCCTGATTTACGAAAGGTAACATACACTCTCAAGTAAGTTTACACTTTTGAGTATGTTTACTACTTTTCAGTATTCGTAAACTGCACTTTAAGACTCTGGGCACTTTACGACTGCTAACTAATGCTAGTGTCCGTGCTCTCTACTTAAAAATATTAACATTTTCTTATCCACAATTGCCATATTTAATTTACTTATAAGTCCCTGGTAAAGTGCACTACATGTGCCCAGCACCTGTAAATTAAATGCCACTAGTGAGCTTGTAGCACTGCTTGTGCACCTATGTAAGTAGCCTTTTAAACATGTCTCAGGGTTGTCATTGCAGAGCCTGTGTGTGCAGTTTCAAACTGTCATGTCGACCTGGCAAGTTAATCCTCTTACCAGGCCCAAACTTTCCTTTTATACATACATATAAGTCACCCCTAAGATAGGTTCTGGACAGCCCCAAGGGCAGGGCTCAGTGTATTTGTAGAGTTGGACATGTACTTTTCAGTTTTACATGCCAAGGTAGTGAAAAACTCATACATTCATTTTTTTACTACTGAAAGGCCTATCTCTCCCATATGTTAACATTAGGATCACCTTTTTACATTTTATAAGTGTAATTTCCAACTGAGAAAAGATGGACTCTGAATACATGTCTGGAGTGGGCGACAGCTGGGCTTTGTGCATTCCCTCTAGACAGCCACACACAAAGGGAGCTTAGGTTTGACTGATGGGCCATCAACATCCTGATGGGCCATCCTGGGCAGGATGGGAGGGAGGAGCTGACACTTACACCTGAATAGTCTGTTCCTGTCCCCACGCAAAGGGTTGCATACCCACCTGTAGTGAGTATGGGACCAGGTCAGGAGGGGCAGGGACTCTGTGCTCTTCAAAGACCTCTCTTTGAAGATTCCCCCACCTCAAAGGCAAAACTGGGGATAAGTACTAGACTCCTGACACCACCAACTCAGTACACTTATAGACATGTGGATACCCTGCCAGTAACTCTACCAGGAAGGAGGTCTGCTGTGCTACTGAAGGACTGCTGTGCTACTGAAGGACTGCCACGCTGCTGTACTGCTGCTCCGAAAGAACTGCTTTTCTGCTGTGCTGACCTGCCTGCTGCCCTCCTTAGCTGGGTGAGAAGGTCTGGACCAACACCACTTGAGCCCAGAGTTGCTCAAAGGGCTTGCCTGCCTACCTCCTGCTGGAAGTCTCAGGGACATCAAAGACATCACTCTACTCTTTCTTCAACCAGCACCTGGTCTCTGCCATCTGAGAGTCTTGCCCTGCCAAGTGGTGCCAATCCTACCCTGGACCCTTGGAAGTGGGCCAAAAGTGGTATCTCCATCAAAATTCACACATCGCTATTGTTGCACTAGTTGGAACCTATGTATTTTCCCTCAATATAGACGCATCGCTGCTGCCACAGAGGACAAAGACATTGCATCACAGGTTAGGTTGTGCAATTTGACTACAATGCATCACCTACATCTGAAGGTGCCAGTGACGTATTTCAATTTGCGGGGCTCGGAACCAATGCATTGCCTTCATCCAAAGAGATCGACAATGACGCATCACCTCCTCTGCTCCATGCATCGGACCCTGTCGACTGTGCAACCAGGTGCTTTTTCAGAGGGACAAGGTTGGTTTCTGTATCCGACCCTGCTCCATCACGGTTGGTCTGGACTTTTATATTTGACCCTGTCAAGCATGACCAGATAAGTTTATTTTCTTGAGGTGTTTCGCTGTATTACTGTTGTAAGTGTTGCACAAATAATTTGCACATTGCCTCCTAAATTAAGTCTGCTGCTATGAGCCAAGTTACCAGAGGGTGCGCACAGGTTAGTCTAGGGTCTGTATCTGACTTACCCTGACTAGGATTGTGGTTGCTGCTTGGACAGGGTGCAAACCTCTGCCAACCAGAAACCCAATTTCTAATACTTACACTTTGGTAGTAAACTTAAACTTTTGTAGTAAGTCAAGCAATATACATGGCCAAGTCTGCAACTCCCAGCCATTGATAATAATAGAGGCTGGAACTTACTACAAAAGTGTAAGCTACTGTAAAAGCGCAGTTTGTGAATAGAGTAAAGTAGTTTAGATACTCAAAATTGTAAGTTACCACAAAAGTGCAGTTTGTGCTTCAGGCCCATTGCGTTTACTTTGCTGGACTGTGTCGCTCAGTCCAACCCTCTTCAACGTCTACATGGGCCCCCTCGCAGACATCGCACGCCAGCACAACCTCAACATCATCTCTTACGCCGACGACACCCAGCTGATCCTCTCCCTCACCAACGACCCCGCCACCGCCAAAGACAACCTACACGAAGGGATGAAAGAGGTAGCCGAATGGATGAAGAACAGCCGCCTGAAACTGAACTCGGACAAGACGGAAGTCCTCATCCTGGGATCCTTACCCTCCGCCTGGGACGACTCCTGGTGGCCCCCCGCCCTGGGCAGCGCACCCAAACCGACAGACCACGCACGCAACCTGGGCTTCATCCTGGACTCCTCCCTCTCCATGACCAGAGAAGTCAACGCCGTCTCCTCGTCGTGCTTCAACATCCTGCGCATGCTATGTAAGATCTTCCGATGGATCCCCACCGAGACCAGGAAGACGGTCATCCAGGCCCTCGTCACCAGCCGTCTGGACTACGGCAACTCCCTCTACGCCGGAACCACCGCCAAGCTCCAGAAGAGACTTCAGCGGATCCAGAACGCCTCAGCACGTCTCATCCTGGACATCCCCCGTCGCAGCCACATCTCCGGACACCTGAGAGACCTGCACTGGCTCCCGGTCAACAAGAGAATCACCTTCCGACTCCTCACCCACGCACACAAAGCCCTACACAACCAAGGCCCGGGATACCTCATCAGCCGCCTCAACTTCTACGCTCCCAAACGCCAGCTTCGTTTGACCGGCCACGCCCTCGCCGCCGTCCCCCGCATCCGAAGAGCCACCACAGGAGGTCGGTCCTTCTCCTACCTCGCCGCCAAGACATGGAACTCCCTCCCGACCCACCTCCGCCTGACCCAGGACCACCTCGCCTTCAGGAAGCAACTCAAGACCTGGCTGTTCGAGCAGTAGCGGACCCCCCCTCCCTAGCGCCTTGAGACCCTCTGGGTGAGTAGTGCGCTATATAAATGCTATGATTGATTGATTGATTGTACTTTATTGAAGCAGATGGAGTGAGACAGAATATGCTTAATGTGCCTATTTCAGCAAACAAATCGTTCTTGCTGAAAAGTATTAATGATTACAAAAAACGGTGACATATGGTGCTGGGCAGCAGCAGACCCTTTGCAACGGTAAACTGACCACCTTTTAGCTGCCGATAGCTGTATTTATGTGTTAAATTGGTACTAATGAGGTGCAACTTTTGGCAAGCACTATTAATGTTGGTTAAAATGCTAAAATAGATAAATAATCCTATGTGTCACATTATACTGCATAATTTATCGTTTCTTCTCACATAATTTAGGTAACCCTGACGCATAATGTGGTACTCCATTGCCTCATAATTCTAGTAGCTCTGGCAATAGTCATCCCATTTAGTGTATCCTATCAGATGACGAAATCTTTTCTTCACAGTGATGCACGTTGGAATAAGGTACACAAACCTGCATATTATAAAACGTACTAACTGTATGTATGATGTAAAACGAAATGGAAAACAACTTTAAGAAGTTAATAGTTGTCTGCTGCCTATGTTCCAATAATACACAGATAGGTAGCCCTAGTCAATCTACAAAATACATCATCCTTTGAGTGGGTGTAAAGGATGTGGGTGCTTGCGGCATGCCATGCTTCGCAGAAATATTGGAAAACGTAATTCTTTATAATAGCTGTTATAATGCGGTCTGTTCAAGTATGAGCAACAATGTTGAGTTATTCACACAGAAGAATAACATGTTTTTTGGCTTCGTATTTAAAGCTATGAAAGTTGTAAAAGAGGCTATTTCCCCGAATGGGAATATTTGCCGGATATGGGACATTTTGGAACTCAGCCAAACCTGGGGCCTCATTTATGAGGCCTTGCGTCAGTTTTGCGCTTCCGATGTGTCACTTTTTGTGACGCATCGGCGGCGTAAAACATGTCTCCTGTTGCGCACTATTTACAAAGTGACGCATCTAAGCGTCACTTTGTAAACCCCTGCGCTACATTATACCTGCGTCAGGTATAATGTATGCACGGGGGGGCATTCCCCCGTAAAAAGCCTCGTAGAAGTGACGCAGTGAAACCTATGAGATTTCACTGCATCACTTTTAGGGCGCTGTTGCGTCAAAATCTTGCGCCTGCCTCACAGCAGGCGTAAGACTGACGCAGGCCCTTTCACATGGGGCTTGCCCCATGTGAAAGGATGCATTGCTGGAGTTGCGTCACTTTTGTGACACACTCCAGCAATGCGCCACTTTTGCGCTTACAGATACGTCAGAAATACTGACGTATCTGTAACTCCTTGTGACATGATGCGTCATACATTAAATATTACGCATCAGGAATGTCGCAAGGAGTGCGCACTGAGAAGTGACGCATCACTGCTTTCACGCAGCGATGCGTCATTTCTCATAAATGAGGCCCCAGATACGTACAAAGGAGAAACTTGAATTCCTGCAGAACTCCTAGCTTGGTCGAATTTAAAAGGTAGGGCAACTATTAGGTATCATTTGAGTAATCAGGTAATAGTGCAGAGGCCGAGTGGCTATTAGTGCCAGTGGTTGCTAGCGGTGGGACCTATTTTTCATCGTAAGAAAGACAAAAAAGGGACAAGGGAGGAGGAAGTCAAAGATAGAAAAACAGTGAAGAAATAGTTACAAAGGAGGAAAGCAGGGATGAAAAAAGAACCTAAAATATTGAGATAAAGACACTGGAAGTGAAGGGTGTTGGAAGAAAGAGGCATTATGTAAAATCAACACTAAGAATGCTTGGTATTCAGCAATCCCACAATTAGTGTTTGTGCTGTTTTCCTACTCTCAGTAATGAAATAACCACTGTCTACTTCAATATAAGCCAACATATCCCATTGTAGAATCTTGGCTTGAATTCTTGAGCAGGTAGGGCCTAAGGATTTAAGTGACCTTGGTGGGAAAAATGATGATGTAAAATGAACTTGCTCAGTTCCTGTCAAATTGTGCTGATCCTGGTGTTGTCAGTAAAAAATGTGAAAGTGAATGTTGTTCCACTTTGTACAGGAAATAGGACTGAAATGGGAACTGCTGGACCTGGCACTTTCTGCAAAATCATCCTCAAACTTTTTTCCTTCACTTCTCGTGTTTATTTAAGCCATTTTGTGTTTTGCTTTTAGGATTCTGTGCACTTTACCACTTCTAACCAGTGCTCAAGTACTTGGGCCCTCTTCCCTAAACTTGGAATTCGGCTTACAACCAATTAGTACTTTTAAAGTTCTTATAAGTCACTAGTAAAATGGCACTACCTGTACCTAGTGCCAGTAAATTAAATGCTACTAGTGGGCCTGCAGCATTTATTGTGCTACCCATTTAAATACACTTTCTAAAACGTTCTCAGGTCTGCCATTGCAACCTGTGCTCACTTTTAAAAGACCAATTCAACTTGGCAAAATAAACTTTTGCCAAACTTAGAACTCCATTTTTCGTACACATAAGTCACCCCTAGGTAGGTCCTAAACAGCCAATAGGGCAGAGTGCAGTGCGTTTAAAATGTTGGACATATACCTTTAAGTTTTACATGTCTACTTAGTGGCTTTTCACTACTGCGAGGCCTACCTCTCCCATTGGATAAAATTGGGTTAGCCTATTACATGTAATAAGTGATACCCTTTGGTTGAGAGTAGGAGAACATGTAATGTTTGATGTCTAAGGGATTGTCATTTAATCTCCTTTTTAATGGTAACATCGAATTTTAACTTGAAGTTCTGGAAATGCCATTTTTAGAAGGTTAGTAACACACTAACTTAGACTTGTCTGTCTAAGTGGATAGCAGCATTAAAAAAAGTAGCTAGATCCCTCATTGTGTTACTTTAACGGGGCACTATATAGCTACTCATATTTGGGCCTACCCCCTTTTGCAAGAATGTTTTGAAGGTTAGCATTTTCTTGGCCGAGTCATTTGGTGCCTGCTGTCTGTTTCCTGGATCAAATGACTAGGAGTAGTTGGCAGTTGGTCTTTGTGTATTCCACCCAGACAGCATCACAATAGAGGGTCTGCGTGTTGGCAGAACAGGCCATCCTGACTTGATTGGGGCATGGAGCTGTCACCTGTCACACATACCCTTCAAAGACGCTGCCTCAGCTCACACACAAAGGAGGTCCCACTAGCCTATTGTGCCTGCTGACAGACTGGGACCATTCCATACATTACTGGAGGGGGAAGTCTCCAGAAGTTTCTCAGACTTCAAAGTGGGCACCAAGTAAAAAATAATTGGACCCACTCTACAGTTCCCTCCTGGACCTGTGGATACTACAGAAGAAGGGCTGCTCCGTTGCCAGAGGACTGCCGCTACTTGAGTCCTGCCCTGCTGTCTGAGAAGGAAGACTGGATCTACATCTCTCATCCCAGGTTGAAGTGTCTCCACAGTCTATAACTATGCTGATGACCTCCAACTTATTTTTAATATTTCTTCCCTTTCACCCGGCATCACTAGCTCCCAGTCCGTCATGCTGTTTATCCGGGACTGGATGAATGCAAACCACCTCAAACTCAACCCGGATAAAACAGAGCTGATTCTGACTGGAGGCAGTGGCAACCCCTGGTCTCCCTCATTCTGGCCCCCCTCTCTTGGCCTACCTCCCACCCCCTCTCATTCAGTTAAGACCCTCGGCATCACACTTAATCATCATTTGTCACTTCACACCCACATCAGCTCTGTTGTTTCTTCTTGTTTCTTTACCTTGCGTATTATTAGGAAAGTATCCCGGTTTTTCTCTCCCTCTGCACTCAAATTGATTGTAATGGCCATGGTCTTATCCAAGATCGATTATGGGAACATTATCTATAATGGTGCCCCCGCCTATGCACTCCAACGCCTTCAGCTGGTGCAGAACCAGGCAGCCCGCCTGGTACATGGCCTATCTAAATATCATCACTCCTCACCCCTTCTCACGGCCCTTCACTGGCTCCCCATCAAACAACGGGCCCTTTTCAAACTCGGCTGCCTCACTTTCCAAGCCCGGGCGGGCACTGCTCCTGCTTTCATCAATTCTGCCATCACCAACTACAGCCCTTCTAGAGACCTACGTTCCTCCACTAAATCCCTATTAGTCATTCCCCGCTTCAAGAAAAAAAGATCGGGAGGCCAGAAATTCTCGGTCCTTGCGCCCACCTTCTGGAACACTCTTCCGCCCCCTGTCAGACTATCCCCCTCCTACACTGAATTCCGCAAAGCCCTCAAGACTTTTTTGTTCCAGCAAGCTTCTAGCTTATAGTCCCCGGTTTCCTCCCCAGCTCAGGAATCCTCTAGCGCCAAGAAACTGCATAGTGAATGTGCGCTCTATAAATTGTTAAAAATTCAAATTCAAATTCAAGGGTCAGCTGACTGACCTCTTGTTCTGAGTTACAGGGACTCAACAAGCTCCAGAAGCCTTCCTGCATCTGCCCTTAGTTGTGCTCTACACTCATAGAAAGAAGAAATCCTGAAATGTTAGGCTCTTTGCCACCGCATAGGGCCTGTTCACACCAGGATCTTGCCACCTGCATCTTCACGCCACAGATATGGCCAATGACGCATGGCAGCGCAGGATCGTCACTTTGCACTGCAGCATCGACAGCCCACAGAGTCCGTCAACACACAGCTCGGCACCCTGTCTTCTCTTCAAGCTACACCAACAACCATTTGCGACACTCTCGGTGCTCCTCATGGCCCTTTCCACCATGAACAGAACTCTTCATGCTAGACTTTTGAAGGTAACTCTTTCAGCAGGACTAACCTGGTTCCTGTATCCGTCCCGCGCTTCATCGCAGTCGGCCTGAATTGTGACTTTCACCCGCTCTCTTGCACCCAGTTAGCCGGCACTGGCACTTTGTGGTTTAGCCGCTTTGCCTTCCTGAAATCTTTAAAATTACATATCTCCAGTTCTACTGATTGGATATTTGTTTTTTTTGGTATCAATCAAATAATTTATGAAATCTAACTCCATAAATTGGTGTGAGATTTTACTTGTGCTGTGTTTTCACTTTATTACTGTTTGAAGTGCTGCATAAATACTTCACACATTGCCTCTAAGTTAAGCCTGACTTCTTTTGTGCCAAACTACCAGAGGGTTAAACATAGGTTAATTTGGGGTTTACTTGTGTTTCACCCAACAGGACATTGTGGTTGCTGCTTGAGTAGGGTTTCACCCCCATCAACCAGTAACCAAATTTCCAACAGGGACCTTGAGACTCTGGCACTTTACAGAGGTATGCAGACTAATAGCCATTGACTTGTTGAAGGTGGGCATATTTTGCTCATATCTCTCCTGGCATAGCACTGCGGAATTACGAAGTGCAGCAGGGGTGTGGGGGGGCACTCCAGTGCTAAAAAGATGTCTCCACAACTGGGCAGCAGGTGTGCTGTGGAAACCGACCAAGGGTTTCAGGATCCAGTCTTCACAGAAGACTGCTCCTTGAACTTGAAAGAGAAATAGGGAAAAGAGGTATTTGAAGACAAAAGAAAAAGAATGCGAGTGAGGGAGAACCAGCTATGTTAAACAGAGATTTCATTTGCAGGCGCATAGCGTCTGTTGGTGATTGTGATTGGGCAGCGGATAATCTAGAATCCTACATAGAGAGTGTTAGGAGGCACCCTATGGTGGGTTCAATTTTCACTGAGTCCTCAAAGGTTCAACTCCAAAATTTAAATATGTCTGAGGTATTTCTGGTGGTGGGTACTTTGTGGTTAAGATAGAAGCACCTGCCTTTATTTTGGAATTGCCCAGTTGCAGCACAGTTATTCTTTTCCCAGTGAGCCCCTAGCATATAGTGGACCTAATTTACTTTGCATACTGCTAGTGGCTGCAGGGGTGCAATGTATCTTGAATTTCAATGGTAGACAGCAATCCTGAACCTGAAGCAACCAGTTGCTGGACCTGAAAGCCACCCAGCTGAGATCCCAGGAGACGGAAACCTAGTGTGCCCCGGGTACCCTGGTTGGAGGGAGTGCACTGCTGAGGAAGAGACCCCAGATGCAGAGGAGATGCAAAGATTTATTGGCTCAAGGAATGTGTGCTCCTACTGGTAAAATCAAACCTTCACTTCTCACCTACGCACCTGCTGATCTTGGTCAATCCTCCACTTTGGCACTGCTGATCCAAGTTTGGTGGGCTGATCAGGGGCCACAGGAGTCTCACATACTGGTCTTTGAATGAAACAGGGATCATCCTTTCAATGGAGTGATGAATGCTCTTGGGCTGCCGACAGGCAATTCAGAACAGCAAGTGACTTCAGATAAAACAAAATATCAAAACTTGTGTTCAACTTGGTCCCCGCTTCAAGAGAATGGTTTAAGTGCAGCTCCAACTTCCATTCATGGTAATTCCAGTCAATGCTGGTTGATCACGGTGTCACTTGATAAAGTAGTGGCCACATGCGCCCAGTACTCATATAGTTTTAGTGAACTAAACCGGTGTCCACTACCACAAATAAAGAAGTCTTGATTTATATGTTAAGTGGCCAGCTATTCAGGTACAGGGCTATTTGTACAGTCTCACTTCGCAAAAGAGTAAGTGATATTACCTTGTGGAAATAAATGTGTATGCCAACCAAAAGCCAGACATCTCGAAAACAACTCATTATATGATCAAGGAGGGTGACAATGGTTCCAGTGGGAAAGTGACCCCATCAACAGGCCTGACCACATACCTAATGGGGAGTTAATATATGGGAAGCATTCATTCCTTGAGGAGGCATCTCATGAATTCCTCAACCCTATGTTGACACTCAATCTGGGGGAAAAGGAAACCCCTTATTAGATGGACTGTGAATTCTATGAGGAGATGTGGTTTGTATGGCTCTAGATTAAAACAGCATTATCCCCAAAGGCAACTGTGTGCCACCAAACAGGGAGTCTCTCGCTAGCAAGAAAAGAGAGGTTGTTCTCTTGGGGATAATGTGGGCAGATACCTTGGATTCCCCTGCCAGGCACAGCCTAGACATATGCTTTCACGCCCTTACGGCTGGCTCCCGTAGGATATCTGTGATCATAGACCAGAGTTTGAAAGAGTCGAAGAAGGTGAAAATTGCAAACACATAACAATCTAACAAAGCGCATAGTGTGAACGCTATGTCATTAAATGTTGAAGTTTTGTCCTCACACGGTCTCAGAAATCCATGATCACTTAAAGTCAGGGCCACTGGAATTAGGAGGCTGGGAGGATAAAATTATGTGGTAGGGTCGAGAAAATTATTCGGCAAGAAAAGGCAAGTTATGTGGGGTAATGCAGCACATTTTATGATAGCATTACTTCATTTCTTTTCATTTTTACATTTGTTATTTCTGTCTGGGCATTGGTTGCACCTTGTTAGTACCAGTTTAATACCAATCTATAGCAAAAAGGAAAAGAAAGGTGACCAGTCAAATTTTGCAAAGAGCCTTATACTGTGCGGCAACAGGTGTCGCTACGGTTTTGTAACTTTTGAACCATTTGGACTAAAAAACATTTTTTGGGGGTAAAATCTTCAGACTATGCAGCAGATGATGGATTATGTGGCAAATGCAGCAAATATAGAATCGTGCGAAAAACGTTGTGGCCGCACAACATCATAATTCCAGTGGGCCTCACGGGTGCTATGCAGCGCTATATAAATCTACAAATTTAAGCTTAAATGTAAAGTGTATTAGTAACTATGCAAACTAATCTTAAAAAATAAAAACCTTATAATGTGAGGGTTGGGTTACCAGTTTAACGTGCATTGATTTCATTCAAAGAAAGACATTCAGCCTTCCATAGGGATTATGAATCCAAAAACACTTGGGAAATATTTTAGGCCAAGTGTGGTTGACAATTGTCATGATATGTACCCTGCTAATGCAGGGTAAATATTTTTGGAAATTGGTCACCAGAGACACGCCATCCCTCATTCCCTTTCTTTCCATCAGTCATGTATAGGCGATTAGAACTGCTACAAGTATACATTTTAAAAGGGAAATAAATCTTGATATTTTTGAACCAATAGAGTGTGTGAGTGTGAAATGAAATGAAATGAATGAATGAAATGAAATGAAATGCAATTTATAAACGCGCTACTAAGCCCAAAGGCATCAAGGCGCCTAACCAAAAAAGAAATCATAAAAAGGCAAATCCAGAGCTAAGGGTAGGCTTTGGCAAATAGCCAGGTCTTAAGGGCCCTCCTAAAAGCTTGCATTGAGGGAAGGGACTTAATTTCAGCCGGCAAAGTATTTCACAACTTTGGAGCAAGGCTCGAAAAGGCACTGCCACCCCACTTGGCTCTACGAACGCGGGGAACTCATAACAGGGATTTATTGGCAGAGCGCAAAGTTCTGGAAGGGGTATAAGGAACCAACAGGTCTCTTATGCCTCCAGACCTGTTTGTAGCCAAAGCCCCATATATCAAACACAGGGACTTAAAGGAGATCCTGGCCTCAATCGGAAGCCAATGTAATGTCTTTCTCGCAGCAGTGGCTGAGGCACGCTTAGGTAAGTCCAGTACAAACTTGGCTGCGGCGTTCTGCACCATCTGAAGCCGCAATATAAGCCAACATATCCCATTGTAGAATCGTGGCTTGAATTCTTGAGCAGGTAGGGCCTAAGGATTTAAGTGACCTTGGTGGGAAAAATGATGATGTAAAATGAACTTGCTCAGTTCCTGTCAAATTGTGCTGATCCTGGTGTTGTCAGTAAAAAATGTGAAAGTGAATGTTGTTCCACTGTGTACAGGAAATAGGACTGAAATGGGAACTGCTGGACCTGGCACTTTCTGCAAAATCATCCTCAAACTTTTTTCCTTCACTTCTCGTGTTTATTTAAGCCATTTTGTGTTTTGCTTTTAGGATTCTGTGCACTTTACCACTTCTAACCAGTGCTCAAGTACTTGGGCCCTCTTCCCTAAACTAGGAATTCGGCTTACAACCAATTAGTACTTTTAAAGTTCTTATAAGTCACTAGTAAAATGGCACTACCTGTACCTAGTGCCAGTAAATTAAATGCTACTAGTGGGCCTGCAGCATTTATTGTGCTACCCATTTAAATACACTTTCTAAAACGTTCTCAGGTCTGCCATTGCAACCTGTGCTCACTTTTAAAAGACCAATTCAACTTGGCAAAATAAACTTTTGCCAAACTTAGAACTCCATTTTTCGTACACATAAGTCACCCCTAGGTAGGTCCTAAACAGCCAATAGGGCAGAGTGCAGTGCGTTTAAAATGTTGGACATATACCTTTAAGTTTTACATGTCTACTTAGTGGCTTTTCACTACTGCGAGGCCTACCTCTCCCATTGGATAAAATTGGGTTAGCCTATTACATGTAATAAGTGATACCCTTTGGTTGAGAGTAGGAGAACATGTAATGTTTGATGTCTAAGGGATTGTCATTTAATCTCCTTTTTAATGGTAAAATCGAATTTTAACTTGAAGTTCTTGAAATGCCATTTTTAGAAGGTTAGTAACACACTAACTTAGACTTGTCTGTCTAAGTGGATAGCAGCATTAAAAAAAGAAGCTAGATCCCTCATTGTGTTACTTTAACGAGGCACTATATAGCTACTCATATTTGGGCCTACCCCCTTTTGCAAGAATGTTTTGAAGGTTAGCATTTTCTTGGCCGAGTCATTTGGTGCCTGCTGTCTGTTTCCTGGATCAAATGACTAGGAGTAGTTGGCAGTTGGTCTTTGTGTATTCCACCCAGACAGCATCACAATAGAGGGTCTGCGTGTTGGCAGAACAGGCCATCCTGACTTGATTGGGGCATGGAGCTGTCACCTGTCACACATACCCTTCAAAGACGCTGCCTCAGCTCACACACAAAGGAGGTCCCACTAGCCTATTGTGCCTGCTGACAGACTGGGACCATTCCATACATTACTGGAGGGGGAAGTCTCCAGAAGTTTCTCAGACTTCAAAGTGGGCACCAAGTAAAAAATAATTGGACCTACTCTACAGTTCCCTCCTGGACCTGTGGATACTACAGAAGAAGGGCTGCTCCGTTGCCAGAGGACTGCCGCTACTTGAGTCCTGCCCTGCTGTCTGAGAAGGAAGACTGGATCTACATCTCTCATCCCAGGTTGAAGTGTCTCCACAGTCTATATCTATGCTGATGACCTCCAACTTATTTTTAATTTTTCTTCCCTTTCACCCGGCATCACTAGCTTCCAGTCCGTCATGCTGTTTATCCGGGACTGGATGAATGCAAACCACCTCAAACTCAACCCGGATAAAACAGAGCTGATTCTGACTGGAGGCAGTGGCAACCCCTGGTCTCCCTCATTCTGGCCCCCCTCTCTTGGCCTACCTCCCACCCCCTCTCATTCAGTTAAGACCCTCGGCATCACACTTAATCATCATTTGTCACTTCACACCCACATCAGCTTCTCGCAGCAGTGGCTGAGGCACGCTTAGGTAAGTCCAGTACAAACTTGGCTGCGGCGTTCTGCACCATCTGAAGCCGCAGTAACAGACCCTTGTTGATACCTAGGTATAAGGCGTTGCAATAGTCAAGTCTGGAACCTATTAATGCTACTACAACTTGCTCTCTGGCTTGAGGGGACAGATAGTGCTTAATCTTCCGCAAGATATTTATTATCCCCCAACATGTGGAGATAGTCCTATTTACTTGCTGACCCATCCCCAGGGTTGGGTCAATCATGACTCCTAAGTTCATGGCAAGGGCAGTGGGTACAGGGCAAGCTCCCAGAGATGTGGGCCACCATTCCGCAGACCAAATGTCCTCCTTTCCACCAAACACTAGAATTTCTGTCTTCTCGCCATCAAGCTTCAATGAATTGCAAATCATCCATTGAGCGACTGCCTCCATACAGGATCTAAAATTGGGGGCAGCAGAGATGACAGGTTGGGCGAGTTTTAACTTGAAGTTCTTGAAATGCCATTTTTAGAAGGTTAGTAACACACTAACTTAGACTTGTCTGTCTAAGTGGATAGCAGCATTAAAAAAAGAAGCTAGATCCCTCATTGTGTTACTTTAACGAGGCACTATATAGCTACTCATATTTGGGCCTACCCCCTTTTGCAAGAATGTTTTGAAGGTTAGCATTTTCTTGGCCGAGTCATTTGGTGCCTGCTGTCTGTTTCCTGGATCAAATGACTAGGAGTAGTTGGCAGTTGGTCTTTGTGTATTCCACCCAGACAGCATCACAATAGAGGGTCTGCGTGTTGGCAGAACAGGCCATCCTGACTTGATTGGGGCATGGAGCTGTCACCTGTCACACATACCCTTCAAAGACGCTGCCTCAGCTCACACACAAAGGAGGTCCCACTAGCCTATTGTGCCTGCTGACAGACTGGGACCATTCCATACATTACTGGAGGGGGAAGTCTCCAGAAGTTTCTCAGACTTCAAAGTGGGCACCAAGTAAAAAATAATTGGACCTACTCTACAGTTCCCTCCTGGACCTGTGGATACTACAGAAGAAGGGCTGCTCCGTTGCCAGAGGACTGCCGCTACTTGAGTCCTGCCCTGCTGTCTGAGAAGGAAGACTGGATCTACATCTCTCATCCCAGGTTGAAGTGTCTCCACAGTCTATAACTATGCTGATGACCTCCAACTTATTTTTAATTTTTCTTCCCTTTCACCCGGCATCACTAGCTTCCAGTCCGTCATGCTGTTTATCCGGGACTGGATGAATGCAAACCACCTCAAACTCAACCCGGATAAAACAGAGCTGATTCTGACTGGAGGCAGTGGCAACCCCTGGTCTCCCTCATTCTGGCCCCCCTCTCTTGGCCTACCTCCCACCCCCTCTCATTCAGTTAAGACCCTCGGCATCACACTTAATCATCATTTGTCACTTCACACCCACATCAGCTTCTCGCAGCAGTGGCTGAGGCACGCTTAGGTAAGACCAGTACAAACTTGGCTGCGGCGTTCTGCACCATCTGAAGCCGCAGTAACAGACCCTTGTTGATACCTAGGTATAAGGCGTTGCAATAGTCAAGTCTGGAACCTATTAATGCTACTACAACTTGCTTTCTGGCTTGAGGGGACAGATAGTGCTTAATCTTCCGCAAGATATTTATTATCCCCCAACATGTGGAGATAGTCCTATTTACTTGCTGACCCATCCCCAGGGTTGGGTCAATCATGACTCCTAAGTTCATGGCAAGGGCAGTGGGTACAGGGCAAGCTCCCAGAGATGTGGGCCACCATTCCGCAGACCAAATGTCCTCCTTTCCACCAAACACTAGAATTTCTGTCTTCTCGCCATCAAGCTTCAATGAATTGCAAATCATCCATTGAGCGACTGCCTCCATACAGGATCTAAAATTGGGGGCAGCAGAGATGACAGGTTGGGCGAGAGACAGCAAAATCTGAGTGTCATCGGCATAGGAGACTACCTCCATCCCATATGATCTAATAAGCCTGGCAAGTGGGGTCACATAGATGTTAAAAAGGGTCGGACTTAATGCCGACCCCTGAGAGACCCCACAATGCACAGAAAGGGATGGAGATAGAAACTCCCCCAGCTTAACTCTCTGTTCCCTCTGGCCCAGGAAAGAGGCCAGCAAACTAAGCGCGGGCCCCTCAACCCCTATCTCCCTCAGTCGAGATGTTAACACCGAGGGAGACAGAGTATCAAATGCAGCTGTAAGATCTAACAGGATAAGGAGGGTAGTCTGGCCCTTATCAACTCTGATGCGGATGTTATCAAGCACTATGGTAAGGGCCGACTCCGTACTGTGCATAATTGCACGTGCGTGTGTGTTGGGTGCATGCATTCTCTTGCACGTACATTTTGTGCCAATACATTAAGGGCCTCATTTAAGAAAAGTGACGCATCGCTGCGTGAAAACAGCGATGCGTCACTTTTCATTGCGCCCTCCTTGCAACGCCAATGATGCGTCATATTTACAGTATGACGCATCATTGCGCAAGAAGTTACAGATACGTCAGTATTTCTGACGTATCTGTATGTTGCAAAAGTGACGCATTGCTGGAGTGTGTCACAAAAGTAACGCAACTCCAGCAATGTGTCCTTTCACATGGGGCAAGCCCCATGTGAAAGGGCCTGCGTCAGTCTTACGCCTGCTGTGAGGCAGGCATAAAAAATTGACGCATTTGCGTCCTAGAAGTCGTGCAGTGAAATCTTATAGATTTCACTGCGTCACTTCTAGGACCCTTTCTTGCGAGAGAACGCCCCCCCTGCATAAATTATACCTGGTGCAGGTATAATGTTGCGCAGGGGTTTACAAAGTGACGCATCTACCTAGATGCGTCACTTTGTAAATATGGTGCAACAAGGCACATTTTTTACGCTGCTGGTGCGTCACAAAAAGTGACGTACCGGCGGCGTAAAAGTGACGCACGGGCTCATAAATAAGGCCCATAGTTGTTCCACCTACAGGCCTGACTCTTGCTGCTTGGTACACAAGAAAGGGGGGACCGGAAGCTAGAACGGAAGCCAGAAGTTCACGTAACCCTTTCTATCGATCTCTGCTCAGCTGAGAGCCAGGCAAGGAAGAAAGCTTCGTGCAGCACAGAAACCGTGAGATCAAATTACCGAAAACCAGCAGCACTTCTAAAAATACACTCTTATTATATTAGAATAATCCGTAACCAGGGGACTGGCTTCAAAGGATAACAGTCAGTTCCTCGCTAGCAATTTACATCCTGGGAAGATAGAAAGAGGACGACGAAGGCTGGGCAGTGAAGACGAGGCTCTTCCTGTGGGCGGGAATGAGTCAGGTGCACGTGGCCTTCGGAAAGGTCAGAGACTCGTGCACTAATTACCCGTGTTCAGAAGAGGTTTGGGAATGCAACACGCCTGGCTAAAATCCAATTACATGTTGTTCGGAATTCATTGGGTGCAAACCTTTCCTTCATCTATCACGGGTTTTCCCTACAAATGGGGCGTAACTAGCAGATTTGGGCGTTTTCCGTCCCTAAATTCTCAAGTCCCACTATTTTCAGGGAATTGTCCCCCCAGAATATGTCAACAGATTTGATCTGTCATCATAATGTCTACAGAAAATTGCCGGTTACGATCTTTACTGCAGTGTCCATGTTTTCCCAATGGAGAGCACAACACATTAATTAGGAACAGGAGTTAGAGTACTTATTGAAGCTGACTAGGATCCTCGTAATCAAACCCTACCTTGCTTAAAGGCCCAATCTTTGTTACTCCAAGCCCTGCTCCCTTCCTCTCAGTATACTCCTCACTGCTAGAGGTCTCCTTGGTTTGACTGCATAGGCATAAAGTTCGCTTTGCTAATTCTGGGCCAGTTCACATATATTTTTTAATTGGGCACTCATCTGATTTACCTTGCCTCACTAGCCACTTTGGTAAATCCTTCTCAAAATTATCTCTATAACCATAATTTGTGTACTTTCCAGACGCAGCAGGAACATTTTTTAAATTCCCACATATCACAATGAATGGCATTCCTAAGAACACCCTCACATCTACATGTTTTTAGAGTGGCAGACAACATACAATCCGTGTTTTTCCCCAATAAGGTCCTTGATGGGTTGTGAGGTTGTAGTTTGCACCAAGGTCGATAGGATCGGTGCGGGGGGTGAGGGGGTGAAAGGATGAAGAATGTCACCTGTTAGGTGGGTGAGAGCATTCACCCTGAAACAGTCAGGGATCGGTTTCTTCTGTGTTACTTCCTAGATCTGTTAGGCAGTCAATTTTGTTGTGAATTATTATTTAAAGTAGGAAGTTAGACTGATTTGCCAAAGTAGGAAGTTAGGCTGATTTGCCATAATTCTTCATGACTGATTTGTCAACATTCTTCCTGACCCAGATGTGTTAGACGTGAAGACTTATTTACATTCCCATACTTGTATTTACTGACAGCTGGCCAGATGTAATTTTGTAATTTGTTTTACCATTGCCGATCACCAAATCCTAAAGCTACGTTTACAATGTATTTACAATACGTCGCTACATGGCGTTAGGATCAGCTAGCGGCCCCAAAAAATGCTGCTAACTCTAGCATTGAAGAGATAAAAAAATTCACAGGACAAAAAAGTGGCGTATGGCCAAGTAGCGGTAAAAAAGTTCATGCTAGTCAGCCCAACGTCAATTTTCAGTGTCTTACAGAAAAAAGAGCTTAGAAATACGCCACTGAAGAAAAAAATAATAATAGTTACGTGAATGCAGAATGGAGCAGCCAGGAACAAGTTCAGCACAGGACAACAACCTACCCCAACTCCCCCCCAACAGCCATGATTACCAGCCAGAGTCCCAGGGGAAGAGAAAACGCAGATACAGTCAGGAGGAGAATGAGATCCTGATTGCAGAGGTGACAGTGCATCAACACCAGCCCTTCATCACCTCCAAGGTATCACTGGGGACTAAAAAAGCTACATGGTAGTTCATTGTTAACAAGGTGAACTCCATCTCAGAAGTCAAGAGTACAGTGATGGACTGCAAGAAGCGTTGGCATGATACCAAGTGCAAAACTAAGCAGAAATTGGCGAGCAATCGACAGTCAGCATTGCACATAGAAGGTGACAGTCCAGTGTAGTTTATTTGAATTTTTGTACCGCAAACAGTAATTTCCATTGAAAACTCATTTACTGTGCAACTTTTTTATTTCGGCTATAAAAACTTCACGCTAGCGTGTAATGTGGTTGACAAAATAAAGCTAATCGCTATTTGACCTTTATTTGTGCCATTTCTTCTAGCTGTTGCATGCCTGGCAACAGTTTATGGCTATGGCATGTGACATATGCTGTGTTTGTGGCTTTCATTGGTCAGATGTCTGATTGGAAATGCATGCAGTGGTACAAGTTACACTGTTTTCCATAAGTTGTATGTGTGACTACATATGCGGCAAGTACTTACCTCATTCCAGTGAAGTGTCTTCTACTGGCATGGGGTTGAGACACATACATATGTGTCAACTAAGCATGTACTACTTGTGTCAAAGATTTGGGGGCATGCATACAAGGCACAAACGCTGATAAGACATCACTTTTGTATATGTTCTTGTGGTGTTAAAAACATCCCCATATTTACAAGGTTGCGCAAAGCCAGTTAACCTTGACTTACGCTACCTTGTTCATATTTGCCTTACCACAGGAGTCCGCTAAAGCAAAGGGGTGGGCAATTGGTGTTGAACTGGACATCCCACCATAACACCCATTGCTTTTGATGTGCAGACCTGGATGAGGCAAATTCCCCTTTTAGTTTTTTTTTTTTTGCAGTAAGGTGTCCCTTTATGCACAGAATAAATACCAATGCAGCGCAGTCATCCTTGCCAAAAGTCACAAGTGTGCCGGCACTCGCACTGCCCCGATTTGTTGGCACCAGTGCAAGGGCACGCACAGGGATGCATCGTAAATATGGTACCTAGGTCTCATACCTGTTTGTGGAGACAAGACAAAGCACTGTGCTACCATTTTTTGTTCAATACCATCCTCAGACCTTTCATCATAGATTACTGCTAACAGTTCTGATTGGAATTTTTGCTGTTTCAATGTTTGAGGCGTGGATATTAAAGTGGATTATGTGACCCTGTGAGATGTTTTACGACACATGGTAGGGAACAGTGTCCACTGTAGGGACACTGCACAGAACCATTGAACAAATATCCTGTGTACACTGCAATGCAAGACACCTTGGGGCCAGTGCAGGCCATAGCTTTGACAGGATTTGGTTTCCATTCACTGTGTGTCTGCACTGGCAATAGCAGTGCAGATTTCCTCTATGACACTCACAGTTTGCCCTTGGAGACATCGTTGTTAGCTGCCAGGCTTATGTTGGCATCCAGGACAGTGGGGAGGAACCTGGAAATGGATCCCTGTCATACCCCTGCCTTTCTGGCGGTGGTAGGTTGTAAAGTTCCCGATGCCAGCATGTGGAGGATAGCGAATAGCTTAGTCTGTCGGTGCTATGCTGGGATGTGGGCTTCAGGCCAGGCGCTATCTAGTTGAGGAGGAAGACAATGGACCCTTCTCAATCATGTAATGGGCCATAACCTGCTCTTGCCAGAGGTGAATGAGAGAGATCCTCCGGTGGTAGATCCACTCCCTTCTACGGAACTGCCATGGTGGTGGTGGTGGTTGTCATGACTCTGCTTTCCCCTATCCTTGCACATTGTGCACACTCCTGCCTGTCCAACCTGGAGTGCAAATAATGCAAGTATTGGGGAACTGTCCCAGCAAGTCGGTAGTTTAACTGTTCCAATGTATCATATGTGCTACTGATCTGAGTAATCCTTAGTGGCAGTGGTTGTTCCATCAATTTCATGTTTGTGCTCTCTGGATATGTCCAACAATTATTGTATATATGAGGAACATTAGTTACGCGAAAGACATTAAGCACGTTGCATTCGCAACCATGGCAAGTGTCCACACAACCCTAGACACGCACACATGGCCTAATTGATGGGACACATTGTCTGCATACGTGCAGCAGCTCAAGCGCTAGGCTATAAAATATGCTCAAGGTATCTACATGTGCTTGCCCTCATCAACGCTACGTTATCAGTGCGCCTTCTGTCTTCAGCGACAATCTTCCTGGCTGGGCGTCTCTGCGCTCCCAACGGTTTCTGATTGTGCGTCTCTCCTTCTTCCACGGTTCCCGATGGCTCTATAGAGTCTCTGGCTTTCCATGGTTCCCTGTCTACAGGTTCCTGTTGCTGATGTTCCGGTAGCGTAATGTGCCATGGCATATTTACAAGGCCCCGTAAAGCCACTTGACGTGGCTTTTCATAGTCTTGTAAATATGTGCACCTTTCATGCAGAACACTGCATGAAAGGGGCGTTCCATGGGCGTTGCTGTGGGTGTTCCCATGCAACACCCATGGAATCAGAAGCATTTTCAGATTTACAAGAAATCATAAACCTAGAAATCTGTCCGAATCTAACGCCACCACGGAGGTGCAAAGAGGAGAAATGTTTTAATTTCTCTTCGTTTTTTCCTTTTTCTACCTGTGCTGCACATGTGTGCTGCATTCTGCAGCACACATAGAAAGAGATAATCGCCTCTTGTGATTGATTTTGTGAAGGAAGGTATCCTTTCCTGCACAAAATCAATCAGGTCAAATTGACGTTAACGCGTAAAAAATGCCGCTAACTGGGTTTTGCGGCAACTTGTAAATATGGCGGTAAGAAAAAGACGCTGTCGCGTCAAAAAATTTATGCTATGGCGCATTAACTCCTTGTAAACAGGCTCCATGGTCTATGTCTTTATATTTATATTTTTTTTAAAGGAGCAACCCGAGCCTGGCCGTCACCAAATAATGAGAGGCACATTCTGCTGGCATGCTGTTGTATGAAGAGAGGAAACAGCTTCCCTTTTTTTCCACTGCAATCTCTTGTGAATAGAAGGGCTTGGGATTTGCATTGTGCTGAGGAACTAAAGGTATTTTTAAGTTTGGACCAATGCAGAAACTAATTAAACCAGCAACAGCTGGTAACCAGTCCTGTTAGAAAGTGTCTTAAGCTGATCGAGTCTTCCTGTAACCCAATAGGCATCATTCTATCTGGGATATGACTCATGATTTGTGTAGTTAGTCTAATATGCGTGCCGGGGCGACTCCTCCACTAGAGCGGTGGAGCGTTGCCCCACTGCTTTCTCGTAGTGTATGAAAGCTGAAACATTAAATGGTAATAACTTTTAGTTATTACCATTTTATGTTTGCTTTGCGTATTGTGGGCAGGTGGGTGGGTTGGGCTGCTCTGCTTTTTGAGCAGGGGAGGAGTGGTTTGCCCACTCCTGATTGTGCAAAGACTATTTAGTTTTCCCTCTTGGGCTGCCCAAACCAGTCAAGCTCACCACCAACGCCAATTCTGAAACTAATAACATTGTCCTGGGGGACTTTAACTTACACTGGAATGACAACCACGACAAACAGGTCAACGCTCTGAAAGAGCTTCTAACGGAGTTAAATCGTAACCAAGCATGCACAGAGCCAACACACGAAAAAAGAGCCACGTTAGACTGGATAATATCAAAAACCAACAATACCTCAATTATATCAATTGAGCCGTGTGACTGGTCAGATCACCATGCCATAACCTTCCTGATAAACAATTTGAAACAGAACAAGACCATACAACCTACCAGACAAAAGAAATGGATGCGAGACACTAAAGATCCGAATATAGCATTAGTAGTAGAAAGCTGTGAGAAGAAACTGATTCCACCAAACAGCTTGCAGAGCGTGGAGGAACTTACAGACCATTACACTAAAACAGTAACGAATATAGTCAACACTACAATACCACTAAAACTGAAAACAGTCACAGAGAAGATGAAAACCCCATGGTTCAGTGAAACACTGAATGAAGAAAGGAGGAAACTAAGACTAGCGGAAAGAAAATGGAGACAACACCCATCATCGCCCGAACTGAAATCACTCAGAAGAATCAGAAGCGAATACAACAAAAAGATACTAAACTCCAAAAAAGATTTTATCAGATCTAAACTAGATAATGCCAAAAACAGACCTCGGAAATTATTCGAGATTCTAAAACAACAATCCAATAAATTAGCTAAAACCAGCCAAGAAACCACAAAAACGCAAATAAGCTGTGAAGAATTCTCAACATTCTTCACAGAGAAGGCCAACAAGTTGGAAAGAGAGCTCAGGAAAGAGGCTGACAACATTGGCAATATGGACAGACAAAATCCCAATATCACCGTAGAAAACACCCACGATAGGACAAAAAACAAGGCACAATGGGTTAACTTCAAACTACTTGATCAAAATACCATAGCCAAAACACTATCAGACATCAAACCTAACAACCACTATAGTGATCCACTACCCTCAAAATGCGTCAGAGAAATAAACCACATTGTGATTCCCATTTGGACGAAAATAATAAACGCCTCTCTATCACAAGGGATCCTTCCAGATTGCCTAAAAACAGGTCAAGTCGTCCCCATCATCAAGAAACCGACAGCGGACCCAGCAGATCCAAATAACTTTCGCCCAGTGACCAACATCCCTATACTTGCCAAACTAATAGAGAAATGCGTACAAAAGCAACTAAGCCAACACATTGCTAATTTCTCGCTACTAGACGACTGCCAATCAGGATTCAGGACAGGACATAGCACAGAAACAGCGATCCTGCATATTGTCGATGATGCACTACAGGCACTAGACCGTAATCAAACATGTCTACTTATCCTTCCGGACCTATCATCAGCATTCGACACGGTAAATCATGAAAAATTACTGAACAGGCTTCATGACAGGATGGGAATAGCTGGAAATGTGCTAAAATGGTTTGAATCATTCCTGCAGAATAGAACGCAAAGATTCCTGGTCAATCAATCACTCTCACCTGCATGCCCTAATTCAATTGGAGTCCCTCAAGGCTCTACATTATCGCCATCACTGTTCAACCTTTACATCGAACCTCTCACTGAAATCCTTCGAAAGTCAACAATTTCCTACCACATGTACGTGGATGATACCCAGATATATATCAAGATCACATCCAGGGAAGACATCATGAGAATGAATGAGACCTTAAAATTGGCATTATAATGGCTAACTGACAACCATCTAAAACTAAATGCACAAAAAACTGAATTCTTACTAATATCTCCACCAAAGAAACACGCAGTGAAGCAATGGTCCAATATGATCACAGCATTAAATTGCACCCCTACCCTAGTTGGCTCAGCGAAATCACTAGGAATCACACTAGATGAGAAACTAAACATGAAAGCCCATATCAACTCAATGGCAAAAAGCGCCCGCTACCATCTGAACTACATCAGAAAAGTGAAACCATTCATATCCAAAGCAGACCTCAAACTGGCAGTTCAGTCTCTAGTTATCGCGAGGATTGAATATGGATGTACGACGCTAGCAGGGCTATCAAAAATTTCAACAGCACCTCTGAAGGCATGTCTCAATGCAGCTGCAAAACTGATCACCGGATCAAGAAAATTTGACCATATTTCGCCACACTTGAAGGCATTAAACTGGCTACTATACGAAGCCAGAATCCAGCTAAAAATGGCATGCATAACACACAAGGCGCTCCACCACAATACACCCAGCTACCTTGCTCAGAAAATTACACTATCTGGAGGGAACAGACCAGCCAGGAGCACAAAAGAGCTGATGTTGAGACCAGCCATCTTCCGGAAGAAGAAAACTTACGACAGAGCTTTCTCAGGAGCAGCCCCTAGAATCTGGAATTCACTTCCTTCAAACATTAGAAAGATTGAAAACACAGCATCCTTTAAGAGGGAAACTAAGATCTTCCTAATGAGTAAATTCCTTCCATAGACAAGACGCGGGAAGTCAGAATTCATGTTCAATGACTGGAACTGAAACATATACAGGAAATAGACTCTTAGGATCGATTGATTCTGTCACACATTATATTTTGCTATGTACTAAACCTTGGTCATACTATATGTTGATATTCTTTGTAGACATTTGTATTAATATTTTCACTCTATGTGCCATATATGTACCTACCTCATAATATTGTGAAAGATACTACAACAATGCAGACTATAACTACCTCATGTAATGTGAAGCGCTCTGATACCCAAGGGTCTTGTTCGCGCTATACAAAACTCTTAATAAATAAATAAATAAATACCCTTCTCCATGCACAATACTGCTTGCAGTGTTGGGTTTGGCTTAGGGGAGGGAGCCTGGCTGCCTGCTTTCTGTTCCTGTCCAAGGTAGGAGAACAGGAGCAGAGAAGATGCCAGACCCGGTGAAAAGGTAAGTTTAATTACATTTTTATAATTCCCCGCGACACAGCCGCGATCCCCCCCACAAATCCCACCCCTGCGACCCATTGCGCCCGCCCTCCCCATGAGCAATGCCGGCCTCTACTGTGTGCGTGTTTTGTCGTACTGCACAACAGTAGCAGTGGGTGTGGTTACAGGATGCACCTCTGAACGTAATCTGAACCCCTGATCCCTGAAGCACATCCAACCTGCCCATACCACTGTTGGCCAGCAGGGGCTGCTGGAGATGTTAGATCACCATGGGCATCTCCCAAGGCAAAACCTTGACAACATGGCAGTGAGAGCACTAGACAGACAAGTCACAATATTTCTCAGTGCCATGAATAAAGCCACCTGAGTGGAAACAAAAAACAAATGAGGAATTAATTTGAGGCGGGTAATGATGGAAGGAGGGAAGGACAATGGAGCAGAAGTCAGAAGAATAGAAGAAAAGAAGAAAAGTGAGAGGTCGGGAAGAAAAAAGAGAGGGCTGCATTGCAGCCTGCATGGAGAACGTACCCACCTCACAAGCTCCTGGGTGAGCACCGTCCGGACCAATCACAATGCTGCTTGCAGCATTGTGATTGGCTTAGGGGAGGGAGCCTGGCTGCCTGCTTTCTGTTCCTGTCGGAGGCAGGAGTGCAGGAGCAGAGAAGATGCCGGACCCGGTAAAAAGGTAAGTTTAATTACATTTTTATATTTCCCTGAGACACCGCTGCAATCCCCCCGCAAATCTCACCCCTGCGACCCATTGCGCCGCCCCCCCATCCACGAGCAATGCCGGCCTTTACTGTATGCGTGGTTTGTCGTACTGCACAACAGTAACAGTGGGTGGGGTTACAGGATGCACCTCTGAACATAATCTGGACCCCTGATCCCTGAAGCACATCCAACCTGCCCATACCACTCTTTGCCAGCAAGGACTGCTGGAGGTGTTAGATCACCATGGGCATCTCCCAAGGCAAAACCTTGACAACATGGCAGTGAGAGCAGTACACAGCCAAGTCACATTGTTTCTTAGTCTCAAAAATAAAGCCATCTGATGGGAAACAAAAGACAAATGAGGAAATAATTTGAGGTGGGTAATGATTGATGGAGGGAAGGACAATAGAACAGAGGCCAGAAGACTGGAAGAAAAGAAGAAAAGTGAGAGGTCGGGAAGAAAAAATAGAGGGGAGTAGAGTCAAAGGAATGAATAAAAGAGGAAGTTGAAACAACATTTATTTTCTGTCATTTTACCAGACAAGACATTCTGGTGATACATGTGAGGGAAGAGAAATGGGTGTTTCTATTTTCAATAATTAAATAAACATACACCTCGATGCAACTATCAGTAATTGTATGTACTTCTTTTGCTCATAAACAGTCCAGATTGTCCACCTACCCTATAGAAAATCTCAAGGTTATCAGCATGTTGCAGTTACATGTTAGTTGGCTGCCTATAATAGTGGGTGTAATCTGATGCCTTTGAAATACATGGTGTACAGTCATAATATCGAGTCAATTATTTCGACTGGACAGAATATCGAGTAAAAAATATAGAATGGACATAATATCGACTAGACATAATATAGACAACAAAAATATCGACTAGAGAAAATTAATATCGAATAGAATGGACATAATATCGAATCAAAAATATAGAATGGACATAATATCGACTAGACATAATATAGACAACAAAAATATCGAATTTAAGGTAAGTTAATAATAATTTTTATTTTTTGTGTAATATAAGTCTGTAGCGGGTTGTGGGTTTATAGGGGAATAGGGTGGGAAGTAATTTAATTCTAATTAATTAAATATGTTAATTTATTTATTGATATATATTTAGAATTAATTGTTAATTAATTATTAATTGGTAATTAATTAAAATATAATTGGTAATTAATTATAATTGATTAATTGATAAATATTTTAATTTTAGTAATTTATTTTCTGTAGCGGGTTGTGGGTTTATAGGGGAATAGGGTGGGAAGTAATTTAATTATAATTAATTAAATATGTTAATTTATTTATTGATAATAATTTAGAATTAATTGTTAATTAATTATTAATTGGTAATTAATTAAAATATAATTGGTAATTAATTATAATTGATTAATTGATAAATATTTTAATTTTAGTAATTTATTTTCTGTAGCGGGTTGTGGGTTTATAGGGGAATTGGGTGGGAAGTAATTTAATTATAATTCATTAAATATGTTAATTTATTTATTGATATTTTTTTTAAATTAATTGTTAATTAATTATTAATTGGTAATTAATTAAAATATAATTGGTAATTAATTATAATTGATTAATTGATAAATATTTTAATTTTAGGGTTCAGGGTCAGTTTTCAGTTTTTGGGTAAAGGGGTATTTTTAGGGTTCAGGGTCAGTTTTCAGTTTTTGGGTAAAGGGGTATTTTTAGGATTCAGGGTCAGTTTTCAGTTTTTGGGGTAAAGGGGTATTTTTAGGGTTCAGGGTCAGTTTTCAGTTTGTAGGTAAAGGGGTATTTTTAGGGTTCAGGGTCAGTTTTCAGTTTTTGGGTAAAGGGGTATTTTTAGGGTTCAGGGTCAGGTTTCAGTTTTTGGGTAAAGGGGTATTTTTAGGGTTCAGGGTCAGTTTTCAGTTTTTGGGTAAAGGGGTATTTTTAGGGTTCAGGGTCAGTTTTCAGTTTTTGGGGTAAAGGGGTATTTTTAGGGTTCAGGGTCAGTTTTCAGTTTGTAGGTAAAGGGGTATTTTTAGGGTTCAGGGTCAGTTTTCAGTTTTTGGGTAAAGGGGTATTTTTAGGGTTCAGGGTCAGTTTTCAGTTTTTGGGGTAAAGGGGTATTTTTAGGGTTCAGGGTCAGTTTTCAGTTTGTAGGTAAAGGGGTATTTTTAGGGTTCAGGGTCAGTTTTCAGTTTTCGGGTAAAGGGGTATTTTTAGGGTTCAGGGTCAGTTTTCAGTTTATGGGTAAAGGGGTATTTTTAGGGTTCAGGGTCAGTTTTGGGTTTTTGGGGTACAGGGGTACTTTGTAAAAATAAAGTAAAATTACATTTAAATTACATTTATTTAATAAAATTAAATTATATTAAATTATATTATAATATTTTTTATTAATTTATATTCAAAAAATTATTATATACTTACCAATACTTATGTTGTAATGGTATGCGTTGTAAAGGTATATGCGTTGTAAAATCTTGCGTTGTAAATGTATGCGTTGTAAAAGTTTTTGCGTTGTAAAAGTTTTGTTGTAATGGTAGGCGTTGTAAAAGTATGCGTTGTAACGTCATACATCCCTGGAGTGGGAATAGTAATTTTAACCTCTACGCTACCCAGCGCTTTCCCTACTGTTGTACCCACTGGAGTGGGAGTAGTAAATTTTACCTCTACGCTATCCAACACTTTTGCTAATGTTGAACTCACTATAGTTGTAACAATAAATTTTAAACATTTTCTAAAATGTTATATATGTTTATTTAATAATATGTTTAAATATATATATATATATATATATATATATATATATATATATATATATATATATATATATATATATATATATGTGTGTGTGTAATTTTTGGTGATATAATTTTTTTAATTATATAAATTATTTATTAAAATTATATTTTTTTAATAATTATTTCTAAGTTTATATTAAATATATTTATTACTATATTAGTTTTAACTTAATTTTAAGACATTTTAAAAAATCGATATTTTGACAGTCTATATTTTTGTAAGTCGATATTTTGGAGTCGATATTTTGGTACTTACCTGTTTGAAGATAGGGAGTCGATATTTTGTCAATCGATATTTTTGACTCGATATTTGTGTATCTCGATATTTGTGTCGTCGATATTATGTCAGTGATCCGAAATACATACATAGCAGGCAACGTCTGTCTTGTGAGAGACCATTGCAGGAGGAATGGAATCAGAAATAGATCTTCCAGAACAAGAACTCTAGATGCAGGGGAAAATGATAATGATTCATGTGATGGCGTCTCAGTTTACCTATGTGAATCGGGCCTATTGGCTTCATTTCAGCTCAACATGATTAAAATTACCTGCGCTTTATTGAAAGTCAGTGGGGAAATTAAATTACTATGCTTTTTTTCAAAATATCTCTCTTATCTGTTCATATAGGTTGCTTGTATGATAATAAAGCATGTGGGTTGTAAAATCCTCAGAGTTAATTGGGAAATAATCCTGTATCTCGCAGGCATATTATTCATACAAGGGTCAATTTCAGTGCACAGCAGATAATATTCCCAGCTGTTGAACCCTTGCCCTCTGCCCATTTATTTTCTTTCCATTACAACTGGAGCTCTCTCTGTTATGGTCTGTAGGTGCCATTTTGGTCTGGGCTGCTGCATCAGTTAATAATACTGAGCAGCATTGGTAGCAGCACTGTTTTGCATAAGATAGTCGCACTTCGGATACAGCATACTTATCTGCTCAAACAACTTTCTTCACTGTAGATCATTTTAACTAATGTTACTGTAACATCCTTGTATGCTCCCGCATGCAACAGCCATCCAGCATTCTTTATGAGGTCACTCAGCGGTGCATGTTTTAATGTGTGTTGTCATTCCATGCTGAAACTTGGAATGGTTGGTCAGCCCAGGAGGTCAGTTGCACTGGACCATCCTGCTGTTCAGTCATTTTGTTGTGCTGCTGAATAAAACTACATGACAATCTTCTACTGAGAACTGAGACTTCATTTCCAATAATTGGCGATGAGCGAAGGAACACGCCTGTCAACTATTTCAAGCAGCACAGGAAAAGTGTGGTCATGAACCCAAGTAGATAATTGGTCATTTTGGAGCTGTTACAATGTACAAAGAGCAAAAAAGAAAGAAAAGAATTGTGGAGCTGCCGATAATAGAGTTTGCAGTAAGCAGTGGGAGTGAAGCATTCAATACTTCTAATTTTGGCTACTCTGGGCAAACTTCTATACATTGGAGGACATCGCACTTTGGATACAACGGTAAGCGCAGAGCGAGCGCATTTAGTTTAAAAGTAAATACCTGCAAAGCTAAGCTTTTGTTTTCAAGGGTTCGGAGAACCGAGCACGCCATCTTCACCAGTATATTCTCTTGACGAAGGCTCGCAAGACATTAACTCGTCTGTCACGCAATGCAGTGACATCAGACGAGACGTGGCGGCCATTTTATATTTACACATTATTGTTACCGTTTCCATGGCAACGGCGAGTTCACACAAACGGTAACGGGAGCAAACGCTATAGAAGAAACTTGCAGTTGTGTTCTTTCGAACTCCCATTTGGACTCACAAGAAAGTTATACTTTACTGAAAACAAGTAAATTGAAAACATTTCGAGACGTTATATGCACATTCATTGAAAAACAGCATTTTCAGGAAACAAGTTGCCTGTCAAAGTTTGAGCCAATAAAGTGTTTCATAGCAAATTAACTGCCTTGCATAGGATCAGCTTAAAAAAATGCAATTTGACCCACCTGCAACATTTTTACAAAACAAAGGAGAACCCTCAGTTCCCTAGATGAGGTAGAAGGAAGATTTTCTCCCTTACATGAGGGCTATTGATGGAGAATGTATCTCGGCAGAGTATATTTCTACATTGCTTGGGATCAGAAGGTCAAGTTATTTTTAGAGCTTTACCAAAAGTTGCAACTGCAGAGGGTGATGTGGACGCTAATGTATACAAAGAAGCCCTATTAAGGATGTGTTAAAAGGTTGTAAATATGGATGGAATAAAGATTTAAACCAACCACAAATATTGCACAAATATTGCATATAGATTTAAATTCTACAACAGAGTCCTTCATCAAGAAAAAGTTTAAGGAAGTTTTTACAGAGAAACTACTCAGCTAACACCATTCCAGTCAAGCAGAAACTAAGAGGGGTGCCCATTATTGTCGGAGAGGAACTTAGAGATATACTCAATGAGTTAGTCAGTGAGGGCATCATAGAACTTATTGATTCGGCTGAATGGGTTTCACCCATTGTTTTGGTTCACAAACCAGACCAGAAATTGAGAGTGTGTGTGGACCTTAGAGCCCTGAATGCTGGTATTGTGGTTGATTGACACTATCTACCAAACATAAATGAAGATGTGTCAATGATGGACGGAGCTAAAATATTTTCCACACTCGATTAAAGATCAGCCTATCACCAGATTGAGTTGTTTGAAGACTCTAAAATGATAACATCATTTATTACACTGCAGGGTTTGTACCAGTACACCAGAATGCCGTTTGGGTTAGCGTAGGTGTTCCAGAGGGTAATATTCAATATCTTCAGAGATGTTGACATGTTTGTAAAATGTTTCCAGGACGATATTTTAATTTTTTCACCAAATGAGGAAGAGCACATGAAGCATTTGATGGAAGTATGTGTCAGATTGGAGAAAAATGATATGACCCTTAAGGCTCATAAATGCAAAATGTTCAAGGATACTGTTGAGTATTTAAGGCACACTTCGTCTGGTAATGGAGTTGTTCGGAAAAAATCCAATGTAGAGGGTATTGTCAACGCCCCTGCTCCCACCAACAATGAATAACTGTTGTTGTTTGCTGGAATGTGCAAATATTACAGTAAGTTTGTTAGCAATTTTGCAACCAAAATGGAACCGTTGAGGAAGTTGTTGAGACATAAGGCATTATTTGAGTGTAAGGAGGAACATCAAAAAGTTTTTGAGTTCAACAAAGATGCCACTGTCAAGGCTCCCACCTTAAAATCTTTCTACATGAATAAAGAGTGTGTGATTACTGTACATGCCAGCCTCTATGGAATTGGTGGTGTGTTGTTGCAGAGATGTGTCAAGGAGGAGTGGAATGTAGCTTTCGCCTCCCGCACTTTAAATGAGTCTGAACGCGGTAATTGAGAAAGAGTTGCTAGCTTGTTTATGGGCATTTGAACTCTATAGAAAATAAGCAGGGTTCAGTCCTGTACACTCTACAGAGTCTGTTATACTGACAGTATTGGACACTCTCCAGAAGGAGGCCGAAAAGGGCTCTCCACAGGCTCTGGTGTTGCTGGATCTCTCTGCAGCCTTTGACAAGGTCGACCACGACATACTGATTGACTGTGTCAGAAATGCGGGAATCCAGGGCTCAGCTCTTGTCTGGATCAGCTCCTTTCTGGAAAACCGATCTCAGTCAGACCATGTAGTGTAGTTCCTATTATCCCAATAGGCTCTGCGCATTGGAATAATACCTTCAATAGTATAGGCCTAGACCAGACGTTAACTAGGTCTACTACTGTCGATATTAGACTTAAAGTTTTGGGTTTGCCAGCTAGCTCAGAGTTCACTAGAAACTTTCTCGAATGTTCAGGAAGGAATTAACTTCCCTGATTAGACAAGAAGGGATTTAGTTTCTGACAACCATAGAACATGACAACTTTGCTCTCCCCTAATCAAGAGTGTATCTCGAGAGTCGTGTGAACAAAAGGCAATTTATTTTACTCAGTCAGTACGTGCATTCTTAGTCTCATCAGATTGTAGAGAAAAGGAAGAGACGGGCGTGTTCAATAAAAGATGTTATTTATTGATCAGTCTCTTTTCTCGTACAAGAGAAATGGATCGATATTATTGCAATACTTATAGTTAAGTAAAGTGCATACATTAAAAGCAGAAGTATAAAATAATACTGTAAAAACATTGATATGGTTTCTAAGCCATATGAAGGTTTAAAATGAATAAAATATATTACATACACATATACATTTGACTAATCGTACTCAACTGGTGTTTCTAGCTACGCCTACCCCGTGTACCTGACCTAAGTCTAATACGTGGGCGGGAATAGAAAGTTACAGTTTAAGTTAAGTTTGTTTTTGCCAAGTGACTGACTAAAGAATTCTCTGCGAGGGGTTATTCAGTTCTGTACCTGGAAGTTAGGATGAATGAGTGATGGTATCTCTCGTCTCTGGTCTCGATATTCCAGGCTGCCTGCGAGGGCTACCCGGAAACGCCGGAGCTGGATTTCTCGGCAGGAGAAATAGGCAGCTGCTCGATCTCAGCGCGTCAAGAAGGCGGGGCTGCGCCAGCGGGGTCTGCTCTGCTCTGGGCTTCGGCAAGTCTGGCTGCTCCGTCCTCGTCACCACCGCGTGTGTTTGCATAGGGCAATATCGGTAATATTTATACCTTTAAGGTGCCGAGATTGACGTAAGGATGGACATAGATACGTCAATAAGGATGTCATACGACCAGGTCGTTAGCACATTCTTTTGCTGAAGTTCTCGGTGAAATCAAAACAATGGCCGCAGGGTTTTTCCCAGGTTGTCATAGGTTTGATTTGTTATGAGAACTCCGTATGCCTTATCAGGGGCTGGAGGAATATCGCTTGTCTAATTAGATGGCAAGCGTTATGACCTAATCAGATAACACGTTCCTGTGCCGTAGTGTGGCTTTATCAGATAACGGTTCCTGTATCATGGGGGTTTTCTGCCTCATGGGCTGACTGCTAGTTAACTTGTTAGTTTGTTAACCAGAATAGGGTCAGGAATAGGGGGATCGATACAGAACCTATAGGAATACATCACACCCACTCCACGGTAACTATGGACATATTTACTAATCTATGCATAGTAAAACATACTGTAGAGTATTGTGTATACCTTACCACCCCAAAATACATAAATGCATTTTGAAATGATTAAATATACGGAAAAAATGCAGTCATATGTATAGTATGCACTCAAGCTGTAGAATAATGCTAAAGTAATCACGCATTTGTATACATTATTGCTATTTTGTATATGAAAATTTACACATGAAATGGCTCTTAATACAGAAAAAAGGTTCGAGACCATTTCATCACAGAATAATAATAACTATGAACATGCCAGCGGGCAGCTAATGTCTATAAGCTATCTAAATTAAGAAATCTTAGTTCTCTAAGAATAGCTCTTACTTTAAGCAGAAGATAGTGTCCCGAAAAATATACAAAAATATTCTGGGGCTGCTGAAAAATTTGCTGTCCGTGAACTGGAGGGAAAATTGTTCATGTGACTTTATTATTAAAGTTGAAGGCCAAATTCAGGGAACGCCGTGTACGAGCTTGCTCAAAAGTCTCTATTTCTGCTCTGGTGAGAACATCATATCACTTAGGCTTTCGAAAAAGTTGTCAACAGCTTCCTGGGAGAGTTCCACTAACTCGGAAATAGGTGTAACCATGCATTCGTGCGCATGATTGTCTCCATTGACATTTTGATTTGGATTGCTGACAGAAGGTCGTACCTGATCGATGCTGCTTTCATCTTGTACTTCACTACCCCTTAATCGTAGTGGTGAAGCTTCCACGAATGCCATCATCCGGATTGGTAGCCTTTGAGGGCAGCACAAAGCGTGAGCCTTTGTTGGACTCAACAATGTTTCTGCATCCATTGGCGCATCCGATTGTAGCGTCAGACAGGTGTCTAACACGCATTCTTCTCCGCATAGCAGGCACCTTAATACAGGTAAAACACATCGTTGCCACATAGGTCGAAATGATAGAAACCAAGTCATGTTCAGGTCTCTAAGCCGGGATAGTCCCAGGATTTTTGATATCCGGTCCCGGTATCCAATGGCTAGGATTGTTTCTTCCCTTGTCGCAGGTGTTCTGTCTGTGACATGGTTTGCCATAACGAAATATAAGGACTAGGAATAGGATTCCTGCAATCAGTCCTAAAATGAGGGGAAGTCCGCCAAAAATCGAATGGACGAAATCTGGAAAAATACCCAGTATGGCTTTGAATGGTGTTAATGCCATCGAAAATACTGTCTTAAATAGTTTTGAGACTCCACTGGTATCAGAAATATTTAAGATTTCATTCAGGATTTCTGCGAAATGTATGGGGGAATTAGTTGATAACAATGAATGTATCTCTGCAGTCGTCCTTGCGACTTGGAGATCATACGTTTCTTTTGATGACGTGAGCCTTGTCGGCGTCTGAAGAAGCACTGTTTTCATTCTGCTTAAAGTATCTATTCGAATAGAAGTAATTTTCAAGTTGGGCCATGCCCTTGCCTCCCTGTCTGGAAAGGAGCTGGGGAACAATGAGTGTCCACAGCACTTGACCTTCGCAGTCGTAGTTACGAGATAAGGAGTCCCGGGCATAAGACTACAACATCTGCGATCTACAATTAGAATGTAACTCCCATTATAGAGTCTTTGAAAGAATGGTTCTATCTCTGTTGCAGGTGCGCCTTGCTGGTGACATGAAAGGTTATTTGAGTTCCCTTCACAGGCTCCATGCAAACTAATTCCGTTACACAGAAGAGTACCGCTTAGTGACATTGCACAATTATTGCCACTAAGAAACACTTTCTGTCCTTTATTACTGACACATGCATGTGAATAGGGCAGGTTCCATGTTGTTTTTATGTACCCTTTTCCCAATTTTTCGTACATGCCAGCCTGTATATATTTTTGGCAGTATTGAAACCTGAAGGTTGATATTGGAATATTTATTATCCCATGTATTATCCATTCACTGACAGGTCGTTCTGACATTGTCACTGGTAATCTCTCAAGTTTCTCAATGCTCAGGATTGTATAATCAGCTCCCTTTTGGGCCATACTGATTTGTCTATCAGTAAGGTTAAAGATATAGAATAGTGACGTTGTGTTGATTAAACGCCAAGGCACATAGCCTGAATGCAGATTTTGTAACGTCCAGCCAAGCTGTACAATAGAACGCAATTGAGACTGACCGTGTTGTAATAACAGTAAGTCTTGCGATAATATGTCGATTGCTGAAGACACAATGCTGTCCAAAGAAAAAATTCTGGAGGACAGAGTCATTAACCCATTGTCCACTACAGAAAGTGATTTTTCCAAATTAATACGGTCAATTTCCCGTATTCTCTCTGCTGTTTCAATTTGAGTAACCTTCCAGGCCTCATTGTATGCTGCATATACAGAGGCTGCTATGAAACGCTTTTGACGCTGTTTGCGTGGTCCCATAGTGAAATCACGCAAGTCAGCACCATCAGTAAGTAAAGTTAGGTGTTGCTTAATTTCTGCCAGTGTGGAAGTTTGTAGCCATTGAAGGCATAATTTGCCCACACTGTAGGTGGTTATTATCCCTGG
The DNA here is from genome assembly GCF_964261635.1 of Lissotriton helveticus. NCBI lineage: Eukaryota > Metazoa > Chordata > Amphibia > Caudata > Salamandridae > Lissotriton > Lissotriton helveticus. The sequence continues at coordinate 1,017,032,011 of NC_136070.1, read as the reverse complement.
GTGATGTCTTTGAGGATATCTAGGGTCTGGCCTGGTCATTGTGAACCCCTGTGTTTTGTTCAGGAATCTGTCTTGACAGTTATTAGTATCTGTGGGCCAGATCAACCACTGTTTCCAATCTGGATGTGTTCTGTTTTGGTTTAATACATAATTTACGTCTATCTCTTCTTCTGTAGAACTATTGCTGTTCATTGTTGGTTTTGGAATAGACGGTTTATTTAAGTCTTTGATTTTGGCTAGGCCAAGACAGGTAGTTTGTTGAACAGTGTCATTTAAAAATATAATTTGTTCTGGGATCATGCAGGCTCTAAACAAAGATTCTATACCCTGTACTTGCCATTCTTTTGTGCCCCAAACACTTTTCAATTCAACATTTTTGTCCCAATAATCAAAACCAAAAGTATTCATTTGTTCAAAGAATGAGTCTGAATATATCAATTTTGTGTTGGTTATCATGGTCTTCATCCCTGTCTTATTTGACAATTTGAAATAAAATGTTTCAGCATTACTTATGTTAAAACCTGAAAAGTATGAATATTTGTCGTAAACGGTTCTTGAGCTTCCTTTTGGAGGGGTTGCACAATGTTCCCATTGATTATAATTTAAAACATTTCTAGGTTCTGCAGATCTATGTAAAAAATGGTTACCATAGTGGTTGTAGCAATACATACTATCATAATTTGTAGAACCCTGCAAATAATCATGTTTGGTAAATTTAGCAGACATTACTAAGTCAGACATCATATTATTAATGCTTTCGAAGTCCCAATCATCAGCAAATGAGCTTGGTTTTACAAAGTCACTCAATGAGATCTTAATTTGGTGTGGATATTTCAGGATTTCAACCGGACCATAGATTTCGTAGTCAGTGTTGTCCCATGCTACCCCACCCGGTATAGGATTGGCTGTGAAGTTGGCTGAAGAAAGTTCTCTTTTCTCGACGTGTGAAGATGTGTGTGGTTTGAGGATCAAGTTGATTTCCTGACTTGCTGTGTCCATTTTAGCATATTTTCCCTCAATGAAGCGTCCCAATGTTAGTATCATGATGAGCCAAAGTATGAGGATAAATGCACCAAAACCCACTCAAAATTCGATCCATGGAGAAATCAGATATGTTTCTTTCAGTTGTTTCAAAAGTTCTTTAGCTTTATCTTTAAAGGTTTTTGATGATGGCTGTGTCTTTGATTCACTGAAGCCTTCAGAGGAATCATCGAAGTTTATGAAGTAGCCGTATGCAGTTCTGTCAATAGTTCCAATTGCTTCAGGATTAATGTTTCTTGCATTATCATTTGGTACTTCATTGTAGATTGGTGTGTCTCTGCTAAATGTTTTTATTTGGGTTTTCAGAGGTCTAAGTTCCATTGCATTGTTGCATAGTCCTTGTTGTTCTTCTGTAGGCGTTTCGAATGTGATTAGCCTCTTTGTTAGAACCTCTGTACTGGTAGCAAACCTTGGTGTTCTGCTACTTATGGGGAGTCCACTTGGCCTACTATTTGTTATCGGCCACATGATTGTGGTTTTACCAGGTCGATGGATACAACTCGTTTCTCCTTTTTACCAGCACGTGGCGGTAGTACAACTGATCTTGTCCCGTTGACAGACAAGGCAGGAACTGCTTTTCTGTAAGAAGGCCCAAATTCCTTCTTTACCGCGATCTTTTCTCTGACTAGATCCCCGACTTTTGGAAACCAGACAGGTCTTGCTGGGACAGGTGGTGGTTCTTCAGTGGTTGTTGGCTGTTGTTTCAACTTTATGTTGCTCAGGTCTTTTCTTGTTTCATTTAAGTCCTGCAAAATAGCCAAACGGTCTTTGATATCAAAGCTTTTTTCCTTCACCACTGAAGTTTGACTGTCAAGGTCAGAGATTAACATCCTAGTTCCAAATAATAATTCGTACGGACTGAATCCCTTCAGAGAATTTCTTGGCAAGTTATTTAGACTACGTTGGACACTTATTAGATGTTTGACCCACCCAGCTCCCGAACCTAATATCCTTTCCGTTATAGATTGCTTTATGCCTTGGTTTTTTCTTTACACCATCCCGTATCCCTCAGGAAGGAAGTGAGAAGATTCCCGCTGTGCTATGCTCATTTGGTCATATTTCCCATCAGGCTGGAAGGCTAGAGTGAAAACAATGATCAAACGTAGCATGCTCTTAGCGTATATGCCATTTAGACTCACAAATCTTTGTATAACAGTCCAGACATCAGCCGAGTGCTGGTGATCTACATTATAAGTGGAAACTAGCCTGTATATGTTAATCGCAAGCCTTGCTTTTTACTCTTGATTTTTTCTGGAGTGAAACGACGAGGTATTACACTGTTTCTCTCCCCACTGCGATTTCTGTTGCAGTTTGGGCAGTTTTTCACAAACATGGTGTGATGCAGGCTCATGCCTGGCCACCAGTACCGTGATTGTAATTCTTACAGAGAATCTTTTAGTTTGAGGTGTCTGAGACCCTCGCCCATATGTGCGTCTGCGATTAACAAGTTTCTCCTGTCCATGTTTGGAATCACTCTATCCCCCACTCCAGGGATTCGAGCAAAAGGGACGGAGTTTGCATCGATTATGTATGTATAATTGAGTGGATAGTTGATCGGTAGCGCTGAGCAGTCGCCTTTTAATGACGTTTTCACCGCCAGCACTGTTTCACCGTCAATATACTTCACTGTACGCTTTTTTCGAACTACGGAAGCCGATTTAGTTGCTACCGCTGTGGCTGTGTCAGCCAATGAATTCCCTGCAACGTGAACGCCATCACGCTGATGACTCAGTGAGTGTGTCAAGTGAGTCTTTGGTAGTTCTTTTTGTAAAAGAGCTATTTGTTCCCAGAGCAGTTTCTGCTTTATTGTTGCATCTGTGTCATCTTTGTAACCGTTTTGAATCCATGTCTGCAAATCGTTGTTATATGATTTGACGCAGTAATATGAATCGGACACTATTAGTGTCTGGAATTCGCGACCCGCAATATCTAGCGCCATTTTCAATGCTATTATTTCAGTCTGTTGTTCTGAATTAGTTTCTACTGAGTGTGTTTTTGTTAATAGAGGTTTTAGTTTACCTCCGCGCCACACTTCTTTTGTAATCTCACATGTGGGGTTGTATGCTTGTTCTCCCCAAACGGAGGGTTGAGCATGTCCGTCTGTATAGATTACACAAGCGTAGTGTCGTAAGGGCAGAATGTCGATTGGCAGAGGGAATGTTCTTTCATAGTCTAGATTTTGTAATTCCTCTAGTTCTGGATCAAAGTAGTAGTACACTTTGTCCGTTGTGATTGAATTCACCCATTGTATCCATTCCGGATTCAATGTTGTTGTTGGTAAATTACACGGTGTTGTTAATGCCTCAAAGGCTGATTCAGCTGTTCTGACTGTGATGTGTCTACCGTCCGCTTGATCTTTTTCTCTAGCTATTGCGGTTTGAACTGCATGAACAATTTTTTCTTTAATGCTGAATTTCTGTTCAGCTTCTGTGCACAAGTGTGATTTGAATGCAATTGGTACCTTTTCTCCCTCATTAGAGGTCAGGTATGTGAATCCGCATCTTCCTGGGATGACTCGAATCACAAGATTGCGTGTGCTATCACGTGTTTCTAATTTTGTTTTAATTAGCATGTCTGTTTGTAAGGATCTCAGAATTTCTGTGTGTATTTGAGTCCAATTGGTTCTTTTAAAATCAGGTTTTATTAGATCATAAAGGGGTTTGACCCTTTCTGCGTAATTTGCAATGTATGTTCTTCCGAAATTTAGGAAGCCTAGAATTGACTGTAGGTTTTTTAGTGTTCTAGGTGCTTGGAGTACGGCACATTTTTCTAGAAAATTGTCAGCCAGGCTTTTGCCTTCACTTGATAATTCATATCCTAAGAACAGGACTGTCAGATGGGCAATTCTGGATTTTTTTAAGTTGAATTTGTAACCCTCTGCTGCGAACCCAAGTATTATGGTGTTCACTCTCTTCAAGTGAGTCTCCAAGTCATCATCTGTTAAGTATATGTCGTCGACATACGATAATGCTTCGTCGTCATATATTTGTAGTAATTCTGTTACTCTCGCTGAGAATACTCCCGGGCTGTTCTTGTACCCCTGGGCTAACCGACAGAATTGCTTTTGAGTGCCATTTATTGAGAATGCAGACAAATATCTGCTCTCTGGTGCTATGTTTTGACAAAACAATCCATTAGAGATGTCTAATGTTGTTTTGTATTTTTTGCGCACTATGTTATTCATTAGTGCAGCACTATGCGAATTTTGCACTGCAAAAGTTTTGCAACATGAGTTAAGGTGTCGGTAATCCAAAACTAGACGATATGAATTGTCTGGTTTGGAGACCGGAAACAAAGGGTTGTTCATTTGTGAGGTGCAAGTTTCAATCACCCCCTGGTATTCTAGCTGATCTAGAATTTCTTTTACCTGTTTTTTAGCTTCTTGCTTAATTGGGTACTGTCTCTGTGCAGTAGGTTGTGATTTTAACTGGATTTTGTGAGGAGGAGAGTCCTCATCCCATCCTACGTGATTTTTATATAAAGCAGGAGCTAGAGCTACTGCCCACTTTCTAGCAAGTGTATATTTTTTATGAATTGGGATATGATTTGAGAAGGCAGGCATAATTATTTCTTCGCCATGAGGGCACTCCCTGACAAACTCTGGTGGCCAGTCTTTTTCAGCTAGAAGGATGTCATAGCCCTTGGAGAGATTATCCCAAAATAGTCCCCTTATTTTTCTAGTCTTATCCCCCTCTATACGTAATGTTATTTCATAAATTTTGTGAGGTTTGCTAACTCTGGTGTCTGCAGTTTCCACTTGAAGATATTCATTCGTGTCCACTGTCTCCAGATGATTCATAAGGACTTTGCGAGCTATGCTCACTTCTGCTGCGCTGTCTAGCATTGTCTGAGCCCATTCTCCGTTTTTCAGTTGTGTCCTCAGTATTCTCGGCATTGTTAACTACCTTGATACTGGCTACCTTCTTTTTTGGAAATTGTAATTTCTTTTTTAGCTGAGCAGGTTCCTTGTCTTTGGACTTGGCGTGCTCTTCTCTTTGTTCTGATCGTCCTCTTCTTTCCGATTTCTGCGAGGAAGTCTGAAAAGATTGAGAGGGATGAGTATCAATGTCTTGATATCTATCAGGCTTTTTTATATTATCCCTATTTCTAAGGTTATATCTTTTCCCAGAGGGGTCACTCTGGGGTGACCTGTGTCTTTGGTTCAGAGATTTTTCTCTTCGCCTAGGAGACTTTCCTCTGGACTGGAATTTCTTTTCTTTAGGATTGGATTGTTTGTTTCCATCCCCGCTCTTTTTCTGTGATGTTGAATTATTATTAAAAAATATTTTTTCAGGACTTTCAATCAGTTGTGGTTTTAGTGGTATTCCACCTAAACTATCTCTACCTAGTTCCTCATAGGATTTTTCTATGATTCTGGCAATTTCAGCTGGTTGGTCTGCTATATCTGTCTCCTTTAACCTCTGGCGGATCGCCACGTTTGCTGCTTCTCCCTTTATGTTGGCTAATAATATAGCCGAGACCTGCTTGAAGTCTTTTAGTAATTTCATACCAAGAGTTAAAGCGGGTTCTGGACCATATTCGTCTTGAATTTGTTTTAGCACATCTGGTATTACCGAAATGGATGGAACACCGTGCGTTTTTGTGTAGATGGAAGCAAAGACTGTACCCCAAGTGTCACAGTCCTCAATGTGTGGTGCGATTCCCATTGGAAGACAGATAGTCAGAATCCTGTGTTTTTCTAACGGGGTGGTGTCAGGAAACACCGCCTCTATTTGGGTGATTTTCTGTGCTAGCCAGAATGGTATTTGTTCCCGTTTAGCCGGTACTTTACCTAGGCAGGACTGTATGTTCTGTGGTGTAATTTTATTTGTGTTCCCCTGGTGAGGGGTCAGCTGTGGAATTTTAATTGCTGGTTGAATTGTTGAAGTCCGCATCACATACTGGACTAATTGTCTATGTATTTTTACTAATTGTTTTAGCTGTGTTAACAGCTCTGCTACAGACATCCCATTGATGTCTGGATGTGGTGTGTATCCGGCTAGGCCCGGCCACGTTGCTCCTGGTCTACCTAAAGGACCGAGCCTGGTGATGTGATTATTGTGTTTTAGGGCGCCATTAAATAAGAGCAAATGCTCTTGAAATTTAAGTGGTACTTCCACCTCCTCGAAAGGAGTGTACATTTCAGGAGGTTCCTCTATTTTGTAATAGTGGAAGTACTTTGTTACAGCATTTGCTGCTGGAAAATGTATCCATGAATAGTATACCTCTGTCTGCCGATATTCGTGTGCCTCAATTACGAATATGACTGTACCACCTCTAGGTGTCAGTCCATTTTCTATAAGTTTTAAAGTTATAGATTTCCTTTTGATGACCGGGATGAGTATTATATCCTGGTCTGCTTCTTGCAGTGCAGTATCAGCTGCTGCTATTTCAGCTGCTAATCTAACTGCCTCTCTTTCATCATCACTGTCTGCCATTTTACCGACAGGATGGTTACTTTGTTTGTTTGCAGATCAGGTTTCTTATGGAAACAAACATTAGATGCACAATATTTTGGAACGGTTTTATCCTTCAACGTTGACTAAACCAAGAACCATACATAGGAGTTTCCTCCTGCGAGGTTTTGGAGGATATTACCTTTCACCCACTCCAGACGTCTTTGGAGTATTATGGGGAAAAAGTGAGAAAGCACGACTGAGTTACTCTAAATGTCTTACGTTAGTTTTATCGCCCTTCCAAACGCGTTGGGCGCCATGTAGTGTAGTTCCTATTATCCCAATAGGCTCTGCGCATTGGAATAATACCTTCAATAGTATAGGCCTAGACCAGACGTTAACTAGGTCTACTACTGTCGATATTAGACTTAAAGTTTTGGGTTTGCCAGCTAGCTCAGAGTTCACTAGAAACTTTCTCGAATGTTCAGGAAGGAATTAACTTCCCTGATTAGACAAGAAGGGATTTAGTTTCTGACAACCATAGAACATGACAACTTTGCTCTCCCCTAATCAAGAGTGTATCTCGAGAGTCGTGTGAACAAAAGGCAATTTATTTTACTCAGTCAGTACGTGCATTCTTAGTCTCATCAGATTGTAGAGAAAAGGAAGAGACGGGCGTGTTCAATAAAAGATGTTATTTATTGATCAGTCTCTTTTCTCGTACAAGAGAAATGGATCGATATTATTGCAATACTTATAGTTAAGTAAAGTGCATACATTAAAAGCAGAAGTATAAAATAATACTGTAAAAACATTGATATGGTTTCTAAGCCATATGAAGGTTTAAAATGAATATAATATATTACATACACATATACATTTGACTAATCGTACTCAACTGGTGTTTCTAGCTACGCCTACCCCGTGTACCTGACCTAAGTCTAATACGTGGCCGGGAATATAAAGTTACAATTTAAGTTAAGTTTGTTTTTGCCAAGTGACTGACTAAAGAATTCTCTGCGAGGGGTTATTCAGATCTGTACCTGGAAGTTAGGATGAATGAGTGATGGTATCTCTCGTCTCTGGTCTCTGGTCTCGATATTCCAGGCTGCCTGCGAGGGCTACCCGGAAACGCCGGAGCTGGATTTCTCGGCAGGAGAAATAGGCAGCTGCTCGATCTCAGCGCGTCAAGAAGGCGGGGCTGCGCCAGCGGGGTCTGCTCTGCTCTGGGCTTCGGCAAGTCTGGCTGCTCCGTCCTCGTCACCACCGCGTGTGTTTGCATAGGGCAATATCGGTAATATTTATACCTTTAAGGTGCCCAGATTGACGTAAGGAAGGACATAGATACGTCAATAAGGATGTCATACGACCAGGTCGTTAGCACATTCTTTTGCTGAAGTTCTCGGTGAAATCAAAACAATGGCCGCAGGGTTTTTCCCAGGTTGTCATAGGTTTGATTTGTTATGAGAACTCCGTATGCCTTATCAGGGGCTGGAGGAATATCGCTTGTCTAATTAGATGGCAAGCGTTATGACCTAATCAGATAACACGTTCCTGTGCCGTAGTGTGGCTTTATCAGATAACGGTTCCTGCATCATGGGGGTTTTCTGCCTCATGGGCTGACTGCTAGTTAACTTCTTAGTTTGTTAACCAGAATAGGGTCAGGAATAGGGGGATCGATACAGAACCTATAGGAATACATCACAACCACATAGGTCAGTTTACAGCCCTGAAGATGAGGACCACATGCGGAGTCTCGCAGGGTTCCTCACTTTTCCCTCATCTGTTTAACCTCTACCTTTTCCCACTTGTCCGTGACTTGAATGAAAGGAAAGCGTGTACTTTCAACAACGCTGATGACTTTCAGCTCATGGTTTCCAGCAGTAACTCCCCTCAATCCATACATGAATTTCAGACAACTATGCTACTTATCCGCGACTGGATGAACAACAATCACCTGAAACTGAATCCAGACAAGACTGAATTGATCCTAACAAGGGGATCCCATAACCCTTGAAGCCACCTTTTTTTGCCAAAGGAATTAGGACAGCCTCCTACCCCTTCCTTTTCTGTCAAAGGTCTGGGGGTAGCACTCAATAGTGATCTTACAATGAAGACCCAAATTGGCTCAGTGATTTCAACATGCTTCTTCCAGCCGAGGAAAATAAGAAAAATCAATAGATTTCTCACCCAGGAAGCACTAATACAGGTAGTTCTAGCTATTGTTATGTCCCATGTGGACTATGCCAATCATTTATACGTTGGCATCCCAGCCTACTTATCTAAACAACTGCAACTGGTACAGAAAAAGGCAGCAAGACTGATTTTTCAGCAACAAAGGTAGCAACGTTTCAGGCCCCTTATGAGGAAGCTGCACTGACTCCCATTAACTCAGAGATGCGCCTTCAAGGTTGAATGCCTTATCTTTAAGTCCTTGAATGACAGGAGCCCTAAATTTGTTGACAGCCTTATTCAAAGGCACATTCCCAAGTGTAACCTACCCTCTGCTCACATGCATCTATTGTCTACTCCGTACTTCAAATTGAAGCTTATGGGTGGTGCCAGGTTTCTGTACTAGCCCCCAGATACTGGAACTCACTGCCTTCTGAAATTAGATCTTGCACAAACCTCATGAGCTTTAGGAAGCTTCTCAAGACATGGCTGTTTAGACAAGCATATGAGTAAGTTACCAGGGTTCCGGCACCCCTTCGACCAGCACCATAAAACCAAGCTGGGGTACATACGCTTCTCAAGTTCCGTTTAACATAACATTCACATAACTTGTGGGGGAGAAAATTTATCCTTAGAACGGACCACAAACCCCAGGAAAATATTCTATCCCCAGGTGGAGGTTGGAACTCTACTGCACGCATTGCAAGAATTACATCAAAACTACAAGAGTACTGTTTCAAAATTGAGTTTGTGTCTGGCAAGAACAATGTGATGGCTGATTTTATGTCACACCATCCTTGTCAATAAAATGAGTTTGAGGTCTTGGACCAGTATTCATGATGTTGTTTCCGGTGATATTGAAGAAATTTCAGAGGAAAAGTGGAGATTATGTGAGAATGAAGATTTTCTATGGCAGACTATGAAACAGTACATTATGAGTGGTTGGTCCAGGAAAAAAGATTTAAGTGCTGAAGTTATGCCAATGTTAAAGGTCGCAGATGAGTTGGAGCTAGATGGAGAGCTTATGTACAAAAGTGGTAAGTGTGTGCCACCACTGGGGTGCAAGAATTGATCTTGTATCTTGCACATGAATCTCATTCGGGCATGTCTTCCATGAAACGGTTGGTGAGAACGTTTTTCTGGTGGCTCGGTATGGACCCCATGGTTGATCGCACGGCCAGAGAATGTGATGTATGCATGTCAGGTGAGAAGATGTTGAGGGTTAATATCCCTCCCTTGAAAAGTGCTGAATGGCCCGATGAACCATGGAAAAAATTAGAATTTGACATTTCATGATTCGAGGTATGCGTTGGTTCTTGTGGACTACCACTCTAAGTGGCCGGAAGTTACATTTGTGCCACACACTACAACCAATATTGTAGTGGAATTCTTCAAGGATGTTTTTTCTAGAGAGGGTTGTCCGTCCATTCTGGTTACAGATAATGGTGTGCTGCTCACTTCAACGGAGATGGAAGAATTACCACTTTGTTTTATGAACCACATGAGAATGGTCAAGTTGAGCGTTTTAACTGTGTGTTAAAGGGATATGTTTCCGATGTCATCAAGTTGGGAAGTGATTGGAAAAACCTATTAAGAGAAAGGTTGTGGTTGTATCGCATTACACCACACACAATTACTGAGGTCAGTCCTTTTAGACTTCTCAAAGGGAGAGATCCTAGATACAAACTGTGTCCTTGGTGGTTCAAAAAGAAAAGTAGAAGGGGAAGAGAGAATGAGAGCGTGGTGAATGAAGCAGCTGGGAAGGTGAGAAATAAACAGTTTAAGACCAAAGTGTGGTATCACAACAAGTGGAAAACTAAAACACATGATTTCAAGTGGTTGACCTTGGTGAAAATCAGAAAACCAGGTTTAATAAATAAGTGCTCAGAAAGATTTAGTAGAGCTATGAAAATCACAAAAGTGTTCGCCAACAGTGTTATCACACGAGATGGCAGATTATGGAATGTTAAACTTTTGCAAGATGCCCAAACGGAACCTACACTTTCAATGTTAAAGATTAGGTTACAGAATCCTCTTTAATAAGGTTTGGAGATTCTGTTCACAGGTATGACCACGAAATGGCCAACAGTGCACGTTCAGAAACTAACAATTGTAGTGAGGGTACTGTTGCTTCTAAAGTCAAAGATTCATCTCGTGTAAGACAACCCCCTAGAAGACTGTCAGATTTTGTAAGGTAATTTTGCATTATTTTCCTTGTGTCCCCTTCCCCTTGGACCTCTTTTACATTTAATATTCTTTTCTTTTATATATAAGGGAGGTCTGTAACATCCTCGCGTGCTCCTGCATGCGAAAGCCATCCAGCAATCTTTATTAGGTCACTCAGCTGTGCATGTTTTTATGTGTGTTCTCAATCCATGCTGGAACTTGGAATGGTTGGTCAGCCCAGGAGGTCAGTTGCACTGGACCATTCTGCTGTCCAGTCATCTTGCTGTGCTGCTGAATAAAACTACATGAAAATCTTCTACTGAGAGTGGAGACTTCATTTCCAATAGGTATGTAAAAGTGTTGTGTTTCACTTTCAAATATTTTACATCATCAATAAATGTACAACGATGATTCTTAGCTTGCCGGCTACTCCAACTTCATTTTTGCTATGCACATGTATGGAACCTGTATTTCTCACTCGCCTAACCAATTTGCTTATGCTTCTCAAGACTTTTTTCATCTACCCATGCATTTTCTTACAATCAGGAGTTTAATGTTTAAGGGCAATAGCCCTCTCTGTTTTTATTCCAAAATATCACAGAATTTCCTACTGAGCGGAGTTTGCATGCATAACGTAATTTATTTAATTTTTACACAGTACACCGCAAGATTTGTACACAGAGCAAAGGCTGCTCAATTGGATGCTAGCCTCTCACTGTGAACAACAAGCTTGGGACATATATACCAACGTACCCTACTCACACGTGAGATTTATGATTTTTTTAAGCCCAAATGTCTTTATTTTAGCTTTTCCTCCACCTAAGATTGCCTCTACTTTACTGCAACTTAATGCACAAAACAGTTCACTGTTTTTTTTTAATCTCTCTCTTTTCTATATCTAAATGTTGGCATATATATTTGAAGTCCATTGCCCAGCCTGCAATTTCTGTGACTGCCATTACCGAGTGTACCCCGCCATGAGAGCCTGACTGCCTTTAAATCTGGTATCCTCACTTTTAGTTTGACCCTGGTGGCATGCTAATCTATAGTTTGTAGAGTGGCCTAGAGCTTGTTACCTGTGACCTTGTGGGGTGTTGCTCCAAGCATTCCCTCATAGTGGGCATTTCCTAGCTGCATCACATAAAGAGGTGGTGAGAACCTACTGTGTTTTGGAGAATTAATAGTATTCCCAGACCTTTAATCTACTCACATGTAATGTTCAGCGGTTATGTGAAACGTAGATTCTGATGCTGATATTCCAAGGCGTTGTTGAGTGTGTGTATGTCAGAGGGGAGCAGAGCCTAGCCGCAAGTAAAATGGACGGTTTCCCCTCTGCACCAGATTTTGCTGTGATGTGGTCCCAGTTACAAACACTGAGCATACATGGCGGCTTTGCTGCTGGGAGCAGTGGGGGACTGGTGACTCGACCCAGGGATGCAGTGACAGTGATTTAAGAGCCCACGCTCCCTCAAGACACAACTACCACAGGAGACCAATGTGACAATGTTCTGCATGTTTGTTGCCATTTTGGGCTAGATCACACAATTGGGCTAATTTTTTCCCAGGTGTGCGGTTATGTTATGTTATGTTATGTAAAGGTTCTTGTAAAGCGCAACTAACATCTAACGGTTTCTTGGTGAGCGAAAAGGAGACAGAGAAGGAACTGTCAGGGCGAAAGAGAAAAGAGAGGAAGACCTAGTTGTGTGCTCTGCGGAACAGATGGGTTTTAAGAACAGATCTAAAGTGAGTATAGGAAGTAGTGAGCCTGCATTCTAAAGGGAGGGCATTCCAGAAAGATGGAGCAAGAAACGAGAATCTGAGCCCTCCGTGTTTCTTGCGTTTGAAGACAGGTGTCTTGAGTAAGGCTAGATGAGAAGAACGGAGGCAGCGGGGAGGAGCATAATGGTGAAGTAGAGAGAAAATGAATGACGGACCAAGGACAGCCAGGGCCTTAAAAATGGTGCAGCCTAATTTAAAATTACAGCGCTCGGCTACAGGGAGCCAGTGAAGTGTCTTTAACAGGGGGCGAACATGCTGATGCCTAGGCTGGCGGAAGATTAGCTGAGCAGCCTGGTTCTGAACCAGCTGCAGTCGATTCAGCTGGTAGGCAGGGATACCAACGTAGAGAGAGTTGGCATAATCTATTCTGGAGATTACCAAAGCCAGTAAGGTCAGGGTGAGGGCCTCTGTGGTGAGAAAGCGGGCAATTTTGCGGATTTTCCGCAAATGAAAGAAGCTGGAGGAGACCACAGCATTAATCTGGGGCTTCATCGAAAGATCATTACAAATGATCACCCCCAAACTTTTGGCTGAGTCAGCAGGGCGAGGGGGGAGACCCAGGCTGAAGGGCCAGAAGTTGGGACTCCACAGGTTGGTTGCACCCCCGACCAGAACCAGTTCGGTCTTATCGGGGTTAAGTTTGAGATGGTTTGCCCCCATCCAGTTACTGATGTGACACAGCGTGGACTGGAAATTGTGGATGGATTGGGCCGAGGGATCAATGTCAAAGATCAACTGGATGTCATCTGCATAATTAAATGCAGTGACATTACTACCTCGTAAAGACCGGATGAGGGGGGTAAGGTACAAATTGAGAAGGAGGGGGGAAAGAGAGGAGCCCTGAGGGAACCCAACTTTATCGGCAGCGAACTGGGAGAGCCAGACAGCCTGGTGGCGATTGCTCAAAAAAGAGCAAACCCAATCAAGGGCAGATCCCTGGATGCCGGCCTCCCTGACACGGCTGACCAGAATATCATGGTCGACCGTGTCAAAGGAGGCCGACAAATCCAGGAGAACCAAGGCCTGGCTGATATTAAGGTCCGCTCCCCTCCGCAGTTTCTCCATCACTGAGAGAATGACCGTACTCAGTAGAGTGGGCGGTCTGAAGCCAGCCTGTTGGGAATCGAGGAACTGCGTACGCTCGATGAATGAACTCAAAAAGTTGGTGACATGGGCTTCAAGTATCTTACTAAGGTAGGGAAGTAGGGAAATGGGGCGAAAGTTACTCAAGAGGGACGGGTCAGCATTAGGTTTTTTAAGGATGGGCACCACTTCAGCAATCTCAAAAGAGCTAGGGACCAGGCCCGCTTTGAGTGAGTTATTCAGAAGTGACAGTGGGGGGAAAGGACAAGCAGTGAAAGCGTCGCGCAAGACATGGGGGGGGGGGCAGCAATCAGTGGGGGATCCAGAAGCAACCTTATTCAGCAAAACTAAGACCTCGTCCTCCGAGATCGGGGGTATTTGAGTGATTTGCTGAGAATTAGAGATAGCAGGGATGGTAGCAGAAATGGCTGGGTCAGAGGGAGCAAGAGGGGAAATACTATTTTTAATGTTAACAATTTTATCAATAAAAAACTGATTAAGGGAGTCACAAAGTGCTCGAGTAGGGAGGGGTTTAATAGTGATCCTATCTGGGTGCGAGAGTTCCTCTACAATAGAGAAAATGTCTTTAGCTTTAGAAGCTGAATCTAAGATCTTAGAAAAGTATGAGATTTTAGCTTGCAAGATAGCAAGTTTGTACTCTTTAAGCAGGTCGTAAATACCAACTTTTGTCAGGGGCATAGTCACGTCGCCAGCGGCGCTTGGCCTGCCTAAGTTTAAGCTTCATGCCTTTAAGTTCCTCAAAAAACCATCTTTGCGCATCATGAGGGCGCTTTAACTTAACCTGTTTGAGGGGGCTACAATATCGCTAGCTGATTCAAGCCAGTGCTTCAGACCTAATGCTTGGGTGTCAAGGGAATCGCAGTCGGGGGGCTCTGAGTAAGGTTACAAATTCACCAAGATCAGCCCTATTCCAATTTCTGGCAGGGATATTACCCTCAAGGACCCGACTAGCATAGGAGGTAACAGTGAGGGAAAAGGTAATGATGGAGTGATCCGACCAGGGACAAGGAAGGATAAGGGGAGTAGAAATGTCCAGGTTGGAAGTCCACACCTGGTCAAGAATGTGGTAAAATATTGATCTGTGAGAGTTGCCAAATATTGGGCTATTTTAAAATGAGCTTATGCTATTTGTAGCATATTGGCCTAGATCTTTGTGGTGATAACAAGATCAGTCTTTTTGCTGCTTTATCCACTATTCCTGCCCTGTCCATGAGCTGGGAGCCGCCTTTTAAGAAATGTGACTAAAGCACTTCGAAGAACAGCTTTGTCATGCACATTTCCACAGACACCTTTCAACTATGCCACCTCCTTTGTCTATCTGCATTTGCAGAAGCTTGAATGAATAATCCAAATTTAATTGTGTTAATCATTTTATACAGAGCGGCAGGGAGCGCATGACGCTATGACCCAATTTAAAATCCTCAACTTTGTTGGCACTGGAACCTGTGACTTGTCATGCATGAAAGTGTGGCTTGCTTGACTCTTTGGGCCATGCATCCATCGGTTTGTTAGAGAGTTTAGCAGGTGGGTGTGCCACCTCACTGAGCCCTTGTGAATTGATTATCAAGTTGTTGCATTTTCAATGGTGTTTATCCAGTTTGCTTAAAATACACATAGAGGTAAAATGCCTTTCTGAGGTTAAAAATTGGGAGCCTCCTTGGAAGCTACTTGAAAATGTTGTGTGGCAGGCATTTCTCAAGAAGCTAATTTATGTGCAATAATGGTCTCTCCAATTGCACCAAATGCTAGTGTTACTCACATCTTGCAAGCCCTAAAACTGAAGGTGAAGTACAATGTTCTGGAATGAGTGTCAGCCTGTTGCGCACCCGATCATGACTTTGCCGTGTTGATATGAAATGGTGTACTGGCATAGGCGTAGCTATCATTGGTGTTATCTTTATGTACTGCCTGCATAAATGTGCCCAAACCCCTCATTCATTAAAGTAGCACTACTGGACTATATTTGGGCTAGTTTTTGGTTGGTTTTGGGCAAGAGAATGTACTAAAAATCTGGCAACACACATGTCCAGATTGTAAGACCTATCGCCACCTTTCACTGCAGTGGACTAGTGAGGCTTGTATTGTGGCTTCTGATGGCCCTGTCACCTGTCCTCCACCCCATTCTTCCAACAACCCTCCTTCTTCATCAATGAGCCCTGCCTCGACGCAAGGGTAGGGCCTGGGACCCAGACCTGTCTGAGAGCCCGAAGCACAAACGGGTACATCATGAAGGTCCTCCCAGGGACGCTGGGAAGGAGGAGCAGTTGCGGACCTGACTGCCTGACAGATTGATTACCACCCTGTCCTGGAGCAGGTGGTTGCTCGTGCAGGGGGTTCCTACAGGTAGGAAAGAGCCCTTAGCTGGTGACCCAGCAGATGTCCACTGAACTGAGACCTATGTTCTCTTCAGCTCCTGCCAGTCACCAGTCGTCCTATCCAGCCACCCTGGACCCAGCAGCAAAGGCCAGTGACTTATGTTAGCATGTTCTTGTGGGCAATATCTCTGCATACAGTTTTGTAACCAGGAAGGGTGTAGCCCACCACCTCTCTCGCCTGAAGATGAGGGCCCAATTGAAACTGGTGGAGTGCCTACCTACTCTTCGACATCTGTCAGTCGACAGCCCCCCACAGAGGTCCCCTCTTTCTGACCCCCCACCTGCCTGGCTCATGCCTACAGGTAGAGTGAGAGCACAAGACCTAGAGGGTCCCAACAGCTACGCACCGACGAATAGTGCGGGGTACCGATCTCCGAATGTCTAAGGAGTAAGCCGGTGCCATCTCCTTTTCATGGACGTGGTGTTTGGGAATACCCCCCATAATTAAAGGAACATGGTGTACATCACCCTCAAAATTCTGATGAGGGAAACTTACCTCCATCAAGACCATCATAGACACGAAAATGATGGTCAGTAAAGTCCCTGTGGTCTGACTTGCACACTTTTCAGTAGCAACTGCCCATGACTGAGCGGAAACTGAGTGCTTTGGAGAACTACATAGTGGTGCTTGAAGAGGCACAGATCTGGATTAGGAACTGAGACAGATGCAGCAGAAACTGATAAAGGTGTAAGACTGCAGTAGGCAGAGTAATGTTCATTTCCATGGAGCACCAGGGGGTCTGGAGGTGGGCGATATGAGGGGTTTCCACGCCTCTTTTCTGCCAGAAATCATAGGCTTCACATTTACCCCACCAATGCAATTTCCATCCTAAAATTGCATGTCTTCTGCGCCCTCAGCAGGCCATACAAATTATCACAGCAGCTAAACAACGTAAGGGCTCTTTTATCCTCAAACATGCCAAGGTCTACCAAGTGGCTGACTTCTCTCAATAGACAATGGTTTGCAGGACAAAATACCAGACACTAAGGCCCCAACTCAGGAGGCTGAAAATCTGCTATGGCCTCCTTGAAGCTTCAACAATGCTCCTCTTGATAAATGGCATTCCAAGGGAGTTCATGGAACTAGAGGTTCTTGAGCGTTTTCTTGATGTGCTCGACACCAAAGACATGGACAAATGCCATCAGCTGGACCTTGCTGTTATTTCATCCCAGTCCGGAGACACTGCTCTGCAGGTCAGATAGACCAACAAAATCATTCTGCCACAGAATGACAGAGACTTGAGTCAGTAATGAAATGGTGGGAAAAGAGAGACCATTGTGATGACCAAAGGGTATGAAATGGGGCAGTGATAAGGCATGATTCCCACTGAAGGATTGAGAGACATGTAAAACATATTGGGGAAGGGCTGACTCTAGGCAGCGCAATGGAACATGTCTTAGACTATTGGATAAAACATGTCCGGTCTTGTATATGAGGAGAGGTTTGAGGAGCATATCCCTCTCTGAGCAGGCTCTTGCTCAACTACCTCATTGCCTGGGAGGCCTTAGTCATCATAAGATGGACACTGAAGCTATAGACACAGATTGGAATCTGTGGAGCATTCCACCTGTGGAGGGCAATGAGCAGGTTCGTAAGTATGTGTGTGTTTATTTCAAGTAACATAACTGGTGCTCGGTCAGTGTTGATGTGTTACGATTCACGCCATGCACTCTTGTGCCCACCACCAGTGTTCCTGTTTGGCTGACAGCTTATTTCCTAACTTCCTGAGCTTTTGATACCCTTGTTTCCTGAAAGATTCCAGATTCCGGAGATGTAGTGGATTCCTTGTTTCTTGAACTAGCACTACCGACAGTGCTACCATGTTTTCTGGTTCGTGAGTGTTAGGCCTGTCAGTCTTAGGGTGGTCTCCCCCCCCCAAACTTTCTGCCTGCTTACCTCCATTTGTTCTGCTGAAATTTGTTTTTGAAGGCCTGTACACTTTACCACTGCTGACCAGTGCTAAAGTGCTTGTGCTGACTCCCCCTAATATGATTAAATTGATATCCAGATTATTGGAATATGTAGTTTACTTATAAGTTCAGTGTAGGGTGAAATACCATATACTCTGGGCCTGTAAATTAAATGTTACTAGTGGACCTGCAGCACATATTGTGACAACCGTTTGAGTAGCCCCTTAAAACATGTCACAAATCTGACATTGCAGTCTGAATACAGTTTGAAACTGCCAATTCTAATAAGCAATATAACCCCCTCGCCAAGCCTTAAATTACCCTTTACTGCATATGTCACCCCTAAGGTAGGCCCTATTTACCCAATAGGGCAGGGTGGATTGCAATTTAAAGGTTGGACATGTACTTTTAAGTATTACATGTCCTCGTAGTGCAAAACTCATAAATTTGTTTTGCACTACTAAGAGGAATATCTGGCGCTTATGATAACATTGGGTTGCATCCTTAATGTTAAAGTCAGATTTTAAATTACAATTATGAGAATGCCAATTTTAGAAAGTCTGCATTTTACTTCCATTAGCCATTTGGGCCCTGCAGCCTCTACTGGGTCACATGACTGGGTGCAACTGACAGAGATTGTGACTTTTTCGCAGAAATTCACACATTAGATGGATTAGGTGTGTCTGAATGGGCCATCATTGGCAACATGGAAGAGCAAAGCAGGGTACCGCCCCACTTCCAACTGAATAGGCTGTGCTCTGCCTTCACACAAAGGACTTGTCACCACCACATTGTCTCTGCAGCCAGCTTGCTTGGAGCCAGGGCAGGGGAATCAGGAAATTCCAAGCACTTCACAGAAAAAACCTCTAGAAACTTCTCCCATCTTCAGCAAAGGCACCAGGAATAAAAATCGGGCCGTCAGACAAACTCTTTAATTCACATTCTGGACGTGATGAATTACTCTCAGAGGACTGCCTGCTGCTGTGAACTGCTTTATATTCCACAAAACTGCTTTGCTGCACCTGGAATAACTACTTTGCTGACTGGAGCCTGTCCTGAACTCTCAGAGGCTAGGCATGCTGTTTGAACCCTGCATCATCACCTGAACCAGTACTACCTGAGTGAATCCAAGAGTTAGTTTCTGGCCTCCTGTTCAGAACCACAGGAACATATTAGGCTCCGACCCTCTTGAACCTGCACCTGTGTCTGAGTGAGTCCTGAACCCCCACGTGGTGTTTTCCCAGTCCTGGACCCTTGGTGGTGGTGCTAAAAGTTCCCAGGTAGCCAAAATTTCAAACTTGGAACTTTGAATATTCTATGCTAAAAACTGCTCTGAGAATCGAGGGAAGAACGGGACCAACCTCCTTGTCGATCCGCCCAAGGTGCATCTCTGGTCGGCCTGACTTCACGGCTGTTTCTACTACCTTCTTCTCCACATCAGCGAATCCTGGTCATCGGTCTTTGGCCAACTGAACATCAGACCTCCTGGAACTGTCTTCAGCTACAGCTTCCTGCCTCATCCCGCTGGAGATTTTCGACTTCTAAAAAGGTGACTAAATCCGAACATTAAAATCTTCACTGTGACTTTGTCCAGCGGCCCCCCGATGACGAAGCTCCTTCCTCGGACACCGTGTGCAGCCTTGCCCCGCTGAATTTTACCTTCTCAGAAGATTTCTTAAAAAATCTTTCAAGTCCGAAGGTAAGCACTGACCGTGCCCAATTCACTTCTTGTAACTGATCCGCCTCCATCGTGGTCGGACGTATTTTACAACTTAGACCTGGTCCCACATGGTTAGAGGTCCGTGATTGATGCTTTAATATTTTAGGTGCTTGCGTTTACAAAAAGTTAAAAAAATTCATAACTCTGGTTCTACTGACTGGATTTTTGTCACTTTTGGGTCAAATAATGTATTAAAACATACTCTATTTAAAAGAAATATTGTGTTGTGTTTTCACTGTATTACTATTTGTCTGCTGCATAAATACTTTACTTATTTCCCCTAATGGAAGGTTGACTGCCAAACTAACCAGGGTTAAGCACAGGTTAATGTTGTAACTTTTTGTGGTTCACCCTGCCAGGAACTGTGGCGGCTGCTTGACCAGGGCTCACACCCCAGTCAACTAATAACCCAGTTTCTCACTGGTAGCCTGCACTTTTTAGTGCGATCTTGGTCCTTGCACTTTACCTCTTTCTGTAGTTCCAGTCCATGCCTTTCTTTCCATTTAACTTAGCCTGGTTTCTAGTTTCTAGTGTTGATCCACTCCTGTGAAAACTATATAACCGACACTCTAGCCTGCAGCTCCTTCATCCACTGGAGACAGTGAAATTTAACCTGAATGATCTTTTCACCTTACAAGCAGAATACACTTTGTTACACCTGAAATGGTGACATTATGAGCAGGGGGAAATGCAGGATGCTTATTGGCTGCTTAGCTTCAGCAATATGAAGCCCAACTACCCACATCGGCCATCACAGAGGGAAATGGCCTTGTGACTAACCATACTGTTGAGATATACAATGCCTTTGTACACTTCTTGGGGGATCTCTACAGCGCTGAGGCCCCCAATGGCACCCAACAGAAACTAGCATTCCTTCAAGGAATATGCCTCCCTACTGCAGTGTCCACCTCAGCCTGGGTACCTGCTAATGACTATGCCAAATGCGGAGCTTAGTATTACACGTCTTTATTCTTCTGCGTGTAACTGCAAACTCAACATTCTAAACCAGCATTCACTTCACTACACTCAAATGCACATGTCACAGTTCTACAGAGCCCACCATGAGCCATCTAGGTTCTGTCATTGCTAACTCACACAACACCACATCTCCCCCTCACTTAAATAAAAAAGATTTACAAATATATACAATCATTATTCTACAATGATTCTTCATGGTCACCGGATCACATGTCCGACTGTGTAGAGTTCCCAGGATGCTGGGCACCCACCATGTGTGCTTTGCTGGTCATAACATGAAATGGCTCAACATCGAAGGGAGCATTAGATTTCCACTTCCTAGTCTGATGGACAAGCACTAATTCTTCTCTAGCAAACATAATGTCTTATTCATGTTGGCATAGGCCTTGATTTTTCACTTGCGATCCAAGTCTCATATCGGTTTCTACCTCAGTAATTGGTCTTCTGTTGATCCATTGAGGTAACTTGGTCATTATGGCTCTACTAAACATCGAGGTTGCAGGGCTGGTTGAGTGAGGAGTCCAACGGTAAGATCGAAGAGTCAAATTTAAAACAGCTTTAATGTCGAGCATTTCCAATACATCAGGTTGAACAGCTTTCTTGAGTGTACACTTGAAACATTTGACAGACCCATTGTCTCTTCCGATGCTTTACATTAAGATGACTGAGAATGTCTGTGAATTTGTCACTTTTGAAAGGTGTGCCGTTGTCAGATTTTAGGATTGCAGGAACTTTAATCTCTCAATGGCTCTTTCTTGAGTGGTGGATGAGAGATCTTCTATCAATGCAAAGCGGTAGTATTCATCAACAATCACCATCAGGTGATGTCCATTGTCAAGAGGACTTAAGACGTCTATGGCAATTCTTTCCCATACATGTTTTGGCAACTCTGGCACATTTAAGGTGTGTTGAGTGGTTTTCAATGAAAGAAGTTGCATAGATGACAGGCCTTCAATTCTCTTTCAATTCTCTCATCGAGATGGGGAATCCTCGGTCTTGGAGAGCCCAGTATGTGGCAATGATGCCACAATGTCCTTTATGGGCTTCCTCAATTATCTGTTATTGCAGACTCTCCAGAATAACATTCTCAAACCTCTCATGATAAGACCTTCTTGAGTAACAGAAAGTTTTAAACTTCTGGTATTTACTGCAACTGGTAAGAGGTCGAGTGTGCTGGTTCCAAGTAGGGTTGAGCGAAATTTGCATAGTCGCGCTACGCAAAGCTCCGTGAAATGATAAAAAATCTCCGCGAGTTTGCAAAAGTTCAGCGAACACGCGAAATTGCTCGTACCGCCCGTTCGCGATGCTTTTTTCCTGTTCGCGAATGCTGTTTGCTTGCTCGGGGAGAAATATCTTGTGAACACGCATTTTGAAAGCGCGAATAAGCAAAACATTCCGCGAAGTTTTGGAATTTTGGGCAATTCCGCGTTCTCCGCGGAATGCGACATTACCAAAATTCTGCAAATTCTGCGAGCGTAACGGAATTTACCGGCAGGCCTAGTTCCAAGACTGTCTTTCAGTATTAACATTTGACTATCTTGAATTGTGTCAGTTTCAATTTGTTACAACAAAATTGTAGCTGGTGTGTTGGATTTCATAATGACATTTATGTTGTCTTAGAAGGGGTACCATGGCACTGTCGAGTCACTCATGAGAAGTATTCAAAAGGGTTTTGATCTTTCCCTGGGCGGTAGACAATTGTGTAGCTGTATTCTTGTTATTATAGACCCCAACGTTCAATGCAAGGAGGTATCTTGGGCTTTGGATTGCCAAAAATGGTCAACAAAGCTTGATGATCCGTTGAAAGCATGAAAGGTTTTCCAGATAAGAATACATGGAAATGTTGACAAGCCCACACCACTGCAAAACTTTATTTCTCCGGTTGTGAATAAGCATGTTCAGTTTGGGACAAACTTCTGCTTGCATTTGCCACAGTGTAGCTTTGACCAATTGGGTGTCCGCTGTACTGTGCAAGGATTGCGCCTAACCTGACTGGGCAAGCCTCAACGACAACCTCTCTATGAAGCTTGGAATCAAAGTATGCCATTATAGTAGCATTCTCAATAGCTTGGTTAATCTTCTTGAAGCTTTGCTCACATTCATGTGACCAATGACATGAAACAATTTTCTTCATCAAGTCTCCTTAACGGAGCACTTACAGTGGCAAAGTTTTGTATATATCAAATACAGTAGCTAGCCATGCCAAGGAATGAACGTAGCATAGAAACATCTTGTTGGGGACTGGCAGTTGACAACGCTTGCACTTTAGCTGGATCGGTTGTCATTCCTCCATCAGAAAAGATATGGGCAAAGAATTTCAGCTTTGTCCTATGGAACTCACATTTGTTGGCATTCAAAGTCAAATATGCATCCGCAAATAAATGGCACACTTGCGCGAGAGCTTTATCATGCTCCTTCTGTGTAGCTTCGAAAAACAATATTTCATCACCATAATTAAATGCAATCATGACAGGCTGTATGATATGTTGAACAACATCTTGAAAAAGCTCGGCAGCTAATGACATACCGAAACTGATGGGCAGATTTACATTAACTGGCACATCCCTGCATATCAGCAGGGATGCGCCAGTTATTGTGCGTCATGGCTCCGCCACCATGGATGCGCCGCATTTACAATGCGGCGCACCATGGGGCAAAACCCCACAGATGCGTGACGCATCTGTGCCATAAAGGCGGTGCATTGCTGGAGTTGCATCGCAAGCGCGACGCAGCTCCAGCAATGCTCTGGGGGGCCCTATGTTAACAATGCTGCTTCAATCCTCACGCCTGCTTCAAGCAGGCGCAGGGTTTTGACGAAGCATGGGCTCAAAAGGGACTGAGTGAAATCTTGTAGATTTCACTCAGCCACTTTTAGGAGGCGTTCCTGTGCTAGAACCCCCCCTGCGCAGGAACGCCTACTTCTGGCGCAGGGCTTTACAACGTGACGCATCTCCCAGATGCGTCACGTTGTAAATACCCCGCAGCATGGTGCTGGTTTTGCGCCGCCACTGCGTCACAAAAGTGACGCAACAGCAGCGTAAAAGAGGCTCAAGGGGCTTGTAAATCTGCCCCTTAGTCTTTTGTATTGCACCAGATCAATATGTGTAGAAAAGGTTGGA
This sequence comes from Lissotriton helveticus, assembly GCF_964261635.1. Lineage (NCBI taxonomy): Eukaryota > Metazoa > Chordata > Amphibia > Caudata > Salamandridae > Lissotriton > Lissotriton helveticus. Next base: position 1,017,008,250 of record NC_136070.1, on the reverse strand, counting down.
CTGTACTTGCAAATCTCCTCGAGTTCAAATTGATGAAATCCCTTTTTTAAATGAAGATGAGAGAAGACCTTCGCACCATTCAATTGGGTTATCATGTTGGTGATAAGTGGACCTGGATGTCGTTCCCGTTCATTTGGCTTGTACGGTCGACGCATGTCAACGCAGCTGGATTCAGCACCTTCACTGTCCTTTTTGGGCACCACCACTATGGGAGAAACTCAGGGAGTTGGGCCTCTGGAAAATTCAATTAGATTGTGTTTGAGCAAATGTTCAAGTTCTTTTTTAACATCTTCCTGTAAATGAAATGCAGTTCATCTGTGTTTTGAGCAATAGGACGGACGTGCACATTAATGTATTATTGTACTTTTATAGTCTTGAGTTTTCCTAAGCCATGAAACAATTCTTGGTGAGCATTCCTGGTATAATACACTGATATCAGTCCCATATCAGCAGCTGTGCTGAAACTGAGCAAACAGGCACTTGCTGCTGTACCTTGAGGTACATGAATGGGCTTATGTACATTCATTTTCTTGTGCTTCATCATTGCTTCAAATGAACCTAGACTTTTTATTGGTGTCTCTGCAGCCCATGTATACACTTTAGTTTTCGATGGCTTAAGACGCAGCAGTGGAAATAGTTCATTCTATTTCTCCTCAGGCATTATGTTTATCAACTCACCACTGTTGATAATAAAAGATATTGAGCAACCGTTTATCTTTAGTGTAATCTTCGGACAATGTTTGAAGGACTTTGGTACCTTTTCATATAGACTTTTCTTTTACCTGTATTTTTCTTCACAAGAGCCAGTCCAACATGCACACATTTTTCTGAGGTAAACATCGTCATTGAACAACTACTGTCTTCACTTTCACTTGATATTGAAGAACTATTTGACGATGATTTAGATGATGATAAACTTTGTTTGGTGTCGATTTGCCTTACTTGGTGTGGTTGCTTGGTCTGGTGGGCATAAATAGAGCGTTGCTTCTGAAGCAATTGGGTGCCCATTTTGACTTCGCACCATGTCGCACTTACTTTTTCCTTTGCCTTGCAAACTGTTACAAAAATGGTTCTCCTTCCCACAACCTTTGCAAACCTGTCCAATGGCAGGACATTTACTTTCATGTGGAAACAAAAATCCAAATCTGAAGCACAGCTTCTTCTTCCGTGGAGACATCACTCTGTGTCCCTCAGCCTTGTCCTTTGGCTTACTTTTTACATTCATGACTGATTCATTCTGGGCACCTCCGGCCACCATGTTAGTAGCTTGTCGATCAGCTCGTTCTTCAGCTCTGGCAGCCATGATAACTCACTGTAGACTAAGGGCTTGATTACAATGTTGGTCGGTAAGCATTCCAACCGAATCAGATTTCGGGGAGTCCGACCAACTGATTATGATGTTTCCGGATACCATTTGGTCGGACTCCCATTGACTTCAATGGGAGCCTGTGTTCCGCCGGAATACACAGGCTCCCATTGAAGAAAGGGGTGGCTGGGGCAAATCGTGCACCTGTGGCGAACACCCCTTGGTGTCTGCCACACTGTGCATGGCCTGAAAGGGGGGTCCCTTGGGTACCTCCGCGGGACCCATTCAGAAGGCTCCGGGTCAAGGGGGACCTGCTAGGAGCCCCCAATGTCAGATTCCAACACCTAGTCCATGTCTGACAAACCGATTCAGAAAGGCTGTCCGAATCCAACATCGTAACCTCTCGGTTGGAAACGCGGTCCATAGACCTGGATGAGTCAACTCTGAACGACTCGGTTCCTCCAAATGCCTACCGGAACCGACTCAGTCTTTCGGAAAGCTTTCCGAATTGGTTGGAAGGACGAGTTCCGAATTGGATTTAGCACACCCAAATCCAATTCTCGAGCCTTTCCGAATAACATTGTAATTGACCCCTAAGAGTTTCTCTCAGCATTCATCATCTCAGTAAATCTGACAGGCATCTCTGAGGCGTATAGCTTCCTCATCATTAAATTCGTATGGCCTGATTCACAGAACTAACTTAAGACAAAATCCTAAACTTACTACCATTTTCGTATTCACAGAAGGCACTTACTCATTTTGGTATTCACAGAAGACACTTACTTATTTCGGTATTCACAGAAGTTAGGAGTCCTAACTTTAGGACTCCTAAATGCCTTCTGTGAATACCGAAAGTCTTAAAATTAGGATTTTTCTCAGTTTAGTAGAAGTAAAGTTAGGACTCCTAACTTTAGAACTCCTAAATGCCTTCTGTGAATACCGAAAGTCTTAAAATTAGGATTTTTCTCAATTTATTAGTAGTAAAGTTAGGACTCCTAACTTCCGGACTCCTAAATGCCTTCTGTGAATACCGAAAGTCTTAAAATTAGGATTTTTCTCAGTTTAGTAGTAGTAAAGTTGAGAAAAATCCTAATTTTAAGACTTTCGGTATTCACAGAAGGCATTTAGGAGTCCAAAAGTTAGGAGTCCTAACTTTACTACTACTAAATTGAGAAAAATCCTAATTTTAAGACTTTCGGTATTCACAAAAGGCATTTAGGAGTCCTAAAGTTAGGAGTCCTAACTTTACTACTACTAAATTGAGAAAAATTCTAACTTTAAGACTTTCGGTATTCAGAGAAGGCATTTAGGATTCCTAAAGTTAGGACTCCTAACTTCTGTGAATACCGAAATGAGTAAGTGCCTTCTGTGAATACCAAAATGAATAAGTGTCTTCTGTGAATACCAAAATGAATAAGTGTCTTCTGTGAATACCAAAATGGTACTAAGTTTAGGATTTTGTCTTAAGTTAGTTCTGTGAATCGGGCCCATTGAACTTACAGTGTTTGATGAGCGTATTGAGTCTCCCAACAAATTTTTCGATGGTCTCACCATCTTTTGGTCATTCCTAGTTGAAAATCTAACTTTTGAAATCCACATATGGCATTGGTCTGAACTTGAGATTCAAGGCTTATTTGATTTGACGGTATGTAATTTCACCAACTTGCTGCATTTTCTTTTTTACTTCTTTTACACCTTCACCAGCTAGATTCTTAAGGTATTTGACAATCTTCTTGTTATCTGTCTTCTACTGCATCAATAAAATCATCCAATGTCTCTATCCACGCAGTACATCTGTCACCAATATTACGTTTTTGGGCAGTATTGAATTGTGGTGGTTGTTTCAGGAAGTCAGCAGCATTATAATGGTTTGTGTGATTGGCTGACACTCAAGAGTGGGGATCTCCCACACTGTATGCTGTTCACTAGGACCTGCTTCATTCATACCATCTCTAAGGCCCTGTGCTGTTTTGGCTTCTGGGTAATCTTGGGCAATCGATGGAAATACGACCTCCCTCTAGGTCTCCATGCAAGCCCTTTAACTCTTCTGGGGACCTCTGAAGTTGTTCTGAGCCACCACCCAGCAGTTGAGGTGGTGCCCTGCTTTGGTTATGGACGGCTTAGCAAACAGAACCCCAGGCGCTTCCTCTGGGGCAACTCTGTGGTATGATGACTCTCTTTTTTCTGTACTGGTAAGTAGATGACCTTTTCTTGTGTTTGTTTTGCTTTACTTGTAAGCATCTCTTTGTACTGTCCGACACCTGGATGATCTCTGCTTTGTAGCACTTCTTTTCGCAGCATTATCTTGCAATTGACTGTCAGTATTTGCTGCTTTTTTAAAGCCTGGTTGTATCAACCTTTAGTGTTGCCACACTATATGATGGATAGCTTTACGTTGTGTAGTAGTGCATCATCCTTGCAAGCCTGTATAAAATTTCACAAACTTATACCATTAAATCAATTTGGACTTCAAATAAAACAAATAATTACTATAAGTACAACAGTAAAATTATACATAATTATCAATTAATCAGTGACATATAAATAACAATTAATAAAAATAATATATCACATTAACATCTTCTCACATTATTCCCCCAATAAAAACAAATTTTTAAAAATACATGTGGAATAAACATATAAAAATTAAAACACATTTAAAGAAATAAAACACTACAAATTTAAGCAACAATTAAATAATCAAACAATTTACATAATTAATATACCATTAAATATTTAAATAACATAAAACATAAGTTCACTTTACAATGCATTTTAATTTAATTAACTTTCCACCCTATTCCCCTACAAACCCAACAACAAGCTACTAAAACATAGCTTACTGTTACTACTAATACAATGTAATATACATTAAAATTAACAATTAACAATTAAACTATTTACTTAATTAATAATCAATTAAATAATTGATTCACAGTGAAAAGCTAAATGCCATCAAGCTTAAATTATTTATAATTGAATTAATTCCAGACCCTATTCACCACAAACCCAACAACTAGCTACTATACTATAGCATTTAAATTCCTAATACTTTCAAAATTACAAACTATATTAAAAAAATAACTATTAATATGAACAATCTTAAAAAACTAAAATTAATAAATTAACTAACATACAATATATTAATTAAAAAACAAAAAAGATTGCAACTATGTTACAAAAAGGAATATCAAAAACAACATTCTCCCAAACAATAGTATATAAATAACAAAATGATATTCTTCCAAACAATATTCTGATATTTCGGTAGTACCAATATTTTTTCACCATATTTATTTATTTATGAAGTTTTCTATAGCGCTAACAAGATCCTGAGGGATATCAGAGCGCTTTACAAAGGAAGAAAGGACATAAATCCAATATTGACAACAAAAAAGAAAATACAACAGGAATAATCACATATATGGTCCATGATATTTAAAATTCGATGTTTTGTCCAAACACTTCAGAAGATTGCACAGCTCCTATCATACCTACAGCCTTAGCAGTCACTGCCCCCTGTCAAACACTAACATGGATGAAACCCGTAACCATATTTAACTAGATACCTGATCTACCTCATGCCTACCACATTATTCCATCCTGTAGCTCAGCAACAACTGTGCAGTAATACCTCTAGGGACACCACTTCCTTTGTCATTTGCGACACCAAAACTCTACACTTGCTATCTGCTTAACAGTAGTGCGAGGGTCACCATGATGCTTTTGGAGCAAACCTACAGACCGCTCACGCAACGCTACTCTCTTCCAATGCAGACTAATACACGCAATACACACTCAGACATTGCAACCCATGGTTTAGCCTCACAATCAATGAAGAGTGTAAACAAATGTGATTACATGTCTCTTACACCACTTCACCTGATTCCATGCATGAGCCCATCTATAGCTTCTCAGCAACACATTTGGAGGGGCATTGATAACATAACTTGAAGTATCACATATTTTCCTTCATTGGCCACTATATAAACTACACCCTGCCAAGCAAGTACCACTAATACAGTAATTACTCTCTGGCTCGCTCCCTTAAAGCTCTCCAGGACGTCATCAGGTGATTGAGGAGCTATGCAAGTATGGCAATATACTACACTACAATGAACGTCTTGCTTTATAGCCTACCCGATAGTGTCAATCGAAAGAACACCGCTTTATGTACAACATAGAGATAGTGTATGGCGTTGCATGTTCCATCATGACATGATTGCACTTATCCCAAAAGCACCATTGGAATCTGTCAGTCTTATTATTGGGATCAGTCAGTTATTATTGGGATCATTCTGTCTTGCTTTCTTCTATGGGTTTATCTGAGGCTGTTATTTGTTCATACAAATACTATGGGCCTCATTTATGGGTTTTTTGAAGTTCGGCAGGGCAGCAGACCTTGCTGCTGCGCTGCCCTACGGCAAAAGAAAAGGGCTGGGATGAGACGTATCTATTAGATTCAGTGCATTCCTGTCCTTTTCCCCTGTTCCGGTGCACATTGTGCCGTGCGCCAATGCAGGCACCTTTGTACCATGGTGCAAGGGTGCCTGATTTGCGGGGCTGATTATTTTTGTGGAGGAAGGGAAACGTTCCTGCATAAAAACAATCACAAGTGGCTTTTTTCTCATTCTGCAGCACACATAAAAAGAGGAAAAACGAGGAGAAAGATAGATGTTTCTTCTTGTTGAGCCTCCCTTACGCCTCCCCTGAGGAGGCGCAAGTTTCTGGCGCTGCCTCAGACTTACGATTTCTTGCAAATCTGGGGCAGTGTCAAAAAGCCATGGATGTTGCTGGGAACGTCCCCAGCAACACCCATGGAACGCCCCTTTCACTCAGTTTTCTGCGTGAAAGGGGAACATATTTAGAGGCCATGAAAAGCCATGTAATATGGCTTTACGTGACCGTATAAATATGCCAGTGGCACATTGCGCTACCTGAACGTCAAAAACTTGACATTCCGGCAGCACAAAAGTGCTGGTATGCACGTTACTATACATTACTCAAAAGAGAACATTGTTCAGAGTTAAATATGACTAACATTGCTTTATAAAATCTAGAGTCTCCTGTCTGTAGATGCCCATGCCTCACTATTATTTTCACAATATTGCATTTTTTTCATACTCATCTCCTGGAGCTTGCTATAATAAATGTTATTTATTTTGTACATAAAAGCTAAAAATTCAGATTTTATGTCTTGCAAACGTATGCCTCGAGATTTAAGCATAAAAATATTTCATCATTGGTATCTATAATATATTTATTTAAAATGTTCTGTTTTATGCTCCTGTTCCCACCACTGATGGGTACATCTGAGGGAAATTTACACTTCCTGTCATCAGGGAATGTGCTTCATCCCTCAAGTTTAAGTATGTAGCTCACATAGTGTATGCTCAAGCATACTGGATGATTTCAAGGTACTATTAACATTTACTAATAGCATTTGCTTGCGAACACCAAGAGAATATTAAAAGCATGTTATGTCATTCTATCTTCAGAGATGTGTTACCTACCCACCATGGCAAACCCAGGGTGAAGATGGACGGAGTACTGAAACTTTTCAGACACTCTCCCCCAGTCACAAATCTAGGTTGAATCCATCATTGTTATTTAGCTCACTTCGCCACCCCAGTTCAGACACAGCTATATGCAAATCAGTCTTGACCCTGTGCCTCATGGGAACAGTCCAGCCTGAACTGCCAAGCCATGTCTTCCCTGGACCGGAAACAAGCATCCTGGGACCGGTTTCCGGCTAACAGCCCTCATCAGCCCGGCTAGCTTGAATCCAGTGGCAATGTGAACAAGGGACCCACGTCTGGGTATACCCTGCCAACTTAGGGCGAACAAAGAAAACACAAGGAGATGATGGACGGAGCGCTGAAACTTTTCAGACACTCACCCCCAGTCACAGATCTGGGTTGAATCCGTCATTGTTCTTTAGCTCACTTCGCCAACACAGTTTGACAAAGCCATACGCAAATCATATAGTTGCCTTTCTTTATTCAATTCCAAGTCATGTGGGCAAACTCAGCGTGGTGTGCACCACAGTTGGGACACATGTGTGATCGATTGGGGTAAATTCTATGAATTTTCGCCGGGGACATGTATGCCCTCCATAAAAAATTTAAATTATCAACTTGTGCTTACTATTAAGGGAGACATCTTTAGTCCCAATGTGAATCTTGTATTGGGTGCCCCAGATCTCGTTCTCATGCCTCCTGGATCTTAGCGTCTCTGCTATGAACCAGGGCCATGCTGGCTCTATATAGCTTGGATATGAGATGTTCCCCCCTTACATGAATTCAGTAGTGTTAGAGGTGGAAAATTCACTGGTTCCAGAGGGATTTCAGTGATTTGCGCGTGCAGTGTACTACAGAGCCTGCTAAGCACGAAATGGTCCATGAAAGACACCTCACTAAACCACTCCTCTTCTGTGCTCGAAAACACTTGTCCTCCCGGAAAGAGGTCTCCAATTGTTTCAAGAGAGTATGCGGTGAGCGTGTGCGTTGTGCCAACCTCTCTTCGGTAATGGGCAGCCATGGATTTTTGCAATCGGAATCACAGGAGAGTAAAGTGTGTGCCCACCGGCCATACGTGCCAATTTCTGCCAAGCCTAGCTAGTAGTCAACGCAGTCTGGATATTACGGTGGTCTCTAGGAAAACCTTTTGGCAGTATTGTCTTTAGCGGGGCTGGAAGTACTAGATCAGTCTCCGGTTGTGCATAAGGGAGTCGGGCAGGGGCGTGGCTAGCGAGCTGATGTGGACGGACACGTGAGCCTGAAGCTCTGCGCCGACCCCGATGTTTATCCTGGATTGCGAGCTGCTGAAGTGAGCCTGGAGCCAGCTGACCGAGCTGCCTGCCCACTGGAGAACTGCGGGCGGAGCTGCGGGAGAAACCTATGCCATCGTCAACTGCTGGATGCAGAGGATCCATGGCGAAGAGGTAGAAGCCTGTACTAGACTCCCTCAAGATGGTGCCGATGAGTGGGCACCGCTGCCCATCTGACTGCTGAGATTAGCTGGGAAGCGGACATTGGAGAGAAGCAAACGGTGACGGACCATGCGAGGTGGCACCAGACGAGATATTCGAGTAGCTTGTTGAGAGGCACTAGACGGGAGCTGCAAGCCGAGCAGACGGCAGGGACCCCCCCCCCCCCCGTCGAGACCGCATTGCTGGTAAGCGGTGGACGGAGGCTCTGAGGCAGAGAGGCGACTGGATGACCCGGGTCATTAGCAGATGCAAGGTGGCTTGCAGGACATAGCGAAGGGCTGATCCGGGGCTGGTGTCAATGTGCAGCTATTGAACTGAGGAACTGAGTGTGTCGCCACCTCGATCGCTTTACCGGGGTGTGGATCCGGGCACACTGAGGTGGGGGTGCCCGATCACAGAGGCCCTATGCAAAGTGACCAAATAGGGACTATTTGTGGAAAACATAACTCAAGGGTGCAACGCAACAGAGGGACGCATTGGAGTTGGAGCGGAAGTTCACCAAGGGTGGAGCGGCTGTTGAAGCGCTCACCGGGGGGTGCGGGGAACCAACAAGCGGAAGGTGACTTGGCGAACGGCATGCTCTGCCCGTAATATAACGCACCCGGATTAATTGGGGGCAGGAGCCAACCAGGGGAGGACCGCCACTTAGGCTTTGCGAAAACGAAAGCCCCTGCTTCTGGTAGTACGTAGCTGGGCAAGAGCTGTAAAGGCATACCCCTGCAGGACGCTGTCTTGGGGGCAGCATTTGGCGAGAGGTGGGCTGGATCTGCGGGGGGATCTGCCTGCCTGTTGGGTATCGCCTGGGGTGGGGCCATTGGGCACCGTGAACCTGACCGGGGTCCCTGTAGTCCTGCCCGACTGAGGCGAAAAGAGCGATTTCATGGGTGCGTGCCTGGTGATGGCCTAGTGCCTGAGTTCTTCTTGCCCATTGGACTAAACTATGGACCCAGAGAGAAGAGAGGCATCTGGACGGTCAGACAAGTAACAGCCTTAATGCTAACCTTGTAGGTGCGCTGTGGCCTCGGTCCTTAGACTTGGGTTCCATCGTGGGGCCCAGAGACTGCTGGGTTAGTCTGCAGCACAGGCAACACATCTGATCCACGGAAGTAACGGAGACATGGGGAAACCACGAGGAAAGCAGGGGGGTGTCCCAGGAGATGGAGGACTCAGCAGCAGAGCAGGGGAAACAAGACGCTGCTGAATCAGTGCCGGGGACCCTACCGCAGCAGCAGGTAGACCAGATACTTACCACCATTTCGGACACCAGAAGGGCCCTGCAACAGGACATTGCACAGGTGGCGACGGGTCTGGGTCTCCTACGGGCGGATCATGCCAAATTGTCCGATAGAGTGAAACAGGTGGAAGTGGTGCTGGAAGTTGTGGAACCGGCTCAAAAATCGCTGGAGGCCAGAATGGGGGACATGACAAACAGATTGCAGGTCTTGGAGCAGCAGACTGAGGATGCTGAAGGCTGTAACCGCTGCAATAATGTTTGAGTGGTGGGACTGCCGGAAGGAGTGGAGGGGTCCAATATGTTGGGCTACCTGGAAGATTGTCTGAAAACAGTAGTGGCGCCAGAGGGACTATCATCATTTTATACTCTGGATCGAGCACACAGAGTTCCGGCGCACCCTCTGGGCCTGGGAGGCCCCCTAGGCCGGTGGTGGCATGGCTCCTTCACTATAAGGATAGGGGATTGCTGCTGCGGCTGTCACATTCAAGGTGGAGAACGGCAGGGTGACGCTGTTCCCGGATTATACTTTTTAGGTGCAGCGCCGCCGCTGGTCCTTCCTGGCAATCAAGAAAGAATTGCGGGACGAAGGATTGTAGTATTCATTGATGTTCTCTGCGCGCCTCAGAATTATGCTAGACGGCAATACGCATTTTTGCGATAGTCAGGAGGATGGGTGGGCTTGGTTGAAATCTTCCCTGGCAGGAACTGGTGATGTAGGGCAGTCCATGAAACTGAATGAGGAGGGGCCCCATCCCTGGAGGTCACAACGTATTAGAAGGCGCCGTCCAGACTCGAAAGGGCCTACGCGACACAGAGAGATCAGCAGCGTTGAGGGCTGTGTCCGGAATCTCGCAGGAGCGGCAACCACAGTCAGTAGCGGACACAGAATCAGAGAAGGAACTGGGGGTTTCTAAATCAGAGGACTCTGAAACTGGAAGTGTATTGTTGCCTCATGTCACACACGGGACAGCAGACAACCTTGTTGTTGCATAGGGTAGTGAGGAGAATATTAGGTCACTGCTGGCAAGGGATTCACTGTTGGTTGGACTGGATCCGGTATTGGGGTGATGGTGTGGGTTGATAGGAGGTAGTCGGCAGGCGCTCAGCTCCAGGGAGGTTGGTCCTGTGTAAGGGGGGGCTTTCTCACGATTGATTACCCTGGGGAACCAGGGGCCATGATCTACCTAGGGGGTAGGGAGCTGGACTGGGGTGGGATAGTGAGTTCCGTCGCCTCGGCAGCTAGCCGCCTCCTTTGCCCCTAGGGCTTGCGAGTCCTCAGTGGCTACTGGTGGACATAGTTGAGGGGGGTTTCTTTTGTTTTTCAGGTTTGGATGGGAACTAGAGTTTTAGGTCCTGTTCTGGGGGAGGGTAGACTGTAAGGTTGTTGGGGTGTGTGTTGGGAAAATGGGGCCGCCGGTGTGTCTAAAGAAGGCGAGAAGCTGGGTAGAGGATTACAGATCCATCATGGGGGAGTTACCTGAAGTAAAATGTATTACATGGAATGTGCGGGGGTTACACACAATGTTGAGGCGCCACAAAGTGCATGCTTATTTGGCGTGTAGAGGGACCCACATTGTATTTCTCCAGGAGACACATATTACTCATGCTTAAGGCCTGGCATTGCAGCGTAGATGGAGAGGGCAACTATTTTATACAACATACTCAGGTTTTGCCAGAGGGGGAGCAGGGATTCTCTTTCAGCCTATTCTACAGGTGGTGGATCCAGACAGGAGGTTTGTTGCAGTCGAGGGGCGCATAAATGAGAAGGATGTCACGCTCTGTAGTGTGTATGCTCCCAATGTCGACCAGGGGAAATTTTTAACCCAATTGACTGGTAGATTGGCAACATTCTTGACAGGGACTGTGCTCATGGGAGGTGATTTTAATTCTGTTGCAGATGTTGACATTGATATATCCCACGCTCCGTTGCTGGAGTCCCCTATTCATAGACTCACGAAGGCCAGGTGAGACTGGCAAGACATGTGGGGACTGGTTGACACATGGCGCGTGCAACACCCAGGAGAATGGGATTACTCCTTCTTTTCTGTGCTGCATGAGCTACCCGTGCGACTAGATGTGATAATGATAATATGCTCTCTGGATGTGTCTGCTATGGTGGCCCATAGTGAATATCTTACAAGAACGCTCTCCGACCATAACCCATTGTTACTCAGGATGCAGTGGGTCCAGGAGAGATCCGCGATTCTGACCTGGAAGCTACGGCCTGAAACATTCGCATTCCGGGAGGAAGTTGGCACCGGTATCACACAGTACTTCCTAGAGAATGAGGGAACGGCGTCGTCCACGGCGCTTGAATGGGTTGTCTTTAAGGTGGTGGTGAGTGGACTGTGCATTACTAAAACGGCGGGAGTGCGAAAGACATTGTTGCAGGATGTTGAACAGGCAGAGCAGCACTTGAGGGTAGCTGAGAGGACACGTCCTGAGAATCCAGAGGGGCAGGTAGAGGTCCTGGGGGCAAAAGAAGCAATGGCGGCGCAGTTGGAGAGACTAAGGTGCTTTGATTATAAGAAATTTTTGGCAGGTGCGCATGCGGAGCGGGATAAGGCGGGTACGTTACTTGCCGGGTTGGCTAACCCCACCCCCCGGGGCACCCCCATTTTAAACCTGACCTCGAAGACCGGGTTGCTGGTTTACACCCAGCAAGGAATTAATAGGTTGTTCTTAGAATATAATAACGAATTGTATGGGAGCAAATTGAAGGCCGCCGAGGGAGACATTGAGACCTTTCTAACCGATGTTACTGCAACTGGATAAGGAACAGGCGGATCTGCTGGGACAGGAGATTACGCTAGGGGAGAATGGGTGCGCGGTTAAGCATATGGCGCTTAAGAAAACACCTGGTATAGATGGCCTACCCATAGAGTTTTATTCGGCCTACATTGATATATTGGCCCCTAGATTGCAGGCGGTTTTTAATGCGGCGAATGACACTGGCAAGTTACAGGCCTCCTCCTGTGAGGCGAATATTATACCACTGTTGAAACCGGAGAAAAATGCTTCAGATGCAACTGCTTATCGCCAATTATCCATGCTTACATCCGACTATAACATTTTAAGCCGGATTCTTGCAACACGGCTCCTTCCGCACATGGTGCAGCTGGTTCACTGTGATCAAGCGGGATTTATACCAACTCGGAATACGGCCACCAATGTGCGACACCTACTTAGAGTAATGGGGGAAGACCATTGTACAGCGGTGACAGCAACTGTGCTATCTGTGGATATTGAGAAGGTGTTTGACAGTCTGGAATGGCCGTATTTATTCCATGTTCTGTGACGGTTTGGTCTTTATTTGTGAAATGGACTGGAATTCTTTACGATTTGACAACAACCAGGGTTTGGACAGGAACGTGGTTTCCTCCTTCTGCTCGTGGGACGGGGAACACGCAGGGATGCCCGCTGTCACCATTGCTATTCGTATTGGCGATTGAACCACTAGCGGCACACGGCAGAACAGGGCGGAGTTGTCCTGGGCTGGGCCTCCGGGGAGAAGAACAGCATATCTCACTATATGCTGATGATTTGCTCATGTCACTGCGCCGAGAATTCGGCAAGGTTTCGGGACTGGAAGTGAATTGGACAAAGATGTGCTTGTTCCCAGCGGCCCGAGGGGTGGTTGGCCCTTCTCAGGTACAAAACATTAGCTGGGAATCTAATTGCTTACCCTATCTTAGAACTCACATATATAATTTGCCTGATAATATGTTGGAGGGTAATATAGGAAGAGCTGTGAGAGGCCTTAAGGGTGGTATTGCGTTTTGGAGCACTTTGCCACTCTCAGTGGCAGGTCGGATAGCCTTATTGAAGATGGTGGCACTTCCCCAATTGTTGTACTATTTTCATACGTTACCGGTTTGGGTCCCAGGATCAGTATTACGGCAACTCCGCTCCATGGTTTGCGGTTTCTGTGGGGAGCTGGTAGGAGACCGGTGGCGCAAAAGACGATGATGCGCCTGAGAATAGCTGGAGGACTGGCAGTCCCAGACTTTGAGCGCTAATACTTGGCGGCTCAACTGCAATGGCTTACACAAGCAGTTGCTCTGGAGTCCAGGGGCCCTGATGATACCGGGGGGGGGCTGGATACCACGGCATGTGTTGTCTTTCATAGTTCTACGTCAGCTGCTCTACCACGGAGTGCTTACTACTGAGGAGAAGACGTTAAGGTTATGTTGGAACCGTAGTCACAGCGGAGCGAGGACTGTTCGTCCTTATGCTCCGGAGATACCACTGGGTATGTGTACAGCCCTCCCCCACGGGATGATTGGACAGCGTTGGCGGAGTGGGAAACATTGGGAGTACAGATGCTGGGGGACTTGTACCCGATGGTGCTCTATTACCATTCCAGACTTTACAAGATAGGTATGGTTTCCCCCGTGGTGATTATCTATTACACGCTGCCCTAGAGACGGCGATACAGAAGCACTGGGGGCGGGGGGGAGGTGGGGGGCTCTCGGAACAACAGACCAACATGATCTGCCAGTTTGTGGTGATGGCAGCGGGGGACCTTTAAGGTGGTCACGTGCCTATACTGGCGTATGGTAGGAGAAGGGATGGGGCCATTAGGGGACCTGCAGAGGAAATGGGAGGCAGACCTGGGGAAAGAGATACCTGAGACGGCCTGGGCATACATAGTTAGGAGGGCATAGAAGAGCACCAGAAACGCCAGGTTCCAGCTGGTATACTTTTTCATATTACACAGGGCATATCATACCCCTGCTAGGATTAAGAAGTACTTCGGAGCCAATACAGCACAATGCCCACAGCGTACATTGGAGGGGGCAGAGTTCCCGCACATGATGCGGAGTTGCCCACAACTTTAAACTTTTTGGGAAGAGGTAGTAGACCTGCTATGTGATGTTACAGACCACCAAATATCTGCTGACGTGGGCACGTGTTTGCTGCACTGGTTCCTGCACACTCCTAAATTAAAGGTAACAAGCAAATTCCTAGATCTGGGGTTGATCTTAGCGAAGAAAGATTTTACAGCCCACTGGAAAATGAGGGGATGGCCCTTTGTGAGGTGGAAAGCGGATGTAATAAAATGGGCAGCGTGCGAAGGTACAATGCGACTCCAACGGGCTAGGCGTACAGGTAACGACAAGGTGCTGGAGGCAGCGAGGGCATGGGAGGCCCTGGTATAGGCCCTGCGGATCAAGATGTGGAGATGGAGGCGACGCAGCCATGAAGGAATGTGTGGGACAGCTCGGAGATATAGGCTTAACAGCAATTCCCAGTGCAACCATGTTAGATGGCCATTGTTGCAAATTGTATACAGGTTAAAACATACAGTGTTGATGTTATTATGCACAGAGCTGACGAGAGGGGGCTGACCCAGAATGTATGGCCTTGATGGTTGTGACACACCGGGGGCAGAGGGTGGGACGGGAGGGGGGTGGGCAATATGATAATAGTTATTTCAGTTGATTTGGGTTATATAGACGTCAATGGGAATTAGGGATTAGCATCCTGTAGAAGTGCTGTGAGATGTAGGAGAATGGGCCTGGTAATTTTGATGCTGTGCTTGAAAATGCTAGGGAATTGTATTGATAAATAATCTCCATGTAGAAGAACAGTTGAACTGCATGTAAATGAGCACCAGAATTACAGTGATTGTTGGACAGTGATGTATGTGTGTTGGGAAAAACAATAAAGACAAATTTAAAAAATGAATAAATAAGGGAGTCGGCGATCAGGGTGATATCAATAGTGTGCAAAACTACACTGCGCCACCAAATAATAAACCTGAAAATTGGGGATCCCAAGCCCTCCCCTCTCGTATGGTAAGGTTAACGTGTCCCAACTGACCCTGACTCTGCCCCCTCCCCAAACAAGTCTGATGAGATATGAACGTAGCATACAGAAAAGTCTGTTAGGGAGTGGACTAGGAATATTGTGAAACAGATATAGAAACTTGGGAAGTACCACCATTTTTATTATCATGGCGTATCCCCTTTACTTAATCTGGAATCAGGACAGGAAAGGAAGGATGCCTGGGGACTCTGGATGCTTCTCCCACCTTCCAGAGGAAGGGCACCAGTAATAAAAATTGGACCTCAGACACCATCTCATCAGTACATTTCTGGACATGTGGATATTCTACCAGGAAGAAGGATTGCTGTGCTGCTGAAAGTACTGGCACTCTGCTGGACTTCTGCCCTAAAGGAACTGCTGCCCTGCTGACCTGCTGCCTGCCGCCCTCTTGCCTGGGTAAGAAGGACCGGACCTAAATCTGTTGAACCCAGGACTCAAAAGTGACTCCAAGGGCAAGTTGGCTGGCCTCCTCATCAGAGCCTCAGAGATAGAAGGCTCAAACAACCTTAAACTGAGCACTTGGACTCTGTCATCTGTGAATCTTACCCTGCCAAGTGGTGACATCCCAGTCCTGGACTCTTGGAAGTGGGCCTGAAGGTGCTCTTCCAGCCCATCTTTGGACCTAGCGGAGCCAACGCATCTCCTCTGCTGTGTGGCGCAAACCCAGGCTAAACCGACACTTTGCCTCTGTTGAAAGGGTTCTCCTGATGTAAAGGACTCTGCATTGACCCTGCAGCTGCATCGCAACTGCCACCTGTGTGAAACTTTCCCGACGTAGGCCGTCACATTCCCTCATCGAAGGCAGCCTTGACGATGACCCAGGTTCTCACAGCGCAGCCTCACTGCTCCTCAGAACCGACACATCACCTTGACTGTGCAACGCATCCTTGACACCAGACTTCGCATCACAAGCCCTTGATGACCAGATCCTCAACAACGATGCAGGACCTTCCATACAGCTAAGCCTCTTGGAACTTATCCATCTCTTTGGCTGCACAATGTATGTTCGGCATGGACTCTCAGAGCACTTTGCAAATCAGGATTTAAGGTGCTTCATTCAGTGAGCCGAACTGAGTGCTCCATCTCAGTCAGCCTGAACTTGTGACTTTGTCCTGGTCCAGTGCAACCAGATATCCACAGTTGGGGCTTTGTGCCTTTGGCACTGATTTTACTGAAATCTCTAAATCTGCATATCTCTAGTTCTACTGATTAGATTTTTGTTGTTTGGTCTTGTGTTAGTTATTCAAATTTACTAACTTTTTCTAAATCTGTTGTGGGAGCCTTTTGTGGTGTGTTTTCACTGTGTTACTGTTTGAAGTGCTGCATCAATACTTTATATTGCCTTGGAGTTAAGCCTGAATGCTCTGTGACAAACTATCTGAGGGCAGAGCACAGGTTAATTTAGGGTGTGCTTGTGACTTTCACCTTGACAAGGATTGTGGTTCCTGCTTAAACAGGGTTTCACCCCCTCAACCAGTAACCCAATTTCTTACACTTGTGGCAATGGTGGAATTTGGGCTTGTGTTTGTACAGTGCCATACAGCAATTCTTGTGCTACACTACCTTCTTATGTAAGTAATTTGAGATGATTTTGAATGTTTTAAATTCTCCTTGATTGGCTCATTTTTGCTTTTCCAAATCTATCCTCATTCCTACTACTGGACTGTCTTAAACCATACCTGTAGTAATGCTGTTTGAGCTGGCCAACTTGGAAAGTTACATTGTGACTGAGCTTTAATAGTTTCACAAGAAAAAAGGTCAACAAATGAAAAAGGGCATCAAAATGTTGGAGCTGCAGAAAGCTCCCAGGGCCTGCACAGAGGTCAACCAGTTAACAACAGCCACAGAGGTGAAGGATGATGACTCATAAGGCCAAACACATCCTCGACCCCATTTTCGCAGGAGGGACAAATATCCACTTCAGCCACACCTCGCAACTCCTCTGGACAGACCACCACTGTGTACACTTCACCTTCAACACTACCACCGCATCCAAGCCCACCCCGCGCCCACCACAAAGAAACTAGAGCCAAGTCACATAGGAACACCTCAACACCACTCTCTGCCACGACCCCACCTCCGCCACGACCGATGCCAACTCAGCCGCCAAAGACCTACACCACTGGATCACCAGCTGCGCAGACAAGCTCGCACCACTCCGCCCCCCGCCTGACATCGCACCTGAAGGCTGCCTGGTTCACCACCGCCCTCCAGGAAGCCAGGTGCTCCTGCAGATGTCTTGAAAAATGCTGGAGAAACAGGAAAACCACAGAAGACCAGAACACCTACAGGAACGCTATGACCGAATACCACCAGCGCATAAGAGACACCAAGAGGACCTTTATCCGGAACAAAATCCACACCAACACCAGCAACGCAAAGGAACTCTTCAACGTCATACAGCAGTTCACCAAACCTCCCAGCAAAGCCACGGACGTCATGCCATCCCAGGACCTCTGCAACAAACTCAGCACCTACTTCCACCTGAAAATCAAGACCCTCTATGACAACTTCAGCGAACAGACTCCAGACATCACCCTCCTCGCCGCTATTGACAACTAGCCCACCGTCACCACCTGGAAACTGGCTACCACTGAGGATACCATCACGACCATGATGAACACCCACTCAGGAGCCCCCACTGACCCCAGCTTGCTGGACAATTACCACAGAGCCTCCGCCGCCGCCATAGCACCCGAACTATGCCAGACCATTAGTGCCTCCTTCGAATCCAGCATCTTCCCCGATGACTGGAAGCAGGCAGAGGTCAAGCCTCTCCTTAAGAAACCCTCGGCAGACTTGACCGGCCTGAAAAACTACCGGCCCATCTCTCTCCTTCGCTTCACAGCCAAAGTCACTGACAGATTCCTAAACGCCCAGCTGACCTCCTTCATCAAAGAGTACACCATTCTTGACTCCTCCCAGTCCGGATTCTGCTGCAACCACAGCACCAACACCGCCCTCCACGACGCCTCTGATGACTTCTGCATTCAACTCGACCAGTGACACACCACAGCCATTATCCTACTAGACCTCTCTGCAGCCTTCGACACCGTCCCCCACCGCACTCTCGCCGCCAGACTCCATGACGCCAGGATACGGGGAACCGCCCTCAACTGGATCCTCTGCCTTCTCGCCGGCAGAACCCAAAGGATCAGACTCCTGCCTTCCTATCCGAACCCACAGAGATCAACTGCAGAGTACCCCAAGGATCCAAGCTCAGCCCAACGCTCTTTAGCATCTGCATCGCCCCCCTCGCCATTATCGTTAGACAGCATGGCCTCAACATAGTATCCTACGCCGACGACACCCAGCTCATCCTCTCCGTCATGAAGAACCCCAAAGATACCAGACTCAGCTTCCAGGAAGGAATGAATGACGTCACGGCCTGGATGAGCAGCAGGTGCCTAAAGCTCAACTTGGAGAAGACGGAGGTCCTCGTCCTTCGACCCTCCTCCACTGCCTGGGACAACACATGGTGACCCTCTGCCTTGGAAAACCCGCCCACTCTGACAGACCACGCCCGAAATCTCGGCATCAGTCTAGACTCCTCCCTCACCATGACGCACCAGGTCAACGCTGTCGCCTCCACCTGCTTCAACTCCCTCCGTATCCTCCGCAAGACCTTCAAGTGGATCCACAAAAAATGCAGAAAGACCGTCTCCCACGCACTCATAACCAGCAGACTAGACTACGGTAACGCCCTCTACGCCGGAATCAACAAGTCCCTGCTACACAAGGTCCAATATCATCCAGAAAACACTGAAGCCAGACTAGTCCTCGGAACCCCACGGCATGAGCACATGTCCTAACACCTACGAGACCTCCAATGGATCCCCAACGAGAATAGAGTAACCTTCAAGCTACTCACCCACGCCTACAAATCCCTCCACAGCATCAGACCCAAATACCTCAATGAAAGGGTCTCCTTCCACGTACCCAAAAGGAACCTCCGCTCTGCCGACCTCACCCTGGCAGAGACCCCACGCATCCGCAGAACCAGAGCAGGTGGAAGAGCCTTCTCCTACGTCGCAGCAAAGGCAAAGAACAAGCTCCCAGTCAACATCAGACGCTCCCCCACTCTGCACACCCTCAGGAAGACAGATCTGATGCTGCACCCCCCCCCCCCCCCCAGCGTGCCTTGGAACCCTCCCGCGTGAGTGGCGCACTTTAAAAACCCCTGATTGATTGATTGATGATATGGATGAGCAGTAACAGGATCTGGACATCAGCCCTGAAATGCATCCTTCAGGGGAGGGAGAGAACCCATACGTTGAATTGGAACCTCCTGCTAGAGCAGGAAGCAGTGCCCCTTTACATGGCGTGTTCCTAGACTAGCTGGCAGACTGGAAGGCAGGGAGGGAGTTCAGGCAGCAAATGGGCACATTTAAAATGAAGGAGAAGCCGGTCTTGGAGGAGAAAAGAATGGCCCATGAGAGGAGCCTCAGAGAGCTGGGCCTTAAAACTAGACAAGCAGAGCCCAGAATCATTAGTGGTAGCATTCCCTCAGTGTCTGAAGGAGACAAGAAGGTCCATATCCCCAAAGACCTGGTACCCAGTTATGTGGTGGGAGATTACATTTATCAATGGTTTTCAATTTATGAGATGACCTTGAGAGTGCACAAAATCCCAGTGGAGCACTGGGGTAGAGGACCAAACCAGGAGACACCCATGAAAGCCCTTCTCCTAGCTAAATTTGGACGATTCCTGAAAAGTATTGTCAGAGGTTCAGGGACAGCAACAACTCCCCAATCAGTCTTGGATGGATTTCTTGGACTATTCTAACAAAGAACTGAATCACTCGGTGAGGGGCAGCAAAGTTCATATTATCAATGGACTGTTCAACTTAATTCATAGGGAGCCCTTGCTCAATATTTATTTTACAGAGCTGTGACAGACTTAGTGGCTATCAAGCTGACTGACTGCAGGAAGCTTGCTGAGTAATCGGACATCTGGGTCAAAGTGCCAAAAAGGCATCTGGGGGGACTTCCAAAAGGGTGGTCAGATATCCCACCAGAAGAAACAGGTGGTAGAAAAACCTAAAAAGTAAGGAGTTCTCAAAAGGCCCTAAAATAATGCTCAATGCTTAACCAGTCCTCCTCTAAATTAAACAAGAAGGAATTATATGTTAAACGGACAGGGAGGTTTGTCCCCCAATGTACTTAATGCTACAAATATAGGCATTTTAATGGAGACACCAATTGTCCCAAGAGGGCACACCAGTGGGCAGACAACTGGGTTGGGGAGTGTAGTGCTTGGGGATGAGGTGGTTCCAGTTAGCTTGGGGGAATAGACTGAGATTACCTATTGTCCTGGGGTATAAGAAGATGGTATCAAAGCCCATATGCTTGCATAAATGTCCAAGTATAGACAGTGTGTCACCATCAACGTGCAATGGATGGAGGCTCTGAAGGACACAGAAGCCAGAATGACTGTTGTAAGGTGTCAGCTGATGTCCTCAGAGTAGGTCCTCCATAACACATTCCAACAAGTCATAGTCGAGGACAACCATGAGAGTCATCTACCAGTGACTCTGGCTCCCTTTGAGTGGGGATGGGGATCTCTGGTTCTTTAAAAGTAGCTGTGAGCCCTGCCAGGCCTGCAGATTGGAGCCTGGAACAATGACACATGGTGCTACCAAGAATAGTACGGCCAAGGGGTGTGGGAAACTAGCCCCTGAAGTTCCTGTGAACCAGCTTAATGGGGCACCTGAGGAGGATGTTCCTCAGCCTAGGTAGAGGACACTGTTAACATGAGGAGCTGCCTGAACTTGCTGGATGGTAAGTTGAAGGTGGGCCCATCAAGGAGTCATTCTGCAAAATGCAGAAAGATTGCCCCACTCTAGAGAGCTTGAGGTGGCAAGCTGAGGCCAAGGCAGCAGGTTATATGTCTGAAGATCACCTTTTCTACTGAGAGAATGACCTCCTATAGAGTGAGACTAAGGTTCCGGGACCTGGGGCTGAATGTTGGTGGTCCACAGTTTTACAGGATCACACTGGTGTTGGCTCATGACATCCCACTGGCAGGACATCTGGGGCAAGACAAAACCGTCACCAGGATTGTGGCTGACTTCGATTGACCCCGGATGAAGACAGCCTCAGAGGCATTCTAACGGTTTTATCCCACTTGCCAGTGGGAAGTCAGAAACAAATCTCAAGGCTCCCCTGACCCCTGCACACATAATTGGCCGCTTTTGCTTTGTACACATTCCGGAGTAACTCACTTGTTTTTGTGACACGTTATTTTTTAAATAATCAGCAAATGTTTGTTATTTAGCTTTTCAGGCTAGGATTCAGTCTGCACATTTCATGCAAGGCCAAACAACATTGAGCCCTGTTTTTCTCTGTGGTGGGACACTAACACCAATACATAATAGAGAGATCCAGCTGCTGTTTTTCAAATGAGACAAATCATATCATTTAAGCTGAAACTTGCTGTTCTAAAAAGAGAGGAATGAAGTTTGCAGAGAAAAAGGTCCTGAGACAAAAGAGCTACACGGCTGAAATTTAGACCAACTGATTATGACCATCGGTTATTGGGGCCCAACATTAATTCCAGAGATCTTTAGTATAACACTGTGCTTTCAAAGTAATGGTAGGCCTAGGCTGATTTGTCATTTGCTATGACAGGGCATTTCATTGTGTAAAGTTTATTAATTATGTCAATCACATTATTGACTTGAATAATTGCAGCACGGTTTCTTCATGATAGAGCAGTTAGTTTCAATAAATATTGTAAGCTTTCTTTGTGTCTCTTTCCTTTTATTGCGGACATATGTGAGTGAGAGAATGAAAGGTGATGACCTGTTACTGCAATACATGAGAGAGTTCAGAGTGTTGTTTTCTGGGGTGCTAATTTACCTGTCCCTTTGGAAGGTTAGGAGGGCAGGTAAAACACTATGATTTCGTCTGTATTTGGGCCAATGATACTGATGTGGTATGGTGACTAAGTGCCTACATGCTGATGTCCTGTGATACCAGGCATAGTTCTTTTTCAAAGCAGAATCCCTGCAACATGGCACCAACACCGTTTGGTCTGGTACTTATTCACGGGCCACCTGAATAGTGCTTGTGAATGTTCACAATAACATTACACCGCTTACCAGAGAAAGCCGTCCTGTTTGGAATTAATACTCCACAGTGTTTAGCATGCACCAAATTCTGTTGGTTTTTCAAGCTTGAAAATGTAAAAGGACCATGCACTATTGCTATTCCTGTAAATTGCAAATCGGCTGTCCATGCATATGTAATGCCACATGGACTTACTAATGCGGGTGGTGCTTATATCTTTGTAGTGGAAGCGGATGTCGCATATCGCTTTGAATTTTTTTATCCTTCGGTCAATTTTCCAGCTGTGAATGGTAATACAAATACATTTCATACATAAACTACACCTCTACCACCAGTTCAATACAGACCGTATGCACTCACGGAAATACCTTTGTCTTATTGGGAACATCATACTTAGTTCCCTCCCACATGTAGCTACACTGGTTTGAATCACTCCCCTCAGTAATGATGGGCCATATTGGCTAGCTTTAGCTGGAAACACACCTTATCCTGATATGGCTAATCAGAATCTTATACAAAAAGAACAGATGATGGACAGAATGCTGAATTAATCAAACATCCCCCCCCAGTCACAGATCTGGGTGAAATGCATTGTTTTTTGCATGCTACGCCATTCCAGTTTAGACCCACCCATATGAAAATCAGTCATGACCCGGTGCCCCATGGGAACAGTCCAGCCCGAACTGCCAGGCCAGGGCCTTGCATGACCAGAAACAAGCATCCTGGGACAAGTTTATGGGTGACAACCCTCATCAGCCAGGCTAGCTTGAATCTTGTGGCATAGCGAGCATGGGACCCACATCTGGGTGTACCCTTCCAACTTAGGGCAATAAATGCAAAACGAACAGATGATGGACGGAATCCTGAATTAATCAAACATTCACCCCCAGTCACAGATCTCGGTTAAATGCATTGTTTTTAAAATCAGAATTGTATGCAAACACAAGCCTCATACCATGGTCTAGTGTCTCTATGTCGGTGCTTAACTCAATATATTTTGTGCATGTTGTTGGCGCAACCAGCAAGAATTGGCCTGCCAGGGCAAGCCCAGGTGCCTGCAGTGCCTACAATCAGTCCTGTAATTGTTCATTCAGTTATGGGGAAAAGACCCACTAGTCGTGAAGAAATTCCATTTTGGATTGCCCAGAAAGTCGACCAGATTGAAGCTTGGTTTCCCCTTACAGGATCACAAGACAAGCACATAATTTTGACTCTGTGCTTACTCCATGGGATTGTTTCCACTATAGGAGACTGCAACACTTGGCGTACAGTATTTGCCGCTGTCTATACTATCAGTCACAGTATTCCCTCGATTTCAGTCTTACCAGACATATTAAAACAAATACAGAATGAACACAGGCAGCTACTGCCCTGGATTTGGGGATGAAGCTAATGGGAAATGTACCCATAGTTTAGCAATGATTGTGTCTATCATTAAATGTGAAGAAGCATCTGTGGCTATACACCAGAGTCTTGCAACGGTTGCACAAGCCGACCCTGAATGTGAGCTGCCTATTAATATTGCTGATGTGTGCGCATCCCTAGGATGCAAAACCATCTTGTGGCAAACCTTGTACTTACAAGGAAGCCAGAAAGACCCATGAGTTTGTTTAAAAATCATGGGATTAATCAAAACAACCTCAGAAAGGTAAACCTCATGGAAGTTCTCCACCACTGGAGTCCTCTGAGAGGTGCAACAATTTTCGTGATCACAATAAACTCAAGACTCCAGACAGGTAGCAGGTTCCTGATACACATTTTCCTCTTCCCTTTCAGGAATCCTCTGACAAGCAGTATAATAGAGGAGTACAATCTGAATGCAGGCAAGAAGAGTATGTGAAACCGAAGAGGGACGCACAACACTCGTCTGACCTGAAGATAAAGAATGGGGAAATACCGCCTCAATATAAATCCCCTTCTCAAAAAAAGAAAGTAACAGCCATAACTACTAAATATGGCGCAGACATTGAGAACCCTCTTCCTAAACAGGAGTTGGGTGGGCACTCTCAGTGACTGCACATCAGAGGTCACCATAGTGCGTCGGAATCTCCAGGAGTTTCTGGCAGCGAGATCAACTGATACTTTTATTACAGTAGAGACTCATGACCGGTGCGTAGCTCCTCTGGATATATTATATGATATAGACATTCAAATTCAGGGTGACATACATTGCACCATTATAGTAGTATTCTGGGAAAATTTAACTTTGTCTTATAACATCCTTTTGGCAGAGGTCGACTGGCCCACGCAGTTTGTACAGACATCCCCACAAGGCGAAGATGCAATACTTCCTTCTTTTTCTGCGCTTGTCCCTGACCAAGTTTAACAAGCCTATGCGGCAGAATGGGCTCTTGCTCTAGCCCCTGCATTATATCACAATCATGCTGGCTGGGATAAGGATTCCCCTTACCATGTAATACCTATTAGTTCCAGCCTACAAGTGCAACAGCAATTCCCAATAAACAGGAAGCTAAAGCAGCTGTTAAAGAAATTCACGCCCAAATGGAGTATCATGGAGAAATTAAATCCTGTATCTCTCACATGAATAATACCCTTTTTCCTGTGTTGAATCCATATCATTAATTTTGTATTACCTTAGACTATAAACATTTAAACAGTCATACACGCACTTTTGCGATACAGAGTACCATAGTAAGGCACTTAAAAACAATATAGTCTGTTGAGAATACAAAACAACCTTGGATATTTCCAATGCTTTTTTCTGCCACAATCTGGCACTTGAAAGCAGAGATTGAAAAGCCTTATCAGTTCAGGGTTTTCAGATGAGATATGCAAGAGTCCCAATTGGCTATAAATAATAGCCTAGGACTATTTGCTGCATGTATAATGTCAATGCTAAATGGTATTGACCCGGATGCATTGTCCTATGTAGATGATATCTACTTAACGAATGATGACTTGAACCCTCATTTGGCCAGATTAGATCGCAATATAGTGGGATTTGCTGACCTAGGTTATAAGTTCAACTTTAAAAAATCTTATATAGCTTTTCTAAGTGTCCTTTCCCTAGGATATGAATTTACACATGAGGGAATGAGTCTTGTAACACATTTTGGGAAAAATGTGTACAGTTGCAATCTCCAAATAAATTAAAAAAATTACAATCCTTATTAGGATTCCTTAATTTCGGCAGAACATACATTCCTGATTATGCACAATGCATCAAACCACTTTATGAATTAATTCAACCTGACTCTTCAATTTCATGCTGGAAATATGGACACACAAATACAATCAGATCCTTACAATCTGACTTGCTTGACGCATGTCACTTACATACATGTGAAAATAGCACTAACATCGAGATCTGGGTAATTACCGGGTACAGTTGGATTTATCTATATCACTTTTAAGGACGGTGAAGCAATGCTGATTGCATATAAATTGCATTTATATTTCTGTGCCGAAATGCGTTTTGCTTCCACTGAAAAAATACTGATTGCAGTGCACATGGCTGTCCTTAAAGAATAGAAGAGCCTGGGGGAACAGTGTCCTGCTTCTGTGGCTGGTGGTCAGTGGTTGGGGACTACAACCCCCAGGAGACTTTTGCGCCAGGGAGACGCTGACAGCCACTTGAGTGCCCAGAGGTGCATAAAAACATTGTGGGCCTCCCGCTCTGGGGAAACAGTATCCTGCTTCTGTGGCCGATGGCCGGGGACTACAGCCCCCAGGAGACTTTGCGCCAGGGAGGCACTGACAGCCATGCGAGTGACCAGCCATCGAGAGCCTCCCAGTGCCTAGAAGCCCTGGCCAAGGGCAGGCCCATCTGCGCCCGTCAGTGCCTCGGAGGAGGCTGGGCTACCCCCTTTACATCGATGCTTCTGCTACCGACATGGGTAAGTGCAAACAACCTTGTAGCTTGGACCAGGGGAGAGTAAGAGCAAAGGTGCCCAGGAACTCTGCTTCCGTTATATCTTATTTAACTTCTGCAGTCGGGGCTTTAAATAAGGAAATTCAAACTCTGAGGTTGAACTGGGCTTGAGGTCGGACCTTCCTAGGACAAATACGCTGAACAAAGAGATGGAAACTGTTCCTCTAGGAATTGAAGCCAACCACCAACAAATTAGTCGTGGTGGAGGGGGTGTTGGACTAGCACTCGGAGGAAGAGGGATCGGGGAATCCCGCTTTTGCGGAACTAGAGTCCTCACACACCCAGCAAGCTAGGTGTCATGCTTCATCATCTGGATCTGCTCCTCGTTGGGTCGGCGCTGCAATGCCCAACGGGCACCCGCGAAGGGGCTCTTTACCGGAGATCTTTTGTTCCTTAGCCGTTTGATGAAGTGGGGGTGCGTGGCCCGTGAAGGTGTAGATATAGTGGGGTGCAGTGAGTGTGTATTAAAAAAAGCTGGATATTCCAAGTATAGTTTTATTCCGGCTGGTAATCCACCTTATTAAAAAATATATTTAAGAGTGGCAGTACCCCTATGGAGCGGTAGTCATTTGGCATTATGCTCTGCTCTCTGGTTCGACATGTTTCTTGCCCTGTTGGTTATAAAATACTGTGGCAATTCTTCAGGACCTAATAATGTGATAAAGTGAAAGTGAAAGATGAGGTAAATATCTACACTAAATGGTGCTGCTAGTAGCTAACTACCATCCAGGAGTCACTACTTGTGTATGGTAGTGTAGTGTCTGTAAGAGGACCTTGGGAGACAAAAGAATGGAAAAAAAGACAACAGGCATGAGTCTATCTCAGTTGTTGCTTAAGTCTATCCTAGCAGTCATCCTGGTACATGGAATGGATTACTAGCAGTGGAGGCCCTAAAGGATAGTTCTAGATGCTGGGCTATTGTAAATAAACCATTGTTTTCTGGAATCGAGAACGCCCCTCTAGAATGTAACATCAGAGAAGCACAATGGATTTCCCATTTTGAATCTATATATGAGGCCCCCATCACTTTGGATTCCCCTGCTACGTCAGAACATACAAGGAATTACTCTGTAGTTGTTTTTAATGAAGGTGAAGTAGACTGGCCAAAAAGCAAATGACCAGTAATAAGACCCCTGATCCGGACGGTGTTACGGCTGACATATCAACAAAATCCAGTTTTTTGGGCCAAACTTTTGATAAAAGTCTATAATGTGGCAAGTCAACAGGGCTTCCCGACATCCTGGTCATCTTCCATTATCATCCCAGTCTTCAAAAAAGGCCAAAGAACCAAGCTGCTACAGGCCGATATCTTTAATTGACTCTGCTGTAAAAATAATAGGGAGAGTGATTTTAACTAAGTTAATGGACTGGTTGAACAAGAATGGTGTTTTAACAAACCTTCAATATGGCTTTAGAAAAGGAAGGTGTACACTGGATCAGTGTTTAAATGTACACTTATTAGCAGGGAAATACACATAGGCTTATAAGAGAACATTACAGATGGCCTTCATGCACCTTTCCTCAGCTTTTGATCTGGTTAACAGATAGGAGGTATGGTCCATTTTGATAGATAAGGGAGTAGATCAATGTTTAGTTCACTTCTTGGCTGACTTACACAGGGTCTCTCAGCCAAGAAGGCAATTGCACAAAGCTCTTTAGGATTGGAAGAGGGGTCCGCCAGGGCTGCATTTTAGCTCCATTGCTTTTTACCCTTTATATATATAACCTAGGAAGTTTTTAGAGTCCAGCAGCTTAGATATTCTGTGAGTAGGGGACATGGTTATCCCTGCCCTCCTATACGCAGATGATGCTATATTATTGGCCCGTACAGCTGTAGGGCTTCAGAGGCTTTTGGATTCCTTCGGGCCTATATGCAATCATTTAACTTAATAGTCAACATAGCTAAATCACATACAATGACCATGGGTCAGAGACCAAGAAAGCCAAAACCTTTCTATTGCGAAGGCGTAGTGCTGTCTAGGGTGACTCTTTCTCCTATTGGGGGGTACTATTTGATGAGAGGAGCTCCTGGGTCCCCTAACAGAAAGCAAAATAAATGTGATGGCTAGGTCTACGGCTGCCGTTCATGGTTTTTCTCAGCGACTTGGTGCCAGGCCAATGGCAGCTATGCTTAATATTGACAGGTGTAAATGCAAAGCCATTGCATTGTTCGGGTCTGCTATCTGGGGTTATAAATCAGCGGAGGGGCTACAGACAGTCAAAAATGTTTTTTTACGCTCTCTTTTGTTGGTCCCCCAATCTACCTCCACTTTTGTTATACATCAAGAGTTAGGTGTTAGCTACGTATCAGATTGGATAAGGATGGCCCTGGTGGTATGTTGGCTTAAGACCTGGATTAATCCAGAACTAACTCTGAATCATGAGGTCATTAGGGATTGTGTCTCCATGGAGAGAGTTAGCTGTATTCTATGGTTACAACATGTTAAGCTAATTTTATACAAACTAGGGCACCCAGATCTCTTTGACTTTCCAGAAAAAAAAAGAAAAGAGGAACTGGTGTGTGTAAAAACACATTTTTGTAATCTATTGTCTGTAGAGAGAGGGGCGATGGAGCTAACAAAACCCTCTGTAAAAGCATATCTTTTGCTGAAAACCTCTCCCCAGATTGAACCGTATATGACAATTGTCACTAAGCCCTTCCATTGCCTGCTTTTAACTAGATTTCGTTTGAATTTTATTCACTTTTTACTAGCCGACTTTCTAGGCTTGAGTAGTTTGAACGATTTAGGCCCTTGCACATGTGACAACTTTTCAACCCAGGACACTATGCACTTTACAATGTTTTGCGACAATTACAGTGCTATTCGCAGGTTTTTACTTCCAATTTTAACGGGAAATGGTTTTATACAGGTTAGACATGCTTTACTTTATCTTGAGATGTTGAATGATCTTGGGTGATTTTTAACATTGCAAGCTACTTAGTCGCTGCTGTTAGACTCAGGAGAGAACGGTATTTCCTGACAAGTGTTCCGATTGTACCTGTATGACCAAATGATCTTCGTTTTAATGCTGGCACTTTGTCTCGAGCTGTTTTTTTTTTTATCTTAGCTGAGTGTTACTATACATTTATTAATGGTAACTCAGGTGTTTAGTGTGTCTATGAAATCTGACTCTGAAATGTTTTTTTTGGTCGCCCATATTTATTGATGATTTGTAGTTTAGATGTTTTTATTGTGTGGTGTTATATGGTGTATATGTTATACTTTTATAGTGTTTATTAACTGAATAAAGTGGTTCTGCCTGACTGACTGACTGAATACTATAACAACAACAATGGTTCAAGAAAAAAGTTACATAGAAGCAAAAATAAACTATTAAAGTTTTACATAAATACAGAAATATTGAATTAAAAGACCATATAATTAAGAACCACAACAGAAATCGTACAACAATGTAAAACCATGAGAAGGTACCGATAATAAATCAAAAAAATAATTATTACTGCAAAAATATCTTTTACTAAAAAAAGACAGTAATATAAAATGGCAATTGAACAATACACAGGGGGTGCACACACAGGTACACAATAAATAGGATATATGACGGTACAACGCGTACCGTCACAACGCATACCTTTACAACGCGGCCGTGACAACGCAAGTCGTTACCACGACTTGCGTTGGGGGGGCGCGGATTTTGAATAGTTTAATTTACTATTCTAACACCAGTCCCCGTGGACCCTAGGGAAGGTGTTAGGATAGTAAATTAACTATTTTTAGACCTTGAGCGCCCTCCAGCGCAAGTCGTGGTAACGACTTGCGTTGTCACAGCCGCGGTGTAAAGGTACCGCGTTGTGAAAACATCGTTGTAAACGATGTTTACCCAATAAATACCAATGAGGACCCAGTTTACAGTGCAAACCGAAATACAATGAGGTAAGAAAGTTAAAACATAGACAGGTCCAACAGATCACAAGAACAACAATTGCATTAAATGCTTCCTCTTCAACGTGTGCCAAGGACAAGCGTCGATGGTGTTTCGACCTGCGGACAGCAGAATTTTTGAGCAATCAATCGGAGTAATCTGAAAAAAGGAGAGATAAAAAAGGACTGCTTTGAATGGGTACCAAAAAGAAATGATCTAATTCGATCAGTATCAGCGTAGCACAAGACAAAAGGCCAACTGTTATGCATTTAAAGCTGATAAAGGACATAGTCAAAGAAAGCCATAGTAGTCAAGGAAAGGAGGGAAAGGGAAACAGTTAACAATTTCAAATAAGCAAGACACAAGATAAAGTCCGAGTGTCATGCATATCACAAAGACTGTGAATGGAATAATCTAAAAGAAAATAACCTACTGTGAACAAATCAAAGATGCAAGAATTGTACCCCACGAGTCATCAAACTCATAATAGTTCAAAAGACCTACTCGTGCAATCTGAATCAAATGTATTCAGATGTAATCAAAGTGAGGAAGCCACATGGATAATTTTGACAAATCAGGAGTCCTAATAGCCAACAAATAAACATATAATCAGTATGGAAACAGAATTATAACTAAATCAATTAGTATGCTGATGCAGGGCACCTACGTATACATCACAATGTCCACAAAGGATCCTGTGCAACCTTAAAACCGGCCCCTTCGAAATCCAAAATGCATGAAGCATAATGCTATTTAGAAAAGTAATAATATGAACTGATTTAGAACCAAAAAAACAACTTCAAAAACTCCAAAGGTAAGACAAACAAGCATTTACAATGCAATGGTCTCGGCATTATTTAAGGTAGATCTATTGGCATTGCTCATGACTTTTTTTTCTTTTTTTAAAATCATAAATAAATGGCATTGTCATTTACATTGCCAATAGCTTAATCGTTAAACAAATGGTATTGTCATTTACAATGCCAATAGCTTAATTGCTCACAAATGCATGACCTATTGCATTTACACCAACACAGAGCCGCACACACAAAGCCACCCACACACACATACAGAGCCACCCACACAGAGCCACAGACACACACACACAGCTACACACACACAGAGCCCCACACCCCCCTCCACACACAAACAGAGAGAGCCCCACACACACACAGAGCCCCCCCACACACACACACACACAGAGCCCCACACACACACAGAGCCCCCCCCCACACACACAGAGCCCCCCATACACACACACACATAGCCCCCCCACACACACATATAGCCCCCCACACACACATAGCCCCCCCACACACACACATAGCCCCACACACACATATAGCCCCCCCACACACACACCTAGACCCGCACACACACAGAGAGAGCCCCAAACACACAGAGAGAGCCCCACACTTTCACAGAGAGCCCCACACACACACAGAGAGCCCCCCCCACACACACAGAGAGACCCACACACACACATAGAGAGCCCCACACACACACACAGAGCCCCCCCACACACACAGGAGAGCAAGCACAGCGAGGGGGCAGGGAAGCAAGCACAGCGAGGGGGCAGGGAAGCAAGCACAGCCAGGAGGCAGGGAAGCAAACACAGCCAGGGGGCAGGGAAGCAAGCACAGCCAGGGGGAGGGAAGCAAGCACAGACAGGGGGCAGGGAAGCAAGCACAGCCAGGGGGCAGGGAAGCAAGCACAGCCAGGGGAGCAAGCACAGCCAGGGGAGCAAGCACAGCCAGGGGGCAGAGAAGCCAGCACAGCCAGGGGGCAGGGAAGCAAGCACAGCCAGGGGGCAAGGAAGCAAGCACAGCCAGGGAGCAGGGAAGCAAGCACAGCCAGGGGGCAGGGAAGCAAGCACAGCGAGGGGGCAGGGAAGCAAGCACAGCGAGGGGGCAGGGAAGCAAGGACAGCGAGGGGGCAGGGAAGCAAGCACAGCGAGGGGGCACGGGAGCAAGCACAGCCAGGGGGCAGGGAAGCAAGCACAGCCAGGGGGCAGGGAAGCAAGCACAGCCATGGGGCAGGGGAGCAAGAACAGCCAGGGGGCAGGGGAGCAAGCACAGCTAGGGGTCAGGAGAGCACGCACAGCCAGGGGGCAGGGAAGCAAGCTCAGCCAGAGGGCAGGAGAGCAAGAACAGCCAGGGGGCAGGGGAGCAAGCACAGCCAGGGGGCAGGGGAGCAAACACAGCCAGGGGGCAGGGGAGCAAGCACAGCCAGGGGACAGGAGAGCAAGCACAGCCAGGGGGCAGGGGAGCAAGCACAGCCAGGGGCAGGTGAGCAAGCACACAGCCAGGGGGCAGGGGAGCAAGCACAGCCAGGGGGCAGAGGAGCAAGCACAGCCAGGGGGCAGGGGAGCAAGCATGGCCAGGGCTCTTACCTCAATAGGACAAACGGGCGTGGAGGGCAGGGGCTGCAGGTATTCGGGGTGCAGAATGTGTCCGCTCCCGGCCGTCAGCATTTTCAGCACCTTGATGGGCAGCCGCTGGGTCTGGCGCGCGGGGTCCGAGGGCGGCACGGGGTGCAGGAAAGCGGCACCGAGCTGCTGGCCGAACACATGATCTCTTGCGGCAGAAAGCTAGGGCAGCGCCATATGTCCATTCTACAGTTTATCCTTCTACTACCACCACCATACTTTCTTTCTTCATACTGTCCTGCACTCTTCTCTTAACCCTCTTCACTACCATTCGCTCCCGCATCTTTCAGCTTTTTCTGAACTCCTCTTCCTTTCCCTCTCAAAGTAACATACTTTGGTTACTCGCCCTTTTGCAATCTCACCCAGGGTACTCCATCTGCCTTTACAATTTACTTTTTCCGCCTTCTCCAAAAAACGAAACTCCTGTTCATTAACTCTTTAACCTAATATACCCCATGCTTACAATGGAAGCAAATCACTTGCCAGCATCAAAGCGCTCCATCCTTGGATGAACAATCCATACAACCTCTCTACCACACACCTTCTTTCACCTCACATGCCAACACATCTTAGTACACAATTTACCCTTTGTTATATGCATTCACTCGTCTGTGCTCACTCTTACCCGTATACCTAATCTTCCCATCTTGAATTGCCCTCATTCTTCACTTCAGTCTCCCTTTATGAATCTCGGAAACCTGACTTACTCCACCCCCCCGTCCCCCTCCTGACTGACTCTTCTTACAACGTCTGTATTAATACACAGACAGATCATGCTCACATATCCTTGCTTCGTAGCCCTGCACGGGCTCTACAGCTGATCGGTGTGACACATGGGGGAGCGGCCCGCTCCGTAGGGCAGCAAAAAGAGACACCCATGAGCCCTCTCTTACCGGCTCACTCTGCGGCGGCTCTACTGTGGTCTCTGGCTTCGCCCGGTCCGCGTAGGTCTTCCGGCCGGGATGGAGCTTGAGCAGCTTTCACGTTCCACATGCGGCAGGGGCAGGCACCGACAATGTGCCTCGTGCCCCCTCCGCCATCGCTACCTCCCTGCGACCCCTTGCAAGCTTCTCTCTCTGGTGCCTGCGGGGCTCCCCCTCCGCATGGGAGCCCCGCACAGGCAGGCGCCATTCTTCTCCAGCCAGCTTCCTCTCGCCCGGCCGCACTTCCGCCCGATGGCAGGCCCCGCACCCGTCACGGGCGGGCCTGCCTGACTTCCGGTTTCGGGCTTGCAATGGCTCAGGGCTGCGGCGGTGACTTTGACAGTGCTAAAATGAGGGGTGGGCACCCTTGAGATTAAAAATAAATCCAGCAAGCGGGGTGGACACCCGCTAAGGGCGCCATACACGGGGTAGCACCCGTATGGAATTTTAAATCAAAGCAAAAGAAGCAGGGTGGGCACCTGCGCACTCTGGGACATACGAAGGGCAGAAGCGCTTCCCTCGGAGGGAAAACTACAGCGCTCTGCCCAGGAACGCTGAATAAAGCGCTCATGTGTGTATTCATGATGACAAAAAAAATGGCTGCCGCAAAGCTCCGAATTTTTCGGAATCGGGGGCGTGTTTTTGCTGAGTGACGGATAACGTCACAGATAGAAAGAATGCAAAAAACACGCCCCCGAATGCGAAAAAGACGGGGCTTGGACCGAGTGACGCCCCTCTCCTCCAATGGCTGGCCAGCATTTACTAGGCCAGCCAATGGAGAAGAGGGGCGGGTTCCAAGCCCCCTCTAAGAAACATTAAATCTTCGGGCTCCGCCCACACTGCTTACAGCAGTGCGACGAGTCCTCGACCTAAAAAGGAATGCACGTAGCTATCTTACCTGCTTGATAAATCAAGCATGCAGACACGTTGCTCCCCGTCAATGCGGTGAGGATGAAAAGGTAGCAGCGTTTAATTAAGCACTGCTCACCTTGGTGGTAAATAAAAGAAGAACTTGATCTAATCAGAAACTCGATATCGAGTGCCCTCACAAAAAATATAAAAAAATGAGTATACAATTTAATATATCCAAAGTAAGAATTGTACCACTTACCAACGAAATTGTCAAAACAATCAGTCAAAGAATTAAAAAAAAAGATTTTGGAAACCGGGTAAGTCACTGCTCACACTGCGCGCATGCACAACACTGGCAAAACTAATCGATTTCAATAATTTATACATCTTGGAAGCAAAGAGGTTATCAGCGATTAAACCACACAAGCGTGAGACATACCAATTTAACAGAAACAATGGAGATGTCCCGAACCATCATCCCCAGTGCTAAATATGGTTGGCACAATTTCAACCGCTATACATTCTAATTGTCACCAATGGTTTCATGCAAATTACAACATCAAATCACGGGTAGCTCCCCAGCTACCCGTGAGTAGCTCTCCTAAGTGCAGCCTAGAGTACTAAATTTAAAGCTTTTGATTGGTTGAATTAATATACATATACCAACATTGAAAAGTGAGTGTTCCACATAAAATTTTGTGTATTTTCAAAACCCATAATTTCCCAAAAATATTTAAAACTGATCAATGATAATCATGCAGCATTGGGGAATTTATTACTAATAATACCTTGGTATTATTGCCTTGTGCCAGTGGCATTGCAGATGTGGCTGTAATTTATTATCCTTGTAGAGATATTGAAAATTAATATAGTCTTTTTTACCGTACTGCTGGTAAGCCTGCTCTGAGGTTCTCACAGCTGGTAATCTTGCCTAGGGTGGCCACTAATATAATCTTTTCTGGTGTGTATAGTACTAATAAGTTTAGTAGCTCTGAATGATTTTCATTGAACATATGTGTCTCTTACTACTGAAAAGGTTGGAGACCCCTGGTTTATACTATTTGATCAGGCCAACTTGCTATAGTTTCTAACCAGCAATATTCAGCGGCATGCGCAACTGTTGTTGGGGTTATGTTGGACAAGAACTTCCAACCACAAAAAAACTTGCACCCACTCCCTAGGGGACTGTACTGCACAGTTGGCTGAACTGAAAGCTTTTTTTCTTGCACTGGCACATACGGATCCTTAATCCCCCACACTTATCATGATTTGTATTACTATGAACAGTATTTTTGATGATAATGTACATTAATTGGTGGAAAAATGCATTCAAAGATTCTAAAGGCAACATGATCGAGCATAAAACGCTTTGGGTTAAAGTGGCAGACCTCAAAGACAAGAGGCCACAGGCTCATGTTATACATACATTGAGTCATCAATGTGTGGGAGTGCATTTTGTAGGGAATTCTTTGGCAGATGAAGCCACCAAATCTGCAGTTGCAATTGCTACGGTTTCTGCAATTACTCATTCTAAAATGAGAATAAATAGCGATATCTTGACTGCCGTTTATGCGAATAAAGGCGGCACTCCTTTCCCTAGGGGCTTTACTTCTAAATATACCCATCGCCAAAGAGAACAAAACATTCCCTTTGTAACAGTTCCAGGGGTCGATAATAGTTTGATTCCCAACCAAGACCCTAGCCTAGCCTTAAATATAGGTGCGCAGGAAGGTGTTTCTTTTGCTGGTGTGATGGGCACTATTTTGCTGCTAAGGAAATGTTATTGGTGACAAGGCTTCTACCAACAGGCCAAAATATATGTCCTGTGTTGTGTCTGTTGACAAATTAAAGCTTCCGCTGTGCGTCCACCGCAGACACACCTATTTATTTCCAATGAGCCTTTTGGCTGTTTTTATCTGGACCATTTTGGATACTGCGTTTAAACTTATTTAACTATCAACTCATTCTTGCTCCAGTTTCCTCTGGGTTTGGCCCCAAGCACACAGCTGACACTCTAACTGTTATTAAAGACATGCAAATCTTTATCGGGGCACATGCATGCAGTACACTGCACTCGAACTAGAGTCCAACCTTTGCTTCTAAAGCTTATCAGGATTCTATGGCTTCCCTGGGTGTACAGTTGCATTATTCCCCTCCATTTTGGCCCAAGGGAAATTCTTTTGTGGAGAGGATAAAAGGTGAGTAAAAGCAGTCCTTAACAGCTAGAGCATAGGCACAGGTGTAGTTGGATCCATCACCATTATGCGGTTCAATGCACAATAAATAACCTCCCAAAGAGATCTCAGGGTGGCCAGACCCCATACAAAGTCCTTTTTGTCATCAAAATGTTCATTCCAGAGCTTGATGGTCCAGACATTGTGGCCAGAGCCACATCCTTTGATGCAGATTAACTTTCAGCTGTCTTACAGGATCTACAAGACTTCCATGACATCAAATCGAACGAGCAGTTGAAGACTTCTGCCTCTGCAAGCATCAAGGAGAAACCAGAACCTTTTGGCTGGCTTCCAAAAGTTGGAGATCTTGTGCGATAGAACGTGGCAGTAAAAAAGGAGTTTGACCCTTCATACTGAGCACCAGTGCCATTCCTTGGTGTTCAAGGTACCAGAACTGTTATCTTGCCACAGCTTCCTGGCTCCAAAGACAATTGTTTTGTCTCGATTGATCATGTCAATACACACCATGTTATGTGGGCGATATTAATTAGTAGGCCGCGAGGGGTCCTTGGTAGTTCCTCATCTTCTCATGATATCATACAGGAAATTCCTCCTCAGCTAGTGAGCACCACAGAAGCTGTTTCTCCCAGGCTGGTGGAGGTCAGAGAATGCACAACAATTAATCCCTACTCCGCATCCAGCAACATGACTGAAGTGAGCACTGCCGTAACTACTAACATCTACTACGTCTTCTGCAGCTGATGTCATGTATACCTATCTGCCTCTTCTGGATTTTTCTAATCCAGGTGCAGTACCTGCGTACCAGTTTTTCAACATACTGATTCTGGGTATTATATGGGTCAAGATTATTTTTTTTCTGACAGTTTTTCTGTTCTAGACACTCTTCCATTAAAGATCTGTATTTTTATTTCATGGCTGAAAAGCTCTTACCTGGTCCCACCTTAGATATATATTTGGATTTCACTGTCCTTGTTTTTTTATTTGTGTGGGTTGAATTTGGTATTGTTTTTTTTCTTATTGATTAATAGCCATTACCTACCGCAATGCTCTGCTACAGAACTGGTCGACGGGGTGTTGGATAGTACCTGGGTTACATTCTGATGGTTGGGATGTTGAAACTGTAAACTCCATGCTCTCGGAGCTGAATTATTATACTGTTTTTGAATCAAAGGAATTGTATATGAATTTTACTACTTACGGAGAAATGTTTTGCTATCATCATTTCGGATATCATTATCTGCATACATCTACTGTGCAGTGCCCATTTTTCATTGCCATGCTCCCACACAAGGGTGTTCTAAAACATACAAGGACAAATGTTCTCATTTTTCAGGACATGATACATCAGACCCAACATCATTTTATTTTAAGTTAGTCCCTACGCCATCAAAGAAATATATGATCATACAAACCTAGCTCATATATACTGCTTCATTTGTCAAGCAATTAGCTGTTAATGGCTATGATTATTGGAAAGACACCATTGTTTTGAAATTGATTTAGGGTACCAAACCTTGGCAAGTTCAGGGGGCGGAAACATTGTTTCACTTGTGTTTAATTCCAACAGAAATGATCTTTCAGAATGATACGGTCCAGTGGACTAAATGTCTGGGACTGGCTAAAATGAAAGACATAAATGCCTCAAATGTTTCCTCCATTACCCGCTTTGAAAATTTGCAAAATATGACAAATTACACTGAAGAACCTCCGAATAGTATGTTGCAGAATGGTACATATAATTCCACACTTTCAAATCTTCATGGATGGTTATTGTGGCCAGTAGACACAAATGGTTGCTATGCTCATTTTCTGAATCCCACAGCAAGGTTTAAGGCAAGCAGGACAGACCCCTGATTCTCCCCCTCCCAACAGTCAGGTATTGTTACCACCTATTCAGTAGGGAAATTGTATCAGCAATGGTTGCAACATTCCACACTGTCTGCAGTTAAACAAAATCTTTCTCTCCTGTCTGAAGGTATGAATTTATCAGATTATTTTATTAGGTACTAGGTCTCCACAGTCTAAACGATTTATTTATGCTACGTACAATGAAATGAGGAAATTGTCACAAATGACAACTGCTGCACTTGTAAGACAAATTGATCAAGATCATTTGGATAACGTGCTTGCTGTTGTTCATAAAATTATTAATAAATACATTGTGGTCTCATATTTATAATTTGAATAACATTATATCATGTGTTATTGATATCATGCAAAGTAGCATGTCAACTTTGTATCATGGGTAAGTCAGCTTAGACCTATCATGCAGTTTAGCTGGACACTACAAACCCTCAAAAGTGGACATGTACCCCGGAGTTACCGAAATTCCTGTCACCTATTTTTGCGCTTTCATTTGACATGTAAACAACAATTAATGCCAAAAAGATGCCACATACACAATGTTACACCTAGAGAAGTTAGAACAGCTCCTATTTACAACAGCTGAAACACCTTTTGCTGGCTGGTTAATACACAGCGTAATATCTTTACAGATTTCAATATTTACATTGTTGGCTTGCATGAAACATTTCCCAGTCTGTAGATATGAACCCATAGGAGGCAGTTTCATTCATGAATGATGGTCACTCCCATTTTCGTATCATTGTGAACGTGCCAACAAAGAGGTCTCTGTCGGACACGCCCTCGTTTGCAAACACAATCCATGGTGCATGTAACGCAGTGGTAGTTAATTTGGCCTGCTATCTAAAAGGAATACTAGCTCCTGCAATATTCCTACTTATTACGTTCCTCTCAAATGGAAGTTTTTTTAATGTTAAGCGGTCAGGACTGTTGTGGAATGTGAGCTGGGATCCGCTACACTGTATCCATTTCCAAGCTAGTCACCTGTTTTAATAATGTTCCTTTCCCGCCAACGCAAGTGGTTATAAATAGCTCGTTTTGGCCTTCCATTTCAACTTTGAAGGCAGATTTCAACAAGCTAAGCAGACTCAAACCAATATTGTTCCAAAAAGAAGAAGCACTAACATCTGCTCAATAGACTTTTAAATTACAAGTGGCAATGCCATCCAGTGAGATACAGTCCCTGTTAAACAAAAACCTCCTATTACATTTCAGCAAATTAGTTCATGGTATTTATAATGCCTCTAATATGGCCGACCATTCCCATTTTTTTAAATTGTCAGTTCTCGCTTGGTCAGTTCATTCCAAACTATCTTTGGAGTAATATCGGCTTTCATTCATTCCCTTTTTTCCAGTGTGTTCAGGGTTTTCCCATTGCTGTTATTCCTCATTTGCCACATTTAGGTTTTATGTTTTCTACTCTGCAATAGATGTTCTGTATGGAAGCCCACTGGACCTACCACCTCTCCAACTGGGTGGTGAGCGCATGCTTCGATTCTTAGAAATCCATTTGCTCCAGGAACTGGACATTGACTGGTAATTATCATTCCGACCTGCCTGGATTACCTGTGTGCACCATACATTCAGCAATTTTGTCAAAATTGACGTTATGTTTTTTCAAACATTTTTTATGAATATTATTTTTATATAAGATGCTACTTAGCAATGCTTTGAATATGCTTATCTTGAGTCTTACACCTTTTAGTATTTAGTTAGTCACTGTGTCACTGCCCTGACCCAAGGGGGGTTGTGATTCCCCTATATACGGCCTATTGTAGTTTTCCCGTATGTTAGCCTTAGTACACACATAATAGGCTGCTTTTGCTTTGCACATGTAATGGAGTAACTCACTTGTATTTGTGCCACATTGTTATTTTCTAAATAAGCTGCAAATGTTTTGTTATTTAACCATTTTGCTGGGATTCAGTCTGCACATTTGATGCAAGGCCAAACATAATTGTCCCCTGTTTTTGTCTATGGTTTGACAGTAACACATAGACATAATAGTGAGATCCAGATGTTGTTTTTTGAACGTGACAAATCTTATTAGATAGGCTATGACTTGCTGTTATAAAAACAGAGAGGAACGAGGCTTGCAAAGAAAAAGGTCCTGAGACGAAATCCTCCTGCCCTGCCTTTTGTTTGCTTATAGGAAGGTGCCACAGAAGTGAGTGTCCGAGAGGGGTGGGAGCAAGCGCTCAGGAACCCCCCTCAGGATGTAGTCAGCTACATACTGGCACTACGCAACCAGATGTATTTCTTCTGGAAAAAGCTGAACGGCAATCCTGAGGCAAGTGAAGAAGTTCTGGTATGACCAGCAGGCCACTCTGGTAGAATTTCAGCCTGGTCAGAAGGTGTGGATTATGGAGTCCATGGACCCGAGAGTTCTCCAGGATCACTGGACAGGCCCATATGAGGTGCAGGAGAGAACAAACTACAGTGGAACAACATACTGGTTCTGATCACACCAATGCTGATGGTCTATTCAGGTTCTTCTGCCTTAGGGATGAGAACTCTCAAGAGGTTTGGTAGTTCTCCCCACTTTCAGCTAGGGGGTACATGTTAGACCTGTCAGTCTTAGGGTGGTCTTCCCCCAAACCTTTTGCCTTTGTTCTCCATTTTGTTGCTGATCTAATTTTTGCTGGACTTAGGACTCTGTGCACTTTACCACTGTTAAGTAGTGCTAAAGTGTATGTGTCCACTCCTTAAATCATGGTAACAATGCTTATTCCCAACTGGCACATTTAATTTACTGCTAAGTCCCTAGTAAAGGTCCTGCTCTTGGCTGAGGATGTCTGCCCTTTGGTGCATAACTTGCTGCTGGGTGTTGGAGACCCCGGTGTGGTGGCACATGTTGTGCAGCACTCTCCCCCACTGTAGCCGTCACTCCATCAAGCCATAGCCCTTGTTGGGCTTACCATCTGCTGCCAGCATAAGGGGGAAGTGGCACTGCACAAATAAAAGTTAGCAGCATCACCTCACGAAAAGATTTCACTCTGCCATTACCCTCAGGAAGTGTGGAGTATATGATGGGTGGCACCGACACAAAAAAGACAAAAACAGGGGTAAAAATGTAAAATAAACACACAAGAGGAGTGTGAAATGCAAAAATTGATTAGATTGTGTTGGATGGCGCCAAGGGAGCAGGAAACATGAGGGGATGGCTAGACAGAAGCAGGCTGGAGTAAACAAAATGGCTGCATAGTTGTACGATACGACATTCCATTTGCACTATTTCTGAGTGTGAAATGCGTCACAGCGTCATTTTCATGGTGTGATGTGCCCTAAATGCATCTCCTGTAAATCGGATTTGTTTCTCATAATGTTCCAGTAATTCTGCATAATTGCAGAATATAGAATAATGTGAGTTACGCACACCCCCAAATGATAACCAGAGAACATGAGGAGGAGCAAAAGGCGCGAGATGGGAGGTCATTATAGAACTTTTGTCTAAAATAAATCAGTCCTACTCTATCTACTTCCCTATCAGTTAGGGATGAAGATTTGACTGTGGTGCGGTGCTTGATGAGAAGCCAGTGCAACTCATGTTATATAAGTTTTTGGTGAAAGATTCAAGATTAGCATTTTGGATTGCCTGGCAAGCCAAGATACAGAGAATTCATAGTCCATTCAATAAAATATAAGAGCATGGACCATGGTTCTCTGACAGGACATAGGAAGCAAAAGGAAACGTTTTCTTAGAGCTTTGAGAATGGCAAATCAGCCTGCTGAGAGAAAGATAGTTTATTTCACAAAGGACAGGTTATCATCAATGATGAAGCCAAGAGGCTGGTGTAACAGCACTTGGGGAGGTTCCTAGGACAGAAGGCTATCAAATCTGCAACCAGGATAAAGAGGAGTTGCCAAAAACAATGACCTCTGTTTTAGCTGTGTTAACTTTTAGACAGTTTATTCTCATCCATTTGGATACTGCAGATATGTAGCTCAAAAACTGCAATTGTGTGGTGGAAGGATTTTCAGATAATGTTATGATAATCTGTGTGTAGTCTGCATGTAACACAATTTCAAAGACAAACCTGCGAATGAGAAACCCTGCTGTGGAAACATAGGCCTTTAATAATATTAGGCAGAAGACTCCCTGTTAACGCTCAGCTGACTTGCTGCACTGGATCGGCCTGGACCTGCAACTGGAACTGCTTGTGTCCTGCTGTCCTTTGCTGGAGTGTTTTTCTGATCCCCCAAGAGGTGCCCCTCAGGTCCTGTTCCCTTGATGTGGCATCAGTTGAACTCCCACATAAAGAAAAGGAGAAAGCCTGACGTTTTGGGTTCTCCACAACTGCGAACAGACCCTTTTGAGCCAAGATCTTGCCACCTACACTGACCGCCAACGTGAAGCTCTGGTGAACTTTATTCGCGCTACAGCGATGACCAGCGATGACCAGCAATGCGAGATCTGCACTTTGCTCTACAGCATCTACAGCCTACAGTGACCAGCAGTGAGAATGTCCAGCAATGACTGTCTGCTACACTCAACAGGATATTTGCGCTATAGCGATGACCGCCCATGAAAGCCGGCTTGCTCTTAGCGCTACAGTAACTACAGTGACGACTATTCGGGTCACTCTCCCTTCTCCTCGCAGCCTCCTTCATTGCGAACAGAACTCTAAATTTTTTAGTGGGACAAACCTGGTCCCTGTATCGGCCCACGAACCATTGTGGGCAGGCAGAACTTGTCCCCTTCACATGTCTCCTACGACCAGATAACTTTGATTTTGCATATCTCTGGTTCTACTGATTAGAATTTTG
This sequence comes from Lissotriton helveticus, assembly GCF_964261635.1. Taxonomy (NCBI): domain Eukaryota; kingdom Metazoa; phylum Chordata; class Amphibia; order Caudata; family Salamandridae; genus Lissotriton; species Lissotriton helveticus. Next base: position 1,016,965,012 of record NC_136070.1, on the reverse strand, counting down.
TCATTGTGGTGTCAAATAATGTATTACATTTTAATCTAAATTTGTGTGGGATTTTTCTTGTGTTGTGTTTTCAGTTTATCATTGTTAATGTGCTGCATAACTACTTTACACATTCCTTCTACGTTAAGCGTGCCTGCGTATGTGCCAAGCTACAAGAAGGTTAAGCATAGGTTAATTAAGAGACTTTTTGTGGTTCACTATAACAAGGATTGTGGCTGTTGCTTGAGTAGGATTCCACCCCCTCAACGAACAACACAATTTCTCACACTGATTAAATATTGGGTTCTGCCAACTGAGCAGAATCTGTGAAGATCATCTTGGTCGAGGGACCAAGTCTGGAGAAGGTTGTATCTCAAAGTCTATCTTACCATTGATGATTTTTTTAATAAAAGAAGTTGAATAGATTAGTGCACAGCTCCTGGAATGGTTGAATTATATTAATTAGCTCCTTAGCAATGCAAAAAAGAGTTCTGGAGGAATTTTTAGCAACTTCAGTGGAAGTAGTATAATAAACTGTTCAGGATTTTCTACCTGTCTCTAGTAGTCTTTTAGTGCTAGGTTGTAATGTTGTTTGGATACAGGGTTGAACTCTTTATGCCAGAGCCGCTCATAAGATCTGCATTGATGTCTAGGTGTACAGAGGGCTTCTATAAATCAGTGAAAAGTGGATTTTCTTACATTGGAGGTGATTAATTTTCAGACATGCAAGCCCAAGATCTCTGTAATTTATGGATTGAAAATGTCATTGCATTCTGAGATGTCACAAGAATTTTTCTGGATGGGTGGATTAAGTTTATTCAATAAATTATTGTTATTTAGTTTTGACAAGGGGCAAGAAGGTGGTAATGGAGGCGAGGATCAGAAGTAGCCTTGTCCTTAGAATGAGGAAAAAAACAGTTTGATTATCAGACCAAGCAAGGGAAATGTATTAAAGGTGGTTAGGTAAGCGTTTGTCTAAAAAGGTTCCAACAGGTAACCCACTATGTGTATCAGGGAGGTCTGTGAAAGACCAAGGGCCAGATGTAGGTAAATACTATTTACCGATTCTTAAATACTGAATTTTACCGATTCGGTATTTAAGAATAGGTAAATAGTATGTAGGTAATTATTCGGTAAATTTTACCTTATCGGTAAGATTTGGTATTTAAGAATCGGTATTTACCGATTCGGTAATTCCCATTCATTCCTATGGGCCTGGAGGCCTGGAGGCCCATAGGAATGAATGGGAATTACCGAATCGGTAAATACCGATTCGGTAATTTGGGGAACACATTCAAGGGTGGCAGGGTGTCACATTGACACCCTGTTGCACCCCTGAATCGTGCATGTGTGCACATGTGGCACACATACATGCCCTAAGGGCATGTATGTCTGCCACATGGCTGTTAAAAAAGCACAAATTTGCTTTTTTTAAGGTTTTCAATATTTACCACCAACTTGTAGTTGGTAGTAAATAACGAATCCTGAATGTAAGAAGGCACTCACTTGAGTGCCTCCTACATAGCTTTTTGGATTCGGTAATTACCAATTCCTTAAAATAAGGAATTTTAAGGTATTTTACTGATTCCTTAAGGAATCGGTAATTACTGAATCCAAAAAGATGCCTCCTACATCCCAAACCCTAAATACCGGTTGGGAACGGTCGAAATTCGGTAATTTCGGCCGTTACCGACCGGTATTGGGCTACCTACATCTGGCCCCAAGAGTTTTCATTTAATTCAGCAGCAAATCAGTTTTTGAAGCATACTTGGAAATTGAGATCTTCTAAGATTGACAAATTGGCCATTTTAAGAATAAAAGTAGGGCCAAAATATAATACTTTAGTGCACATATGGTTTTAATGCATGAGGTACTATATATAAAGGCACAGGAATAAGATCTGTCAACGTCCTTTGATGAAGAGAAGTGCCACCCGCCCAAATTGGGAAGTCAACGCATAACCCACCTGCTATAGGCAGATGACCTTGTGCTCCTTAGCTAAACAAAGATTGGCCTTCAGCGTCAACTATCCATCCTATACCCCTACACTGCCAGGAACGGGTTGGAAATAAATGAAACAAAAACCATGACAGTTACATTTGGACCACAAACAATATGTCATGGCAGGTGGCATCTTAATGGCTCCTGGCTACATCACAACTGTGAGTACAAATATCTGGGCATCTACCTGGACAGCCATGGATTATTAAAATCTCATCTGCGCTCTATGAAAAACAAAGTCTCCAGCTTAATGTTTGCCTTCTCATCTGTTGCAAAAGAAATTGCTAGGACCAAGTCTTGACCCTCTTCTCCAGGTGATGAAAGCAAAGGTCATCCACATTAACCTACGGGAGCAAAATCCCCCTGGGCAGGGAAGCCACTATGGTGACAAACCTATTACCCAAATCCACAAAGCCACCTTTCGTCTGCCAAACAGAGCTTCACAGGCGCAAGTCAGACTTGAGTTCAACATCTCAAAACCGAATTGGGCTAGCGGCAGTTGCTTCTTAAACTTCTGTCACAGGCTTAGACCTGCACTGCAAGACTCTATTCATGGCCTAATCTGGTGCAAACTAGAGGGTGGTGGCTCAACCTGGTCCTACAGGCATTACCTCAATGATAAGTTAATTGAATTTTGACTCACCACCGCCTGGGGGAAGCATCTCGCTCAACAGAACTTGAAAATACTCGTGGCAGCCACAGCAAAAAAACTATGGCTACCCTGAGCAAACGCTCCTGTGCATGGTCATTAACCCCTCCCATGTTGGTGACGGAACCGCTCCGTCACCAGCCTCGGTCGCGCTGTGCTGGTGACCCGCTCGGCGCGCCTGCACGGCACGTTCTATTGAGCGGGCGGGGCCGTGACGGAACTGCTCCGTCACAAGCACAGCGCGCCCGAGGCTCGTGACGGATCGGTTCCATCACGAGCATGGGAGCGCGGCGCGGCCCCCCTCTCCCCTAGCGCTGCGGCGGAATTGCCGCCGCAGCAAAGGGGTTAATCAACTCCTACACCTCCAGCAAACAACTGAACTACATTACCTGTACATACCCTCTGTGGATAAAGGCTAGATTAGTGGTACTAAGTCTGGGAGAGTGGAATATGCAAGCTCACCTCTTGGTATGGCGCCGCTTACAATCCCACGATGCAAAGTGTCGACTCTTTGGACAGGAAAAGGAAATCCTAATTCATATTTTTGGTATCTGTCCTTCCTTGCTGCAGCAAAGAAAAACTCTCTTCCACAGTGACTTTGTTCGCCTAGGAGTTCACACTTGTCGGCAGGCAGTAATAGCCAGTCTGAACCCTGCCAACACCATATTAAATGTCAAAGCTGTTAAGTTCCTCCAGATGGCTTCGGCTAAACTGGGCAATGTCAATTCTATTTGTGCTGTAAAAACTTGAAGTTAAGTGCTGCAGCGTAACAATACTTCCTGTCTGTCATGGAACACTGCCCCATTTTCTTCAGCACATCACAAACAAAAACATTCTAATCCCCCACGTAATAAGATTTTGTCTGTTTTTGTTTATAAAACAGGATGGTTTGTGCTGTAAATATGCCCCGATCTATATGTCACAGTTCAAAAATCCTGCTTTGCATATGGCACTTTTTACTGTATCGTGTGCTTTAAAATGGGCTGGTTCTGGCTTATCCGTGAATGCGCTTTCCATTCTGCTCCCCTGAGTGGGCTAAAAAGTCTGCCCCGATGTATGTGGCACCGATCAAAAATATTGCTTTGCACTTGGCACTTTATATTGCTCTGTTTGCTTTTACAGTGTGTCATTGGTCAAAGATGCTCCTTTGCACTCTGTATTTTATATTGCATTGTCTGCTTTTACAATGTGTCGGTCCAGGAGCTGGAAAATCCTGTTTTGCACTTGGCCCTTTTGAGTGTACTGTGTGTATTAAATTGGGATGGTTCTGGACGTTGATGGCAAATTACATATTCCCGGTTTATTCCATTATGGTGTTTTCACATTGCTTGCCTGATTGAGCTAAAAAGACTGCCCTTATTCATATGGCACTGATCAAAAATGCTGCTTTGCACTTGGTGTTCTATATTGTTCTGTCTATCTTTACAATAGTTCAAGTTCAAGTTCAAGTTCATGCATTTATAAAGCGCACTACTCACCCAGAGGGTCTCAAGGCGCTGGAGGGAGGGGTTTACTGTTTATCGAATAGCCATGTTTTCAGTTCTTTTCTGAAGGAGATGTGATTCTGAGTAAGGCGGAGGTGGGTGGGGAGTGAGTTCCAGGTCTTGGCAGCCAGGAAGGAGAAGGATCTGCCACCCATGGTGGTTTTTCGGATGCGCGGGACTGCGGCGAGGGCTTGATTGGATGATCTTAGTTGGCGGGTGGGATAGTAGAAGGACAGTCGGGTGTTTTATGTGTGCTGAATATTGTTGTCTATCCTTATATTGGACTGTTTTAATGTTTGTGTGCTGCATATTTGTAGCTATCACACCTGTTTGTAAAGTGTTCAATTAACTCTACAATAAAATTGACTATAACTAGGAATAAGTACAGGAGACACTAAAGTTAAGGTTAAAAATAAGACCCTTGGAGGGGGGAAAGTCCTTGTCTAATTTTGAGCAGAAAAATGAGGAGCAGTGAACTACTGCTAGTCCACCACCAGGCACATGCATTTGACCACGGCAGAGGGTGGAGTATCCTGGGACAATTCCTCCTCCAGGTCAGGGGGGGAGCCTTCACGGAACAATGTTTTGGTGAGAAACAGACCATGAGGCTGGTGCTCAGCAATGAAATTGAAAAGGTTTACCTCATGCTTAGGGAGAAAACATTCATAGGAAATCAGTCAGGACAGTGAGGTCCTGTTCAAGAGAGCATCAGCCTTAAGAGGTAGAGTGGAGTTGTCAGTGAAAGTGTGTAGTAAATTCCAGTTAGACTATTTAGGAAGGTACACCAACCACAGCTGTAGCAACACACAGGACCATGTAAGGAATTTGGATGGGGGGGGGGGGGTAGAGATGCTGCACAGCTTACCTATATGATTTAAGCTGAGTAGATCCTTTCTGGAATAGTTGATATGAGGGTGGTCATGGGACTGGGGAGATCCAGGACCCCTGGTGCTGGGTGTGGTGTGGATGCTGCCTGTGCAGAGAGGCCAGTCTTTGGCTCACCTTTGGCACGTCACTGGTGCATGCACTGCACACATCCAATGCACAGACATGCAGCCTTGCCACCTAAACAGATTGGCATGCTCCTGGGGGTATTGCCTAATAAGAACTAGAGCATGCAAGCTGCTCATAGTAATAAAAAGAGGGAGAATTAAAATTGGAAACTGGAGCCCAGTTACTCATAACAAACTGCTCAGTTCAATTAGTAGTGGGTCATACTTGGAACTGAAGAAATAAGTATGAAAGTTTTAAAATCTATGAAATAAATAAAAATAGCCACCCAAGGCAGTTTAGGAAGCAGGGAAAAACACACACTGACAGAGCTAGGCACCTCCGCCGTGGTACAAGGAAAGTAATGGGTGCCTCGCAGTAGGGCTACAATGTACTTAATCCTGCAGGTCGGGTGTTGTCCAAATGAAGATCAGTGCGTTCAACAAATCCAATTTTGACGTGCAAGCTTGCCACCTTAATAGGCTGCCATGCACATAGATCACACTAATTTGTCTGTGGGCATAGCATACAGGAGTAGGATGGGCCTAAAAAATAAGCTCAACCACTCCAAGTTCTTTTTTCCTGTGCAGTTATGATACGAATGCAGCATGAACACTGATTACAGTTTTTAACCCAAAATATATCTGAAAAATATATTTTTATGAACAGTCATGAATTTGTCACTTCCTTGGAGCACACCGCTCTTGTATATCCATAATACCTAGAAAACATTGAACAGTGGCTAGGAAAACACTCTTTCCTCATATGTACATGCCATAAAATCTGCATCTTCATTTTGTGAAAATAGCATCCCATATGTGTGACTTGTCATATCAACGGCAGAGGAATGGGCCAATCCCCATTTCATATCCAGTCCATTTTGGCTGTCAGTACACCAGTCGCGATCAGCATGACTCGGGGGTGGGGAGGTGGGGGGAGGGGTAAAAAAATATTTTTTAATTAAACTTAACATCTCTTCCGGTCCAGTGTTGCGTCGCCTCTCCTTTCTCCTCTTAACTCTCCATACAGGAAGCAGGCAGCCTCCCTCCCCCAAGCCAATCACAAATCTGCAATGGCTGTGTTGTGATTGACTAGGACGCCAACCCCACAGGCGTCTATCGGGAGGCCATTTGCTCTATGTAGGCTGCATGCAGAGTGCGTATGACTGATTGCCGACCAAACAGTCAGCGCACTCAGAGTGGGCAAGCCACTCCTCCACTGGACTCCTGCAGGACTGCCCACCCGTCCGCCATTTTATATGTTTCTACTTCTCGCACTGCGAGAAAGCAGTGGGGTGATGCACCTCCACCCACGTGGAGGAGCCGCTCCTGCATTACACACACAAATTTGCCTTGTAATACAGTTAAAGTATTTAGTTCTGATTTTGCCCATCACTCATAGAACCATTAGGCTGAAAACTAGAGACCTGGGGAAATCCAGGAAGATGTGACTTGTGTGGTTCCCACAACCTTTTGTGACCTAGAAGCCCTGCAAATACTAAAATGTGGCTAAAAACACAATTTCCTCATGCCTATTTGCTGTAAATGACCTCAACTTTTTAAACCATTTACCATTCTAAATTTCCACACTCTTCCAGCTTAAAACGGCATAGAATATGTGTGGGTTGGGGTTAGACCTGACATCTTTGGTGTGGTTTCCCCAGTCTTTTTCTTCTGGCTTCCTGTTTTTGATTGTGTGCTTGACTTCATTTTTGTTGGTTACAATGAAGTAAATGGAAGACTCTGCAAAGAGTGGGCAGGGTTCCAGCAGAATAAGTGGGGGAGGGGCCCAAAAATTAAAGGAGCTCTCAAAAGGGCCCTAAACTAGTTCCTAGGGTATGGATTCCCAACCTCCTGTTAAGAAGGAAAGCCTGCAGGTAAGGGACCCCTGAAGTGATTTACCTGTAGTACTTCAAGGGGGATTTCAAGTGTCCCAAGCCGGCACAGCTTAGCCTGGCAGGTAGTCACTGGGGATGGCAAGTGCAGTGCTTGGGGAGAAGTTGGTCACAGCTAGTGGTGGGAGCCATCGAAGATGACCCTAGTTTCCCTTGGTGACAGTGAGATGGTCCTGTAAACCCCCATGTCTGACAACACTAGAAAGTACAGCAAGGGGTTGACCATCAATGGGAGAAGGGTGGAGGCCCTGAGAGACACAGGAGCCAGCATGACAACCATCCGGTGTCACCTGGTGCCCTCAGAGCAGGTAGTACATAATGTGGTCTCACAAGTAGTTGCTGTAGACAACAGTGAACACCAATGTTTGGTGGCTCAGGTTTCCTTTGAATTAGGGAGGGTCTCAGGATCCTTGAGGGTAGCTGTGAGTCCATCAATACCTGAGGATTGTCTGCTGGGCAACAACCTGGAGCATACAGCCTGAAAGGAGGTAGACCTTAGGTCGCGCTAGGAGATGTTTGAATTGCCAAAATGGGTGTGCCTGAGGGTGGTCAGAAGGACCTGAAGCCTGAAAGAGTGGCCCAGGTCTCTGCTGGGAAGAGATTGGGTACGGACAATGGGAAACTCATCCCCTGAAATTCCCACAGTCCAGGAGAAGGCTGAACCTGAGCGTGACGCCCTGTAACCTACAGGGGAAAATGTGTCCAAACTGGGGAACCTGCCTGAGCTGTACCAGTGGCTTCAGGACAGAGGTGCATCCAAATAGTTGTTCTGCGCAGTGCAGAAAGAGTGTCCTACTCTTGTGGGTCTTCAGAAGCAGGGCCGAGGTCCAGGCAACTGGTGACGCCGCTGGAAGTCACCTGATTTATTGGGAGAATTGTCTCCTGTACAATGAGCCTAAGGCTTCTGACGGTACAAAAGGGGGTGGTGATGGACGGAGCATCTGAACCAATCAAACACTCACACCCAGTCAACAGATCTGGGTTTAATCCATCACCGTTCTTTAGCCCACTCTGCCACCCCAGTTCAGACATGGCCATATGCAAATCAGTCTGACCCTGTGCCTCATGGGAACAGTCCAGACCGAACTGCTAAGCCATGCCTTCCCTGGACCGGATTCAAGCTTCCTAGGACTGGTTTCTGGCATTACAGCTGTCTTCATCCAGGCTTGCTTGAATCCAGTGGCAAAGTGAGCAAGGGACTCACGTCTGAGCATACCCTGCCAACTTATGGCGAACAAAGCGGTACAAAAGGGGGTGGTGATGGACGGAGCATCTGAACCAATCAAACACTCACACCCAGTCAACAGATATGGGTTTAATCCATCACCGTTCTTTAGCCCACTCTGCCACCCCAGTTCAGACATGGCCATATGCAAATAATTCTGACGCTGTGCCTCATGGGAACAGTCCAGACCGAACTGCCAAGCCATGCCTTCCCTGGTCCGGATTCAAGCTTCCTAGGACTAGTTTCTGGCATTACAGCCATCTTCAGCCAGGCTTGCTGGAATCCAGTGGCAAAGTGAGCAAGGGACTCACGTCTGAGCATACCCTGCAAATTATGGCGAACAAAGTGGTACAAAAGGGGGTGGTGATGGACGGAGCATCTGAACCAATCAAACACTCACACCCAGTCAACAGATCTGGGTTTAATCTATCACCGTTCTTTAGCCCACTCTGCCACCCCAGTTCAGACATGGCCATATGCAAATCAGTCTGACCCTGTGCCTCATGGGAACAGTACAGACCGAACTGCCAAGCCATGCCTTCCCTGGACCAGATTCAAGCTTCCTAGGACCGGTTTCTGGCATTACAGCCGTCTTCTGCCAGGCTTCCTTGAATCCAGTGGCAAAGTGAGCAAGGGACTCATGTCTGAGCATACCCTGCCAACTTATGGCGAACAAAGCGGTACAAAAGGGGGTGGTGATGGATGGAGCATCTGAACCAATCAAACACTCACACCCAGTCAACAGATCTGGGTTTAATCCATCACCGTTCTTTAGCCCACTCTGCCACCCCAGTTCAGACATGGCCATATGCAAATCAGTCTGACCCTGTGCCTCATGGGAACAGTCCAGACCGAACTGCCAAGCCATGCCTTCCCTGGACCGGATTCAAGCTTCCTAGGACCGGTTTCTGGCAGCAGCTCATTTGCTGGTGGTACCCCAGCGCTTCAGATCCTTCGTACTGGGTCTGCCTATGATGTACCTCTGGTAGGTCATTTGGGGCATCACAATACCTTTGACAGGCTTATCACCCAATTTTATTGGCACCAAATTAGGAAAACCTCAGATGTGTCCTGCAGGTCCTGCCCTACCTGCCAGGTGAGTGGCAAGACAGGGGGAGGTGCAGTGCCCCCCGCCAACCATTTCGTGTTATGAGCACCCCTTTTGAGCAGGTGCACATTGACATTGTGGTGCCTCTGGATCCCAAGACAGCCATGGGCAACAGGCTTGTCCTGGTCTTGGTGGACCATGACAGCCAGTACCTGTTAGCTATACCTCTGAGGACAGTGACTGCGCCAGAGTGGACAAGGCGCTGATGGGGATCTTTACCTATATTGTTTTCCGCAAGGGGGTGGTATCTGACCACAGTACCAATCTCATGTCTTTGTACATGAAGGCCATGTGAAAGGAATGTGAATTTACCTAAAAGTCCTAAAGGCCTTACCACCCACATTCCAATGGGTTGGTTGAAAGGTTCAACCAAACTCCGAAAGGCATGATTATGGGACTTTCAGAACTCATGAGGCATAAGTGGGGCTTTCTCTTGCCATGCCTTCTGTTTACTGACAGTGAATTACCGCAGAAGGGGGGTGGCCTCATCCCTTTTGAACTTCTATATGGGCACCCTGTGAGAGGACTTTTCAGTTTGGTGAAGGAGGGCTGGGAGCAAGCTCCCGAGAAGTCACCCGAGGATATATTCAGTTACATGCTGGCATTCAGAAACCAGACATTCCGCTTAAGGAAACTCTCCCAGGAGAATTTGAAAGCTAGCCAGAAGGACATGAAACATTGGTACGACTAGAATCCCACTCTGGTCAAAAGATGTGGGTGATGGTGCCAATAGAGTCCCATGCCCTACAAGACCACTGGTCTAGCCTGTTTGAGGTAAAGGAGCCTAGAGTGAATTCACCTACCCAGTGGACTTGAAGACTCCTAGGAACCCCTTGAGGTCCTACAAGTGAGCAGCCTCAAACCACATTTTGAGAGGTTTGACTTGATCATGCTCTTGGTCACGGATGATGGGGTGGAAGAGGGGAGCGAAGTACTCCCCGACCTCCTGTCGTCCAAACAGCAGGATATGTCAGTGGAGGGTGTGATCCCCTCCCAGCCACTGACCGTTAAACAGAAGAGAGACTGTTGCCAGGTGTTGGGACAGTTTGTTCCACTGTTTTTACTCACCCGAGGAGTCACCCATTGATGCGCACATGACATTGACACTGAGGGTAACCTTCCTATTATGCTCAAAACTTACAGGTTGTCTGACCAAGTGAGCAACAGCATCAAAAAGGAAGTCCCTAATATGCTGGAGTTAGGGGTTATTGAGCCCTCCAACAGCCCTTGGTCCAGTCCTTTGGTCCTGGTCACCAAGGCTGCTCCACCCGATGTCACACCTGAACTCCTATTCTGTGTTAACTAATATGGGCTCATTGCGGTCATGAAGACTGATATGCAGCCCATTCCTAGAGCTGATGTGCTCAGTGATCAGTTTGGAACTGCCAAGTTCCTCGGTACGTTTGACTTAACGTCTGGGTACTGGAATATTGCTTTGACCAAGGGGGCACAAGCGAGGTCAGCGTTCTCTACGCCAGAAGGGCCGTCCTGTTCTGTTTCATGCCTTTTGGGTTTAAGAACACACCTGCCACCTTCCAGAGGTTGGTCAACCAGGTCCTAGCAGGGTTGGCGAACTTCATTGCTGCCTACCTTGATGACACTGCAGTCTTCAGCTCCAGTTGGGAGGACAATTTGCACCACCCGGGGAAATGTTGAGGGCATTGCAAAGTGCAGGCCTCACTATCAATGCCAGTAAGTGCCAGATAGAGCTGTGGTTTACTTGGCACACTGAGTGGGGGGCGGCAGGTGCAGCCCCTGCAACCAAAGATCAATAACATTCTGGCTTGGGTACCTCCCAAGACCCAGACGGAGGTGAAAGCCTTCTTAGGTCTCACTGGCTACTACAGAAGAGTCATCAAGGGATACAGCACCATTGTTGCCAACTTGACAGAGATAACTTAAAAGAAATGGCCACATCAGGTGATCTGGATAGAGGCGTGCCAGACTACTTTGGACACCCTGAAGGAAGCCATGTGTACTGCACTCATACTCAAGGGTCCTGATTTCTCCAAGGAATTTGTGGCTGGGCGGCATGCTCTTAGCTAAATGATGAGGGCCTAGATCAACTGGTAGCCTTGATTAGTAGGAGGTTACATCCCAGGGAACAGAGGTGGAGCACAATAGAAATGTAAGCTTTTTGTGTGGTTTGGGCTCTGAAGAAGCTAAGACCCTGCTTGTTTGGGACTCACTTCCGGGTTCAGACAGACCACAGGCCCCTCAGATGGTTAATGTAGATGAGAGGTGCGAATCCTAAATGGTTGAGGTGGTCCATCTGCCTACAGGGAACTAACTATACAGTGGAACACTGTTCCCAGCTTTTTTAGCCTTAGTGATGAAAACTCCCAAAAGGTTGGGTAGTTCTTCTCACTTTCTGCTAGTATATTTTGGCTTGTTTTTCCCTGTCTTTTTGCTTCTGGCCTTGTGTTTTTGAATGTGTACTGGACTTCATTTTTGCTGGTATTTGGACTCTGTGCACCTTACTACTGCTGACAGGTGATAAAGTGCATGTGCTCTGTGCCTAAAATATAATAGCATTCGTTTTTTCCACGATTGCCATATCTGATTTACTAGTAAGTCACTCGTACAGAGCCCAGGTCATGTGAAACAAATGCTACTAGTGGGCCTGAATCGCTGTTTGTGCCACCCACATCAATAGACCTCTAAACGTGTCTCAGGCCTGCCACTGCAAGTTTTTAACTCCTGTGTTGACCTGGCGAATACACCTACTTGCTGGGCCCAAACCTTCCCTTTTACTACATGTAAAAGTACCCCTAAGGCAGGCCTTAGGTAGTCCCACGGGCTGGGTGCTGTGAATTTAAAAGTTGGGATATGCGCTTTAATTTTACATGTCCTGGTAGTAAAAAAACACTAAAGTTGCTTTTCACTACAGCAAAGACTCTCTCTCTCCCATAGGTTAGCATTGGAGCTTCCCTGTAGCATTTTACAGAGGGTATCTTCCAATTGGAGCTAATAGAAAATTGGAATTTGGTGTCTCTGGACTCACAATTTAAAAACACATCTTTTAGTGGATTCGATTTTTGAATTGTGGGTCCCGAAATAGCACTTTGAAAAAGTTGGCATGTTCTTACTTTAACCATTCGGTGCCTCTGCCTATCCCAAGAATACACGTCTGAGTTGTATGACAGTTGGGCTTTGTGAATTCACACACAAAGGCAGCTGAGGCTTGCCCTGCATATCAAGATGGATCATCACCAGCATGATGGGTCTTCCTGAGCTTGAGTGGTGGGAGGAGTTGACACTTACACCTGAGTAGGAATGTGGCGCTCCCCACACAAAGAACTGCATACCCCCTGTAGTGTGTCTGGAAGCAGGGCTTGGAAGGGCTGGGTCTTTTGCACTACAAACACCTTTCTTTGAAGTCTCCCTACTACAAAATGGGTACAAGTACCGGACCTCTGTCACAATAATGGGAGAAACAGAAACACTTCTGGACTGAGGACATTCTGCCAGGAAGAAGAGCTATTGGACTTCCAGGAGGGACAGACATGTTCCTTCTTGCTTTGTTGTGTTGGCCTGCTCTCTGCTGCTTCGTGCCTGGGAGTGAGAGGATTGGATCCTGCTTTCTAAAGTTTCTCCAAGGGCTTGAGTTGAGCTTCTCTCCTGTTGGAAGTCTCAGGGCCATCAAAGACTTCCCCTGCATCTTGCTACCAGCACCTGGGCTCCTTTGTTGGGCGTCCTGAACTGCCAAGTGGCCCCAAACGCAGTCCCAGACCCTTGTAGGGGATTCTGGTGCTGTAACCAAGATATTAATTGCCTCGATCCAAGTGTCACTTTGGAACCGACGCAGCCCTGCAAAATGTATTCATCACCACTGCCTGCACTGAAGTCGTGGTCCCCACTCGCTGAGTGCACAACTCAATGACCACAACTTACAACACAAGCCCCAACTGTGCTGCAGCACCTCCAAAGTACCGCGGCTCTGTGAGTCTCGAGCACCACTTCACTGAATTCCATGACGCAGCACTAAGACTCCAATGCATTGCCTGCGGCCAGGTGGTTTGACATCAACGCCATGGAATCGACGCACCATGCTGGGACATTGATGCATCATCAGCACCATGTTGCCTTCAGGACCCAAGGTCTTGCACTTGCAACTGATGCATCACCTCCCATGCACCCCTCATCATTCCTGAGTGTTAGCAGCTCCGCGACCCTGCACGATGCATCACTTTTCTACAGTGATGCCTCACATCCTTTGCGCAAACGAATAATCCCCAAGTGCCAACGTGCCAATGACTACATAGCAGTAAGGAACTGAAGCATCACCTGCCTTCACGATGCCTCACCTCCTCTGTGCCTCGCACTGTCTGTGACTTTGGTGACGCATCCAACGTACTGTACTGGGGTCCGTGCAACTACTGTAGCCAGCCCGTACTCCATCGCAGTCGAACTGAACTTTTGGATTCGTCTTGGTCAAGCGCGACCAACTAGCCCCAATTGCAGCTATTATTTTCTAAACACTATAACTGCATTTAATATTAAGGATACATATCTTGACTTGTGTATGTTGGATTGGAGTGTTCTGGTCTTGCTTTACTCAAATAAATATTGGCTATTTTTTTAACTGGTGGGGAGTACTTTTGTGGTGGTTTGACTGGGTTACTCTGTGTATGTGTGTGTGTGGGTGTGTACACATGTGTCCATGCACAAATACTTTACACATTGTCTCTTTAGTTTAGCCGGACTGCTCTGTGCCAAGCGAGCAGAGAGTGGGCACAAGTAAACTTAGTGTGTACTACACTTACCCTGACTAGAGTGTGGGTCCCTACTTGGACAGGGTGAAAACCACTGCCAACTACAGACCCCATTTCTAACAGTTGGCATGTGAAGTGGGAGAGAATCAGGCAAAACCCATGACAGTGTCAGGTCAGGTTACAACCGCGACAGTGTCAGGTCAAGTAAGATGCAAATGTTTCATATGGAATAGCTACAGATTTCTCACTGTCCCGTTCTGCTCCACATCCACCATCGCAGAGCTCCAGTAACATACACTGGACTCCATTTTGCCTATGAGTAATTTCTTTCTACTGATGCCATTTCCTGTTCTCATTTTAAAAGGGAAAACACTCACAGAAGTATTGGCCGAAGTTCGTGAAACAGTGAGAACTGATTAATGGGTGAATTAATGTGATCTCTATGGAAGTGGAGCAAACTCCCAGTGATCTAGTTGACAAACATAAAGTTATCCAAAAGCCGATCATAGCAATCTCCCGAAGTCGAACATTGTACAACTCAGCAGAACTAAACAAACTGAATTGTTCTGACACAAGGTTCCATTCACATAATGCTCCACGAAGATCTATTACGGAATGTCTCCGACAGCCATCCAATGTATTTCATCATTAAACAAAAAACACTCCAGCCATGCCTGTCACCGAACAGTATCACCACATCTAGACCAAAGGACACACAGCAAATAACGAACAACAGACCACTTTGACACCAAGAGTCCCAGAAACATTGAGGACGCAAAGACTCCAGAACTGCTTCAGAACCATATATAGATGGTGGTAATTCCCATTATAAATACACTTAACATAATGTAATATAGCATAGGACTAAAGGCACTCTGAACTGGGTGTATATTAACTTAGGTGTTTTTTTTCGGTGGGTGCACTTGTGGTTGGGTGGATCTGAAATCAAGGCACTTTGGTTGTCTGATCATGTAACTGATTGTAATTGGATTGCGTGCACTCAATATTGCACCTTCAAACTCCTCACCCACGCCTAACAAATCCCTCAACAACATCTGACCCAAATGTCTGAACGACCGAGTTTGTTTCCATGTACCCAAGAGGAACCTCAGCTCCGCTGACCTTGCCCTGGCAGAGGAGGTCCCCCGCATACGCAGAAACAGAACCTGTGGAAGAGCCTTCTCCTACATCGCAGCCAAATCCTGGAACGAGCTCCCGGTCGACATAAGATACCCTCCACATGTTCAGGAAGCACATCAAGACCTGGATCTTCGACTGACCCGGAGCAGCTCATGTGCCTTGAGACCCTCACGGGTGAGTAGCGTGCTCTATAAGCCACTGATTGATTGATATTGGCTGCACTTTAGTTAGGAGGCACTTGGGTTTTGTTTCATGTGTTGTTGGTTGCACTTACGGTTGGGTACAATAGGGGGTGAGGGCACTCTAGATTGGGTGAACTTGAGGTTGTGTTCACTTGGGGCGGGTGCATAAGGCTTAAGTGTGATTGCATTGAGTACATTCAGTTGGGTGTGCTTAAGGTTGTGTAAACTTGGGGTTGTGTTCTTTTAGTGTTCAGTGCAATTAGACTTGGGTGTACCTGGGACTGAATACAATTGGATTTGCCTTCAGTTGTGGCTGAGCGTACCTGGGAATGTGTGCATTCTTGACTATGTGTACTTTCTGTTGTGCGCAGGTTGGTGTGGGATCACTTATTGTTGGGTGCGCGTGGTATTGTATGCCTTTGAGGAAGGGTCCAGCTGAGATTTCGTAGGTCGTGAATTGTGTGCACTTGTGGGGTAGGAGTGAGTTTACATATGGTAAAAGGTGGGTGCACTTGGGGAAGTGTGCTGATAGAGCTTGGTGCACTTGGAGTTGGATGTGCTTGGGG
This sequence comes from Lissotriton helveticus, assembly GCF_964261635.1. Taxonomy (NCBI): domain Eukaryota; kingdom Metazoa; phylum Chordata; class Amphibia; order Caudata; family Salamandridae; genus Lissotriton; species Lissotriton helveticus. The sequence continues at coordinate 1,016,949,079 of NC_136070.1, read as the reverse complement.
TTAATTGAGCTGCATTGAACATGGAGGATGGCTCAGTGAGCTGGATGCTCTATGCTGATTAATGTGATTTTTCTGGAGGTCATGACTTTGAATCTCAGTAAGACAGCACCAGCACTCCATCTTTCGAAGGTGGGTAAATGAAATACCATATGTTTAACAATAGTAACATCTGTTGATCGCATCACGCAGAAATGGCATAAGTGTGGCTTTTAAATCTATATAAAACAACACAATGTATTCATTGATGTGTGTGAGCTTGGGTTTTGTGGGACTGGGTGTCAGTGGAGCTAGAAATACTAGGGGCTGGGTACTTATATATCTTTGACAGCACTCTGAGGTGTTGGTTTGCTTTGGTTTAGTACAACCTGTGTTGTTGCAGCCAGGGTCGGATATTCTAGGCGACGAATGTGAGGCTGTACTCTTGTGTCCCTTCACCAAACACCCTGGGGCAGATTTACAAGCCCCATGTGTCACTTTTGCACCACCGTTTCGTCACTTTTGTGATGCAGCGACGGTGCAAACAATGCAGCCATTTTACAATGTGACGCATCTAGGGAGATGCGTCACGTTGTAAAGCCCTGCGTCACATTATACCTGTGTCTGGTATAATGTATGCAGTGTAGGCATTCCCACAAAGGAAAGCCTCGTAGAAGTGACGCAGTGAAATCTACAAGATTTCATTGCACCACTTCTAGGATGCCACTGGGTTAAAACCCTACGCCTGCTTGGAGCAGGCGTAAGGAGTGACGCAGTGTATTCGGCAGAGGCCTCCCCGTGCATTGCTGGAGTTGCGTTGTACTTGCAACATGACTAATACAGCAATGCATGACTTTTGTGTCAACAAATGCGTCAGAAATTCAGACACATCTGTCAATGCTTGGGCCATGGTGTCCCGCATTGTAAATAGGATTTATCCATGGTGGCACAAGGGTATCGCAGGCTGTCCCAGGAAACTGACGCATCCCTAAATGCGTCCGTTTCTTGTAAATCTGCCCCCCTGTGTGGCCAATCTCTACCATTTCATCTCCTAGTATTTCAGATCCTTTACCTGGATAGTGACAACACTTAGACACAGTGAAACCCACAGTACTAGGCGATACATACACAGGGACATTCACGTGACTCTCCAGGTGTGTTTAACAGCTGCAGGAAACATGGCTGCCCTCACGCACCTTCTGGTGTTATACAAAATGGTCTACTGATAAAGGAAACAGGCAAAGAGCCAAGGACACCAAGAGACTAGGTTAGACCTTGTTTGAGGTGCTTCGCTAATACCCGCTATCCTCACTTAACAGCTCAAACAAGCCTGTGGAATATCCATCTGTAGCCAATCCCGGCACGGTTTTCCTCGACCAGAGTGTTGGGGGGAAGCAGGCGAGAACAGCAGCTGCTCTCAATTACGCCCCATGATTGTGCAAAGTGGAGACTTGGCACGACCTGAGGAGAAGTTGTACGAACACTGCAGCCTATGGCCTGGAATCCGAAAAAAAAAGACGGCTTCATCTGCACTAATGACAGTTAAAAGCACAGGCTTTAAGTGAACCACCCCGGTCGAAGAGGGACTCTCGCCGACCACTGATTGCGCCGTCTGTCCAGCAGCTGTGCGCGTGGGATGCAGCCCTGTTGCCGCTAATGGGCCCGCGCGGCAGGTGGGGTGACGGGGGGCCTGTATGAAGGGGCGCAGATGGGCTGTTAATGAGGAGTGATCAGGCTCACAGAGACCCTCTCCTACCGAGCGGCGGCAAGCTCGCTGCGCGCCGCATTCACAGGCGCAGAAAATTACAACCATTAGACCAAATTTTGCTTGACTTCCTTTTAAATACACATTAATGGCAGCTAAGCTGAAATGCTTTTAGGACATGGTCCCTGGGACTGAGCTGTGTTGTGTTTCCAAGAATTGACTGACTGGAGGATAAGAACAGCCAAATGCAATGTTTGGAGACCAGAGAAAATTGCCCGAGTCTGGAGACAGGATTGGACTTCACTCAAGCACTCCTCCCCTGGCTGCAATAGAGGTCCCCATTCTGTCATTTAAAATAGACATGCCAGGTGCTCATTCTGTGCCATACCAAACTGGGGAGCCGGGCTCAATCCAAATGACTTGCATGTATGTGATACGACCAGTTTCTCTGGTCAGTTCTGCTGATTAGAGATCTGGCTGGCCAAACAGCATCGACTCTGATTGTAAACTGTTTTTACTTTGTCATCCCTTGTCCTAAGTGTTGGATTTTTTCTCGTTTTGTAAAGCTGTGATAGAGTGCAGTGGCGTAGAGTGGAATTATACAGAGTAGAGTGGATTAGAGTGCATTTGTGAAGAGTGCAGTAAAGTGGCATAGAATAGAGTGCAGTGGTACAGAGGGCAATGGTGAAAAGTAGAGTAGTGTAGAGTTCCGTGGCAGAGAGTGCAGTCTTGCAGAGAAGAGTGTCGTAGAGTGCAGTGTCATAGAGTACAGTGGTGTAGAGTGCATTGGCGTAGAGTGCCTTGTCATAGAGTGCTGTGATGTAGAGTTGAGTGCTGCAGAGTAGAGTGCTGTAGAGAGTGCAGAGAATTAGAGCACAATGGTGTAGAGTTGTGTAGCCTGCAGTGGCGTAGAGTGCAGTGACATATATTAGAGTGTTGCAGAGTTTAGTATACTGGCTTAGATTGCAGTGGTGCAGAGTAGTTGGGATAGACTGAAGTGGCGTAGAGTGCATTAGTTTTGAGTAAGTGGTGTACAGTACATTGATGTCGAGTGTATTGGTTTAGAGTAGAGTGGCATACAGCAGAGTAGTGCAGAGTAGAGTAGAGAGGCGTAAATGGACACAACATAGAGTGGAGTAGAGTAGATTTTTTCAGCGTCGTGTAAAGTGGTGTAGAGTGCACTGAGGAGAGTGGATTGGTGCAGGGTAGAGTGGAGTGGCCTAGACTGAAGTGGTATAGATTGCAGTGGTGCAGAGTACAGTGGTGCATAGTAGAATAGGGTGCATTGGCATGGAATAGAGGGGTGCAGAGTAGAGTAAAGAGGTGCAGAGTGAAGTGGCATAAAGTGCAGTGTCACAGAGTGCAGTAGTGCACAGTAGATTAGAGTGGCATAGAGTGGACTGGCAATGAGTGCAGTGGCTTAAAGTATAGTGGCATAGATTGTAGTGGGGTAGAGTGTAGTGGCATACAGTGCAGTGGCATAGAGTGATGCAGTGGCATAGAGTGGTGTGGTGTAGAGTGCAGTGGTGCAGAGTAGAGTGGCACAGAGTAGAGTGGCACAGAGTAGAATGGCACAGAGTAGAATGGCATTGAGTTCAGTGGTGGAGAGTGCAGTGTTGCAGAGCACAGTGTCGTAGGGTGCAGTGGTGTGGAGTCCATTGGAATAGACTGCAGTGGGATGCAGTAGAGTGGTGCAGAGTAAAGAGACGTAGAGAGCAGTGATGTAGCGTATAGTCGTGCAGAGTAGAATAGAGTGGGCGGAGTTCAGTGACGTGGAATGGTGTAGAGTGCAGTGGTGTAGAGTAGAGTGTTCCAGAGTAGAGTATAGTGGCATACAGTGCAGTGGTATAGAGTGTATAGAACTTGAGTAAAGTTCTGTAGAGTGCAGTGGCATAGAGTAGAGTGCTGAAGTGTAGTGTGGAGTGGTGCAGGGTAGACTGCAGTGGTGTGGAGTGGAGTAGCAAGAGTGGAACAGTGCAGAGGGTAATATAGTTTCATACAGTTCAGTGGCATATTGTTTCTGAGTAAAGTGAAGTGGCGCAGAGTGCTGTGGCATAGAGTAGAGTGCTGTAGAGTGCAGTGTCATAGAGTGCAGTGGTGAAGATTAGATTAGAGAGGCTTAGAGTGGATTGACATAGAGTGCAGTTGTGTAGAGTGCAGCGATACAGAGTAAATTATTTACATGCGCTAGTGCGCATGTACCATTTGAAATTAAGAAAAGTTAAGCAGTATGGGCTGACATGCAGCCAGCCCGATTCTGCAGTAATTGGGGTTCCTCTGAGACCACCCACAAATGACGCTTAAAAACGTCACATTCCGAAGCTGCCCCGGGCCTGTAAAGCATCATCCCTGTACTCCTGGGTCTGCTTGTCTATTATAAGTTTCCTTTTAACACTCTTCCCTTTCCCAAGTCGTCACAACATGACATCTTGGAAAGGGAGGACTGCAGCATTTGGGAAATGGCCTGACGTCACAGAGTCATGAGACTCACCTCATGGCCAGGACCAGACTGACCGTAGTGGGCACCAGGCGTTTCCCCTGTGGGACGCCAGGATGTGGACCGTTTTAGATCCTTGGGGGAACATTTTTGTTACCAGGGCCAGTTTTGCAGCAATATTGGCCCCCAGCAACAAAAGCGGTGTTAGACCTGGCACCATTGGCGTGGGTCTCCCTTCCATTTTTTGCAGTTGCGTCGTGTATTTTTGCTGGTGTTAGTTGCTTTGGGCACTGTGCCACTGCTATCCAGTGCCACAGTGCAAGTTCTCCCTATTGTAAATTGTTGTACTAATCAGTCGTTCCATGTTTGGCTATTTGGTTTACTTGTCAGACCCTAGTCCAGTGCACTGAGTGTGCCCAGGGCGTGTAAATCCAAATGCTGCTAGTGGGCCTGCAGCACTGGTTGTGCCACCCACAGAAGCAGCCTTGTAAAATGTGTCTAAGGTCTGCCATTGCAGAGCCTGCGTGCAGTCTGGTACTGTCCTGCTGACTGGGCAAGTGCACCCACTTGCCAGTCCCTAAACCTTCCCTTTTCCTCATATCAGTCACCCCTGTGGTAGGCCCAAGGGCAGGGTGCATTGTAAGTATAAGGTAGGACAAGCCCTGGTGTGTGTGGCATGTCCTAATAGTGAATTACAGCCATTTTCGTTTTTCACTATTGCAAGGCCACCTGTTCTCCATAGGCCAGAATGGGCTGTAGAGTTATTACATTTTATAATCCTAACTGTCTCAGAGAACATGGTAGAAATACGAGTTTAGTATGCCTGAACTCAGAATAATAAAATACATCTTTAAGTAAAGTTGGTTTGAATATTCTGTGTTTGCAAATACTACTTTTAGAAAGTAGGTATTTGCTTGTTTATTCATTCAAACCTGCCTTTGCTAGGTTGTGTATTCCTATATCTGTTTTTGTGAGTGGCAGGGCTGGGGAATTCCAGGAGACAGGCTGAGTCACCCGGTGGTGAATAGAGAGATCTGCATCTAGATGGGAGGGAGGAGTTGCACCTGAACCTTGAATAGGGCTGTGCCTGCCTTCCACAATGCTGGCTCCACCCCCTGGGGAGCGGCTGATGTCTCTGCCCTGCACACTGAAAGAAGAGAAGGAGTCCTGTAAACAAAGTGCTCCAGGACTGTACTTGCCTTCCACAATGCTGGCTCCACCTCCTGTGGGGAGTCTGATGGGCATGCCCTGCACTGTGAAAGGAAAGGAAAAGTCTGGTAAACAGAGAGCTTCAGGACTGGTTTGGACTGGGCAAAGGCCCCTCTCCCCTCAGAGAGGTATAAATATTGGGACCCTGATCCCATGAAATTAGATCACTTTGGACTACAAGAAGAGACCTTTACTGAGGAGAGGAACCTGAAGAAACTGAGGAGAGACTATTCCCAAGCTGAAGTGCTGCTTGGGGGATTGGCCTGCAGTGGTTGCCTTACTGCCAAAGGAAGGAGCAAGGAACTTTGTGTACTTTGCTTTCAACTTGTGAAGGATCTCCAAGGGCTTGGAAAAGAGCTTGCCTCCTGCTGAAGTCTAAGGGACAACAGACTTTACCCCAGCTCCCCAGAGTTCTTTGGAAGCGCCTGCTGCTGTTTTGGGCCTTCTGAGGGACTGCGTGTCGCAAGGAGCTGGAAGCGCGACTCAACGAGAAGAAGCGTGTCGCCGTCGCTGTGCCTGCTGTCACAACTCCGAAGGAGGGTGTCGCCACTGGAACTGTCGCACTGCACCGCATCGGAAAGAAGAGTGCCGCAACGAAGAGGAAGCGTGTCGCCGTCGCTGCTGCTGCCGTCACAACTCCGAAGGAGGGTGTCGCCGCTGTAGTTGTCGCACTGCACCGCATCAGGAGAAGAATCTCGCAACGAGGTCGGAGCGTGTCGCTGTGCCTTGCGTCGCAACTACGAAGGAGGGTGTCGCCGCTGGAACTGTCACACTGCACTGCATTGACCAAGAGCACCTTGCATCCCTGAGAAGCCGCCGCCGTCGGAGCTGCTGCCATCGCATCTTGGATGTCGCCGCTGTAGTTGTCGCATCGAGTGGAAGCTTCACGCATCGTGGGAGAAGAGCGTCGCCACTGGAGCTGTTGCCGTCGCATCGTAAGGGTGTCGCCGCTGCAGTCCACGCATCGAACCGAGGACTTCTCGCATCCCCGAGGAAGCATGCCGCATCCGGAAGATCTTCACGTCTTATTTCTTTGTATCTGAACTTTGCCGCATTTCCCATTGCTGCGACATTGCTTGTCGTGGAAACGCAACGCAACCTAAGGTACATTGACGCAGTGTCGCATCTAAGAACTGAACTGAACTAAGCTTAAATCTACCATCTTAAAGTAATCATAGTGTGTATTTCTGTCGTTTATGGTCTTGTGGTAACTCTATATAAAGTCTACTTATTTTTTATGTAAAACCTGTGTGGTGTCCATTTGTAGTGTTGTCACTTGGTTACTGTATGTGGTCACAACTGCTTAACTTACAACGCCTCTGAAGTAAAGCCCTTCTGCTCGTGCCAAGCTACCAAGGGGGTGAGCAGGGGTTATTTTAGGAGTGTAATCCCCTTATCCTGACTAGAGGAGAGGGACCCTATTTGTCACACGTACCTACCTGTGCCAACTAGAGACCCCCAAATCTAACAAGCGGCACAAAACTTTCCGCTGGTAAACCCCCACAAACATACCCCCCCTGCGGTGGCCAGCCGAACTCTTTGCCAGGCCCGGTTTCGGTTCCCATTCCGGCCCTGCTCATGGCTTTGTGATGGTCATGTGCAATAAACAGTTACACGGTGCATGCTTCTGCGCCTCTTGTATTCTGTTTAGAGCTGTCATTTCAAGGCGATTTCAGGAGCTGCAGCTAGGCCTCATTTAAAGGAAGCACCATGGACACCAGCACCTGGCAACATGACTTCTAAGGCTGAGTGCTTTTATTCGTCCTTGGCTGTCAGAGTGTCAGCTTAACTTTCCCTCCCTTAACCACTTCCTCTCTTCCTTTCCCCCACTGCCCTTGGCCTGTTGCTCTCTCCTTTTCCCGCTAATTCCTCTTGAGTAGCAGCAGCGGGGACGGTTCAATCCACTTGTTTAAATTAAATGCTTTAGCTGAAGTGTCATTGAGCACGTCTCATGTGCTGTAAACCCAAAACCAGGCAGACAGTCAGTGTGCCTGCTGCGTGAAATAAATACAAATGGAGTCTACTAGTCAATCCACAAATATAAAGAGTAAAATCTGCAAATGTAAAGGATGCTTGGGAGTTAGTACTTGATGGCAAAGACATTCTTTTTGAGTGGTAGTGCAAAGAGTTAACAAGAGTTAACAAGTGATCTGTGCAGTGAGTAAGGTGTTGAAGGGACACTAATGTAAATAACATGAATTACATTCACTCTTAGTATTATTAAAATATATATTTTGGAAGCACTATTTTATCTTAACCATTTATGCATTTTGTAGCAGCTATCTTATACTGTGTGTGCTGCAGGTTTAAAATAGTGACTTACATATTCACAGTGCTCTCTGTCACAGACTGAGACCTTGTAGTACTAAAAATACACAAGTCACTATTCTCCACTGCACCAACCAAGATGTAATTCTGTGGCTTTCTGGTTACACACAGACCTCTGCAGTATATTAACTAATTGACTTTCATAATGTACTACAATGCATTTGCCACTATCCTTTTGTTTTGTTAACTTTTCATTCAATTTGCAAGTTATTTCATATGTAGCTACATGACTGAAAAGCTTTCATAATATTATGGCTTTTTTAGCTACACCTTTTGTACAACTGATATTCTGAACTCACATATATAAAAGTGCTTTCATACGAGATAATGAAGAAAATTGAGTTTTGGTGAAATAAAATATTTGCCTAAGATCACACAATTTAAGTGGGGTAGCCGTAATTTCTCAATATTGTGTGGTTTTGCTTTGTACAAATGGGCCACTAAATGAGTATCTGTTTGTCTCTCATTATGTCAAGGCTTTGTTTTCAACCTCTTTGTCCAGTTTTTATATACCGGACTCAAAGTCAGTTAGCCCTTTCATGAGCACCAGTTACATTTCACAAGGTCACATTTATTTTTTATAGGCACATGTGAAATTAACTGATTTGCCCAGAAATGCAGGCAATGCATGTGAGAATTAAACCTGGTTCCCCAGTTCCAAAATAGGCAGCTCAGGGCGTAACATCACATTTTGGGTGCAGGCAGGCTGGCAGGCTAAAGCCAGTATTAGAACTCTGGGCCTGATTCACAAAGGGCCTCTGCACTCATTGAGTAGGCCGTGCAGTGGTGGGGGAGTCTCCCCACTCGGGGCGGAATCTCCGCAATGAGAATTCTCGTTTCAGATATTCCACCCGAGTGTGGAGACTACCCCACGGCTGCAGGGCCTCTGACACGAGCGCGGAAGCCCTTTGTGAATCAGGCCCTCTATTTTTGCTGAAAATTGCATCTAAACACACCAATTCTTAACACTTTTCTAGGGGGAGAAAACCCTGAACCCACCCATAATAAACATTGACCTCGCTCATGCTACAGATCATTCACTAGTTTTACGCATCACCTATTACAAATTCCACCATCCACCACTGGCATAATGTGCCTAGTGTTAGAGTAAAGAGGTGTAGAGTAGAGTGCAGTGGCGTAGAGTGGTACAGAGAAGAGTAGAGTGATACAGATTGGAGTGTTGCAGCGTAGAGTGCAGTGGAGTGGTGCAGAGTAGATTGTTTCAGAGTAGAGTGAAGTAGCATAGAGTGGAGTGGTGCACGGTAGAGTGGAGAGGTGCAGGGTAGAATGCAGTGGTGTAGAGTAAATTGATGCGGAATGCAATGGTGCTGGGCAGATTAGAGTGACATAAAGTAGATTGGGATAGAATGCACTGGCATAGAATGGAGTGGTACAGAGTAGAGTTCGTTGGCGTAGAGTGCAGAGGCACAGAGTACAGCATTGCAGAGTGGAGTGACATAGAGTGGAGAGGCGTGAGTGAAGTGATCCAGAGTAGAGTGGAGTGGCAAAGACTGGAGTGGTGTAGAGTGCAGTGGTGAAGAGTACAGAGGTACATAGTAAAGTAGTGTGGGATAGAGTGCATTGGCATAGAGTAGAGAGATGCAGAGTAGAGTGCAGGGATGCAGTGTGGAGTGGAGTGGTGTAATGTGGAGTGGTGAAGAGTAGAGGGCAGGGTATTAAAGTGGAGTATACATGGTGTGGTGGCGCTCTGCCACTATAGACAATACATCTTCATTGAAATGACCATTGCATTTTCACAGACATACAGTTTTACTGATACAACTATACAGAGCACAAACAATAATGTGTGTAAATATAATCACCTAGTGAATTGATTTTTTTTAGTGCATTAAAGTATTTGTTTCCACATCACTTCAGAATTACCTGAATTTTCCCCAGTAGCCAGCATGATTGTCACATAAAGCCTCCCACTTTGAAGTTAGAGAAAGAAAAGTAAACCCCAAGCTCCTTGGAAAACAGAGCCTGCCATTTGACCTCTGTCTATAAATGCAGAGCAAATGTGACAAGATAAGAATAAGATTTAAAGGTCTGTTTAGAGAAAGGGAGCAGTTGAAAGGACACTGTAAATAAGTATGGGCTACAGAAGCAACAAACTCACACTGGATAGCCTAAAATAATTTAAGCCGGCACATAAAAACCAAGAAGATGTGAGATACAAACCACAAAGCAAATGGTAAGAAATGGTGGAATGCATTCCCAGGGAAGCTTTCTGAATGTCCCCAAGATGTTGTTAGCAAACCAGGCAGCTGTACTGTCTGGTAGGCTTTGACCTAAAAATGGATACCCGGCCTCATTTGGAGCTTCAGTTTTCCCTTTGATTCCCTGTTGGAGACAGTTTCTGGTTTCGGAAAACAGTCGCCAGAAGTTTTATATTCTCTGAATAGACTGTTTTTGTAAACAACTACCAACAGTTTAATTGCTGCTGAATGCACTCAATGGGCGTGATCACACGTCAAAAATGCATCTAACAGCACTCATAAATTGTGACAGTGATCTGTGGCAACTAGAAACCAAAACACAAAATCTGTCTTGCAGCAAGTGAGCAGGAGGTCAGAACCCCATGCAAAGATTAAAAAAACATGGCAATGTCCCTGTAACTTCAACTCCAAGACACACATCCAGACACACCCTTTCTTGCATAATTTCAGTAGTTTTGAGCTACCCTTGTTACACAAAATTCGCCAAAGTACCAGGTGTAGCTAAGTACAGCTCCACTATCGGTCCACTTGAAATCAGGTCCTGAGCAGTTGGGGTAGTGTTCCTCTTGGTTGAATGATGGAACCACACATACCATTACCATGCATTCCTCCAAGTAACTTTTATGTAAACTAGTAGAATGACTTTTGACTACCAAAACACCAAATTTTTCAGTAAACATAGTGTTAATGATGTAAGTGGAAAATGAGGTAAAACAGCTAAAAGGAAAATTTTCCCTGAGCACTTCTTTGATATTGGCAGTAAAACACTATAACAAAAATGGCAGCCTATTTACATTGGTTCTTGCAGTTGATTTTCTCCTCTGCAAGTGCTGTGTTAGCGATTAAGTAACTCATAGTTTCATATTTGTTCTTGCTGTAATTTCCTAAAACCCTCCAATTCATTAAATCCAGCCCCTTGCCAATCAAAATCTCTACTTTCATCGGTCGCTCAAGGCTCTTTTTAAAGCCCGCAGAAAACAGTGGTATTTTTGCAAGTTTCAAAATAACATTCTTTCTGAAAATCGTCCCATGGTGACACAAAAATAACTATGGGCCAGATGGAGGTAATTTCGAAATACCGAGTCCTTAATAGGTCATTTTACCGATTCGCTATTAAGAACTCAGTATATCCGATGTAGGTAAAAATTCGGTAAAAATGACCAAATCGGTAATATTCGGTAATAATTAGCGATTTGGTAAAAATAGCAAAAAAATTACAGATTCCCCATTACCGAATCGGTATCACCGATTCCTTAATACAGATTCGGTAATTAGCGAATCGGTATTTAAAAAAATCGGTAATTGTCAAATTAGCCATTCCTGTGATTCCTCATTACCTCACAGGAAGTGGCCACACCCATGCAGCTGCACTAATCTTGAAGCTCTTTGAGAGGCAGGGAGCACAGCAAACAACCCAGGAGCAACTCTTACAAGTCTTTGATGAGAACACAGAGCAGATATGGGCAACCAGGAGAGGGAAAAGGAGGCAGGTGAACGCAAGAGGAAACATACATTTAGTGAGAGGGAGCTGGAGGTCCTTATTGAGAATGTCACAAAGGACCATGACAAACTTTTTGGGGAAAATTCTCTGCACGTGCCTCAATCTCAGAAGAGGCGGATATAGCTGGTTATCCAGGAAAGGATTAATACCATTGGAGTAACCCAGCGCTCCATTGAAGAACTCAAAAAACGCTGGTATGACCTTAGGAAGCGTGCAAAGGAGAGGCTGGCAGAGAGAATGAAACAAGCCAACCTGACAGGTGGAGGGAGAAACACAGCACCTGCACCAACTGCCCTGGATCTCCTGGTGGAGTCCACCCTCCAGCCGGAGAGTGCGAGTGGGATTGGGGATGCAGACAGCTCAGCCAGAGCTGGCAACAGGCAAGGTAAGATGCATGCACGGCATGCTGTGCCCCCCACTCCCTAACTCGAATCCCCAATCCCCAATGAGGCAGTATGAATCCCACTCCAGTACATGTTTTACTAAAAACCAGCAATGTATTATGGGAGATGTAGTCAGAAGTAACACATATCATAACAGTCAGTTCACTGAACCCAAAGTTATGTGACACACATCAGCAATTAGCAAGCAGAGGACAGTCAGTTTTATTGGCAGTCATGAAATGTATTATTACACAAATGCTGCCAGACAAGTGAGCAAATGTACATTCTGTCCCTACAGGCGAGCCATCACGCAGGGCTGCAGAGGGTAACATAGGAAAGGCACCCAGGAGAGAGAGAACACAGGAGGAGGAGGAGATCCTATCGCATGTAGAACACACCACTCAACCACCACCACCACCACCACCACCACCACCACCACCACCACCACCATCACCACCATCACCAGCAATACCACCGCCACCATCACTGCCACCAGCACCGAGAGTCAGGAGGCATGCAGTGGCTAGCCACCAGCAGATGGAGGTGTCTGAGGAAGACAGCATGGGAGACCAACAGTCCACGGTGGCAGAGAATTCCAACAGTGCAGGCATACAGTCCCCCACCGAGTGCGCCCACCTAGGTGCCAGATGACGCAGGGCAAGGGCAGCCAGTCCAGCTTCACAGGGCGATGATCAAACTGTATTTGCCGGTCTTGAGGGGAACATGCTCAAGGTGCAGCGCCTGCAGGGCAAAGCAGTAAGGTCAGTCCAACGGAAGATGGTACAAATGAATAGACACATGCTGCAAATCGAGAAGGGCATCAGCAGCATGAACAATACTGTGGCTGAGGGCATGAGGGACATGCCCGAGGCAGTGAGGCTACTGTGCAGCAAAATGGATGAGGACCGTTTAGCGAGGTGCAGGGAGAGGCAGAAACTGGACAACTACACTAAGGCGGTGAACCGCCTCTCCACTGCCACCTCTCTGCTCTGCAAGCGATCTGTGGCCATGCAGGAGGAGATGGCCCACTGCAGCCGTGACGTAACAAGGGGGCTGGTCACAGTGACCAGTGCACTGGAAGTGCTACAGACAAACCAGTTAGCCACTACAGGTGCAGGTGATGGGGGGATAGTGAAGTGGCAAACAGCCGTAGTAGCATCACGCCCCCTATAACAGAGTCCAGGAGGCGCAGCGAACGGCACAGCGCGGCCACAGGACAGACTGCCGGTGAAGACAGTGTGCCCAGGGAACGCAGCAGTGTTGCGCGTGGGCACAGAAAGTAATGCCAGCCATGACATGGTATTGCGAAATGGGTGATGTAACCCATTTCACCTTTGTAGTTTGCATTTCATTTTGGCTTGGCATGTTAAGCCCTGCATGTTGTAGCAGTGTGCTATGCTAATTAAACACCGTCAATCACTTACAGTAACTGGCTGTGTCTCCTTACTTACTCGTCCTCAGAGCCAGTTAGTTGCACTGCTGTTCCTTTCTTTGTGGCAAGGTTATGCAGCATGGCACATGTTGCTATTATTTTACAGCAGATGATGGGGTGGTACTGACATGCACCTCCACTTTTGTGGAGGCAGCGGAACCTGCTTTTTAAGAGTCGAATTTGCGCTCCACAACGTTGCGCGTAGATTTATGTGCCACATTGTATCTTCTCTCACTTGGGGTGGATGGGTTGAGGTATGGAGTCAGGATAAAGGCCCGCATGGCATATGTGCTCTCACCTAAGTGAGAAAGGAAGTGCCATTAATACCAGTCACCAACACATTCATCCGAGGTATACATCAGGGTCTGTCACATTGATTTACCTAGCAGGTATCCTTCTCCAAATTCACCCCCAGCCAGACGTGTGTCTATCCCACTGTTCCTGAATATGTAGGAGTCATTGGTACTCCCTGGAAATTTTGCTACAATGTCAGTGATGATGTGGTGCGCATCGCATGTTACCTGCACGTTGATGGAATGTGTACATTTGCCGTTCTGGTATATGTACTCTGTAGCTGCAGGTGGGCAGATTGGTATGTGTGTCCCATCAATGCACCCTTTTACATGTGAGAACTGTGCCTTTTGGTAAAAATCCATCTTTGTTTTGTGCAGTTCCGCCTGTGTGCTGGGGAAGCGTATGTAGTGATGCATTCTTTGCCTCATGGCATACAGGAAAGTGTTGAAAAAATGGGACAGGCAACTCTGTGACACACCACCTGCCACAGCTATCACCTCCTGGTAACTACCTGATGCAAGTAGGTGCAGGCTACAGAGCACCTGAACATGTGTTGGTATAGCGGGCGCCCTTGGTGTCTGATGCTTCAGGAGTGGGTGCGGGTCCCGTATCAGGTCTAGGATAGTTTGGGGGTCTAGCCTGTACCTCTCATGGATTTCAGCCTCAGTCAGTTGGAACAGTGTAACGTGCAGTCTGTACACGCACTCCTCCCATCTACAGATCCTCAGTCCTACTGCTTGCAAACGTAGCTGCCTTGCAATTACGTAGAAGGCCGCCATTGCCTTCACACTGTTGCATTTTGAGGCTGTTTAAATGCACTGCACCTGATTACCACCTGCTTTGAGTCAGTGGTAATTGCGACTCCTAAATACCGAAAATTCTGTATTAACGATTTTTGGTACATCGATTTGCGAGTTTTTAAGGATTTCTTATTTAGCGATTCGGTATTTGGGGGTTCTGGTGTCTTCAAATCGCAAATTAAGGAATCGGTAACTGGTTTCCCTTATTTTTACTGATTCCTTATTTGCAATGGCATTTGGTGTTACCTACATTGTACATGGCTAAATACAGGTCGGTATTTAGCCCCTACATCTCGCCCTATGCTGTGTATATCATCTCTGACAAGTCAGGTGGGTATCAAATACTTAACATGCATGTACCCTCCCTCAAGTCTGCACTCTCCTCTCACGACACCATCAATGTGCATTTATCTTGGAAAAATATGCATTGTACGTGGTCTCAAATTGTAGACTATGGCCTGATTTACTGTACCCATGTACAAACCATGGATGTGCAATGTGTCCCTGTACTGATTTCCGAATGGGAATGCCGCTTGCGGTGAATCCAATATGCTAATAGATAACACTGTAAATTGTATAATTGGAGTGGGTCACAAAACCCCCCCACTTAATGACTAATAATTAGGCATGTAGCAATTTCGACCCTGTGTGGATGGCTGTGAATGCAGGGAAGAAGGACTGCAAGGGACAGCAGAACCACCTACCTGCAATTTATTTCCCTCACTGGAACCATTTAAAAAAAAAAACCTGCATGTCCATTACCCCTTCCATGCGTCGGACTCACAGTGGGCGTTTGCAGAGGACGGCCGGGGGCTGTTCGAACCCCGCCCACTCATTATTTCGCCCGCACAGGAATTCACGCCGAGGTCAATGGGTTAAAGGGTAATATGCTGCTTTAAAGAAAAATGTTTTACCATTTGGCATCATGTTGTGGAGACGAAGCTCAGTTCCTCTGGATCGCTTCCCCTTTGCAAGGTTTCAATGGTTTGACAACAGAAATGGGGTCACAAACCACTGACAAATTTATTTGTGACCCCTCCTCTGTTATAAAGAGATGATTCACAGGATTTTGTGACAGCAAAAAGAAACGTTTTTCATCCTGAACAAATTATCTGGGGTAATTATTTTTAAAGTATTTGCCTTAGCCTTTTCAAACCTCTGTAATCAGGAGTGTTCTTTAATACATTTCCAAAACTAGTGTTAGGCAGGACACGTCGTTTTATTAGTCTTATACTATATGATAACGCATTCACATAGCTTATATTTTAAATTCATTCAAGTAGCACTTGTGTAGCGCGGCTAATCACCGTGGAGGGTATCCAGGTGCTGTGCTGCAGGTATCAGCCGAAGAGCCAGGTTTTGAGTCCCTTCCTGAAGTGGGTCCGTGAAGGTGCAGTGCGGAGATCAAGGGGGAGGTCGTTCAGGCTTTTGCGGTGAGGTGGGAGAAGGAGCACTCTCTGAAGCAGCAGCAGTGGATACGTGGTATCTGTGTAAGGGGGAGGTGTCCTGGTCAGTTGGTGGAAATGTAGGAGGTGGTTCATGTAGGCTGGTCCTTGGTTGAGGAGGACTTTGTAGATTTGGGTCAGAAGCTTGAAATGGAATCTCTTCTGGATGGGGAGCCAGTGGAGGTCCTTCAGGTGCTGGGTGATGTGTGTCCTCTTGGACAGGTTGAGGATTAGTCTGGCTACTGCATCCTGGATCGTCGGGAGACTTTGCATGAATTCGGTGGTGGTGCCTGCATAGAGTGCATTGCTATAGTCTAGTCGGCTGGTGATGAGAGCCTGTGTCACTGTTTCTCCGGTGCTGATGGAGAGCCACCTAAAGATTATGCGGAGCATGCGTATTGTGTTCAAACAGGCTGAGGAAACAGCATTAATCTGATGTTTCATGGAGAGTTTGCTGTCCAGGATGATACTGAGGTAGTGGTCATGGTCTGTCAGTGTGGGGGTTGGTCTGAGCTCTGCTGACCACCAGGAGCCGTTCTAGAGGGAGGTGTGTCTGCTGAAGATCAGAACTTTTGTTTTTTCCATGTTGAGCTTCAGGCAGTTGTCTTTCATCCATGCTGAGACATTCTGGAAGTTGGTCTTCATCGAGATAGGGTCTGCTGAAAGCGAGAGAATGAGCTTTGTTATTGTCTGCTTATGAAATGATGTTGATGTCATGCGTTTTGACAATGTCTATGATTGGTGTCATGTAGATGTTAAAGAGGGTGGGATTGAGGGATAAGTCTTGGGGTATGCCACAGATGGTATGCTTAGGTTGCGAGGTGAGGGGAGGGAGGCGGACTCTCTGGGTGCATCCCATGAGGAAAAGGATGCCATCCATCTGGGGGCATTATCTGTGATTTCAATGTGGCGTAATCGATCGATTGGTCTGTGTGGTGGGAGATGGTGTAGAAAGCTGCGGAGGGGTCCAGGAGGATAAGGGTGGCTGATTCTCCTCTGCTGAGTAGGGCCCGGATGTCAACTGTTGCTGCAATCAGGGCTTTCTTGGTGCTGTGGTTGGCTCTGAGGCCTAATTGGGATGGGCCCAGCAGGTTGTTTCTGTCCAGCTGTTCAGTGAGCTGGAGGTTGATGGCCTTCTCCAGGACTTTGGTGGGGAACAGGAGTAGTGAGATAGGATAATAGTTCTGGAGCTCACTGGGGGTGCTGAAGGTTTCTTGAGGAGGGTTCTAACCTCTGCGTGTTTCCATGCATCGGGAAAGGTGGCTGTGGTTATGGAGGCATTGTGGATGATGGTGCGCTGGTGGCTGATCTTGTCTCTTCCGAGGTTGAAGAGTCTATGGGGGTATGGGTCAGTGAGTGCTCCTGAGTGGATGAAGTTCATAAGATTAGTTGTGTTCTCTGTGGCCTCCATTAAGTAGGTCCTGGGAGGACTGCTGGAAAGGCGGGCTGCAGGAGGAGGTTGGCTGGAAGCAGAAGGCAGGAAGTAGGAAGAAATGGCTAGCGGGCAACCCCTGGGAACAGGAACTTGAGAAGAGACTAAAAGCTGTCTGAAAAAGCTTGCTCACAGGAGCAGCCTAGCAGCAGTCAGGCAGTGAGGCGGGATAGCGTCGTGAGGCAGCTCACATGCAGCAGGGAGAGCTGGACTAGACTAATATCAGCAAATTAATAGAATCCATAATTCTTTCAAAAAACATCAACCTGTATGCATGTTTAGTTCATCAGTGCTGCTAATATCCATACCTAATACAAGACAACTATTTTTAAACATTAATTGAGTCCCTATCTCTACTAAAATAATTTACCTTTTATTTAATTACTTTGTATTCATCATATCTTCTTATGCTTGTCACAAATCTGCCACTTTCCTTTTAACTTCACATTTATCTATACAATCTATACTGTTAAATTAAATTGTAAAGTAATAGAAAAGAGTTTTAATATCCATGAATCTGCCATTCAACATTAAAAATAAACTTCTACATTACTTTGCTGGCATCATAATGTCACAAGTATTCCAATGCCTTGCCCTGCAATTGGAATCTGGTGTGCCTCATGGCTTTCAAATCCAAACTCATATCCTCATTTGCCTTCTGTCACTAATTAAGTATACTTACTATTTCCATTGTTGCAGAAATATTCAGCTGCTTCTTCCTTACCTCGAAAATGTAATTCACCATTGCAACATTCAGACACAATTTTATTAGTAACTATTTAAAATACAGAGAGTTTTGCTTGCTCTCAGTTCTACCCAATTTCATTGGGCAAGGCCTGCTCCAAGAGGACAGTAGACAGATGAAAGACTAGAGGGGACAAACATGATTTCTTACATTGCTGGATACCGGGCAAGTGGAGCAACTGAGAATCATTGTGAGGCTTGTCAAGGAGGTAGTAGAATGGCAGGCACCTGCATATTGCATTAACACATTTCAACCTCTCTCTCTCTCTCTCTCTCTCTCTCTCTCTCTCTCTCTCTCTCTCTCGCTCTCTCTCTCTCTCTCTCTCTCTCTCTCTCTCTCTCTATATATATATATATATATATATATATATATATACATATATATATACATATATATATATATGCAAAAAAGAAGCAGAGAACTCTGGGTAGTTCTCAAGTTTAGGTGGAAAGCAGCTCCTGTATAGAGCACTCTCAACACCAGCGACACTCTAGATCTGCTCACCTCAAATGTCTGCTTTTCCATCAAAGTCTAAAGTCTTTTAGCACAGTGCTATCCACACCGAGATAGAAAAGGACATAGTCTTTTGCCATTTTTATAGCAAAGTCTTTAAGCATAGGACTAGCACAGTGCTGTCCTTGCCGAGCTGTAAAATGACAAAAGCCATTTACCACTCCAGGAACAATATTACAGCTTTGAATTGGTAAAATACCAACCAAGCCAACCTGAAATGAGTAAAAGCAACCCCTGACACAGTGTTTCGCTCTAATTAGAGCTCTTCAGAGAGGTATAGCTTTGTCCAGACACAAGGGAGCCCCCAGTATAAGTAACAAAATACCCTTTCAGGCATAGAGTGATGAATAAATTATGCAAAAAAGAAGCAGAGAACTCTGAGTAGTTCTCAAGTTTAGATGGAAAGAGGAAGAAAGGTGCAGCAAGATAAAGAAAGGTGCAGAAATAAGCAAGAGGAATACAGAAAGAGGCAACAGAAGTCAAGAAAGAGGAAGAAAGGTGAAGAAAGAAGCAAGAGATGTGCAGAAAGAACCAACAGAGGTGCAGAAAGAGGCCTACATTTACTGTACCTTACAACAGACTCATACAAAGTAGCCTAATCACTAATCTGTCTCCCAAGATATCTTAAACCTCTCTTTTCTCTTGAAGGTTGAATATTCATTGACTGCTCAGAATGTTAGGCCTACCACATATAAAACAGCAATCCTAAGCATATCACTGTTTTAAGTCTGACCAAGTTTGTAAAAGTATGCATGCGTGTGTCCCTGTTTTTACCTAGTGACACGTTACATAAAAATGAACTTACAAATACTTGAATACCTGTGTTTCAAACAGCATACTCTTTAAATTTGTGTACAAAAAGGTAGAAGCAAGAGAAGGGCAGAAAGAAGCAACAGATGTGTAGAAAGAGGCAAGAGGGGTGTAGAAAAAAGCAAGAGAGATGCAGAAAAAAGCAAGAGACGTGCACAAAGAACCAATGGAGGTGCATAAAAAGGTAAAAAGTGTCTGAAAAAGGAAAGAGAAGTGCAGAAAGAGGCAAGAGAGATGCACAAAAAGGGAAGAAGGATGCAGAAAGAGGCAAGAGCGGTACAGAAAGAAGCAATAGAAGTGCAGAATGAAGCAACTGGGGTGCAGAAAGAAGCAAGAAGGGTGCAGAAAGAGGCAACAGAGGTGCAGAAGGAGGCAAGAGAACTGCACAAAGAGGCAAGATAGTTGCAGAAACAGACAAAAGAGATACAGAAAGAGGGAACAGGGGTGCAGAGAGAGGCAAGAGAATTGCAGAAAGGGGAAGAGATGTGTAGAAAGAAGAAAGAGTGGTGCAGAAATTTGCAAGAGAGGTGCAGAGAGAAGCAAGAGCAGTGCAGAAAGAGGCAAGAGAAGAGCAGAAAGAAGCAAAAGAGGCACAGAAAGAGGGAAGACAGATGCAGTAAAAAAGAAGAAGAGTGCAGAAAGAGGCTAGAGAGGTGCAGAAAGAGGTAAGAGGGGTGCAGTAAGAGGCAAGAGAGGTACAGAAAGAGGCAAGAGAGATGCACAAAGAGGGAAGAAGGGTGCAGAAAGGGGCAAGAGGGGTGCATAAATAAGCAAGATAGGTGCATAAAGAAGCAAGAGAAGTGCTGAATGAAGCAACAGGGGTTCAGAAAGAGGCAATACGGGTACAGAAAGAGGCAAGAGGAGGGAAAAAGAGGCAACAGCGGAGCAGAAGGAGGCTAAAGAACTACAGAAAGAGGCAAGAGTGTTGCAGAAACAGTCAAAAGAGGTGGAGAAAGAGAGAACTGGGGTGGAGAAATACGCAAGAGAAGTACAGAAAGAGGGAAGAGGGGTACAGAAATGTGCAAGAGAGGTGCAGAAAGAAGCAAGAGCAGTACAGAAAGAAGTGAGAGGTGCAGAAAGAGGAGGAGAGAGACGTGCAGAAAAAGCAAAAGAGGTGCAGAAAGAGGCACGAAGGGTGCAGAAAGAGGCACAAGCAGTGCAGAAAATTCCAAAAGATGTGCAGAAAGAGGCAAGAGAGGTGCAGAAAGAGGTAAGAGATGTGCAGAAAAAGGGAAGAAGGGTACAGAAAGATGCAAGAGAAGTACAGAAAGAGGCAAGTGAGGTACAGAAGGAGGCAGGAGGGTTGCAGAAATAGGGAACAGGTGTGCAGACAGAGGCACGAGAGGTGCAGAAAGAGGGAAGAGAGGGATGCAGCAATGTCCAACAGAGGTGCAGAAAGAGGCAAGATAATTGTAGAAAAAGGCAAGAGAGGTGCAGAAAGAGGCAAGCGAGGTTCAGAAAGAGGCAAGAGGGGTACAGAAAGAAGCAAGAGTAGTGCAGAAAGAAGCAGCAGAGGTGCTTAAAGAGGCAAGAGGGGTGCAGAAAGAGGCAAGAGAAGTAGTGAAAGAAGCAACAGAGGTGCCGAAAGAGGCAAGAGAGATGCAGAAACAAGCAAGAAAGGTGCAAAAAGTGGGAACAGGGGTGCAGAAAGAGGTAAGAGGGATACATATATTTGCAAGAGAGTTAAAGAACGAAGCAAGAACAGTGCAGAAAGAAGAAAGAGAGTGCAGAAAGATGCAACAGAGGTAGAGAAACAGGGAAGAGGGGGTGAAGAATTGCAGAAAAAAGTAACAGAGGTGCTGAAAGAGGCAAGAGCAGTGCAAAAAGAACCAACAGAGGTGCAAAGAGAGGCAGGAGTGGTGCAGAAAGAGGTGGGAGTGGTGCACAAAGAGGCACGAGGGGTACAGAAAGAGGCAGGAGGGGATGAAGAAAGAAGGAAGAGGAGTGCAGAAAGAAGCAACAGAGTTGCTGAAAGAGGCAAGAGAGGTACAGGAACAGCCAAGAAAGGAGCAGAAAGATGGTACGGTGTGCAGAAAGAGGCAAGAGAGGTGCAGAAAGAGGGAGAAAGGGTACAGAAAGAGGCAAGAGGGGTGCAGAATGAAGCAAGTGTGGCGCGGAAAGAGTCAATCAAGGTGCAGAAAGGCACGAGAAGTGTAGAAACAAGCAAGAGAAGTGCAGAAAGTAGCAAGAGAATTGCTGAAAGAAGCAACAGAGGTGTAGAAAGAAGCAAGAAACGTACAGAAAGAGGCAAGTGAGGTGCAGAAAGAGGCAAGAGAGGTACAGAAAATAGCAAGAGAACTGCAGAAAGAGGCAAGATGGATGCAAAAAGAGAAGAAGAGTGCAGAAAGAAGCAAAAGAGGTGCAGAAAAAGGCAAGAGAAGTGCAGAAAGAGGCAAGAGATGTTATATTCCTTATAGGTACCCCCTATAGGCGCAGGTAATACTTCAACCGTTCACCTATATCCTTCCCTACATTACATACATAACGGTTCATAGGGACTGACCTTTAACCTAGATACAACACTGCATTCAGAACACAGGGTTTTCCCTAGTTTGAAACTCATACATTATGCATGAGGCTTCTTGGAAGTACAGCAGGACGGACAGCAGGACGAACATCTCCTGTATAATACCTCTGTATAAAGTTGAGGCCCGACATCATCCTTTAGGCCGACATAGTAACACAGCAAGGTAGGACCCCTGGGGAGATCTGTGTGTATATATACATCATGTCTTGTTTAGAAAGAAAGAGGAGACCATGACTTCCCTGCTGACACACTGACCAGAGACGCCGAGGTTCCAGCATGCAGACACTCCAGCTCGCAGTGGTCTAACATCCCTCACGGGGTGTCCAACTCGAGACCAGGACAGGGTCCCATATTCTCTTATCCTCAGGTAATGGGGTTGACTAGATCCTAGACAGATTCTTGGCATAACACCTACACAGATGCTAGGTACATTTAGGTACAGCTAGGTAGGGAGGCATCGTAGGAGTACGCACTTTTATCATGTGTTTTACATACTTGCATGTATTCATGATTACTGCAAAATGGTAGAACTGTACCATCCCTTTACTTTCGTAGTACTGCTAATGATATATCTCTGCTACTGTCTAATGGTTGTTACAGCTCATTTATTCTACACTAGAATAACAACTGTTCAATACATTCTTATTGAAATGCCCAGACTGTTTATTCTGTGTATCTCTGAAACCAACTGAGTGCGCACGACTGACTGAACGAAAGGTAGTATATTGTTTACACAATTCTGAGGGGTCAGGGTTGTCATGTTCTGAGGCTGTCAGAAACTATTCTTATAGTGGTACTGTGAGCTAGCTAACGCAAATAGGCTAACAGATCCTGTGGGGGTGCATGGAACCAGTCTGCCACCAATCCCACAGTTTATGTTATCCAAACGCGCAGATCCTGTATAGGTAATATAGGAACTACACGATAGAGAGGTGCAGAAAGAGGGAAGATGAGTGCAGAAAGAGACAACAGGGGTGCAGAAAGAGGCAAGAGAGGTGCAGAAAGAGGCAAACGAAGTACAGAAAGAAGTAACAGAGGTGCAGAAGGAGGCAAGAGAAAGGCAGAAAGAGGCAAGACAGTTGCAGAAACAGGCAAAAGAGGTGCAGAAAGAGGGAATAGGGCTGCACACAGAGGAAAGAGAGGTACAGAAATAGGAAAGAGGGGTGTAGAAAGAGGCAAGAAGGGTACAGAAAGTTGCAAGAGCGGTGTAGAAAGAAGCAAGTGAAGTGCAGAAAGAGGCAAGAAAGTGGCAGAAACAGGCAAAAGAGGTCTAGAAAGAGGGAATAGGGGTGCAGACAAAGTAAAGAAAGGTGCAGAAAGAAGCAACAGTGGTGCAGAAAGAGGCAAGAGAGGTGCACACACAGGCAGGAGAGGTGCAGAAAGAGAGAACAGGGATATAGAAAGAGGCAAAAGAAGGGCAGAAAGAGGGAAGAAGGGTACAGAAAGAGGGAAGAAGGGTACAGAAAGAGGCAAAAGGGGCACAGAAAGAAGCAAGTGAGGTGCAGAAAGAGGCAACAGAGGTGCAGAAAGAGGCAAGAGAGGTGCAAAAAGAAGCAAGAGTGGTTTGCACACAATTAGTACAAAATTAATACCCACATTTAACAATAAGTAGCTTGTGACTATTTTAGGATTGCAAAGGGCCTTCCACCATGATGTAACACTTGTTGCTGCATTATTGGTAATATTTGAGCCCTTTGAGCAAGAAACAAGGAGGCATATGAGCAAGGAACCTCGTTAAAATTATCGCCTTTTTATCAGCAGGAAACTGCCGATAAATTGGCGATAATGGGCTTGCTAATATGCGTTATAGAATTCCTATAGAATCCAGGTTAGATGTCCTGCACATCTAACCGGGGATTCTATAGGAATTCTATAACGCATATTAGCAAACCCATTATCGCCGATTTATCGGCAGTTTCCTGCTGATAAAAATGCGATATGCGTTATAGAATTCCTATAGAATCCAGGTTAGATGTCCTGCACATCTAACCTGGGATTCTATAGGAATTCTATAACGCATATTAGCAAGCCCATTATCGCCATTTTATCGGCAGTTTCCTGCGCGTTTGCAGAGTGGTGGAGAAAGGGGGGCACGGCCTCCGATGATCTTTTTGCAAAACCACTGTGTGGGAATTACTGGAGGTAACAAGAGGGGTAGTTGGTCCCCTCCAGTAAGTCCCACACAGCAGCATTGGTAAGTTCTCATAGCAGGCCAAGCCCCCTTTGCCCACCAGTCTGCAAACGCGCTCCCAGGTGCGCTCTTGGGGGTTAAAGTCCCCTTCACTGCTGGAAGTGGTTATGGGCCAACTAGCCTACCTGTTACTCCAGTAACCCCCATACAGAAGGATAGCTGAGAGGGGGACACAGGCCACGTCCCCTTTGTCCGCCACTATGCAAACTGGCCTCCTCGCGCACGCTTGGTTGGGGGATGAAGTCCCCTTGTCTCCTGAGCGTCCCGGGGGTCAACTAACCCTCCTGGTACCCCCAGTAAGCCCCACACAGCTGGATTTCTGAGAGTGGTCCGAGGCCATGCCCCCTGATTACACCACTCTACAAACGTGCCGCCTGGCACACTACTGCTCAGGGGATGAAGTCCACTTCAGCCCTGAGGTCCTAAGGACACAAGAGGACCTCATTGCCACACCATCAGTGCCCCAAGAGCCGCGTTAGCAGAGTGGTGTAAAAAGGGTGGTGGCCTTGGACAATCTCTCAGCAATCCCACTGTGTGGGGCTCACTGAAGGTGCCTGGTTGGCTAGTTGACCCTTAAAAACACTGAGGATTCAAGGGTACTTAATACCCCAATCCAGAATGCGCCAGGAGGCGCGTTTGCATAGTGGTGCAGGGAGGGGATGGGGCCTCCAGCGAGATGCAGGCTACTGCTTTTTTTTATTAGTAGGGGGGCTGTGTGGCCCCTCTTCTTTTAATATTTTGTGAGTTCTGGGGACCCCATCCGCAAGGGCCTGACCCATTTAAAAAAAGGCCTTTTTCGGCCCGAGGACCCCATCCCCTGGGCTGTGCCTCATTTTTAAAATTTAAAATTTTATTACAGGAGGTGTGCCAAGTAGCTCCCCTTCCCTGGGCCACTTTTGGCCCCGGGGTCCGCATCCCCCGGGGCCTGCCCACATTTATGTATCTATTTTTAGGGAGGGGGTTGCGCGGCCCCCCTTCCCTGGGCCTCTTTTGGCCTTGGGGACCCCATTCTCCGAGGCCTGCCCTGCTTTTTTTATTATTAGTTTTGGAGGGGGGCTGCGTGGCTCCCCTCCTGTGGCCAATTTTGGGCCTGAGACCCCATTCCCCAGGGCCTGGCTCTATTTTTTTAAATAAATAATTAACACAGGGAGGGAGCCAAGTGGCCCCCTCTCTGGCCACTTCTGGCCCCGGGGACCCCCTCCCCTGGGGCCGGCCCTCACGTTGGGGATCACGGGGGAGCCCCAATGCCCCCATGGTCCCTGCCAGCACCCCGCCTCCAGCAGGAGCCGGCATTGCTTTTGGACAAGGTGAGTTGCTGACGTGCAGCTCCCCTTTTCCAAAAGCAATACTGCTTCACTTCATGGTAGCGAGAGCAGGTTTCCTGCTCTCGCTTCCATGAATCAAAGCAGAGTTTGCAATGGCAGGGTGGGAGCAGTGCTCTCTCCCTGCCATTGCTAACTGCAATGTCCTGGGTGCAGGAGCCGGCCCTGGGGGATGGTGGTCCCCAGGGCCAAGGAGGGCTCCAGGAAGGGGGTCTGCATGGCCCCCTCCCAATGTGAAAATAACCCCAGGGAGGTGGTGGTCCCCGGGGCCGGGGTCTGCAACGGACCCCCGTATTTAAATAATTAGTGCCCAGGGGAGGTGGTGGTCCTTGGGGCAGTGTAGGGGGTCTGAAGCCCCCCCCAACACAATCATTTTAAAACAAGCCCCACGGAGCTGGCGGTCCCCAGAGATGTGGTGGGGCAGAAGCCCCCCACTCAATGTTTATTTACGAATGAAGCCCCGGGAAGGTGGCGGTCACTGGGGCTGCAAGGGAGCAGCATGCCCCCGCACAATATTAATAAAGCCCTGGGGAGGTGGTGGTCCCCAGGGCATGGGGGCCCGCGCGGCCCCTGCATATATTATGCACATTGCCCCCATGACCTGGTCCAGCCAGGAGCTCATTAAAATGAAGCACGGTACACCGCGCTTACTTTTTTTCATATTCTAGGCGGGATTCCCACACCCAGCACGAATCTTGCAGTTTAAAAAAAAAATGCTATTGATGCCCTGTAGGACCCCCTGAGTAGGCCTAGGGGGTCAGGGTGTTTCTACCCTGCCCCCTTTTCTTGTTTTATTATCCTTTTTTCACCTTTTTTCTTGTGTTTTACCGTGTCACAAGATGGCTGCCAACACATCTTGGTTTGGAGTGTTGACAGCCAATCCAAATGAAGCTAGTGATCGGTAGGGTTCGCAAATCCTCCTTGGTCACCGAATATCGTTTTTTTTTTTATATATTTCTCTGGAACTACAGTACAGACTAACACCATTTAAAAACAAGAACGCTTTCTGAATCAAGTCCTACCTTTTTTCCAAATTTGGTGTAATTCCTTTCAGCAGTTCGGTTTGTGGCTTTCTTTAACTCCTTATCCGCGGCGCAAATTCCGCCACGGTGCGGGAGCCCTAAAGAGTGGGCGGGGCCACGTTAGCCAACAGAGGTGCGCAGCATTAGCCAGGTAGTGCTCACGACGGCCGTTGGCCCGCGCGCTCATGGAACGGGCTAAATTTCCCTATGGAAATTAACATGGACAAAACGCATTTTGGGACCCCCTTTTTTCTCTGCCCCGCTTGATGAATCACACCGAAACTTTCAAGGCAGGAGCTGACCTGAGTGAACCACTAGTTTTGAAAATTTAGCGAAGATTCGTGAATGGCACCATAGATATTTGCAAAAGAAAAAATGCTTTTTGAATAGAAACGAGGTACTAACTATAACTACCTACTGGCGACCACCAGTATATAGATAAGAACATGCATGCACTTTTTAAACACCAAACATATAGGGTACCTTGAACACAACAAAATGCTTGCAGAGATGATGATGTTATGCTTAACTAATAATATTGTCATGTTTAATGGGGAGCTCTACAGGCAAGTGCTTGGCACGGCAATGGGCAAGTGCTTTGCACCAAGCTTTGCGTACCTTTTCTTAGGCCTATGGATGGAGGAAATCCGCAAGGAAAACTTGCACAAATGTGTCGTCCAGAAAGTGGTTGTCTGGATGAGATGCATAGACAATCTATTTATTGTCTGGAAATGAAGTGAAATTGAAGCAAGTAACTTCATTGAGAAACTTAACATTAATTCCTACAATATAGTACTTAGCCACAATATGAGCAGACAACGTATCGATTTCCTTGATGTTAGAATTAAAGTATGTCAGGCCAATTTGACTACCTGCCTCTTCCATAAAGAAACAGGGGGCAACAGTCTTTATGCCTTCAGCAGCCACCCAGATGCTCTCAAGTGGAGAATCCCATATGGAGAGCTGCTGAGGGCAAGAAGAAACTGTTGTACCAATGAAGCCTACCATGCAGGTCAGGAAATCATGATTTAAAGGTTTCAAGCACATGGGTACCCGGATTGGGTTCTACAAAAAGCTATTAACAAAATGGGTAAAATAAATAGACAACAAACTCTCAAAACATCTGAGAAGGAAACCACCAATAATGATACCAGGGTCATTCTGACATTGAATAGGAACTCAGGGAAAGTACAGAAAGTGCTAGCAGACCACTGGGACATACTCAAGACAGAGTCCATTGTGGGACCTACACTTAGTGACAAACCTATCATCACGTATAGAAAGGGTAGAAGTTTCAGGGCCATACTAGTGCGGGGAGACATTACAGAACAACACATGGCTAACACACATAATCTGAAAGGTTTCTTTCCGGTGGGCACTGTAAGGCCTGTAAATTTAGCCACATGGTAAAAGAAACTAAAGTAGCTACAAAGTAATGTACAAAGTTCCCCAGGTGGGGTGGTGGAAGGCTAGAGTATGTCAAGTGGAGCGTGAACAGAGAAAGATAGGAAAAGCCAAAGAGGGGAATACCCTTGTTGGGACTAAAACCCTCACACACCTAGCAAGCTAGATGTCATGCTTCATCATATGGGTTTGTTCCTCGTCGGACTGGCGCTACAATGTCCGACGGGCACCCATAAAGGGGCTCTTTAACGGAGATCTTTTGTCCCAGCCATATGATGCATGCGGGTGTGCGGGGAGGAAAAAAGGGGTGTAGTCGTGAGAGGAGTAAAAAAGGTGGGTCAGTCCACAATGAAATTTATTAACGTGGCTGGCGCCCTTGGTTAAAATGGTGGGAGGGGAGATAAATGCTACAGGTTGTGTTGAGCAATATACCTACAACCCCCTAAACAGGTCAACATGTTTCATGCCCGGATGGCAATTCGTCAGGACCTTAGTGGGACGTACTACACAGTGAACAACATTTTTTAAATAAAGGGTGTTCATACAACCTTACGCCTTGCGGTCATATAGGGGCAGGCAAGGAAGTCCTGCTGATTAAGATTGACCTAGAGAAGATACATAACAAAAAACATAGTGGTCGTTCTGTATATGTAATTTTGTAAGGTCACACACACAACTCGCTCAAAGACATACTCGTGGGTGAAAGAAGAGAACAATGACTGCAATGATACTCGCAAATGCCTACTCATCGGAAACAACAATGGTTTACCATGCAGGAATTAAAAATAGTTAAAAATGACGCTGGACAAAGGAAAAGTGAGGAGAGGCACATAATTGTCGATCTTACCCTAAGGGAGATCATAAGATGCCCCGCAGTCTGCTCCAGTGGGACCTGCACGTGAAGGTCAGGAACCTGGGAGAAGAGGGAAAGTGCGTCGATGTGTAGCAATTAATCGTGCCCAACCGTGATGGAGTGATAGCATATCGGGGGTCAGGACTCATAGAATGGAAATTGCCAATGAGAAGGGAATACATCAGAACCACCATTGGGGCGCCTAATAAGGCCAAAGTGAATCAAGTGAGCCAGAGGCAACCCTTGGGCCAAAGTGAGCACACAAACACCGGATCAGCACAGACTGTCCCCGCGCACCCAAAGCAGGGATTGCCGGGGGGCAGGAGCCAGTCAACGCCAAAACCGCGCACGGGACACAACAGAGGCGACCGATAATAAGGAGCCAAATCAGGCAGCACTTGCGTCCTGACCAGACGGTGGGGGTAGGTGTTAGCGGCGCTGACCGCACGCCATCCGGGTAAGTTTGCTTCGATCCGCTCTAATGGTCTCCGTCGAGTGCACTCAGCCGGCTCTAATACAGGCCGGGGACGGTTTTGTTGATGGTTTGGGAGTTTAGCCTTTACTTCCGATTGCTCGACGCCGCCAATCGGACGCGAGTGCTCCTTTCAGGCGGTCGCCAGTAGGTAGTTATAGTTAGGATCGTTTTCCATAGGAAATCCGCAACATTCTATTGGGAATAACTTTGGCGCCGAATGAGGGATCTGCCTGTAATTTTCCTTAATGTTGCCTCGCTGCGCTCCGTTCCTTCCTTGAAAGTTTCGGGGGGATCCGTCAAGCGGGGGCCGAGATAAAAGGGGGGACCCAAAACGTGTTTTCCCCATGTTAATTTCCATAGGGCGGTTGGACTCCCTTTTAGCCCGAACGGCTGAATGGATTTCCACCAAACTTGGCAAAATTGTAGGGACTGGTACCCCGATGTGCCTTTGCTATGTCTCAAGATATATGCTCCAGTGGTTTTTACGAAAATTAACTTTGAAAAAATATATATTGGGCTACATTGGGCTATATATATGTTAGAGCCCAAATGTAGCCCAATGTAGCCCAATGTAGCCCAAAGATGGCCACCAGAGACAAAAAAAAACAAATGTAGCCCAAATATCAGCCAGATGTAGCCCAACTATAGCCCAATGACAGAATGTCCCAGAGTGTTCTAAAGAACAACTAGAACGCTAACAGTCTTACTTATGACAAAAGTATGGCACACCTGAAGTCATCTTGATTGGAATAAAGTGGTAACACTTAATACATTTAATTTGAAAAGGAACAAAATGAGGGGTATCATTTTGCCATGGAAATTTTATATATATATATATATATATATATATATATATATATATATATTCACTGAAAAAACCATAGGTTTCACACCAGTTATAGTTAGCTGAACATTTTACTCATACAAAACCATTGAAATTCCCATGTTATAGTTGGTTGGACTCACTATAACTCGCGCGCCCGCAATCCACTGCTGATGATGTCACATATTACATCATTCATGACATGGTCAGTGACATCACTGATGACATCACTGATGACATCTCAAATGACATCACTGATGACATCACTGATGACATCTCAAATGACATCACTGATGACATCACTGATGACATCATCCATGCGATAATACGATGCACCTCCTCACACTTTAATCTAATCTTTGATACACCCAGTGTTAAATACAAACTACCATTCCTTGAAATTATTGACACACCAATACCAGTAACTACATACGCACTCACTGATTTCTAGGTCTACACACACATCCACTCATTCACCCATACAATCACTCATACATACAGTCACTCATCAATAGAACACTATCATATCCACTCATACACCTATACAGGCACTCACACGCTGACACTCATCCACAGAGTTACTCACACACCTAGTCAGTTATGCAAAGAATCAATCACACTCCCATTTCCTCAACTACACAGTTATACACACTAAACCTTACTTATTCAAACATATACTAACACATACTTACTCTCTTTTACAATCACTGATACAAGTACACATTGATCCATACAGTCACTTACGCAATCACAGGCTCTCATGTATAGTCATTTATATATGCCAACTCTCACATGCACTGTGTTTTACATATGTACTTACTTGGACATGGAGCACTGAGATAGCTATTCACTCACCAACACACCCATGCAGACAGTCAACCACCCATACAGCTCTTTCCACATGCACTGTTGAACCCATATACAAAGTGAATCAACTGCTCACACATATATGCACAGAGTCACACACCTTCCAGCCACCCACACACACACTCAGCCTCACATACAAATACTTGGGCAACCAATCAATAACCCATATAGCCACTCATATAGCTACTGATCAACACATGCAGCAGCTTACACAACAACAGACATAATGATGCACACATTCAGACAGTTTAGTCACTAACCCATGCATTCAGTAAGACACATTTAATCTCCCACTCATACAGTCAGTCACGCACCTACTAAATCCATTAACCAGACATTCATACATACACTCATTCTTCAATATGTTAAACACATTTTAACTTTACAGGAACACACAGACACTGGATGATGTCATCAGTGATCTCATCAGTGATGTCATTTGAGATGTCATCAGTGATGTCATCAGTGATGTCATTTGAGATGTCATCAGTGATGTCATCAGTGATGTCACTGACCATGTTATGAATGATGTAATATGTGACATCATCAGCAGTGCATTGCACGCGCAGGTTATAGTGAGTCCAACTAACTATAACGTGGGAATTTCAATGGTTTTGTATGAGTAAAATGTTCAGCTAACTATAACTGGCTGGTGTGAAACCTATGGTTTTTTCAGTGAATATATATATATATATATATATATATATTCACTGAAAAAACCATAGGTTTTACACCAGTTATAGTTAGCTGGAAGTTTTACTCGCATAAAACCATTGAAATTCCCACGTTATAGTTAGTTGGACTCACTATAACTTGCGCGTGCAATGCACTGCTGATGACGTCACATATTACATCACTCATGACATGGTCAGTGACATCACTCATGACATCACTGATGACACCATCCAGTGAATGTGTGTCTTTCTGAAAAGTAAATATATGTTATATATGTATATGTTATTGAATATCTTAGTGAATACATATATTAGTGAGTAATGTTTAAATACTTAAATATATGGATTAGCGTTTCACTTTGTGTATAAGTGGTTGCATGGGTTGGTGAGTACCTACATGTGTATGTATATGGGTTATTAGATATTTTTCTTAGTATCAGTATGAGTGTTTGTATGGTTTGGTGGGGGTATTACTTAGCACATAGATGCATGAATGAGTGACTCTCTCTTTGTATGTCTTTTGAAGACAGCATATGTGCAGGACTATATGGGTGGATGAGTGTGTATGTGTGTGTGTTAGTGAGTGAATGACTGTTTCACTAGTGTCTTTATCAGTAACTACATATGTTTTAATCTAGTATATGTGAATATTGATGTATATGTGAGAGTAAGAGATTGTAAGAGTTCCTGTTTAAATAAGTATGTATTTCTATAAGTTATTGTTTAAGAGAATAAGTATGTGTAAGTTTCCTTAGAAGTAAAGTGGTAGTGTGTGTGTAGCTGTATATGCAAATAAATAGATGTTCTATAGTTTATTTGCATGTGTAAGTATGTGTGAGAGTATCTTTTGGATGACTGTTGGTGTGTAACAGGATGTATAGGTATATCACTACATATGATGAGTGAGTATATGTATCAGTGACTATATACAACTGTTAGTGAATGAGTGGATGTGTATATAGATGGTGGAATTACTGAATTGGTTGTTGTAACTGATATGGATATCTCCATTTTTTTTTAAATTTAGTTTCTATTTCTGAATATGTGTTTCAAGGGTTACATTACATTGAAAAGAGGTCTGTCACCCTGTCACAAGGATGGTGTCATCAGTGATGTCATGAGTGATGTCACTGACCATGTCATGAGTGATGTAATATGTGACGTCATCAGCAGTGCATTGCACGCGCAAGTTATAGTGAGTCCAACTAACTATAACGTGGGAATTTCAATGGTTTTATGCGAGTAAAACTTCCAGCTAACTATAACTGGTGTAAAACCTATGTTTTTTTCAGTGAATTTAATAGGTTTTTTAAATGCTAATTCCTAACTATAACTGGTGTGAAACCTATGGTTTTTTCAGTGAATTTCAATGGTTTTTTAATAGCAAATCTTTATAGGTATAAAAAGTGAAACATTTTAAAACGAATTTTATATTATATAAATATTATAATTTATTTTTTTTTTTAACCCCGGGGCGCTCCTGGGGCGCGTACCGGTGAACGCATGGGTAAGCGCAAAATTACGGCGCGCGTCCCGGGAGCGCTATTACCGAGAACGAAAACAACATCGTGACGTATCGCGTACACGCGTGATGCGTCATATGACGCACAGCGTAATCGCAACCGAAAGCACGCAATCGCATATGATCGCGAAACGTCCTGACGCGCTTAAGCTACGCACCCGCGGGCGCGCCCCGGAGCGCGACTACGGGCGCGCCCCGGGGCGCGTAGCGTAAGCGTGTCGGGTCATGTGACCTGAAAATAACACTTTCTATTGGTGCAGAACAGTTTTGGTTTCTAAATGAGTAAAGCCTGGGTCTTGTGACCAGCCTGGGTCTTGTGACCTGAAAATAACACTTTCTATTGGTGCAGAACAGTTTTGGTTTCCAAATGAGTAAAGCCTGGGTCTAGTGACCAGCCTGGGTCTTGTGACCTGAAAATAACACTTTCTATTGGTGCAGAACAGTTTTGGTTTCCAAATGAGTAAAGCCTGGGTCTTGTGACCTGAAAATAACACTTCTGATTGGTTCAGCACAGTTTTTTTTCCAAATGATAAAAAACCCCACCTTTCTTCCTTACTCTGACTTTGTCCTATTTTCCTGTTTCACTGTGTTTTCCCCGTGGTACGCTCCCCGGTGCGCATACCGGGCCCGCGAAAAT
This sequence comes from Lissotriton helveticus, assembly GCF_964261635.1. Taxonomy (NCBI): domain Eukaryota; kingdom Metazoa; phylum Chordata; class Amphibia; order Caudata; family Salamandridae; genus Lissotriton; species Lissotriton helveticus. Next base: position 1,016,915,533 of record NC_136070.1, on the reverse strand, counting down.
CGAAAAAAAAACAAAAAAAAAATTCGCTCCGGGGACCCTTTAATGGCCCCCACATCAAACCTAGGGGGTCAGGGGGGGGTCTACCCTGCCCCCTTTTGGTAATTTCCCCCTTTGATTTTTGCCACCTCTTGTGTCTCAATCCTACCGAGACACAAGATGGCGGCCGCTGCGGACTGTTTCGAATGTTTACAGACACCCGAGAACCAATCAGCTTCCCGTGCGCAAGTCGCGTGACGCGCCCGGAGCGCTCCCCGGTGCGCGTACCGGGGCGCGGCCATAGATATATACATTTTTTTGAACCTAAATTACTCAAAATCCTCTGGAGCACATATCTTGAGACATAGCAAAGGCACATCGGGCTACCAGTCCCTACAATTTTGCCAAGTTTGGTGAAAATCCATTCAGCCGTTCGAGCTAAAAGTGAAACAGACTGCCCCATGGAAATTAACATGGGGAAAACACGTTTTGGGACCCCCATTTTATCTCGGCCCCCGCTTCACGAACCCCCCCAAACTTTCAGGGAAGGAGCGGAGAGCCGCGAGGCAAAGTTTCTGAAAAATTCAAGCACATTCCTTAACCGGCGCCAAAGTTATTCCCAATAGAATGTTGCGATTTCCCTATGGAAATCAATCCTAACTATAACTACCTACTGGCGACCGCCAGTAGGTAATATATATATATATATATATATATATATATATATATATATATATATATATATATATATAAAAATATATATTCACTGAAAAAACCATAGGTTTCACACCAGTTATATTTAGGAATTAGCATTTAAAAAACCTATTAAATTCACTGAAAAAACCATAGGTTTCACACCAGTTATAGTTAGGTGGAAATTTTACTCGCATAAAACCATTGAAATTCCCACGTTGTAGTTAGTTGGACTCACTATAACTTGCGCGTGCAATGCACTGCTGATGACGCCACATATTACATCACTCATGACATGGTCAGTGACATCACTCATGACATCACTGATGACATCTCAAATGACATCACTGATGACATCATCCAGTGAATGTGTATCTTTCTGAAAAATACATATTTTTTATATATGTATATCTAAAGGTTGATGAAAGAATAAATGGGTAAATAAATGTCTAAATGGATGTTTTTTTGTGTAAAATTGATTGGTTAACTGACTTATTAAATGTATCTTAGTGAATACATATATTAGCGAGTAATGTTTAAATATTTAAATATCTGAATCTGTGTCTCACTTTGTGTATAAGTGGCTGCATGGGTTGGTGAGTAGCTACATGAGTGTGTATATGGGTTATTAGTTGTTTTTTTGAGTATCAGTATCAGTGTCTGTATGGTTCGGAGGGGGATATTACTTAGAGCACAGATGCATGAATGAGTGACTCACTATTTGTATGTATTTTGAAGACAGCATGTGTGCAAGACTGTATGGGTGAATGATTGTGTGTATGGGTGGGTTAGTGAGTATGTGTTTTTATAATTGATTGTTTAAGAGAGTAAATATGTTTCCGTTTCTGTAGAAGTATGTGTAGTGGTGTGTAAATAGCAGTATAATCAACTAAATGGTTTTTTGATAGTTTATTTGCATGTGTGAATTTGTGTGTGAGTAACTATATGGATGAGTATTAGTGTGTAACAGGATGTATAGGTGTATGAGTACATATGATGAGTAAGTACATGCATGAGTGACTATATAGAACTGTTGGTGAATGAGTGGATGTGTATGTAGATGTTGGAATTACCTAATAAGTTGTTGTAATTGGTATTGGTTTCTCCTTTTTTAAGAAAATGTTAGTTTCTATTTTTGAATGTGTGTGTCGAAGGGTATTTTATGCTGATAGGAGGTCTGCCACTTTGTCACAAGGATGTTGTCATCAGTGATGTCATTTGAGATGTCATCAGTGATGTCATGAGTGATGTCACTGACCATGTCATGAGTGATGTAATATGTGACGTCATCAGCAGTGCATTGCACGCGCAAGTTATAGTGAGTCCAACTAACTATAACGTGGGAATTTCAATGGTTTTATGCGAGTAAAATTTCCACCTAACTATAACTGGTGTGAAACCTATGGTTTTTTTCAGTGAATATATATATATATATATATATATATATATATATATATATATATATATATATATATTATAAATATATATATACATATATATATATATATATTCACCTTTGTAGTAGCACTCTCGGATGGGTGCTGTGATCGCAGAGGTGTGTCTGCGAAATATAAACGCTCCTTTTCCTCTTCCTCTCATCAAGGAAAGAGCACTTATGGGGTAATTACAATCTGTTTATTCGGAGGAAACAGACTCGTTTCTGCTTGTGCCTTTTTATATGTTTAAATTGCACGCCCAAAAATATGTATTATTTATATATAAACAGACAATGTTACTTGGTACACATGGATATCAACAATGGACTAATATATCGACGATTTATTCATCATCTGGCAGGGAAATACAGAGTCAGCCAATCGATATATCGATCTCCTCAACAACAATCAAGTCAATCTTAGATTCTCGGGCACAGTTAGTCCAGTGGCAGTGGACTACCTGGACCTGAGGATCTATGTTGAGGAGAAGACTTTACAAACCACCTTGTTCCGTAAAGCAACAGCGGGCAACTCGATACTCTTTGCCAGCAGCAGCCATCCACCCAAACTCATCCAAAGCATTCCCTATGGGGAATTGCTTAGGCTGAGAAGAAACTGTTCAACGGTAAAGGAATTTGACAAAGCTGCTGCTGCAAGCATTGCCAGGTTTAGAGTCAGGGGATATGATCCAGCTACCCTTGACACTACATTAAACAAAGTGAGAGGTATAGATAGAAAGCAGCTGCTCACTGGCAGCAAGAGGGCCACAGATGAGGTGGGTAAGTTCCGGCTGGTAACTCCCTACTCAGCTGAGGCAAGTTATCTCAAGAAAATGCTACGTAAAAACTGGCCCATCCTCCTTACAGATACAATGATTGGTATGGATGTTCCACCTCAACCATTGGTTACCTTTAAAAGAGCGAGATCTCTGCGTGACATCTTGGTCAAAAGTCACCTTGATAAACTGCCTGGAAAACCTGGCGGGCTCAAACAGATGATGGGCTTTTTTCCATGCAGTAAATGCAAGGCCTGCGCTAACAGTAGGAGGGTGTTAACATATGAAATACCGGATGCAGGAATTAACAACAAAAAGACAATGAAGTTTATCACCTGCTCAACACCCTTCGTTGTATATTGTTTGTTGTGCCCGTGCGGTCTCCGTTACATCGGGAGTACCGTTAACCCAGTAAAAATGCGGGTGCTAGAACATATGCGGGCCATTGACAAAAATGATCAGGCATACCCTGTTGCGCGCCATTTTGCAGAAAACCATAATAGAGATCGTAATCAACTGCAATATTTTGGTTTGGACCACGTAGCTCAAAGTCCCAGGGGTGGTGATAGACTGAAGAAGCTGCGCAGACTGGAATCGCGTTACATAATTGATTTTCACACCAAACATCCGTATGGTTTAAATTGTGGGGAGGAACTGACAGTCCACATAGGCTGAAGAAAATTGTGGCAAAAGTACAGTATAGGAGATTTGTGTCATTTACTTAATCAATTTGTATATAGTAGCAATGAATTGAGAAACTTATGAATGAAAATTGATATCATAATATTATGTTTTGTTTTTTGACATGCACTTTGATGAATTCATGTATTATTATATAGCAATATGTTCACGCATTCTTGATATCTATGACGAGTCACAGTCTATTCTAATCTATGGTATGATTGGGATGATATATGGAAGGATACTAGCCGATCCACGGCTCTATCAGCAAAGTTTTTCATCTATAATGAAATGTTGGATTCATAAACATTATATAATATAATGATGAATCATGAAACAACTCTTAGATGAGTAATTGTTACATAATTGTTTATATATTACAAGATGTTACAAAATGGCGCCCACGTTAGAAGTGGTACGCAAGTCCTTCCTTTATTCTGATATAGTGAATGCTAATAATACATGGTGTTTTGTACGAGTGCCGGTAACATCGAAAAAGGCACTTCCGTCGAAACGCGTCTGTTTGCTGTAATAAACTAGACATTTGCAATCACAGCTGCCCTGAGTGCGGTTTCCTTTGTGCACGTCAAGTGCGATATTGGATTTGAGCTTTATATATACATATATAGATATATATTCACCTTTGTAGTAGCACTCTCGGATGGGTGCTGTGATCGCAGAGGTGTGTCTGCGAAATATAAACGCTCCTTTTCCTCTTCCTCTCATCAAGGAAAGAGCACTCATGGGGTAATTACAATCTGTTTATTCGGAGGAAACAGACTCGTTTCTGCTTGTGCCTTTTTATATGTTTAACTTGCACGCCCAAAAATATGTATTATTTATATATAAACAGACAATGTTACTTGGTACACATGGATATCAACAATGGACTAATATGCAGAGTAATCACAACCACCATGATGGAACGGTGTCTGATTAGTGACATAATATAGTCCTTCAGATAGGCTCACTTTCTCTGTACTTCCCATGAATATATATTCAATTAAATTCATGATAAATATTTTGCAGTGTATTGGCATACCGTTCCTCATGTTTCTGATTAGTAACACAATACAGTCCTTCAGATAGACTCACTTTCTCAGTGCTTCCCATGAATATATACACTTAAATTCATGATAATAAATATCTTGCCGTGTATCAACATACCGTTTTCGTGTGTCACATATATATATCTCACGAAATCTTATAAGAAGATTATCATTTGGCGCCTTTGGATGTCGACGAAGGACCCTCGTCCATAGTGATCTCATCCGCCATATTGAAACGGTATTATGTTAATTATTCAGTCCCTTATTTTCTCTGTCCATCACATGAATAAATCTTCAATGAAATTAATCAACAATGACACCTAAGTGGTTATATATGTGGGTGTGTTTGTGTGTATAAATATATATAACCTACTGGCTGTCGCCAGTAGGAAGTTATAGTTAGAACCATGTTTCCATAGGAAAAGCGTTTTTCGTGCGCCTATATCTTTGGCCCCGTTTGACGAATCGTCATGAAATATTTCTAAAATAGTGCTCCAGGGATTCTAGTTGGGCATGGAAAGTTTCGGGGTGATCCATAAAGAAGGGCTGAGAAAAAGGGGTGTTCAAAAAAGTATGTTTTCAATGTACATTCCCATTGAGTTTTTAGACCGGCCTAAAGCCCGAACCACTGGATGATAGTACAACGAATTTGGTAGAAAAGTAACTTTTGGTTTGCAGATTATGCTTTTTGTTATTTGGTGTAAATCTTTTCAGTAGTTTGTAAGAAATGTATGGAAATCCAAATTTGTATATCTACTACATCAAGGGCTTCGTGAATAATGACGAGCTTGTGCAGGGATCTGCCGAGCTCTGATTGCCTACCAACACTTCAACCAGAAAGTGTTGGCAGCCATCTTGGTGATCAGCCTCAGACAAGTCCCAAAACAAATTGCAAACAAAAGGAAAGGGGACAGGGTAGGAATGCACTAACCGCTCAGCCTTGGTCTTGAGTCCCAGAGTGACCCTGCCAGGGCAAAAAAGCATTTTTTTAGAATTCACTGGGAAATTCGTGTATATTCATGAAGATCACCATGAATAAAAAAAATAAAAAAGCAAGCTTGTTTTTAATGTTGCCCCAGGGTAGGCCAGGTGCCAGAGACATGCTGAGATTTGCAAATAAATAGAAGGAGTGCACGGGCCCCTGTCAAAGGCATATATATGGCCTAGGGCCCCACGAACACGCCTCCCCGGTCCTCAGGGACCGCCACCTCCCTGGGGCTACTGTAAATATTAAAGAGGGGGACTGCACAGACTGCACCACCACCACCCAGGGGCAAATGTTTTTTAAATAAAGGAGGCTGCGTGACTCCCCTCCTGGAGCCAATAATGGCCCTTTGAACAACAACCACCCTAGGGCCGGCTCCTACTATTTCCTGGGGTGTCCACACCAGGGACATAGCTGTTTGCTCTTGCCTGGCAGGAGCTGACAGCTCCAGCCAAGCAAAAGCAAACACTCCGCTTTTAGCAAGCAGGAGCTGTCAAACAGTTCCCACATGCTGAAACAGAGTTTTCATCTCTTTCCCAGTCCACAGACATGCGTGCAGGGAAAAAGTTGAAACAATTGATGCATCCACCTCCTCGAAGCATTTCAGTTTGACTTTCAATATGGAATTGCTGAGAAAACACACTTGCTCTGCCAACCCAGGAGTTAGAATCATTTGTCCTTTACAGAAATCGAGCTTCATCTGGGGCATCTACTATGTTTATATTTCTACGTGCTTTCTATTGAAGTTTAATTTCTTTAAAATGAGCCTCAGGTTCAGAACGGCCCCTAAAACTCCATCCCCGGGGCCCAGCCACAATTCAGTGGAGGAGGGGCCCACGTGGACCCCCTCCCCAGGCTGACTTTGACCCTGGGTATCCTATCCTCTGGGGTTCGGCCTTGACATGCTGTGTGCCCTGGATCCCACACAGGGCACCCAGTCAGTACCGTTGGGGACCATGAGGGGAGTCCGAATTCTCCTGCGGTTCCTCCCAGCTCCCCGCTTCCAGTGGGAGGCGGCATTGTTCTCACACACAGGGAGCTGCTACACACGCAGCTCCCTCTGTGTGAGAGCATTAGTTTCATCTGTTTGACAGCGTGCAGGGAATCACACAACAAATCTGTTCTCATCAAGCACAAGCACTTTGACGGCTCCCAATTGTTTGGAGCAGAGTTAGTGTTTGCTCTGACCTGGCAGGAGAGGTCAAAGCCTCCGCCAAGGCAGAGCAAACAGCTATGTCCCCGGGGGTAGGCAGCCCAGGACATAGCAGGAGCCGGCCCTAGGTGGTGGCGATCCACCGGACCAGTAATATACATATAAAGTAATTTAACTTGTGCTTTTGGAGCAGATTTGAATTGAAATTACTATGGTCTTCTTTATTAGACATTTAGGGGGTAATTTACTAAGATTTTGCACCGTGCTTGCATCACAAATTTGACGGAAATCGTCACAAAATCTTTTTTTCCCAATTTACTTTCCAACGCTGTAAATAACAGAAAAGTAATGTGAAGCAGTCATAGCACTGTTTTGCATTACTTTTTGCCATGGGGGTCTACTAAGGGTGGTGCATGGGAGTTCCCAGGCAACCACCCAAGGTTTTTCACACTTAACACAATTTACTAAATAAAGTAGATTGGGTTTAGCGTGAGAAAACTGTTCTCTTTTCAAGTAGGTGCAAGGAAGGAGACATGCTTTCATTTCCGCCGACTTTGCATATGTACCGGCTGCACTTTACAGCACACAGTGGGAAAATGGTCCTATGCTAGACTCACGGAGACACCCTTGTACCATGGTGAAAAGGTGTTTCTGTGGTGCACGGCAGCAGATTTCAGCGTGGACGCTAGTGAGAGAGGGAGAGAGGGAGTGCCTTATTTCAGTAAATCGGGTGCTCGCCTCATCTCTCCTTTTCACGTAGCGCAGAACAGCATTGGCATGTGCTGCAGGGCGCTACGTGAAAAAATAGTAAATCTGCCCCTTAGACTCCTTTTCTCCTCATATCTTTCTGAAAAACTCAGACTGCATATCTCACACCTCACCCCTTTTCAGCACCCTCTTTTTACTATCCCTTGCATGTACTTCCATGCCTCCCTAATTATACCAATCACACACAATGTACCCACTCACCTGTAAGCACTGCATTTTCTCTAACTTCCCCCTGCCAATATGTTGGTAGCAGTTAACCTCCTTCACTCAATTTATCATCACAATTATAATTGACTCTCGTGGCTTTTGATCTGTGTGGTCTGAAACGAGTCCAATGGTTGGATGAGCATGTATTCAGAACCTTTTTATGACCCATTGACAGGCACTGTGTGAAATTCGCAATGCATTTGACCTAAACTCCACAGCACTCAATCGTGGCCCACCCACAACCCGAACTCTCTGAGCTAAGTAGGAGTGACTCTTTTCACACTACGCTCTCTAAATGAGCGATATGTTGCAGGTTTGAGTTTGGACTTCAGTCTCTTCCCTCACCTCTAAGAAGCTGCATCTCTGAGTGAACAGCAGACCACTGAGTACTCTGCTAACCACTCCCTTCATTGGACAAAGAGAACTAGGAACTGGATATTAAAGTGAATCATGGGCTCTCACTTTTTTATTTATTTTGTATTTTATTAATATTTTTATAAAGAATAAAATCGCAACCGCTGTTACAGGGTTAGCATAGAATGAGTAGTAGTCCTTTAAACATTGATATTTATATAGTTAGCCCCTTCTGTCTGTATTTTGAGAGTGAGAGAAAGGCAAGGAGGAAAGGTCAGAAAACTTGCTGTCTTAAAGTTCTTCTGTCCCTCTGTTCTCTTGCCGATGTTGCAGGTTTTTCCATCCACTGTCTCTGTTGTTAACCGTTGCAATCTATCGGATCCCTCTTTCCCTAGTAGTCTCTAGGGTCTTTCCCCCTAGAGTGCAGCCAATAGTCCTGACGCCGGCCCCCCTCTTCTACTGCAGTTGGATCTTTTGGCCCCTCAGGTTGGTGTGACGTAGTGCGAGGTGATAGGAGGCAGTATGCGGCGATATTTGGCCAGAGGGTCCAGCTTGTTTCTGCTTACGAACTGTGGGTAGGCGCTATCCTTTACGTTATATTTTGCTGCGTGGCCCCCTTAGCCGCTTGGCCCCTTTACTGTGAGAACAGGGTATCTCAGTCTTCATGCGGGTAGTGACTGTCCCCGCTGGTGTCGTTAGGGTCACGCAGTCCTGGGTTCTGCTGGTTCCCACACTGTGATCTGCTCCATCACTTTAGCAAGCTATGCTGTTTTTTTGTGTTGATTACGTTCACTAGAGTGTGCTGGCTCTAGCTGGTGCTCTAGCGGTGCAAGGGGCCTCTTGGTGAAGCACCAATGTTTCACCTTAGACCATTGTTTTCTCGAGGCAGTCACTTTAATTTCACTTGGAGGGCTTGCCGCGCAGGTAAGCGCCTGTTGCTACTGATTGGTCGAGATTGTTAGTATTGCAGCAACCTTGCAGAACCTACAACAGTTGTGCGATGTGCCGCAGCACCCTAACCCCCCAATGCTGTGTTGCTCTGCAGCCAAACTACATTAAAGCACAACAAAGATTGATTTGCTATTCCATTCACATGTGCATCCTCATTCGTGTTGCTGATACTCGTACCTACAGTGGCTCTTGCGTTCTCGTTGTCAGACCCTTATCACCCAGCGCCCTGACCCGCTTCGTTTATGAATGTGTACACATGGCTTGTTTGGTCCTGTAGTTTCGGCCGCCATTGCTAGAGGTCTGCTCTAAGCTTTATAGTTTCTGTTTCACTTTGAGGGGGACCACTTATTTGTCGTCTTTAGGGTAATCAACCCCTTAATTCCTTCTTTCCTTATGCCCTTGTGGGAATTGCGCTTAGTAGGCATGTAATGTGCGATTCGTCCCACCATAGTTTACCCCCTCTTTTCCCACCACAAAAAGGCACCATACCAGTGTCTGGTCTTCACTGCGTAGTCTTTATTAATTCTTAGATAACGCCATCTTTATTTGCAGATGCACTGCCAACATTTGACCAACTTTTATTAACCAATCCAACACACATTGATAAACATTGGGTTGCACAGTATTCGTTTGAACCACAGGTTACAGTTACAATTGTATTTACAGTTCAGGATCACCAGAGACACACTGTATGCGGGTTGTACCAGCAGGCCACAACCCATCTCCATTGCTTCCATTTCAGGCAACTACCTGTCGTCTCACTGTGTGCGGGTTGTACCAGCAGGCCACAACCCATCTCCATTGCTTTCATTTCAGGCAACTACCTGTCGTCTACCTCCTAGACGCGGCCACCAGCGCACTGCTTTGCGCCTTTCCTTGCGCACCAGCTTTCACCAGGTTTCTTCCTCCAAGCCCCGGCATCTCAGGTAGGGCCGGAGAGTCCAGAGCCACCAGCAGGACGAGCCCCTCTCCCACCAGCCCGGAGCCCCATTGACTGCCTCCCTGTTCTAGGATCAGCCAGTCCTACGTCAAACAGGAGTCCCCACCATTTTCCTTGCCCGGGACCCCGCCACAGGGCGAGGAGCCTACTGGCGCTCTCGCCCTCCCCCCAAAAACAGCTTTGCCTTCCAGATCTAACGCTAAGGCCCTTCAATATAGCGTGATGAATAATTCCAAACCTGCGCTGGGCAGCTGCACCCTATCTGTCAAGTACAATTCCGATTTCACTGCCTGTATCATGGTATGCCTAATGGAGCATAACGGCGTGACTGTAGCGAAAAGGGGCTCCTTCACCCCCTGCTGCCCACCAGAATCATAATATTGCCGCCTGCAATTCTCCACCCCAGCATACTTGCGTCCGATGCCTTGAAACCACAGTATGAATGTCACCGAAAAGAAAGAAACAAGGCACTGTAAAATCGCTGCTGCCAATCGGCCACTGATCATCCTTCCTGCATTCTGCCATATCGTTCACAACTAGATGACCTCCACCTGTCCACCTTTTGATCATTTCATTGCTCGAATGGGCAATGACCCTGCTTCAATGGGCAGTGACCCTGCTTCAACACCTGAGTAAAGCCCAACCTAACAAACATTCTCCTTTGTCCCCTGGAGTCACTAACTAAGGGCGACAAACCAATTAATCTGGGTGCCGCAGGACTACAAACGCCACCCCGGGAAACGTGTTTGTTTTGCACCCCATCTTGTCTTCCATTTCCAATACCCCGTAGTAGGCAAACCCTCCTTCGGTATATCAACTTATCACAGCTCCCCTTTTTCAATGTCCACCTATGAAAGGTAGCAAGCTAATTTTAGCCAAGACATTGCACCTCCTCTGCAGCCTACCCGTAATCTTGCACTTGGCCGCATATTTGAATTTTGGCCTTGCTCTTGACCTTGGTTGTACTCTTGAACTTAGCCGTCCTCCCGAACTTAGCCGTACTCCAGAACTTTAGCCATACTCCAGAACTTAGCCGTACCTCCGTACTTAGCCGTACCCCAGCACTTAGCCGTACCCCAGCACTTAGCCGTACCCCAGAACTTAGCTGTACCCCAGAACTTAGCCGTACTCCAGAACATAGTCGTACTTCAGAACTTAGCTGACACGGCCTACCAAGTACCCACTCTGCTGCGTCCATTGCGCCAGCAGGCCCCAACGGTCTACAGCCGACTGTGGCACCCCTTTAAAACCCCAGGGCACTGCATCCCGCATCTGACACCACCCCCAAGGGTACCTGCACACCTGCAGCGCCCCCCCAAATATGTTCCTCCTGTCCACCAGTGTTGGTTTAGAGCAGTAGAGTCCAGGACCACCAGCGGGACAGTTCCCTCCCCGCCTACCTTCTGTACACGTGCGAAACAACCCCTTCATGGAGTCAACAGATAGCTGAAAACCACAGTTGTTTGGCATCCCCCTTGCCCCCTAGAAAAATGCAACAGCCCCCCCAACCGTCTACTCCAGTCCATCAGTGTTGGGTTAGGGCAGTAGAGTGCCAGAATCACTGGTAGGCCAGCTCGCTCTCCGTCTACCCTCCATACCCGTGGAAAATACCCCCTCATGGGGTCCATTCCATAGCTGAAAACACCCTTGTTGGGCATTCCGCTTGCCCCTAAGAATCTGAAGAAACGCCCCCCAACAATCTTCTACTCCAGTCCATCTATGCCGGGTTAGGGTTACGTAGTACATGTGGCCACTAGACTGGGTCCATCTAGACGTTGAACCCCCATTCCCCCTGCCCCTAAGAAACCGAAGCATCCTCACCGTCGGTGGCATCCGCAATGCCTTTCTGTCCCTTGTCTGTGGCGAGTGGTCGGCCTCTACCCCCTCCTGGGTGAGACACGCCGCTTTGCAGTGGCTTGGTAATTGATCCTCTAATTGCCACCAAAACAGTGCCCCTCTGTGCTGGATAAAGGGAGAGCCTCACCCCTAGTAGATATGGCCCTCCGCTGTCCCTATACTCTTCCAGCCACTGATTGATGTTATATTACCTTCCACTAATGGCCCTTCGCCATCAGGCTCCCCAGAAATGTACTCTTATGCTTGTTGAGTCAACCGGCCACCGGCGCCGACTTGCACTGATTTTACTGTGGTAACCGCCAGCCCTGTACCCCAGAGGTGTCGGTAACATCACCTCCCTTCGCGCTGAATATCGCAACCACCAGCATGCCCAGATAAGACCATTAAACTGCTTGTATTGCAGCTACCCCTTCTCCAGGGAGCCCTGCTTGGGAGTCACCGGCTTGAAAGCCTGCGGCCTATGCTGCTAGGTAGCCTCTGCATCCCTTCCCTGAGCCCTATTGGCCTGAAAAACATCTAGGCAATTCTATTGCCTGTACTGCAGCCACCCCTACCACCTTGCCTCACTGCTGCCTGTGAGGGCCCGATGTTGGGCTTCACCGACCCCTGCCTGAATCGGTACGTGTTTGTGCTAATGAGGCCTTAACACATACCTTTTGGCCGCAATACGTAGCTGCCCTTCTTCCAGTGTCTCCAATGGTGCAGTTGGTTTACCTACGGTGCCTGCAATCCAGCAGAACACTAAACCATATTCAGGCTCCTGAATGCTGAGCACCCAATGTTCCCACAAATATGTGTCCTTGAAGCCCCGATTTTTTCCACAACGGAACCGCAGGCACCCCCATCCTCCAGCTTATCCTGCCCCAGGCCACATTATCTGGGTTACCAGAAATAACACTTTTCCTGGTCACATCCCCTTCACAAGAATTCATAATTATTTAATGGGTGAATGGGTGCGCGCCCTTAAGCAATTACACTCTGGTCTGATCTGTGCTTAGCCCCACACTGAACCTTGTAGACATCCTACTACACTTTTTCTCAGGACCCATGTGACCACTCAGGTACTTAGCCATGCGCCCACCTTGACTATCTGTCTCCCATGAGCGTAACTCCCCCAAATGCATTCTAATTATCACCCTTCGAAAAAGGGGAGTGGCATATGCGGAAATGGCCCCCGCACCCTTCGACCCGAGTGACTCAGTATACCATCAATACCATCATTCTCAGGCACCCCTTACCACTCCACCATGCTTCTTGGATTGCCCTTACGAACACGCCGGAAAACCGGTACCACCCTCGTATTCCCCTTGGATACCTGTGTCCAACAAGCGCACCATCCCCCACTGCGTTCGATTTACTACCCTTTATGAAACCAAAAGGCGTATGTGAAATCGAACCCGTACCCTTCAACTGGAGTGACGCCATGGCTTCTACGCCATTACACCCGCTCCCCCAACCAGCGTTACTCCGTTTACCGTCACTCTCCCAGCACTCCTTAACTCAGACACTTACCCCAGAGCACTCCAGTTAAAGCTGGCTCCCCCAACGCAATTCCCCCAATTGCGTTCCTTTCACCAACCATTACCCCAGCCCTCCCGGATGCCCTTAACAACACCCCGGTATTAACCCAAAGATTTCCCCTGTGCCAGGAGTGAGAAGGTAGAAAATGCGCGATAGGACTATGGAACGCTGCCCCTAGCGCCCTCAAGCCATTAACCTCCAGCCTGATCTGCACCTGCCCCCAGTGTCCGCCAACCATTACAAACACCCCTACGACCTACCCCAGGTGCCTCCTATTGCCATCTCTCTCGGACCGCCCTTAAGAACCACCCATTGCTAACCCGAGGATTTCCCTTGTGCAAGGAGTGGTAAAGTAGCAAAACGTTCAATAAGACCATGTAACGCTATCCATGGCACACTCAGGCCATTAACCTCCTGACTGAACTGTGCCTGCCCCCAGTTCCCGCCCGCGAAGGAGTGGCTTTGTTTTTATGCCCAACATGCGTTCAATTTTTAAACTTTAACCAATAGAGGTTTCTCGCGAACCAGGATGTTAGCCCATCCTAGCTTGCCGGACCCTGAAACCATCTCCATCACTTCCTTAACCTCCACTGGGCTGCTACTGGGCCGCTTGCTGATGCTCTCGTGATGTTCCTGCTTCCTGATCTTCCGGGAGTTTCCGTCCGCCGGCAGCACTGCACACCCTGCCGCCTCCTTCCCAGCACGGCACTCCTCCGAATACCGCCAGCATGAAAGCAACCAAAAAGGAGGCGATTACACCATCGCTTAACGTGTACTGCACCTACTCACAACATATCTTGCCAGATTTGCGCCCCATACACCACCCATATGTGTATCACCGCCGCAATCCATCCTTCACCCACTTACACTATGCTCCCCACCTACCAGGAACATCTTGTGCATGCTCACCCCAGGCACCCCTGTAACAGCAACCCCGGGCAAACAACAGCAAACACTGCACCAGCACCCCCAAGTGGGGCACACCCGATGTATCGATGGCCCCTGATGTGTTTTGCGCATAAATTCAAGCAATAAATGGTCGAGCAAAAAGTGCCCCAGAAATCTGTACATTGCAATAAATAGACCTATGTTCAATGTATCTGTAATCTGAACTAAGGCTAAATTGAAGCAGTGTCCTAGTGACGTGGGAGTGCACAGTTGAAAAGCGTACTAACGCTGGTACTAAGACAGCTCCTCTCTTATTTATGCGTTTTTATATAGCGCAGACTTTACCCAAAGGTGCCAGAGCGCTTCACAATAGGAACAGAACTGATACATGAGAACATTACAAGTGAACAAATTACAAAAGCAAATGTTACATTACATGAGGCAAAAGTGACAATAGTGAGCCAACAAAATACAAGAGGTAGCAAACGGTGCATTACAAGAGGAAAAAGTGACTTGTGTGCAGGTTACAAAAGCGTACAAAGTACACATAGAGGTATAATATTATTATTATTACACTTGTATAGCGCATAAATCACCCGAAGGTCTCAGAGCGCTTGCAGAAACCACCTAACAGAGACCCAGGAAGGCAAGGACAGATCTAAAAAAGCCATGTTTTTAACTGTTTGCGGAATCTCAGATAGTCGGGTTTCGTCCTCAGCTGCAGGGGAAGAGAGTTCCAGGCCTCGGGTGCTGTTTTACTGATAGCCCTGTCGCCGTTTCTAGCCGTACGTACCCTAGGGACACTCAGGAGAGACTTGGTGGATGATCTGAGTGTCCTCACCGGTTGGTAGGCCTTCAGCTTTTGTTCAAGGTATACTGGGCCATGCCCATTGATGGATTTATGGACAAGGCAGCACAGTTTAAATTTAATACGTTTAAGTATTGGGAGCCAGTGTAAGGTTTTTAAGCAGGGTAGTGAAGCGGTGCGGGAGGGAAGATCAAGCACCAGTCTTGCAGCGGTGTTCTGCAGGACCTGTAGGCGGGCCAGGAGAGTGGTGTTTGTTGAAGCCAAGAGTGCATTCCCATAATCAATCCTGCTGATGATGAGTCCCTGCACTAGAGGCATGCACGCTGAGAGGGGAAGCCACTTGAAAATTTTCCTCAGACTGCGCATAAGGCCATAGCTCATGCCTACTACTTTACTGATATGATCAGACATGGATAGTTTATTGTCGATGGTTACCCCAAGATTCTTCACTGAGGATTTGGGTGTTGGGCATAGGCCGAGCGAGGCTGGCCACCAATCATCAGACCAGATTTTGTCTGCCTTTCCAAACAGCAGGACCTCTGTCTTTCCTGCGTTCATCATCAGAAAGTTCCTGGTCATCCAATCCTGGATGTCTACCATGCAGTTTTTAAATCTTAATTTAGTTAGATCCGGATTCTGATTGATTGTGATCAGTATTTGGGTATCATCTGCGTAGGAAACGGTCCCAAAACCGTGTGTTCGAATGACCTTAGCAAGAGGGGATACATACAATACTTCAAAAAAATGGAGGACACTCAAACACAAGAACAAACGTTACGTAGGCAATGGTGGCACTTGTGCAAGTATCGAAAGCAAACAAAATGTAAGAGGTAGCAAACAGTGTGTTACAAGAGAAAAGTGACGTGTGCATGTTACAAACGAGTACCAAACACAGGTAGAAGGATAATGCTGCAATAAATGGCAGACTCTCAAACCACAAGAACACACTGGGAAGGAACTTCCATAGTCATGGAAAGTAGAATTTTCTATAATGGAAGGTCTTCCTTCAGGTAATAGAGAGGGCATGAATTAAGTTTGGAAGTGTCTTTGAAGGAGGAGAACTCTGAGGTCAGTTTTGAAGGCCTGGGAGGAGGTGGTGGTCCGGAGCTGAGGCGGAAGTGAGTTCCAGATTCTCACTGCGTTGCCTGAAAAGGATTGGGCCATCGATCTTTCCTTCTTGAAAGTGGGAGGTTCAAGCAGTAGATTTTCCGCATTTCGTGATGGTCTAGAGCCTCCAGAGAGTTTCAGTTTATTCCCCAGGTAGCGAGGAGAGGAGGAGTGCAAGGCTTTGAGGGTAATGCAGGCAGTCTTGTAGATAGATCTTGCCTTGAGGGGATGCCAACGGAGGGTGGATAACATGGGTGTGATGTGGTTGCTTCTTTAGGCCCCATAAATGAAACGAGCTGCTGAATGGAGAACAGACTTAAGGGGGGACATGTGGGATTTGGGAAGGCCAGTAAGAAGAGAATTGCAGTAGTCCAGTCTGGAGAGGACCAGCGATTGGACCAGGGTTTTAAGGTCATGCTCCGGGAAGAAGCTACGAATCCCCCAAAGAAGCCGCAGTTGGTATCGATCAGACTTTGCAATTGAATTAATGTGGGAGAGTAGATTGAGTTTTGTGTCGAGTATGACACCAAGGGATTTTGCGCTGTCGACAATGATGGGTTTATTGTTCAGTAGATTCATCTGGTCCACCCATGATTGAACCGGGGGAGGAGAAAGTAAGGAGGAGAGGAGGAGGAATTCAGTTTTGGAGGGATTCAAAATCAGTTGAGGTGTTGACATCCAGTTTTGAATGGAGTCCAAAGTAGAGCTTAGGACGGAGAGATCATGAGTGGAGGCAACCTTGAGGTAGATTTGAGTGTCGACTGCGTAAAGATGATAGTGGACCCCAGATTTACTTAGGAGATTTCCCAGTGGTTCCAAATAGAGATTGAACAATATGGGTGCAAGTACAGAGCCTTGAGGAACTTTTAGGGGCCAGTTCCACTCACAGCATGAAGGCGCAGGCTCCCGAGCTCGTCAGCTCACAAGAATGTGATACTTTTAGGAGGGTGGGAGCGCACCAGACACGCCCCAACGTAATTACCTCTTGCATGATGGTTCAAGTAGTTCATTATTTCTCGCTCAATTCAATTCAAAGTGTTCATAGCCAGTGCTGTATTATTAGTTTCAATTCGTATACCTAGACACGTGTTTCATGATTCCTCAATCGTCAGTAGGGAAAAGAAAGCAAAGTTCATATGTTGCAGGGCATGCTGCCCCCTCTCTCAGGACCAGTTCCACTCACAGCAACAGAGGTAATTACGTTGGGGCGTGTCTGGTGCGCTCCCACCCCCCTCAGAGCCTTGAGGAACACCTTGACCCACCGCCAAAGGAGATGAAAGACTGTCCACTATTTTGATCATTTGGGATCTATCAGAGAGGAAGGAAGCAAACCATTTAAGCACAGTGCCTTCTATGCCCATTCTCTGTTGAAGAGTTTTGAGGAGGGTGTTGTGATTGACAGTGTCAAAGGCTGCAGAAAGTTCAAGGAGAATTAGAAGACAGGATCCCCCCGAATCGAGTATCCGCAGCGCATCATCAATCACTTGCAGCAGGGCTGTTTCAGTGCTGTAGTTTTGGATGAAGCCGGACTGAAAATTGTCAAGAAGATCATTGTCCTTGATATGACGAGAGAGTTGTTTCGCAACACATCTTTCTGTGATCTTCGCAAGAAAGGGGAGGATAGTGATGGGGCGGAAGTTGTTGAGGTCATTCGCATCAGCAGTGGGTTTTTTAAGCAGAGGGGTGACCTGCCAAGTTTTGAAGGGAACAGGAAGGGAGCCTTGATAGAGGGAGAGGTTGACCAGAGTGGTCCAATAGGGAAGAGAATGGGTATAGAAGTCAATGGCAATGGAACTAGGGATGGGGTCAAGAGAATGATTGGAGGGCTTTGTTTCGAGGATGCACTTGCGGAGGACATCTTCAGAGATGGGGTCGAAGTTCTGCCAAATGGCTAGTGATTTGCGCTCCTCTGGAGGGGTAGGATGAGCGACCTGATCCACAAGTGATTTCACTTTTCCGTCAAAGAATGCAGCGAAATCCGCAGCTTTCTTTGTAGAATCCTCCAACTTGGAGGTTGGGGAGAGCAGTTAGTATTCTTGTTGAGATAAAATAGTTTTTTGGGTCTGTTTTTGGCTGAGTCAAGGAGGGTTCTGAAGTGTGATGCTTTCCCAAGGAAGATATGCTTGTGGTACTTGGATCTTGCTGAACGAAGCGTGGCCAATTTATCGGTGGAGGGTGCTTGCCTCCATTGTTTCTCCAGGAGTCTTAGGTGCTTCCTTTCTTCATAGAGGGATTTGTTGAACCAAGGTGCTGAGGGAATGGGCCTTTTCTTTTTGCTTTGGACAGGAGCGACGTTATTGATTTCGACTGCAAGGACTGAGAGGCATTGGGAGATGAGATTGTCAACATCTAGGTTCGGGTCTAGCCTTGGAAGTGACATCAAAGCTGATTCACAGAGTTAAACGGTGTCAATATTTTTAGTGTCACGGAACCAGGACGTAGCCCTCTTAGGTTGGCCAAGAGTTATAGAGTGTGCTAGGTGAAGAGAGAATGGAATGAGGAGGTGGTGAGACCAGTGTACGTGAATAGGGGTAGCAATAGAAAGCATGCCTGCTTTAGAAATAACAAGGTCCAGGATTGAGCCCTTAGAGTGTGTTGATTCTGTGCAGTGTTGGATAAGATCGTTTGTAGAGAGGAAGGTGGCCAGCAAGTTCACGGAAGAGTCTTGCAGAGAGCCCCAGTGGAGATTGAAGTCACCCACGAAGGTCTGATTGTCACTTTGCGAGTATTGGTCGCTTATGAAGTCAGTGAGTTCCTCCATAAACGAAGGGCCGCTGCCAGGTGGGCGGTATATGACATGGAATCTGAGGGATGAGCGGTGGTGTAGTTGAAGCTCAAGAGATAGACATTCAAAAGTGCGGAAGGTGCTGATGGGAAAAGCCTTAAGTTGAAGGGAGTTTCTAAAGATGACTGCAACACCTCCCCCAACTTTGATAGGTCTGTCATTCATGAAAATAGAATAGCCTTTGGGTAATAGGAGATCAAACATAGAGTGGGAGGTATCGTTGAACCAGGTCTTTGTTAGAAAGAACATATCAATATTGTGAAGGGTGATGGTATCAGAGATTTCGAGTTTGTGTTTTATTGCAGATCTGCAGTTGTGGGGCAGACAGCGCAGCTCTGTCGAGACTGTTTGGTGACGGGGGCACTTGGGCTAAAAAGGGTGATAGGGATATTGTACCTATACGGGGGTGCACGGGAGAGTTTTGGTGGATGCTTGGTTCTGACAGAAGAGATGGTCGGAATAGTGTAGATAGTTGGGTTACTCGGAGATGAAGGTTGAAGGAGGGTGGCGTTCAAGGGCTTGTGTGAGTGAGCGATGTTTGCAGACGACAGGTTATGCTTGGCTATGATGGGGTGAGGGGGCGAGGTGCATCTCTTGGGCAGGTGAGAGTTTTCCACAGGAGTTGAGGTGAATGGGAAAGTGGAAATCTTAGAGCTTAAAAGTGAAATGGAAGCTACAACCTAGGAGATGGAGGTGATAAGAGAGCCTAGCTTATTTTCCAGAGAGAGTAGGGCAGAGCACAGAAGGTTGGGTGTCTCAATGGCAAAAGGAGGGGGTGAAATTGGTGGTGGAAGGCAGGGAGAGGTGGGGGGACAGGAGGAGAGTTGGGGTATATGGTTCATAGGTTGGGAAAGGTGGAGGTTGAGAGCGGGGGTTGGTGTTTCAGAGGTGAAGGGAGAGTTGTCTTTGTTGGCGTTGCAGGAAGGAAAGGAATTAAGGACATATTTAGGGGGAGATGGGTGCGGATCAAGGCGGTGGGGTAGAAGGAGAGGGGGGACTGTGAGGTGTCATAGGGGTGTAGGAGGTTTGGGAGGAAAAGAGGGGAGGTGGTTAGAG